>NC_137091.1:50509656-51837156 GCF_951640355.1 Cnephaeus nilssonii
GAGGAGAAGGAGGAGAAGGAGAAGGAGAAGGAGGAGGAGAAGGAGAAGAAGAAGAAGGAGGAGGAGGAGGAGGAGGAGGAGGAGAAGGAGAAGGAGGAGGAGGAGGAGGAGGAGGAGGAGGAGGAGGAGAAGGAGGAGAAGGAGAAGGAGGAGGAGGAGAAAGAGGAGGAGGAGGATAAGGAGAAGGAGGAGGAGGAGGAGGAGAAGGAGGAGAAGGAGAAGGAGAAGGAGGAAAAGGAGGAGGAGGAGGAGGAGAAGGAGAAGGAGGAGGAGGAGGAGGAGAAGGAGGAGGAGGAGAAGGAGGAGGAGGAGGAGGAGTATGATGAGAAGGAGGAGAAGGAGAAGGAGAAGGAGGAAAGGAGGAGGAGGAGGAGGAGAAGGAGGAGAAGGAGAAGGAGAAGGAGGAAAAGGAGGAGGAGGAGGAGGAGAAGGAGAAGGAGGAGGAGGAGGGAGAAGGAGGAGGAGGAGGAGGAGGAGGAGGAGGAGAGAGGAGGAGGAGGAGAAGGAGAAGGAGGAGAAGGAGAAGGAGGAGAAGGAGGAGGAGGAGGAGGAGGAGAAGGAGGAGGAGGAGGAGGAGAAGGAGAGAAGGAGAAGGAGGAGGAGGAGGAGAAGGAGGAGAAGGAGAAGGAGGAGGAGGAGAAGGAGGAGGAGAAGGAGAAGGAGGAGGAGGAGGAGGAGGAGAAGGAGAAACTTAGAAGGAGAAGAAGAAGATATAAACATATGAACAATAAAATGTCAATAAATGCATATTTATCAACAATTGAATCTAAAAATAAATGAACAAAGAATCTAATGAACAAAATAAACTGATGAATAAATAGAATAGAACCAGAGGCATGGAAACATGGAACAGACAGATGAATCTCAGAAGGCAAGGGTAGGAGGGTGGGAAGAGATTAACTAAAGAACTTATATGAATATACAGATTACCTATGGACACAGACAATAGGGTGGTGAAGGCCTGGGCAGGGTGGGAATCAGGTGGAGGGCATCAATGGGGAAAAATAGGGGGATATCTATAATACTTTCAACAATAAAGGTTTAAAAAATAAAATGCAGTGAAAATACAGTAAAAAGGCAAAAAAAATGTGTTCCATCCACACAATGGAATATTACTCCAGCCTTAAAAAGAAAGGATATTTTGGAAAATGCTGAATCGTGAGGACATTATGGTAAGTGACATAAGCCAGTCACAGAAAGAAAAATACTATATGATTCCACTCATCAAATTCATAGAGACAGAAAGTAGAAGGGTGAGGGCCTGGGTCTGGAGATGGGGAGCATGGGGAATTTAGTTTAATGGGGGCAGAGTTCCAGTTTTCCAGCATGAATAGTTCTGTACACAGAAGGTGGTGATGGTTGCACAACAATGTGAATGTGCTTAATGTACACTTAAAAATGGTAAGAGTTTCTAACTCTCTATCCCTGTCCTTTTCTCTCTGTAAAAAAAAAAATCAATAAAATATATTTAAAAATGGCTAAGAATGCTGGTCCGTGTGCTTAGTGGTTAAGCGTCTACCCAGGAACCAAGAGGTCACAGTTCGATTCTCCATCAGGGCACATGCCTGGGTTTTGGCCCCGATCCCCAGTAGGGGGCGTGCAGGAGGCAACCAATTGATGTTTCTCTCTCTCTCCCACCCTTACACTCTCTCTAAAAATCAAAGGGAAAAAAATATTCTAGGGTGAGGATTAACAAAAACAACAACAACAAAGAACCCACCAATGAACGTATAAATAACTGGAACAACGAATCCATGTTTCTCTTTTTCTCTCTAATCTCTCAAATAAATAAATAATTAATAAAAAAATTGTGCAGATGACCGAGCGTGTGCCTGTTGTACTTATGGAGTGTTTATTGCCCTGCATCAAGGGAAGCTCATCTTAAAAGGATTCCTGAATCCTCAGCTTGGTGACTGTATTATCCTGAAAGTTTGCTGTAAGTCCTTGGACCAGACTCGTCTCCTTCCCCAATCTCTGGTCCTCCTCTCTCTCCTTATCCACCTTTGCCACAGATCGTTGAAGTACACATGGAGTCAGATTTATTTCTGTGTTCCTAGCATGCAGAGCACATTCTAGCACACAGTAGGGTGCCAATGCATGCTTGCTGATATGGCCTAAAGATGGATTTCAAATTAGGTGTGCCTTGGCCAATAGGGATTCAGAAGGAAAAAAAAATCCTCATCTGTTCTTAAATTCCACAGAGACTAGGGGAGGGAGGTGTTAGAGGTCTTGAGCTTTGGTTTAAGCCAACTTCTCTGGCTGTGAGGACGGGAGGACCCACAGACAACACCCCAGTTCAGAGTATGCTGTGGGTGACAGTGTGAGGTGGGTCTGGAGGGGGCTCCCTTTCAGGACCAAGGACAGCGCCCTGCAGGTGGGCACGTGCTCACACTCTTGTCTTCTGACTCCTGGACCCTCTGGCTCCATTCCTGAAAATCCTATCCTTGAGTGGATGCTCCGGCCACCCCGTCACTGACCAGAGACCCTAAGAAAGAAAGGGGTCCACCTGTATCCATTCTGATAGACCCGTTTCATGCAAGCATTCAGGTAAGGAGGCTGGGCAGCTCATTTGGGGGCCAAGAGAAAGGACTTTTCATCAAGATGGAAAGGAAGGAAATGGCTTTTATAATACACATCCTCTAAGAGCTCTCCTTGCATTATCTCCTTCCATCCTCTCAATAATCTCACCATACAGTTACATATACAGCTCCCACTTGACAGATGGAGAGGCTAAAGGATAGAAAGAGGGAGTACAAAATGCGTGACGTTTAAAATGTGATGTTTTTGTTTTATTGTTGACAGTATTGCAGATGTCCCTCATCCCCCCCGGCCCCCGCTATGCCTACCTCCACCCAGCCCCCCCACCCTCTTCCTCTGGCCATGCCACACTGTTTCTGTATCAATGGGTTATGCACATTAGCTCCTCAGCTGTTCTATTCACCTTATTTCATCCAGTCCCCACTTCCGCGTCCCCTCTGGCAGCTGTCAGTCTGTTCCATGTGCCCATGCCTCTGGTTCTATTTCATCTGTCAGTGTAGTATTTTGTTCATGAGATTCCACGTATTCGTGAGATAGATCAAATGCTGTTTGTCTTTCCCTGACTGGCTTATGTTGCTTAGCATAATAATCTCCATGTTAATCCATGCAGTGGCAAAGGCTAAGAGCAATGCTTGAATTCATAGGAAGAGGCAGTAGAGGATTTGGGTTTGGAGTCCTGGTTCACATGGTTCTGAGGGCTACATTTTTAAAAATTCTTTTTTATTGATTGATTGATGAAAGAGAGATAGAGAGATAGAGAGACATACAGAGAGATACTTGTTGTTTCCCTTATTTATGCAGCAAATGTATTTTATTGATTTTATAGAGGGAGCAGAGGGATGGGCAGCTGGGGAAGAAGGAACTGCACCAGCACAGACAGGAAGCTGGGAGCTCGCTTTGGCCAAAGTCACTCAGAGAGTTGGGAACATCAGCCCAGGTTTTCAGCTCCCAACCCAGCCCGTCCTTTTTTAAAAAGATATATTTTTATTGATTTCAGAGAGGAAGGAAGAGGGAGAGAGAGATAGAAACATCCATGATGAGAGAGAATCATGGATTGGCTGCCTCCTGCATGTCCCCCACTGGGGATGGAGCCCACAACCCAGGCATGTGCCCTTGGCCAGAATCGAACCTGGGACCCTTCAGTCTGCAGGCTGACACTCTTTCCATTGAGCCAAACTAGCTAGGGCTGCTTGCTTCCATGCCCTGACCAGAATCGGACAGGTGAGCTTGGTGTATTAAGACAACACTCTAACCAACTGAGCCACCCATCTAGGGCCCTGAATTCTTTCTGTTACACCAGGATGTCTCTCAGGGAAGATTGAAAAGGAAGGGCTGGGCCCTAGCCAGTGTGGCTCAGTGGATAGAGCATCGGCCTGCGAACTGAAAGGTCCCAGGTTTGATTCCGGTCAAGGGCACATGCCTGGGTTGTGGGCTCAATTCCCAGTGGGCGACTTGCAGGAGGCAGCCGGTCCATGATTCTCTCTCATCGTGGATGTTTCTATCTCTCTCTCCCTCTTCCTTCCTCTCTGAAGTCAATAAAAAAATATCTTAAAAAAAAAAAAGGACGGGCTGGGTTGGGAGCTGAAAACCTGGGCTGAAGTCCCCAACTCTCTGAGTGACTCTGGCCAAAGCGAGCTCCCAGCTTCCTGTCTGTGCTGGTGCCGTCCCTTCTTCCCGGCCTGCCCATCCCTCTGCTCACTTTCTAACTTTCCAATTTCCACGAGTCCTTCTAGAGTCAGTTAAAATGTCAGATTCTTTTTTGAAAAAATATTTTTATTGATTCCAGAGAGGAAGGGAGAGGGAGAGAGAGATAGAAACATCCATGATGAGAGAGAATCATTGGCTGCCTCCTGCACAATCAGGATTGAGCCCGCAACCCAGGCATGTGCCCTTGGCCGGAACCGAACCCGGGACCCTTCAGTCTGCAGGCCGGCGCTCTAGCCACTGAGCCAAACCAGACAGGGCTAAAATGTCAGATCCTATGTGAGGTTTTCCCAGTCCTTTCCTCTGAAGTAAATGCTCCTTCATCAGGCCTCTACCTTGCATTGCTGGTTGCATAATGGCCTTCTCTGTTAGAAAGGATTCGATTAATATGCCAGCCCTGAACTTGCTTGGAGTCAGAGCTTGAAGTCAGGCAAAAGCATAGCTACACCGTACAGATTCAAACCTGTGGGATGTGTCTCCCCAGAGGCGCAGTGAAGTCTAGAAAAATGACCACTGGTTTCACAGTCAGACAGGCCCAGTGTGGCGGCTGGAGCTGCCCCATCGGTGTGACCTTAGCCAAGTTTCTTCACCTCTCGGAGCTTCCATTCCTCTTCTGAATGAAATGTAGAAAATAAGAGTTCACTCACAGGGTGGTGACAACCTGGGTCAATGAAATAATGCACAGACCAGAGCCCTGGCTGGTGTCGCTAATTGGTTAGAGCATGGGCCCGCACACGGAAGGGTCTCAGGTTCAATTCTCCCTCAGGGACACGCATCTGGGTTGCAGGTTCCATCTCAGGTCCCGGTCAGGGCACCTGCAGGAGGTAACCAATGGATGTGTCTATCTCACCTCTCTCTCTCTCTCTCTCTCTCTCTCTCTCTCTCTCTCTCTCTCTCCCCTCCTCCTCCTTCTCTTCCTCCTCCTCCTCCTTCTCCTCTTCCTCCCTGCCACCTTCTCTCCCTCCATTCTACTCTCTCTAAGAAAAAAAAAGCAAAGGAAAAATATTCAGGGGGGAAATTAACATCAATAAAAACAAAAGAAACAATGTCCGCATCATAAAGATGATACCTAGGTGTGAATGGCATTCTACTTAATAACAATAGCTAACTTTTATTGCTTATCACGGAACAGAAACTTGGCACTTGGTGACACTATAAGGAATCAAACCATCTCCAGTTTTCACATAGGGAAACTGAAGTGCCAGGAGGACATGTACCTTGTCCAAAATCCCACAGCTGCTCAGGGACAGAGCCTGTGTTCAGAGCCAGGGTTCCCAGACTCGTATTCAGTAATGGAGCTGGGTGGGCCTGGAGAGCAGTATGCTAAGTGAACTAAGCCCATCAGAGAAAGACAAGCACCATGTGATTTCACTCCCCTGTGGAATCTGATGAACAAAATGAGCTCATAAACAAAATAGAGGAAGACTCATAGCTAGAGAGCAGGCTGACTACGGTTGGAGGAAGGGATGGGGGAGGTGAAGGGATTGAGCGAAAAAGAAAAGAGAGAGAGAAAGGGCTTATGGACACGGACAACAGTGTGGTGATTGATGGGGGAATGGGAGGTGGAGGAGAGTATTGGTGGGGTAAATGGTGATGGACAGAGTTGACTTGGGGTGCTGAACACACAATACAGTGTACGGATGGTATGTTGTAGAACTGTGCACCTGAAACCTGTATAATTTTGTTAACCAGTGTCACCCCAATAAATTCAATTAAAGCTATACACTGAGTGGCCATATTATTATCATCTCTGAATCCATATTAATCTGGTCATTCAATATATATATATATATTAGAGGTCTGGTGCATGAATTCGTACATGGGTGGGATCCAGCCAGCCTGGCCAGGGGGAGGGGACATGGGCGGTTGGCCGGCTTGCCTGCTGGTCGAACTCCTGGTCGAGGGGACCATTTACATATTAACCTTTTATTATATAGGATAGACACTGAGTGGTCAGATTATTATGCGTTCAGAGATCATCATCATCTGGCCACTCAGTGTATATGCATGAAAACAGTTGGGATTATTACAGAATTGGCCACGAAGATAGTTACAGCCATTTTTTCTTTCTCTCAGAAGAGGCTATCGAGGGTCAGACAGGTGAAGTACCATGTCCACGTTTAGCTACTAAGGAAGCATCAGATAAGTGAAATAAGTCAGTCAGAAAAAGACAAAGACCACAGGATCTCACTTATAGGTGGAATCTGATGAACAAAATAAACTGAGGAACAAAATAAGTCCAGAGGTATGGGTGGATGCATGGAACAAAATGACAGATATCAGAGGGAGAGGGTGGGTGGGAAGAGATTAGCTAAATAACATGTATGCATGTATGCATAGCCTGTGGACACAGACAATAGTATGGGGAAGGCGTGGGGTGGGGCAGGGGTTGGGTTGTGGGGGCAAAAATGGATAAAATGGGATACATCTGTAATACTGTCCTCAATAAGAAAACATCATATACTAGTAGAAATACCCACCCCCCATACCTTGTCCATCTCAATGCCCCCTCTGTGCCTAGCTCAGTGCTCAGTACATTGTTCAGGCTCAAGAAATGTCTATGGGATGAAATAAAAACCCCAAACAGTGGCTGTGCGCCCTGACCCTCGGCTGAGAAATTCCAATGTCGTCTTTGGAATGAAACAGATTGCTTCTGACTTGAGAGAAGCTATAACCACCTCTCTGACCCCGAAGCTGACTGGCTGTGAGACCTCACAGTGCGGTTGAGTCTGGCCCAGGGGCAGAGAGAGGACTTAGGAACAGAAGCTGGACCAGAGAGGACGTGGGTCGCGGAAGAGCAAAGTCCGACGAGAGGAGGGAAGCGCCCAGGGAGGAGGGCAGGGGAGGCGTTGTCCCTGGGAGCCCAGGGGAGCTCAGGCAGCAGGCGCTCACCTGCTGGGCTGCAGGCGCGTTCAGCACCGCGGACAGCGACCTCTGGGTGGGACGGGCCTCGGGCTGCTGTGAGGGGCCGTTTCAGCACCGCGGACATGGGACTGAAGGGGACAGAGTTGAACATGCTCAGCGACATTAGCCATTTAGAGAGAGACAAATATCACAGGATCTCACCAATAGGTAGAATCTGATGAACACAATAAACGGATAGACGAAATACACGGAGTGGCCAGATGATGATGATCTCTGAACGCATAATCATCTGGCCACTCCGTGTACTTCTCCTGAGCACCTCATTTGTTTGATACCAAAGATACTATAAATCGTGCACCTGATCAGTTTCCCCCTTTGCACTGGCTGATAGAAAGCTCAGGGCAAATAGGTGGTTGATCTCCAGCAAAAGTCTAGAATACTTTTGGTACCCACTTGAGATACAAATACACTGAGTGGCTGGATTATGATGCGTTCAGCGATCATCATCATCTGGCCGCTCAGTGTAGATTGGGAGACCTAGAAGCATAGAACAGGCTGATGGATCTCAGAGGGAAGGCAGGGGAGGGTTGGTGGGCGGCAGATGATCAACCAGAGAACTTGTATGCATGTATGCAGAACCCATGGACACAGACGCTAGTGTGGGGGAAGGCCTGAGAGGAGGGGAGCAAGTGGCGGGGAAATGGGGGACATCGGTAATACTGTCAATAGTAACATTTAAAAAATGCTGTTCAGGTCATGGCTTCACTTAATCTTTAAAAAATATATTTTTAATTGATTTTTTTACAGAGAAGAAGAGAAAGAGATAGAGAGTTAGAAACATCACTGAGAGAGAAACATTGATCAGCTGCCTCCTGCACATCTCCTACTGGGGATGTGCCCACAACCAAGGTACATGCCCTTGACCGGAATTGAACCTGGGACCCTTCAGTCCGCAGGCCGACGCTCTATCCACTGAGCCACACCAAGTAGGGCTTCACTTAATCTTTTCTGCCATTAGATGAATGTTCAGGCAGCCCTCATGCAGACCAAAGGCATAATTTGTAAACAACAAAATGTCATGCAAGATGCTGAGAGAACTGATATGAAAGATCCCAGAGTTCTCACGTCATACTTGTAGTCCCTGGAAATTTTGGTGTTTTTTTTTTTTTTGTCTTTAATACTAAGGAATACCCTACATTGCTGGGTCTAGAAAACGAATAAAATATTTTATTTAAAGGACCCACCCTGGCCCTGACCGGTTTGGCTCAGTGGATAGAGCGTCGGCCTGCGGACTGAAGGGTCCCGGGTTCAATTCCGGTCGAGGGCATGTACCTTGGTTGCAGGCACATCCCCATTGGGGGGTGTGCAGGAGGCAGCTGATCGATGTTTCTCTCTCATCGATGTTTCTAACTCTCTATTCCTCCCCCTTCCTCTCTGTAAAAAGTCAATAAAATATATTTTTAAAGGACCCACCCTGGACATGACATAGACATATCCAATAAATGCTATTTCCATCTTTATAAGAAGAATTGGGGGATGGGTGGGGATATAGTACTTTGTAGAAGAAATCAGGAATGAAATCTTTATATATATATATAATTGATTTCAGAGAGGAAGGGAGAGGGAAAGAGAGACAGAAACATTAATGATGAGAGGGAATCATTGATTGGCTGCCCCTGCACGCCCCCTACTGGGGGTTGAGCCTGCAACCCAGGCATGTGCCCTTGGCTGGAGTTGAACCTGGAACCTTCAGTCCATAGGCTCACGCTCTATCCACTGAGCCAAACCAGCTAGGGCTGAATTTTTATTTTTTAGAAAATCACCATAGCTGACTTTCTTTGCTAACAGATGGTGGTGAATTTCAATAAATGATATCATGTCGGTGGATAAATCCCAGAAGGGGATAAGGATTTTTCTCTACTTCAAGATACACAGGAGAACCACCAAAGTTCAGTGTAGAATTGTGTTTTTATTGATTGTTTTGAGAGAGAGAGAGAGAGAGAGAGAGAGAGAGAGAGAGAGAGAACGAACGAGAGAAACAAAGAGAGAGAAACACCAGTTGGTTGCCTGCCGTATGCACATTGACCAGGAATCAAACCTGCAACCTAGGTATGTGCCCTAACTGGCAAAGGAACCCACGATCTTTTGGCACATTGGACAACGCTCTAACCACCCGCTCACCCGGCCAGGGCTATGTGGGAATTCCTTAAGGCTTGAAGCACCTTGGAGCATTTGGGAAAGGAAAAGGGTGCCCACGGGGCTTCAGTGAATGGGAGAACAGGACCCATGACATGCACTGAACCTGGAGCAACAGGCAGAGATCTGAAAGTAGGGGGCTTGGAGGCCAAGATAAGGAACATGGTGCTTATTCTAAAAACAATGGGGAAATCTGCCCATTTTAAGCAGGAGACAGACCCTATATGATCTACGATTTTGAAAGACCCCACCAGCTGTCACATGGATCAGGACTGTGGAGGGCAAGGATGGGAGCAGAGAAATCAGATAAGGTTATTTCATTGACTTGGTGAGACAATGGCTGGATGTAGGGTGAGGCAAGGTGTAGGGAGACAGATTTGCAACATATTTTATGGTGTGTTTTTTTGGTTAATTCTCACCGGAGGATATTTTTTCCATTGATTTTTAGAGAGAATGGGAGTGAGGAGAGAGAGAGAGAGAGAGAGAGAGAGAGAGAGAGAGAGAGAAATTGATATAAGAGAGACAAATCGATTGGTTGCCTCGTGCACACACCCAGACCATGGCTAAGTATGAAACCTGCAACCCAAGTGCATGCCCTTCACCAGGAATTGAACCCTTGAACCTTTGGATGGAGGGCTGATGCTCTAACCACTGAAACACACCAGCTAGGCCTTATGGGTGCATTTATTTCTCAGATGGAGAGGCCCCTGGAGCTGGGCAACCTGACCCGAGTACAGGAGTTTGTCCTGCTGGGTTTGTCCACGAGGCCGGACGTAAGGGATGTCCTGTTTGCCGTCTTCCTGACCCTGTACCTGGCCACCCTCCTGGAGAACACACTGATCATCTACCTCGTCTGCGCTCACGGGGAGCTCCACAAGCCCATGTACTTCTTCCTGGGCCACCTGAGCTGCCTGGAGATGTGCTACGTGTCCGTGATCACGCCCAGCCTGCTGGCGGGGCTGCGGAGCGGACCCTGCCACGTGCCCTTCGCGGCCTGCATGACCCAGCTCTTCCTCTTCATCAGCCTTATCTGCACCGAGTGCACCCTCCTGGCCTCCATGGCCTACGACCGCTACGCGGCCATCTGCCACCCGCTCCGCTACCCGCTGCTCATGAGGCCCCGGGTCTGCCTGGGCTTGGCCGCGGCCTCCTGGCTGGGCGGGCTGCTGGTCTCGGTGGTCAAGACCTCATGCATCGCCAGCCTGTCCTACTGCGGCCCCAATGTCCTCAACCACTTCTTCTGTGACGTGTCCCCTCTGCTCAACCTGTCCTGCACCCACGTGGCCCTGACCGAGCTGGTGGACTTCATCTCCGCCATCGTCATCCTCTGGGGCTCCCTCCTGGTGGCCGGCGCCTCCTATGTGGCCATCGGTAGGGCGGTGCTCCGTATGCGGTCTGCCACCGCCCGCCGCAAAGCCTTCTCCACCTGTGCCTCCCACCTGGTGGTGGTGGGGATCTTCTACTCAGCCACTCTCTTCATCTATGCCCGTCCCAGCCGCATCGGAGCCATGGATCTCAACAAGGTGTTGTCTGTCATCTACACGGTGGTCACGCCCATGTGCAACCCTGTCATCTACTGCCTGCGGAACAAGGAGGTCCAGGCGGCTTTCCACAGAACCCTAGGCTGGTCCCGAGGCTGACCACCTGGTCTGGGCATGGAGGATATCTCAAGCTGTCAATACTTTATATTTTTATTGAGATATAATCTATAGACCATATATTTTACTCTTTAAAAATGTACAATTCTGGCTCTGTCCGGTGTTTCTCATGTGTCGGCCGAGTACGGAAGGGTTACAGCTCAGTTTCCTGGTCAAGGGCATGAACCTGGGCTGCAGGGTCAATCTCTAGCCGGGTTAGGTAGAGTGTAGGAAGCAACCAATCTCTCTCTCTCTCTCTCTCTCTCTCTCTCTCTCTCTCTCTCCTCCCTCCCTCCTTTCCACTCTCTCTAAAAAATCAATGAAAAAATATCATTGGGTGAGGATTAACAAACAACAACGATGAAAAAGAATCAGTGAATGAATGCATAAGTAAGTGGAACAACAAATAGGTGTTTCTCTTTCTCTGTTTCTCTCAAATCAATCAATAAAATTTTTTAAAAAAAATCTTGCATATGACCAAGCATGTGCCTGTTGTACTTATGGAGTGTTTATTGACTGTGTCAAACGAGGATCATCTTAGAAGGCTTCCTGAAACTTCAGTTTGGTGACCACATTCTCCTGAAAGTTTGCTATAAGTCCTTGGACCAGACTCGTCTCCTTCCCAATCTCTGGTCCTCCTCTGTCTCCATATCCACCTTTGCCACAGATCATTGAAGTAGACATGGAGTCAGATATATTTCTGTGTTCCCAGCATGCAGAGCACATTCTAGCACACAGTAGGGTGCCAATGCATGCTTATTGATATGGCCTAAAGATGGATTCCAAATTAGGTGTGCCTTGGCCAATAGGGATTCAGAAGGAAAAAAAATGTCCCCATCTGTTCTTAAATTCCACAGAGACTAGGGGAGGGAGGTCTTAGAGATCTTGAGCTTTGGTTTAAGCCAACTTCTCTGGCTGTGAGGACGGGAGGACCCACAGACAACACCCCAGTTCAGAGTATGCTGTGGGTGACAGTGTGAGGTGGGTCTGGAGGGGACTCCCTTTCAGGACCAAGGACAGCGCCCTCCGGGTGGGCACGTGCTCACACTCTCTTGTCTTCTGACTCCTGGACCCTCTGGCTCCATTCCTGAAAATCCTATCCTTGAGTGGATGCTCCGGCCACCCCGTCACTGACCAGAGACCCTAAGAAAGAAAGGGGTCCACCTGTATCCATTCTGATAGACCCGTTTCATGCAAGCATTCAGGTAAGGAGGCTGGGCAGCTCATTTGGGGGCCAAGAGAAAGGACTTTTCATCAAGATGGAAAGGAAGGAAATGGCTTTTATAATACACATCCTCTAAGGGCTCTCCTTGCATTATCTCCTTCCATCCTCTCAATAATCTCACCATACAGTTATGTATACAGCTCCCATTTGACAGATGGAGAGGCTAAAGGTCAGTAGGAGGAAGGACAAAATGGGTGATATTTAAAATGGGATGTTTTTGTTTTATTTTATCGATGATAGTATTGCAGATGTCCCTCACGTTCCCCCTTTTCCAACCTCTGTCCAGCCCACACCCCCATTCCCTCTGGCCATCACCACACTGTTGTCTGTCACCATGGTCTATGCATACATGTCCTTTGGCTAATCCCTTCAACTTCTTTAATCCAGTCCTTCCCCCCCCCCCGCCAACCCCCGCTTCTCTCTGACAGCTGACAGTCTGTTTCATGTATCCATGCCTCTGGTTCTATTTCCTTTGTCAGTTTATGTTGTTCATTAGATTCCACAGATAAGTGAGAGCACATGGAATATGTCTTTCTCTGGCTCATTGTGCTTAGCATACTCAGCTTCAGGACCACCCATAGTGTTGGAAAGAGTGAGAGGAATGCTTGATTTCATATGAGTAGGCAGTAGAGGATTTGGATTTGGAGTTCAGGTGCACGTGGTTCCAAAGCTTGAATTCTATGATTAAAAATTGATTTTAGAAAGGGGGTGGTGGGGGGAAAGAGGTTTGTTGTTCCTTTTATTTATGCATTCATTGGTTGCTTCTTAAAATATATTTTTATTAATTTTTTACAGAGAGAAAGGGAGAGGGATAGAGAGTTAGAAACATCGATGAGAGAGAAACATCGATCAGCTGCCTCCTGCACACTCCCTGCTGGGGATGTGCCCGCAACCAAGGTACATGCCCTTGACCGGAATCGAACCTGGGACCCTTGAGTCCGCAGGCCGACGCTCTACCCACTGAGCCAAACCAGTTAGGGCACCCTGGTTGCTTCTTGTATGTGCCCTGACCAGGGATCAAACCCACAGGCTTAGTGTTTGGGGCAACACTCTAAGTAACTGAACCACCCAGCCAGGGCCCCGAATTCTTTCTGTTACACCAAGATGTCTCCCTGGGATAACTGCAAAGGAAGGGCTGGGTTGGGAGCTGAAAACCTGGGCTGAAGTCCCCAACTCTCTGAGTGACTCTGGCCAAAGCGAGCTCCCAGCTTCCTGTCTGTGCTGGTGCCGTCCCTTCTTCCCGGGCTGCCCATCCTTCTGCTCACTTTCTAACTTTCCAATTTCCACGAGTCCCTCAAGAATCAGTTAAAATGTCAGGTTCTATGTGAGGTTTTCCCAGTCCTTCCCTCTGAAGGAAATGCTCCTTCATCAGGCCTCTACCCTGCCTTGTTGGTTGCATGATGGCCTTCTCTGTTAGAAAGGATTCGATTCATATGCCAGCCCTGAACTGGCTTGGAAGTCAGGCCAAAGCATAGCGACACCATACAGATTCAGGCACAGGGGATGTCTTCCTGACAGAGAGGCAGCCAAGTCTAGAAAAATGACCACTGGCTTCTGAATCAGATAGTTCTGTGTGTGGCGGGCGGATTTGCCCCCACCTGTGTGGCCTTAGTCAGGTTTCCTCACCTCTCAGAGCTTTCATTCCTCTTCTGGAAAAAATAAAGCATGGGATAATTGTTCACCCACAGGATGGCGACAACCTGGATTAATGAAATAATGTACAGATCATAGTCCTAGCTGGTGTCGCTCAGTGGTTAGAGCATGAGCCTATGCCCTGAAGGGTTGAGTCTTTGATTCCCAGTCAAGGGCATGAAGTTAGGTTGCAGGTTTGATCTCCAGTCCTGGTTGTTGTGCGTGTGGGAGGCAACCAATCCATGTGTCTCTCTCTCTCACATTGATCTCTGTCTCTCTCTGTCTCTCCCTTCCTTCCCTGTCTCTTCCTTCTATTCTCTCTTTAAAAAATCAATGGAAGAAATATTTGGGTGAGAAATAACAACAACAACAAAAGATATAATGTACATATCCTAAAGATGATACCTCGGTGTGTATGGCACGCTACTTAATAACAACAGCTGATATTGATTATTTATCATGGGCCATGAACGTGGCACATGACAACACTATCAGTCATCAAATCATCTCCAGTTTGTACATACGGAAACAAATTCTATGCGTAACTGGTCCACGCTATCACAGCTGTTCAGTGACAGATCCTGTGTTCAGAACCAGTAGTGGGCCTGGGTGGGCCTGGAGAGCAGTATGCTAAGTGACGTAAGCAGTCAGAGAAAGACAAGTACCATGTGATTTCACTGCCCTGTGGATTCTGATGAGCAAAATGAGCTAACACGCAAAATAAAGCCATGCTCATAGATAGAGAGCGGGCTGACAGCAGGTGGGGGTGGGGGTGGGGTGGAGGGATTGAGCAAAAAAAAAAAAGAGAGAGAGAGAGAGAGAGAGAGAGAGAGAGAAAACTGAGAGGAAGAATTCATGGACACGGACAACAGTGTGGTGATTGCTGGGGAATGGGAAATGGGATGAGGTGGAGGAGGGTATTGGTGGGGTAAATGGTGATGGATGGAGAGTTGACTTGGGGTGCTGAACACACAATACAGTGTACAGATGATGTGTTGTAGAATTTTGCACCTGCAATCTGTATCATAATTCTGTTAACCAGTGTCACCCAATAAATTCAATTTTAATAATATGTGCATGGAAAAAAAAACAGTGGAGATATTACAGAATTTGAGATGAAGATAGGTAGAGCCATCTTTTTTTCTCAGAATATATATTGAGCACAGCATGTCCAAGTTCAGCTACTAAGAAAGCATCAGATCAGTGAAATAACCCAGTCAGAGAAAGACAAACACCACAGGATCTCACTTACAGGTGGAATCTAATGGACAAAATAAACTGAGCAACAAAATAGGTCCAGAGGTATGGAAGCCTGGAACAGAATAACAGACACCAGAGGGAGGGGGCAGGAAGAGATTAACCACAGAAAATATATGCATATATGCATAGCCCATGGACACAGACAATAGTATGGGGAAGACTGGGGGTGGTTTGGAGGTTGGGGGAGGGGTGTAAAAGGGAGAAAATGGGAGACATATGCAATACTTTCAACATTAAAGAGCATTAGATAGACCCCCCAATATCTTGTCCATCTATATGCCCCCTCTGTGCCTAGCTCAGTGCTCAGTACATTGTTCAGGCTCGAGAAATGTCTATGGGATAAAATAAAAAAAAAACCTAAACAATGGTTCTGCGCCCTGACCTTCGTCTGAGAAATTCCAATGTCGCCTTTGGAATGAAACGGATTGCTTCTGACTCGAGAGAAGCCATAACCACCTCTCTGGCCCCGAAGCTGACTGGCTGTGAGACCTCATAGCGTGGTTGAGTCTGGACCAGGGGCAGAGAGAGGACTTAGGGACAGAAGCTGGACCAGGGAGGACGTGGGTCGCGGAAGAGCAAAGTCCGACGAGAGGAGGGAAGCGCCCAAGGAGGAGGGCAGGGGAGGCGTTGTCCCTGGGAGCCCAGGGGAGCTCAGGCAGCAGGTGCTCACCTGCTGGGCTGCAGGCGCGTTCAGCACCGCGGACAGCGGCCTCTGGGAGGGACGGGCCTCGGCTGCTGTGAGGGGCCGTTTCAGCACCGCGGACAGCTCCACGCGCCTTGGGACTGAAGGGGACAGAGTTGAGCAAGCTCAGCGACATTAGCCATTTAGGGAGAGACAAATATCACAGGATCCCACTCATATGTGGACTTTCATGAACACAATAAACCTACGAATAAAATAGGTCCAGACACATGGATGCATAGAACAGACGGACAGATCTCAGAGGAGATGGGAGTGGAGGGGATGGGAAAAGATTAACCAAAGAACTTAGATGCATACTAGAGACCTGGTGCACGAAATTCATGAACAGGAGGTGGGATGGGGTCCCTCAGCCCAGCCTTTACCCTCTCCAATCCGGGACATCCCTCTCACCACCCTGGACCGCTGGCTCCTAACCGCTCACCTGCCTGCCTGCCTGATTGCCCCTAACTGCTCTCCCCATGCCGGCCTGATCACCCCTAACTGCCTCTGCCTTGGCCCCCACCACCGTGGCTTTGTCCGGAAGGACGTCTGGTATAATTAGCATATTACCCTTTTATTATTATAGATAGATATAGCCCATGGACACAGACAATAGTAAGGGGAAGGCCTGTGTTGTCGGGGGAGTTAGGTGGAGGGGGTCAAATGAGGAGGAAATGCGGGACATCTGTAATACTGTGAACAATACTTTAAAAAAATGCTATTAACCTCGGGGCTTCACTTAATCTCTTCTCACGCAGACCAAAGGCATGATTTCTAAACAACGCAATCTCATGCAAGAAAAACCCCAGGGCTCTCACTTCACATTTGTAGCCTCTGGAAATCTTGGTGGTTTTGTTGTTTGTTTTGCTTTTAATAATAAAGAAAATGGTGCCTATGTTGCAGGTTATTGAAAATGTATAAAATGTTTTATTAAAAGGATCCACCCGGGACATAGATATATGCAATAAATGTTATCTCCATCTTTATAGTGAAAGTTGGGGGTGGGTGGCATATAGTCCTGTGTAGAAGAAATCAGGAATGAAATTTTCTTTTCTTTTTCTTTTTCTAGAAAATCACCACAGCTCACTTTCTTTGCTAATAGATGTGGTAAATTTCAGTAAATGACATCAAGTCAGTTGGGAAATCCTGGAATAGGGAAATAAGGATTTTTCTCTACTTCAACATACACAGGAGAATCACCAAAGTTCAGTGTAGAATTGTGTTTTTATTGATTTTTTTTAAAGAAAGAAAGGACAGGAGAGAGAGAGAGAGAAACATCAATCTGTTGCCTCCTATCCACGCCCAACCAAGGATCAAGCCTGCAACCTAGGTATGTGCGCTGACTAGGAATCGAACCCATAACCTTTGGTTGCATGGGGCCTCAGACTAACACTAAGTCCCCGGGCCAGGGCCATGTGGGAATTCTTTTAGGCCTGAAGTACTTCGGGGCATTTGGGAAAGTGAAAGGGTGCCCATGGTTAGGAGAGCAGGACCCATGACATGCATTAAACCTGGAGCAGGAGGCAGGGATGCGAAATTCAGAGGCTTGAAAGCCATAAGGAACATGAAGTTCATCCTATATAGTAAAGAGGTGATATGCAAATTGATCATCACGATCTCGCACAAGATGGCTGCCCCCATGTGGTCACAAGATGGCCACCACAGATGGCCAGCAGGGGAGGGCAGTTGGGGGTGATTTTGCTGGCAGGGGAGCAGTTAGGCATCAATCAAGCTGGCAGGGGAGTGGTTAGGGGGTGATCAGGCTGGCAGGCAGAAGTGGTTAGTGGCAATCAGGCAGGCAGGCAGGTGAGCGGTTGGGAGCCAGTAGTCCTGGATTGTGAGAGGGATGTCTGACTGCCAGTTTAGGCCCGATATGATCGGGCCTAAGCCAGCAGTCGGACATCCCCTAAGGGGTCCCAGATTGGAGAGGTTGAAGGCTGGGCTGAGGGACACCCCCCTAGTGCATGAATTTCATGCACCAGGCCTCTAGTTCTAAAACTAATGGGGAAATCTGTCCATTTTAAGCAGGAGACTGGCCCTATATGATCTACTATTTTGAAAAAACCCACTGGCTGCTACATGGATCAGGACTGCGCTGGGCGAGGATGGGAGCAGAGGGACCAGATACGGTTATTTCACTGACTCAGGTGAGAAAATGCCTGGGTCTAGGGCGATGCCAGGTGTAGAGAGGTAGATTTACAATGTATTTTATGGTGTGTGTTTTTTTGTTCATCCTCACCCAAGGATATTGTTTCCATTGATTTTTAGAGAGAGAAGAAGGGAGTGAGGAGAGAGAGAGAAACATCGATATGAGAGAGACACGTAGATTGGTAGTCTCCCTTAGGTGCCCAGACCAGGGCTGAGGATTGAACCCGCAACACAGGTTCATGCCCTTTACCAGAAATTGACCCTTTGGTGCGAGGGCTGATGCTCTAACCACTGAAACACACCAGCTAGGCCTTATGGGTGTATTTATTTCTCAGATGGAGAGGCCCCCGGAGCTGGGCAACCTGACCCGAGTACAGGAGTTTGTCCTGCTGGGTTTGTCCACGAGGCCGGACGTAAGGGATGCCCTGTTTGCCGTCTTCCTGACCCTGTACCTGGCCACCCTCCTGGAGAACACACTGATCATCTACCTCGTCTGCGCTCACGGGGAGCTCCACAAGCCCATGTACTTCTTCCTGGGCCACCTGAGCTGCCTGGAGATGTGCTACGTGTCCGTGATCACGCCCAGCCTGCTGGCGGGGCTGCGGAGCGGGCCCTGCCACGTGCCCTTCGCGGCCTGCATGACCCAGCTCTTCCTCTTCATCAGCCTCATCTGCACCGAGTGCACCCTCCTGGCCTCCATGGCCTACGACCGCTACGCGGCCATCTGCCACCCGCTCCGCTACCCGCTGCTCATGAGGCCCCGGGTCTGCCTGGGCTTGGCCGCGGCCTCCTGGCTGGGCGGGCTGCTGGTCTCGGTGGTCAAGACCTCATGCATCGCCAGCCTGTCCTACTGCGGCCCCAACGTCCTCAACCACTTCTTCTGTGACGTGTCCCCTCTGCTCAACCTGTCCTGCACCCACGTGGCCCTGACCGAGCTGGTGGACTTCATCTCCGCCATCGTCATCCTCTGGGGCTCCCTCCTGGTGGCCGGCGCCTCCTATGTGGCCATCGGTAGGGCGGTGCTCCGTATGCGGTCCGCCACCGCCCGCCGCAAAGCCTTCTCCACCTGCGCCTCCCACCTGGTGGTGGTGGGGATCTTTTACTCGACTTGTATCTTCATCTATGCCCGTCCCAGCCGCATCGAAGCCACGGATCTCAACAAGGTGTTGTCTGTCATCTACACGGTGGTCACACCCATGTGCAACCCTGTCATCTACTGCCTGCGGAACAAGGAGGTCCAGGCGGCTTTCCACAGAACCCTAGGCTGGTCCCAAGGTTGACCACCTGGGCCTGGCCATGGGGGAGATCTCAGTGTATTAATGCTTTTTATTTTTATTGAGATACTAGTGTCCCGGTGCACGGATTTGTGTACATTGAAAGGAAATTAATTAGAACTATTTTAATATCGCTATTAACGTCTTGCTAATGAAAAGAAAATAGGATTCTACCGAGTCTCCTATCTACCTACTCCAGGACTTCTGTGAGGATCAAATGGGATGAGGCACGGGAAAATGCTTCACAGACATTTGGTTCAAGTGTAAAATGTTTGCACCTGGCTATAAAGCAAGTCGGGTCCCTGGGCTGAAGAAACTCCAAGGATGCTAGTCGCTAGGGAGAGGAAGTTGGGCATTGCTACTTGACGCCATTACCCGGTGCCCACAGCGACTGTTTCTGGGCTGGGCTGTGGGCTGCATTTTGCGACATCGGGTCTTGGTAGCGTTGGCTGCGATTTGGTGGGGTGTTGCTGAGGGGAGGGGTGGCAGGGCCCATGTCCCACTTGGGGGAAGCCGAGTGTTGGTTTGTCAGAGCCAGGTCCATGGTGCTGTTTATTTTTAAATGGCCAGTGTGCGTCATGGAAGCTCCTGCGCTGAGCGTCGGCCCCCTGGTGGTCAGTGTGCATCATAGCAACCTCTCAGATGGATGGACACAGCCTTTTATTTATATAGACTAGAGGCCCGGTGCACAAAATTTGTGCACGGGGGGGTGGTGTCCCTCAACCCAGCCTTCACCCTCTCCAACCTGGGACCCCATGGAGGATGTCTGACTGCCAGTTAAGTGTCTAAACTGGAAGTTAGACATCCCTCTCACAATCCGGGACCACTGGCTTCTAACTGCTCGCCTGCTTGCCTGCCTGACTGCTCCTAACCACTTCTGCCTGCCAGCCTGATTGACACCTAACTGCTCCCCTGCCAGCCCGATTGTCCCCAAGTGCCTTCCTCTGCTGGCCCAATCACCCCCAACTGTTATCCCCTGCAGGCCTGGTCCCTCCCAACTACTCTCCCAAACTGCCCTCCCCTGCTGGCCTGGTCACATCCAATTGCCCTCCCTTGCAGGCCTGGTTGCCCCCAATTGCCCTCTCCTACTGGCCAGATCGCCCCCAACTGCCCTCCCCTGCCAACCTGATTGGCCACAAACGCCTTTTCCTGCTGGCCATCTTATGGCGGCCATATTGTGGTGGCTATCTTATGGTGGCCATCTTGTGATGACGTCATGCAAGGACGTGACACCACCTAGGCTTTTATTATATAGGAAAATCTTCAGACTAGAGAGTTTACTCTTTAAAAATGTACAATTCCGGCCTTGGATGGTGTTGGTCAGTGGTTAGCATGTTGGCCCAAGTATGGCAGGGTTACAGGTTAGATTCCCAGTCAAGAGCATGTACTTGAGCTGCAGGTTTGATCTCTGGCCCAAGCTGGGGTGAGAGCAGGAGGCAACAGATCAATGTCTCTCTCTCTCCCCCCTTCCTCCCTTCTAACCCCTCCATCCCTCCTTTTCACTCTCTCTGAAAATCAATGGATAAATTAAAATAAATTAAAAAAAATAAAGAGGTACAATTCTGGGGCGTTTTTGGATATTCACAAAGTTGTGCGAGCATCACCACTATGTAACTGCACATTTCATTGCCACCAGAAGAAACCGGTACACATCAGACAGCACTACCAGCCCCCTGTCCCCTGGCCCTAAGAGCCCACGAATCTTTCTGTCTCTGTGGATCTTCCTGTTTCAGACATTTCACATAAATGGAATCATACCTCACTGGGTGTTTCGTGTGGCTTCTTTCACTTAACATTATGTTTTCAAGGTCTGTGTGTGTTGTAGCCGGTGTCAGTACTTCACTCTTATGAGTGATTCTCTCTCACCATTGATGTTTCTCTCTCTCTCCCTCTTCCTTCCTCTCTAAAATCAATATAAATATCTTAAAAAAATAAAAGCAAAACCAATGAATAAGCAAAACAGAAACAGACTCAGAGACACAGAGAACAAACCGATGGTTGGAAAATGGCTGGGTGATAAAAATGAATTTAAAATAAAAATAAGAAAATGATAAGAGACACGTAAGAGGCAGACCTACCAGATGCAATGCCTGGGTCTTATTAGGACACTCATTCAAGCAAACAAACTGACAGCTGGGGAATTTGAACACTGACTGTGTATTGGCTGACGCCCACATACATGGTGGGTGGGGTGGGCAGTGGTTGACTGGATCCACCAATTCAAATGTTAATCTCTCCGGGAAACACCCCTACAAATACACTCAGAAATAACGTTGAACTAGATATCTGGGCGTTCCATGGCCCAGGAAAGTTGACAAACAAAATGAACTAAAGGCCATACTTGATTTGGATTTGCTAAGCTTTTTGTTGTTTTGTTAATCCCTTACTCAAGGATATTTTTCCATTGGTTTTTAATTTAAAAAAATATATTTTATTGACTTTTTACAGAGAGGAAGGGAGAGTGATAGAGAGTTAGAAACATCAATGAGAGAGAAACATTGATCTGCTGCCTCCTGCACACTCCCTACTGGGGATGTGCCCGCAACCAAGGTACATACCCTGGACTGGAATCGAACCTGGGACCTTTCAGTCCACAGGCCAACACTCTATCCACTGAGCCAAACCGGTTAGGGCTCCATTGTTTGTTTTTTAAATATTTTTATTTTAGAGGGTAGCAAGTAGCTGTGTGATCTTGAGACATTAAATAATTTTCTAAAGATATTTTTATTGATTTCAGAGAGGAAGGGAGAGGCGGGAGAGAGAGAAATATCAATGATGGAAGAGAATCATGGATTGGCTGCCTCCTGCACGCCCCTCAATGGGGATCGAGCCCGCAACCCGGGCACGTGCTCTGACCGGGAATCAACCTCGACCTCCTGGTTCATAGGTTGATGCTCAACCACTGAGCCATGCCGGCTGAGCTCCACTGATTTTTAGAGAGAGTGGGAAGGAGGAAGAGAGGAGGGGGAGAGAGAGAGAAATACCTGTATGAGAGAGACACATTGATCCTCCCAGAAGTGCCCTGCCCAGGGCTGGGGATCGAACCTACAACCCAGGTACATGCCCTTGACTGGGAATCTAACCCACCACCCTTTCGTGGTTGGGCCAAAGCCCTAACCACTGAGCAGCAGCACCAGGGTGAATTTGCTACGTTTTCGCCCAATGCACTTTTTCTGTCCCCGGAGTCTATCCAGGATGCTACGTTACATTTAGTCCTCATGTCTCCTTAGGCCTCTCTGAGCCATGACAGTCTCTCAGACTTTCTTCGATTTGGGTTACCTCGACTTTTTTATTTTTAATTAGAGGCCCGGTGCACGAAATTCGTGCATGGGGGGGGGTTTCCCTCAGCCCAGCCTGCACCCTCTCCAATCAGGGACCCCTTGAGGGATGTCCGACTGCCCATTTAGGCCGGATCCCTGTGGACATCCCTCTCACAACCCAGGACTACTGGCTTCCAACTGCTCACCTGCCTGCCTGCCTGATTGCCCTTAACCGCTTCTGCCTGCCAGCCTGATCACGCCCTAACCACTCCCCTGCCAGCCTGATTGACACCTAACTGCCCTCCCCTGCTGGCCTGGTCGCCCCTAATTGTCCTCCCCTGCAGGCCTGGTCATCCCCAACTGCCCTTCCCTGCTGGCCTGGTCTCCCCCAACTGCCCTCCCTTGCAGGCCTGGTTCCTCCCAACTGCCCTCCCCTGCTGACCATCTTGTGGCGGCCATCTTGTGTCCACATGGGGGTAGCCATCTTTGACCACATGGGGGCGGCCATCTTGTGTGTTGGAGTAATGGTCAATTTGCAGATTACTCTTTTATTAGATAGGATCATCACCAAGGATATGTTTTTATTGATTTTTAGAGAGAGACCGAGACAGAGAGAGAGAGAGAGAGAGAGAGAGAGAGAGAGAGAGAGAAGCATTGATCCGTTGCCTCTGGAACTTGCCCTGACAGGGGCTTGAACCCAAAACGTAGGTATGTGCCCTGACCGGGAATCGAACCCTCAATGCTTTTGGTGCAGGGGATGATGCTCCCGCCAACCGGGCCACCCGGCCAGGATGTCCTGATGGTTTGGAGAAGGACTGTTCAGGTGTATTGTACAGAGGCTCTTCGTGGGAATTGGATGGTGTTCGAGATGAGAATGGGGCTATGGGATTTGGCAGGAAGGCCACAGAGGTCAAGGGCTCTCTCAGCCATCATGTCAATGGGACACATGGTCCACATGACGTATGACGGTTGACAGGACCTTGAGTGGGTTGTGTTTTCCGGTGTCTCCCCAGCAAAGTGACTCTTCTCAGGAATTTTGTAGACTGACCCTCTGTTGGGGATTTGTTGGGTAACAAATATTCTTTTATTTTAAAATATATCTTTTTAAAAAAGATATATTTTATTGGTTTTTTACAGAGAGGAAGGGAGAGGGAGAGAGAGCTAGAAACATTGATGAGAGAGAAACATCGATCAGCTGCCTCCTGCACATGCCCCACGGCGGATGTGCCCGCAACCAAGGTACATGCCCTTGACCGGAATCGAACCTGGGACCTTTCAGTCCCCAGGCCGACGTCTATCCACTGAGCCAAACCGGCCAGGGCTTCCCATTGATTTTTAGGGAGAGTGGGAGAGAGAGGGAAAGATAGAATTATCCACGTGAGAGAAACACACGAATGGGTTGCCTTCTGCACGTGCCCCGACCAGGGCCCGGGGCCAGGGAGGAGCCTGCAACCGAGGTACGTGCTCGTGACCGGAATCGAACCCGGGACCCTTCAGTCCACAGGCCGACGCTCTATCCACTGAGCCCCACTAGCCGGGGCCCACCCGTATGTGTTAATGGAGCATCTACCATATCCCACGAAGTTCTGCCCGCCGGAGAGGCGGCAGTGAGCAGCCCACAGAGGCCTCTGGGTCTTACGCCCCGGTGCCCGGTGCGGGGAGGTTGGTCGTAGACCAGGAAGCCAGAGTTTCTGACTTCTGCACTCCTGACGTGGGGGAGGGACGCGTCCTTGCTGTGGGGGAGGGGGAGCCCTGTGCATTGTGGGATCGTGAGCAGCATCCCTGCCTTCTACCCACTAAATGCCGCGAACACCCCATCTTTTGCAAGTGTGACAAAGAAACATACTCCAAACATGTGCCAGTAAAGAAACAGAGAAGGTCAGTTTTAGGCCCCTGGCTGGGTAGCTCAGCTGGTGAGGGTGTTGTGCCAACACACCCAGGTTGCAGGTTCGATCCCTGGTCCGGGCACAGACAAGAAGCAAGCAATGAATGCATACAGACGTGGAACAACCAATCGAGGTCTGTCCGTCTGTCTGGCTCTCTCTCTCAAATCCATCAATAAACATTTTTTAAAAAGAAGATAATTTTAGCTCAACCGGCATGGCGTGGCTCAGTGGTTGAGCATCGACCTATGCCCGGGTTGCAGGCTCCATCCCCAGTGTGGGGCGTGCAGGAGGCAGCCGATCCGTGGTTCTTTCTCATCATGGATGTTTCTATCTCTCCCTCTCCCTTCCTCTCTGAAATCAATAAAAAAATATATTTTAGCCCTGGCCGGTTTGGCTCAGTGGATAGAGCATTGGCCTGTGGACTGAAGGGCCCCAGGTTCGATTCTGGTGAGGAGCAAATGCCCGGGTTGTGGGCTTGATCCCCGGTAGGGGGCATGCAGGAGGCAGCCGATCCGTGATTCTCTCTCATCATTGATGTTTCTCTCCCTCTCCCTTTCTCTCTGAAATCAATTTAAAAAATATTTTTAAAAAAGAATGTTGTTAAGTAAAACAAAATAATAGATAAATAATAGATTTAAAAAAAGAAGAAGATAAGCCCTAACCAGTTTGGCTCAGTGGATAGAGCGTCGGCCTGCAGACTGAAGGGTCCCAGGTTCAAATCCGGTCAAGGGCACGTACCTTGGTTGTGGGCACATCCCCAGTGGGGGGTGTGCAGGAGGCAGCTGATCAATGTTTCTCTCTCATCAATGTTTCTAACTCTCTATCCCTCTCCCTTCCTCTCTGTAAAAAATCAATAAAATATATTTTTTAAAAAAGAAGATAATCTTAGTCTTTCAGTCATTCAACAAGTGTTCACTGAGTCTGCTCCATGCTGGGTGCTGTTCTTGTCACTGAAAATGCAAACAGGGACCTGGACAAAGCCCTGTCCTCGTCCCCGTGTCTGTTTTACAAAGGAAATCAGCCCGGCCAGCGTGGCTCAGTGGTCCAGCGTTGACCGATGAACCAGGAGGTCGTGGCTCCATTCCCAGTCAGGGCACATGCGGGGGGCTGGGGGGGGCATGCAGGAGGAGGCCGCCGATCAGTGATTCTCTCTCATCATGGATGCTTCCATCCCTCTCTCTCTCTCCTTCTCATTTCCGTGCTCTGAAATCAATAAAAATACAGTAAAACAAAACAAAACAACAAAGCCAAAGAGGAAACCACCTCTCATGGAGCTGAAACGCACACGGCTCAGCAGTGCCACTCTGGCTCCGGCCGGAAAATCTCTTCCTCCCTCGCCACCCTGGCCGGTGCCCTCTCAGCCAACGACACCCACAGGGAGCAGGCACCGGCCGGTCCGCAGCTTCCTTCCTAATGAGCTCAGCGAGTCAAAGTTCCTCCGAGGCTCCCAGGAGGTCCGGGCCGCCCGCTCCTAACGAGCTCGGAGCCCCGGTCCCCGGTGGCTGGCGACTGGGGGTGAGTGGAGGCCAATTAGTCCGGTCCCACCTGGCCGCCCTGCAGCTGACCTCAGCCCCCCTCGCCCGGCGGGGACCTCTCCTGGGCACGGAGCGTGTTGGCGGAGTTCTGGTCCGTGGGGAGCCGCCAGGAGCTTCGGCTTAATGAGAAATTGGCACTGGTTGCGTTTCTGGGTCCTTAATGAGGGACCCGGTCTCTCTGGAGACACGAAACTTTGTAGTCAGCCCAGTGGCCAGGGTGAGGATGTGTTTCCTCTAAGGGCCATGGTTTCCTGAGCCGAAACGCCCAGCCCCGTGGCTTTCATGGGCATTGCTATGCCAATGATGCCCCCGAATTTATCCTCTAGCCGGGACCTGCCCATCCCTGACCTCCTGCTCCAGGCATCCCTTCTCCACTCAAGTTTCTTTTCTTTTTTAAAAAAATGTATTTTGTTGATTTTTTACAGAGAGGAAGGGAGAGGGAGAGAAAGTCAGAAACATCGATGAGAGAGAAACATCGATCAGCTGCCTCCTGCAAACCCCCCACTGGGGATGTGCCCGCAACCAAGGTACATGCCCTTGACCGGAATAGAACCTGGGACCCTTCAGTCTGAGGCCGATGCTCTATCCACTGAGCCACACCGGTTTGGGCTCCACTCAAGTTTCTAACAGCCATCTCATGATGGCCACAGCCAAGTAGAACCTTGACTTCAGGTCCGCGGATCTGCTCTTCCCAGTTTCCCCAGCTCCGTACATGACACCACTGTTCACCCCGGTGCTCAGACCCAAAGCCTAGAACTTGCCCCAACACGGATGCATGGTGGTCCAAGGATGGGGGTCACGTGGCCAAGGTCAAATCCTGGCTCCCCCACGTACTCTCCCTGTGTGTGGCTTTGGATGCAATTTCTCTCTGCCTCAGTTTCCTCATCTGTAAAATGGGACTATATTAGGACCTACCAGATAGGGTGATTGTGAGGACCAAGGTGTGTCTGTGTGTATATATAATCATATATGTGTATGATCACATGTGTATGTAATCATATATACCACGTGTGTGTGCATGACATAGAGTTAGCATGTTTGTTAGTTTTTAAAAATATATTTTATTGATTTTTTTACAGAGAGGAAGGGAGAGGGATAGAGAGTTAGAAACATTGATCAGCTGCCTCCTGCACACCCCCTATGGGGGATGTGCCCACAACTAAGGTACATGCCCTTGACCAGAATCGAACCTGGGATCCTTCAATCCGCAGGCCGACGCTCTATCCATGGAGCCAAACCAGTCAGGGTAGCATGTTTGTTAGGCATTATTATTAGGCATTTTATTACAATTATGTTATCCTATATAATAAAGAGGTAATATGCAAATTGACCCTCACACCCTTGCACAAGATGGCTGCCCCCATGTGGTCAAAGATGGCTGCCAAAAGATGGCTGGCAGGGGAGGGTAGATGTGGGTGAACAGGCCTGCAGGGGAGGACCGTTTGGGGTGACCAGGCCTGCAGGAGAGGGCAGTTAGGGGCAACCAGGCCAGCAGGGGAGGGCAGTTAGGGGTGACCAGGCCGGCAGGGGAGGGCATTTTGGGGGGACCAGGCCTGCAGGGGAGGGCAGTTAGGGGTGACCGGGCCAGGAGGGGAGGGCAGTTGGGGGCCACCAGGCCAGCAGGGGAGGGCAGTTAGGGGTGACCAGGCCAGCAGGGGAGGGCAGATGGGGGCAACCAGGCCGGCAGGGGAGGGCAGTTGGGAGGGACCAGGCTGGCAGGGGAGCAGTTAGGCATCAATCAGGTTGGTAGGGTAGTGGTTAGGGGATGATCAGGCAGGCAGGCGAGCGGTTGGGAACCAGCAGTCCCGGATTATGAGAGGGATATCCGATTGCCAGTTTAGGCCCGCTCCCACAGGAATCAGGCCTAAACCAGCAGTCAGACATCCCCCGAGGGGTTCCAGATTGGAGAGGGTGTAGGCTGGGCTGAGTGACAATCCCCCCATTTTGTGCACTGGGCCTCTAGTAGTATCATATTATGTTACTGTATTCTCATGCTAGGAATTGTCAGGTATTACGCAGATACGACCATATTGTTATGATGTTATGTATTGTCATGTATTATGTTACTATCATTTCTTCCACAACCCACATGCAATCATGGGGCAAGAATTTTCAACTCTATCTTGAAAAATACATAGATTTATGGCCTTGGCTGGTGTTGCTAAATGGTTAGAGCACCAGCCCTAGCACCAAAGGGTCTCAGGTTTCATTCCCGGTCCAGGGCATGTACCTGGGTTGCAGGTTTGATCCCGGCCCCAGAGCGGGGCGGGTGGGGGGCGCACATGCAGGAGGCAACCAATCAATGTGTCTCTTTTACATCAATGTTTCTTTTTCTTTTTCTCTCTGTCTCTCTCTCCCCGCTCCTTCCTCTCTAAAAATCAAGAAAATTTGTAGCCTTAAAAAATATATATATATTCTAAAGAAAAATGTTTAAGTGGAAAGTTATGGGAGGTGGTGGTGGTGTGGGGGAGGATTATAAAAAGGATCACTACCCATAATATGTTTTAAAAATTCTTACAGATCAAACACAATAATCAAAACTCATGTGGCCCTGGCCAGGTATCTCAGTTGGTTGGAGCATCATCTCCATACGTCAAGGTTGTGGGTTCGATCCCTGGTCAGGACACATAAAAGAATCAACTAATGAATGCATCAATAATTAGAACAAGGCCTTAGCCGGTTTGGTTCAATGGATAGAGCGTCAGCCTGTGGACTGAAGGGTCCCAGGTTCGATTCTGGTCAAGGGCACATGCCTGGGTTATGGGTTTGATCCCCAGTAGGGGGCTGTATAGGAGGCAGCAGATTCTCTCTCATCATTAATGTTTCTATCTCTCTCCCCCTCTCCCTTCCTCTCTGAAATCAATAAAAATAATAATTAAAAAATAAGTAGAACAACAAATTGGTATTTCTCTCTCTCAAACCAAATTTTTTTTTTTAAATGTTCAATGACATGGGCTGTTGTGGCTTTTGATGTTGGAAATATTTGGTATTTCTAAAGAACATTCTAGAAAGGCTGTGATCAGGAGTCATGGCTGACACCTTGCCTATCAAAGAGTCTTGTTCTCCTGCCCGGCTGGTGTGGCTCAGTGGATGAGCGTTGACCTATGAACCAGGAGGTCAGGATTCGATTCCCGGTCAAAGGCACATGCCCGGGTTGTGGGCTTGATTCCAAGTGTGGGGCATACAGGAGGCAGCCAACCAATGATTCCCTCTCATCATTTTAAAAAATATATATTTTATTGATTTTTTACAGAGAGGAAGGGAGAGGGAGAGAGAGTCAGAAACATTGATGAGAGAGAAACATCCATCAGCTGCCTCCTGCACACCTCCCACTGGGGATGTGCCCACAACCAAGGTACATGCCCTTGACCGGAATCGAACCTGGGACCCTTCAGTCCGCAGGCCGACGCTCTATCCACTGAGCCAAACTGTTAGGGCCCCTCTCATTATTGATGGTTCTCTCTCTCTTTCTCTCTGAAATCAATAAAAATATATTTTTAACAAGGAGTCTTGTTCTCAGAGCCTAGAGCCACCGTGGGACAGAAAGTCCCCAGAGGTGACCTTGGACACATTCCAAAGATGAGAGGTGGTTGGCTCCGAGCCAACCCCACCGGCCCATCCCTGCCGCTCTCCCTGCCGCAGCTGATAAGTGGGGATCCGCCGTGGAGCGAGGGCCACCAGCCTGGACCTCCGTCACCCAGCCTGCCCCTCAGAGGACCCGGCCTTCCTCCAGCGGCTGCGGGGAGTGGCGGGGCCCTCAGCCAGGTAAGTGGGGCTGCTCACTTCGGGGGGGCTCCCGTCTGACACCCGGGGTGGCTGGGGGCAGCCTTTGCCACCTGCGGGAACGTCAGCCAGGCGGGGACCCCAACACAGCCACTACCAGCGAGGAGACCTCGGGCCGATTGCTTGACCTCTCTGCCCTCGGTTTTTCTGTCTGGGAAATGGGACGATAGCATAGCGCCGGCCTTTGAGGTGGGGGCATTAGGCGGCTTGCATGAGAAGCTCTCAAGCTCTCCGGAAGTGACATTTATTTTTTTGGGGGGGGCTTTTTTTGTTTTGTTTTGTTTTGTAATCCTCACCTGAGGATATTTTCCCATTGATTTTTTAAAAAATATATATTTTATTGATTTTTTTTACAGAGAGGGAGAGAGAGTTAGAAACATCGATGAGAGAGAAACATCGATCAGCTGCCTCCTGCACACCCCCCACTGGGGATGTGCCCGAAACCAAGGTACATGCCCTTGACCGGAATCGAACCTGGGACCCTTCAGTCCACAGGCCAACACTCTATCCACTGAGCCACACCGGTTAGGGCTGAATGATGTTTCTTTCTCATCGATGTTTCTAACTCTCTATCCCTCTCCCTTCCTCTCTGTAAAAAATCAATAAAATATATATTTAAAAAAAGCAAAATCCTGATGAACAAAATAGGTCCAGAGGTGTGGATGCATGGAGCAGACTGACAGATCTCAGTGGGGGCGGGGGGGAGGGGAGAGGGAGGAGCAGAGAGAGATGAACCAGAGAACATGTATGCATATATGCATAACCCACGGACACAGACAACAGCGGGGGGCGGGGGGGGGGCGGGGCGGGGTTGGGTGGAGGGGGACAAAAAGGGGGGACCTGGGGGACATCTGTAATACTGTCAACAATAAAATGAATGAAAAAGAAAACAGCAATACAATCTGAGGGGAAAAAATGTCCCCAGACATTGCCACTCGGCCCCCATTGGGGGAGCCATCCTCCTCGGTGGAGAACCGCTGCTGTGAGTGAGCCCCCCGTGAGCAGAGGTATGTGAGACCGCGGGTGGGAATGCTGTGGAGGACACGGGGGCTTTGCTGGAGGGGAAGTTCCTGAACTCTCATTCCACCCCACACGCGCCCCTCTGGGCCCCACAGCAGCCAGCCTGCTTCCTCCCGGGCTGGTGGCTCCTCTCCGTCCCCTCAAAGTACCACGTTGGGGGTACTCCTTGGCTCCCAGGCGGTTCTGAGAAACACAGAATCGGCCACGGGGAGGAAAGGATAAAGCCACACTGTGTCTGATGGACTAGGCGCAGTTCTGAGGGCTTCACTGAGGTGCCATTGTTATTGTGTGTGTTACCAATAAAGAAATCAGCCCTGGCCGGTGTGGCTCAGCGGATAGAGCGCCGGCCTGCAGACCTAAGGGTCCCGGGTTTGATTCCGGTCAAGGGCACGTACCCGGGGTTGCAGGCTCCTCCCCGGTGTGGGCCCCGGGTCGGGGCTCCTGCAGGAGGCAACCCATCGATGTGTGTCTCTCACCTCCATGTTTCTCTCTGTCTTTTCCTCTCTCTCCCACTCCTTCTGAAAATCAATGGAAAAATGTCACCCTCGGGTGATGATTTAGAAGAGAAAAGAAATTAAAGCACAAACACAATAGAAACAGACTCATAGATAGAGGACAGACTGACAGCTGTCAGGCGGCGGGGGGCGGGGGCGGGGGAGTTTGGGGGCTGGGTGAAAAAGGTGAAGGGATTAAGGAAAACAAACAAACACAAACCCTCACAGACACACAACAGCTTGGTGATTACCCGCGGGGAAGGGGGTGGTAGGAGGAGGCAGGAGAGGGTAAAAGGCGGGGGTGGGTGGGGGGTGGGGGGGGAATAAATGGTGATGGCAGATTTGACTTGGGGTAGTAAACACAACACAACATACTGATGAAGTATTTTAGGATTATACACCTGAAACCGATATAATTGTATTAACCAATGTCACCCCAATAAAATAAAATTTAAAAACAAAAAAAGAAAGCAAAGCACAGAGAGGTTAAGTAACTTGCCTAAGGTCACACAGCGGGCAAGTGGCAGGGCTGGTTTTCTTGTTTATTTTTTTAAAATAAATTTCACAGAGTGCTTTTTTAAAAATATATTTCAAACATCGAACCTGGGACCCTTCAGTCCACAGGCCGACGCTCTATCCACTGAGCCACACCGGCCAGGGCAGGGCTGGGGTTTGAACCCAGGCAGGCTCTCTCCTCGTCAGTGCTGTAAACTGTGACACAAACTGCCTGCCTCTTGGCTGTGAGCACCACGGCGGGACTCACAGTTAAAACTGTTTTCATGGCCGGATGCTGACGTCCCAGGAAAGCTGAGATGATAATCCAACAACAATTTAATAATGAACACGGGGCTGCCTCCCGCGGAAGGGAAGGGGCCGGATCCCTGCCAGGCAAGGCCCCCCCATGTCTCGGTGGCCCCTGAGGGCTCTGTGGAACCGCGTGGAAATGCCTTTGCAAGCCCCAGGGTTTGCAGGTGAGAAAGTGGGAACAAATATAATAATAATAACAGCGAGGGCCAACCGCATCCAAGCCACACACCCCGTGGTTCTCTCTTTTAAAAAATATGTTTTATGTTTTGTTAATATGTTTTTAATGATTTCAGAGAGGAAGGAGAAGGGAGAGAGATATAGGAACATCAATGAAGAGCGAGAATCACTGTTCGGCTGCCTCCTGCACGCCCCCCACTGAGGAGCCAGCCGGCAACTCGGGCATGTGCCCTGACCAGGAATCGAACCCGGGACCCTTTAGTCTGCAGGCTGATGCTCTATACACTGAGCCACACCAGCCCGGGCCCATATTTCTCTTTTTAAGTAAACTTTTGGAAAACACAGGAGGGAAAAAATCTGTCTAGAGGCGGCAGGACGGGTTGGCCAAGGCTGAGGAATTGCATTTCCTGAGAGCCGTGTGCTGTGGGACACCGCAATGCGCTCCGGGGGCAACAGGTGTTTCTTTTCATCGGCTCTTCTTGTTTTTGGTTTTAAAAAATATTTTTTTACTGATTTCAGAGAGGAGGGATCGGGAGAGAGAGAGAAACATCCATGAGAGAGAGAATCACGGATCAGCTGCCTCCTGCACGCCCCCCACTGGGGATGGAGCCCGCAACCCGGGCCTGTGCCCTGACCGGGAATGGAACCGGAACCTCCTGGTTCACAGGTCGATGCTCAACCACGGAGCCCCCCTACCTCCGTGGGGCTGGGCTCATGGGCTCTTTCTGGGACATCAGCCCACATGTGACCTCCTCCCTGAGCGTAATACCTGCAAAGTCGGGGAGGGGGCCCGGGTACCCACAGAAACGCTCTCACCCGGGGCCCCGGTCACAGTGTGTGTCCCCCAGGACCTGGAGGGGCCGAGAAGGGGACCAAGGGCATCAGCTATTCCTTTTACTTGGATGCTGGGGGTGGGGAGGAGGGAGAGGGAGAGGTAAGGGAAGGGGGAGGGGAGGGAGGGGGAGGCGGTGGCATCTGCTGGGGGTCGGCTGTAGCAAACCCCACACCCTGGTCTCCAAAAAGCAACCCCTACGTGCTGCCCTACAGGTTCAGAATCCCGAGGCCCTCTCGGGGTCTCCCGGGGCCGACAGCGAGGGCCGGCCGGGCTGTGTCCCTTCCTGGAGGATTTCCGGGGTGGGGGCGGGGGGGTATTCATGCCCTTGCGTTTTCCAGCTCCCAGAGCCCCCCGAGTTCCTACAAGTCTCCAGTGACCTGTTTCCAAAGGAGGGTCCCTTCTGAGGTCTCCGGGGTTAGATGGGCATCCTCATTTTTTGGGGGGTGGGGGGGTGGGGGAGGGGAGAGGACACAAAATAGTCTCCCCACGTGGAAAACTTTCCTCACGCTGGCAAAGTTGCTTTTGCCATAGGAGGGGTTTCAGAGACTGGGGCGTGGGCATGTTTGAGGGGTGACATGGCTCTGCGCCCCCCAGTGAGGTTATAGCTCACGGTGACTACCCAGACTGGGGGAGGGGGGCGCGGGGAGCCCAGCCAGTGCCCAGCTGCTTGCAAGGGAGGTAAAAGCCGCAGGTGGCTGAGGGCGTGTGAAAAAGGGAAAGAAAGGAATTGGTAGCTCAACTTTTCCATTAAGTTTATTTTTTCAAAAATATATTTTTATTGATTTTTTTACAGAGAGGAAGGGAGAGGGAGAGAGAGTCAGAAACATCGATGAGAGAGAAACATCAATCAGCTGCCTCCTGCACAGCCCCCACTGGGGATGTGCCCGCAACCAAGGTACATGCCCTTGACCGGAATCGAACCTGGGACCCTTGAGTCCGCAGGCAGATGCTCTGTCCACTGAGCCAAACCGGTTAGGCCAAGTTTATTTATTTATTTTTTAAAAATATTTTTATTGCTTTCAGAGAGCAAGGAAGAGGGAAAGAGAGATAGGAACATCCATGATGAGAGACAATCATGGATCGGCTGCCTCCTGCACGCCCCCTTGTGGGGATCGAGCCCACAACACGGGCATGTGCCCCTGACCAGGAATCGAACCCTTATCTCTTGGGTCATAGCTCGAGGCTCAACCACTGAGCCACGCCCGCCGGGAGTTTAAAAATACGTTTTCATACCTGTCTTATGACACAATCCCAGCAGCCCAGGGGCCCCAATGAAAAGAAAGATAAGGGGCACACATCACAAAGAACTTGATTATAATCTATTTTTAAATACTTTTTTTCTGAATTGATTTTGGAGAGACAGGAAGGCGGGAAGAGAGAGAGAAACATCGATCGGTTGCCTCCCTCCCGCACGTGCCCCAACTGGGGATCAAGCCCACAACCCAGGCAAGTGCCCTGACTGGGAATCGAACCCAAAACCTTTTGGTGTAAGGGATGATGCCCCAACAAACTGAGCCACCGGCCGGGGCAGTCATGGCCAACCTTTAAGGAGAGTATGTGACCCCCACCCTCCCATTCTACAGAGGAGGAAACTGAGGCTCAGAGAGGTGAAAGCAGTTGTCCAAGGTCACGAAGAATCCAAGAATCCAAACGCTGGCTGTTGGGTTGAAGAAAACATATATATTTTTTTATTTTTAAAAATATTTTTATATATATTTTTAGAATTTAAAAAAATATTTTATTGATTTCTTACAGAGAGGAAGGGAGAAGGATAGAGAGTTAGAAACATTGATTAGCTGCCTCCTGCACCCCCCGCCCCCCTACTGGGGATGTGCCCGCAACCAAGGTACATGCCCTTGGCCGGAATCGAACCTGGGACCTTTCAGTCCGCAGGCTGATGCTCTATCCACTGAGCCACAACGGTCAGGGCTTAAATTTTTTTTTTTTTTTATTGATTTCCAAGAGGAAGGGAGAGGGAGAGAGAGAAACATCAATGATGAGAGAGAATCACTGATTGGCTGCCTCCTGCATGCACCCTACTGGGGACCGAGCCTGCAAACCAGGCATGTGCCTTTGACCAGAATCCAACTCGGGACCCTTCAGTCCCCAGGCCGATGCTCTATCCACTGAGCCACACCAGGTAGGGCGAAGAAAACGTTTTTAGACCCCATGTTCCTTCTGCGTATCGCCTCCTCTGCTAGATGCGGGGAAATTAAGAGATGAGCAAGAAATGGCCCCTGCCCTCGGGTGGGGATGGAGGGCTCCGTGTTTAATGGGGGGATAAATTACCGGGAGACTTGGGGCTGCAGACTACAATTAAAATGCTATGGAGCTCGGCCTCGCTGGTTCGGTTTAGTGGACAGAGCCTCGGCCTTCGGACTGAAGGGTCCTGGGTTTGATTCTGTCAAGGGCACGTACCTCATTTGCAAGCTCGATCCCTGGCCCTGGTCCCCTGGCCCTGGTTGGGGCGTGTGCAGGAAGCAACCAATCGACGTGTCAATCTCACATCGATGTTTCTCTCTGTCTCTCCCTCTCCCTAAAACATCTATGGGAAAATATCCTCGGATGAGGATTAAGAACAACAACAAAAAGATGCTATGGAGTTATGTAGCGATATGCATGTTAAGACCAAAAGCTTTAAACTGGTGGCCACATTGCATGTGTACAGTGTTTAATTTTTTTATTGTTGGCACTATTACAGATGCCCCCCAGTTCTGTCTCCCCCTTTGCCCACCTCCACCCAGCCTCCAGCCCCCATCCTCTCTGGCCACCACCACACTGTTGTCTATGACCATAGGCTATGATGCATATACACTGCATGGCTGGATTATGATGATCTCTGAACGCATAATCATCTGGCCACTCAGTGTATATCCTATAGAATAAAAGGCTAATATGCAAATTGTCCCCTCGACTAGGAGTTCGACCAGCAGGCAGGCCAGCCAACCACCCATGTCCCCTCCCCCTAGCCAGGCTGGCCAGACCCACCCATGCACGAATTCATGCACCAGGCCTCTAATACACACACACACACACACACACACACACACACACACACACACACACACACAGAGTGGCCAGATTATTACGCGTTCAGAGATCATAATAATCTGGCCACTCAGTGTATGTCCTTTGGCTAATCTCTTCACCTTCTTTCTCCATTCCCACCACCCCTCACCCCTCTGACAGCTGTCAGTCTGTCCCATGCACCCATGCCTCTGGGTTCTATTTTGTTCATCAGTTTGTTTTGTTCATTAGATTCCACATGTTAGTGAGATCATATGGGATTTGCCTTTCTCAGACTGGCTGACTTCACTTAGCATAATGCTCTCCAGGTCCAACGATGCTGCCCCTAAGGGTGAGAGTCCCTTCCTTTTATAGCCATGTAGCGTTTCACGGTGTGAATGTACCACAGCTCTCCACCCACTCATCTGCTGATGGGCACTTGGGCTGTTTCCAGATCTTGGCTATTGTACATAATGCTGCTGTGAACACGGTGTTTTAAATTTGAATTAACTGCCAATATACAAATGTCAGGAGGTTTCATGTTAAAAACAAAACAAAGCAAAACAAAACAAAACTAAACAACAGCAACCTGGAATTCTGGCTCTCTTGAAAAAAAAAAAAATCAGAATCTGGCAGCTCTCGGTCCAGCAACTACAGCTGGCAAGAGCTTAGAGCAGCCGTCAGTCTCCTTTGGACAGAACACCCCTTTCTCCGCAGTCCCCACCATTCCCTATTATCTTACACTCAGCCGGAACCACTAATTTTTTTTTTTTTATCCTCACCCCAGGATATATTTTTCATTGATTCCAGAGAGAGAGGAAGGGGGAAGAGAGGGAGAGAAACATTTGTGTGAGAGAGAAACATCCATCAGTTGCCCCTGGATGTGCCCCCCACCAGGGACAGAACCCGCAACATGGGTATGTGCCCTGACCAGGAATCAAACCTGCGACCCTTCAGTACATTGGAGGACGCTCTAACCAACTGAGCCACCCGGCCAGGGCCTGGATCCACTAATTTGTGTCCCTGCCCGGCCTCTGTAAGGTACCTGACTTTGAGACTTCTAGGGAAGACACTAGTGCACGTGGGTTTAATGAGCAAATGCTTGAGCCTCCTTTCCAGCCTGCGCTCACCCAGCTTCTTACCCACTTCCTCCTAGGTCTTAGCTACTGCACCGCTCCTGGGTCGCCCTCTGCGATTCTTCTCCTGGTTCACCCTCTGCAATTCTGCTCCTGAATCGCCCTCTGCAATTCCGCTCCTGGATCACCCTCTGCAATTCCGCTCCTGAATCGCCCTCTGCAATTCCGCTCCTGGCTCTGCTTCCCGATAGTTTCCAAAGACAGAACATGGCCAACCTCACGGGGACGGTATCGGTCTTCCTCCTCCAGGGCTTCTCGGCTTCCCCGGAGTTACAGCTGCTCAGCGCGGCCTTCTTCCTTCTCGTTTACCTGGCCGCCGTTCTGGGGAACGTCTCCATCGTGGCTGCCGTGGTGCTCGACCCGCGCCTGCACACGCCCATGTACTTCTTCCTCAAGCACCTCTCCCTGGTGGACATCTGCTCCATGTCCACCACCCTGCCCCGGGCCCTGGTGGCCACCATGCTGGGCTCGGGGGAGATTTCCCTCCTTGCGTGCGCATCCCAGCTCTTTGCGTTCGTCAGCCTCGGGTCCACGGAGTGTTTTCTCATCACCTCCATGGCTTACGACCGGTGTCTGGCCATCTACCGGCCCCTGGTGTACGGCGTGGCCATGCGCCCCGGCATCTGCGTCTCCCTGGTGGCGGTGGCCTGGGCCAGCGGGCTCCTGTTCTCCGCCTTCCACACGGCCAACACCTTCTCCCTGCCCTTCTGCGGCCCCCGCGTCATCGACCACTTCTTCTGCGACATCCCCCCGGTCATGCGCCTCGCCTGTGCCCACGCCGAGGCCCACGAGGCGGCGGGGTTCGCGGCCAGCGGCTGCGTCATCATGAGCTGCTTTGCGCTCACCGTGCTGTCCTACGTGCGCATCTTGGCCACGGTGGCGCGGATCCGGTCCGCGGGCGGCCGCCGGAAGGCCTTCTCCACCTGCTCGTCCCACCTGGCCACGGTGCTGCTGTTCTACGGCGCCGGCAGCTCTGCCTACATGCAGCCCAGCGCCCGCTCCTCGCCGCTGCAGGGGCGCCTGGCCGCTGTCTTCTACTCCATCCTCACACCCACCCTGAACCCGCTCATCTACAGCCTGAGGAACAAGGACATGATGGGGGCCCTGAGGAAGCTCTATCTGCAGGTGCTGTCCTAGGACGGGGGGGAAGGACGCAGAGATCCACCCTGATGGGCCAGGAGCACCCCAAAAGTTGAATGACAGCCTGGCTGGTGTGGCTCTGTGGTTGAGCATCAACCTATGAACCAGGAGGTCACGGTTGGATTCCTGGTCAAGGGCACATGCCCTGGTTGCAGGCTCCATCCCCTGTAGGGGGTGTGCAGGGGGCAGCCAATCAATGATTCTCGCTCATCATTGATGTTTCTATCTCTTTCTCCCTCTCCCTTCCTCTCTGAGATCAATAAAAATCTATTTTTGCAGGCTCCATTCACCATAGGGGGTGTGCAGAGGGCAACCGATCCATGATTCTCTCTCATCATTGATGTTTCTTTCTCTCTCTCTCTCTCCCTCTCCCTTCCTCTCTGAAATCAATAAAAATATATTTTTTAAAAGTTGAATGACAATGAGCCACGCAGGAGGCCCTAGTGGACGCCCAGACAAAATAGAGACATGTGCAGTGTGCCTTTCACTGAGGCAAACGGCACTAGGTGGACACAGAGGAATATAGAGAGGGAGCGAATAACTTAAATCGTGGGAGGTCGTTGCAGGCAAGAGGCCCCCTCAAGGACCCCCACTTCCTGCAGTGTGGGCCCAGAAGGACAGTGTCTTCTCAGCTCAGCTCAGTTTCCATGGGCCACAAGAGGAGCACGCCGGCCTACTCAGCGCGGCTCTGATGTTGAGGGGGTACCTATTTTCCACCTGAGATGTGATTCAACGCGAGCCAAGGACTTCTAGGAGAAAACTAGGCCACGTTGGACTCGCAGAGCTACGGTTTGCAGTCTTCACGTGGCCCCTTCCTTTATGGGGGATGTCAAGAGTAAGTACGGCCCTAACCGGTGTGGCTCAGTGGATAGAGTGTCGGCCTGGGGACTGAAGGGTCCCGGGTTCGATTCCGGTCAAGGGCATGTACCTTGGTTGCGGGCACATCCCCAGTAGGGGGTGTGCAGGAGGCAGCTGATCGATGTTTCTCTCTCATCGATGTTTCTAACTCTCTCTCCCTCTCCCTTCCTCTCTGTAAAAAAAATCAATAAAATGTATTTTTATAAAAAAAGAGTAAGTACGGTATGTCCTTGTACGATTGCATTCATATTGTGGAATATAAAACAAAGAAGCAAGCCAAACAAACACAAACTAATCAAAATGGATCGGGGGCTACCAGAGGGAAAGGGTGGAGGGAGGGTGAAGTGGGTAAAGGGGGTCAAACACATATGACAGATGGAAACTAGATTTTTGGTGGCCAGCACACTGTAGTGTACACAGGTGTTGAGTTATTAAATTGTAGGGCTGAAACTTAAAATAAAAAAAGACTAATCTTGGCCCTGGCCAGTTTGGCTCAGTGGATAGAGCATCGGCCTGTGGACTGAAGGGTCCTGGGTTTGATTCCGGTCAAGGGCACATGCCCGGGTTGCAGGCTTGGGACTCAGTAGGGGGTGTGCAGGAGGCAGCCGTTCAATGATTCTCTCTCATCATTGATGTTTCTATCTCTCTCTCCCTTCCTCTTTAAAATCAATAAAAATATATTTTAAAAAGAAGACTAATCTTGTTTCTGTGGCATTTACCTAGTAGCAGCGTATGAGTTGGGTTTGGGGTTCACCTACTTTAACAGAGGCCAAATAACAGAAGGTGTATTTCTCTTCCATATATACATCTGTGCTCACAGGTGGTCCTGAATGTCTCTATGTGACAAAGTCATCCTGAGACTGGGTTCCTCCTTCTCCTTGCCCTGCCATCCCCTACGGTGGCCTTATGCACCTGGTAGGAGATGGCTCATGGGTACTTCCTTCACCGTCCAGCTACGGGGAGGGGGACAGAGCAAGCAGAAGGCCAGCAGTATGCTTCCGACATGTGACTGGGAAGTTGTACTGATATCCCATTGGCTAGAGCTTAGTCACATGGCCACATGGACCTGCAAAGGAAGCTGGGGTGCCTCCTCTACATGCTCCAACCAGGGCCAGGGATGGAATCCATAACCCAGGTATGTGTCCTTGACCAGGAATCGAACCCACGACCCTTCAGTGTGCAGGCTGATGCTCTAATGTCCCAAATAAGAGGAACCCAAGGAGGCCCACACCAAGACACATCATAATTAAAATGCCAAGGGTTAAAGACACAGAGAGAATCTTAAAAGCAGCAAGAGAAAAGCAGTTAGTTACCTACAAGGGAGTGCCCATACGACTGTCAGCTGATTTCTCAACAGAAACGTTGCAGGCCAGAGGGAGTGGCAAGAAATATTCAAAGTGATGAACAGCAAGAACCTACAACCAAGATTACGCTACCCAGCAAAGCTATCATTCAGAATTGAAGGTCAGATAAAGAGCTTCACAGATAAGAAAAAGCTAAAGGAATTCATCACCACCAAACCAGTATTATATGAAATGCTGAAGGGTCTCGAAGAAGAAGAAGGAGGAGAAGGAGGAGGAGGAGGAGAAGGAGGAGGGGGAAGAGGAGGAGGAGGAGGAGGAGGAGGAGGGGGAAGAGGAGGAGGAGGAGGAGGAAGAGGAGGAGGAGGAGAAGAGAAAGAAGAATTACAACAAGAAGAAATTATATGAACAATAAAATGGCAATAAATACATATCTATCAACAATTGAATCTAAAAATAAAAGTAAACGAACAAGGAATCTAATGAACAAAATAAACTGATGACCAGAACCAGAGGCATGGAAACATGGAACAGACTGATGAATCTCAGAAGGGTGGAGGGGTGGGAAGAGATTAATCAAAGGACTTACGTGCATATATGCATTACCCATGGACACAGACAACGGGGTGGTGAAGGTCTGGGGTGGGTGGGATCTGGATGGAGGAGGGCAATGGGGAAAAAATGAGGCGGGGGGACATCTGTAATACTCTCAACAATAAAGATTTTTAAAAAGCGGAAACCAGCCGGGACTGGTTTGGCTCAGTGGATAGAGCGTCGGCCTTCGGACTGAAAGGTCCCAGGTTCGATTCCGGTCAAGGGCATGTACCTTGGTTGCGGGCACATCCCCGGTGGGGGTTGTGCAGGAGGCAGCTGATCGATGTCTCTCTCTCATCGATGTTTCTAGCTCTCTGTCCCTCTCTCTTCCTCTCTGTAAAAATCAATAAAATATAAAAAGCGGAAACCAGAGCTGCTGTGGTGTGAGCTGGAATGAGGGGACCCCAGAGCTCCTGGTGGTTTCATATCCCCCTTTCCATAGTCATTTGTGCAACACTTGAATGGTATTTGGGGCCCCACAAACTTAGTTCAGACACACTCCCCCTAATCAGATTAATAAATGCTATGAAATCTAAACCACCGCTGATTTCCAGATACTCCATTATTTTACATTCCACCAAGAAAGAAAGAAAGAAAGAAAGAAAGAAAGAAAGAAAGAAAGAAAGAAAGAAGAAAGAAAAAGAAGAAAGAAAGAAAGAAAGAAAGAAAGGAAGAAAGAAAGAAAGAAAGAAAGAAAGAAAACACTGCCAATCAAACTATGACAGCTCATCAATAAAGCACATTCTGATTTCCCATGTTAGATGGGGTGCTCAGCCTTCAGATCACAGCTCAACTATCCCTTCCTGATGACCCCTGCTGTCCAGCCTACATCATTTTTCCTTCTGTACTCTCTCAGCTCTCTCCTTTCCCCAAAACATGTATTGTGGTTTTTGTTAATTGTGTGATGGTTTGTTTAGAATCTGTGCTCCACACTGGAATAAAAGCCGAATGAAGGTAAAGATGACATCGGCTTTGTGGACCCCAAGAAGGAACACACATGCCCAAAGGGACTCCTTGTTCTTCACTGGGCTCAGAGTCATAACCAGAATCTAGCAGCCATCGCTGAGAGGGATCACCCATGCACACCGCGGTTCAGGGGGAAGCCACAGACCGAGCTGCCAGCCTCCTGCACCGTGTCCCTGCTGGCTGAGCCAACCCTTATTTAAAAAGTTCTTAAATAATATTTAAATGGGCTGAGACATGCTCCATCCAATCAGAACTGCACAGCTACATCATCATTTGCAGCTCTACTGACCAATCAGAGGGACTCCAGAACAACCAAAGAGAACAGTGCTGTTTGGACCAATCAGGACTGTTTCGTATTCCTCATTTGCATAAAAGTGGACCAATCAGGAACCTGGGCAGAGACGTTTATAAAAGGCGGCTTCCCCTTTGTCCCCTTGGAGCACACAATTTCCTCCCTGAAGCGCCATTTCCCGGGTTTGCAAATGGTTTACCTGAATTTCTCCTTTTCTGCCCTTCAGACCGGGGACACCTGTTCAGACTGGGGACTCCTATTTGCATTGGATTGGTGGCAGCAAACTTTTGTTGACAACTTGTTTACTGTTATCCAATGATGTGCTGGTAAACCAGGTTTCTGCAAAAAAACAAAAACAAAAAAAAAACAAAACTGTAGCATTTGCCAATTGCCCTTGTGTAAATAATCTCACCATAACTGATGTCAAGCTATGGATTGATAGTTTAACAACTGGTTTGCTACCTTCTTGAATATTTAACAACTAGTGGCCCAGGTGCATAAAATTTGTGCACAGGTGGGGGGTGTCCCTCAGCCGGGCCTGCACCCTCTCCAATCTGGACCCCTCGGGGGATGTCCGACAGCCAGTTTCGGCCAGATGGCAGAATGACCAGTTGCTATGATGCGCACTGACCACCAGTGGGCAGACACTCAGTGCAGGAGCCGCCCCCTGGTGGTCAGTGCGCTCCCACAGGGGGAGTGCCACTCAGCCAGAAGCCGGGCTGACAGTTGGTAAGCACAGCAGTGGTGGCAGGAGCCTCTCCCACCTCCGTGGCAGCGCTAAGGATGCCCGACTGACGGCTTAGGCCCCCTCCCCCCAGAGCGGCCTAAGTTGTCAGTCGGACATCCCCTAAGGGCTCCTGGACTGCAAGAGGGCACAGGCCAGACTGAGGGACATCCCCCCACCCCCCAAGTGCATAAATTTCGTGCACTGGGCCTCTAGTAAGATATAAGTCACTGATAACTGCCCTGAAGAAAATATTGGAGGACAGTAAGACAGTGACTTGGGCCCTAGATGATTTGGCTCAGTTCACACATTAGCCCAAAGTGCCTGGTCCCTGTAGGCACCTGAGTCTTCACCCTTTCCCTGAAATCAGCAGTTTTGAAACTTATCTTTTAAAAAATATATATATATATATATTTCTTTATTAATTTCAGAGAGAAAGGGAGAGGGAGAGAGAGAGAGAGAAACATCAATGATAAGAATCATTGACCGGCTGCCTCCAGCAAGTCCCCCACTGGGGATCGAGCCCGCAACCCAGGCATGTGCCCTTGGCCAGAATCGAGCCTGGGACCTTTCAGTACGCAGGCCAACACTCTACCCACTGAGCCACACCAGCTAGGGCAAAACTTTTATCTTTCAACATAAACCCCTGGAATGTTTGTTAAAACACAACATGGTGGGCCCCACTTCTGGAATTTGATTAAGGAGGTCTGTGGTAGACACGGAATCTGCATTTCTTGAACAGCTGCCAGGTGTATTGTTTTCCTGTTGCTGCTTTAACAAAACACCACAGACAGGGCGGCTTAAAACAACAGATTTTCCACCCCCTCATAGTTCTGGAGACCAGAACTCTGAAATCAGTATCCCTGGGCCGAAACCAGGTGTCAGCAGAATTATTTCCAGTCTTCAAATCTCCTGTGTGTGTGTGTGTGTGTGTGTGTGTGTGAGAGAGAGAGAGAGAGAGAGAGAGAGAGAGAGAGAGAGCAATCTCTTTTTTGTTGTTGTTAATCCTCACCTGAGGATATTCTTTCCATTGATTTTTTAGAGAGTGGGAGGGAATGAGAGTGGGGAACAGAGAGGGGGGCGGAGAGAGAAACATCAATGTGAGAGAGACACATCGATTGGTTGCCTCCTGCACACACCCTATTGGGGCCAGGTATCAAACCTGCAACCCAAGTATGAACTTTTGACCCAGAATCAAAACCACAACCTTTCACCCTAGCCAGCTTTGGCTCAGTGGATAGAGCGTCGGCCTGCAAACGGAAAGGTCCCAGGTTTGATTCCGGTTAAGGGCACATGCCCAGGTCATGGGCTCGATCCCCACTAAGGGTGTGTAGGAGGCAGCCAATCCATGATTCTCTCTCATCATTGATGTTTCTATCTCTCTCTCCCTTCCTCTTTAAAATCAATAAAAATATATTTTAAAAAGAAGACTAATCTTGTTTCTGTGGCATTTACCTAGTAGCAGCGTATGAGTTGGGTTTGGGGTTCACCTACTTTAACAGAGGCCAAATAACAGAAGGTGTATTTCTCTTCCATATATACATCTGTGCTCACAGGTGGTCCTGAATGTCTCTATGTGACAAAGTCATCCTGAGACTGGGTTCCTCCTTCTCCTTGCCCTGCCATCCCCTACGGTGGCCTTATGCACCTGGTAGGAGATGGCTCATGGGTACTTCCTTCACCGTCCAGCTACGGGGAGGGGGACAGAGCAAGCAGAAGGCCAGCAGTATGCTTCCGACATGTGACTGGGAAGTTGTACTGATATCCCATTGGCTAGAGCTTAGTCACATGGCCACATGGACCTGCAAAGGAAGCTGGGGTGCCTCCTCTACATGCTCCAACCAGGGCCAGGGATGGAATCCATAACCCAGGTATGTGCCCTTGACCAGGAATCGAACCCACGACCCTTCAGTGTGCAGGCTGATGCTCTAATGTCCCAAATAAGAGGAACCCAAGGAGGCCCACACCAAGACACATCATAATTAAAATGCCAAGGGTTAAAGACACAGAGAGAATCTTAAAAGCAGCAAGAGAAAAGCAGTTAGTTACCTACAAGGGAGTGCCCATACGACTGTCAGCTGATTTCTCAACAGAAACGTTGCAGGCCAGAGGGAGTGGCAAGAAATATTCAAAGTGATGAACAGCAAGAACCTACAACCAAGATTACGCTACCCAGCAAAGCTATCATTCAGAATTGAAGGTCAGATAAAGAGCTTCACAGATAAGAAAAAGCTAAAGGAATTCATCACCACCAAACCAGTATTATATGAAATGCTGAAGGGTCTCGAAGAAGAAGAAGGAGGAGAAGGAGGAGGAGGAGGAGAAGGAGGAGGGGGAAGAGGAGGAGGAGGAGGAGGAAGAGGAGGAGGAGGAGAAGAGAAAGAAGAATTACAACAAGAAGAAATTATATGAACAATAAAATGGCAATAAATACATATCTATCAACAATTGAATCTAAAAATAAAAGTAAACGAACAAGGAATCTAATGAACAAAATAAACTGATGACCAGAACCAGAGGCATGGAAACATGGAACAGACTGATGAATCTCAGAAGGGTGGAGGGGGTGGGAAGAGATTAATCAAAGGACTTACGTGCATATATGCATAACCCATGGACACAGACAACGTGGTGGTGAAGGTCTGGGGTGGGTGGGATCTGGATGGAGGAGGGCAATGGGGAAAAATGAGGCAGGGGGACATCCGTAATACTCTCAACAATAAAGATTTTTTAAAAAGCAGAAACCAGAGCTGCTGTGGTGTGAGCTGGAATGAGGGGACCCCAGAGCTCCTGGTGGTTTCATATCCCTCTTTCCATAGTCATTTGTGCAACACTTGAATGGTATTTGGGGCCCCACAAACTTAGTTCAGACACACTCCCCCTAATCAGATTAATGGATGCTATGAAATCTAAACCACCGCTGATTTCCAGATACTCCATTATTTTACATTCCACCAATAAAGAAAGAAAGAAAGAAAGAAAGAAAGAAAGAAAGAAAGAAAGAAAGGAAGGAAGAAAGAAATGAAAGAAAGAAAGAAAACACTGCCAATCAAACTATGACAGCTCATCAATAAAGCACATTCTGATTTCCCATGTTAGATGGGGTGCTCAGCCTTCAGATCACAGCTCAACTATCCCTTCCTGATGACCCCTGCTGTCCAGCCTACATCATTTTTCCTTCTGTACTCTCTCAGCACTCTCCTTTCCCCAAAACATGTATTGTGGTTTTTATTAATTGTGTGATGGTTTGTTTAGAATCTGTGCTCCACAATAGAATAAAAGCCGAATGAAGGTAGAGATGACATCGGCTTTGTGGACCCCAAGAAGGAACACACATGCCCAAAGGGACTCCTTGTTCTTCACTGGGCTCAGAGTCATAACCAGAATCTAGCAGCCATCGCTGAGAGGGATCACCCATGCACACCGCGGTTCATGGGGAAGCCACAGACCAAGCTGCCAGCCTCCTGCACCGTGTCCCTGCCGGCTGAGCCAACCCTTATAAAAAAGTTCCTAAATATTTAAATGGGCTGAGACATGCTCCATCCAATCAGAACTGCACAGCTACATCATCATTTGCAGCTCTACTGACCAATCAGAGGGACTCCAGAACAACCAAAGAGAACAGTGCTGTTTGGACCAATCAGGACAGTTTCGGATTCCTCATTTGCATAAAAGTGAACCAATCAGGAACCTGGGCAGAGACGTTTATAAAAGGCGGCTTCCCCTTTGTCCCCTTGGAGCACACAATTTCCTCCCTGAAGCGTCATTTCCCGGGTTTGCAAATTGTTTACCTGAAGTTTCTCCTGTTCAGACTGGGGACTCCTATTTGCATTGGATTGGTGGCAGCAAACTTTTGTTGACAACTTGTTTACTGTTATCCAATGATGTGCTGGTAAACCAGGTTTCTGCAAAAAACAACAACAAAAAACTGTAGCATTTGCCAATTGCCCTTGTGTAAATAATCTCACCATAGCTGATGTCAAGCTATGGATTGATAGTTTAACAACTGGTTTGCTACCTTCTTGAATATTTAACAACTAGTGGCCCCAGTGCATAAAATTCATGCACGGGTGGGGGGTGTCCCTCAGCCGGGCCTGCACCCTCTCCAATCTGGACCCCTCGGGGGATGTCAGAGAGCCAGTTTAGGCCAGATGGCAGAATGACCAGTTGCTATGATGCGCACTGACCACCAGTGGGCAGACACTCAGTGCAGGAGCCGCCCCCTGGTGGTCAGTGCGCTCCCACAGGGGGAGCGCCACTCAGCCAGAAGCCGGGCTCACAGTTGGTAAGCACAGCAGTGGTGGCAGGAGCCTCTCCCACCTCCGTGGCAGCGCTAAGGATGCCCGACTGACGACTTAGGCCCCCTCCCCCCAGAGCGGCCTAAGTTGTCAGTCGGACATCCCCCAAGGGCTCCTGGACTGCAAGAGGGCACAGGCCGGACCGAGGGACACCCCCCCACCCCCCAAGTGCACAAATTTCGGGCACTAGGCCTCTAGTAAGATATAAGTCACTGATAACTGCCCTGAAGAAAATATTGGAGGACAGTAAGACAGTGACTTGGGCCCTAGCTGATTTGGCTCAGTTCACACATTAGCCCAAAGTGCCTGGTCCCTGTAGGCACCTGAGTCTTCACCCTTTCCCTGAAATCAGCAGTTTTGAAACTTATCTTTAAAAAAAAAAATAAGTATATATATATATTTCTTTATTAATTTCAGACAGGAAGGGAGAGGGAGAGAGAGAGAGAGAAACATCAATGATAAGAATCATTGACCGGCTGCCTCCAGCACGTCCCCCACTGGGGATCGAGCCCGCAACCCAGGCATGTGCCCTTGGCCAGAATCGAACCTGGGACCCTTCAGTCCGCAGGCCAACGCTTTATCCACGGAGCCACACCAGCTAGGGCAAAACTTTTATCTTTCAACATAACCCCCTGGAATGTTTGTTAAAACACAACATGGTGAGGGCCCACTTCCGGAATTTGATTAAGGAGGTCTGGGGTAGACGTGGAATCTGCATTTCTTGAACAGCTGCTAGGTGTATTGGTTTCCTGTTGCTGCTTTAATAAAACACCACAGACAGGGCGGCTTTAAACAACAGATTTTCTACCCCCTCATAGTTCTGGAGGCCAGAAGTCTGAAATCAGTATCCCTGGGCCGAAACCAGGTGTCAGCAGAATTATTTCCAGTCTTCAAATCTCCTGTGTGTGTGTGTGTGTGTGTGTGTGTGAGAGAGAGAGAGAGAGAGAGAGAGAGAGAGAGAGCAATCTCTTTTTTGTTGTTGTTAATCCTCACCTGAGGATATTTTTTCCATTGATTTTTAGAGAGTGGGAGGGAATGAGAGTGGGGAACAGAGAGGGGGGCGGAGAGAGAAACATCAATGTGAGAGAGACACATCGATTGGTTGCCTCCTGCACACACCCTACTGGGGCCAGGTATCAAACCTGCAACCCAAGTATGTGCTTTTGACCCAGAATCAAAACCACAACCTTTCACCCTAGCCAGCTTTGGCTCAGTGGATAGAGCGTCGGCCTGCAAACTGAAAGGTCCCAGGTTTGATTCCGGTCAAGGGCACATGCCCAGGTCATGGGCTCGATCCCCACTAAGGGTGTGTAGGAGGCAGCCAATCCATGATTCACTCTCATCATGGATGTTTCTATCTCTCTCTCCCTCTCCCTTCCTCTCTGAAATCAATTAAAAATATATATATTTTTTAAAAAGACTAAGTATTCCTTAAAAACAAACAAACCATAACCTTCCGGTGCGCAGGACAATGCCCAACCAACTGAGCCACACCAGCCAGGGCTTTAGGGTTGGCCTTTAAAAAATTACCGTATTTTTCCGTGTATAAGATGCCCCCCACTTTTCCAACCCCAAATTAAGAAATCAATATTTTAAACATTTTGCCGGTTTTCCTCTCAAGGCCTTCTTGTTTTTTGGCATCTTAAGGAGCTGTTCTTCCTGTTTTCTCCACTGTCTGGTCATACGCTCAGCGGGAGGGGGTCCAAACGGTCTCTCTGCAGCTCTATGTCCATGCTCTTCTGCAGAGCTGATTACAATTCAGTTTGAATTTTGAGTAAGACCATCACTTACCGGTATTTAACTTTTTATTTTCTGACCTCTTCATGGGCTCAGAACGCTCCCGTCCCTGTTGCATCTGCGCACCCTCCACCTCCACCTCCAGTTAGGGCATCAGCTGACGTGGGTAACAATAAGGCTTGTGATTGGAGGAAGCCTGTTTGAGAAGGGATGGGCAGCTACCCACTGGCCCGGCTCCCTCCTCGGCTGACTTCCGTGTATAAAACGCCCCTCGATTTCCAGTCTAACGATTTTAGCGGGGGGGGGGGAGGCATCTCATACACGGAAAAGTACGGTACTTGCTCCCATAAAAATATCGAGAGACTTCCAATAAAAACGAGGCACTCCAGATCCTCTTGATAAATCAAAAGACCTGGGCACAGGAGATCCTTTGGTTAGGGCTCTTCTCTTCCCCACATCTCCATCCTACACACCTGGCTCCCTGAGGCACGTGAGATGGCATCCCTTTTCTTTATTCCAAACTGGTCTTTTTTCTTCTTCTTTGAATCCTTACCCGAGGACGTGCTTTTACCAATTTTAAGAGAGAGGAAAGGAGAGGGAGAGAGAAACATTGATCCGTTGCCTCCCACACGTGCCCCTGCCGGGGGTCAAACCCGCAATCTTTCAGTGCACAGAAGGATGCTCTAACCAACTGAGCCACACTGGCCAGGGCTCAAACCTTTTTTTTTTTAAAATAGTTTTATTTATTTTAATATACTTTATTGATTTTTTTACAGAGAGGAAGGGAGAGGGATAGAGTTAGAAACATCGATGAGAGAGAAACATCGATCAGCTGCCTCCTGCACACTCCCTACTGGGGATGTGCCCGCAACCAAGGTACATGCCCTTGACCGGAATCGAATCTGGAACCCTTGAGTCCGCAGGCCAACGCTCTATCCACTGAGCCAAACCGGTCAAGGGTCAAACCTGTCTTTTTACCTCAAGGGCTTACGTGGGCCAGGTACCATGGCAATGGGTCCTATACTTCCGTCACGTCATGGGTCCAGTACTTCCTCATGTAGAGGTCCCATCCGAGGAGACCTAATTGTCCGATGGACTGGGCACCAGCCTGGACCCCAGATTCCCAGCTGGAACCGTCAGTGGGAGGAGAGATTCAATTCCAGGCTGAGGCCCAGGCGGGGCATGGCTGACCCCTTGAGGTGGTTTTCATAAACGTATGCAAGTGTGCGCACACGCACATACCCACCCCACCCTAGGCTTCTCTGCATTTTCCTGGAGAGGGGATCCCCAGCTTTCCTCAGCATTGCAAGAGCATCTATTACCCCCCTCCCCTGCCCCCAGCAACTGATTCTAGAAGCCTGGGTATGCAGTTGACATGACTCCCACTCCTGGGATGCCGGCTTTTTAAAAATTTTTTTTTATTGATTTTTTACAGAGAGGAAGGGAGAGGGATAGAGAGCTAGAAACATCGATGAGAGAGAAACATCCATCAGCTATCTCCTGCACACTCCCTACTGGGGATGTGCCCGCAACCAAGGTCCATGCCCTGGACCGGAGTCGAACCTGGGACCCTTGAGTCCGCAGGCCGACGCTCTATCCACTGAGCCACACCGGCCAGGGCGATCAGCACACTTTTTAGACCTGGCTCGGAGGAGGTCAAGAGTGTTTCCAGGCCTTCAAGACACACGTCCCTTTTGGCCCAGGAACTCCACTCCTGGGAGTTTGCCCTGAGGAAACACGGCCGCACGCAAAGGCGTTAGAGCACATGGATACGGGAAGCGCTAAGGCCCAAGAGAGAGCAGGAAGTGTAACGGTGGCAGCGAGGCACCGTGGGAGATAAACCACCGGCAGCCTCCCATCGCCAGCCCTAGAAGGCCAGTAAACACACGGAAGACACAGCCACGCCTGAGGTGAAACCCCGAGGGGTATGTTTATTGATGTGAGAAGATACTCAAGATACAGCAGAATAAAAGCAACTTTCCAAACAGAGCTAACAGTAGGATACTATTTGATAAAACCATCTTCATCTTGTTCAAAAGCTATACAGATCCGTGCAGAGGGGGGGAGGACAATTTTACATCCCTTTTAGCAGCAAGTATTTCTGGGAGAGGGAAATACAAACATTCAAAGAAAAACCCCCCACATTATTTTATATAATCTTCAAGGAGTGTGTCTTACTTGCAGCATTGCCAAAAGTGCTTAAAACGTGAGTGTTTCTAAAGAAAAAAAACATCTGGCTAGAAGAGCAATGCCCCGACAGTCAGATGTGTTAGGAGCTGGGTGGGAAAGGAGGCGAGAGGAACAGCAGTATAGACGGGAGCCCACTGGGGCAGCAGCGAGAAAAGCAGCAAGCCGAGTCAGAGTAACAGGCGAGCGTCCACCTCGCGGTCAGCTCACGTGTGAAAGGTGGAGGCAGCATCTTCATACATTGAGTGGCCAGATTATTATGCGTTCAGAGGTCATAATAATCTGGCCACTCGGTGTGTGTGTGTGTGTGTGTGTGTGTGTATTTTTATTGATTTCAGAGAGGAAGGGAGAGGGAAAGAGAGATAGAAATGTCAGGGATGAGAGAGAATCATGGATCGGCTGCTTTCTGCACACCCACTACTGGAGATCGAGCCTGCAATCCGGGCATGTGCCCTTGACCAGGATTGAACCCAGAATCCTTTCAGTTGGCAGGCTGACGCTCTATCCACTGCGCCAAACCGGCCAGGGCTATGCAGGGCTCTTGCCAAAGAAGTTAAAGGTGAATCTAAGTCTCCAGAGTTTAGAACTAGCTTCTATATTTGACAGAAAATACAGAGGAGAGAGGAACAAGCTTAAGGACGCCACAGAAAGCAAACAGATTTATCATGGGGGGGCATTCGCCAGGACACCGGACCCAGTTTCTTCCAGTAGTACTGCTCACACAATCGCACAAAGCTTTAAAGGAAAAACCACGGTTGCCAGGGCTCGGGGAAGGGGGAAATGGGGAGTTATTGTTTAATGGGCAGAGAGTTTTAGTTTTGTAAGATAAAAAAACGTCCTGGGGAAACTATTGCACAATGTGACTACACTTAACACTACTGGATGGTACACTTAAAAACGACAAATGTTATATTACGTATTTTTAAACCCCAATTTAGAATAAAATTTAATTTAAAATAAGTGCTTCTAAACTTAAAAAATATTAAACCTGGATATTAAACCTGAATATTAGGAAAGTACTAAAACAGTTAGACATATCAGGAACTGGGTGGGGAGAGGAGGGAAATACATCTCCACATTATCCTTGGGGTCACACAAGGCATTAAAAAATCGAGAAGAGACGTCTTTAGATGAACAGAGACTCAAGAGATCAGACAACCAAATGCAATCGGTATACCATGTTACCACATTTGGATCCGGATTCAAACGAGCCAACTGCAAAAAACAAACAAACAGCAACAACAAAAACATTACATCTCAGAGATGATCAATGAAATCTGATTAAATGCCTTCCTTTGAGGTGATTTAAACTTTTTCTTTGTAAGTAGATGTCTTGAAGTTTAAGGAAATAGAGGTAAGGCTATTGAAATAAAATGTTATTTCAGATATTCAGAGCAGAATGTAGATTTAGCAAAAATGGCAGGCAAAGGGAGAAATGACATGACTGAGATGAGTGAGGGCCTGAGTAGACCTAGGACCCTTTGGAAAGAAGTAGATTTCACAGGACAAAGACGAGGTGGGAACCATCCTAAAGGCAAGAACAGGGGCTGTGTAGCGAGCGTTCAACTGGCTGGGAGGGTCTGACAAGTCGTGTTTGTTCTTCATTTCATGACTTGGGAGCCACCGTCATAGATCTTTAGAAATGCCTGGACGAGGAAAAGCAGGGCAGTGACGAGCAATAGCAGCAGCCCACCCTCCCAGGCAAAGCATCAAGTCGGCAATTCCAGGTCCACGTGCCTTTGTATCTGACCACCCTGCAAGGCAGTGATGGGAGGCTTTGGTCAGTAGAGCAACAAGCTACGAAAGAGATTTTTAGTGCAATTGGGGGCTCCGACCTTTAAGGAGTGACGTTTGCCCAGCATGGGACTAGGACTTGAGGTGAGGCTGGTCATGCAGATGATGCCAGAGCCCAAGAAAGCAAAAATATTGCTTTCAAATGGGAATTAAAAAAAAAAAAAAAGAGAAAAGGAAAAAAAGAAACCCCAACCCTTCAAACAAACAACTACAAAAACAAAAGCGATCAGTAAGGAGGAAGTGGTTAGCAAAAATAAACTTCCCTGAATTAGTGTCTCCGAAAGTCATCCTCTAAACCTAAATTGTGAGAGAAATGGGTAGATTTCACCCTAAGAAAGCTTTCGGACCTGAGTACTGTGAGTGCCCTCCCGATTGGATGTGAAACAATGCTGGGCGGGACTAACGAGGGACTCGCTGCAGTCAGTACAATACCATGCCTTTTCTTCAGAGAGGACATGGCAGGAATTTAAAGAAAAAAACTGGGTTGAGCATCAAGAACCAAAGTAAAAACCTCAAAAAACAAACACAAAAACGAAAACCTGGACTCAGGTTCCTGCTCCCGCATTTACGACCTAGGGGAAATCAAGTGACAACGGGGTTTCAAATTTGCTTTATCTGTAAAGTGGAATAAATACCTTCACTAGGGACACAGCAACAGTCTTAAAAGATCAAATAAAATAACACGTATGGCAATGTTTTGTCTATTATGAGGTGCCGTGCAAACACAGGGTGTCCCAAAAAACTGCATACACGCTTTAACAGCTCAATTTTGAAAATGAAATGTATTTTAATAAGCACTGCCTTTATCATTATTCAAAGTGCATGTCTGGCCCTGACCGGTTTTGGCTCAGTGGATAGAGCGTCGGCCTGCGGACTGAAGGGTCCCAGGTTCGATTCCAGTCAAGGGCATGTACCTTGGTTGCGGGCACATCCCCTGTAGGGAGTGTGCAAGAGGCAGCTGATCGATGTTTCTCTCTCATCTGATGTTTCTAACTCTCTATCCCTCTCCCTTCCTCTCTGTAAAAAAATCAATAAAATATATTAAAAACAAACAAACAAACAACCACAAACTGCGTGTCTGCATTTGGCGGGGGGACACCCTGTATATTACCAATTGCATCAGCTTTGTGGGATGAATCAAGACAGGTACGCCTGGAAAATCTTCCCGCCATGCCCTGTGCTGATACATCGGTGTGGTGAAAATGCCGTATGTAAACACTTCCATACAAACCCAGGCCTCAGACTGTCTGTCTGGAGCCCAACCATTGGTCACAAGTTTTTTTGTGTTGGTTTTTTTTTTTGGTCAGGTTGTCAAAATCAAGGTTCCTGATTCTATGCATACCACCAGAGAAGGGTGAAATCTATTAGCTTCTGTCCTATGCAGCACAAATACCCTTGGTGAGCTTTTCGGCCTGTGTGACTACGGAGGCGTGTGTTGAACTTCCTTTTGCAGAAAGACTGCTGTCCATCAAGCGTGTCAAACTCGCGGCCAGCGGGCCACATACATAAATGAGGCCTGCGGCCCACCGGCCTGAGTTTGACACGCTTGCTGTACTGGCACATCCTTGCAACCATTCCCTGTGTTTTGAGCACGTGACGGTGACGTTCCAAGTGGTTCAGAAAGTGCGAGGGCTGGTGGGAGGCGTTCTCACACCCAGAGGGTGTCCCTCCAGGGCGACGCGCCAGGCACGCTGGGGATGTCCCCCCGAAGGTGTCTCAACAGCAGCTGCAGGCCCCGGGCTCCTCCCGAGGAGGGTGCAGCTGGTAGTGCTGCGTGAGCTGCGAGGGCCGGCTGAAGCACTTCCCGCACAGCCGGCACTGGAAGGGCCTCTCGTGAGCGTGGGTCCGGTAGTGCGAGACCAGCTGGGAGCTCTGGCGGAAGGCTCGGCTGCAGTCGCAGCACTGGTGGGCTCTCGCCCCGACGTAGTCATGCGTCTGCCGGTAGCGGATGAGGTGGGTCCGGCGGCGGGGCGGCGCCGGCGGGCGGGCTCTCGCCGCCTCGTGCGCTTGGAGGTGCTGCCGAAGGTGCGCGTCCTGGACGAACGCTCGGCCGCAGTGGACACACTCGTGGTAGTCCTGCGGGGCGGCCGCTCTCACGCGGACACAGGGGAACGCGGGCGGCTGGTCGCCCGAAGCAGCGCCACGACGTCCGCTGAGGCACGGCACGAGGATGAGGTCTTCCCAGCACGGCTCACCCCGAGGGGGCGTCTTCCCCGCGTGGGTCTGCGCGTGTCTCCGAAGGGCCGCTCGGGTGCTGAAGGCTCTCCGGCAAACGTCACAGGTGTGGATTGTGGGCTCGTGCGGGGAGGGCTGGCTGACCGCCGGCGGGGCGCTGGGGCAAACGCCAGGAGCGGAACATTCCCGGGGGGCCATCCCCAGAGGGCCCTCTGGTGGCTCCGGGAGAGTCGAACGTCTCTCCGATTCGTCACTGTCGAGGCTCCTTTCTGGAGCGAGGGTCTTGGGCTCGCTCACCACAAGGCACAGGGGTTTCTCCTCGTGGGCCTGATGGGAATCCAGTGGATCGCAGGGAGAAGACTCTCCCGTGGGCCCTACAGGGCGGGGGTCAGCTACGTCCAGAGCCTCCGCTCCTGCCCCCACGGGTGGCTTTTCCACAGGCAGGCGTTGCTCTGGAGGTAGCTCTGTGGCTCCGGGTCCTGTGTCCCAATCTAAAAGAAACGTAGAAGGTCCTCGACTCGTTGGACTCACAGAGACACATCACCATCATCATCATCATCATCACAAGCAGACACAGGAGGAAGGGGCGCGACGAGAACAGGACTGGTCTCGCGGAGGTCGGGGAGGGGTTGACACACAAAGTCTCTTGCTAACCGCGTGGGTTTCCTTTTGAGGAAGGAAGGAGCTGGTCAAAGGTTCGGGCTTGATCAAGGCAACTCCCTGGATGGGGAAGAACCTGAAGGAAATGACGTGTAAGACGACTGTGGTTCGGGAGAGACGATCGCGAACACCGTGGCCGCGGCCCGGCAGACACTCCAACGCCGCCGCGGGCAGCAGAGCGCGGAGGAAGCAGCAGAGCGAGGAAACGGACGGGACGTCACCGGGAGAGGGTCACGGACCCGCCACGTGGAGGTGATGCTGGGAAATGGCCTCTGAGGAGGCCCTGAGCGAGCCCGCTGTTTCCTCGCCCTGCTGTGTCTCCGCGTGTTCCCCGTTCAGAGAAGGCCGCAACCCCTGAGCCCTCTACGCCACGGCCCGGCCTCCACCAGCTCTGGCCCGCCCCACTTCAGCAGCCGCCCTACTGTGTGCTCTGCTGGCCTTTCTGAAGCCCGTTTTCCAGAGAACAGCCGGAGGGATCTTTCTAGAACGGAACTGCCCAGCAGAATGCCCTGTGATCACGTCAACGTCCGTTTCCACTATCCGACACGGCAGCTACTGGCCACACGCAGCGAACGCGCACGTGACACGCGGTCGCAGTGAGCGAGGAACTAAGTTTTAAATTTTATGTAATGTGGATGGGGGTCCGTTTAAGTAGCGACACGTGGCGAGTGGCTGCCACGCCAGACAGCACAGTTCTACGTTGTCAATAACGTTACCTCCTTCCCTGGCTCGAAAGAAACCTTCGCATGCCTTCTCCGCCTCTGACTTGGAACAGAATCCACATCCCTTAACCCCGTGGTCGGCAAACTCACTAGTCAGCAGAGCCAAATACCAACAGGACAACGATTGAAATTTCTTTGGAGAGCCACATTTTTTAAACGTAAACTTCTTCTAACGCCACTTCTTCAAAATAGACTCGCCCAGGCCGTGGTATTTTGTGGAAGAGCCACACTCCAGGGGCCAAAGAGCCGCGTGTGGCTCGTGAGCCGCAGTTTGCCGACCACTGCTAGCCTATCCCTACGTGGGCTGGCCCGCCTCTGTCTCTACAACCTCACCTCCTACCCCCTCCGCTTCACTCAGACCATCTCCCTCTCCCCCGCCCCCCGCCGTTTCTGGAACACCCAAGCGCTTCCCAACTGCAGGGCGGCCGTATTTGCTGTCCCCTCTCCCTCACATGACTGCCTGGCTCCCCTTTCCCTCATTCACACCCTCCTCAGGGAGTTCTTTCCTGACTGGCCCGCCGTCAGCAGCCTCCCCACGTCGCTCCGGCTGCTCACACCCCGTCCTCTGTGACTTGTCTACGTGTCTGTCACCGCCCACCCCCATCAGACCGCCAGCAGCACGGGTGGGATTCGGTCTGTCTTGTCTGCTGCCGTCTTCGCAGAGCCTGGGACATGCCTCGCCCACCACAGAGGCTCCGGAGGGATCCGCGGAAAGACTGAGAGCATCAAAGAAGGAGTGAACCAGTGAAAGATGAGGAGGCCATGGGGGAGACAGAGGCAGGCAGAGGAGTCCCCTTGGTGGTCCCTGAAATTTTTTTTGTGCTGGAGGGGGGGGGGGGGCGGGACCCACTTCTCCGCCCACCCAGGAAAAGGCAGGAGGCCTGTGTCGACGAGCGCTGCGCCAGGCACAGCTACAGGTTCAGGGAGGGGATGGGACGCAAAATGGACCACGGGGAAAAGGAGGAGGCGGTGTCGAGAGCTTCTGTGGGAAAAGCTTCCCTGCTCTTCACACACGGCGGACCAGTCGTTTAATTGCTGGCTTTGCCCCGTGGCCAGATGAGTGTCTATGGAACGCGTACAAAAAACGTCCTACGTGCATGTCAAAGGCACGCTTTACAATGGAATGCCCATTGCATTTTGAAGTGATTTATTACATGTTCTTTCACGCTAATCTCTTTTTAAAGTGCGATACTTCGCAAAACACTGTGTAATACGCAGCGAGAATTCTCGTGATCCGTCCGCAATGTGTTATGAAGCAGGCTCTTGGGCCACCCCGGGCTCTCTCACGCTCCCTCTGGACAGGGACAAAAAAAAAAAAAAAAAAAAAGCAAAAAGCACAGCCGGGATTTGCGGACCGAGTGAAAGGAGAAAATGAAACGATGTCTGAACGCATCACGGAGCCCCTAAACTCAACCATCCCGTGACCAGGACGAAGCTAGTAATCCCTCGATGGTTTACGCCAGCTTGGGTATGGTTTTCTGTTAACAGCAGCTGGCTGATGGGCCGGCTCACAGGAGAGGACTTCATAAAGATGGAAAGCGTTATCACCCCGGAGCCACAGACTTTGGAGAAGGCAAAGTCTAGAAGGATCTCCTCCTTGGGTCATGAAAGGATGTCTGGGGGGACCTTTTGAGGAAGCTGTACACCAAGCATGTCAAACTCGCGGCCCGCAGGCTGCATGCGGCACACAACGAACATTTCTGTGGCCCAGACAATATAACGGTATGTAAGAAGCGTTTTAATAAAAATTTCGTAACTTAATTTTTACAATATCCTGTTATACGTAATTGTTAATAGCGAACTACAATGTTCGCTAATGACTGATGACTATCGTGTGGCATTCATGTCCCTTACGCATAGGCGCACCATTTCTCTCTACTAACACCAGCGGCGAATATTCTAGCAGCCGATGGCCACGTCGTTAGTCTTGGACTTATTTGGTGTGCGCAACAGGAAATATTTTGCTTTTGGAGAACAAGAAAAATAGGTTATTTGCATGATGCTTATTCATTTGTGCAGTTCTTCAGCGTCTGGTAAGTTCATGTTCAAGAAAAAAATTAATGTTTATTAAAATGTTCTACTATGTTATGTTAACGACGACTCATTTATTTCAGCCCTTTGTATTCAGCACGTCTCTATCGACATAAACCTACGTTTCTATGAAAATGGAAGCTTTTGCCCTGGTTGGTTTGGCTCAGTGGATGGAGCGTCGGCCTGTGGACTGCAGGGTCCCAGGTTTGATTCCGGCCAGAGGCACAGGCCTGGGTTGCGGGCTTGATCCCCAGTGTGGGGCGTGCAGGAGGCAGCCGATCAATGATTCTCTCTCATCATTGATGTTTCTCTCTCTCTCCCCCTCGCCCTTCCTCTCTGAAATCCATGAAATATATTTTTAAAAAAGAAAATGGAAGCTTTTGTTTTTTTGCGGCCACATCCACTTACACCTAGTTTATTCGGCCCGTGTTGGCCTTTGAGTTGGACATGCTCGGTCTAGAAGGTTCTTCCTCTTGAGTCATAAAAGGATGTCGGTAGGGGAAGCCGGTTGGGAAGCTGCACAGTGAGTGAGAGGGCGAGCGCGTGCAGGCAGGGGCGGGGGATGGAAACCAGACTGTGGGTTAAGGAGGAGGGAGCCTCCTCCACAAGCCGGGGGCGCTGCCCCGAGAGAAAGCGGCGGCAGCTGGACAGAGAGGCCGCCTCACAGCGTGTTTCCTGTGGTCTCGGTTCACGAGGAAAGACCGGTGACCTCCAGCGGCAAGAGCAAAGGCACAGATGAACGGAGGGCGCGGGGCCCTAGAGAAAAGGGAACGCGACCTCCCAGGAGCTGGGCAGCAGGGCGAGAGGAGCGAGCGTCAGAGAGGAGAGGAAAGGAAGGACCGAGCGAGCGTGCAGGAGCCGGTGACGCCTCTGGAGCCCGAGGGGGCAGCACGTACCAGCTTTCTCCCTGACCTGAGCGGCTTTGAAGAAGGCTCCCTGACTAACAGCCCCTGCCCCTGCCCCTGCCCCGCCCGCCCCAACACCCCCCCCCCCCCCCAGACTGCCTGGGGGTGCGGTTGTCCCAGGATTTCAGTCTCCACGGGCTTATCCCTCCCTCCTCACCTGGACCTGTCTCTGTATCGCTGCCTTCCTCCATGGCACCCGCCTCCTCCTCTTCCAGCTGCGCGATAATGTCGGGTCTAGGGAACTGGTACCCTGAGGAGGAAGAAGACTCGAGACTCAGGGGCTCTGTTCCGAACCCAGGCGCCTCCCAGCCCGGGCTCTAAAGGCCCCGTGACATAAGGAAGGCGCAGATTCACACACAAGGAAAACGGAGGCTATTTCTCACATGTATGACCCCAGGATGCTTCCGGCAACGTCTGGAGACATTTTATTTCATTTGTTGATTAATCCTCCCTGGGGGGTATTTTTCCATTGATGTTTGGAGAGTAGAAGGGAGGGGGAGAGACACAGAGAGAAACATCGATGTGAGAGAGACACACCGATTGGGTGCCTCCCGTACACGCCCTGACCAGGGCCAGGTATCGAGCCTGTAACCCAGGTAAGTGCCCATGATGAGATTCGAACCCAGGACCCTTCAGTCTTCAGGCCAACGCTCTATCCACTGAGCCGAACTGGCTAGTGATAGATCCTCCCTTCCCCCAACTGGTGGGCGGAGTATGAGGTAACTTGCAGCCCGGAAATACCTGAGTACCTAACCAGGCACCTTATACGGACTATACATTGAACCACCAATCAGCACCTGCCAAATACCCTAAGCCAGTGGTCGGCAAACTCATTAGTCAACAGAGCCAAATACCAACAGTACAACGATTGAAATTTCTTGTGAGAGCCACATTTTTTAAACTTAAACTTCTTCTAACGCCACTTCTTCAACATAGACTCGCCCAGGCCGTGGTATTTTGTGGAAGAGCCACACTCAAGGGGCCAAAGAGCCGTATGTGGCTCGCAAGCCGCGGTTTGCCGACCACTGTCCTGGGTGATGTGTAAGATCCCTATTCACCCCAAGCTTTCTGTGACACCGGAAGCCAGAAACGCTCCAGGTCACGGCACAAGGGCTGCAAAGGTCAAACGGGTTTATTCCGCCTATTTCAAGGCACAGAGGTGGTCACGGGGAGGAGACTTATGGTGTGAATCTTTAGATCAGTTTGGGGGGGTACAGCCATCTTAACACTACGGAGTCTCCTGATCCATGAACATTGGCTATACGGCTTCTTTTGAGGTCAGACACATATGACGTTTTCTCTGTGTCTATGTTTGTGTCTGACTTTTTTCTCTTTCAGAAACACAGAAGCCGAAAACGCCGGTACGTTTGCCAAGGCTGATGGAGGGGAGGGAAGAGCGGGCAGAAATACCTGGAGTGTTAACTCCGGTAGCCCCAGGCTTTAATAAAGATTAAAAAAAAAAGAGACATGTAAAGTTCTTAGATTAAGGCTTGACACATAGTAACTGCTCACGAACTTGACATGACATGGACATATTGTCTCTGACCTGGTTGAGACTCACTGACTCACGGGAGGACAGAGAAGAGCTTCGGAGCACTGCCCTCGTCGAGAACCAAGAGCGGAGAACCAGGCCAGGCGCCCGGGAGAAGGCGGACTCACCTAAGGAGACCAGGCTCCTGTAATTCTCCAGCGTCACCTCCCGGTGGAGGCGCCGCTGAGCAGCACTCAGCGAGGTCAGCTCCTCCTGGCTGAAGTCCACAAACACATCCTGGAAAGTCACCAGCTCCTAAAACGACAGTCACAAACGCTGGGAACCCGGAAATGATCCGAGCGGCGGGGGAAGGAGCCCGATGAGAGACGACTGAACGGGAAGCGGATGTGCAGACCAGCAGGTGACAGGGACCTGGCAATGTGCTTCTGTCTTTTTAAAAATATATATATTTTTATTGATTTCAGAGAGGAAGGGAGAGGGAGAGAGAGAGAGAGAAACATCCATGATGAGAGAGAAGCATGGATCGGCTGCCTCCTGCACGCCCCCTACTGGGGATGGAGCCCCCAACCCAGGCATGTGCCCTTGACTGGAATCGAACCCCGGACCCTTCAGTTGCCAGGCTGATGCTCTAGCCACTGAGCAAAATCAGCCAGGGCATGCCTCTGTCTTGTAGTCTGAAGGAATGGAGAACGTTTCTGAGCCAGATCCTGCTGCTGGGTAGTACGAATTTGGGTTGGAGGAATACCCCACCCTCAGGCACCAGAGCTGGGCTGAAATCCTGGCTCTGGTTCTTTCTTGTCAGCTTTGTGAGTGTGGGTTAGGGTAAGCCTTAGCGACTCACCCATAAAACACAAGGAGCTCAGAACCTGGCCAGGTAGCTCAGTTGGTTAGAGCATCGGCCAGATACGCCAAGGTTGCAGGTTTGACCCCCTGGCAGGGCACACGTAAGAACCAGCCGATGAATGCATAAATAAGTGGAACAATACTAGTCAAAGTTGATGTTCCTCTCTTCCTCTCCCCTTTCCTCTCTCTCTCTAAAATCATAAACAAATTTTAAAAATGTAAAGAAAAAAACACAAAAAGCTCATAAATATGAAGAGATATCCAATCTTAATTAATAAACAGGGAAATGCAAATCAAAATGTCCAAGTAATACTTCAGACCCATTCAACTGACAAAAATCAAGAAGTCTGACAAAGCCCTAGCTGGTTTGGCTCAGTGGATAGAGAGTTGGCCTTCGGACTGAAGGGTCCCAGGTTCGATACCGGCCAAGGGCATATGCCTGGGTTGCGGGCTCCATCCCCAGTAGGGGGTGTGCTGGAGGCAGCCGATCAATGATTCTCTCTCATCATTGATGTTCCTATCTCTCTCTCCCTCTCCCTTCCTCTCTGAAATCAATAAAATATATTGAAAAAGAAAAGAAGTCTGACCATACCAAATGTGGACCCTCGGATCTTAGAAGATGCTAAGGGAACGTTCATTGGGAAACCACTTTGGACGCAGAAATTCTGTTCCTAGGTACATATCTGCTCATGTGTACCTAGACAGAGATGTTTATAACCGCGCTGTTCGCAGCATCTAAAACTGGGAAACAACGTCCACTTACAGTAGAAGAGATAAATACACGTTGGTATAGTCACACGATAGATTAATACTCCAGCAACACAAACTAGTTATCTACAGTTCCACACGCCAACCTGTATAACTTAAGGTTGCATTTAAAAAGCAGATGTTAGGAGACGATATAAGACCCATTTAATTAATTTCCACCATTCGTGTTTTCAGGGAAACATCATGCAAGTCAATGAGCATGTGATTTAAACGAGAGGTCACAAAACAAAACAAAAATAAATAAACGCAAGCCCAGGCGCTGGCTGCCCAGCTCCTACACAGAGTTTACGTGGCTCACATGAGTCTTTTATTAATCTTTTTTAAAAATTCGTATTAGCCCTAGCTGGTTTGGCTCAGTGGAGAGAGCGTCAGCCTGTGGACTGGAGGGTCCCGGGTTCGATTCCGGTCAGGGGCATATGCTCAGGTTGTGGGCTCCATCCCCAGTGAGGAGGACATGCAGGAGACAGCTGATCCATGATTCATGCTCATCATGGATGTTTCTATCTCTCCCTTCCTATCTGAAATCAATAACGATATACTTTACAAAAATTCGTATTAGCTACCAACACACAAAACATTTTGTATATTTCGTATTACTAACTGGAATTGTGGCTTCTTTTTACCAAATCAGAAGGCCTGGACCCGCATTCTCACACGGTACCACCAGCTGCAGCTGCCCTCCGCCCCTGGGTGGTGCAGGCACGCCCCCTTCGTCACACCCCGCCCCTTTGTAAACCCCTTGCTCACGTTACCTGGGCAGCTCCCTCGGGCGCCTCCACTTGGGACTCTTGAGACTGGCACTGTCGGAACAGAGGGCGGCTTTCAGGAGCATGTTCTCCTGGAACAGAGTTTCTCTACCCCTTTCCCTCTTCGCCATCTTTTAGACCATTTTTCCCTCTTCACCACCCCCCCCCCCCCCCCCGCCGTGAATTATTTCTGGTTCTAAAGGAAAAGCAGTGTACGCATCGGATTGTCTTTGAGGTTTCAGAATGTGACGGAACAAGAACCTTCAGGAGTGGATTTTGGGGGAGGGGGAAAGAAAGAAAGAAAACCCCACATCAGTATCCTATCCCTGAAGTAGCTGCCATTTGCTTCATCAAGAAAAAGGAGCGTAATAATAGCGCAAGCCACAGGGTTGATTTGAATAAGCCGCCACTGCCCTGGTCGGCGTGGGTCAGTGGTTAGAGTGGTTATTCCTTGAACCAAAGTTTCATTCCTGGTCAAGGACATGTACCTGGGCTGCAGGTTCGATCCCGGCCCTGGTCAGGGTGCATGCAGGAGGCAACCCATCAATGTGTCTCTCTCACATTGATATTTCTCTCTCCCTTCCTCCCTCTCTTTCACACTCTAAAAATCAATGGGAAAATTATCCTCGGGTGAGGATGAACAGCAACAAAAAGAGGTAAGAAAGAGAAAAAATGTTAATGATGTTAGTGTGTGGGATAGCGATAATTACAACAGAGAAAAAATAAAGCTGCAAAGGGGGATACACGAGCCAGACGAAGATTTCACATGGGGTAGTCAGGGAAAGGCATAGTTACGTGATATTTATACTAGAGCCCCGGAGCATGAAAATTCATGCACTGGAGGCGGGGAGTCCCTCAGCCTGGCCTGCCCCCTCTCACAGTCCAGGAGCCCTCCCAGCAGGAGGGGACCCGGCGATCAGGGGAAGGCGATGCTCCCATCACATCTCTGCTGCTGCCACTGCCAGCAGCGCAAGCCTTGGCCGGCCCCAGTTACCTGAGCCTTGGGCGGCCCTGGGCGGCTGGGGGGCTGAGGGGACTGGGGGACTCCGGAGGTAGCTGCGCTGAGCAGCCGGCCCACCTGGGGGCAGGCCCGGCCTTGCCGCATGCCTGCCACTCTGGCAGGGCTGAGGGGACTGGGCGCCGCCATCTTGTGGCTGTGGGTGCCACCATCTTTGAGGGGGGGGACAGTCAATTAGCATATTCCCTCCTTATTGGCTGTGGCTGCCGCCATCTTTGCGACAACGTGAGGGTCAATTAGCATATTCCCTCCTTATTAGATAGGATGAAAACGTGAAGGAAATGAGGGTGTGGTTCAGTTGGATAGGAAAGGCGCAGGAGCTGGGAAGGGGAGGTCCCCATATTGGAGAACCGAATCAGAAGCAAGCCTGACTCACCTGGCACCCAGCAGGGGGCAAGGCGTCACGTGTGTTTGGTTCCCCATTTCGGCGTTCTTTGGCGTTCTTCTCCTCTGCAAGGACGGGGTTCCGAGCAGGGAAATCTAGAAGGGCGGAGGAAATGACCATGGAACGGAGTCTAGTCTGGCAGAAATCACAGACAGAGCGAGGGGCCTGCCCCGCCCACAGCACCCTGCCCTGCCCTGCCCGGGGAGGTTAACGGCAGTTCTGGACTTCCATGACAAGAGGAAGACCGTAGGGAGGCTTTCTCAGTTCAATACAGCACGTTCTTCAAACGCTCTCCAGTCACTTCCCAGTTCTAAGTCCTTGGACGGCTCCCCATTGCCTTCCAAATAAAACGGAAGCTCCCTCTATGTTAGCGGTTCCCAGTGCCACAATACGCTCAGAATCACCAGGGAATCCATTTCTAAACTGTAAAATGTAAGTACTTATACTTATAAAGACTCTTGTAAGGATTAACATTACTATGTAAAGCACATCGTAGGCATGAAAAAATGGCAGCTCTTATTAAGATATATATATATATATACACACACACACACACACATACATACACACACACACATACATACACACACACACACACACACTGAGTGGCCCGATTATTATGATCTCTGAACACATAATAATCTGGCCACTCAGTGTACTTCTCTTGAGTAACTCATTTATTTGATATAAAAGATACTATAAATCGTGCACCTGATCAGTTTTCCCCTTTGCAATGGCTGATAGAAAGCTCAGGGCAAATAGGTGGTTGATCTCCAGCAAAAGTCTAGAATACTTTTGGTACCCATTTGAGATACAAATACACTGAGTGGCCAGATTATTATGCATTCAGAGATCATAATAATCTGGCCACTCAGTATATGTATGTATATATATACTGTGAGTAAAAGTACAGACCGGGCAAGGGCAGGGATCCCAAAGGTCAATTACTAATCTTGGGGCCATGGGCAAGTTACTCAGCCTCTTTGTGCTTCTGTCTCCCTGTCTATAGAACAAGAGCTACTAAGAGAAACAAAATAAATTACTATGCGTAAAACATCTAGAATTTGAAGTGCTGAACTTTTTCACTGTATCTTCAAAATTCTTTTAAGGAATGCAAATAACTGCATTAATCACAATCCTTTATTTCTTTTTTTCTTTAAAATATATTTTATTGATTTTTTACAGAGAGGGAGAGGGACAGAGAGTTAGAAATTAGAAACATCGATGAGAGAGAACACATCAATCAGCTGCCTCCTGCACGCCCCCTACTGGGGATGTGCCTGCAACCAAGGTACATGCCCCTGACTGGAATCGAACTTGGGACCTTTCAGTCCGCAGGCCGACACTCTATCCACTGAGCCAAACTGGTTAGGGCAGTGGTCGGCAAACTCATTAGTAAACAGAGCCAAATATCAACAGTACAAAGATTGAAATTTCTTTTGAGAGCCACATTTTTTAAACATAAACTTCTTCTAACGCCACTTCTTCAAAATAGACTCGCCCAGGCCGTGGTATTCTGTGGAAGAGCCGCACTCAAGGGGCCAAAGAGCCGCATGTGGCTCGCGAGCCGCAGTTTGCCAACCATGGTGTTAGGGCAATCCTTTATTTCTTGATCTGGCATCAGCATTGAGCCATGCACGACTCTCATGTTTATTTTAAATGGATTCATTTACATTTTTAATTATAAGGCCTATAAATTCACTACCCAACCCCTAAAGGAGAACATTCCCAATTAACTTACATCTACTCATGTACTTTTTCCTGTCCACACCCCAGCCTTCTAACCAGAGATAGCAACGGTCTTGAGTCCTTATTTGTTGTCCCCTTGCCTCTCTCTCAGTTTTATTCAAAGGACTATGAGGAGTAAATGGCGTTCTTTTCTCACTATTGAAATGCCCTTCGTTCCAATCAGAGTTTCCAGACCAGTCACATTTTAGCAGAGATTAAACCTCTAGGTCTTGTGTTTCCCACATTTTAGACCCTGTATTTTTGGCTGGGTGTAGTTTTAGATAAGAAATGGGGGGAGCCCTAACCGGTGTGGCTCAGTGGATAGAGCGTCGGCCTGCGGACTGAAGGGTCCCAGGTTCAATTCCGGTCAAGGGCCTGTACCTTGGTTGCGGGCACATGCCCAGTGGGGGGTGTGCAGGAGGCAGCTGATCGATGTTTCTCTCTCATCTCATCGATGTTTCTAACTCTCTATTCCTCTCCCTTCCTCTCTGTAAAAATCAATAAAATATTAAATAAAAAAAAAAGAAATGGGAGGAGAGGAGGACAACGCTGGAGAGAGGGGCACTCTCAGAGAAATAATATTAAAAGCAAAACCCAAACACAAGCATGTCTTCCACGTCGTAGGAGGCAGGTTAGACAGGATTATGCAATGCATCCTCTCATTCATCCCACACATTTTTATTCATCTCCGATAACATGCCAGGCATACAGCAGATGCTCCATAAGTGCAAGTGGCAAATCGCCTCCTTCCTGTCTCACCTTCCTTCCCACAAGCTTGGATCAGGTTGGCCACCAGGGTTCCTGCCTCCTTGCTGTTCTTGGGCCGCCTGGATCTCACCCACTTCTGCACCTCCTCGGGCAGGGTGCTCAGAAACTGCTCCAGCACCAGCAGCTCCATCATCTGTTCCTTGGTGTGGGTCTCGGGCTGCAGCCACTGACCACAGAGCTCCCGGATTTGGCTCAGAGCTTGCTGCGTCCCCGTCACTGAGAGGGACTGAACATACCTAAGCTTTTCATGAGACATTTTCAGAACCCCTGGGTTTCGCATGGGCATGGTTTCCGGACCACGCATACAAAGGAGCTGAGGGTTCCTCAAGACATCCAAAAGGGTTGTCCTGTGCGCCATCTTTACAGCTTGGTCCTTTGCAGGATAAAGATATTTTGAAAAGGCAGGATGCTCCGGAACACACCGTTGTAGTAGAAGAACTGTTTCAGAGGAAGAAAGGATACAGAAATGCCAGGACCTGCAGGAATGACAGAGACAGACTTACAAATGGCCTGCATAGTTAGGACTGGACAGTGGGGGAGAGCTGATCGGAGGCAAAGGAAGCTAGCTCATTTCACACAAATATATATTCACAGAGATGTGCACATCTACAGACATCATGCTGCCTCAGCCCCACTCCCAGGTCCAGAAAAGCCACAGGCACAGGCTAGAAATATTTCAGAAAGGGCAGTGAACGGAAAAGAGACTTGGATTCCCAAACCACAACAAACTGAACAAATCTGATGAGCCAGGGAAGAATTTCATTTCAAAATATAAATGATTTTAAACAACTATAATTATACAGGATGAAGAAAGAGCTTTATCATACATACGCCCTGAATTCATATGCAAAATATATAAAGTATGCATACAAATTGGTAAGAAAAAAGCAGACAAAATAAGGGCAAAAGGTTAAGAGATTTGAGAAAAATGGCCAAAAACACACACATATGAAACAGGGCTCAACTTCATTAGTTAGCAGAGAAATAGGAATTAAAACCAAAATAGTGGCCTGGTGGGTGTGGCTCAGTGGTTGAGCATCGACCTAGGAATCAGGAGGTCACGGTTCGATTCCAGTCAAGGGCACATGCCTGTGTTGCGGGCTCGATCCCCAGTAGGGGGCATGCAGGAGGCAGCCGATTGATGATTCTCTCTCATCATTGATGTTTCTCTCTCTTTCTCCTTCTCCCTTCCTGAGATCAATAAAAATTTATCTTAAAAAAAAAAGTCAGAATAGTGGTTACTGTTGGGTCTAGGGGCGGCAGTGGTGATGCCTGGGAGGAGACAACCTAAGGGGCTACTGGAAAGCTGGAAATGTTCTATTTCTTAATCTACGAGCTCATGGCATAGGCACAGTATGTTCCCTTTGTGAATACTGAGTTCTGCACTTAGGGTTTGTGACCTCTTCTGCACATATACTTGACTAAAATTTTTTTAGCTGTGCCCTAGCTGGTTTGGCTCAGTGGCTGGAGCATTGGACTGAAGAGTCCCAGGTTCAATTCCAGTCAAGGGCACATACCTGGGTTGTAAGCTCGATCCCTAGTAGGGGGTGTGCAGGAGGCAGCCAATCAATGGTTCTCTCTCCTCATTGATGTTTCTATCTCTCTCTCCCTCTCCCTTCCTCTCTGAAATCAATAAAAATATTTTTTCAAAAAAAATGTTTAGCTGTTATAGTTGTTGGGAAACAATCTAGGTTATAGTATTAAGTGAAAAAAAAACCACAAACAGGAAACGAACTTGTACATAGAATATATGCTTAACCATATAAAGCACTAGAAAAGACATTGAAAAGTAAACCAAAATACTGCACCAGGGGCTTATGTATGAATAGTGAGTTTATAAGAGATTTTTACAGGTGATTTTGTACCCTCCCTAAAACCTATCTCCTGATTTCAAAAGTTCTACAATGAACCTTCATTTCTTCTACAATCAGAAAAATAAAGAACACTTTATTCTATTAGAGTTACATTCACTCTATGAAACCACACGTGAAACTGCCATTTGGGGGAAACACTTTTTGTTGTTGTTAATCCTCACCCAAGGATATATTTTTCCCCCATTGATTTTTAGAGAGAGTGGAAGGGAAGGAAGGAGTAAGGGAGAGAGAAAAAGAGAGAAACATTGATGTGAGAGAGACTCATTGATTGATTGCCTCCCGCTGGCACCTGGACAGGGGCCAGGGATGGAACCTGCAATCCAGGTACATGCCCTTTACTGGGAATTGAACCTGCGACCCTTCAGTCCATGGGCCAACGCTCTAACCATTCAGCCACACAGGCCAGGGCTGAGGGAAACACTTTTTCTTCCTTTTCTTCTCCTTACTAAAACACACCTGCTATTTCTATGGCATAATTTAACCATTTTTGTTTAAAGGCATTTTTGTTCTTCATTATTATAAATTAGAATGCAGCGAACATCACTGTAACAGTGTGTATTTGTCCACATCCCTGATACTTCCCCTCTAGGACAGATTCCTCAAAGTGAAATCACCTGGACAAAAGGTATAAACTTTTAAAATTTTTCTTTCTTTTTACAATTTTTATTTTTTAAATTGAGGTATATTAACATATATTACATTAGTTTAAGGTGTACAACATAATGATTCAATATATGTACATTTTTTAAATGTTTAATTCAATATATGTACATTTGAAAGATAATTTTACTAGCTATGTTACCGTAGGTTGACATTTAATTCTCAGCCAATTATGATGATCATTCCTGTCTTCTGGTTTCTATTGTTGAAATTTAAAAGTTAGCTCTGAGTCTAATTATTGTTCTTTTGTAGACAATAGGGGGAGGCCTGAGACAGGAGGGTCAGAACTGAGGGAGAGGAAGGGGTCCACAGCCAGGTCCAAGGGGAAGGGGAAGAGGAAGGAGAAGGACAGAGAGAGGACGAGTGGGGCAGGGAGAAGAGGAGGAACAGGGTTGAGGGAGAAGTGGTAGGGCCAGGGGGAGAAACAGAGAGAGGAGGGATGGGACCAGGTAGAGAAGGTGGAGCAGAGCCCGGCAGGGTGGAAGAGGGAGAAACACCACAGAGAGGAGGGTATGACTGAGACAAATGGGGAGGAGGGGTGAGAGGGCAGGCCAGGAGGAGAAGAGGGGCAGAGACAGAGCAGCGGAGGGACTGAGGTAGAGGGGCTTGGGGGGCCGAGGTGGAGGGGACAGGGGGCTGAGGTGGAGGGGACGAGGGGCTGAGGCAAAGGGGACGGGAGGCTGAGGTGGAGGGGACAGTAGTCTGAGGTGGAGGGGACGAGGGGCTGAGGTGAAGAGGATGGGAGGCTGAGGTGGAGGGAACGAGGGGCTGAGGTGGAGCCGATAGATGGCTGAGGTGGAGGTGGACAGGGGGCTAAGGTGGAGGGAATGGGGGGCCGAGGTGGAGGGGAATGAGGAGCTGAGGTGGAGGGGGACGGAGGGCTGAGGGGGAGGTGGGTGAGGGAGGCTGAGGTGAAGGGGAATGAGGGGCTGAGGTGGAGGGGACGGGGGGGGCGCGCTGAGGTGGAAGGGATGGGGTGGGGCTGAGGTGGAGGTGGGTGAGGGGGGCTGAGGTTGAGGGGAGGGGGGGGGCTGAGGTGGAGGGAATGGGAGGCTGAGGTAGAGGGGGATAGGGAGCTGAGGTGGAGGGGACGGGGGGGGGGGCGCTGAGGTGGAAGGGTTGAGTGGATGAGGTAAAGGAGGATGAGGGGCTGAGGTGGAGGGGACGGGGGGGGGGCGCTGAGGTGGAGGGGACATGGGGCTGAGGTGGAAGGGATGGGGTGGGGCTGAGGTGGAGGTGGGTGAGGGGGGCTGAGGTGGAGGGGGACGGAGGGCTGAGGTGAAGGGGACGGCGGGGGACGCTGAGGTGGAGGAGACATGGGGCTGAGGTGGAAGGGATGGGGTGGGGCTGAGGTGGAGGTAATGGGGGCTGAGGTGGAGGGGGCTGAGAGGCTGAGTTAGAGGGGGACAAGGGAGCTGAGGTGGAGGGAATGGGGGGCTGAGTTAGAGGGGGACAAGGGAGCTGAGGTGGAAGGGGATGAGGGGCTGAGGTGGAGGGGACGGGGGTCTGAGGTGGAAGTGGGTGAGGGGGGCTGAGGTGGAGGGGGACGGAGGGCTGAGGTGGAAGTGGGTGAGGGGGGCTGAGGTGGAGGGGGCTGAGAGGCTGAGTTAGAGGGGGACAAGGGAGCTGAGGTGGAAGGGGATGAGAGGCTGAGGTAAAGGGGACAGGGGTGGAGGGGGAGGCGGATGAGGTAGAGGGGGGGCGGGCGGAGGATGAGGTGGTGTCCGAGAGCAAGGAGGGGACGGGGCAGAGAAATGTCCGAGCTGGAGCCAGAGGGTCCGGGTGTGGTCAGGGGATGAGGGGGTCGGGTCAGGGGTGAGGACGTCGGGTCAGGGGTGAGGGGGTCGGGTCAGGGGTGAGGACGTCGGGTCAGGGGTGAGGGGTGAGGGCGGAGCAGGTGGACCCGCAGCGTCCAGTCCTGCGCAGGGGAAGCGGCCCGCGGGGAGGAGAGGTCGCCCTGCCGCCCCTGCTCTGGGCCCCGGTCTCCTCAGCCCACCGGGGCCTGGGCCAGCCCTGCACCCCCCGCCGCGCCCGCCCTCGCCCCTCATCGCCTGAGGGCCCGCGTCACCCCTGCCCCCCATGCGCCCCCTCAGGAGGGCCCGCGTCACCCCTGCTCCCCATGCGCCCCCTCAGGGAGACCAGCGTCACCCCTGCCCGCCATGCGCCCCCCTCAGGGAGGCCCGCGTCACCCCTGCCCGCCATGCGCCCCCTCAGGAGGGCCCGCGTCACCCCTGCTCCCCATGCGCCCCCTCAGGAGGGCCCGCGTCACCCCTGCCCCCCATGCGCCCCCCTCAGGGAGGCCCGCGTCACCCCTGCCCGCCATGCGCCCCCCTCAGGGAGGCCCGCGTCACCCCTGCCCGCCATGCGCCCCCTCAGGAGGGCCCGCGTCACCCCTGCTCCCCATGCGCCCCCTCAGGGAGACCAGCGTCACCCCTGCCCGCCATGCGCCCCCCTCAGGGAGGCCCGCGTCACCCCTGCTCCCCATGCGCCCCCTCAGGGAGACCCGCGTCACCCCTGCCCGCCATGCGCCCCCCTCAGGGAGACCCGCGTCACCCCTGCCCCCATGCGCCCCCCTCAGGGGGGCCCGCGTCACCCCTTCCCCCCATGCGCCCCCTCAGGAGGGCCCGCGTCACCCCTGCTCCCCATGCGCCCCCTCAGGGAGACCCGCGTCACCCCTGCACCCCATGCGCCCCCCTCAGGGAGACCAGCGTCACCCCTGCCCGCCATGCGCCCCCCTCAGGGAGGCCCGCGTCACCCCTGCTCCCCATGCGCCCCCTCAGGGAGACCCGCGTCACCCCTGCCCGCCATGCGCCCCCCTCAGGGAGACCCGCGTCACCCCTGCCCCCCATGCGCCCCCCTCAGGAGGGCCCGCGTCACCCCTGCCCCCCATGCGCCCCCCTCAGGAGGACCCGCGTCCACCCCTGCCCCCCCACGCGCCCCCCTCAGGGAGACCCGCGTCACCCCCTGCCCCGAATGCGCCCCCCTCAGGAGGGCCCGCGTCACCCCTGCCCGCCATGCGTTGCTCTCAGGGGGGCCCGCGTCACCCCTGCCCCCCCATGTGTTACTCTCAGGGGGGCCCGCGTCACCCCCTGCCCCCCATGAACCCCCCTCAGGGGGGCCCGCGTCACCCCTTTCCCCCATGCGCCCCCCTCAGGGGGGCCCGCGTCACCCCCTTTCCCCCATGCGCCCCCCCTCAGGGGGGCCCGCGTCACCCCTTTCCCCCAATGAACCCCCCCTCAGGGGGGCCCGCGTCACCCCTTTCCCCCATTGCGCCCCCCCCCAGGGAGACCTGCGTCACCCCTTGCCCCCCCATGCACCCCCCTCAGGGGGGCCCGCGTCACCCCTTTCCCCCATTGCGCCCCCCTCAGGGGGGCCCCGCGTCACCCCTTTCCCCCATGCGCCCCCCTCAGGGGGGCCCGCGTCACCCCTTTCCCCCATGAACCCCCCTCAGGGGGGCCCGCGTCACCCCTTTCCCCCATGCGCCCCCCCCCAGGGAGACCTGCGTCACCCCTGCCCCCCATGCACCCCCCTCAGGGGGGCCCGCGTCACCCCTTTCCCCATGCACCCCCCTCAGGGGGGCCCGCGTCACCCCTTTCACCATGCGCCCCCCCCAGGGAGACCCGCGTCACCCCTTTCCCCATGCGCCCCCCCCAGGGAGACCCGCGTCACCCCTTCCCCCATGCGCCCCCCCCAGGGAGACCCGCGTCACCCCTTTCCCCATGCACCCCCCTCAGGGGGGCCCGCGTCACCCCTTTCCCAATGCGCCCCCCCCAGAGAGACCCGCGTCACCCCTGCCCCCCATGCGCCCCCCCCCAAGAAGACCCGCGTCACCCCTTTCCCCCATGCGCCCCCCCCAGGGAGACCCGCGTCACCCCTTTCCCCATGCGCCCCCCTCAGGGGGGCCCGCGTCACCCCTTTCCCCCATGCGCCCCCCGCAAGAAGACCCGCGTCACCCCTTTCCCCCATGCGCCCCCCCCCAGGGAGACCCGCGTCACCCCTTTCCCCCATGCGCCCCCCCCCAGGGAGACCCGCGTCACCCCTGCCCCCCATGCGCCCCCCCCAAGAAGACCCGCGTCACCCATTCCCCCATGCACCCCCCCCCCAGGGAGACCCGCATCACCCCTGCCCCCCATGTGTTGCTCTCAGGGGGGCCCGCGTCACCCCTACCCTCCATGCGTCCCTCTCAGGGAGACCCGCCTCGTCCTGCCCCTCGAGGCGTCCCTCTCAGGGGGACCCCCCAACCCTGAGGGTGCCCCCGCCTGCCTGCGAGCTCGACCCTCCGTGGTGTCCCCCCCGGCACGTCGCGGCCCGGCGCCGGCCACCCGCCCGCGCGCTCACCTCGTCCGCCGCAGCCGCACGCCCCGGCCGGACTGAGCCGCGGGGTTTTAGACTTCGCGCTCAAACTGGCGGCGCATGCGCCGTGCGTACCGTGCCGAGCCGTGCCGGGCCCGGTCTGCGCGTGCGCTCTGCGAGGAAAGACGCTGCTGGCGGGATCCACTAGGGGGCGCGCGAGGTCACAGCTGGATGAGGAGCGGACCAAAGTGAGGTGCGAGGGGAGGGGAGAGGGGAGCAGATAGGCACCCCGGCGCTGGTTTTGGATGGTGAATACAATGGTTTAAAATTGTTTTAACTTATTTTTCAATTACAGTTGGCGTGCACTAGTATGACTTTCAGGCATACAACATAGTGATTAGGCATTTATACACCTTATTTATACAACTTACAAAACGATCTCCCCACGGGTCTACTTATATTATAAACTGTTAGGGAAATAAACAGTATTCAGTGAGCAGGCTTCCACTCTGTGTGTGTGTGTGTGTGTGTGTGTGTGTGTGTGTGTGTGCGCGCGCAGCGCGCGTGTGTGTGCGCATGCATTCATGTGTGTGTGTGGTGTGCCACCCACCACATTTTTATGCCACCCAATTCCTTCTGGCTTTTCCATATTTAGAATGTTTTAATTGCATATGCACACACTGTAATTATTTTGGGTCCTTTCACAGTTTCTTTATGCACAGATAATAATATATAGAGCCAGGCCAGCGTGGCTCAGGTTGAGCATAGACCTATGAACCAGGAGGTCATGGTTTGATTCCCGGTCAGGGCACATGCCAGGGTTGTGGGCTCGGTCCCCAGTGTGAGGGACCCTACCCGTGCACGAATTTCGTGCACTGGGCCTCTAGTATATAGATAGTGTATGAATATTATACACATGCACATATCCATACATGTGTGATTATCAAGGATATGTATTATGCACCTATATCTCTACTATAATATATATTCTGTACATATGTACATCAGTAATATGAATGAATATATTTTAAAATATAAGACATATTTCATATTTAAGAATTTAAAGATGTAAGGTATAATACAACACTTATGTGTACAGTATGATATATGTAATATAAATGTAATTATCCAATATGCAACACTTTGTCATAATACATATTCACTATGCTACAGAATTATATTTTTGTACAAATGTAATACATGTATTTTTCCTTTGCTTACATACTCCTCATTTCCTGCCTTTTTCTATACAAAAGGTGGCACACTTTGCACACTGTTCTATGCCTTCATTTCTTTTTACTTACCAGTCTACCTCAGAGAGCCTCTCATGTTAGGACAAAGAGAATTTGCTCACCATTTTCGAACGGCTCTTTGGGTTCTGTGGTGTGGCTGGGATCGAATTTATTTAACCCGTTCCAGACTGTGGGACTGTCGAGGTGTTTTCAGCCCTTTGCCACTACCACCAGGGCTGATCCATCCCCTGGATCGTCAGTCATTCCGCTGGCGTGTACGTTGGTGGGCTCGTTCCCCTGAGGTGGAATTGCTGATGTAAAGGACATGTGCCTGTGTCGTTTTTTTGTTTTATTCTTTCTTCCATTTTCTTTTTTGGTTTATTTTTTTCTTTATTGATTAAGGTATTACATATGAGTCCTTATACCCCCATACCACACCCCCCCCCCTCAACCCTCCCACTCATGCCCTCACGCCCCTGGTGTTTGTGTCCATTGGTTAGGCTTATATGCATGCATGCAAGCCCTTTGGTTGATCTCTCCCCCTTACCCCCACCCTCCCCTACCTTCCCTCTGAGGTTCGATGGTCTGATCGGCTGTGTGTCGTTTTGATAGAGATTTCTACATTGCCGTCCATAGACACTGTTGCATCTTGGGCCCCACCCGCCTGTGCGAGAGAGAATATCTGCATCCCCAGTGTCATATTACGCTTTTTTTTTTTTTTAACGTTTCCCAAAGTGAGGTCTGGGAGAAACGATATTTCAGGGTAGTTCTAGTTCACATTTCTCTTTTTGTGAGCAAGATAGAGCATGCTTTCCTGTGTTAGGGACCAATATGTTTAATGAAAGCACATTTAACAAGGGCTTGAAATGTATGAGAACAGTATAACAATTGTTACTCATGATGATGATGATGACAATATAGTTAATGTATTTCTTTAATTCTCACATGAGGATATGTTTGTATTGATTTGAGAGAGAGGGGGGGGGTAAGGGGAGAGGACAGAGAAACATGGATTGGTTGCCTTCCGTATGCGCTCCAAATGGGAATCGAACCCCCAACCTAGGTATGTGCCCTGGCCAGGAATTGAACTCGAAACCTTTTAGTGTACAGGACGACAATGCTCCAACCCACTGAGCCACCCAGCCAGGGCTGGTCAATAGTCTTGAACACTTGCCCTTCGTACAGTTCCTGTTCTTAGCCTTAACACAAGTGTATTGACACCCCCCCCACCCCCCGCCGAAGCCTTTTTAGATAAAGTAGGTACTATTACCATCACCATTTTACAGATGACGAAACTGAGGCATGAAAGGGTGAAGCAACCGGGTGAATGGAGGCTCTGAAGGTTAACTGCTTGGCCCCCAGGAAGGCCCGAGCTGCTACTGGGAAGTACAGGATGGCGGGGATGGGAATCCACGTGTGTTGGATGTGTTCCACCCTCACAGTCGACTCATTTCCTGGATGAGGAAACGCGGGCTCAGAGACATGGCCCAGAGCCACAGGCAAGTGAGGTTGGGGGAAGACTCAAACTCACATCCGTCCCTGGCCATCCAGGGGCTCAGCCCAGGTGCAAGAGGGAACCCCTGGATAATCCAGGGCCGAGAGAGGCCCCCGACTTGGGGATCACTCGCCCAGAAGGAGTGCTGGCCAGGCTGCAGTACTCAGACATGGAGGCACGGCCCACAGGAGCCAAGCACCCCTGCACTGAGGAGACTGACATTCCTTTTGAACCCTCATTGAGCCCTGGCTGGTGTGGCTCAGTGGATAGAGCGTCGGCCTGCGGACTGAAGGGTCCCAGGTTCGATTCCAGTCAAGGGCGCATGCCCGGGTTGCAGGCTGGATCCCCAGGAGGGGGCGTGCAGGAGGCAGCTGCCGGAAGCTAATAATAATGCAAGAAGTCTCATCAAAAGGTTGATGGAACCTTGAGGACTGCCTGCTGGAAATGGCTAAGGGCATTTCCCCACACCTGAACATCTGCATAGATCAGTGGTCGGCAAACTCATTAGCCAACAGAGCCAAATATCAACAGTACAACGATTGAAATTTCTCTAGAGAGCCAAATTTTTTAAACTTAAACTTCTTCTAACGCCACTTCTTCAACATAGACTCGCCCAGGCCGTGGTATTTTGTGGAAGAGCCACACTCAAGGGGCCAAAGAGCCGCATGTGGCTCGCGAGCTGCAGTTTGCCGACAGAGGCATAGATGATTGCTTGCTGCCAGACAGCTGAGGGCATTTCAATCTACCTGTTATTGCCTCCTACGGGCCAAACACCTGAACAGCTGTAGGCAGCTCCCCCAATCTGACAACGGATTCTGTGCACTAAACCTTGCCTTTGATGTGTATATCTACTTTGCCTGAGGACAATTTGTGTTAATAAAAAGCAAGGGGTCCTGAGACAAAGAGAACTTGGTTCCTACAGCCAAGCCCCTCTGGCTCCCCAAAGTGCCTTCCAAATTTATGTTTCGTCTCTGGACGCTTTAATAATTTACACACAGCCCTTCTCCAGATTCCTGAACCCTTCTAGATGCTGGACAGGACCCCCGGCAGGCAGCCAATCAGTGATTCTCTCTCATCATTGATGTTTCCCTCTCTCTCTCCCCCTCTCCTTTCCACTCTGAAATCAATATAAAAGATATTTTAAAATATATATATCCTTGGGTGAGGACTTTTAAAAAATGGTGGAATTTAGGAAACTGGGAAAGATGGACACAACAACTATGAATTCTCCAAACCCACTGAGGTACTCATTTCACCACTTCCATACCAGAGAAAGTTGAGGAGGTGGGGTTGTGCCGGTGGTTGAATTGCTTTCTGATCTCCCCTGTGACGATGGGGGGAACTCAAGTATTGAAAAGGGAGCCACTTCTTATAGGAAGCATGGCTGGTATAAGCAGATTCTGGGGGGAGTTCTGACACAGATTCTTGATTTCTATTGCAAAATAAGTGAAAGTCTAGGTCAGAAAGAGGTGGACTAGGGCCTCCACACTAGAGTCACAACCTCCTTGAATCAGCTTATAAACAGAGACCGCTTAGAGTCCAGGGACCCTTGAGGACGGGCCCTCCATCCATTACACTTCTGCCTTCCCCCTCACTTCCTGCAGTGGGACCTACAGCCTTGTACATAGCTAAGCCATCTATATATATAGAAGCCTAAGGGATACCTGTTCCCTCTAGTAGGAACTAGAGGCCCAGTGCACAACTTCGTGCACAGGTGGGGTCCCTTGGCCTGGCTGGCGATTGGGGCCGATTGGGGCCGTCTCACCCAGTCCTGATTGAGCCTATCGGGGTGGCCAGCCGGGGGGAGAGACCGTGGGAGTTTGGCCGGCCACGGGAGGTTAGCTGTGGGAGCACACCGACCACCAGGGGGCAGCTCCTGCATTGAGCATCTGCACCCTGGTGGTCAGGGCGCGTCATAGCGACCGGCCGACTGGTCGAGTGGTCGACCGGTTGCGTATAGATGGGGCAAGACTATGGATTTGGCTGTAGGATCAGGGTATTTGTAGATACCCTCGGACACCTCTGTCTGCACATTCTTTATCGTCTTTGGATTTGTCTCTGGCAGCAGCTATCGAGCCTTTCATCCCAGGAAGCAGACGATTACAGACAACTGACCACGGGCAATCATTAGATATTCCACTGCCCCACGCTTTGGTCTTCTCGCTGCCTAGCCCAAGACCCCACGTTTCCCTCAGGGTTGATTATCGCCAACGCGTTCTCTGGCGTCAACTTCTATATCAGTTAGGGCTCCTTTGGGTTGCAAATAACTCGCTCCAGCCATGTAAAAAGCAAACATGAAATCGATTGGAAGCATCCTGGGTGGCTCAGAGACTCAAAGGAAGAACTGAACCATCAGGCCTCACGAAGCACAAGTTACCAGCACAGCTCTGGCTCACCTGTGCCGTAGGAAGTAGTACCGTCGCGGTCCGTGCTGCCACTGGAGTGAGTTGTGTCCACATGTGCGGGGAGCCTGATGGGCACCAAGCTCAGCCTCCGGAAGGGGCAGGGCAGCGTGCTGTGGCGTTCTCACGAGACCGAGCGGTCCAGGAAGGGGAAGGGATTTGGGTTTGGTGAAAACAGCATGAACGACACCCATCCTAAAGCCGTCTCACGTGAGAGGGGGTAGCCTTGAAGACGTAAGAGTTAGGGAACCCAAAGTTAGGCAGTTCCGCGAGGATTCACAGGGCACAGGGGTGGTTGAGGCACCAGGAGCCAAGCCTCCCTCTGGCCATGTGGCTTTACCCCAGCTCTGTTTGTTCCTCAGCACGCCCAGCCCCAACCTATATGACCATCCAGGTGGCCCTTAGTCTGAGTCTGGACACTGGGGACCCATGAGCACCCATCCGCTGAGCCCAGAGAGGGGTCAAGTCTCGCAGAATAAACGTGGTGGCCTGGGAGTAGTTATCCCTACAACAGAGATGGGAGGGGAAACATTCCCCGGAGTGTGGGGCGCGGCTACAGTGTTTGGACAGGTCCAAGCCTCGGACTGATGAGAGGGCACAGTCCTCATGGCCACGTGCAAGTCCCAGCCTGGAGGGAAGAGCCCTCCCAGCACAGTGATAGCCAACAGCTGGAGTTGTCAGCTTGACCCTATGGTCCGAACACGTGGCCCCACATGCCTGAGTGACGTGGGCTTGATAGAGTTCAGGTGCATGTAGTTGAGTAGGATCGAAACCCACGAGAATGTTGTAAACATCTGACCACGCCCTTCCTTTGCCTCGTGGCATCAGCTGTAAAATAAAGACACGGCTTGTCGTCCGTGGCGCTGCCTCTCCATGAGGGAGCAGTGTCCCACCGAGACCCAGCTTTCATTCTCTTGTCTGTTTTTTCTAAGCCTTTCAGCCGCCCCCACTCAGGGTCACTGGACCTGGCTGAGCTGGCGTGGCACATCAGGCGCCCTGGAGCTGAGGATGCCATGGCCGTGCCGGCTCCCCACACCAGAGTAGAAGTGCTGGTCGGGCAGCTCCAGGGGACCCTCACTGCATTCCCTTCGTCTACTTCCTTCCCTAATAGACTCTTCGGGAAATCAATCTTACGTAAGAACCGACCCTCTCCCCAGGACCCGCCCTGATGCTCCTTCTCACAGGACCATCGGCGCTGTGACCAGTCAGACACCACAGGACATGACCAGAACAGGATGGACTTCCATTGGAATATACACAAGTTCTGAGAATACGGAAGAACGCGGGGCTCTGCCAAATTCCAGAGGACGTAGCTGAATGAAAAGTACACTCTTCTATCCTAAGAGTAGACTCCGATCACGTGACACGCAGGGGATTAGGAGGATGTCAAATACGGGACATCTCCTTTGTGTCATGGAATCAGGGGCACAACAATCCCAAATTGGGGATGGGGCAACCCTCTGCAGGGGCCGGCATTGACCCCATAGGCAACCTGGCTGGACATCTCTGGTCATGATGGATGCACGGGCATATTTAAAAACTAGAGGCCCGGTGCACGAAATTTGTGCACGGGGGGAGGGATGTCCCTCAGCTCAGCCTACACCCTCTCCTATCTGGGACATCCCTCTCACAGTACAGGACTACTGGCTCCCAACTGCTTGCCCGCCTAATTGCTTCTACCTGCCAGCCTGATCACCCCCTAACCACTCCCCTGCCAGCCTGATCAACACCTAACTGCTCCCCTGCCGGGCCGATTGCCCCTAACTGCCCTCCCCTGCCGGCCTGGTCACCCCTAACTGTCCTCCCCTGCAGGCATGGTTGCCACCAACTGCCCTCCCCTGCAGGCCTGGTCACCCCCAACTGCTCTCCCCTGCAGGCCTGGGTCCCCCCCAACTGTCCTCCCCTGCAGGCCTGGTTGCCCCAACTGCCCTCCCCTTCAGGCCTGATCACCCCAAACTGCCCTCCGCTACCACCCCGATTGCCCCTGTCCTTCCTGCAGGCATGGTCACCCCCAACTGCCCTCCCCTGCTGGCCTGGTATCCCCCAACTGCCCTCCCTTGCAGGCCTGGTGCCCCCCAACTGCCCTCCCTTGAAGGCCTGGGTCCCCCTCCCCAACTGCCCTCCCTTGCAGGCCTGTTCCCCCCCAACTGCTCTCCCCTGCAGGCCTGGGTCCCCCCCCAGCTGTCCTCCCTGCAGGCCTGGCTGCCCCCAATTTCCCTCCCCTGCTGGCCTTATCGCCCCCAACTGCCCTCCCCTGCAGGACTGGTCCCCCCCAACTGCCCTCCCCTGCTGGCCTGATTGCCCACAACTGCCCTCCCTTGCCGGCCATCTTGCGGTGGCCATCTTGTGTCCACATGGGGCGGCCATCTTGTGTGTTGGAGTGATGGCCAATTTGCATATTGCTCTTTTATTAGATAGGATTACCTCCCAATGTATCTGGGAGGACAATCTGCCAAGTTGCCTGGGGTGTTTCTGGTGGTGAGGTCAGGTTTAAAACTAGGGAAATGACTCTTCAAAATAAACACCTTTTAACCTCAGGGAAGATTTAGGAATACAAACTTTAAAGAGATCCTAAACCATAATATTTACATTTTTATGTTATAGGATCATTCTTTTTTTTTTTATTGATTTTTCACAGAGAGGAAGGGAGAGGGACAGAGAGTTAGAAACATCGATAAGAGAGACACATCGATCAGCTGCCTCTTGCACACCCCCTACTGGGGATGTACCCGCAACCAAGGTACATGCCCTTGACCGGAATCGAACCTGGGACCCTTGAGTCCGCAGCCTGATGCTCTATCCACTGAGCCAAACCGGTTAGGGCAGATCATTCTTATTTGAATCTCATATGTAAATAAGATTAAAATTTTAAATACCGACTCAAGTAACTGAAATCCACTTGTGGTTATCAAGTGTGTGTTTTTTTTCTCTATTGTTATAAGTATTACATATGTTCCCCCCCCCCCCCCCCCGTGACCCTCTCCATTCCCCCCACCAGGCCTTCAGCAACCTATTGTCTGCGTCCGAGGGCCATGCATATATGCATACAAGGTCTTTGGTTGATTACATCCCACCCACCCACCCTCCCCCGCCTTTCCTCCCAGATTCCACACTCTGTTCCATGCTCCATGTCTCTGGTTCCACTCCATTCATCAGTTTGTTACTTAGATTCCACATGAGTGCGATCACGTGATACTTGTCTTTCTCTGACTGACTTATTACACTTAGCATGATACTCTCCGGGCCCCTCCATGCTGTCTCAAAGGGTAAAAGATTCTTCTTTTTTACGGTTGCATAGTATTCCATGGTATAAATGTACCTCAGCTTTTTTATCCACTCATCTACTGATTAAACACTATTAAAAATGTTTTAATTGTATAAACATAGTTAAAAATGTGGAATCGTGCATTTAAAAAACCCTTCGAATCAAAATATGCAATACTTAAAACTGAAATAAGAGCTTTAAGGCAAATGTTAAGGCCTAAGAAGGCACTAAGTTTTTGGATTTATAATTTAAGAACTATATTTAATAATCCCAGACACTTAAAATGGATAAAAGAAGAGACTGAGAAAGATCTTATTTTTAACTTTATTTTTATTGACACTACTACAGATAGATATAACAACCACCACCATATTAAACTAAAAACCTGTGCACAGAAACAAGATGAAAAAATATATCAATCAAGATGTTAACCACAATCTTTGGATGATGAAAATATGGGTGTATCTCTTCTACATTTTTGCAACTTCAAAGTTTCTATAATGAACACATTCTGTGTTTACAATGGAAATATATGAAATAAAGGTGGATTACCAAAACACTATGATAAAGATCATTCAAGGAAACCAAGACAAAATACTTAACCGTAATCCCACAACCACACCACTATTTCTTAATTATTCTCCATATTTCTTCCCATCTTTGATTCTATGCATACTTATCATTAACACCCTAACAATCACAGACTGGTGTACAGACAGATGTTAATAGGAGCTGTTAGGTGCTGGGAATATGGGTGGATTTCTTTTCTATTTGATTGAATTCCCCCAAATTCTGAGTATTATATTTGCAATGGGAAAATACATACATAAGATTTAATAGCAAAACACCAAAGATCACCCAAGGGATTTGAGACAGAATATTTAACCATAATTCCACAACAACAACACTATGTTAATGATTCTCCACACTTTTTCTCACTGAAGACTTGATGTGTACATAGTCAACACTCACCACAAGTTTGTGCACTGGAACAAGATGGAGGAAACAGATCGAGATATTCAGTTGTTGGGTGTTGGGAACATGAGTGATGTTTTTTTCTTTTCTAATTTACTGTATCTTCCAATTTTTTCCTCTGGGTATGTACTATGCTTGTAATAGAAGCATAATAAGCTTTTTTTTTTTATCAGAACACTATTACTAAGGAACATTTGAAAACAAAGGTAATAGAACATCAACTTTGAATACACATTTTGACACAGTTATAATCATAAACCTGTGCACAGAAACAAGAAACGATTTATTAAAGAGTGTATCTGTCTTTGGATGGTGGGAATATGGTTTGTTTGTTTTCCTCCACTTTTATTTCCCAAGTATTTGATGATGAGTTCAAATTTTGTTCACAATGGAGACATGACTATAAACTTTTTAGTAACTTAACTACCATTAAGAACATCAAGAAATTTAAGAAAAATAATGCTCAACTAGAAGCCTACAACAACAACACAACAGCTGTTGACTAAAAGCATACATTTTAAAACAGTTATAATTGTAGTATAAATATAATTCTGTGTCCTGCTTTTTCCACTTAATATTCTGTAAATATATTTCCATGTTACTACATAACTCTGCATGATTATCATTTTTAAAACAGCTGAGTAAGAATCAGATACGTTCACTTAATCATTCTATCGTTTGGCATCAAAGTTGTTCCTAATTTTTCACTAGCACAAGGTTGGAACGGACACCCTGACATTTGGCAAGTTGCTTTCCGAGAAGGAGCTACCGATTGACGCTGCCAACAGGGATGAACCCAAGTTCACCCCAACATCAGCAATGGCTCCCTTCTCCGGGGCCCGCTCGGACGCAGTGCCTCACTGCTCCCGTTTTCCCGGATGTCCGTTCCAACCTCCGGTCTTTTGATGCAGCGGGCCCTCATGACATCATGCCATCCAGATGGCCCCCTTCTAAACTGCCCAGGCCACATCCTCACCGGCCTGGCCTTCCAATCCATTTCCGATGTTTCCCTCTGTCTGCGTCCTCACCCTCCTAGGTCTGCTGCGGTGTGAGGACTCCTTTCTTTGGCTTACTCCTTTCTGCTCCACGCTCTCAGTCCCACCGCCTCTCTGGACTGTGGAACTCCCAGCAGCTCTGACACACTCTCCTCCAGCCCTGACCACGCAAATCTAGGAGAGTGACATTTGGGCACATTCCCAAAGAAAGTATTGGCATTTTCTTTCTCAAATTAACTGCTCTTATCTTTTGTTCACTTCTTCATCAGATCCACTTTTGAATTTTTTAAAAAAAATTTTAAAATTATTTTTCCAGTCAACTCAAAGCCAAAAAAAAAAAAAAAGAAAAAGAAATTTCAATAGTCATGACACGAGGGGGAGGGGAAGCAAAAGGAGCACAAGTGTCCACAGAAGACGGCACAGGAAACCACAAGCTATGAGGTCGATCTGTCATCGATGGGAATCAGACCAACCGGACACTAATGATAGCTCCAAAGTACTCAGGAGGGCCGAAAGAGGCGAGAACAGATGGTAACAAAACAAATTAAGGCTGCTGGGAACCTGAGTCCATGTTAAGCTTAGGTTGACTGTAAAGAAAGCTCTTCTTTAAAAAAAAAAAAAAAAATTCTTAAAAAAAAAAATGCAAGTTAGACAGGGGGTTGAGGGTCAGACAGGTGAAGACAAGAATTAGGTTCAGTAAGAGAAAGCTCTAAGGATACTCGCTCCTGGGCACCCAGGTGCAAACTGACTTGCGGCGGCACCTACTAACAAAGCCACGCTGCTACTTGTCACTTAAGGCAGAAGCGCACACAAAGCGATGAAAGTTGTCACCTGCAACCGTATTTACAGCATGAGAGGCTCTGCTCACGGCTCCAACCTTCATTAGGCACTGTCGTGATCTAGTGATGGTTGCAACCCACTCTCTTAAAGGCAAGGAAGCAAGATTTACAGGGAAAAGCTGGGCGTTTGGGGATTCACTATCGAACACACATTAAGTTGGTTAAACAAACACAAACTTGCAGTATTTTTGCATGAGGATCACTGCAAGGTACAATATGGCAAGGGATCACCTTGGGTCACAAAAGGTCAATTCACAGATTGCAAAAGGCTTATACAGCATTAGGTGCCAAGGTGTTGGTGTAGACATGATGGCTGAAAAGGAAGCTCAAAGAACTTCTCTTCTCAAACAGCACAGAGGAAAGGACATTTATCTCGCATGCCTACACCTTACAGGAATATTTAAGAGTAAGGGACAACACACAGTTACTCAAAAAGATACTCAAGGGGTTAAAATAATGCACAAGAAATCTTTCACAGGAACTAAGATATTTATAAGTATGGTGCTCATTTCCTCTTCCAAAAAAAAAAAAAATTGAAGCATACCACGGAGGTATCTCTGCACAGTAAACTGTAACTCTGTGTCATTAAAATCCAAGTACCTGTGACTACTGTTTGCTATGATTTGCTCTTTTATATACAGCTCAGGAAAATGATAGGTAGGTTACAGAAGTATTTGGCTGGGGCTATTTCTGTCGTCTCCGATCTCCTAGGACTGTCCCTCACGCTGATCACTGGGATGAAGGGGAAGGGATGTGCTGTGGCTTCCCCACAGGCACGCACTGGCGTGTGACGGGGGAAGGTAAGACCAATGGAACCACCACCTCCTCCTCCGGTTCCTTTCCAGTCCAGTATCTGTTGCTAAAAGTCAGTGTGTCCAAGTCGAGCTAAGTGTCCTCCTGACATGGTTATGGGTTGCTGTGGGTTCTCTGTGAGGGCCAGGTCCTAAGGAAAGGGAGGTTTTCTGACCTCTCCACTTGTGCTCTCAGCCAGTGTGGGTGTTCTGGTGTCTAGCGAGGGAGAGGCGGTCACGGAAGAACTGCCCGCAGACATCACATTTGAAGTACTTGTCGTCAGCCCTGTCATTGCCGTGAGTGCTGGAGCTGGCGTGCCCAGTGTAGTGTGAGCTTTCCCCGTAGACATTTCCAGACTCAAATATTATCACTCTGGCGTGGGTCTGCCGGTGCTCCCCGTAGGCCGAGGTGGTGGTGAAGGTTTCTCCACACTCCCTGCAGTCGTAGTATGGTTCTTCAACCTGAATCTCTTGATCTTCGTCTTCTTCTTCTGGGTCTTCGATCCCTGCGCCATCTGGCTCATCGGCGTCTTCCTCTGGCTCTTCAGCCTTCCCCTCCAGCTCTTCATCTCTCTCTTCAGGGTCTTCGATTCCTTCACCATCTGGCTCATCAGCATCGCCGTCGGGCTGTTCGGCCTCTCCGTTGGGCTGTTCGGCCTCCTCATTTGGCTCTGCAGCCTCCCCATCTGGCCCCTCAGCCTCCCCATTGGGCTCAGCGGCCTCCACATTGGGCTCGGCAGCCTCTACCTCCGGCTCAGCGGCCTCCACTTCCGGCTCGGCAGCTTCCATGTTTGACCCCTGGATCCGCAGAACTTCTCGTGGAACAAGGACATTGGCTTCAACTTCCTGGGCGGCTGCTTCTTCCTCTTCCACATGGAACTTCTGGTGTTTGGTGAGAACTGTGTTGTGAATGAAGGACTTCCCACAGTCCTTGCACTCAAAGAATGGAGACTCTCCTTTGGGGGGCTCAGTGAGGAATGAGGTATGAACGAAGGAAGCCCCATAATCGTAGGGCTCGTCATCCTTCTCGTGAATTTTCTTGTGCTCCTTCAGGTCTGACTGGCTGAGGAAGGACTCTCCACATGTTCCGCACTCGTAGTGCTTCTCTTCGGCCTGACTTCTCTGTAACTCGGCGAGGGCCAAGCCTGCATGGACAGCGCCATTGCTTCTCGGGGCCTGCTCCGGCGAACCCTCTCCCATGTGAAGTGCCAGATGCTCATTGAAGACAGAGCCATGAATGAAATCTTGCCCACACACGTGGCACTGAAGATACATCCCTGTAGGATTCGCCTGTGGGGCCCGAAACCTCTGTGGGTTAATGATGAAAGGGTGCATAAAAGGCTCATCGTACCTCCGGTGGCCATAATATGGGTCTTGCTCATGAACTTTCTGATGCTCAAAAAGGAATGAGCTATGAACGAAAGATTCGCCACATGCTGGGCATTCGAAGAGCTGCTCTCCAGTGTTCTCTCTCTGGTACTCGCTGATGGAATGGGTGTGAATCACAGACTGCGTGTACTCACGAGTGTCGATGAGGTACTCTCTGCCATGAACTTTCTGATGATCCTTAAGGTCGGCCCGATCTGCAAAGCCCAGCCCACAGTCCTTACATCCGTAGATTGAGTCCTCAGAATCCTCTTCCTCCTCTTCCTCCTCCTCCGGCTCTTCCTGCTCAGGCCTGCCACGGCCTGCACCCCGAATGACAGAACCTCCGTGGAACTCTTCTCGGGCATAGATTTTCCGATGCGCACTGAGGGCTTCAATGGTAGCGAAGGACTGCCCACAGTCCTTACATGCTTGCGGCACTGGCCGTTGGGCATAGCTTGTCTGTGCTGGCTGTTCAGCATAGCTCATTTCCACTGGCTGTCGAGGATAGCTTGTCTGTGCTGGCTGTTGGATGCAAGTCATCCCCTCTGGTTGCTGAGCACAGATCATGCCCACTGGCTCCTGACCGTACGTCTGCACTGGCTCTTGGACGTAATTCATCTCCACCAGGTCTTCAAGGAAACTCATTTGCATGGGCTGCTGAATGCAGGTCATCTCTTCTGGCTGCTGAATGCAGGTCAGCCCTTCTGGCTGCTGAATGCAGGTCAGCCCTTCTGGCTCTTCAGCGTAACTCTGCACTGGCTCTTTAACGTAACTCATCTCCACTAGCTCGTCAAGAAAACTAGTCTGCACTGGCTGTTGAATGCAAGTCATCCCCTCTGGCTCTTGATCATAATTCACCTGCACTGACTGGTCAGCATAACTCTTCTGAGGGTCAGCAGAGGCCAAGCTGCGAATAACAGATCGTTCGTAGTTGTCGTTTCCAAAGGGCTTCTTTCTGTGGTGAATCTTCTGATGCTCAGTGAGGTCGGAGCTGCGAACAAAGGCCTCTCCACACTCCGGACATTCATAGAGTTTCTCTCGAGGGCGAAATGTTTCAGGTTCACCGACGTGTAGGGGGTGAATGACTGAAGTCTCGCAGTTCCTGCGCTCAATGTTTTTCTTCTTGGCACGAGCCTTCTGATATTCAGGGACATTTGCGTTGGAAACAGGCGATTGGCCATCCTTCTTAAACTCACTGGCTCCCTCTGCAGCAAGACTTTTTGGAGCGTCAGTACCAGATACACGGCGTATAACAGAGTCCTTGTAGTTGTTATTCTTGTCCATTTCCTTAGGGCTGGCTCTGGCAGGAGTTTTCTGTTGCTTATCATTAAGATTTGAGGATCCTCTCTTCTCATTACTTTCGTTTCCACTGGGAATTTTGGGAAGTTTGAAAACAGGTAAGCTATGGATAACGGACCTCTCGTTTTTCTTTTCTTCAGAGGTCTTCTCTCCAGCATGGACTTTCTGTTCAGTAATATTTGAGCTCGTAATGGTAGACTCTGTGATCACTTTTGGTTTATTGGGCCCCACGGCACTCTGACTTTTCTGGACTTCAGCAAAATACAAGCTATGAATAACAGACCTCTCATTTGCTTTCTTCTCAAGGACATTTTCTTTAGTGGAAATTTTCTGGTTGTCATCAGGATTAGAGCTAATGGTGAATGCATTCTCGTCTTCATTTTCAGGTGGTCTTGTTATAGTATGACTCTTCTGAGACTCAATCAAGGGCATATTATGAATGATATTAGACTTCCCGTACGCCTTGCTTTCATAGAGATTATTTCGAATGCTAATTGTGGGAAACTCACCGAAGTAAGGGCGTTGCCTGAAGGCGCCGCCACCATCTTTAAAGCCATAGAGCTTTTCCTGTAAGTAAGATCTCTGACGCCTTCTCAGGGACTGACCAGGAATAAAGGTTTCCTCACACACTTTACCCTTGTTTTCAAACAGGTTTGCCCTAGTGTGAATCTTCTGATGTTCTTTCAGAGATGAGCTGTGACGGAAGGTCTCCCCGCACACCTTGCATTCGTACATTTTCTCTTTGGCATACATCCTCTGCAGCTCCTTAAAGGCTGGGTTGGGTTGAAAGCCTTCATCTTCTTTGTCATCTCTCCCATGGATTTTCTTCTGGTGTTCAACCAGAGCAGAACTGTGAAGGAAGGTTTCCTTGCACACCTTACACTCATAGAATTTATCTTTCCCGTACATTTTCTGAAGCTCACTGAAGGTGGGGCTAGGCATGAAGGGCTCCTCATACTCCTCATCATTACCTTCTGTGAGATGCTCTCTAGAGTGGATTTTACAATGCTCGGCAAGATCGGCAGTCTTGTCGAAGGTTTCCCCACACTCCTTACACTCAAAGCACTTCCCGCGAGCCGCACTTTTCCGAGTGACAGCCACACTGCGGATGAACGCTTCCCCGTACTCACAGAGATTCTCTCTAGTGTGCATGATCTGATGTTCGACAAACTCGGAGATCACACCGAAAGCCCTCCCACACTCATCACACACATAGGGCATGGCTGCAAACTCAGGCGGCTGCGACTCGGCGCCGGGGGAGCTAAGGCTGCTCATGCTCAAGGCCTTTCTCATGTCACTATACTCAAAGGGCCTCTTGCGCGGAGAGCCTCTCTGATCCTGAACGGAACCCTTCGCATCTGTGTCAAACTGATAGCGCCTTTTTCTTTCCAGAACCCTCTTTTTGGAAACAAGGTTTGAGTTACAATTAAAACCTCCTCCCCCAAAGGCACCGCCCGCACAGCCCCGCTCCTGGATCACTGACTCTCTGTTTGAGGACGCTTCCTTCCAGTCCTGGTCTGGCCTTCTGGGGAACCTCAGGAACCGGTCATTGGGTTCTCTCGCTCTTCCGGGTTTGGAGTTGCGCGAAGCATCCTTGTTGAATTTTTCCATTATCACTCCATGCGAAGGCTCCTGCTCACAAATACCCCGGCGATGGGTTGACTTTTTGGCTTCAGGCGTAGTTCTCAGACCTGGAAAGAAACACCGAATGTAAACGCTCCCTAGTTCCTGTACCTGTGCAAAGTAACAGTAGGTCTTCCGTGACGGTGGTGTGGATATAAATTGTTAAAGGTCTATCAGTACAGCAGGTCCTCGAGTAACATCGTCTCATTTTAATTGATGAGATGCCGTAGGAATTTAACTCTGTTGACATCCATTGGCCTATGGTTTATAAAGCTCATTTCACGTAACTCAGTCCAGAACCTCTGGACGTTAAGTGAGGACTCAGTGTGTGTATGTACATATTCGTGCCCATCTCACCGATTAACGTGGCCACTGTGCATGGTCTACCTAGTGCTTACCTCGACTGGTGCTGGGGTAGGCACTTCTCTTTGACCTTGAATGGCCTTGTGTCATGTGGGAGTGGCCATCATCTTCGGCAAGCTGAAGCCCTGTTCACAATGATACGACAGCTCATACTCAAGTTGGGGACCAAGACTCAGCACTATAAACTGAGGCCTGCCTTTCGCGGGGCCACTGAACAGGAAGCAGCCCCAATCCGATCCTTTGGACGTCGTGTGCCTTCAGCTCCACGTCCTTCCTACCACCCCTTAGCTCTGCTCCTCTGGAGGCGGTCAATCTTCCTGACTCCACCTACACATTTGTGCAGGGGCCTTCGTCTCCCTACATTCACTGCATCCTTTTAGGCTCCACCTTTTCCTCACCACCTCCTCCATCTCCATGTCCTGTTCCACTGGCCTCAGGGGTGTCCTCCTGGACCCTCTGGAAGCCTCTTTCCCTGCCTCTTCCGCCAACACTGGAGCGCCTCAAGGCTCCACTGCCTACACAGAACTCTCGGCACAGCTCTCTCCACCGCGCAGGCCTGAACGGCCAGAGGCCTGCTCTGACCGAGCTAGGGGACTCTAGGCGGGCACACAGGCATCAGCGTCCCATTCCGAGTGTGTATTTAAGTCTCTGCTGTCACCACCTGTGAGAGTATCAACTCTGTGGCAGGTGCCATCTCCGTGTCCCCCCCAAATATGCTCTCCACCCAGAGCCAGAAGGATTTCTGAACAACAGAAATCTCTTCATTTATGTCTCTGCTTTGAGAGCTTTCAAAGCTTTCTGATTTCCCTTGACGTCCAGACAGACCAACGTGGACGCTACCGGCTACCGCCCTGCAGGTGGAAAGAGGAAGGTGGCGGATGCTCCAGTGCCTGCAGGAGCAGCGGCTTACCCAGGAAAAGCAGTTTCCTGTAGTTCTCCATGTTGTCCTTGATGGAGTTCTGAGCCTTCCTGTCCTCGGTGAGCTTCACCATGTCCTGGTATGACATCGTGTCCTGAAACAGCAAACACAGACCACTCAGTGGGGTCCGTCCGAGGGGCACGCAGAGAGAGAAGAACGCTGGCGACACGGGAGCTACAACATACAAAGGTATGTAGGAAGTGCTCACAGCGTTTGGGGTTCTGAGTGGTCCAGGTCAAGTTTAACTAGGGACCTACTTTGTACCTACCTTGGCGCTATAGTCTGAGGAAGATCCAAAAGACGTATGACACACATTCCTTGCCCTCATGCAGCTTATAATTTGGTTGGAGAGAAAAGACTCGTGAAACAATTAGAGAACAATAAGCAATAAAGTGGGGAACAGATAATCAGTGCTAAGGGGCTTAGTAGAGGGACACTTCAGGGTGGGCTGGACTAGTGAGCAAAGGTTTTGTAGAGAGCCCTGGGTGGGGCATCCCGGGGTGGGCAACATTTTGACACAGAGAGAGGGGGCTGGTGGGAAAGCTTCACCAGGCTAACTATCAACTGTGCGTGGCATGTGTGGGGAGCAGAAGGAACATGTGTGTCAGCAGACATCTGGTCAGGAAGTGTGACTGAAGCCTCCACCCCTGCACATGCACACACACACACACCGTGTCTTGCACACACATGCTCTGCACAACACGGCCCACTGTGGGCTCCTCTGGGCGTGCAGAAGTCCCCATACCCAGGGCGTTCTAAGCGCTCAGTGCCTTCCTTTCACAGCGCTCTGTTGTGTTCTAATGGGTCCTTTCCTAAAAATTTTTTTAAATTCCCTGTATTACTCAGAGTCTTCTATACAGAATCTTCCAGAACCTTTTCTCACTGCTGCACTGAAACATGACTGCTTTCAGAGGACGGAGGTCCCGGGGAGCACAGCACCAAGGCTGAGGCACGCTGAAGGAGGGAGACGGGGCCGTGGGGAGCCCACCCGTTTTCAGAGCCACGGGAAAGCAGGGGGAAGGGAGGACCGCGCCATGTTTGAGCCGAGCAGCCTTGGGAACAGAAAACGTGGAGCCTCAGGTTCGTCTGTAAAACGGGGAGAAGGGCATCAGCCCACCTTGCCGTATGTGGGGGAGGCTGTTCTTCAATGTGACGTGTGGTTTCAACAGGAAAAAGTATGTGAAGGAAACATACATGACTAAACTCTTCTAGAAAGATACTTGGGTAATGTATTAGATAGTTCCACTGCTGGGAAGTGGCATGGACATTAACTGAGCTCTGAACCTTCCTGCCCTCAGCGAGCTTCCACACGTCCTGGTTGGACACTGTACCCTAAACGGCAAACAGGGGCGCTCACCGGAGTCTGTCTCATGGGCCTCCAGAGAGAGGAGAACACGCAGCACAGAAGGTAGCTGCACAATGAGGGCGTCTCTCTGGGGAAAGACGCAGGAGCACAGGCACTGGGGTGTCAGAGGAGAGCGAGGGTCCGCGCCCAGGGATGAGCACCAGAACCACCAAGACGATGCGGAGCTTCAAAATGAAACCCGGCGAGGGCCGAGCCTGTGAGGACACCGAGCTGTGAAAGCTCAGGAGGCGCCGCAGAATGGCCGTCACCACCCTGCCTGGCCGAGCTGCCTCACTTGGCGGGACGGCTGAGCTCAGGCCTGCCTCCCTGTCGCAGCGAAGAGGCACCTGTGAGGCAGCAGGGAGACCAGCTCCTCGCCTGGGGCTGGCAGAGAACAGACGGGCCAAGCACGTGGCGGACTGAGGGAGCAGAAGGGTCACCACGGCTGTTTCTGTTGCTAACAGGCCCCGAGGGCCATGGCAAAAGGGAAGGGGTGTTTTCCATATCTGTCTCCATTTGCCCAATCGGAGGATAATAACTGTACATTAAATTCTGATCGGCGATTTCCTATGAAAGGAAGATGCTGCTTTGGTGTGAAACTGTTCACCGAGCACCGTGGGTAGCCCTACAGCAGCGGTTCCCTTTGCATCTGTGATCACCATGGTCCCCACAACTGCACAAGCTCCACTCCAGCCCCGCAGGAGCGGGTGCTGCTGGAGAGCGGGGCCGGCATCAGGGCACTAAGCGGTCTGCTCCTCGGGCTCAGAGCAGGAGGAGTGTCTCTGACCACGGGAGGAGTCAGGAAAACGGTAGCAGTCACTCTGGCCACCTGCCCCCTCTGGGGACAGACCTGGGATCCGTTCAGGAGTAACGGGGGCTCCCTGCCCAGGTGGGATTTTAGGGGGCAGATGCACGCGCGCGTGCGCACACACACACACACACTCTGGGGAAAAGGCACCTCTGCCATGAAATGGAGAGAGGGAACCGAAACATACCTGGGACTGCAGATCGCACTGCATCATGAAGCTCCGGCGACGGCGCCCTCTCTCCATCGCTATGGTTCTCTCCATCGCAGCGGGAAGGGAAAGGTCCCGGTGAGGAAACCCTGGGGAGAGACAGGCCGTGAACTCACGGAGAGGCCTGCCGGCCTCGCAGGCGCACTGGGAGGTCAGAGCGCAGGACTTACTGCTTCTGGCAATCCTGCCGCACGGCCAGCGCTCCCGCAAGGCCAGGTCCCTGCTTCGGGCCCTCCGCTCCCGCATCCGGGCTCGCTCCCAAGCCCGGCCCCGGTCCCAGGCTCGGTCCCAGGCCCGGTCCCAGGCCCGGTCCCAGGCCCGGTCCCAGGCTCGGTCTCGATCCCGGTCCCAGGCTCGGTCTCGATCCCAGTCCTGGTCCCAATCCCGGTCCCGTTCTCCTGCGAAAGCCAGACATTTGGGGTGAGCAGTGCTGACACGTGTCCCCCCACGTGCATAGCCCCCTCCACAAGAGCACGGTCCTTGCTCCTGCCTTCAGGAATCACATCCCACATCCAGGTCTCCACACGCCCAAGGGCAACCTGGACTCTTGCCATCGCCCTTGGCCTGGAACGGTTTCTGGAGGCTTCGACTACCTGGAGGTTGCGCTAAAGCAAGTTCTGATGCTTATTCAGAAGCTCCGCCCCCCTCCAGACACGTCCGCTGGTTCCCCAGGTCATACACAGTCAAGTCCACCTCCAAGAAGATGGACGTCAGCCCCTCTGCCACCCAAGCCTCTCCCAATGTGCACACTACTCTACTGCAAAACATACGCCCTCCCCCAAAGCAACGCTCCTTTTGAAAGTTCACTGAGCAGCCTGGCTGGGGTGACTCAGTGGCTGAGGGTTGACCTGTGAACTAGGAGGTCACAATCCGATTCTTGATCGGGCCATGTGCCCCCTCCCCCGGTTACGGGTTCAATCCCTGGTGTGGGGCATGGAGGCAGCCGATCAATGATTCTCTCTCATCATTGATGTTTCTATCTCCTCCCTTTCTCTCTGAAACCAATAAAAATACATTAAAAACGAGAACTGATTTTTAAAGAATTGTTCAAGCTCACTGAAGAACTGTTGAACAGCGAGACAGCGTTGGAGCCTCGCCCTGCCCGGGAAGGCTGTGGGTGCAGCCTGAACAGCCCACTGCCACCTTCCAATAGCCAGTGCTGCCGCCCCTGAAAATACACGTCCTGTGCCGCACTCTACGTTAGCGCCGGCTTGGGTATAAAAATGCCTCATCTATCATCAATGAACCTGCGCCCCCCTCAGGTCTCGGAGCAGCAGCGGCTGCCCTGGGGACGGGGGGTGGGGTGGGGGGCGCCCTCAGAGGCCCCGATGCCCACTGTGCACCTTCAGGCCACGGGCAGTGCGGCTGAAGTCTGACCCGATCGTACTCACTGTAGAAACAGGCGGGGCGCAGCAGGGGACAGTCTGCTCCACTCCGGTTCACGTTGTCTTCGTTCTGGGCGTCACTGTCGTCTAAGAGGACACCAGACGCCCACTCAGTGCCGGCCGTCCCCTGCCCTCTCTCATCTCCCCGCGCCCCACCGCACACCCACCTCCACGGGACGCCTCAGCTGGACCACTCCTGGTGGAAACTGGCTTGACCTCTCCTACCTCGCCCCCGACAACTGCAGCCACATACGACTTCCTGGCGCACCACACCCTTCGGTCTCCAAAAGGGAACCGGGCCCTGGTCGGTGGCTCAGTGGTTAGAGCATCGACCCAAGGACAGGATAGCCGTGGGTTGGATTCCTGGTCAAGGGCACGTACACCTCCATTGCAGGTTCCCCAGCCCGGTAGGGGCTTGTGAGTGAGGCAACCAATAGATGTCTCTCTCTCACGTCCATGTTTCTCTCTCTCCCCCCACTTCCACTCTAGAAATCTAAGGAAAAAATATCCTCGGGTGAAGATTAAAAAAAAAGGGAGCCGGGGCCACAGCACGAGACACGTGAGGCTCCTCATGGCCCCTTGCCCCGAGCGTCACCTTCCCTCCCACCTCAGGGCGGGGGGCTGGTTTGTAACCCTGTGCTTCTGCTCCCCGGGGCACCCGGGCCCCATCCCACGTCGGCTGTCCCAGGGGAGAGGGCGTGGCCCGGCCGCCCCGCCTCACCTTCGGGCCCGTACATCTCCTTGTACATCTCCAGCAGGGCCACCAGCTTCTCGCAGGTCTGCGGCCTCCGGGCCTGCACCCAGGGCTTGATCCTCTCGGGGAGGATGCTCAGGTACTGCTCGAGGACCAAGAGCTCGATGATCTCCTCCTTGGTGTGAATCTCCGGCTGCAACCAGTCAAGGCAGAGGTTTCGGAGTTTGAGCAGGGTCTTCCGAGGCCCGACAAATTCCACGTAGAGGAAATTCCGAAACCTCTGATGAGAAAATTCAGAGTCAGTCGGACTTCCTCCTACGATGGCATCCGGGTCCTGAGCCAAGTCTCTGTCTAGCTCATACGGGCCTGAGGCCCAGGGCTTCTGGAGTTTCCCGTAGTAAAAGCGCCGTGGCGACAGCATCTTTCTAGGGAAAGCGGTCAATGGAGCAACCGAAATGGGTCACGGGAAGGACGCAGCAGCTGTGCCAGCCAGCGGGGACCTGCAGAGCGCAAGGAGACACACGTCCCGGGGGGTGAGGCCCGGCGGCCAGCAACGCGTCTGCGAACAGGCCGAGGGGGCAAGCGGTGCATTATCCCCCCCACACAGACACAGACACAGGACCGCAAGGCACAGGCATGCCTCCGGGCACCACATGCACTGAAGGAGTCAGGTCACTGCTGATCGGCTTTTGATTTCAGAGAGGAAGGGAGAGGGAGAGAGAGAGAAACATCAATGATGACAATCATGGATCGGCTGCCTCCTGCACGCCCACGCCCGCTACTAGGGATCAAGCCCGAAACCCAGGCATGTGCCCAAACCAAGAATTGACCCATGACCTCCTGGTTCATAGGTGGATGTCCAACCACTGAGCCACACCAGTCAGGCACTACTGACTGGTTTTATGATCCTGGGCAACTTACTCTACGCCCTGGCGTCTGTCCCCGTATCTGCAAATAAGGAACAACAGACCAACCCCCTTTGAGGACCACGAAGCTTCCACAAGCCAATATGGCTGAAAGGCTCACCACCTGCCCTGGCCGGGGTAGCTCAGTGGATAGAGCGTCGGCCTGCGGACTGAAGGGTCCCAGGTTCGATTCCGGTCAAGGGCACATGCCCAGGTTGTGAGCTTGATCCCCAGTAAGGGGGCGTACAGGAGGCAGCCGATCCATGATTCTCTCTCATCACTGATGTTTCTCTCTCTCTCCCTCTCCCTTCCTCTGAAATAAAATTTACAAAAAGTCCTCACTACCCAATGCCCAGCCCAGGGCACATGCCCAAGATGCCAGCCATTACTAAACCTGGGTGGCAACTTCCTTTCTTAGCAAACATGGACACAGGGCACTAGGGGCGGGGCCAATCCTGCCATTTCTGAGCATTTCTCCCCGAAACGCAATGAAGGCCGCGTGGCACGTCGGTGCTCAGCCCCGGGGAGTGCAGGCGCCGGTGCCTCCGCCGTGACCACTCTCTCTGCACTGTGCTGCTGTGACCCGATGGCTCAACGGCCATGCAATCCAAGTGCAAGTCCAGCCCTCGCTCACCCCCGCCGCACCTCCAGTGCCAGGGGCTCCGTCCTGGACGGGACGTCACACCCCGTGGTCGCGGGAAGTTCTGCTGGGCTCAGCAGCTGCACAGGGTCCAAGGAGGCAGGTGTGCCCAAGACCCCTCCCTGGAGAGAGTGCCTGTCTGTCCCCAAATCCCGCCTATAGCACTCCCCTGGGTCTCTTTCCTTTCTGTTTCTTTTCCTTCTTTATTCTCATGCAGCCAGTGAAGGCCACACAGCTCCCTTCCCATTCCATCATCTCCCTGCCTCCAGGTGTTATTATGTAGCCTTTTATTACCATCGGCCACACTGGTGTGAAGTGGGCAACACGTGACAAAATCTCGGTTTGGGGGCTGCGTGAACTTGCGGGCTTTCCTTCTAGAGAAGAAGAAAACCACATACAGCACACATTCTTTTGTTTTAAAAGGAAAGCTACATGTTTAAAATTAAGCTGGTGTGGCTCAGTGGTTGAACGCTGCCCTATGAACCAGGAGGTCAGGGTTCGACTTTCGGTCAGGGCACATGCCCAGGTTTCTGGCTCGATCCCCAGTGTGGGACGTGCAGGAGGCAGCCGATCAATGATTCTGTCTCATCATCGATGCTTCTATCTCTCTCCCCTTCTGAAATCAATTAAAAAAACGTATTTTTAAAAAAAATTATTTTGTTTTAATACGTCTAAAGGGGAAAAAAGGTGTTCCAATTGTTTAGAGTTTCACAGTAGACTTATCGCTTGGGAGTAAAGGTGGTAAGCGCGGTCCCACGCTCTCCTGCTGTGACGGGCTGCACTCTGCTCCCTGAACACTGTCCTCCATTGTCCCCCTGGAGCTGTGGCACCAGCATGGTGCCCTGCCCCGCCCTGGCGGCCCTGCCCTCCTCAGGAGGAGGCGTGACAGCGGAGAAGGCACTAGGTGCCACCTGCTGAGCGGAAGCTTCCAAAGCATGGACAGGCAAGTATCCTGGCTCTGAGCACTGATCTTTCGGACGACAGCACAACCTCACCCAGGACCTGGCTCAGAGGGGCGGCCTCCGGCAAGGGCAGAGGCCTCAGAAGCCAACCCGCCCCCACGGGAGGGGGAGGGAGGGAGAGCACAGAGCCCGCGCCTGCCAGAGACAAAACGGGTCCCCGACAAGATCCAGTCCAGTCTCTCAGAGACAGCAGGACACGCTCAGGTATGCAAATCACCTGTTGGAACAGATCCTTTCTGGAACTGCCGAACAAGCCACTACGCACAGGAACAGAGTCAAAATGCCAGGGACCTGCAGACATTTCACAGGAAGAAACACAGGACGAATGAACACAGAAGAAACGTGAAAAAAGTGTCCGAGACCCATCCTCCAAGTGGCTGTAGACTCGGGGATCATTAGGGGTGAGGCCTTTCCGATCACCTCCAAGAAAAGACCAATTCCAGTGTCAGATACACCAACCAGGAGAAAGAAACAGAAAACCTTCAGATTTTTTCTATGAAACCAGAACTCAAAACCCAAGGCGAAGATTAGCACTAACAAACGCTGATCTCTCGCTTAATGAAAGAGGCATAAAAGTCTGAACACTGTCATTACTGAACATCGTTCTAGAGTTCTAGCTAATTACAAGAAAAACAAATCTGAGGCATAAAGAAAGGTGTAAAACTATCATTCTCTTATGAATCAATAGGGAGATGTTATAATTTAATAAGGAAACAATTTAAAACAGACTCCTTAAATATGTATCAACAATATTTTAAGTGGGAAGAGCTCCAATATAAAAAATAGCACCTACATAAATGAAGCTACAAACTATACTGCAATAAGCTAGAAACACAGGATAGTCCTGGGAGATGTATGGATCCAGTACACTCAAGTTCTAAATCCTCCCCCAAATTAATGTATATTATCTAATGGAATTTCCAAGAATAATAATGGTAACTGGACAGTTTCTCTAAGGTAACATGGAATAATTCCATTTAGATCAATATTTTGAGAATTCATATGTCAAAAGGCCAACAAGCCAAACACAAAATTTAAGAAATATATATTTTTTGTTCTTGATACTCTTCTAGAGCAGGTGCATGTCGTAAATCACTGTAAACACAGTGAGCAGTAACACATCTTATTGTGACTCTTCAAGAGAGGGGCGTAAAGTTCAGTGTTTTACAAGTGTATTTGACCATGGAATTCTTTTATTTTATTTTTTTCATCACCAAGAAATAGTTTGGTATAATCTTGGGGTAAGAAAGTTATTTTACAGTATGATGCCTAAAGGCAGAAAGATGACATGAAAATAAGAAGTGATGGTCTTGTCTACACCATCAAAGCCAAAGAAAGAAAATAACAAAAAAAAACCACTTGCAATTTATGACAGAAAGACTGATTCATTTAAGAATCATGAGTTTACTATATACATAGTTGAGTATGTAGTAGTCTATGAAAGTGGCATTGGAACAGAGTAAGGGATATGTAAATTATTTCAATAAGTAGGAATAGGAAAACTAGCCAATCACTAATTTGAGGGAGGAGATCATACCATATATAAAAATGCTAAATCTAAAATAAAAATGAAATAAAATTTTTATCATCTAGGAGCAGGAAAAGGTGGGCTTTTTTTAGAATGAGCATTTAAAATGTTTTATTTATTTTTAAATTTTCATCTTAGTAATTGGGGTGACATTGATCAACATTAATATACTAGAGGGCCAGTGCACAGATTCGTGCACTGGTAGGGTCCCTTGGCTGGCCTGCAGGGATCGGGCCGAAACCGGCTCTCCGACATCCCCCGAGGGGTCCCAGATTGTGAGAGGGCGGTTCTCGGGTGATGCACCCTAGAATCAGGCTTCCTCCTCTCTGGTTCCGGGTGTGTCACTCGAGAACCACAGCTGCCAAGTAACAGCAGCTCGGCAGCTCCTGCATTGAGTGTCTGCCCCCTGGTGGTCACTGCGTGCCATAGCTACCGGTCTGAGCATCTGCCCCCTGGTGGTCAGTGCGCATCATGATCGCTTAGCCTTTTATATATATAGACTAGCGTTCCCGTTGCAGGAAAAATCCTGCAATAGGGTTTCCTGCTGCACTCTACCCCGCCCTGCCTGCTCTCCTCCCTTGTCCCCGGCCCCGCCTTCTCCGCCAGCCCCCCTGCTTTTCTCTCTTCTCCACCAGCCCGCCCACTCTTCTTCCGTCTCCCCTGGCCCCGCCTCCGCTCCTCCCTTCTCCCCCGGCCCCACCTCCGCTCCTCCCTTTTCCCCCGCCCCACCTTCTCCGCCAGCCCGCCTGCTTTTCCCTTCTCCCCCGGCCCCGCCTCCGCTCCTCCCTTCTCCCCCGCCCCACCTTCTCTGCCAGCCCACCCGCTCTCCTTCCTTCTCCCCCGGCCCCGCCTCCGCTCCTCCCTTCTCCCCCGCCCCGCCTTCTCTGCCAGCCTGCCTGCTCTCCTCCCTTCTCCCCCGCCCCGCCTTCTCCGCCAGCCTGCCTGCTCTCCTCCCTTCTCCCCCGCCCCGCCTTCTCCGCCAGCCCGCCTGCTTTTCTCCCTTCTCCCCTGGCCCCGCCTCCGCTCCTCCCTTCTCCTCCCCCCCCCCCCCCCGGCTTGCTTGCTTCTCCGCAGCTTTGCTCCCTTCTGCAACTCTTGGTTTCTTTCTACGCTGTCTTGATATGCAAATTAGCCGCCATCTTTGTTGGGGTAATTTGCATACTCATCCTGATTGGCTGGTGGGCGTGGCGAAGGTGCGGTCAATTTGCATGTTTGTCTATTATTAGGTAGGATACCGGTCTGAGCGTCTGCCCCCTGGTGGTCAGTGCACATCATGATCGCTTAGCCATAGATAGATAGATAGATAGATAGATAGATAGATACCGGTCTGAGCGTCTGCCCCCTGGTGGTCAGTGCACATCATGATCGCTTAGCCTTATATATATACATATAGATACCGGTCTGAGCATCTGCCCCCTGGTGGTCAGTGCGCATCATGATCGCTTAGCCTTTTATATACATATAGACTAGAAGCCCAGTGCATTAAATTCATGCATTGGGGGGGCCCCTCAGCCCAGCCTGTGCCCTCTTGCAGTCTGGGAGCCCTTGAGGGATGTCCTACTGACAGCTTAGGCCTGCTGCCTGTGAGCAGTCAGACATCAGCACTGCCACGGAGGCAGGAGAGGCTCCTGTCACCGCTGCTGCGCTCGCCAGCCGTGAGCACGGCTGGCACTATTATTCACTGTAGGAGTGCACTTACCCACTGCCGTGACCCTAAATCCAAGCCACCATCTTTCCCTCAGACCTGAGGGTGGCCTCCTGGCACCCACTGTTTCAACCTTCCCCTTCTGAACCCTGCAACCAGATGACATGTTAAAAACAAAAATCTGATCATCATGTTACTTCCACGGTTCAAGGTCGCAGTGGCTTCCCATGTGCTGCAGACCAAGCCACGTGCTTACCTGCCCCCCACGTCCATCCAATGCTGACCGAGTCCTTCCTTTGCTCCGGGAGTCCTGGACTGTTGGCTCCTCTCTCGTTACCTTAGGAACGTCCATGTTTCCTCTCCCAACACTCCTCTTCCCACACTACCATCCACTGCCCTTCAGGGCTCAATTTTCATGTCCCTGGTTTCCTCAGGGAGGCCCTATATGGCCTCTTCCAGATTAAGGTAACTGCCTGCAGCAAATGCCTGAGTCTCACAATCACGTGTTCAACGTCTTTCATTACTTAACACGTTATGAGCTCCAGGGACGCACTTCCTTTCCCACGGGGGCCATGTTCATTGGTGACTAATGACTCTCGTGCTTCTTTAATCGCCCAATAAGAGAGAAAGAGTGGCCTGAAGTGGCAGCTGAGTGCTGGGAAGAGTGAGGATACCGAGAAGGATGGCGCGAGGGCAGGGAGAGTGTCTGGCGAACACGGGATCCACCAGGAGTGTGTGTGCGTGTTCCGAGAGCACAAAGGGTGCCGTGGCCGTGTGGATGGGCCACGGGTGCCAGGAGGAGGAAGGATGCGCCCACTCCAAGGAAGGGTGTGGCGCTGTGCGGCGAGAAGTCAAGTTCGGCTCACCTGGACTCGGCCACCTGGCGCTGGGATCTAGTCAGCCGTCTGCGAAGAGGGTAGAGGTTGGAGAAGGCAGAGCTGGGGAAGGAAAGGAAAACATGAGACATCACATTTGCTTTGCCGGGACCGGGTTCCTCCGGCGGGCGATGACACCGCAGCAGCAGCAGCAGCACCTTCCTCTCGGGCACTCGCAGGGCTCAGAGGAGACCAGGAAGAACAGCCCTCCCCGATGGCAGGGCCACGTGCTCGCCGAGGCCCAGGCTGTCCCCTGGGCTGTAGTCAGCGCCTTTCTCAACGCGGCTATGTCAGTGGGCGCGCAAGGCAGCCTGCGGGTGTGTCAGAACGTCTCTAACCAGCAGAGCAAACTGAGGAAGACACAGGGCGTGGGCTTATGGCAACTTAACAAGCCCACCTATTGGCTAGGTGGCACTGGCCACTCGCTACAGGCAAGGGCCGTGGGGCAGGAGGGGCAAGTGGCTGAGAAGGCACTATTATTCACTGCTAATGACAGGCCAGGGACAGCACGTAGCACCTCACTTTTATTGTCTCTTGTTGATCCTCACCACGCGCTCTCGTTTCATAGAAAAGCAGAGGCTCTGAGGACTCAATCTCAGAGCTCATGGCAAACTATTACAGATCAGCCTTTGGAAAAACAAGAAAAAACAGTACATTGACTTGTTTCCCATGGACACCACGTGGGAGGACACGGGTACCCCTTAGAGAAGGGAGGTGAGGCTGGTGATGCAGGGCCAGAAACTGAACTCGACTGCGTGTATGTAAGTAACAGGAAGAGCCAGCTCCCATAGGCCCTTGTTGCTATGGTGACCATTACTTTTGGGCAGTGCTATCATCACCGAATCTTACAGAACCTCGCATAGGTTCTCGGCGAGCTCCCGGTGGGCTCTGCTAACGCTGTCACTGGCGGATGTATGCTTCAAAAAAATCCCTGGAAACTGGTCCTGCAGCAGACCCGCACGTGGCTGTGCGCATGCGTGGCCCCTGCCCGCCCGCGGCCCCCCTCCCAGCAGGAAACCCCGCCCCATGCCGAGAGGCCCCGCCCCCACCCCTGCCTCCAGGCCCGCCCCCACCCCAGGCCCGCCCCGCCCCATGCTGAGAGGCCCCGCCTCCAGGCCCGCCCCCACCCCCAGGCCCGCCCCGCCCCATGCTGAGAGGCCCCGCCTCCAGGCCCGCCCCCAGCAGAGAGCCGCCTCCTCCCCTCACTCCGCGCCGTGCCCCCCCACATTCCTGCCCCACAGGCTGCAGGACCACCCCTTCCCGCGAGGCCTGCCCTGTCCCCCAGCCCCCACACCTCACACCCACAGCCCGCGCCTCGTTCCTCCTCTGAAGACCCTGCCTTTCCCCACGTGGCCGCAGTTCTCTCCTAAGTGACCCCAGGACTGGGCAGTTGAACCTGGTGCCCACTTCTGACGCGGCTTTGGCGCCCCTCAGAGGAAGCGAGGCTCTTGCCACATCGCGCGGCCACGAAAGATGGCGCCACTGCGGCGAGCGCACTGCTGGCCGCTCTGCGCCTGCGCAGCAGAGACCGCGGGGCGGCTCGGAGCCTGCAGCCCCTCAGCCGGTCCCCTCAGCCCTGCTGTCCCTCAGGAAGGCGCCCTGTGCAGTAAGCCTTGGCTGCGACCTCCGGGCTGCCCCCCGCGGCCCGCCACCACTCAGGAGAGGGCCTGCACTGGAAGCCTCTGTGGCCTCCAACCAACAGCGCCAGGACGGTCGGGGTCTTCAGCGCCATCCGTCACTCAGGACAAGGTGGCCCCGCCCCTGGCCCCGCCCACCGTCACTCAAGATGGCCTGGCCACCGTGGTGCCGGGTGGGCGGGGCTCCCAGGCCCTCCCAGGGCCCGCCCCTGCAGCATCACCGTCATTTACTCATCACCGGGCGGTATCGTGCCAGGCACGCAGGACAGGACAGCCCACCCTTGGGCCCACCCGGGCAGGGCCACAAGATGGCGCATGTGCAGTGAGCCTCGCCACTTACTGGCCAACAGGCACCGCAAGATGGGTTGGGTCTGCACCTCCCACCATCCGTCACTCAAAATACGTCATCCTCTCAGCCCCGCCCTCTGCAGCCCCGCCGCCATTCAAGATGGCGCCTGCGCAGTAATCCTCATCGGCTACCTGTCGGCCCACCTAGCGCGGGAGTACGCAGGACTGCAGCCCCCATCAGTCACTCAAGACACACAGCCCTGCCTTGGGTCAGCCCCCTGCAGCCAGCCATGCTGTCACTCAAGATGGCGCCTGCGCAATAAATCTCCCGGCTACCTGTGGGCCAGCAAAGCGCTAGAGTAGGTGGGGCTAAGGAGCCCCGCCCTCGGGCCCGCCCCTGCAGCCAGCCCTGCTGTCATTCATGAGGGCATCTGAGCAACAAGCCGTGGCTTCCACCTAGCAGCCAACTTACATAGCTGCAGGGCATCGGTCCCGAACGACCACAGAGCCACCTGTACGATACATGTTGCTGCTAGCATCCCCCGCCCAGCCAAAAAATGCAGCCAGACACACCCCAGGGTAAAAACAGTCTTGAAAAGACTATCAGGGACGCGGTGGGCCTCTGAAGCTCGCCCCCCACACACACCGGCATACTGACAGCCTGTATCCCTGTCGCTCCAGACAGACAGTTCCACAGCGGCAACAGCCTTAGCAAACTGCAGGCACTGTGCCTGGTCACCCGAAGCCACATGGGCCCCGCCGACTAATCGGACGCTATTCGTGGCTCAATCTGAGTCAGAGCTCAGACCCCATCCTAGTCAGGCTGGAACCGTCACAGCCAGAAAGGTACGAGACAGGCAGGACCCGCGCAGCCTTTCATCACTGCAGCCGCCACAGCCCGTGGCCCCGCCCCTGCGGCCAGCCAGCAAAACTGCGCCTGCGCGGCAAACCTCAGCTGCCCCCATCAAAGATGGCGCTGAGGTAGGCGGGGCTCCAAGACTGTCAGAGTCCACAGTGCCTGGTGATGACAGCCCTTGGCCCCGCCCCAATCTGCAATTAACCAATCAGGACAGCGCCTGCCCAGCAGCTCGCCTATAGCTATCAGGTTGCCATGGCGGGCGGGGCTCCCCAGCCCGTCGCTGTCACAAGACAAGAACCCATAGGCGTCACACCGTTTGGACCCGCCCCTTTCAGCCCTTAGCTCCTCCCACGGCCACTGCGGCAAAACAAGCACCGCCCCCAAACGCGGCAAGGATGCGAGGCGGCCCAAGGACCAGGGACCTCCTGGGAGGAGGGTCCAGCTCTGCAGCCCGCAGCCCGCAGCCCGCAGCCCGCAGCCCCCAGCCCCAGCCCCAGCTCGGGAGAGCGGGCAGACCCAGAGACCTCGCCACCCACGCTCCGCCCTGGCAGGCTGGCAGGGACAGGAGCCCGTCACCACTGCAGCCATCGCGCGCCTGTCCCCCACCTACATCGCGGCAACATAGCGCGGCAACCCCCCCCCACTCCCGCCTGTTCCCACCTATATCGCGGCAACACCCATTCCCGCCTGTCCCCACCTATATCGCGGCAACCCCCCCCCCACTCCCGCCTGTCCCCACCTATATCGCGGCAATCACCCCCCAACTCCCGCCTGTCCCCACCTATATCGCGGCAATCCCCTTACCCCACACTCCCGCCTGTCCCCACCTATATAGCGGCAATCCCCCTACCCCACACTCCCGCCTATCCCCACCTCTATCGCCGCAACATAGCGCGGCACCCCCCGACTCCGCGGCCGCTTCCACTGGGCAGCCGGCCGCACAAGCTGGAGCCGCTGCGGCATGCGCGCACCCCCTGCTTGCCGTCCGCTGCGGACCCCCGCCCGCCGAGGGTACCGCACCTGCGGCGTGATACCGACGCGCCCGCCTGGCACGGAGGCGCAGGCGGGCGGCCGGACTCACCTCACCGCACCGCAGGCACAGCTGCCGGCCGCACGGCCAGCGAGGTGCAGCCCGCGCTCCGGCTAGCGCACCCGCACCGACCCGGGCGCCCGGCGGCGCCACCAGCTCCAGGTGGACATGTCCGCTCCTCCGCTCCTCCGCTCCGACCTGAACCTCCGACTCCGGGCGTCTGCGGCGCAGCGCTGCCCGCGCCTACTTGTGAGCCGCTCCGCAGAGGCGGGGCTCCGGCGCGCGCCAATCAGCGGCAGCGCGCCACCCCGGGCACCCCCCCCCAGTGCCCCCGGGCGCTGCCTATCAGAACACGGTTGCCGTAGCTACCGCTTGGCGCCAGGGCCGGAGGTTGACGTCAACTGAGCCCACGCGAGGGGCCCCCGAGAGGGGTCTGGAAAAAGGGGTGGGGGCTGTGCGCCCCCGACACAAAGAAACGGGGGTGCAGAGAAACCGCCACTAATGGCCCCCGAGTGCGCCACCGCCGAGGAAAGGAAAAGGCGGCGGCGGCGGGGGTGGTGGGGACCACGTATATTTGTCTAAAAATGTCAATCCGAAACAAACATGTATGTTGGATTCTAAAGACAAGAAAGCGGGAGACAAGCCTGCTCCGCCTGAGACACACGAAAGGCATGGGGGCTCACGTGTTCGTACGTGAAGAGATCTTGGAAACCAGGGGCATAAAGACCCAACCACGCCAGGAAAAGCGGGGGGGAGAGGGGAGGAAACTGGCAATTCGCAGGAAAATGCCCATGGCTGGCAGACCTCAGGGACAAAAATCCCGACTCGACTCCGAGACGCTAAAGCGACACCCGCAAGTGCGGCCCGCGGCGCCCTTCCCGCAGCGGCCGGCCGGCAGGACGGCGGGGCCGACAGGTGGCGAGGAGCCCTCGCTCACGCAGGACCGGGCGGCGGCAGGGCTGGCTCGGCGGCCGGGGCTAGGGCAGGGGCAGTGACACACACACACACGTTGGCATGAGCTGGTAAGTGTTCCGTTTGTTTGTGAAGCATGCACACCACCTTGCAGGTCAGACTTCTGGAAAAGCGGGCCAGGAATCGCTAACCGGTTACCTCTAGGGAAAGGGGATGGGGGGGGGGGGGGGGGGGGGGACGAAGGACGGGTTTTTCCCTTCTCCAACCCATGCTGTTTGAATGTTCCTGCCAGAAATGTGTATTTCTTTTCTAGTAGTAACATCAATGAATTATAAAAAGCTCATTAATGTAGCCTCGGAGTCCAATTATTCGCTTTCAAGGAACGAAAGCAGAGGGAAAAGGCGGAGATGTGCAAAGGATTATACGCAAGCCTATTCACGGAGCATGTTTATTAGGAAAATGTGCTCGGCAGAAGAATCCAATTGTGTCCTCGTAAATCACACATGGCAATTTTGTGTGGCCAGTACGAATTTTAAAGGGGAACTTTTTTCATAAGATGCGGTTAATTACAAAAGGCAGGTTACCTAAGAGCCACAGAATGTGAGACCCCAGGTTACAATGCATATTTGGTAAGTTGTAGGTAAATACAGAGTAGGATTTCCACTTAGTAAGTATACATATGAGTAGTCAGTAGTTGCTTGCTACGTTAAGAAGCTCCTGGCTTGGGGTGGGGGCGGTGATCTACACCCAAGTCTTCAATAGTCTCATCTCACCCAGCCGTGCCCCAGCAAGGTTAGAGGCACCCCTAAAAGGGAATGTGGCACTGCCCCTTAGGGCAGAGGTGTTCAAATCTGGCTACACATCAGGGTAATCTGGGGAGCTGCGAATCCCTGTACAAGCCCAGGGTCCCTCAGACGTGTTTGTCTGAGCTCCCCAAGTGATACGAACTAACGTCTGGTTATGGTTTTGGGGTGATTTTAACACATTCCCTAGACCCCTGCGCCCTCACCTTTTCAAAGGCGGCTCCCCGCCATACCCGCTTCTCTCTGGATCCTTCCCATGAGATACCACACGTTCTCGGAGCTCCTCCAGCTGCCCCCCCCCCCCGCCCCCGGAATGAAAAGCCTCTTGGAAATCTCCCGTCACTGACTCCACAGGCTCCCGCACATTCTCTCCCGGCCGCGTCATGTGTGCGTCCATCCCGGCCACACGCGGAAACTTCAGCAGTTCTCGGCGCGGCCGAGGGCCCTGCTCTCCACCTCGCCTTGATCTTTCCACAGCCTCCTGAGAACAGCGATAACGCAAGCCCACGCTGGCGCATTTTCCGTGACGCCACACTGCCCTGGTATGCCCCGTGCTCGGGGCCTCTTCCCTGTCATCTTCGCTGGCTTCTGGGCTGGCCAACCTCCGACGGACGCTCAGAGCGCGGTCACCACACGCCTCCCTCAAGCTCCGTCGCAGTCCCACCTGGTCGCAGGGCTCAGACACCGCGCACACCTCTAGCTCTCAAGCTTAAACCTCCTGCCGGGGACTCTCCACCAAGGCCGATCCACACCCACACCGTCTGCTAACGGCCCCATCGGCAACGCAAAGCCCTTAAGACAAACTAGAATCTCCCTTCCCCCATTTCTGTACACAGCACCAGTGGCAGTGGCCCCAGACCTCACAATTGTTCCCATTCCCCTTTTCCTTGCCACCCATATCCGGTCCATCAGCAAGTGCTGCTGACTCTCCATCGCAGCCGCATCCGAGACCTGGCCCGGGCTTTCCCGCGGCAGGACCGGCGGCCCCACTCCCAACCCTTCCCTCCAGTCCTCTCCACAGCCTCCGGGACGATCTTCTTTACAGGCGAATAAAAGGTCATGTTCTGACTTGAATTACCTCCTGCCCCCTACCCCAGTCCCACTTCGATACACGTCCAAAACCCATACCATAAACAAGTTAGGGGAAAAGCCATCAGCATGGTCACGGCCGAGGGTTAAGCACTGGTGCTGTGACCTTTCACCTCTTCATACCGTAAGCAACCTCTCCCCGCACGGAAGCTGTAAAGATGGCCGAGAGCCTCGTGTTTTGGGTTTCTGTGTTTACTTCTGAAGGTGCTCTCTGGATCTATTTTCCCCCCTGACATGTTTCCGTCGGGAGCGGGCCTGTTCCTAGCTCCCTCGCCTGTCCCACCGGCTCCCACCCACCTGTGCATTGGTACAGGTTTACATTATCTGGATATTTGAAACGGCAGCCGCGCTACCTTTTCAAAAGTGCCTTGAACTCTTCTGAGCCCTCTCTCTCGAAACTCCTTTTAGAATTAGCTTGTCCAGCCTGATCAACTATCCTATTGGGATTTCAACTGACATGAAATCCATAAAGCAATTTAGAGAAACCCGCAAGTGTTATGCCAAAGCCCCCCACCTCTGACGATGGTCTATGCGACCCCCCACTCCCCAGGAATGCATGTCTTCTATGGCCATCAACAGACTGCAGCTTTATTCCCTACAACAGTGGTCGGCAAACTCCTTAGTCCACAGAGCCAAATGTCAACAGTACAACGATTGGAATTTCTTTGGAGAGCCACATTTTTTAAACTTAAACTTCTTCTAACGCCACTTCTTCAAAACAGACTCGCCCAGGCCGTGGTATTTTGTGGAAGAGCCACACTCCAGGGGCCAAAGAGCCGCCTGTGGCTCGCGAGCCGCGGTTTGCCGACCACGGCCTACAAAGGTCCTATTTGCCCTTGGGAGGTCTTTTTGCTTTTTTTTTTCTTTTTACCATATTCTTTCTCCTTTTCCATTTAATTAATTTTTTATTATTTGCTTCCTTCTACTTACTTGGGTTTCTTTTCCTAGCATCTTGAAGTGTGTATTTAACTCATTTACTTTTAATCTTTCTTAAATGTTAACAGATATATTTAAGGGTATGGCTTTCCCTCCATGTGCTACTTGAACCACATTCCATATATTCCATTAAATGTCCTCTTAGCGACATTAGGAATGTGTTTAGATTTCCAAGTGCTCTGAAAAATGCTTTGGATTGTAGATTTCTCATTTAATTGCATCTTGCCAAATGATATGGCTTGTTATTATTTGATGTTTGTTAAAACTTCTCTTGTGATAAATCAGGCTATCTGGGTATTATGAGCCCATGGATTAGCTCAGAGCTTAATGCATAGAAGTCTCCCAATAAATGTTTGTTTATCCATTCTTTCAACAAATATTTGCATGCTTATTACATATAAGGCCAATGCTAGGCATAGTTCATTGCGAATGAGACTGAAATGGCCCCCACACTAATTAATTTGATAGATAACAGCTTCAAGCTTCAGTCTAGCTGAGAAGACAGATTTAATAAGTTGAAAAAATGAACTTTTAAAAAATTGTGGCGAGGGCTCTGTTGAAATGAGGAGGGCTGTGCTAGTATGGTGGTTCCATAGAGTAGTCAGTGAAGACTTCTCTGAGGGAGCAAAAGCTGAGGCTAAATTGTGCAAAAGAGCCATCCTGGGGAAGATCAAAGAAAAGAACATGCTAGAAAGATAAAATACCAATGTACAAAGATGATAAAAGAAAAACAGAGAAAAGACGCCAGAATGGCTGGAGGGTAGCAGGAATGGGGTTGAAGGGCATATAATGAGATTGTTCAGGTATGCATCTCTTTCGAAACCAGAGGCCAAGATAATGCTCATTTCGGTTTCGTTCACAATGACCTGAATGTGATGGGGAGCCAGTAAAGACTTTCCAGAAGATCTGACAGCACCCGCTGTGAGATGATTCGTGTTGCTGTGGGGAGAACCGGGGGGGCTGGAGATAGGTAAGAGGAGGCCGGCCGGCCAGTGAGGCGGCAGTGCCTGGACAAAGGATGACAGTGCTCTGAGGCAGGATGGTGGCAGTGGACACAGGAAGCCATGAACAAATACAAGACATACTTTGGAGCCAAAACGGACAAATCCCGCTGATGATTTGTGTACATGTGGCAAAGAAAAAGGTGTAAGAAATGATTTCTACTTCTGCTTTGGGCAGCACGGTAGCTAGATGGAAGAGTTATTGGTGAGTCTGTGAGTAGCACATTTGGGCAGAGGAAGAGAACAAAACGAAGAGCTCCATTGGGATCTGTCACATTTGAAAAGCTCATGAACATGCAAGTGGAGATGCTGAGTAAGGGTTCTGGAGAGGCCTCTGCTAGAGCTCTGACTCCGGGGTCCTCTGCTCAGAGCTGGTGCTACATGAACAGTCAGTTTAAAATAAATGCTGCTTTCCAAACAGAGAGATCAGTTCTTCAGGACTGTTGTGTATACACTCAGTGCTGAACAGGTAAATATCTTCGTATACAAATGTGTATGTAGTTCCTCAGTAATGCAAACCTAACCAATTTTCCTTAGGGTGAACTTACTTTTATTTGTTAATCTTCACAAGGAATTGCAGGATAACAAAAAACCAATCATTCCTATTAAGGGCCACCAACTCTTTCACCAAAACTGCTCCTAAATCCAAATATTAAAAGAACAGGACCGAAAAGCAATTAACTACATTGTAAGATTAAAGGTAAGCAAATGACACCTCTGTCACAAACCAGATGTTATAAAAGGGAAATATGTCAACCATCTGGCAGAGAGGTAAGGTCCAGAACTACTAGAGTTTCTGTAAGCTAGAAGGCTCCTATACCCAATATTTGCTCACATGTCCCTGTCCTAGAGCGCACTGGGCACCCTGTCTCACAGGAAGCAAAACATTCAGAAGTCAGGCCTGGCCAGCATGGCTCAGTGGTTGGGCATCCGCCTATGAACCAGGAGGTCACAGTTCGATTCCCAGTCAGGGCTCAAGCCTGGGTTGAAGGCTCGATCCCCGATGGGACGTGCAGGGGCAGCCAATCAATGATTCTCTCTCATCACTGATCTCTCTCTCTCTCTCTCTGAAATAATGTACATATTTTTAAAATGCAAAATACTAAAAGAAATTCAGAAGTCAGCTATCACATGCAAATCAAAATACTTAGCAAATGTAGGGCTATTCACATACTTTTATTTTTTCTCACAGTGGTTTACCAGCCACAAAGCTCTAATCCTGAACTGGCAAAATGGTAGACACTCGTTTATTCAATCATTCAACAAATAGGAATTAAGTTTATCAACTCCATCCAGACACTAGGGACATACTGATAAACGAGGAGACCCCGTCTGTATCTTCATAGGGTTGGAAAGTCCATGGATGAGGCCAAACAATCAAATAACCATACACATAATGTGAGTGAGTAGCAGACTGTGCTGTACGCATGTCCAAAAAGAGAGTCTGACCCGGGCCATCCCTGCCTGACTGACAGCGAGCACAGAGGAATGTGGAGGGCCAGGGAGTGAGGATGCCAGCGAGCACAAGACCAACACCGGAGACAGAGGCCGGACCTTGCCGGGCCCGTAGGTCAGTTAAGGACTGCGGATTCCTGACAAACAACCTCTAGCTACAGAATTCTCACTCAACTCTCACTGGAGTCTCTAAGAAATGGCGTGATTTCCACACTTACCATGTCCACAGCTCAGGGTGTGACTAGAAATACAAGGAGAGGCGATGTGGCTTTCACAGGCAGCGCATCCAGGCAGGAGAAAACACTTCTTACGTAGCTGGTTTTGTCAAAGGCCCACTGAGGAGCCAAATCTAAAGAGGTGCTGAGTGTACGTTTTATTGGTTAAATAAAGAGAGAAACGTGCACATATGCGTATCTGCTTCACTAGGCATGGGACAGCTTTGAATAGACCAGGCGGCCTCAAACTACGGCCCGCGGGCCACATGCGGGTGTTTTTGCCGTTTTGTTTTTTTACTTCAAAATAAGATATGTGCAGTGTCATAGGAATTTGTTCATAGTTTTTTTTAAACTATAGTCCAGCCCTCCAACGGTCTGAGGGACAGTGGACTGGCCCCCTGTTTAAAAAGTTTGAGGACCCCTGGAATAGACTATTCACAAAAGTAGTGACACTGGCCCACTTGGTGGGGCTCAGCCGTTGAGCATCCACCCAAGAACTGAGAGGTCGCGGGTTCGATTCTCAGTCAGGGCACATGCCCTAGTTGTAGGCTCAATCCCCAGTCGGGGGTGTGCAGGAGGCAGCCGATCAATGATGTTTCTCTCTCATTGATGTTTCTAGCTCTCTATCCCTCTCCCTCTGAAAATATCAATAAAAACATATTTTGAAAAAATAGTGACACCAGTTATCTACAGGGAGGAAAACTGGTGGCTGGAGATGAAATGTATTTCCATTTCTCCCTTTTAAGTTTTGAACCACACAAACATGTTACCTATTACAAATTAAAGCAAACGTGTTAATGTTAGGTCAGACTTTAGTAGACCAATACATATGAAAATTTTAATGAAAAGGAACATTTTCAAGAAAAATAAAAATGACAAAACTGATTACTAAAGGAATAGGAAAAAAAATCTTCTTATGGAGAATTCCTGTGTTAAGACTCTCCAGTGCGTTTTAACCACCTAGCACAGGAATTTTCAACCACACAAGCTTAAAAACTCCTATTCATTGAGCACAACCTGTGTGCCAGATACTGCTTCGAGCATGACATATATCTGCAGCTCATCCTTACAATACCTGAGACAGGTGCCCTCATCACCTGGTTTACACATAAGGAAACTGAATTCATGGAATCTCCCTCAAACTTACTTGCCTACCTAGCAAATGACTCCAGAGGTCAGACCCTTCAACTATGCTACATAACTCTATGCTAACAAATCAGAAAACCTTTTCTAGGGAAGCAGAAATGACGTGACATTTCAGTTGGACTGGAAGTGTCTTTCAAATGCCCAAGGAGGGGGAGGAATTATTCTTCGTCTGCACAAATTGTTCCAAGGCATTCAAAAAGCAGAAGGCTTGCCCACTCATTGAACTGAATTAGAAGAGTGGCTCTCCAGAACACATTTCTCACAATGAATATGTGTCACCAAAACAGCTGTCTCGCGTGAGGCACTTGCTCTAAGTCGGGCACTGGGTTAAGTGCTTTAAACAGTCTGGATGGCACTTGGAAAACAGCCCGAAGTTCCTTAAAAGGCTAAGCAGAGTTACCACAGGACCCAGAAATCCCATTTCTAGGTGAAATGAACACATGCCCACATACAAACGTGTATATGAATGTGCACAGCAGCATTATCGTCACAAAGAGTGGGACAACTCAAATGCCCATCAGCTGATAACTGGCTACGTGAAATGTGGTCTGTGCATACAGCAGAATATCTGGCAATAAAAATGAAGCACTGACACATGCTACAGCAATGCTAAGTGAAAGAAGCCAGGCATAAAAGCCCACATGTTGTGTAATTCCATTTACATGAAATGTTCTGAAGAGGCAAAACTTGTAGAAATAGGAAGTGGATTGATGGTTGTCTTGGGCCATGGGGAGAGGGAAGTGGAGAGTGAGGGTTTCTTTTTAGGATAAATAAAATGTTCAAAATGGATTGTGGTGATGGTTGTAGAACTCTGTAAATATACTAACACCTGTACACTGTAAATGGGGGAACTGTATCATATATGAATTCTACCTGAATAAAGCTATTTTATATATGTATATATGTATATATGTATATATGTATATATGTATATATGAGTTCTCCCAGTAATCTTAGTGAAACTGCAACTAATATACTTATTTTATAGATGAGCTTAGAGAGGATGTCATCTACTCAAGGTCCTAATCTAACTGGTTGAGAAGGGTTCACAGCTAGGTCTTTCTGTCTACACTGCTTACCCTGCACTTCCTAACACAATCCTACACAAATACAATGAACCTCTTTAAGAAAGGGCTCCCTTTGTTAAGAAAACATAAACTTACGGCTAATGGCTCATGAAGGCCATCTCCTAAAGACCACTAATTCCGACAATACTATTAAGCATTCCAAAGCTAGAATAAGAGGGAAGGCTGCGCACGAAAGAACCTAGCAAATGGTTTTCAATCTCAAATGGGTCTTACTTTCAGAATGCCCCGGAGGCTAATAAAATAGCTTTCATTTATTAAACTTTTACAGCCGGCCAGGCCTGGCACCAAGCACTTTATGTGCATCGTGTTGGATACTCGTAACAACTCTACGAGGTAGATACTACGGTTATCCGCGTTTTATAGATCAGAGGCGAGCCTTGGGAGGCTGGTGCATCGTCCCAGGCTACAGGCCAGTAGGCGGTCAATCAGGAATCAAACCAAATCTGTCAGACGCCTGAGCTCTCAACCACCAATGGGTGCATTTGTCGGCTATTCCATCTGAAAGCCATAATGAAATCGATCATTCTTGAAAGGAAGGCAGATAATAAAAACTTGGCAAATGTCAAGGGAGTGTTTTCTTCAAGAAGTGCTCTAAGCCCTTGCCATTTATGGGCAATTTCTTCACACTTCCAAGGAACAAATAATTCCTAAGCTTTCTAAATTACACCACTTCGGCAAAGAAACAGAAGTCTTTCATTTGAACAACATGGCACAGTGGTTTTCAACCCCAAATACACCTTTAAAAAAAACACCCAAATATATCTTATTGTGAAATTACAACAGCTAATATTCATAATGTATCTGTGCCAGGGGTTTTTCTAAGCACTTTACAAAGTGTTAGCTTATTTAATCTTGAGGACTAAATGCCCAGGACTGGGCATTTATCTTCTGAACTGTCTGAAGGAGGTACGATTATAATCTCTATCTCAGGGATGGGGAAAGAGAGGCAAAGAGAAATTGGGTGACCATGTGAGCAAAGTCACATGGCTAATAAGTGGCTAGGACTTAAATCCAGTCATCTATCTCCGCCCTCTAGCACTTACTCTATTTGACTAACTCTCAAAAAATCACTGAGATGGCTAGTATGTAGTTCACTAGACTCCCAACAGTGTGCAAGACCTTTCACATGATCTCAACCCGACAAGCTGAGGGGTAGGTATGTTAGTATAATGCCTGTTTGCAAGATGAAGAACATGAGGCTGAGTGCTGAGTAAATTGCCCAAATATACCCAATTAATACACATCAGAACCAAGTTTTCTGACCACATCACACGGCTAGTCTGTGTGTCATGAAATTCTCTGATAGGGGTCAGGAAACTACAGCCGCAGGCCAAATCCACTCCGCTGTCTGTTTTCGTACACTGCGCATACCAAACAGTTGAATTAAACATGACTAAGTGGTTGGGGGAAAAAACACAAAAGATTAATCTTTTCATGTCACAAAAATTATGAGATCCAAATTTCAATGTCCATAAAGTTTCACTGGACAAGCCACACCCACGTTTACACACTATCTATGCTGCTTTCCCGTTACAACAGCTGAGGAATTTCGACAGGCACCATATATCCCACAAAACCCGAAATATTTACTCTCTGGCCCTTCACTGAAAAGGTTACCGACTCCTGTTTTTAGAGTTAAGTTTAAAACTCTTCGTGGCATGGAGGGGGAGTACATAAAAAGTACCACCCCCCAAAAAAAAAAGGAAGAAAAGGCATGGCTTTAAAGCAGTGGTTCTCAGCCTTTCTAATGCCGAGACCCTTTAATACATTCCTAATGTGGTGGTGACCCCCAACCATAACATTATTTTCGTTGCTACTTCATAACTGTCATTTTGCTACTGTTATGAATCATAATGTAAATATCTGTGTTTTCCGATGGTCTTAGGCGACCCTGCTAGCGGTTCTCAAACTGTGGGTCGGGAAGGTTGAGAACCGCTGCTTTTAGGGTGACTGGAGTAGGGATGGAAACTTACTTCCAACTTTCAAGGAACAGATAATTCCTGTCCCATCCTGTGTTCCAAGGCCTAGAAAACAGTGGAGGGCTTCCCGGTTCCTCTCCCCGGTTCACAGAGGTTTACAATCCCTGAGCTGTTTAACTGGCGAGGACTGGACGTAATGAAAGTAACAGCTGACAGCGATGGAACCTTGTTCCCCGGGCCGCCAGGTGCTGTGCTGAGGAAAAGGTTCCCGTTGGATCCTCTTGACGATCAGGAGAGGAAATGGGCACCCAGTTCTGTGGGTGGAATTGGGGTCTCGGGAGGATAAGCACATTTCCCATCGCACCAGTTGGTAAGAGCTCAGGCCACTAACCCTTGTTTCTGCCTGCAGAGACTAAATTCTGAACAACACGCCATTTCATTTGAACCCAATGAATCTGCAAATATGAAGGAAATGTCTAATTTCCTGAGAAAATATACAGTACCAAAACCAAATATCAAAATAATATGGGGGAAAGGGTGGCTTATCAACATCCTACCAACTCTCAGGGAGCAAATTATTATGTCCCACAAATTGATCAGAGTCATAAAAAACAAACAAACAGGCTTCTCAACAAATTTTATACCGGGTTGGAGTCCAGTGGATTAGAACAGCATACCTCTCTTAACCCATCACCCTCTCCCCGCCATAAAAAGAATCCCTGTGAGGTAAGCCAGGTAACATTTCAGCTGCACTCCGTGCCAGGCACTATTCTAAGACTCTCCAAGCAGGCGCTCACCTCACCTAGCAACAATCGGCCCAGGAAACGGAGCCGGGAGCTGAAGGGTGGTCCGGAGGCTCACAGCCAGCAGGTGAGGGCACCGGGACCAGAGCCTAAGGCGGTCAACACAGTCGCGTCCCTCACGGGCTCCCTGCGTTTCTACGGGGATCCACTGAAAAGCCTAACGCAACCCGCGGGGCCCAGGGCACAGAACCGAGCCTCAGCGTTCCTCCGGGGCCGTCCCGGCCGCCACAATTCACCCAAGCCCCCAGCACAGCAGTTCTGGGCCCCAACCCTTCCAAAGAGGCGGGACCCAACTCCTGGCAAAAATGCCACAACATCCACCCACCTCAAACGCCTGACGCTAACTTTAAGAACCCGGCATCCGAGGATCCCGCATTTTACTAGCCCGGTGGTCGGCAAACTCATGAGTCAACAGAGCCAAATATCAACAGTCCAACGATCGAAATTTCTTCTGAGAGCCACATTTTTTACACTTAAACTTCTTCTAACGCCACGTCTTCAACATAGACTCGCCTAGGCCGTGGTATTTTGTGGAAGAGCCACACTCAAGGGGCCCAAGGGCCGCCTGTGGCTCGCGAGCCGCAGTTTGCCGACCACGGTACTAGTCCATCTTCCTGAGGCCTCCAGGAAAAGGAAATCCCTCTGGGAAATGGGAATGGGCCGCATTTGGTTTTTCAAAAATGTATGAAAACGAGAAAGTTTTTACATGGCGAGTCTAAAGGGAACACCAGACGGAGTAGTGGCTGCTTGGGGCGGGGAGCCACCACGACTGCCAAGGGCTGGAGGGGGTTGCGGAGGGACGATGGCAACCCCCCAAATGGGATTGGGGTGAAGGTTGCGCGCACACACACACACCAAAAAGGGCTTAAAAAGCCCCAAGGTGCGCACTCACCATGGACACGTGTTGGCTCTGCGTGCAATTACCCGTCCGAGGAGGCTGGTGGTCCAGTCACTGGGTGGCATTTCCCTCACGGCCTCCGCCCGCGGCCATCGACGCCCAACAGCCGCTCCTCGCTCCGCGCAAACGCGTGTCCGCGGGGCCGTGCGCAGGGGCGGCCCGGCCTCAACCCTCGGTTCCCGGGGTTTCTGATTCTTCTCACTCACAAGCCCCCTTCTTTTCACTTTTTAAAGCACCTGGAGGCCTTCGGGGGGCTCGGCCCAGAGGCAGCCCCGCAGACCGTTGACGGTGCGGAAAGCCCGATTGTGAGGTCATCGGCGAACCCCCGACGTCTGGCGGGCCCTGCCCCGCGCGAGGCCCGAGGCCCGAGGCCTGCCGGGGAGGCCGTGCCGGGCCCGCAGTCTGGAGGTCGCCGGGAGAGCAAGGAAGCCCATGTCCGGGGCCCCGAGGAGGCGCCGCGACGCGAGTCCATCCCCCTCACAGGCACCTAGACGACGCCTCGCTGCCTCTCAGGCACCGAGCCGGCCGGGTCGCCTCCGGCAAGGTCCCAAGATGGCGGTGCTGGGGCCCTGAGGCCGGCTGCGCATGCGCCAGGCCCGGCCTTCCGGTTTAGGCCCGCGCCCGGGCGTCGAGTCCCCGGATTTTCCCAGAGCTGGGAACCCGACCCCAGCCTCTCCGTGGAGAGCCCTCAGGAGGACCACGGCCTCCACTCAGGACAGTGTCAGAGGCGCAGGTCTCCAAGCCCGGCCGCACCCACGGGAGAGGACGGGGTGGGACCCAGGAACAGGCATTTCCTGGTCAGCGAGCCGCCTGCCTTTGCTGTCCTCACCGCGCTCTGCGGGCCTGCGCAAGGGCTTCTGGGAAACAATCAGTAAAGGGAGAGGAATCCTTCCCTCTGGGAGCGCTCAGCCGGATTTGGAAACTTAACGTATCTGCACCCGCTGTCTCTGCCCAGCGGTCTGTCACAGGGCTTGGTGAACAGGGTATCTGGACCCATTACTTTGGAATTATGATCTGGGCCAGTGGTCGCAAACTCATGAGTCCACAGAGCCAAATATCAACAGGACAACGATTGAAATTTCTTTTGAGAGCCACATTTTTTAAACGTAAACTTCTTCTAACGCCACTTCTTCCTCATAGACTCGCCCAGGCCGTGGTATTTTGTGGAAGAGCCACACTCAAGGGGCCAAAGAGCCGCATGTGGTTCGCGAGCCGCAGTTTGCCCACCACGGATCTAGGCAATGAACTAATTCTATTTTCCCTCCTTTGTATAGTGTTGGGGAAAGTTGGGAATGCTGGAAGAGCTAATTCTTATTTTTTGTTTTGTTAATCCTCACCCAAGGATTTTTTTTTCCATTGATGATTTTCTTTTCTTTCTTTTTTCTTTTCTTTTTTTTTTTAGAGAGAGAGTGAAGAGGGGGTGGGCAGAGAGAGAACGGTCGATGTTTGGTTGGTTGCCTCCCACATGTGCCCTGACAGGGCGGGATAGAACCTGCAACCCAGGTGGGTGCCTTTGACTGGATGCCCTTGACTGGAAATCTAACTGTGACCTTTTGGTGGGTGGGGCCATGCTCTAACCACTGAGCAACATCAGCCAGGGCAAGAGCTAATTCTTGAAAAATAAATTTCACGTCTGGACTTGCTGAGAGGATATTCACCACAAACATGTGAGGATTGCAAAGTACACATATGTAGTATAAAATGCACTCAGAAATTTGCTTTATTCTTGGACTGTACATTTCCCATGGACTGGGAAGTTCTTTTAAATCATTAAATATTAAGACGACCATCTCTGCTATTAAATTACAGTAAATGTTCTACCATTCAAATTAAGCCTTTATCCCTTTGAGAGTTTTCAACATCAATTGATTGAGCTTCAGGCTTTACAACGTTTACCCTTGTAGAGATCATCTTTATAGTTCCTCTGGGAAATGGGGAAATGGGGATGTGCCGCATTTTGTTTTCAAAACTATGAAAACGAGAAATTTTTTAAATTTAGGAAATGCATCTCGTTAAATAAAGTTGTTGGATTTCATTTGCCCACGTTTTTTTAAAAAATGCTTCCGTTTCAGAATTCTATTAGGTCATATGTTGATTAGGTTTCATTATGTTCTGGGGGAAAGATATGATTCCATGACAAGCAAGAAAACAAGTGCTGAGTGGGCAGGCACTTCAACTGCAAACATCCCCCCCACCTTTAAAGGTGCCTGGCACAGAATGTGTGATCTGTGAATATTTTTCAAGTGAATGACTGAAGTCTTTAAAAAGGGGTTGTGTCGGAGTTAGAATTACCGTTCAAGTTGAATCATCTGCTAGGTTAGCTGATAAAAATCAACTTTTCATTTGTCACAAACTAGCCTAGTGTGGTCAAGTAAAAGTACAGGATAACCCAGTTAAATTTGAATTCAGATTAACAAATAATTATTTATTTACTGGTTGATTTGAGAGAGAGAGAGAGAGAGAGAGAAACGTGGATTTGTTGTTCCACTTATTTATGCCTACATTAGTTTATTCTTGTATGTACCCTAACTGGGGATGGAACCTACAACTATGGCATATCAGAATGAAACTCTGAGCTACCCAACCATGATCAACAAATACTTTTTAAAAAATATTTTTTATTGATTTCAGAGAGGAAAGGAGAGGGAGAGAGAGATAGAAACATTAATGATGAGAGGGAATCATCGATCTGCCACCTCCCGCACCCCCACTACAGGGGATCTAGCCTGCAACCTGGACATGTGTCCGGACCGGGAATCGAACCATGACCTTTTGGTTCATAGGTCAATGTTCAACCACTGAGCCACACTGGCTGGGTGAACAAATAATTTTTTAGCATTGGTATGTCTCATTAGGGCATACTGGGTTTCCTATATTTTATCTGGCACCATAGTGTTGAGGTAGGAAAGGAAGATGATTTCATACCTCTTAGAAAGAGAACTAGAGAATGGGGGGGAAATGGTATCTGGATTTTACAAATAAGTACCTCCAAACAATTCTGAAGCAGGCCTGAAGACCACACTTGAGAAATTTTGATTTATAAAGTACCTGGCCCTGTACCAAGGATTGTATTTACATGATCTCAATGGAAACATCCTATGCAATAGGACCATTTAAAAAAATATTTTATTATTTCATTATTTTTGTTTTACAAATGAGGGGAGAGTCTCAGAGATAGGAGGTCACTTGTTCCAGTTTCCACATTTTCATTCAGTTCACCCCAAAAATATTTATGGGGAACTGCGTGCTGGTCTGGTCCATTGGTTTCACACGCAGTCGGCCTCCAGAGCTGGAAAATTCCAGTCTCTGCCCGTTCCTCAGCTTCCCTCCCCTTCCCCACTGCAGCTGCAGTTTCCGTGGTAACAGAGCCACCTGCTTTCTATAGCCAACAAGAGTTAAGAGCACTTGAAGAGGAACAAGCCAGAACCATTCGCGTTGACCTTAGCCTGGCTGGGGGGTGGGGGGAACTGCCTAAAGCCCCGAAGCCTTCTCCATCAGCGTTGTATGCGAGTGCGAAGATCTGCTGGGATCTCCGCACAACAAAAATCTGCCTACGTGAGTCCCAGCACACTCCACAGAGTCATAGGTTTTCAGTTCAGAAGCTGCTGCAAACACCGGTGACACAGTATGCATCCTTACCAGTTATTAATTCATTAATCTATCATTCAACTAATAATTGGAGGGAAGGTGGCCTTCCATGTTTTAGACCAGTGGTCTTAGACCCACAGGTTGAGAACCGCTAGCAGGGTCGCCTAAGACCATCGGAAAACACAGATATTTACATTACGATTCATAACAGTAGCAAAATGACAGTTATGAAGTAGCAACGAAAATAATTTTATGGTTTGGGGGTCACCACAACATGAGGAACTGTATTAAAGGGTCACGGCATTAGGAAGGTTGAGAACCACTGTTTTAGACAATGCTAGAAAGACCCTGAAGATATAATTGCTATCAAAATATTCATGGCCTATGGGGAAGGAAGAAGTTTTCATCTAGCCTTGGCCAGGTAGCTCAGCTGATTAGACTGTTGTCCCGATATGCCAAGGTTGTGGGTTCAATCCTGGTCAGGGCACATACAAGAATCAACCAATGAATGCATAACTAAGTGGAACAACAAATTGATGTTTCTCCCTCTCTACCTTCCTCTCTCTCTCTCTCTCTCTCTCTCTCTCTCAAATCAACAAAATTTTAAAAGTTTTAGATATACCCTTCTAGATTCTTCCAGCTGTTCTAATTATTAAATAGACATGAGACAGATTAACAAAGGAAATTAACTAGACTTGATTACACACATACATATGGGAACCCCACATACATAAGAGGTTCCGGGACAGAAAGGAAAAAGGCCAGCACACAGTTCTCAATGAATACTTTTTGGGGTGACTGAATGGAAATGTGGAAACTTGAACAAGCGACCTCCTATCTCAGAGCTTCTTCCCTCCTTTGTAGAATAAAAATAATGAAATAATAAAATATTTTAAAGTATGGCATTCTGGGCTAAGGAATGAGGTAAGGTGCCCTGGACCTTCTGAAGGGGAGGAGGTCATTTGAAGGATGATAAGAACAGCAGATGTTCCATCATAAGAAGTTTGCCCTGCCCTATAGATAGGTCACAAAAGGTTATTTCTGGTGATCATGCTTATTATGGGAAAGACCTGCAATTTAAATTCTTGTAGGTAGTTAAAGGAAGAGCAGAAGTTTCCCCTGAGTGTGCAGAATCTGGATTGCTGCCTTCAGCTCAAAATCGTCCACATGTCCAAGTGGCCCCTTGGTGTTCTAGCCCCTTTAACCTCTCTCTACCTTCCTGTTTCTTAGAATCCAACAAGGATACATTTATTTTTTTGTTTATTCCTCATTATAAATTATAAAAATAGAGCCCATTATGTATGAGACCTATATTAGAGTCGGGGGGGGATACAGAGATGAGTTTAAAAAATAGAACAATATATTGGAAATGACCTGGTGAGATTGATATTAGATGTTAAACGGATAATCACAAACACAGCAAACATTTACTGAGCACCTGCTAGGGCGCCAGGCACTGTTTTAGGCAAAGGGATGACACCGATAAAGCAAAGGGACTTGGTAGCCATTCTCATGGCGCTTACATTCTGGTGGAAAAAAAGGAAAAATGTGTGAACGAATCAGGTAGTGTTCTTTCCGTGACAGCAAATAGGATATTCAACTCAAATGGGCTTAAATAAGAAGGAGAATGTATTGGCCTAATTCCGTGGTCGGCAAACTGCGGCTCGAGAGCCACATGTGGCTCTTTGGCCCCTTGAGTGTGGCTCTTCCACAAAATACCACGGCCTGGGCGAGTCTATTTTGAAGAAGTGGCGTTAGAAGAAGTTTAAGTTTAAAAAATTTGGCTCTCCAAAGAAATTTCAATCCTTGTGCTGTTGATATGTGGCTCTGTTGACTAGTGAGTTTGCCAACCACCGGCCTAATTCATTGAAAATGGCAAAGGCATAGTTAGTTGCATCGGTATTTACAAACGTACTCTATATGACGGCAGACCTCTATCGTTGTTCTGCTCCACACTCCTTTTTCCTGCTTCTTGCCGCCGAAACCCTCTTTTCTATGAGGAACTAGTTGGTATCTGACCAAGGCCTGCTCAGCCGTCCCGGATTCCCTGATTAAACCCAATGAAAAGTATCCTTACGAGAGTGAGGCAGAGGGCGACTGGACACACAGACGAGGAGGTGGTGTGGAAGTGGAGGCAGGGGGCAGTTCGTTGAGGACTCACCCACGCCGGGTTCAGACCTCTGAGAATCGCTCACCCGCCTCGTGTTGGGCTGGGAAGGAGAACTACCTGGTGCGCGCCCTTGCCCTGTCCGGGGCATGCGGCTTCACTCTGCCGGCGATGGGAAGAGGGACCTAGCTGCTGGTGGGCTAGGCACAGGTGTCTGAATCATAGAGAGGACCCCCAACTGCCTGGGAGGGTCCGCTCTCCCCCCACAACTATCCCCGCACCCCAGGGAGCCGCGCATTAATTAGCCAAAGGACAAATACCAGGACCGGTCATGAGAGAGACCACAGACGCAAGGAAAAAGCATTGCATCTTAGTATCTTCAAGGCAAATCTCTTGATGTTTTTTGAAGTTTCCATTCTGCACTGAGTTATGTAAACCATGTAGCCAGTCCTGCTTGCAGGAGATAATCTCTTTCTACCCGGAGGGGAACACACTTGGCTCTACCTTCTGCACGAACTCCTCGGACCAGTTATGGACGTGGTAACGTGATCCTGGCCTTGCCGAGGGCTCGCCCGCCGTCCACATATATTTAACTGTGCCTCTTCTCGGGGGCCCAGGGTACAGACTCGCTGCCCTTGTCAATCTCCTCCCCACCTGACATGGCCCATCAATCACCAGCCCTGGCAATTCCGCCTCCTGAAATAGCTCTTTACCCAAACCCGGGATCACTGTGTCCCATACTGCGAAGGCCACCACTACCTCAGTTTGGATCCCTCCAATCACATCCTGTCTCCTTGCGTTTGTAGTCATTTTCCATGGCTTTAAAAAAATATATATATATTCTTATTTCAGAGAATGGAGAGGGAGAGAGGGTTAGAAACATCAATGGCGACAGAGAATCATTGATTGGCTGCCTCCTGCACACACCCCACTGAGGATCAAGCCTGCAACCCGGGCATGTGCCCTGACTGGGAATGGAACCTTGACCTCCTGGTTCATAGGTTGATGCTCAACCACTGAGCCATGCCGGCCCGGCTTTCCATAGCCTTTTAAGACTGAAAACCTGACTCTGTCATTCCTCAACCTAAAATCCTCCAAGACCCTGGCTGGGTAGTTTAGTTGGTTAGAGCTTCATCCCCATATGCCAAGGTTTGGGGTTCGATCCCCAGTCAGGGCACATACAAGCATCAACCCAATGAATGCATAAAGAAATAGAACAACAGATCAACCTTTCCTTCTCTCTCTCTCTCTCTCTCTCTCTCTCTCTCTCTCTCTCTCTCTCCCCCTCCTCCCCCCTGCCCACTTCTACTTTTAGGTATTGAAACTGAAGATATACACATCCTTGGGCCTGCCCATTCTCATTTGAGGAACCTAGACGTCTACTCTGAGGGAATAATAATAGCACTGAGCAAGAATAATACTATTTCCCAGTGTTTGAGTGGCTACTCTATGCCGGTCATGTTCGAGTTACTGGGACACATTTTTTTTAAATTTACTTATTTTTATTTTATTTTGTTTTTTATTTATTTATTTCAGAGAGGAAAGGAAAGGGAGAGACAGAAATATCAATGATGACAGAGAACCATTGATCAGCCACCCCCTCCCCGCCTGCACACCCCACCCTGGAGATCCAGCCTGCAACTATGGCCCTGACCCGGAAGCAAACCGTGACCTTCCGGGTTCATAGGTCGAAGCTCAACCACTGAGCCAGCCTGCCGGGCATTACCGGGATACATGTAGACGGGCAACGGAGATCACGTTCCTGTTTTCCTGGGGCTGACAGTCTCGTGGGGTGTCGATTGTCAAATTAGTTGAGATTTAAGAAAGTTCCCACAAGTTTGGACGACAGAGTGGTGTGCAGCCATCGGAATCCACTAAAACCCGCTCAGCTCATCAATGAGGGCGCCCCTCGGGGGATGCGGGTTTGCCAGCCCAGCAGTGAGGATACCCAGCCTCTGAGCGCCGACCAATCAACAAGGGTCTCCCTGGCGCCAACCAATCAACAAGGGCCTCCCTGGGGCGACCAATAGTTCCAGAGATGACGTCAACCGGTTCACGTGTCTGAAGGCCTTCCAACCTCTGACCTCCAAACCCTCTGTGAAATGGGTCCATCTGCAGAGATACTGCCCGGCTAGCACAGATCTCCCTTACTACGATAGAAAATGAAATCCAGGCCCCGGTCCGGTGGCTCAGTTGGTTGGAACGTCATCTCATACACCAAAGAGGCTGCAGTCAGGGCACATACCTAGGTTTTGGGTTTGATCCCCTGTCCGGGCACTTACAGCAGACAACTGATCACTGTTTCTCTCTCTTCACCCCACCCCCGCACTTTCCTCTCTCTAAAATCAATAAAAAAAAATATCACCCGGTCAGGATTAAAATAATAAATAAATAAAATTCAGCACTGTGCCCAGCTTGGCGTGGCTCAGTGGTTGAGGGTCAACCTATGAACCAGGAGGTCACAGTTTGATTCCCCGTTGGGGCTCGCGGCCACATGGCGGGCTTGATCCCCAGTGTTCAGGGTGCAGGAGGCAGCCGATTAATGATCCTCTCTCATCATTGGTGTGGGTTTTTTTTTATAATATATTTTATTTTTTTACAGAGAGGAAGGGAGAGGGATAGAGAGTTAGAAACATCGACGAGAGAGAAACATCGATCAGCTGCCTCCTGCACACCTCCTACTGGGGATGTGCCCGCAACCAAGGTATATGCCCTTGACCGGAATCGAACCTGGGACCCTTCGGTCGGCAGGCCGACGCTCTATCCACTGAGCCAAACTGGCTAGAGCTCATCATTGATGTTTCTATCTCTATCTCTCTCTCCTTTCCTCTCTTAAATCATTTAAATACATATATATATATATATATGTATATATATATATATCCTATATAATCCTATATAATAAAGAGCTAATATGCTAATTAGACCAAACAGCAGAACAACTATCTGGATGACCTGCAAGAGCTGAACCCCTTGCACGAATTTCGTGCATCAGGCCTCTAGTGTGTGAGTGTGTGTGTGTGTGTGTGTGTGTGTGTGTGTGTATACATTTTTTAAAAATTCAGCACTGTCTTTTTCTTTCCTCAGTCTTCTTGGGCTGCCGTAATAAATCGCCATTGACTGGGCAAATTAAACAACAGAAACTTATTTTCTCACGGTTCGAGAAGTCCACGATCAAGGTGTCAGCAGGGTTGGTTTCTCCTGAGGCCTCTCCCCTTGGCTTGTGGGTGGCTGCCTTCCCCTGTGTCCTCACAGAGGGTAGATCATGGGAGGGACTTCTTCCCTCCGTGAACCTGTAGGTGTGTAGATTTCCTCTTTCTATGAGAACACCAGTCATTCTGTTAGAATCCACTGTGGTGACTTATTTTACCTTAACTGCAAATACAGTTACACTCTGAGGTCCTAGGGGTTAGGACTTCAACATATGAATTTGGGGGAGGGGGGAGATACAATTCAGCCTATAGCAGAGTAGTAGTCTCTTTGGGTGTTTTTTGTTTGTTTGTTTGTTTTTGGTATTTTATTTTTAAAATATATTTTATTGATTTTTTACAGAGAGGAAGGGAGAGGGATAGAGAGTTAGAAACATCAATGAGAGAAACATTGATCAGCTGCCTCCTGCACACCTCCCACTGGGGATGTGCCTGCAACCAAGATACATGCCCTTGACCAGAATCGAACCTGGGACCCTTCAGTCCGCAGGCCGACGCTCTATCCACTGAGCCAAATCTGTTAGGGCTTTTTGTATCTTGACAGAGTAAATGCACAACTACATATATGGCTCAGATTATTTCTGCATTTCTAAGCTCTCTGTGCTTTCCTGGGAATGTGTTTCTTTCCTCCAATGGGGGATGCAAAGTCCTTATTATCTCTGGATTTTGGATACATGCTAGGAGTTCTCCATATGAACCAAATTTCTTATCAATTCTCTATGTTCTGGATTGCCCACCCATTGCTGGCCTGCCCCTCCCACCAGGGACAGTGTCAACGTGGGGAACCTAATGTTCCTTGAGCAAAGGTGGAATGGAGAATCGTGAGGCTCTGGATACATGGTGCTCTAGCCAGCCTTTGCTTCCGTGTGTTATAGAGCCCTAAAGAGTTGGGTCAGTTCTGTCCACGTATCCTGCCCTCCCAGTTGAAAAGTAAGAATCAGTGTGCGCTGTACTTCTCACAGCATCAGCGTCTAGGCTGGGGTGAGCCAGGTCTCCCAAAACTTAAGGAGGCACCAGAGAACTCAGTGGTCAAGAGAAATAATATTTCAACCAAGGTTTTTAGAAATCACAATGAATGCAAAACAGGCCTCCGGGTACTTCAAGCTCGGTAGGGTGACAGCGGGAACCCTGGCCCCTCTGGGGCCGAGCCTTGGCTCACACTTCCAGGAGAAATTTGTTCTTGGCCATTTCCAATCTTCTCCCCAAATCTGCCTCCTGGGGAGGGGAGCGTAGGAGAAGGAGAGCAGTAAAAATGGCCTGAGCTGCTTCCAGACTTATCCTGTTTGAGCTGGTCTTCCTACTCCGTAAGGAATGGCTTTCTTGTTCTCGGGGAGTAAAACCTTGGCTGCTCATTAACTTCCAAAGTCTCTGGGAATCCAAGACCTACCTACCCGTCTCCTGGGGGGAGGGAAAAGCATGGATGGAGGCAAAAGCATGGATGTCAGCGCAAACCCTGTCCACAGTCTCCCTATCCCACAAGCCACAGTCCTGTCGATTGTATTCCCCCAAACACCACCTTCAGACCAGCTCTCTTCCTCTCCTTTGCAGGACTTCCAGTCTACCCCTCCCCTCCCCATATTTCTCCTGGGTTCCTCCACTGGTCTCCTGATGGTATTCTGCTCCCATTCCTGCCCACCCCACAATGAATTCCCCACGAAAATAAGATTTTACCACTCTATGTCAAAGCAACCAGCACGTCCCCTTACAAAAAAACCAAGCTCCTTCACTAACGTCCATTAGGCTTACAAGCTTTGGGAGTTGTAGAGTTTTCCTTGAAGCCATGTTTGTACAGTTTTTTCTAACTATGATGCCATATAATTCATTGCAAAACAGACCATGGCTATGAATATTGCTGCGCGCGTGCGTGCGCACGTGTCTGTGTGTGTGTCTGTGTGTGTGTGTGTGTGTGTGTGTGTGTGTGTGTGTGTGTTTAGGTAGCCACAGAGCTGGGTTTGTCAACCTCAGTACTACTAACATTTGGGACCACACTGTGGGGGCTGTTCTGAGGTATAGAATGTTGAGCAGCATCCCTGGCATCCACCCAACAGCACGACTCAGTTGTCCCACCAAAATTACCTGCAGACATTGCCAACTGTCCCCCGGGGGCCCAAATCGCCCCTCTTTTGAGAGTCATAGTCACATAATGAGATGACAAAGCAATAAAAGTGAAATTATTTTCGTTGGTTTATAATTAAATTTGTCTTTTTATTGAGCTTGAGTAACATCCTTTATAGACCTACTTGGTGCTAAGTGAAATGAAACACACTCAATGCATTAGAAAATGCTGGTGTAAGATGGTCAGTACCCTGACTATTGGGGGGAAACATATTAAAACGAGGAACCACGGACACAGTTGCATAGCAGAGGGTTGGTCTTCACACCTTCTTACGTTCTGTAAATGGGCATTTTCTGGAATACTGGGCACATTGTGCCCGTCCAAGAACACAGGTCCCTTCATTAATTATTAGACATTGATGTATACGTAGCTTGGACTCCAGCCGGCAGTCAGCTCATGAATCAGGGGGAAATTCCATGGGAGGATGTTGACCTAAAATTTTCATCTGGACACTGGGCCTTGTGTTCATGTTCTAGTGAGATTTCCAGACATAAATTTCTCTCCCAACTGCAGTCTTTTTTCTTTCTATCCCTGCCATCAAGATCACCCTCAAACCTCTTCACTGCTCTTCATCCCCATCCTCCTACTGTGGAGGCAACTGCCATCTTCTCTCCGGTGACCACTATGTTAGGTGCCTCCCAGCATCCTCCCGGACCCCTCACAGCCATTCTCCAATCAGCTTTTGGATGAATGTGAAAACACATGCGTGTCTCTCCATCTTAAAACCCTTTCACAGCCCTAGACAGTTTGGCTCAGTGGATAGTGTCAGCCCACAGACTGAAGGTTCTCAGGTTCAATTCCAGTCAAGGACACATACCTCGGTTGCAGGCTTGATCCCTGCCCCCAGTCTGGGCACATGCTGGAGGCAACCAACCAATGTGTCTCTCTCACATCGATGTTTCTCTCTCTCTGTTTCTCCCTCTCCCTTCCACTCTAGAAATCAATGGGAAAGTATCCTCAGGTGAGGATGAAAAAAACAAACAAACCAAAAACAAAACCCTTCCATAGCAGCTCCCGCCATGTTAGAATGCTGTCCCATGCACCAAAAAGGTTGCAGGTTCAATGCCTGGTCAGAGCACATACCTAGGTTTCAGGTTCAATCCCTGTCAGGACTTGTACGGGAGGCAACTGATGGATGTTTCTCTCCCACGTCTATGTTTCACTCTCTCTCTTTAAAATCAGTAAACATATCCTCCGGTGAGGATTAAAAACACGCACACAGCCCTAGCCGGTGTGGCTCAGTGGATAGAGTGCTGGCCTGCTGACCAAAGGGTCCTGTGTTTGATTCTGGTCAAGGGCACGTGCAGGCTGCTCCCCAGCCTGGGCCCTGGTCAGGGCTGGTGCAGGAGGCAACCAGTCGATGTGTTTCTCTTTCACATCGATGTTTCTGTCTTTCCTTCTCTCTTCACTCTCCCTGAAAACCAATGGAAAAACATCCTCGGGCGAGGATTAACAAAAAATTAAAAAATAAACACACCACACACACACACACACACACACACACACACACACACACACACACACATTTCCACAGCAAAGTATTGCCCCAACCCCTCACACCACAGGGATAGCTACTGTCAAATCAAAACAAAACAACAAAACCAGTAACAAAATGTTCACAAAGATGTGGAGAAATTGGAATCCTTGTAAGGCCAACCTCAAAAAGACAAATACTGTGTGATTCCATTTATATGAGGTACTTACAGTTGAAACTGATAGCAAAGCAGAACAGACTAGGAAAACTAGAACTTAGCTTTTAGCGAAAATTATTAAATTGGTTCCCTTAAGGGTTGTAACCGCACTGGAATGTAGTCCTGTCATGGGGCCCTGAGGGATAAGCAAGTTTCAGGGATAAGCATAAAAAATATACTTCGCTTAAGATAACAGAAGAATGTAGTCTTTTAAACACAGGATGTATAGCTCTGGTTTTTTTCTGCCCTTAAGATAACATCACTGACTTATAATCCTCAAGATGTCTTGCAGAACTCTGTAAGCACGAAAGACCACCTGGCCATAGTCATGAGACCCCGGACAACATGCCACTAAGCACTAAATAAATCAGATGAAATTGCTGAAGCTTGCACAAGAACGAACCAATCGACACAGCCATGACCCTGAACCCTTTACTCATGATTATTCATGATTTTTTTGCCTTTATAAACAACACCCCCCACACACATTGTAAGCCATTGGGGGGGGGGGGCGGGTCTGGGTTTTAAGCAAAAGCTTCCCATTTTCCTCGTGTGGCTCCCACAACAGAGCAACCCTGATTCCTCCACTGCGGTTGTCCATGTTCAGTGTTTGGCTCTGCGGTGTGCCGGGCGGAGGAACTCTCTCTCTGTTTGGCTACAGAGACAGAGAGCAGAGAGTAGAATGGTGGGTGGTGGGTGCCAGGAGGGGTTGGGGAGGAGACAAAGGAGAGTGACGGTTTAATGGAGACAGAGTTTCAGTTTTACAAGAGGAAAGGGGTTCTGGAGTCGGTGGTGGTGATGGCTGCACAACATCATGAATGTATTTCACACCACTGAACTGTACACTTAAAAATGGTGAAGGTGGTGCCCAGCCAGTGTTGCTCAGTGGTTGAGCATTGGCCCATGAGCCAGGAGATCACAGTTTGATTCCCAGTTAGGGCACAAGCCAGGGTTGCAGGCTCCAACCCCAGTGTGGGGCGAGCAGGAGGCAGCCAATCAATGATTCTCATCATGGATGTTTCTATCTCTCTCTCCCTCTCCCTTTCTGTCTGAAATCAATAAAAATATATTTTTTTAAAAATGGTTAAGATAGCAAATTTGATGTTGCATGTATCTTGCCACAATAACAAAAATGACAAGAGAAAAGATGTCGGACAAGGCTGGCCAGTGTGGTTCAGTGGTTGAGCATCAACCTATGAACCAGGAGGTCTCGGTCTGATTCCCGGTGAGGGCCCAGGCCCGGGTTGCGGGCTCGGTTCCCGATGTGGGGCATGCAGGAGGCAGCCAATCAATGATTCTCTCTCATCGTAATGTTTCTAACTCTCTCCCTTCCTCTCTGAAATCAATAAAAATATATTATTTTTAAAAAAAAGATGTAGGTCAAGGTTCCAGTCATCAGAAGGCATGACGAGGGGAAGGCGATCCACCTCTGGGATGGCTCATTCAAGTGTCTGGCAAGTGGATGCCGGCTGCAGCCAGGAAGCCTCCCTTCTCCCACTCAGGGCATCGCCACTGAGCTGCTTGAGTGTCCTTGCAACATGGCGGCTGGCTCCCTCCAGAGTGTCTGATCCAAGAAAGCACGAGGCAGGAGCCTCAGTGTCTTTTCCGACTTAGCCCGGGCAGTCCCACCTGGTCATTTCTGCTGTTGGTGACACATGCCAGCTCAGGGTGGGAGAGCACTTTACAAGGAGGTGAAGATGGCCGAGCGCCATCCTGGAGGCTGGTTATTACAATCAGAAATGGTGACGGAGGGGTGTGAACGTGGATTCTCAGAAGGAGATCCTTCCCCCAAGCCGCCAGATAAAAGCTCAACCCAGCCCTTACCTTGATTTCAGCCTCGCCACGTGAGACCCTAAAGCTAAGAGCCCAATCGAATGTGCCTGGACTTCTGACCTGTAGAACGGTGAGATGATAAATGGGTGTTGTTTTAAGCCACTGAGTCTGTGGTAATTTGTCACACACAAATCGAACCCTAATCCAGAGCTGTTGTCAGACTGGACCATGGGATCCGAATTAGACAAGGAGGGACGTAAACTCAGATGTCGTAGACTGAGTGTGCCAATAAGATCACAGAATTTTGTGTGTGGATTGTGTGGGTGGGTGGGGGAAGGGAAGACCTGGAGGGACAGGGGCTAGTGATGAGAAAAAACAAAAAACTATATAATACCAAGATTGCAGACACAATGCAGTTTCTTTCTTTTTTTTTAATCTTTATTGTTGAAAGTATCATATAGGTCCTCCTTTTCCCCCCATTAACCTTTCCCAGCCCGTTCCACCCCCCACTGCAGGCCCTCAGCACCCCATTGTCTGTGTCCACGGGTTATGCATATATGCATACAAGTTCATTGGTTGATCTCTTCCCACCCACCCTCCCCTGTGACAGTCTAGATAGATAGATAGACAAGTAGACAGGTGGATGGGTGGATGGATGGATGGATGGATGGATGGATGGATGGATGGATGGATACGCATAGAAAAAAAATAAGACATTCTAAACTAATCAGTTGCTTGGCAATTTAAAAGGCAAGAAAGTTCGCCTTTCATTTCTAGTCTCTGAATAAATAAGAAAAGGAAGTCGACAATCAAATTAGCTGCATGAATGGACACTCTTTTCAGTTACTTATGTTAAACGGACTGAAAAAAAATCAGTTTTGTTTTCCTTTAGAAAATATTTCATATTTTCAACCTTAAGTATTTTAAAAGCTGTGTTTCATTTTATTTTTTTTTAAAGTTTTTAAAACGTGGTTATAGTCTGAGAAAACATTCAGAAGTTTGGACTTTTTTTTTTTTTTAGCTGTCTGTTACCTTCCCAAAAAAAAAAAACTGTTTAAGAACAAAAACTAGCAAACATAAAAAAACTTAACTTAACCCATACCTGACACATGCCACGAATTCAGTTCATGTTTATAAACTGAATAACTAAGACAATAAGATCTACTATACCATCAGAATTAATGTTATTAACTAATAAACACAACTTTAAAATGTAGCAGCACTCTAACAAGGAAATACTCTATCTTTAGTTATGACTAATATAAATTTTTTTAATTGATTTCAGAAAAGAAGGGAAAGGGAGAGATAGAAACATCAATGATGAGAGAGAATCATGGATCGGCTGCCTCCTGCACACCCCACACTGGGGATCGAGCCCACAACCCAGGCATGTGCCCCTGACCGAAAGTGAACCCGGGACCCCTCAGTCCACAGGCCAATGCTCTGTCCACTGAGCCAAACCAGCCAGGGCTAAAAATTTTAATATAGAAGAAAAAAAGGTGGACTAAGTACCCCTAAACCTTAAGAGCAGTTAACCCTCTGGTGTTTGATTATATCAAGAATCTGCAACTATTTCTTCCCATTGACCAAATAATTGTGCTCCTGGGGAGTCCTCATTAGGAAAGAAACAACAAGGGGGGCCCCAAATAATGCATGTACAAGCACTGTCATTCTGCTCTTTTTTAAATTTATGAAAATAAATTTAGAAAGAAGCTGGAAGCCCCATCATTTCTGAATGGCAAATACATTTTGGTGTATCCCAAAGATGAAAATTTAAGCTGTCAGTACAAGTCATGTCTCTAAAGAATGGTTAGCCCTGGCTGGGTAGCTCAGTTGGTTAGAGTGCCGTCCCCATATGCCAAGGTTTCGGGTTCCATCGGGGCACATACAAGAACCAACCAATGAATGCATGAATAAGTGGAACAACAAATCAATGTTTCTCTCTCGCTCGCTCGCTCTCCCTTCCTCTCTCCCTAAAGTTTATTTTTTAAAAGGTGTAAGTGCTGATGAGATCGTGTTAAGTGAAAAACTCGACGTGCACATCATGCAGAATGCCAGCTCCGTAACGGCTGGGAACTTAGCTTTGCTCGCTGCTGCAGACCTGGCACCTAAAACAATGCTTTGCACATAGGAAGCACTCACTTAAAAAATATATTGAATGAATGAATGAATGAATGAATGACTGGTATGCTCACAATTTCATTAAAAGTGGTTTTCATGCCCTAACCGGTTTGGCTCAGTGGATAGAGCGTCAGCCTGCGGACTCGGGTCCCAAGTTCGATTCCGGTCAAGGGCATGTACCTTGGTTGCGGGCACATTCCCAATAGCGGGTGTGCAGGAGGCAGCTGCTGGATGTTTCTCTCCCATCGATGTTTCTAACTCTCTCTCCCTCTCCGTTCCGCTATGTAAATAATCAATAAAATATATTTTTAAAAAGTGGTTTTCATGACTATGTTTGCATTGAAACGAATGGGTGAAACTACTATTTCCAGACTACCCCTGGTGGGTCCGCTTGCTGGTGACTTTCATATTTTTCCCCCTTCCTGTATTTTTCTGTAATTTCTAAAGTAGCCACAATGGGCACATTTTCCTTGAGTAGTGTGAGAGAATAAAACAATCTTATCTAAAAGAGAGAACTTGTGGGGGACAGGCCAGCCCCGATAACCTATTCCTCTCAAAGCCAGGACAACCGCGGTGGATTAGGGATGGACTCGGTTACCTTCCTTCTTCCTGATTCTTCCTGCCTGGAGCCCTCTCCACCCCCACGGCTGTCATTTGATCCAAGGACACTCTGGAGGGTCAGCAAATGGGGAAACACGTGGGTGGCCCTCTCTGGAGGAGCTCTCTGCCCAGCCACAGCTACCCATTGGGTGGTTTCCCCTTCTGTGCTACTCAAGTACCCTACCCTGCAGGTCATTCATAGGCTGTTGTGACATCACTCATCCATGTTAGACTGTAAACTTCACCAAGGCGGGGGCCGGGGTGCAGCTGGTGAGTGGGGGGAGGAGGGGAGCGGCGTGTAGTGTAGAGGGGACCTGCTTCACCCCGCCCCCTGCTGATGGACACCATCACCTCAGTCTGTCTCTCTGGAAATCGATGATAATTACGATAGAAATAATGATTCTAGATGTTATGATGGATTGCAATATTGCCAATACCCTTACCCTAGTCTCCTCTCCTCCGACCTTCCACTTCACATGCCGAGCCCTGTCCATCCTAGGTTCCTCTCCATCCTTCCAACCTTGTTCTCTCCATCATCTCCACATCTGCTGTATGTTCTTCCCCCGAGCTTCACCTGAATTCTCATTCATGTTTCAGCGTAAATGTCACCTCGTTACTGGGGTCTTTTCTGAGAATGCCCGACTCCCTCCATCTCCATAATGAACACCCATTCTTTGCTGTGGATAATGGATGCATTCTCTATTTATAAACCCATGAAACACTAATTCTTGTTCCCCCTTTCCCAGTATCCACTTTCTGTCTCTGTGAATTTGAACACATCACATAAGTGGATTCATTAAATATTTGTCCTTTTGTGTCTGGCTTAGGCCACTTAGCATAATCTCCGCCGGGTTCATCCACGTTGTATCACGCGTCAGGACTTCCTTCCTTTTGTAAGACTGGGCGAAGTTCTGTTGTATGGATGGACCACATGTTGTTTTCCCATTCATTTATTGATGGACACTTGAGTTGCTCCCATCGCTTGGCTGTTGTGAATAAGGCTGCCGTGAACGTGGATTTGAGACCCTGCCTTTAATTTTTTGGGATAGATGCCCAAAAGGAGAGTTGCTGGGTCATACAGCAGTTCTCCATACGAGGACTCTCCGTACTGTTCTCCATAGCAGTCGTACCATTTATCATCCCACCAACAGTGCACAAGGTTTCAATTTCTCCACATCCTTGGCAACACTTCTCTTTCTCTTTCTTTCTTCTTCCTTTGTTTCTTCCTCCCTTCCTTTCTGTCTTTCTCCCTAATAATAGCCATCCTAATGGATGTGATATCTCATTGTGGTGTTTATTTGCATTCTCTGATAATTAATGGTGTTGAGCATAATGTACTGTTGGCCATTTGTATATCATCTTTGGAGAAATGCCTATTGAAGTCCTTTGCCCATTTTTCAATCGGGTTTACTTATTTGTGTTGAGTTTAGGAGTTCTTTATATGTTTTGAATATTAACTCCTTGTCAGATGTATCATTTGCAAATATTTTCTTTTTAAATTTTTACTTATTGATTTTAGAGAGAGAAAGGCAGAGGAAAAGAGATAGGGGAGAGAGAGAGAGAGGAAGATATCAATTTGTTATTCCACTTATGTATGTATTCATTGGTTAATTCTTTTTTTAAAAAAATGTATTTTATTGATTTTCTTACAGAGGAAGGAAGACAGATAGTTTGAAACATCGATCAGCTGCCTCCTGCACGCCCCCTCCTGAGGATGTGCCCGCAACCAAGGTACATGCCCTTGCCCAGAATCGAACCTGGGACCTTTGAGTCCACAGGCCGACACTCTATCCACTGAGCCAAACCAGTTAGGGGAGCATTGGTTGATTCTTGTATGTCCAACCTGCAACCTTGGCGTTTAGGGATGATGCTCTAACCAACTGAGCTACCCGGCCAGGGCTGCAAATACATTTCCCCCCATTCCACAGGCTGATGGCTTCCTTTGGTGCATAAACGTTGTTAGAGGTCCCACTTGTCTACTTTTGCCTTTGTAGCCTGTGTTTCTGGTGTCATAGCCAAGAAATCGTTGGTTATCTCCAATTATCTTTAAAAATTACCTTGACTTCCTTAGTCAGATCCCCCACTCCCTGCTCCACCCCCTAGAGGAAAAGGAACGTGTATCTTCATGAGCTCTCATGCCTCCCCAGAATGGAGTCCTGGGAAGCAGGCGTGCAAAATACTTGTTGAAAGAGTGAATGATCCGTAGTTTGGTGTCCCACAGAATTTTATTCATAGTTTACACCTAACTTTCCCAAGACGGGGGGGGGGGGGGGGGGTCTCTCAGTTCCTCTGGTCGACACCCTGAAGGGAGAAAGGGAGCTTCCGGGGAGACCCACCAGCCCCTGCATTGCCATACGGCATCTCAGAAACAGAAAGTAGCTCCAGGTGCCCCGGAGGGCTCTGCGCCCGGCGGGAGCGTGGGAAGCCTTCCTGCTCTTTGATTGCAGGGTTAATGAGGTGAGACCCCTCCGCCCCTCGCTCCCCGCACCCCTCCTTTGGTATGCAGAAACCTGAGGCCTCTGGGGGCTTAGGGAAGCCTGGGGCTGGGTGAGGCTGGAAGGGGGGGAGGGGGGAAGGTCCGGTTCTTGCCTGAACCCTTCTGGAATCTTTCTCGCTGCAGCTGGAGACAGCTTTTGATTGGGTGGCCTGCTCCAGGAAGGGGGCGGGGCTGTAAGGAGAGGCAAGGTCTCCACCCGCTTCCTGGATATGGAGACATTTGCTAGGTGCTCACTCCCTTCCCGAATATGGAGACCTTCCTCGGGTCGGGGCCTCCCCCGTTCTTGGATGTGGACACGGTCATCCTTGCTTGGCCTTCCCAGCCACATCGGGCTCCCTACCTCGCTGGCGCACCAGCCCCTTCTGCACGTGGCGCAGGGCGCTCCGGCGGCCCCCTCCGCCGAGGTGGAAGGCCGGGGGTGGAGGGGTCAGGGGAACCGGCCGGCTTCCTTCCCGGCCCTCGCCAGGGCCTCTCGCCCCAGCTGGAGGGATTAAGGCCGGGAGGCGCCTGGCGTCCCTCAGTCTGGGGTGGCTGCCTGGGAGCGTCCCCGGGGAGACGGAGTGGGCCGGGGGCGGGAGGCTCCCAAATCAACCCGAGGCCCGAAGGTCATCAGAGCGGCGGCCTTCAAATTGGGTCGCTTGTGACCCCGGGGGCCGGCGTGCGCGCCCCCCGAGGGCGGAAGACAGGAGGCTTGTTCAGGAGAAGCCATTTCCCAGCGAGGGGCCCTCTGGCTCCCCTCTCGCTGTGGCCCTTCAGCCCCTTGGCAAATGAATAGCAGACGGCTCGCCTACCCCCTAACCTTAGGGAGGCGCATTGTCCTGGGCCGTAAAAAAAAAAAAAATAAGTTTTTCTTTTTTTTAAAATCCTCGGGATCCCCAAACTCTCAGACAATTAGGAGGGAGCGAAAATGCCAGGATTTGCTTCTGGCCCGGGAAGGTTAACTCGTCCAATGAAAGGCACACGTTGGCGATCGTGCAGGGTCTTCTGTTTTCCAGGACATTTATGTGGGAGAGAGGCTTTCGCTAGCTGTCGGTGAAAGACAGAAGGTAATCGAGTGCTGCAGCTCCCTCTTCAATAGTCAGTCAATAAGCAATCCGCTGTTAGTCGTTTCTCTGGTTCGATTCCGGTCAAGGGCATGTATGTGAACCCCTACCAAACAGGGTTCCACAGGGCCAACCGACACGGCGACCGTGTGTGCATTCTACAACAAGATTACCATATGGTGCTAATATGTATTATTATGTAGAACATCATTTACATATAATTGTGTACAAGATTAGTGTGCATATAATGCACAGCTCATGGACACAGACAATAGTTCGATGAAGGCATGGGGTGGGATGGGAGCTGGTCGGAGGGGGGGACGAAGATGGGGTGGAATGGGGGACACCTGTGACACCCTCAACAATAAAAATAAATTTTAGAAAAAGATGAGCACATCTAGAAGTCCACGTGTCCAGCGGGCGGGGCTGCAAAATCTCTCCCTGCGGCCGGGGTTCGGGAGCAGAGTTCTGAGCTGTGGTGGCCTGGGTGTGGCAAGACGGGTGTTTAGAGCGTTTCTTCCCCGCTTTGAGCGTTGTTAGTTGAAAGGCGTGCTTCGGGAACGGTAGCCAAAGGAGGCATTATGCTTCCAGAAAAGTCTCAAGGAAAAACATTGCAAGCCACAGTAGGATGTAGCTGTTGGGCCCGGCTCCACAGGGAAGGGCGGAGAGCTTTCCAGTTAGCGTGAAAGTTGGAGATAAAGTTCTTCTTCCAGAATACGGAGGCACCCATAAGTTTGGGACGACAAGGATTCTTTTTTTTTTTTAAAATATATACATTTTTATTGATTTCAGAGAGGAAGGGAGAGGGAGAGAGAGATGGAAACATCAGTGATGAAAGAGAATCATTGATCAGCTGCCTCCTGCACACCCCACATTGGGGATCAAGCCAGCAACCCAGGCATGTACCCCTGACCAGAATCGAACCCGAGACCCTCCAGTCCGCAGGCCGACGCTCCATCCACTAAGCTAAACCAGCTAGGGCTGGACGACAAGGATTCTTTCTTATTTAGTGATGGTGACCTTTTTGGAAAGTATGTAGACTGAAATAAATCACAGTGGAAAATGGCAGCACGGGGGTGGGAGTGGAGGTGGAAGTGGAAAAGGGCATACAGGGGATAAATGGTGACGGGAGAAATAAAATTAAATTTAAAAAAGAAAATGGCATCACGTGAAGCTGCCCAATCCACTGAAGTCCTAAAATCTTTTATCATGTAAATAATTTCTGCTTCTCTTTTATAATAAACTAGTGACATCCAGTCATTAAAATTTAGTTTCACTGTATGGATATAAACATTGTGGAATAAAAATATATAAATACCTAGTAAATGGTTCAAAAAACCATTTATTTATATGTTAGTATATAATATTATATATTTAATTATGTATGTTATTTATAACATAAGAATATACAATAAGTGAGGGACATATGTTTTTGCAAGCCCTACACATTCCCGATACCTTTCTTCTTGAATGTCACTGAATACTGTCTCATTCTCGCAGTAAGGACCATTCATCAAAGATAAGTAGGTGAGCCCTAACCGGTTTGGCTCAGTGGATAGCGTGTTGGCCTGCAGACTGAAGGGTCCCAGGTTCGATTCCGGTCAAGGGCATGTATGTACCTTGGTTGCAGGCACATCCCCAATAGGGGGTGTGCAGGAGGCAGCTGATCGATGTTTCTCTCTCATGGGTGTTTCTAACTCTCTATCCTTCTCCCTTCCTCTCTGTAAAAAATCAATAAAAAATATTTTTTAAAAACACTGTATTAAAAAAAGATAAGTAGGTGAGCTAAGCATTCTCACAGTGGGTTCTGAGGATAACCCTTTGGTGGATACACAGCACAGCCCAGATTTGAACCCAGCTGGTTTGGGAATGCTAGTGCTGGTTCTTAAACCACAGCACTGTATTGCCTCATCCCTGAAGAGTTGCGTTAGTTGAAGCCCCGTGTTCAAGGTGTGGCAACTCGGTGCTCCATTTGGTGCCAGAACCTTCTTCTCAGATACTATTGGAATCCAAAGGGAACAGTCACATTCTTCCAACGCCACCTTCGCACCAGCATCACGACCCTGAGAGTCCTCCTTCTCCTGTTGCCACGTGTGAGCTGCCATGCTCCTCTCCACTTGGATCCCATTCTCCTCTCTGCTCAAGGGCATCATTCTAGCATTCTTCTCCTCTCCTGCATCACCAATAACGCCACAGTGACAAATACAATGGTTGAGTTTCAGCACTTAGAAGTACTTGATAGTTTATCAAGTACTCCTCCTTCTTCTTATTTTTATTTATTTATTAATTTTAGAGAGAGAAGAAGGGGGAGGGAGGAAGAGAGAGAGAGAGAGAGAGAGATTGATTTGTTGTTCCATTTATTCATGCATTCATTCATTGATTCTTGTATGTGCCCTGACCAGGAATTGAACCCTCAACCTTGACATATCAGGACAATGCTCTAACCAACTGAGCTACCTGGCCAGGGCCCATCCCTTCCTTCTTAATAAAATCAGGATGCAATGGGGATTGGTATCACCAGACCCCCAGGATGATGCTCTCCCCTGACTTTCTTCCTTTCTCACTGTAGTAGCCAGTGCCCAAGATGGCCCCCAATAATCCTCTCCTCCTGGTATTCACTCCCTGGTGGCCTTGCTTGGACTGTTTCAGGCCCATCCTTGAAACAATCACGGGGCCAAGAGGATATATGGCTCTCCTTGGCCAGACCTGGGTCCTCTGCCCACTCCTGGAGTCACCCGGGGGTGGGGGGAATTAACCCCGCCTGCAACATGAAATGAATGTGAGAGACGGGGTCATCTCAGAAGAGATGTAGTGAATGCTTTTCGGGTAAAGACAACATATGCGGTTGGATCCACGGTAGCTGTTATAAGAAAGCCAAGGAGTGCAGCTGGGTTCAGATACTGAAACACACAGGTCAGCTTAGTTCAGATCCACATTCATGCTTTCTCTCTTTCCTCACATGTTTCTCATGGAGTAGCAAATATTTCTGCCCAGTTCCTTCTATTCGACATTCAGCATGTGGGGGCTAGTCAAAGTTTGCACTTATTTGGGGCTGACTAAACGTGAGGCATGGTTTTGTGTGTTTTGCATAGATTTTCTTACTTTATCCTCTTTACAATCCCATGAGGTCATACTTTTAATCGTCACCTCTGCTTTACAGAAGAAGAAACTGAGGTACAGAGAAGTTTGGTAACTTGTTTACAGGCACATAGCAAGTAATTTATGGAGCCAGAATTGAGGTCCAGACAGAATAAATCCAGATTCTATCCTCAACTGCCATATGTTATGCTGTGTCTCTAGGATTCTGTTCATTTTAAACAGAATTCTCATCCAGCAGGGCATCAGAGAGCAAACATGTCCCTTTATAGGTAGTTCCCTAAAGAAGGATGGATTTGGTCCTGGCCAGGTAGCTCAGTTTGGGTATATTATCGTCCCAATACGCCAAGGTTGTGAGTTCAATCACTGGCCAGGGCACGTACAAGAATCAACCAATGAATTCATAAATAAATGGAACAACAAATCCCTCTCTCTATCATTAATTTGAAAAAATTATTTTAAAGATTGATTTGCATGAATGAGGGAGCATCACTGTGGCAGTGGTTCCCGCTGGGTAGTCTCCTGGTTATAAGGGTAAGAAGCCCAATTTAGTTCACATTAAGCTTCCCCCACACATGAGCGTTTTCAATTGGCCAACCTCTGCAGAATGGCGGGGGTGCAGCTGGTCATAGAGGGTCACAATGACAACTCAAACTAGTTTAGGCAAAGAGGGGGAATGTCTTGGCTCCAGTAACCAAATCCCAGAGAGGGAAGGAGTGTAGCTGTGCTCAGGGTGATGGGATGCAGCCAACAGCTGTCTCTCTACCACTCAAGTCTACGTGTTGGCTGTGTGCTGCCATGCAAGACTTCCCCATGAGGTCAGAACAGTGCTATTCCTAGGTTATCAATCTGCAAGGCATAGTCTTGCTTCCCTTGTCCCAAGAAGAAGGTTAACTGGCCTGGCATGGGCCACACTCTAACCCCGTGGCCTGGGAACACAGAATAATACAATAGACCACCTTCGGTGAGAATAGGGGTAGAGGATAAGCAGCCCCCAAAAGAAGGGGTAGGGTTATTGTCCCCCAAAAAACAAGGAGGAGTGTTACATAGAGCAAACCATTAAAATCTCTTTTGTGGGGCCTCCAGACCCCCTTTCTTGGAGGAAGTAACCTATGCAATGAGGCCTCAAAGCTGAGCAGGAATGTGTTGAAATGGGAGAAATGAGAATTCAGATTGGGCATGTGCAAAAGTTTAAGGATGGGAAAGTTGAAGGAACCAGAAGTAGTTTGTTCTAACTTGTGTGTGGGGGTAGTCGTGGTGGGGTACGGTGGAGGATGGCTGCAGAGGCGATCACAGTGAGCCTCATGGAGCCTGAACTTGATCTTGAAGGTATGCTTCGGACGGGTGCAGCGGATATAAGGTGGGAATTAACCTTGGTCCATCAAGGAACAAAATGAAGACTAGTGAGGCCAAAGCGTGGTGGTCAGCCATAGGGAGCTGGGAGGCAGGACCTTGTGGGCTGGCAAACCCCTCCTTGACTATTACCTAGTACGTGACGCACAGGGAAGTCATAAGCAGAATCCGTAGGGCAGGGTGTCGCTGAAGCTGTGAGGGTCACCAGAGGCACCTCATTGTCAGTTTGCTAAAGAGCAGTGGAGGAGGGAAGAGAGGCAGGACATGGCTCCTTCATCTCCCCGCTCTGCCCAGGCAGTTCCTGTAAGTCCCCTGTCCCACACAACCCCAACCAAGATAAGTATGATTGTCCTCGGTTTATGACAGGAAACCAGCATCCCAAAGCCACAGCCCCAGCGAGGGTCCGAGCCAGGCTGCGTCTGAACTAGCAAGACCCTCTTTCGGATGTTGAATTCCGAATGCCCGTTTGGGAAATACCATGTCCCGGAAGCCGGAAGTGGGGCACAGGAAGTGCCGGATGGGTTCTGAGTCTCCCGGATGCAGCCTTGCTCGCCGCCATGTTGGATGCTGGGAAGCGCCATTTTGCAAGGAAGGAACCGGAAGACCGCGGATGTGGGATCACCAGGTCTGGGTCATCTGAGCCCGGAAAGGCCCTCAGCGCAAGGCCCTTGGGAAGGAGAAGGGTTAAGCCTTTCATCCCGCTCGTCCCGTCCCGGGAACCTCGGCTTGCAGCCCACCCTGGAACGCTCCTCGGAGCTGCAAAGCCAGGCCAGCCGCCAGGTCACATATATACATTGCCTCGTAGCCAGGCAACGCGGCGCTCTTTCTGGGAAGACGCACAATGTGGCCACTGTTCGGGAGACGCCGGGTTCCAGATGGAGAGAAAGACTTTAATCCCCGGCTTCGCGGCTGTTGGGCACATTTCTCTCCGGAGATCCTGCCCGGGGCCCCATTTCCACTCCGACCCTCGCAACACGGCCCTTTCGGCCGCACGGCCCTTCCTACGGCTTGATGTTGAAATTGTAAATCGTGACAAGTGGGTTCGCCTAGAGTGGGAAACTGGAGAGAAGACTGGCGGGAAATGTAGACACAAGACGGACGGGTACCTACATGTTAAAATGAAGAAGAGCCCTGGCCGGAGTGGCTCAGTGGTTAGAGCGTCGGCCTGCCCTCCCTTTCACTCTCAATAAAAATCAATGGGAAAAAATTCTCCGGTGAGGATTAACAACAACAACAACAAGATAAGACATAGGAGAACTATGATAAATAGATAAACAACAGAAGAGAAAAAGGCCAGGAAAGTGAGGGAAGGAGGCTCAACTTCTTGGGTGATTATCGAATGTGAAATCAAAGTAACAGGATGCCAGAATCAACTTTAAGACCAATCAAGAAATTAAAATATTGGTAAAGGCCAGGGCTGATGAGCACAGCATCCACAGTAAGCCAGGGTTCAGGGCATGACCTCTGGGAGGGTGATTTTGTAGGATTTAACACCATTTTGAATATGCGTAACCTTTGACACAGAAAACATATTTCCGTTAATCCTACAGAAGTACTCACAGAAGCGCACACTTTATTTGAAAATTGCGAAATACTGAAGCTATTCTGTCTTTCCATCAATAGAGGCTGGGAAGAACAAATGATGCTGCATCCTTACTGTGGAATCGTAAGTGACTGTCCGAAAGCTGGGTGCAGAGTTGTGCGTTTGGGATGTTTGGGAAGTTTCCTGGGATGGACTGTTGTGTCAAAAAGAGAGAAAATCAGGTTGGTGAACCACATGTAGAGTCTGAACTTGATCCTATTAAAAAGTATATGTATGTGTATGTTTACCTATATTTACTTAGTTTTTGTACACAAAAAGAATTTTTCTAGCAGGAAAAATGAAATGCTAATAGTGGTTAGCACTATGGGATGAAAATTGTCCAGGACAGCCTGTTGATTCAACAAACAAAAAAAGCGAGTTGCTGAACAATGTTTAGAATATGAATTCATCCCTATGAAAATAAAACTGTGTGTGTGTGTGTACACGTGTGCACCTTTGAATATACAAAAACTTCTAGAAGGAAAATAAACAAAGCGTTAATAGTGATAGGCCCTGTAGAATTGGGGAAGATTTTCACTATTTTGCTTTCTACATTTCTGTATAGTTTGAAGTTTTTCAAAGATTGCATATATTTTTTTTATTTAAAAATTCTTCAAAAAATACCTTTCAGAGATTATTGTAATCATCAGCCTAACTTAAGTATTTTATGAATATTCCGACGTTTTATACACCCGTGTTTTGAAGGCTCGTTATATGACCGGTGCTGTGCAGATGGGCAGCAGAGACAATGGGTTGGTAATCGTAACTGGAGGTTCAGGAAGGGTTTGGAAGGCCAGTGGCTGCTAGAGTTACCCAAGAGCCAGGGGCATGTGGTTTAGCCTAAACTGGGAGCAGTGGGGATGGGGAGGCATGTCTAGATCGGAGAGAGTTCACACTGTGAATAAGGACAGCTCTGAAGAGGATGAGATGAAAGGGAGAGAAGTGATAGTTCAAGACGGAAGGAAGGGGATTTGGCTGCCCACTGGGTGAGGGAGAGGAAGGGACCTGGATATCCCATGATTCAGGTTGATGGTGACAGAAACACTGCAGAGGCTGCTCTGGGCTGGGGTGGAGGGAGGGAGAGTGGGTGTTGGTCTGGAGTTTGCTGAGTGCTCGGGCAGCCAGCTTTAGAGTTGAGGAAGAAGCAATATGGAGGTTCCTCATCAACATGAAATTACCATCTGACCCAGAAATCGCACTTCTGGGTACAGACCCAAAGGAACGACAAGCAGGGACTCAGAGAGACGTTGGCACACCCACGTTCATAGCAGCTTTATCCACAATGGCCAAAGGGTGGAACAACTCATGTCCATCAGTGGGTGAGTTGGTAACAGTGTATGTATGGTTCATCCATACAATGGAATATTACTCAACCCTAAAAAGGAAGAAGAGTCTGACCTGTGCTAAAACACGGATGAATCTTGAGGAATTGTGCTAAGTGAACCAGTCACAGAAAGATGAATTCTGTAGGATTCCATTTATATGCGATCTCCAAAGTAGTCAGACACACACTAGTATATGCACATGTATTTTTTGTGGAGGCAAATATATCCACGAAACCTTCACCACAATCGAGATAGTGAACTCATCTACTGCCCTCAAAAGTTCTTTGTGCTCCTTTACAGACTCCCCATGTGCTTCCCACCCCTCCTCCATGAGAAACTACCAGTCCACTATGTTTAATTTGGATTTTCAGTTTTATATACATGGAAGCACCTCATATGTATCTTCTTGCCTGGGTTCTTTCACTTCGTTCAGTTCTTTTTAGGTAATTCTATGTTGCTGCGGGTGTCGATCGTTTGTTCTTTCCCATTGCTGTATTCCACTGCGGATACACCACTATTTGTTTGCCCGTTCATCTATTGGTAGGCATTTGAATTGTTGCCAGTTGCCAGCTACTTAAGAATAAAGCTTTCGTGAACGTTCATGTAGAAGTCTTTGTATGGACTGAGTTTTGTTTTCTTTTGGGCAGTTATCTGGGAGTGGAATGGCTGGCTCATGTGGTGTGTGTGTATGTTTACATCCTTCTGGATGGTTCACGGGACCCTGAGTTAGTTTGCGTGGCGACGTACTGAATGACTTTTAGTATAAGTATGTCCCCATAAGCGTATGTGTTTGTTGTTTATCTGAAATGCAAATTTAACGAGGTGTCCCGTGTTTTCATTTGCTGCGTCTGGCAGTTCTAGCCTTCTCTCAGTTCTTTTGAAGTCTCGGCTCACGTGTCATCTCCCCAGAGAGTTCTTCACGGAGTCCATCCTCACAGCAGACATGGCCCCTTCTCTAGGACCTTCACCAGCTTCCTTTCTTTCCTGCCACGTCGCACAACCTGACACTGTGTATCCATTTCTTTGTTCATTTCTATTTCCCCCCAACCACTCCAGCACAGGCTGTGGGTGTTGACTGCTTGCTTGTTCTCTTGTTTTATCCCAAACACTTAGAAGAGTACCTGGCACAGGGTAGACATTCAGATAGTATTTTGAATAAATCTAAACCCCAGCTCCCTCTTGCTAAAGCAAAGCCCACAGCCCCTGCTGTCGGTTTGAAATGCAGAACAACTGAAGTCTGCCAAGATCATGCATACACATGTATCTCGGCAGCTGTGTCCAAGGACATGACTTACTGCTAAGCCCCTTTGGATCTATGCATCACTTGGTCAGCACATTCTCTTCCCAGTTAATCAGCTAAAAGCCCAACGATGTTTTGTAACCCTCACCCCACCCCGTGTGAAACTAGTCGTCTAATCATTTCAGTTTATAGATGGATTTGAGGCACCGAGCTGTTAAGGAGAGATCAAGGTTGGGTGTGACATTCACTTTGTTTTGCAGAGAAAATGATAACCATGACCCAAAAGAGGGATCAAAGAGAAGTTGATCGGGGGGGGGGGGAGGGATGGAAGGATGGAAGCAGTAACCTGAGTGTGAGAGATCTGAGACCCCACAGTCAGACGTATTTCGGGGCTGGGGTCGAGGAGAGAGATCTGGGCTGCTGTTGGTACCCACTGTGGTGACTGAGCTGTTGCCTTCGCTGAGTTATATCAGAAGGAAGGCTAGTGAGGAAAGGACCCTCCACACCCTTTATGGAACACCTGGTTCTGTTCGTAGGAGTATCAGCCAGTTCAGGCTGATCTCAACTGTGCACCTGAGAAAAACCTACCACCGTGACGGGGAGGTCGGATCAAATAGTTGAATGAACACCCCCTCCCCTGGGAATTGACATTAAGACCCCATCACAGCCAACATTCTCTTCCACTTAGACCTCATTCTGCTTGCTAAGACCTCATTCTGCTTGCTAAGACCTCATTCTGCTTGCTAAGACCACATTCCACTTGCTTAGACGACATTCACTTGCTAAGACCATTATCTTTCCCCTCAGGACCTGCCCAGAGAATTCTCTGTCCAGAAAAAAAAAGGGAAAAAAATCCTCAGAGAATCCTTTAAGACCTCTGACTCCCCGTCCCTGGGTGCTGGTGCCATTTTGGGGATTGGCCCATCCGGTTTTCGAGATGAACTAACAAATTCATAATTCTTTACCCCTTTTGGCCTCATGCATTCCTCCTTCAGCGACCCTGACAATGACCTCAATGAATAAGGATTTCCTTTTCTTCCATAACTGAGGATGGACTGTTAAGGCTGAGTGACTTCATTAAAGACCCAGGTTCCTTTTCTCCGTCTTCCTCACCTTTTGTAGTGTAAGGCCATCTTCCTCATGGTCACAAGATGGCTGCTACACTTCCAGGCATCACATCCACATCCCAGGCAGAAAAAAGTGGGAAAGGCCATATATGTTCTCTTCATGAAGCTTTTGCTCTTTATTCGGGAATGAGTGCCAAGATTATTTTTGCCATGTTTCATGGACAGAACTGGCTCACCTGCCCCATTCATGGAGCTTCAAGGGATTTCTAAGGAGGCAGTATTTTTAACTGAGCACATTGTTGTGCTAAAAAAAAAAAAAATCAGAGTTGTGGGTGTGTGTTTTTAAGAGTAGAATGGATATAGAATAGGTAACCAGAGTGGAGTGGGAAGAGAACTTGGGAAAGAAGTGGGTATGGTTCACAGAAACTGAGAGGGTCTCTAGACCTTTTCACTTTAGGAGTCAAGGTTTGAAAGAGAGGGAATTAAGTAAATACCTCTCTTCCTTACCAAGTGCCTGTTAGGGGCCAGACACCACCCTGACCCTTTTTCTAACTAGTCTTCTCGACCCCTCTCACCACCAACAACTCATATAGACATTATCAACTACGGCTTTTACAAAGGGCACAATGAAATCTTGCAGGAGTCAACTAACGCTTCTTACCGTTGCAAGTTCTTGGAACTGTTCGTTTTTTAAAATTTTGAACACGTAGCAAACATGTATATATAAAGAGGAAATATGCAAATTAGGCTGGGACGCTGTAACGGGTCATGACTGGACAGAAGGAGGTTGCGCACGCAGGTGAGGCCCAGAGCGGAGACGGAGACAGAGACGGGGGACCGGCTTGCCGCCGCGCCCTGGCTCGGGCCAGTCCCCCCCCCCCCCACATGGGCTACTCGTACTGGATATAAAGATCAAAGAAGTAGCCCTGGCCAGTGTGGCTCAGTGGGTTGAACATCATCCTGTGCACTGAAAGGTTGCCAGTTCGATGCCTGGTCAGGCCACATACCCAGGTTGCAGGTTCAATCCTGTACGAGAGACAACCGATCAGTGTCTCTCTGTCTCTGTCTCTGTCTCTCTCTCTCTCTCTCCCTCTCTTTAAAAATCAGTAACATTTTTAAAAAGATCAGAGAAGCCCTGGCTAGTTTTTCTCAGTGGGTAGAGTATGGGCTTGCAGGTGGAAGGGTTGAGGGTTCGATTCCCCGTCAGAAGCACGTACCTCAGTGCAGGGTCCCCAGCCTTGGTAGGAGAAGGTATGGGAGGCAACCAATCAACATGTTTCCCACTTTCACGTTTTTCTCTCTCTCTTTCCCTCCCTCCCACTCTCTCTCTAGAAATCAATGGAAAAAATATCCTTGAGTGAGGATTAAAAAAAAAAAAGATCAAAGAAGTAAAAGAGAATATCCATTAAATAGTCAATTTTTCTCATCCCTAGTTCTCCCCAGAGACACTGACTGTAAACGGTTACAGTTCCTCTTCATTATTCAGATTCTACATTTGTGACTTTGCCTCGTCACTAAGTTATGTATTTAACCCCCAAATTAATACTTGTGAGTTTCAGGGACGTGTGCATGTGAACGTCCCCAGCCGAGGTTGAATAAGGTGACGGCGCTCTGCCTCCCGGTTTCAGCTCTCATGCTACAAACACGGGTCCTTTCTGCAAGCTATTTAGTGCCACGTTTCTTTTGCATTTTCGTTATTTTTGTTGGTGATTTGCCTGTCTTAAATGTCCCCCAAGCGTAGGGCTGAAGCGCTGTCTAGCATTCCCAAGTGCAAGGAGGCCGTGACGTGCCTTCCAGAGGAAATTTTTCAGATGACATCTCTATATTTGTTTAATATTTTAGCTAAATGCTTTGTAACATTTTAAGTGTTTTAAATAGCATTTCTCTGTGTTCCTGTAAGTGTAACTTATTCAGGCGTGAGTGACAGTGCTGTTGGGCATGCTTCATTATTAACGAGTCAACCTTGTATATTAAATAAGGTGCCTGCAAGTAACAACACACAGAACACTAGCTTCTGTGTGGGTCCGTGGGTGGAGATGCTGTGGTTCGGTACTGGCTAATGAGCGCTCACCGCAGTTTTATAGACCGTAACTGCAATGCGTAACATGAATTGACCATATCAGTTTACCTTTTTAGAGATGTTCTGAGCATGCGCCAGCTTATATATCTCTTTCTACATGCTTATTTTTTTAAATATATTTTATTGATTTTTTTACAGAGAGGAAGGGAGAGGGATAGAGAGTTAGAAACATCGATCAGCTGCCTCCTGCACACCTCCCACTGGGAATGTGCCCGCAACCAAGGTACATGCCCTCGACCGGAATCGAACCTGGGACCCTTCAGTCGGCAGGCCGACGCTCTATCCACTGAGCCAAACCGGTTAGGGCTCTTTCTACATGCTTATACTCGCCCCTCCCCCCCCGACACACACACACACACAATCATGGGCACATGGTAGACACCATCTTGCAGGTTCACTTTTAAGCGTAACGCTGTACCTTGGTGATTGTCCTCTGTTAGTTTTAGGTTCTTCAACAAGTGGACACCAAAAGTGTTAGATACGCAAGAGATTTCTAAGGGGAAACACTTGTGGGGATAACCTGAGGAGGAAGCTTGGGGAAGCTGGGAGAGCCTTTGAACCTGATGTAGGTTTGACCCTGAGTAAAAAGGGAGGGAGGGAAGGAGGGAGGGAGGGAGGGAGAGAGAGGGGGGGGGGAGGGAGGGAGGGAGGGAGGGAGGGGAGCGGGTTGGGGGGCTGGGTGAAAAAGGTGAAGGGATTAAGACAAAAAACCAAACTTATAGATACAGACAACTGTATGGTGATTATCAGAGGGAAACAGGGTCGGGGAGGTAGGAGAGGGTAAAGGAGGAATAAATGGTGATGGAAGGAGACTTGACTTGGGGTGGTGAACACACAGTACAATACACAGAGGATGTATTATAGAATGTCCACCTGAAACCCATATAATTTCATTCATCAATGTGAACGCAATAAATTCAATAAATATTGAAAGGGAGGAGGAGGGGGAGGAGGAGGAGGAGGAAGAGGAGGAGATGATGATGATGATGATGATGATGATGATGCTATAAGCCCTGGCTGAGCACCTCGGTTGGTTAGAGCAGTGTCTTGATACGTCAAGGTTGAGGGCACATACACGAACCAATGGATGCATCAATAAGTGGAACAAATCTATCACTTCTTCTCTAAAAATCTGTTATAAATAAATAAGTAAATAGACACATGCTAGGCGGACAGGATTATGCCCGTCCACTGGAGTTGAGGTGCTGGAAAGGGAGCCCCGTTTGCTCACTCCCCCAGGCACGAGGGAGCAGGTGGTTTCCATCAGGCCTCCCTTTCATCTCCCGCTGCCTTTGCGCCCTCGCTCCCTATCTCGCCGTGACAGGAGCGCAGCTTTGAAGATAACAAGACGTATGGGCCTCCCGCTCACATCGCGGCGGAGCAGAGGAAGATGGGTCTGCGCTCGCTGAGCCTGGGCGGGTGGGAACGCTGGCGCGCAGCGCGACGGAGCCGTTTGAGTCTTAACACGTGGCCCGGGGTCCAGAGGCAGGTTCGGCTCACGGAGCCGCCCTGGGAATTCCCTCCGGCTGCACAGCCAGGGCCGGTTCCAAGAAACACAGACATTGCCGTGCAGTTGGGCCGGGCGCGGGGTTCCTGGGGCCCCCGGCCATGTGGCCAGCATTTGGGAGCTGTCCTTCCTGTCAGTCAGCAGATGACAACACGCCATCTGTTCTGCGCTCATGTCCCTGGCCCTGTTCTCAGGCGGTTTCCTCGCTGACATTCGGGATCTGACAGCTTTGCACTCATTGTCTTTCCTTTTCTTAAAATGATATAAGTCAGTATTTGCTTTTCTTTTGTGTGTGTGATTTTTAAAAGTATGTATTTTTATTGATTTTAGAGAGGAAAGGGGGGGGAGGGAGAGAGAGAGATAGAAGCATCAGTGATGAGAGAGAATCACAGATCGGCTGCCTCCTGCACGCCCCACACTGGGGATGGAGCCCGCAACCTGGGCCTGTGCCCTGACCGGAATCGAACCCAAGGGCTTCTTCATATGAGTTGCCTTTGGCCTGGGTGGGGGCAGCAGCTAGGAGGGACTCAGGGTGTAGAAACCACTGCTTTTACAAAATAAAATTCATTGATGGGCTGCCTCCTGCACGCCCCACACTGGGGATCAAGCCTGCAACCCGGGCCTGTGCCCTGACCAGGAATCCAACCCCGACCTCCTGGTTCATTAAGTCGCACTCAACCACTGAGCCACAGGGGCCCTGCGAAACCACTGCTTTTCATTGTGGGAGACGCCGCAGCCGCCTGCACGCTGAGGGAAGGACCTGGTAGAGGGGGCGCGCAGCTGGTGCTGGAGATAGACGCTGTCCCACAACATCTTTTTTGTTGTTGTCTCTTTTTTAAAAAAATGTATATTTTATTGATTCTTTATAGAGAGGAAGGGAGATGGAGAGCTAGAAACATTGATGAGAAACACCGACCAGCTGCCTCCTGCACACCCCCCACTAAGGACGTGCCCACAACCAAGGTACATGCCCTTGACCGGAATCGAACCCGGGACCCTTCAGTCCGCAGGCCGACGCTCTATCCCCTGAGCCACACCGGTTAGGGCTTGTTGTTGTTGTTAATCCTCACCTGAGGGTATTTTTCCATTGACTTTTAGGGAGAGAGGGAGAGAGAGGGAAAGACAAAGAGAAACACCCATGTGAGAGACACATCGATGGGTTGCCTCCTGCATGAGCCCTGACCAGGGCCCGGGCCCAGGAGGAGCCTGCAACCGAGGTACATGCCCTTGACCAGAATCAAACCCGGGACCCTTTGGTCCACAGGCCGACGCTCTACCCACTGAGCCACACCGGCTCCGCCAGACAACACCTGGAGCAGTGGCGGGATGCGGCCGCAGGGGAGAGGCTGGGAAAGTGGACTGGCCACGCGGACAAGGTCCGTGGGGCGGCGTCACCCCACCTCCCTCCGGGCAGTGCTTCTCCCGCGGTGGGTCGGTGGGTCGGTGGGTCGGTGGGTCCGTGTTTGGGTTTCATTTCGGCGGGGAGGAGAGGCCGCATGTTGGCTGCGCTCTCGCTCTCGCTTCCCCGGGCCGGCGGGCAGGTGGGCTCGGCCTCACGTCGGCTGTGGGTGTAACTCTCCCTGGAGGCCCGGAACCCCCGACCGGTGATTAAAACATGTCAAAAACATGTGTGCAATCGTGCCAGGTGACATGCCTGCATGTTAAGAGGGTTTTAAAGGGCAAAAGACAGGCATGAAGACGGGCGGGAACATGTTCATCACGCCCTGGGCACTGCAGCCCCCGGCACGCGCCCTCTGGAAACGCCCAGAAATGCTGCGTTTTAAGCTACAAAGACCCTCAGAACAGCCACGGGGCGGGGGGTGGCGAGGCTGGGGGAGGTGGGCAAGGGGGGCGGAGGGGATGGGGACACCTGTAATCGTTTCAACAATAAAAATCAAGAAAAAAACAAAAGCCTTCCAGGACCATCTACTGAGAAATAAAAATAAGAACCTGCAGGACATAGGACACAACCAGACAGCTGCCACCCACGGGAATCCGAGCTAAACTGAACGCCCCTCCAGTGAACGGAAACCTCAGGGGGGCCCACTCGCGGCCCAGCTGCCTGGGGGCTCCTTCCGAGGGGCCCCGGGACCTGAGGACCTGGGAGGCCGAGCTGGAAGGAACCAGCTCTGTGCTGGTGCAGCCGGTGGAGGCGGGAGGCGGGAGGCGGGGAGCGAAGCCATCCCGGGAATGCGCCCGCAGCCAAAGCCCGCATTTGGGAACTGGTTTGCAGGGCCTGGCGCTGGCCATGGCGCCACGGGGCCGCCCGCATCCCGGCTCCGCTCGCTCGTCAAGATGTGCAGATGGGCCGTCCTCTGCGGGCTTCTCCCCGGGACACAGTTCATGTGAGATAAGGACATGCCAGCGGCTCCGAGGAGCAGGCCCAGATTGGAATCAAAGATGTTTGACAGAATCTGATGGCCTGAAAACAGGCTATTTAGATGTTTTTTAAAAAGATAGAAAAAGAAGGCTCTCTCCCTCCCCCACGGCTCTCAGCGCCCACCTCCCACCCCGTAGGGCCCCCTGACCGAGGAGGGACCCCTGAGACTGCAACCGGGGGGGTCAAGGGGCGGTGGCAGCTCCTCCCCGCGGGGCTGAGCCCAGAATCTCTCCCAGGCCCCCTTCGCCCCCTTCGCCCCCTTAGCCCCGACCTCCCCTGAGCGGAGGCGGCCCTGCCAGGCGCTCCTGTTGCCTCTTCTGTGCCCAGGGAAACAGCACATTTCATGGTTTTCAATATTTGAGTTTCTTCTTCCTCCTGTCCCTCCTCCTCCTCCTCTCCTCTCCCTCTGCCTATCTTCTGCCTGCATTTCTGCTTTAAGGCTTTTTTCTTTTCTTTCATTTCTTGGCCCTCTGAGTGCTCGATGCCTAAATAGATACGCTTTGATCTGTATTTTGTGGTAGTTTTTCTCAGCTGTCCATTAAGTCTTACTTGTGATGAGCCTCATTTTTCAGATTGGGGACACAGACTCCTTAAGGTTTCCTTGTATGTCCCTGGCTCCCGGGTTAGCTCCTGGGGCATCCCCCCACACACACACCCATGATTGCTCATATTCATTCATTCTCTCTCTCTCTCTCTCTCTCTCTCTCTCCCTCCCTCCCTCCCTCCCTCCCTCCCCCTTCCTTATGCTGAAGTGAGCATAGGAGCCCTCTCTGTGCTCCAAACACCTTTTTCCATCCTCCCCTGCGACCCCGCCCAGTCCCCTCAGCAGGCGGGTGCCACAAGCAAGATGGGACTAACCCTGAGCACCGAGGCCGGTCCCGCTGGCGGGGACCGTTTCTGGGGAGAAGCACGCCGGCCCTGAGCGCTGGCCGCTAGGATGTCAGCCGCGGCCCGGCTGCCAAATAAAACGCAGGGCAGCCGCCCACCTGGAATTTCCTGATTAATGGCCTACGCGCGCCCGGCGCGGCTCCAAGCTCTATACACCCTGACATCCAGCTCAGGAAGCGAACGGCTTTCCCAGAAACGGCACAGCATGGCCAGTATTCTGGCGACGTCCATTTCTAAACCATAAAAATGGTGAACGCCAGCCATCCGTTGTAGATCCAGTCCTGGGGTCACGCTCCCCAGGTGGGGTCTCTCTGGTTTCTGGGGGTGAAAATCTCCTGCTCTCGTTGTAGTTTTTGTTTAAAATATATTTTTATTTATTTCAGAGAGGAAGGGAGAGGGAGAGGAGAGAGGAGAGACAGAAACATCAATAATGAGAGAGAATCATTGATAGCTGCCTCCTGCACGCCCCACCCTGGGGATCGAGTCCATAACCTGGGCATGTGCCCTGACCGGGAATCGAACCTCCTGGTTCATAGGTCAATGCTCAACCACTGAGCCACACTGGCTGGGCTCCTGTTCTCGTTTTGAGGTGAGTTGGGTGTTTGTGCCAAGTGCCTATCACAGCCCATGGCCCACAGTATTCCTTAAGGACGAGGTTTCAAGTGTGGGTGCATAATGGCAATCTACTCCCAGGTCTGCGTGTTGAACTAAATTCCATAAACATTGAAATAATAACTCACACAGTGTGTCCATTTTCACTCTTCACTCCTCTGTGACAGTGACCATCAGCGTACCAACCCCTCTGCGAGAGAAGTCCCATCACTGCCCACCTCCAGCCAGACTGTCCCGCCCAAGCCCCTGCTACGAGGAAATCCTCAAGAAGAATTGGGGGTGGCCCTGGCCGGGTGGCCCCACTGGTTGGAGCGTTGTCCCCTGCAGCGGGAGGTCAAAGGTTTGGTTCCCGTCCGGGCACACACCTAGGTTTCGGGTTCAATCCCCAGCTGGTTGGGGCGCATACGAGAGGCAACCAACTGATGTGTCTCTCTCACATGGATGCTTCTTTCTCTTTCCCTCCCTTCCTCTCTCTCTAAAATCAATACTAAATAAAAATAAATAACCGGGTGTGTATCTACAGAGCAGTGGAATCTGCTGAGGGTTTCAAAGGATGGGACATGCCCAGGTATCCCTTTGCTAAATCTAGGAAAATGAATTCACGGAGATGGAGGAGAACAAGGAGGACACAGGAGAGAGATGATGGCAGTGTGGATGAGATGGGGCAGCCAGGGAGACGGAGAATCGGTCCCAGATAAAGGAACACATCCATTCATCAAATATGGTCGATGGCTCCTCTCATGGAAAAGCTGAGTAGCTGAGTCAGAGACCGTATGGCCCACAAAGCCTAAAATATTTCTTAGGTGGCTCTTTGCCCACCCCAAGTATAGAGTCTAATGGTTCAGAATTTCCCAAATTGGAGGGAAATTCCACAGAGCTCCTCCTGACAATAGCTGGCACCCCCAAATTCCTCTAAAGAGAAAATCGGGGGTCACCAGGGCTTGTAGGCTGTCTTGAGGAGGATGGCACTTATCTTAAGAGCAATAGGAATCCAGCCAGCGTGGCTCGGGGGTTCAGTGTTGACCTATGAACCAAGAGGTCACAGTTCCATTTCAGTCAGGGGCACATGCCAGGGTTGCGGGCTCCATCCCCAGTGGGGGGCGTGCAGGAGGCAGCCAGTCAATGATCCTCTCTCATCATGGATGTTTCTCTCTCCCTCCCTCCCTCTCTGAGATCAATAAAAATAGATATAAAAACAAAAAGAGCAATGGGAATCGACTGAAAGGGTCAGCAAGGGGAGGTTTGGCCAGATTTTCCTTTGAGAAGGAAGAACAGTTCGGGTTGTTTTGCAGTAACCTGAGCGAGACATGACCAGGGCGGGCGGATGGGAGCCTGTTTCTGAGGCAGGATCAGCCAGACTGGGGATCAGCGGCCAAGGGCTTCGGAGAACGTCGGCACTGATGTTCATGGTTTCCGAGGACAGATGAGGGAGAGGGCTCAGGCATGGCGAGTGAAATAAAACACATTACGAAAATTAATTTTAACTGTTTTTTTCCTCCCTTTTAAAGGCATGGCTACTAGAAATTTTAACTCCTGTGTATGCCTTTGGACCTTGCTGGTCTAAAGAGAATCATGACTTTCTGATTGACTAAGTCAGGGCACATACAAGAATCAACCCACAAATGCATAAAGAAGTAAATCAACAAATCCATCTCTCTCTCTCTCTCTCTCTCTCTCTCTCTCTCTCTCTCTCTCTCTCTCAAATCAATCAATAAAGTTTTGTGGGTTTTTTTAAAGTCTGTGGTGGGGACTGAAAAGCTGGATTTCTAGCAAGTTCCCTGGCGGTGCCAATGCTGCTGCTTCAAGACACTCCCCTGAGGGAGCCACTGCGCGGCAGCTGATGGTTGCCCCACGTCACTAACGCCCTCCGCCTTCACTCCCTCCTCCTCCTCCTCCACCTTCCATTCATTGAGTTCCCCACGAACGCTGTTCTGAGGGCCTAGGATTTTCAGCAGCTGAGAAGCGGCTGGGGGATGGGGGGCTCCGTCCTCCGTCCTCCGGAAGTCCTCCCCATCCCCACCCCTCCACTCCCCACCCCCCTCTCCCCGCCCAGGCAATTTTCTTTGTTCTGCTCAGTACCTACAGGGGCTGATCTGTTGCCATGGAAACTGCTGGCTGGCGTGGGCAGGGGGAAGCAGCCGTGGCCTTGGTAGAGAGCTTCAGAGATTGCCATGTTCCTGGCTGTGGAGATGTAAGCATGCACTGGTGTGTGTGTGTGTGTGTGTGTGTGTGTGTGTGTGTGTGTGTGGTGTGTGTTTTGTTTGCTTGTTTTGTTTTTTAAATATATTTTATTGATTTTTTACAGAGAGGAAGGGAGAGGGATAGAGAGTTAGAAACATCAATGAGAGAGAAACATTGATCAGCTGCCTCCTACACACCCCCCACTGGGGATGTGCCCACAACCAAGGTACATGCCCCCGACCGGAATCGAACCCGGGACCCTTGAATCCGCAGGCCAACGCTCTCTCCACTGAGCCAAACGGGTTAGGGCTTGTTTGCTTTTTAACAATATATTTGTACTGATTTCAGAGAGGAAGGGAGAGGGGAGACAGAGAGAAACATCAATGATGAGAGAGAATCACTGATTGGCTGCCTCCTGCACGCCCCACACTGGGGATCGAGCCCGAAACCCAGGCAGGTGCCCTGACCGGGAATTGAACCGTGACCTCCTGGTTCGTAGGTTGATGCTCAACCACTGAGCCACACCAGCCGGGCTCAGGTGTGTTTTCTTTAAAATCTCAGCACATTGCTGTCACGTCTCTAGGCTTCTTGGAAGAGGCAGCAAGAAGTTCAGTGCCACCAGAGAACACACTCTCCGCCGAGGGCCAGACACCCAGGGAGGCCCGGGCTGCCCTGGAGGCGTGCTCACCTGCCCCGTGCTCACTGCACCAGAGCTGCTCCACGCGGCCACGACCAGGGGCGGTGGGCGGGCGAGAAAGACACCCATCGACCTACCGATCGATCTATCGTCCCCAACCAGGGCCCGAGGGACACGGCGCGGGGAGCCGAGATGGCAGCGGGCGGGCGGGCGTCTTCTTTGTGACTTCCTTTCATTATGCGATAAATCCAGCTCTTTTTGTTGTTGCTCATCCTCACCCAGGGTATTTTTCCATTGATTTTTTTAGAGAGAGTGGAAGGGAGGGAGGAGGGAGAGGGAGAGAGACGGGGGTGGGGGGAGAGAAAGAGAGACACATGGCTCAGCTGCCCCCTGCTCCTGCCCTGGACCAGGACTGGCCAGGGAACACACCCACAGCTCAGACACGTGCCCTGGACGGGGATCAAAGCCCTTGGTGCTCATGCCGACGCGCTCTCTAACCACTGCCCCACACCGGCCAGGGTGAAGATGGCTTTTGGTCACCTTGTGGTCCCCCTGGGTGGACTCCCTTCCTTCCTCTCTGTCTGCCCCAGGAGGGGACACTGTGCCACCTTCCCTCTCTGTCTGCCCCAGGAGGGGGACACCGTGCCGCCTTCCCTCTCTGTCTGCCCCAGGAGGGGACACCGTGCCGCCTTCCCTCTCTGTCTGCCCCAGGAGGGGGACACCGTGCCGCCTTCCCTCTCTGTCTGCCCCAGGAGGGGGACACCGTGCCGCCTTCCCTCTCTATCTGCCCCAGGAGGGGGACACCGTGCCACCTTCCCTCTCTGTCTGCCCCAGGAGGGGACACCGTGTCGCGTTTCGGTTCGGAGTCTGGGTCGGGACACAGGACAGGTGGGCGTCCGCTCTTGTGAGCCCACATCTGACGCGGACGCGGCCCAGGGCCAGTGACGCTCTCCAGGCTGGGCCACGTGGACGAAAAGAACACCAAGTGACCAGTACAAAACCGTGGTACAAGTGACATTTGCTTCCGAATGCGTGTGTCCAGAAGTCACTCAACTGCCCAAATGCCATCAAGTTCCACGACGTCAAAAAAGGACAACGAATGTCTCATGAATGCCCCGCCCGCCTGTCAGGCCTCCTCGCCGTGTGGTTGGTTTGGTGTCGGGTGCACTGCCGTCTCTTACGGAGATAATTTTGCAGGATGGGTTTTGTTGTTTGTTTGTTTCTGTTCTTTTCCAGAGAGCAGGAGGAGAACGCGCCCTGTGCTCCGGGTGCCTGAACAGAGGACAAGCATGGCTAGGAGGCGCCCGGACTTGCCAAATTCCTGGAGACAGAGCAGGACGGCGGTAGCTGACCTGGTGGGGGTCGTTGTTTAACAGGTCAGAGTTTCTGTTTTGCAAGACGACAAACTTGGAGGTTGGTTGCACAATAAGGTGAATGTACTTAACACTGCTGGCCGGACACTAAACGCACGGCTAAGCCGCCTGGCCTTGGAGGGAGCCTGGCCCCGGCCCCGCGGAGCCGCAGGGCCTGGTCTACGTGCGCAGCCCCTCGTCTGTGGCTTCCCGGAGAGCCACTTCCGGGGTGAGCAGGTGAAACTCGGCCAGAAGATGGGCCACGCCTGACTCGCCGCCGCAGGCTGCGCCCCAGGCTGAGCTGGGCCAGTGTCTCTTCGAAAGCAGGACGAGGAGCCTGTGAGGGCCCCCCTGCATCCCCTGGTGTCAGGCTTTTGCCCGAGCCTCTCCCCGAAACCACCAGCCATTCCTTGAACTGCCCTGGAGCCTCTCCCATGCATTGGACCAAATGGAAATAAAACTTATTGCAGAAAAAAAAAAAAAAGAAAAAGAAAAAGTTGCCCTCGCCAGTTTGGCTCAATGGATAGAGCATCGGCCTGCAGACTGAAGGGTCCTGCGTTCCATCAATGTGTCTCTCACATCGATGTTTCTCTCTCTCTCTGTGTCTCTCTCTCTCCCTTACACTTTCTCTTAAAAAAGAAAATTAATGAAAAAATATCCTCAGGCTAGGATTAACAGCAACAACAACAAAAGGTTACGATGATAAATTGTATGTTATGTGTATTTTACCATGATTTAAAATGTTTTTATTTTAATTTATATTTATTTGTTTTTATTGAATGATTTTAGAGAGAGAGGGAAGGAGAGAGATGGGTGGGGAGGGAAAGAGAGAGAAAAAACACACCGACTTGTTGTTCCACTGATTCGTGCATCCATTGGTTGATTCTGTGTGTGTCCTGACTGGGGATCGAACCCACAACCTTGGCTTATCAGGATGATGCTCTAACCAACTGAGTACCCAGCCGGGGCTCATTTACACATTTTCATTTTCCATTACAGTTGACATTCCATATTGTCCTGTGTTGGTTTCAGGTGTGCAGCACAGTGGTGAGAAAATCATGTACTTTACAGAGCTCCCCCCCCTCTCCAGGACCCACCTGGCCCCACACACAGCTATCTCCATATCACTGTGTTCCCTATGCGGGCTTTACATCGGGTGACTATTCTGTAGCTGCCCACCTGTGCTGCTCAATCCCCTGACTACAATTTAAAATTTTTACAAAATGAGATGAAGCCCGAGAGGGGATGCAGAACAGTTGTAACACGTGGAGGCAGAAAGCAGGCAGAAAGCTCGGCCGCGGTGGAGGGAAGGAGCGGCCGGGCCGCAGTCCGCAGGCTGAGCAGAGCCTGTGAGGACAGCTGCGGCTGTCACCTGGGACCAAGAAGCCGTTCCCCTGCGGGGACAGTCACTCAGAGCGTGTTCGCCGCTCTTAGAAAACGTTCCCCAAAGACGGTTTTCAACAGGCAGAGCCGTTCTCCCAGAGAAACCTCTCATCGGAACCAGCCCCAGGAGACCGCGCCTGGGCAGCCGTCACTCGGTGAGGAATCGGACGGGGGGGCTGGATTTCAGCATCTGGCCAAGAGTGTTCGACTTGCCAACATTTCCCCACTATTTCAATGAATCCTTTTTTTATTTTCTTAAGTTTTCATTTCTTGATTTTAGAGAGAGAGAGAAAGGGAGACAGAAGAGAGAGAAACAACGACCTGGTGTTCCACTTATGCATTCAGTGGTTGCTTCTTTTAAAATATTTTTTTCCCCATTGATTTCAGAGAGGAAGGGAGATAGAGAGGGATAGAAACATCAATGATGAGAGAGAATCATTGATCGGCTGCCTCCTGCACACCCCCCACTGGGGATCGAGCCCACAACCGGGCATGTTCCCTGACTAGGAATCAAACCTTGACCTCCTGGTCGAAGCTCAACCACTGAGCCACACTGGCCGGGCCATTGTTTGCTTCTTGTATGTGCCCTGACCGGGGATCGAACCCCCAACCTTGGCATATGGGGACGACGCTCCAAACCAACTGAGCTACTGGCCGGGGCTAATTCATTCTTTATGTCCAGTTTTGTTTAAATAAGGCCCATTTGTTTTCTCATGTTGACACTCCCCCCCACCCCCACTAAGCACACATGATGAGTATAATCCTAACTCCCATGGGGAGAAAACGGGACATCTGTAATACTTTCAACAATAGAGACAAATTAAAAATCAATAAGGGGGGGAGGGGGAAATGGGAGAGATCTGTAATGCCATCAACAATAAAAAATATATAAAAAGTCTACATTTAAATAAATCAACACATATTGGTCTGAAACCAATGTTTTTGTTGTTATTTGAAGAGTAAGTTTCCTTCCCGTCCAGTCCAGTGCGTTTCCATTTGACTAAGATGCGAGGGAGAGGATGCCGGAGCCCCTGCCTGCCGGAACAGCGCTTCTGGTTGAAATCTCCTTAAACAAAACCGGGGTACGCTAACCGTGCATGTTCCAAAAAGGCTGACCTGGGGCCCCTCACAGACTGTGCCGTCCTTGCCTGCCCCGGGACTCTGTCCGGGCCCGTGAGAAAGGCCGAAACCAGCTTTTCCACATTGCTGGGTGGAAGCATCCTCATCAGCTCATCACGGCAGAAGCGCCCTCCGGCCCTGACCGGCCCTGACCGGCCCTGACCGTAACTCACAGCTCTCGTCTGGCCGGCAGGAAGGAGCCCACCGCCTGCCATGTTCTTTGGTTGATGCACAAATTGTGTTTTCCTTTTGTTGTCAGTCCCCATCTTCCTTCTGCTTTTAATTTCCTTTCTGGAAGAGTCCCACTTCTTATAATAAGAAAAAAAAATGCCTCCTGCAGCTGCTTCCCTTCTATTTTTGGCTGTCATGCTTCTCTCCCTTTCATCGTGATTTTGTCTAATAGGGTTTTTAGTTTTTTTCCTATTTTAAGGCCCTGCCAGTCTTCTTTCTTTAAAAAAAAATTATTGATTTCAGAGAGAGAAAGGAAGGTGGGAGAGAGAAACATCAACGTGTTGTTCCATTTAGTTATGCATTCATTGGTTGCTTCCTATATGTGCCCTGACTGGGGATCGAACCTGCCACTTTGGGGTATCAGCATGATGCTCTAACCCACTGAGCTACCCTGCCAGGACTCACCCCTCATGCTGGGTGGGGATGAGACACTGTGTAGTCGGATTAATGTTCCGCTTCACTGCAGCAGGCTCCCCAAGGTGGTCTACGCCAGCCCCTGCCCCAGGGCCTTTGCGCGGCTGTGCCCTGTGCTGGGAAGCCTTCCCTCGGTCCGCTTCCTCGCTTCATTCGCCTCTCAGTTTGCCACCCCGGGGGGATCTTCCTGGACCTCTGGCCTAAGCCATCACCCCTGGCTTCACTCTCTCTTCCATGACCCCGAGGCAGCCTGCCCCTTAGGACCAGCACTCCAGTCACCACCCTGTGTATCTGGTGACCACCCACCTCCGCTAGAACTTCACTTCCAGGTGGTGAGCCAAGACCTCTCTCCCAGGCCTCAGAGAACCCCAAGGCTCCATGAAAACGTGAGCACCAAATCATGAATGGAACGCATTGAGTGAAATGCTCTCTCTCCCGTACTCTCTGGGGCCGTGCCACTGCCTGCTGGTTTCTATCTGCAGTTCCAGCTCCAAGCACTGAGTCTGGCAAACTGGAGGGCCCCCAGCCCATGTCTACGACACGAACAGCACGAACGGATGAGTGGCTGCACAGAAAGCGCCGGGTCGCTGCAGCCTGCTGGAGCTTTGTGGTTCTGACAGGCAGTGCGGGCAGCCGCCAGCTTGGCTTTCCTTTACAAACCGTCTGGTGAAATGCTGTGCCTGAGGTGTTAAGGGGGAGGGGGCTGTCCACTGGCCCCTTCCCCAGCCTGCCCAGCCCCCAGTCCAGTTGTTCTGTTCTCCTAGCTTAGCTGTGGTCAGCCGTCAAAAGCTTTCTCACCATCCGCCCCGGCTGGCTTTGCCTGTTGCCATGGAAACTATAGCCGGCTGGGGCCCGGGAGCCGGGCTGTGGAAATGGAGACAGAACCGCAGAGGGTGGGATCTCCTGGGCTCTAAGGGTGCACGGATGTGGGCTCAAAAAGGTCCCCGCACAGGCGAGGCCTGGGCATCCCACACGCGGCCACGGGCCCCGCGTGGCTGCTGAGCAGTGGACGTGGCTGGTGCCGCTGGGGATGCGCGGCCGTGGCAGAATGCGCACTGGATTCCAGGCGTTACCGCAAACAGACGTCTGTCTGAACCCCTCGTTAACGTGTCTTGCGGTGATTCGTGCCACTTACTTTACTGTTACTGGGTGGTGGTCACTGGAGAATGTAGAATTGGGTAAGGGACTGGCAGCTGTGGCTGTTACATTGTACTCTTTTTATGGATTTGAGAGAGAGGAAGGAATGGGGAGAGAGAGAGAGAGAGAATTTGTTGTTCCACTTATCTATGCACTCACTGGTTGATTCTTGTATGTGCCCTGACCAGGGATTGAACCCGAAACCTTGGTGTGTAGGGATGAGCTCTAACCAACTCAGCTACCTGGCCAGGCCACCTTATACTCTGTTTTTATTGAATAGCGCTCTTCTAGAGCATGTGGGAGTGAATGAATGAAAGATCTTTGATCAAAACGGAGATGTGCCTGGCCAGCGTGGCTCAGGGGCTGAGCTTCGACCTATGAACCAGGAGGTCACAGTTCAATCCCTGGTCAGTGCACATGGAATGTTTCTATCTCTCCCTCTCCCTTCCTCTCTAAAATCAATAAAAACATATTTTTAAAAATTCCTTCGATTGTGTGCAATGCGATTATTTCAACCCGCTGACTACTAAACCTCGTTTGCGATAGTGGTTCTCACGCCCTTTCACGCTAGTGTCCAGGTAATCTAATTTAACGCTCTCTCATTCCGCGCTGTCGATGAGCAGATTGTCTTGAATAAGGCATCGCCCCCCCCCCCCCCCCCAGGATTACGAAAACCTCCTCGTGTGTGATATTGTGTGGGGCTCAGAACAGAGCCCTCCCCGCTGTGGGCACTGTCCCCGCCCACTCCCTGCACCCGGAAACGCTTCATGAGGGCCCGTCTCTCCGGGCCGCAGGGGGGGTTCTGGCCAGACCTGCACGCAGTTGGGAGGCACATGTCTAATTGGAAACGTGTGGTCCCGGAAAAGAGGTAATTGGGAGGTGGCTTCCTGGGCCAACCGTCAGATTGCATTTCAGGTCAAAGAGTCCCTGTGGTTAGGGAGCCGGGCGCTCGGCTGGGAACCAAGCAGCACGGGCCTCGCCGCCCCCGCCGGAACCGGGGACTTTCTTGGAAACAATTCAGCGTCGGCCTCCGTTTCGCAGACATGAGTTTCCAATCATGAACATACTAAACATGCGATCTCCTTTCTAGGCTGTTCTCTTCTGTGTTCTCTCTCAGCTGTAGCTTTTTGTTTATTTGTTTCGAGGGATGGAGGGTTGGGGGTGAAACTCTGGCTTCCCGGTGTTCTGAGACACGGGGTGCCTGTTTTGGGGGTCCCGGCCCCAAACTGGTGCTTGTGTGTGTGCACTGAGCATGCGAATGTGCACAGCATCTGGTTCCGGATACGCTCGGTTGAACCAAATTACTCGGGGCACTAAATCACGGCCGTGTCAAGACGAAGAATTCCAGTCCGTGCCTCTGAGCACACATGTGGAGGCACGTATGTCCAAAGGCACCGTTTGCATTTTCCTAAGGCGGTATGCGAGAATGTCCAAACATCCCGCAAATCAATCTTAGAGGCAGCCCCTCCCCAGCGGGGCGCCCACCTGCCCCAGCGCTGCCTTCGCAGACACCAGACAACTAACCGCTTGCAGGTCGTGGTGGGGAACAGTCTTTGCTTAGAGGGTAAAAGGGATCCATCAATGTGATTTAAGGGGGTGGGAGGGCAAGATCCAATCACGCTTTCCTCCCAGGCCTGCTACGTCTTGGGGACAGGAAATATTTATATTTATGTGCATACAGGTGTGTCCACACATAGAATCTCCAATAACCGGTCAGAGACAAAGAACGTGGCCAGAGCTCTGGCCTTCAGGGATCACACTTTCTCCCTAATCCACAGCCCAGTGGAAACCTATTGGTTCTGCTCTGCTGCGTCGTCTAGTCTTTCCTTCTGCACATCGCTACCCACGGTTTTCCAGGAAACGGGCATGGTCCTTTATTCCCAATGCAATGCCTTTTTTGTTTACTCCATGAGCATTTCCGCATCATGAAACAGACTTTCAAATATGGCTTCATCTGGAAAAACGAAAAGTTTGACTCTTGGTTTCTTTTTTCCCCACTTCTCTATCAGATCATTTTATTGTGGAAAATAAAGACACTGAACGTGAGAGTACACTCTTAATAAATGTTTTAAATTTTTTATTTATTGATTTTGCGAGGGGGGGGGGGAGGAAGAGAACAATGCTTTGTTTGGATCAAACCTGAAACCTTAGCATATGGAGATGATGTTCTAACCATCTGAGCTGCCCGGCCAGGGAGAAACGGTAATATTTTTGACACATTGGGTTAAGTGAACTATAGTATTAAAATCAATTCCACCTGCCCTAACCGGTTTGGCTCAGTGGATAGAGCATTGGCCTGCAGACTGAAAGGTCCCAGGTTCGACTCCGGTCAAGGGCATGTACCTTGGTTGTGGGCACATCCCCAGTAGGAGGTGTGCAGGAGGCAGCTGATCGATGTTTCTCTCTCATCGATGTTTCTAACTCTCTATCCCCCTTCCTTCCTCTCTGTAAAAATTAATAAAATATCCTATATAATAAAAGGGTAATATGCAAATAGATCGAACAGCAGAACACCTGAATAACCAATCAAAGTGTAATATGCTAATGATATGCTAAGGCTGCTCAACTGCTCACTACAGCGTGTACTGACCACGGGGGCGGCAGGGGGGGGGGGGTCCCTCAGCTGGCCTGCCCACTCTTGCAATCCGGGACCCCTCAGGGGATGTCGGAGAGGCAGTCTCAGCCCAATCCCACAGACCACTCCCCTTGGGAAGGTGCCAGACACAGGGCTCCTGGCTGGCGAGCGCTGCTGTGGCAGCTCGAGCCTCTCCCGATTGGGAATGAATGGGCGCAAGCCCCGCAGGCACAGTGGGGCCAGGATGAGCGGGAGCAGCAGGTAGGAGCTGCAGGCAGCATTGGCCTGCGGGTTTTGGCCTGATCCCTGCAGGCCACCCAGAGGGACCCCACCTGTGCACGAATTCGTGCACCAGACCTCTAGTATTTAATAAATAAATAAATAAATAAAATCAAGTCCACTTATCTCTTTTAATTACAAAAAGAGAATAAAGAGAGTGAGTAGCCACAGCTGTTGGAAAACTTAGGCTCCTTCAACACGGCCTGGGTTGCTGCAGGAAAGATTTGGGCCCAACCTAAACAAACAGAAGAGAGGCTCGGATGGCAGAGACCTCTCTCACTGGAGACGCTTAGTCCTGGAGAAGGAGTCTGAATGTCAACATCTGGCCCCGCTGCCAGATAAAACCTCAGTTCAACAACCCACCGCGGAATGCTTCCCTGATTAATGAGCTAAATGCTGGACTGGAGTCCAAGCAACATATAGACGCTGCCATCCGGCTCAGGAAGGGCCCGGCTTTCTCGGAAAGAGCACAACCCAGCCAGTGTTCCTCTGTTTCCGAACCATGACAACCAGCCAACACTGGCCGTCTGTTCTGCAGGCCGAGTACCTGCCGGCCATCACTCCCCGCCCCCCTTCCCCGCTCATTCTCTGGGCCCATCAGCAGGGTCTGTCGGGAGGGTGTGCAGAGGTGGCTGTGGGTGAGTGTTTGACACTGATGCATCGCACCAGCCTATGCCCACGGAAGAAAATTCTGTAACACATTCGGAGCGACACTAAGTAGATAAGAATTCACTGTTTTATTTTTTAATAACGACTTTATTGAGGTATTGTTCATGCCATGCAATTCACCCATTTGAAGTGTACAACTTAAATGGTTTTTAGTCAGTCGTGCAACCATTACCAAGATCAATTTTCGAACGTATGCGTCACCCCAGGAAGAAATTCTATGCCTCCAAGTAGTTTCTCCCCATTTCCTCCCAACTCCCCTAACCCTATTCAACACACTAATCTACTTTTTGTCTCTGTAGATTTTCCTATTCTGAATCACACAATGTGTGACTCTTTTTGAAAATATATTTTTTATTGATTTGAGAGAGGAAAGGAGCGAGAGAAAGAGAATCATAGATTGGCTGCCTCCTGCGCACCCTCTATTGGGGATCTAGCCCGCAACCTGAGCACGTGCCCTGACTGGAAATCAAACCGGTGACTTCTTGGTGCATGGGACGATGGTCAACCAACTGAGCCACATCACCTGAGCAATATATATGACTTTGGGGGAGGGGGACAAATGCAATTATTTTTTAAATACTTTTCCATTAATGTTGACATTCAATATTATTTTAGTTCCAGTTGTGCAGCATAGACATTTACGTAATCTATGAAGTGATCCCCCCAATAAGTCTAGTACCCACCTAGCACCATACATAGTTATTACAACAATATTGATTATACTCCCTATGCTGTCGTTACGTCCTCTTTCATGTAGCTTTCTTTCACATAGCTTGATGTTTTCAAGTTCATCCATGTTGTAACATGTATCAGTACTTCATTCCTCTTCATAGCTAATAACATTCCGTTGTATGGACAGGCCACTTGTTTTCTCAGTTAGTACAAATATTTCATGTCGCATCTTGCAGTTCAAATGGTGTCAAGAAGCCAACTTGCATGTACCGTCTACCGGCGTCTTCCCACTTTCTCTTCCTGAATAACAAGGTCTTTCACATCCCTTTGAGGATCTTCCTGAGCAAAATTTCACTTATAAAACCCAAAACAACAGAAAACTTTAACATGGAAGGTGCAGTGCTATTGTTTTGAAATATTATTTTTCTTTGTAAAGCAATGTGAATGATTATTGTAGACAGACCACATTTTATTTGTATCTCATACATTGATGAATATTTGGGTGGTTTCCAGACTGTTATGAATACTGCTGCGATCCACATCCAACCTTTCCATCACCATTTCAAGATTTCTCTCTCAGGTATTTGCCAAGTCTTGTCCTTTTTCTTTTCATGCCTGTCAACTACATAGAGATCAGATGACTTGCCCGGCCAGTGTGGCCCAGGTGGTTGGGTGGCATCCTGTGGACCAGGAGCGCGCCAGTTCGGTTCCAGTCAGGGCACAGGCCCGGGTTGTGGGCTCCATTACGGCGGGGGGCGTGCAGGAGGCAGCCGATCCATGACTCTCTCTCATCATGGATGTTTCTCTCTCTCTCTCCCTCCCCCTTCCTCTCTCTGAAATAAAAACATATATTTTTTAAAAACATAAAGTGACTTCTCCCATGGATTTGGCTGTCCCCTCTCTGGATTGCCATGAGATGGACCAGCTTTCACCTTTCACTGCGTTTGACTCTCTCATCTGTGTTCCCATGTATGCACCTTCTCCATTTGGACGCTCCTCTGGTTCTCGGGGCCTGGTCATTACAGCTGTGCATCAGCGCAGAATGCCTTTGAATGGCTGCACACATGGCAACCATTTCCCCATGGCCACGCCTGTCGGTCACATTTCCCTCCGCTCCGGTGTAAATGTCCACCTGCTATGGAGTCACCTGTGTCAGCACTTCTGTTCATGCGCCTTAACGTCAGCGTTATTGTTGGCATTGCCTCGGCCACCCCAAGATGGCACAAATATTTACCTGCACTCTTTCCATGAGAGAGAAAAGGACACCACTGGCCCTTCAACCCGAACACTGCCCTCCCACCCCACGCAGATTCTCTCTCTCTCTGTCTCTCCCCACCCCCACCCTACTCTCTCTACAAATCGATGGAAAAAAATATCCTGGGGTGAGGATTAACAACAACAACAAAGAATGAAAAGCGGGTCAGAAGGGAATGACATCTCTGACTAGATACCCAGGTCCCTGAGAACAAGCAGAATGTCAGCTGACAGATAGCCCTCCGTTCAATGCCCCCGTGGACCGCCAGGCGGGCTCCAAGCAGCGGCGATGCCGCCATCCAAACTCAGGAAGGAACAGTCTTCTTCTCCCAACGCCACAGACATGGCCAAAGCCGCGGGGACCTCTATTTGCAAACCATGCAAAGACTCATCCTGCTTGTGGTTTGCAGGTCACATGTCCCGGCCCCGTCAGCAATCATTTCGGGGCAGTGGGGTTTTTGGGGGGAAGAGGAGTGGAAATCCTTCCCTTCTTTTTTTAAAATATATTTTTATGATTTTGAAGAGGAAGGGAGAGGGAGAAAGAGATAGAAACATCAATGATGAGAGAGGACCACTGATCAGCTGCCTCCTGCACGCACCCTACTGGGGATCGAGGTACATGCCCTTGACCGGAATCAAACCCGGGACCCTTCAGTCCATGGGCCGATGCTCCATCCACTGAGCCACACCAGCGAGGGCCCTTCCCTTTTCCTATTTCCTGGTTCTCCAATGTTCAGCTTTGATTCCAGCCTAATCCTGGGCACACTGTGGAGCTAAGTTTCTGTAATTCGTGCAAAACAAAAATGATCAAAACATGCGACGCAGTAATACACAGATGACGGATCACAGAACTGTACATTTGAAGCCCAGATGATTTTATTAGCCAATGTCATCCCAATAAATTTGTTAAAGCCAAGGAACTTCTTTTGACCGCTTCCCCTTATTGTGCCGGCTTAAATTAAGGCCACACACACAGACACCGATCCTCGCAGGGTTTGTGCGCCTTTCCGCGTAACTACTGTCCGTGCTGCTATATTATAACTGTTATACCTGTTTTGAGGAATAGTTAATAACCTGTGGAAACCCACCTCACAGCAAACAATTCACTGCTTTTTGTTATGGGTTGAATAGTCTCCCCCCAGATTCATATCCTGAAGTCCTCACTTCCAGTAAGTGCCCCAGCAGGTAACTTTACTTGGAGATGGGTTGTTGATTTTTTTTTTTTATTGACATTAGAGAGAGAGAAAGGGAGAGACACATTGATGTGAGAGCAAAACATCAATTGGCTGCCACCTACACGCCCAACCCTGGGGAGCGAGCCCGAAACCTTGGCATATTGGGATGATGCTCCAACCAACTGAGCTACCCCGCCAAGGTGGTTCTTTACCGAGGTACTCAAGCTAAAAGGAGGTCACTAGGGTGAGTCCCAACCCAGAGGGATTGGTGTCCCTATAAGAAGAGGACATGTGGGCACAGGCATGTACAGAGGGACGACGATGTGAAGACGCAAGGAAAAGAGCACCGCTTACCAGCCACGGAGAGAGGCCTGGAACACATTATTGCCTCACAGCCCGCGGAAGCAGCTAGCCCTGCTGACCCCTTGACCTCAGCCTTGCAGCCTCCAGGACTGTGAGGCTGTGCGTTTCTGTGGTCCTTTGTCTCAGCGGTCCTTGCAAATAAACACGCTTCCCCAACCCGAGTGCCCCCCAGTGCCCTCCTACAAATTCTGGAGCTTATTTAGACTGGTAAGGAATTGAATCTTTATCTAAAGAGCAACTGAATCCATTGACATGTTTTAACCCAAGAAGTCAACATGGGTGTCTTATCTTTCTTTCTTTTTTTCTTTTTGTATTTGTTGGTTTGAGAGAAAGAAAGAGAGAAACATCAATTTGTTGTTCCACTCATTTATGTATTCATTGGTTGATTCTTGTATGTGCCCTGGCCGGGGATCAAACCCACAACCTTGGCGTATCGGAATGACACCAGCCAACTGAGCTACCTGGCCAGGGCTGGGTGTCTTTTCTTTAAAAAAAAAGTCCACGTTGGCACCAATGTGGATGAAAAGCCAGGATTTATGGATGGAGAAGGACAGATGAAGACACGATATTTTGCTGGGTCACCGGAGAGAGAGGATGGAGACCCAGACGAGGAGAGGCAGAGTGATGATGGGAGACAGGTTTGACCCAGGGGATGCACAGGAGGCCCTGGTAACGGACGGGATGTGGCCGGTGGGAAGAGAGGACGCAGGACCTGTGTCCACCAGGCTAGTCTCTGGTCCCAGGTAATTCAGTCAGACTCAATCGGGTGTTGCTCTGAGGGTATATTGTAGATATGGTGGTAAGTGCCTATAATCAGTAAGGAGATTTTCCTTGAGTCTGTGGGTGGGCCTCATCTGATCACTTGAAGGCCTGAAGAGCAAACACGGAGGTTTCCCTCAAGAAGAAGAAATTCTAGCTCTGGCCGGTGTGGCTCAGTTGGTTGAGCATCATCCCATGAACTGAAAGGTCACCGGTTTGATTCCCAGGTCTGGACATGTATCCAGACTGTGGGTTAGATCCCTGGTTAGAATGCATGCGGGAGGCAACCAATCGATATTTCTCTCTCACATCAATGTCTCTCTCTCTCTCTCTCTTTTTCTCTCTCTCTCTCTCTCTCTCTCTCTCTTTCCCTCCCTTCCTCTCTCTCTAAAATATGTTGAAGAAGAAGAAGAAGAAGAAGAAGAAGAAGAAGAAGAAGAAGAAGAAGAAGAAGAAGAAGAAGAAGAAGAAGAGGAGGAGGAGGAGGAGGAAATTCTGCCTCAGGACTGCAACATCCACTCCTGCCCGAGTTTCCAGCTGGCCGGCTGGCCCCACAGATCTAAGACTTGCCAGACTCATAATCATGGGAGCCAATTCCTTAAAATTAGTTCCTTAAAAAACAACAACAAAAAAAAAAAAAACTAAACAGATATAGATAGATAGATAGATGTAGATACTATATCTATATAAATCTACACACACACACACACACACACACACACACAAAACAAAAAAAAAAACACTTATATTCGATTGCTTGGGTTGCCATAATAAAGTTTAAGCCACAGGCTGGGTGACTCAAACAACAGAAATTAATTTTCTCACAGCTCTAGAAGTCTGAGATCAAGGGGTTGGCGGGGTTTGCTTCTCCTGAGGCCTCTCCTTGCCTTGCAGATGGCCGTGTTCTCCCTGTGTCCTCACATGGCCATCCCTCTGTGTGTGTCTGTGTCCGAGTTTTCTCTTACAAGGACACCAGTCATATTGGACGAGGGCCTGCCCGTCTGAACTTACTTTATCTTCACTATTCCGTTCAAGGCTCTGTCTCCAAATACTCTGCCCTCTACGGACCCCAACATATGGATTTTGGAGGGACGCAGCTCTCGGTGGCTTCTGCTTCTCCCGCAGAACTCTGACCCATCCTGGAACGTACACCCTTTCTGCGTTAGTGAGCCAGGTGGGCGGCCTCCCTCCGTGAGAAAGGGGAGGGTTTGTAAGTGTAATGGGTTCCACTTAGCTGGGCAGAAACCCCCTGAGGAATAGGAAATAGCCTTGGCCTATCTCAGTGAATGGAAAATGTTTTTCTAACATTTCACTCCTCAGAGAAAAAAACAGAACACCCAGCCTCCATACAGCTCCGTCTCTGGGCCTCATTAATTCCCTAGAAAGAACCAGTGGAAACGGAATTACTGGGTCAATGGGGATGCAAGGGCCCCGTGACTTGCTTGTATTCCTGAATGTTATTCCAAGTCAGGCGGCTCGGCCGTAATCCCTGCTTGTTTGCGGCTGAGTTTCTATGCAGTCACTTTCACTGCACAGACAGGCTCAAACATTGTTACTTGAAACTGAGGCTATCTACATTTTTGCTGTTTATCATCCAATTTTTATTTTTTACTCATGAGGATGTCCCATGACATAAAATATTTCTTGAGAATTTTTACTGCTTTTGCAAAACGAGAGAAATTTGTAATTTTCTCCTAATTATAACTGTGCTCAGTTCTTGTTTGATAGAACATTCTTATATTTTATAGTTTCGTTTAGGAGTGTTTGTTCTCACAAACATGCTGTGATAGTCCCCTTCTATCTACGTCTTTGTGCGTTTGGCTACATTAATTAATAATCCATTGCATTATTTACAATAGCCAAGATATGGAAGCAACCTAATGCCCATGGAAAAGACAAATGAATAAAGAAGATGTGGGACCACCCTAGCCGGTGTGGCTCAGTGGACAGAGCTTCAGCCTGTGGACTGAAGGGTCCCAGGTTCGATTCCTGTCAAGGACACATGCCTAGGTTGCGGGCTCAATCCCCAGTATGGGATTCTCTCTCATTATCGATGTTTCTATCTATCTGTCCCTCTCCCTTCCTCTCTGAAATCAAGTATTTTTTTAAAAAAAGATGTGGTACCTATATACAATGGACTACTACTGAGCCACAAAAAAATAATGAAATCTTACCATTTGCAACAACATAGATGGACCTGGAGTGTACTATGTTAAGTGAAATAAGTCAGATAGACCAAGACAAATACTGTATGATTTCACTTATGTGTAGAACCTAGAAAACAAAATAAACAAACAAGCAAAACAGAAACAAACTCCTAGATCCAGAGAACAAACTGATGGTCATCAGATGGGAGTAGGGGTGGGGGACTGGGTGGAAAAGGTGGAAGGGATTAAGAAAGACAAATTGGTGATTACAGAACAGTCACAGGATGTGAAGCACAGCCCAGGGAATAGAGTCAATAATATCGTAATAACTACCTGTGGAGCCAGGTGGAGGGATCAGACTTACCAGGGGATCACTTCTTAAGCTATATAAGCGTCTAATCACTAAGTTGTACGCCTGAAACTAATACAACGTTGTATGTCAACTGTAGTTAAAAAATAAATGTAGCCCTGGCCGGCGTGGCCCAGTGGTTAGAGCGTCGGCCAGTGCACTGGAGGGTCTGGGTTCCATTTCGGTCAAGGGCACGTACCTGGGTTTCAGGCTTCATTCCCGGCCTGGTCAGGGCACATTTGGGAGACAATCAATCCATGTGTCTCCCTCACATCCATGTTTCTCTCCACCCCCACCCCCTTTCCACTCTCTAAAAACCGATGGGAAATAGAACCTTGGTGAGGATGAGCAAAAATAAGTAAAAAAACAAAAACAAGGACTTGTATGCATGCATATGAGCCTACCAGTGGTCGGCAAACTGCGGCTCTTTGGCCCCTTGAGTGTGGCTCTTCCACAAAATACCACGGCCTGGACGAGCCTATTTTGAAGAAGTGGCGTTAGAAGAAGTTTAAGTTTAAAGAATGTGGCTCTCCAAAGAAATTTCGATCGTTGTCCTGTTGATAGTTGGCTCTGTGGACTAATGCGTTTGCCGACCACTGGCCTAACCAACGGACACAGACGACAGAGGGGTGAGGGCATGAGTGGGGGATGGGGAGGTAACGGGGGAATAAGGACACAGATGTAACACCTTCATCAATAAAGAAATTTTTTTTAAAAATTAAAAAAACAAAAACCAATTCACTGAACGGGATTCGCAGAAAGACTAAGGCAGACATAGGAGAGGATGGAGGCCAACAGGTTAAACGGAAGAGGAAAGCGCAGTCAGACCAGCGCCCGTTCACACAGCCCACACCGCACACCACACACCGCACACACACGTCCCGGCGTCGCCACGGGTTTGGGTGAGGACGGACCGCGCCCGCTGGCGCCCCGCCGCCTAATGAGGCTGAGGAAGGCCCACCGCGGGGGCGGGCAGCCACAGCCGGAGGGCCCCGTGCGCCCTCAGGGCCCGGCCGGAGCGCCACAGGCCAGACACACGGGGCCGCGCAGGCTGGTGAGCGGGCACAGGCGGCTCCCCTCCCAAACCAAACCCGGGACACCGCCCGCCGCGCGGCCTCTTCTCGCCGCCATCGCAAGACACCCGTCGGCCAGAACCGTGAGGAAAACGTGAAGGAAAAGCGAGTTCAGGACTTACAGGCACTGAGCGGCGGCGGCACGGCCGGCACACGGCGAGGTCGCCAGGGAGACCGAGGGCGCACGCGCGCACGAGGCACGACGCACGACGCACGCGCACCGCGGACGCAGGAGACACGACGCATGCGCACCGCGCAGGAGACACGACGCAGGAGACACGACGCAGGAGACACGACGCAGGAGACACGACGCAGGAGACACGACGCAGGAGACACGACGCAGGAGACACGACGCAGGAGACACGACGCAGGAGACACGACGCAGGAGACACGACGCAGGAGACACGACGCATGCGCACCACCCCTGTTCTCTATTCCTGTTGTACCCCAACCCATTTGTAGCCGCCAGAACCCCCTCGCACTGCCTGCTCACCGCAATGCCAAAAAAAAGTGATTATCGCCATGGTCATGCCGGTGAACACCTCACGGAAGCACATGGCACCAAACAGCAAACCTAACGGGGAAGATGGGCACATCTGACTCCATGCACATTGGACATACACACACCGAGTGGCCAGATGATGGTGACCTCTGAACGCGTAATCATCTGGCCCCTCCGTGCACTGATGTCTAAGGCAGTGATGGCGAACCTATGACACGCGTGTCGGCACTGACACGCGTAGCCATTTCTGATGACACGCGGCCGCTGAGGCGGCCACATGCCGAGGAGGAAACATTTGCTGCTCCTGAGGATGAAACATTTGCGAAATAATGTTTTTTCCTCAAAGTGACACACTACCCGAGTTATGCTCAGTTTTTTGGCGAAGTTTGACACACCAAGCTCACAAGGTTGCCCATCACTGGCCTAGGAGATCGTGGCCCCCAGCCTCTGGCTAGTAAGTCCTCTGCTTCTGTCCAACTACCCACAATGCAGTTCTTACACATGGAAAATCCTTATTTTAAAATCCCAACGCTGTGGTCCGTCTACACTGAGTGGCCAGATTATTATGCCTTCAGAGATCATCATAATCTGGCCACTCAGTATATATATGCCACCAAAAAAAATGAGCAAATGCACCATAATAAAAACTCCGTGGTTAACACACAGAGAGTGCCAACAGGTCCCAAAAGAACAAGGTTGTAGAATGAAAGTTTGGCCGAAGGTTGGGAAGAAGATCATGAATCAAAGAGAAAATGCAAACGATCAAGAAATATGCAAAAGCTATTCCACTCGTAGGCCGACACACTTGTGTTAAAAGAAAAACGAGGCCGGCCGGCGTGGCTCCATGGTTGAGCATTGACCTGTGGACTGGGAGGTCATGGTTCGATTCCGGTCAGGGCACATGCCTGGGTTGTGGGCTCCGACCCCAGTGTGGGGCGTGCAGGAGGCAGCCGATCAATGATTCTCTCTCATCGAGGATGTTTCTCTCTCCCTCTCCCTTCCTCTCTGAAGTCAATAGAAATATATTTTTAAAAAGAAAAGAAAAGCAAGATGCCATTTTCCACCATGCAAACAGAAAAGGATGAAAAAAAAAATGAATACGTGGTTGTTAGGGTCGCCGAAAGAGGAACGCTTGAGGCCAAAGTGGTGGGGGATTATGATATATTAGGTCATCTGGATACCAGATGGGCTGAGCCCCCAAATGGCGCCAGTCCCCAAAGACGGGGAGTGAGAGGGTTTTAAGGGACCTTAGGCGGGCTTTCTCTGGGTGGAGAATTCTCTGTGCAGGTCTGGGTCCTAGGAGGGTCCGGAGGGGAGAGAGAATGGTCTTAGCAAGTGGCATGTGGTCTCAGCGAAAGGGAATGTCCGTTGTGAAGTGGCCTAAAGGTCAGTTCCAAGGGGAGGGGGTATCGATCAATTATGTGATCAGACCTAACAGTGGTGTGGGTCAGGGTCAGGATCAGGGTCGGGGGCCGGGTTCGTTTGCAGGCTGGCGGGGGAAAGCGTGGGCGGGGGTGACATTTGTGATTCCTATTTTAGCACTAAGTTTCGAGCAACGTTTCATCTGGGAACTTCTTTTATTTTATTATTATTATTTTAATATATTTGTATTGATTTCAGAGCGTAAAGGAGAGGGAGAGAGGGGTAGAAACATCCATGACGAGAGAGAATCATGGATCGGCTGCCTCCTGCACGCCCCCTCCTGGGGATCGAGCCCGCAACCCAGGCATGTGCCCTTGACCGGAACCGAACCCGGGACCCTTCAGTCCGCAGGCCGACGCTCTACCCATTGAGCCACACCAGCCTGGGCGAACTTTTCTTTTCTTTTCTTTTTTTTAAAATCAGAACTGGAAAACAACATGCCAACTGGTCCGTTCTGGCAGAGCCAGCACAGGTGGGGTCCGGCGGGGGAACAGATGGGACGCGAGTGACAGAGGAGGCCGTGGGACCCTCTGTGTCCAGAGAAGCCGAAGGGAGCTGTGCGGCCCTGTCGTCTGTGGTTCTCGAGGGGGGCGGCTCCTCGCCTCCCCGCAGCCGAGGGGATGGAGCGCAACACGCTCGGCGGTGTTTGATTGTCACGGCTGGGGGAGCGGACGCCGTGGCATCTGGCAGGGGGAGAGGAGGGATGCTGCCTGACATCCTACATCCATAAATGTGCAGCCCCTAGCTGTACGCCTGCAACTGATAGAACAGAGCATGCCAGCTGCAAGTGGTGAAAAAAGAATTGCCAACAAAAAAACCATACGCTTCCTGGGGCAGCCTCTTCCCTCCCCCCACCCCCCGCCCCCCGGAAAATAGTAACTGGCCCAACAGGTCAGCTTTGGCTCCTGGATATATGCCCAGGTAAGGGGGACACCCCTCCCTTCCCACAAGGACTCAAATACCAAAATGACGTTGCTCGGCTGCGGTGGCTCAGTGGTTGAGCGTCGACCTGTCAACCAGGAGGTCACAGTTCGATTCCCAGTCAGGGGCACAGGCCCGGGTTGCGGGCTTGATCCCCAGTGTGGGGCGTGCAGGAGGCAGCCGATCCATGATTCTCTCTCATCATTGATGTTTCTCTCTCCCTCCCTCTCCCTTCCTCTCTGAAATCAATTTAAAAAAATTTTTTAAATATTTTTTAAAGCCCTAACCCCGTGGTTGGCAAACTGCGGCTCGCAAGCCACATGCGGCTCTTTGGCCCCTTAAGTGTGGCTCTGCCACAAAATACCACGGCCTGGGCGAGCCTATTTTGAAGAAGTGGCGTTAGAAGAAGTTTAAGTTTAAAAAATTTGGCTCTCCAAAGAAATTTCAATCGTTGTACTGTTGATATGTGGCTCTGTTGACTAATGAGTTTGCCAACCACTGCCCTAACTGGTTTGGCTCAGTGGATAGAGCGTCGGCCTGTGGACTCAAGGGTCCCAGGTTCGATTCCCGTCAAGGGCATGTACCTTGGTTGCGGGCACATCCCCAGTAGGGGGGTGTGCAGGAGGCAGCTGATCGGTGTTTCTCTCTCATCGATGTTTCTAACTCTCAATCCCTCCCACTTCCTCTCTGTAAAAAAATCAATAAAATATCTATTTAAAAATATATATTTCTTAAAGAAAGAAGAACAGCTGAGTGTATCCTTACAGATCGATCCTATGCGAGCCAGCAGCCCTGGCCGACTCCCCCCTCACCCCCCACCCCCCTCAGCTTTATCCTGGCGACCTTAGAGCTGCTTCTCCTGTGAGGTTACAGCGTCGTGTGAGCTTCTCGAATGCCTCTCACAATCTAACGAACAAGGAGCCCGAGATGAGGGCCCTGGTGGCTGCAAACCAAGGGGGACACACACATTTCATTCCCACGGAGACGGGAATCATCCCACCCCCATCGGTAGGCAGGGGTAGGGGCGGGAGAAGCTCCATCATGCATTCTTTCCACTCGCCGTTATGATGCACCCACGAGACTCACCTGGCATTTCTGAATGTGCACACGCACACACACACACACACACTGACAACAGAGCCCGGAAAATTCCAGCCTCCGCAGCAGAGCCATCCCCAGCCCCCTCCTTCTTGCTCAAGCTGCAGTTTCTATGGCAACAGCCCGAGCCCGCCTGCTTCTTGGGAGCAGGTCATTGCTCTGGAAGGAAGAGGCGGCTGGGGTGGGGAAGGCTCAGCCCCCCGATCCCTCCTGTGCGCCCCTTTCTTAGAACACGTGGAGCCCTAACCGGTGTGGCTCAGTGGATAGAGCATCGGCCTGTGGACTGAAGGGTCCCGGGTTCGATTCTGGTCAAGGGCATGTACCTTGGTTGCGGGCACATCCCCAGTAGGGGGTGTGCGGGAGGCAGCTGATTGATGTTTCTCTCTCATCGATGTTTCTAACTTTCTATCCCTCTCCCTTCCTCTCTGTAAAAAATCAATAAAATATATATTTTTTTAAAAAAAGAAAGAAAGAAAGAACACGTGGAACTTTGCAAAGAGTCACAGAATGGGCTGTGAGGGCCTCCCCGGCTGGTAAGGAAGGCACACAGGTCTCTTCAGCACCAGGGACACTTGCAGGGTGGGTTCTGCCACGTGTTCATGGGTTTGTTCGTTTATTCAACAGGAGAGGCAGCTGGCGATGCAGGAGAAAAATAAATGAGGGGGAAAAACAGGACAGGCCGCTCTTTGCTCTCCGAGTTGACATGGGAGAGACGTGTTTTCCTTGAAATGAGATGCTTTGAGACTCACGGGGCACGTGTTTACGGAAGGACCAGTGCCCGGCTGGCGTCATGCGGGGTGGGCACAGGGGACACATGGGAAAGCAAGGCAGGCCCAGCTGGCATGGCTCCGTGGGGAGAGCCTCGGCCTGCGGACTGAGGGGTCCCCGGTTTGATGGGGAAGAAGAAGAAGAAGAAGAAGAAGAAGAAGAAGAAGAAGAAGAAGAAGAGGAAGAAGAGGAAGAAGAGGAAGAAGAGGAAGAAGAGGAAGAGGAAGAGGAAGAAGAAGAAGAAGAAGAAGAGGAAGAAGAGGAAGAAGAGGAAGAAGAGGAAGAGGAAGAGGAAGAAGAAGAAGAAGAGGAAGAAGAAGAAGAAGAAGAAGAAGAAGAAGAAGAAGAAGAAGAAGAAGAAGAGGAAGAAGAGGAAGAAGAGGAAGAAGAGGAAGAGGAAGAAGAAGAAGAAGAAGAAGAAGAAGAAGAAGAAGAAGAAGAAGAAGAAGAAGAAGAAGAAGAAGAAGAAGACGAAGACGACGACGACCAGGCTGGCAAGTCCCTTTGCCCACCATGGATGAACAAGGATGGGGAGCACGGGCGAGCCCCCGTGCGGCCTGGCTGCCTCTCCCGGAGCCGGGGAGGGTCCCCACGGCTGCGGCCTTCCCGGCAAGGTCTGTTTGTCCCCGGGCTTCAGCGCTGAGGCCGAGGCTGCCCCTTTGACCCGGCAAATTCACCTCGGGGCCGGGCCCCTCCTCAAACATGCACAGAAGGACAGGGGTCAAGGCGGGCGGGCGGGAGCGGTCAATGGCCCGGAGACACGGGGGGCGGGGGGGGCCTCTCCCCCCGGGCTGCGGGGTTTTGCACAACAAACATGCTTTGCTAGGTCAAGATGCTTTGAAGACTCGTCTGAACCAGGTCACATTCCAGGCCCAGGCGCCCATCACCGCCCCGACCGCCGCCCAGGCGCCCCCCGGCCGGCCACGCGTCCACCCGCCCGGCCCTGCTGCTCCTGACAGGCATTCCGAGGGGCCCGGGACAACGTGGAGATGGACATCAGAGGACGTGTCTGGTCTGGCCGAGTATCTGCTGCTGGAATCACCGGGAGAACATGCTCCTCGGGCTGTTTGTGAAGCAGCGGGCCAACCCCCAGCAGCGCTGACGCCTGGAGGCCTGCGGCCTGGAAGAGCCCTCACATGGGGGGGGGGGGCGGGGGGACAAGGAGACACGTTTAAGGATATTCACTGCCCCCCCCCCCCCCCGTTTGGCTCAGTGGATAGAGCGGTGGTCCCCACCCTTTTTTGGCCATGTCCCACCTAAGCATCTCTAACATCCTGACATAGAATTCCTATTCTTCAAAAAGTGAGCTCCTGCTGACGTGGAGGAAGCCTCAAAGGCCATGAGCTTGGTCTAAACCAGCTCCCGAAGAACATGGCCTCCGTGGAAGAGAAAAATAAAAGAACGCAAGGACAGCGGAAGGACTGAGGAAGACATCACTAAGAAATTGTTAAGGGCGGGGGGGGGGGGGCAATGGTAAGATATGTACACATATAATACCTTAATAAAAAAAAATAAATTGTTAAAAAATAATAATAATATGAAGTGATAGGAACAAATAGCAAATGAAGTTTCAAGACATAAAACAGAGAACTGAAATGCATACATATGTCACAATATATGTTTATAGGCTGTAGACAAGGCCCCTAGAATTATAAGAAAGGCAAAAAAAATGCACGTTAATAATGCATTCTTGAATTGCCCCATGTTGGCAACCGCTGGGCTAGAGCGTCGGCCTGCAGGGTCCCGGGTTCGGTTCTGGTCAAGGGCCTGGACCTCGGTGGCAGGCTGGATCCCTGCCCCTCCTTTCTTTCTTTTTTTTTTTTTTTTAATATATTTCATTGATTTTTTACGGAGAGGAAGGGAGGATAGAGAGTTAGAAACATCGATGAGAGAGAAACATCGATCAGCTGCCTCCTGCACCCCCCACTGGGGATGTGCCCGCAACCAAGGTACATGCCCTTGACCGGAATTGAACCCGGGACCCTTCAGTCCCCAGGCGGACGCTCTATCCACTGAGCCACACCGGCCAGGGCTCCTTTCCACTCTCTACAAATCAATGCAAAACTATCCTCGTGAGGAGTGACAAAACAAAAAAATTAAAAGTAAAAAAGAGAGAGAGAGAGAAAGAAGCACGTCCATTGGGACGCCCATTCATTGGACAGACAGCTTCAGCAGAGACCGCGGCCCGGCCGGCGATGGCCCCGGAGACACTGTGTCGCTGTGACCGGGAGAAAAGGGAGAAAAGACGGTCAGAGCGCTGTTCCCGGACCCCGGCTGTGGGTCCCCCCCCCCCTGTCAGGGCACCCGGCCTCACCCCTGGACGGGTGTGTGCGGAGGCGCCCTCCACCTCCCCCCCTCTCTCCCTCTCTCCCTCTCTCTCTCTCTTCCTCTCTCCCTCTCTCTCTCTCAAATCAATAAAATAAAATAACCGAAAGGGAGATTGGACCCACCTGTGAACACCCACCAGTCAGAAAGGGGCGGGTTAACTGAAGGCCGTCCCTGCGGGGAACAGGGGGGGCCGTTTAATGGGGGGAGGGAGAGAGGGGGAGGCTGGGAACACGTCGCCGAGAGAGGAGTTGAGGTAAGACCCCCCCCATACACCCCGTTTCTCTCACGGCAGCCGGGGGGGGGCATTCTGGGGGTTCAGACAGACTTGGGGAGACGGGGAGGGGGGAGGGGGGGCAGAGACTCCCGGGAGCACCTGCTTGGCGCCCGCCCCGTGTCGGACCCCAGCCCGGCCTCAGGGCAGACACTGGAAATTTCCGGTCCCCGCAGCCCCGCCTTCTGGGGGGCCCCCTCCCCTCCCCTCCCCTCCCCTCCCCTCCCGGCGGGAGCAGCCCGTGGTTGCCATGGCGACGGCGGGCGCGTGCTCTGCCTCCCACGCGGGGCGGCGCTGAGCCCGGGCGGCGGCGGGAAGGGGGCTGGGGGGGTCTCCCCTGCACCCCGGCCCCTCCCGCCCTCTGTGCATCCTCACGCGGGGGGTCCCCGCAGAGGGAACCGGCGTCGGCTCCTGGGGTCTCTGCTGAGAGCTCGCCAGGGTCCCCCGAACCGTGAACAAGGGTCTGAACTTCTGGACCAAGCCCCCCTCCCCGGGCCGGGGGTGCCCGGCTGAGAACAGACACCGGACAAACCAACTGAACAACAAAAACAGCCCGGCCCGGGGCTCAGGGGTGCAGGGCCACCGCTGACCCGGGAGGTCGGGGTTCGAGTCCCCGTCAGGCTGCAGGCTCCATCCCCGTGGGGGGCGCGCAGGAGGCAGATGCTGGTCTTTCTCCCTCTCTCTCCCCCTCCCTTGGTCTCTCTCTGAGTCAATAAAAACATATTTAAATTTTTTTTAAAAAGCCCCAACCGGTGTGGCTCAGTGGATAGAGCGTCGGCCTTTGGACTCAAGGGTCCCGGGTTCGATTCCGGTCAAGGGCATGTACCTTGGTTGTGGGCACATCCCCGGTGGGGGGTGTGCAGGAGGCAGCTGATCGATGTTTCTCTCTCATCGATGTTTCTAACTCTATCCCTCTCCCTTCCTCTCTGTAAAAAATCAATAAAATATATTTTTAAAAACATGCATATATATTAAAAAAGGAGGGGATCCGTGCATCTGCCCGGGTGAGGAGTCATTGCTCACCCAGGGCCCAGGGCCCCCCGCTCAGGGTGCCCGATGAGGGGACGCGGGTGCGACAGTCACTACATCAGTGGTTCTCAACCTTCCTAATGCCGCGACCCTTTAATACAGTTCCTCATGTTGTGGTGACCCCCCAACCATAACATTATTTTCGTTGCTGCTTCATAACTGTAATTCTGCTACTGTTATGAATCGTAATGTAAATATCTGTGTTTTCCGATGGTCTTAGGCGACCCACAGGTTGAGAACCGCTGCTATAGAGCCTAAGACCATCGGAAAACACAGATATTTACATTACGATTCATAACAGTAGCAGAATTACAGTTATGAAGCAGCAACGAAAACAGTTTTATGGTTGGGGGTCACCACCACATGAGGAGCTGTGTTAAAGGGCCACGGCGTTAGCTGGACAGTGGGACCAGCCAGGCCCGGACGGGGGCTGGCGGGGACTTTGCAGAGGAATCAGCGGCCCTGAGGGCCAGAGCTGGCGGGAGGTGGGCGGGAGGTGGGCGGGAGGGAGGGGGGAGGTCAGAGAGGGAAAGTATTGGATTTTAAACATAAACCAACAAGCAAACCAGAATCAGACTCTGAGACGCGGAGAACACACGGAGAGAGGCCGGAGGGGAGGGAGGGAGGGGGGTGTTTGGGTGGAAAAGGTGAAGGATGGAGAAATGCGGACACGGTGGCAGTTGGGTTAGGGTTCAGGTTAGGGTGAGGGTGAGGGTGAGGGTGGGGGTAGGGTTAGGGTGAGGGTGAGGGGTAGGGGTAGGGTAGGTTTAGGGGTAGGGTTAGGGTGAGGGTGAGGGTGAGGGGTAGGGTGAGGGGTAGGGTGAGGGTGAGGGTGAGGGTGAGGGGTAGGGTTAGGGTGAGGGTGAGGGGGAGGGGGAGGGGTAGGGATAGGGTGAGGGTGAGGGTGAGGGTGAGGGTTAGGGTGAGGGGTAGGGTTAGGGTGAGGGTCAGGGTCAGGGTCAGGGTGAGGGTGAGGGTGAGGGGTAGGGTGAGGGTGAGGGTGAGGGTCAGGGTCAGGGTCAGGGTCAGGGTGAGGGGTAGGGTGAGGGTGAGGGTGAGGGGTAGGGTTAGGGTGAGGGGTCAGCCGTGGGCTGTCAAGTACCGCGCAGGGAATGCAGCCCATCATAGTGTCAGAACTGCGAGTGGGGGGAGAGGGGGAGGACTCACGGGGGTCACAGTGCAAAATGTATAATGGTCCAGTCCCATGGTGCACCCCTGGAAATAATACGCTACTGAATGTTCATTGCAATTGGAAAATAAATTTAAAACACAAATAAATGGTAAAAATAAAAATAATAAAAATGTTTTTAAAAGAAAGAAATAGTAGCTCAGCCAGTGTGGCTCAGTGGTGGGGCTAGGAACCAGGAGGTCACAGTTTGATTCCTGGTCAGGGCACAGGCCCGGGCTGTGGCTCCATCCCCCGGTGTGGGGTGTGCAGGAGGCAGCCGATCCATGACTCTCTCTCATCATTCATGCTTCTATCTCTCCCCCTCTCCCTTCCTCTCTGAAATCAATAAAATATATATTGTTTTAAAAAGAAATGGTATTGAGAAAAAAATGAAGGGGAGGTAATCCTTGCACAGAGTGAGAGTGAAAGAAGGTGGAGGAGAGAGAGGAGAGAGGGAGAGAGAGAGAGAGAGAGAGAGAGAGAGAGAGAGCGAGCCCTAGCCGGTGTGGCTCAGTGAATAGAACATTGGCCTGAAGACGGAAGGGTCCCGGGTTCGATTCCGGGCACCTGTCCAGGTTGTGGGTTGCGGGCTCCATCCCCAGTAGGGGGCGTGCAGGAGGCAAGCGATCCATGGTTCTCTCTCATCCCTGCTGTTTCTATCTCTCCTTCTCCCTTCCTCTGACGTCAATAAAAAATACATTTTAAAACAAGAAAAAGCCATAACAATGAGGCCTATTTTTTCAGAAAAAGAAGTGACTCTTCTTCGATCGGTGTGTGCGGGTGAGCGTGCAAACACCCCCAGAAAGCAGGGCTGCGGGACCCCAGGCTTTTCCTGCTGCCGCGCTGTCCGTCTGCCCCCCTCACACCACGTCCAGGCCGGGCACGCAGAGTCTCGGGGGGGTGGGGGGGCTCTGAATAGATGCCCGATGCCCTCGAGGCCCCGTCAGTCACTGGGCCTCGGAGTGTGAGGTCAGGCGGCTAACCCGGGTGCAGAGGGAGACCCCCCGCAGCTGCTGGGGGCCTGCTCCCCAGCGTGTCCGCGGTTTGCGAAGGAGCGCGTGGGCTCCGTTTCCCCAGTTCTCACCGAGCCCTTCCCTCTGTGAGGGGCAGGCATCGAACACCCGGGGACCAGCTACAGCGAGAAGCAGTGTGAACCCTGCTCCGTTAACCGCGGCGGCTCTGTTCGCACCGGAGAAAGCACCTTGCAACCTGGCCGGTGTGGCTCAGTGGGTAGAGCGCCGGCCTGGGGACTGAAGGGTCTCGGGTTCCATTCCGGTCAAGGGCACAGGCCCGGGTTTCGGGCTCAATCCCCTGTAGGGGTGTGCAGGAGGCAGCCGATCCATGATGCTCTCTCATCATGGATGTTTTTTACTCTCCCTCCCTCTCCCTTCCTCTCTGAAATCAATAAAAAACACACACGGAGTGGCCAGATGATGATGATCTCTGAACGCATACTCATCTGGCCACTCCGTGTACTTCTCCTGAGCACCTCGTTTGTTTGATATCAAAGATACTATAAACCGTGCACCTGATCAGTTTTCCCCTTTGCACCAACTCAGTGGTCGGCAAACCGCGGCTCGCGAGCCACATGCGGCTCTTTGGCCCCTTGAGTGTGGCTCTTCCACAAAATACCACGGCCTGGGCGAGTCTATGTTGAAGAAGTGGCGTTAGAAGAAGTTTAAGTTTGAAAAATGTGGCTCTCAAAAGAAATTTCAATCATTGTGCTGTTGGTATTTGGCTCTGCTGACTAGTGAGTTTGCCGACCACGGAACCATCTGATAGAAAGCTCAGGGCAAATAGGTGGCTGATCTCCAGCAAAGGTCTGGAACACTTTTGGTGCCCATTGGGGGTACAAATACACCGAGTGGCCGGATGACTATGCGTTCAGAGGTCATCATCATGGGGCCACTCGGTGTATTTTAAAAAGAACGAAAGAAAACACATTCCCTCCCGGCTGGGAGCTGCACGCCCCGGGACACGGAGCCGCATGGAATGCAGTCCGACCTCCTGTCCCCATAACTGCCTGTCCTGATGGGGAGATAGACAACCTCGTGGCCAACGCAATCTGGTCCCCAAGGCGCCATGGCCTCACCACCCGCAGCCCCTATGGCCTGTAATCTGGTCTGGGGGTGCCTGAGGGCCCGGCCCGCCCACAGCCCGCAGGACTCCCCTCCCTGCTCTGCCTGCCTGTCATTCCTGCTTCCCCACGTGGCCTTTGTTCCTCTGCCCCAGAGAGGGCCTGAGTCCTGGGGGGGTTAGGGGGGCGGGGGGCGGGGGTTGACCTGCTGCTCACCCCTCCTGCCTGCAGGAGGGCACAGACGCTCACCGAGGATTCGGCCCTGGCTCTGCGGGCCGGGCTCCAGGAGGGGCAGGCGGCCCGGAGCCCTGGGTTTTGCGCGGTGCCACGTCCCGCGTGGGAAGCCACGTGGGTGGCTCTTGCACGCCCGGCCGGCTTGGAGCTCAGAGCCCGGGAGACCCCCCGAGGTGGGCTGAGTGCTGACGTTCTCGGAGCTCGTGCAAAGGGCCATGGGATTGGGGAGCAACTCGCCTCCCCCCACACACACACACCTGAGTTTTCATTTGAATTCTGGCTGCAGGTCCCCCCAAAACAGCACAGCGTGTCTGGCCATAGAGGAGGGGGCGGTGTGTGCAAACGCTCTGACCCGCACGATGGGAGGGCCTGGTTCTCCCCCCACAAAGGCAGAAGAGCATCCAAGAGAGGGTGCGTGGCCTGGCCGGCGTGGCTCGGTGGCTGAGCGTCGACCTAGGAACCAGGAGGTCCCGGGTTCAATTCCTGGCCAGGGCACATGCCCGGGTTGCAGCTCGATCCCCAGTGGGGGGGGGGGGGGGGGCGGGCAGGAGGCAGCCCATTAATGATTCTCTCGTCATGGGTGTTTCTCTCTCTCTCTCCCGCTCCCTTCCTCTCTGAAATCAATAAAAATTTTAAAATAAATAAAAGCCCTAGCTGGTGTGGCTCAGTGGATAGAGCGTCGGCCAGTGGACTGAAGGGTCCCGGGTTCGATTCCTGGCCAGGGCACAGGCCTGGGTTGTGGGCTTGATCCCCAGTGGGAGCCAAGCAGGAGGCAGCCGATACATGATTCTCTCTCATCGTGGATGTTTCTATCTCTCTCTCCCTCTCCCTTCCTCTCTGAAATCAATAAAAAAATATTAAAAAAGAAAAGATGCATGAGTCAGACTCTGTCTTCCTCTCTCTGTCTCTCTCTCTCACTCTGTCTCTCTCTCTGTGTCTCTGTAGGTCTCTCTCTGTCTCTCCCTTTGTGTCTCTGTCAGTCTCTCTCTCTCTCACGCTGTCTCGCTCTAGGGCTCTCTCTCTCTCTCTCTCTGCAATGCTGCAGCCTTCCCCCCCCCATTCCCGTCAACTGCAGTTTCCATGGCAACAGGCCCAGCGGCCTTTGTCCTGCACCAGGTGAGAGGGGCCTTGGGAGAGCCACCTTCCGGCTGGAGACAAGGTCAGCGGGTGGGGTGGGGGGTCGGGCCTGCGGGGCGCCCACCGTCCCCCCAGAGGCCCCGGACGGTCCTTTCCTGCCGCTGAGCAGCTGCTCCCTGAGGGGGGGGGGGGGGAGCTTGGTAGGAAGTCGCTTCACCAGCCCACAGCTCGCTGGGCAGGGTCAGGGGCTGTAATCTTCACTCATCCCCTCACTCGTTCACTCCTTCACTCATTCATTCTCTCACTCATTCACTCATTCCCTCACTCGTTCACTCCTTCACTCATTCATTCTCTCACTCATTCACTCATTCCCTCACTCGTTCACTCATTCATTCATTCTCTCACTCATTCACTCATTCCCTCACTCGTTCACTCATTCATTCATTCTTTCACTCACTCAATCATTCCTTCACTCACTCATTCATTCACTCACTCATTCATTCCATCACTCATTCATTCATTCACTCACTCATTCATTCCATCACTCATTCATTCACTCACTCATTCCTTCATTCATTCACTCACTCATTAATTCCTTCCTTCATTCATTCACTCGCTCATTCATTCATTCATTCATTCACAAACCATTGATTTGATCCAACAGTGATGGCAGATCCCCTTCTAGGAGATGAGGAGGTACCTGTGCTTTTCAACAAGGAAAGGGGGGAGAGGGAGGCAGTTTTGCTCCCCAAGGAGGAGTTTGAAAATATTTTTTTAAATATATTTTTATTGATTTCAGAGGAGAAGGGAGAGGGAGAGAGAGATAAAAACATCCATGATGAGAGAGAATCATGGATCGGCTGCCTCCTGCACGCTCCACACTGGGGATCCAGCCCACAACCCTGGCATGTGCCCTGACCAGGAATCGAACTGGGACCTCCTGGTTCCTAGGTCGATGCTCAACCACGGAGCCACACCAGCGGGCAATAAACTATTCTTTTAAAAAGAAGAACCCAGTTGGCGTGGCTTAGTGGTTGAGCATTGACCTATGAACCAGGAAGGAGGTCACGGGTTCAATTCCCGGTCAGGGCACATGCCTGGGTCGCAGGTTCAATTCCCAGTGCTGGGCGTGCAGGAGGCAGCCGGCCAATGATTCTCTCTTATCATTGACTAGAGGCCCAGTGCACGAAATTCATACATGGGAGTGTGTGTCCCTCAGCCCAGCCTCTCCAATCTGGGACCCCTCAAGGGGTCCCTCTCACAATCCAGGACGGCTGGCTCCCAGCTGCTCACCTGCCTGCCTTCCTGATTGCCTCTAACCGCTTCTGCCTGCCAGCCTGATCACCCCCTAACCACTCCCCTGCCAGCCTGATTGATCCCTAACTGCTCCCCTGCAAGCCTGATCGACCCTAACTGCCCTCCCCTGCTGGCCATCTTGTGGTGGCCATCTTGTGTCCACATGGGGACAGCCATCTTTGACCACATGGGGGCAGCCATCTTGTGTGTTGGAGTGATGGTCAATTTGCATATTACTCTTTTATTAGATAGGCTGTTTCTATCTCTCCCTCCCTCTCCCTTCCTCTCTGACATCAATAAAAAGAAGAACAAGAACAAGAAGAAAGGGGTGTGGGAGAGAAAGTGCCTGGGGTGGAAGGGATGGGTGGTCAGAGACCTCACTCAGGTTGATGCCTAACTGAGGAGAGAGAGGAAGTGATGGGGAGAGAACATTCCAGGGAGAGGGCACAGCATGTGCAAAGGCCCTGGGGTAGAAACACGCTGTGTGCATCGGAGAAACACCAGGAGGCCCAAGGGGCTGGAGAGGTCTTCGGAGGAATGAGGAAGAGAAGGGGGGGGAGGAGGGAGGGGGAGGCTCAACCAGGGCCTCGTAAGATGGTAAGAACCTTGGGGCTTATAATTTAACGATTGAAAGGACTCCTGTGCTCGTCTGTGCCGGGCTTCCTCCAGGACCTGGGGACCCACAGGCCACGGAGCAGGCGTGGCGGCTGCTTTCTCACAGCCCAAGGCCGCAGGGGACCGGCAACGAGATGGCGCCACCAGAACAAACATTTACTCGGTGACCTCCCTGGGCAGCGGGGCCCCCGGGGCCGGGGCGGGGGGCCGGCCTGAGGGTGACAGCCCAGCAGAGAGGCCGACGTGGACGTACTGTGCGCGTGGCAGAGCGAGACACGGGGTGAAGAGGCCTTGTATGTGTACGTCAAGCGTGTCACACGCACAGGCTACCACGGGCCAGATAAACAAGGTGTACGTGCATGTGCCCGCAAAAAAAGCAAAAGCTTCCATTTCCATGTATTTATGCATTCACTCCTTTGTTTAAAACTCACCTGAGGTGGTGCGTTCTTATTGATTTGAGAGAGAGAGAGAGAGAGAGAGAGAGAGAGAGAGAGAGAGAGGGTTGCCTCCAGTACCCACTGCCCACAGGGGATCAAACCTGAAACCTGGGTGTGTGTCCTGACCGGAATCGAACCCGCAACCTTTGGGTGCACAGGAGACACTCCAGCCAACTGAGCCCCCGGCCAGGGCCACTGGTTGTTTCTTGCATGTGCCCTGGCCAGGGATCGGACTCCCAACCTTGGGGTATCCGGACGGCGCTCCAACCCACTGAGCTACCTGGCCAGGGCGGGGGAAAAGAAAAAATTTTAATTGTATTTTTATTGATTTCAGAGAGGAAGGGAGAGGGAGAGAGAGAGAGAAACATCCGTGATGAGAGAGAACCATGGACCGGCTGCCTCCTGCACGCCCCACACTGGGGATGGAGCCCACAACCCGGGCCTGTGCCCTTGACCAGAATTGAACCTGGGACCCCCCAGTCCGCAGGCCGGCGCGCTATCCACTGGGCCACCCCGGCCAGGGCCACACTCTCTTTAGCATGTCGGCTGCTAACAGCCCCTGAGATTCGAGTCAAGTACAGTTTTGGGGGGACTTGTTATCGAACAGTGATCCTAACTGTGGGCCCAAAAGCACCCCCTTTTAATTTTGTTTTTTTTATGTTTTTGTTGATGTCAGAGAGGAAGGAGAAGGAGGGAGAGATAGAAACACCCATGAAGAGAGAGAACCATGGATCGGCCGCCTCCTGCACGCCCCACACTGGGGATCGAGCTCACCACCCGGGCCTGTGCCTTGACCGGGAAGCGAACCCTGACCTCCTGGTTCATAGGTTGACACTCAACCCCCGAGCCACGCTGGCCGGGCAAGCACCCCCTTTTGAATGAATCCTTCACCCGCTCACTCCATGGAGGAATCCGTTGTCTACGGCGATGTAACATGGCCCAGAGTGAGGGACGGGGCGACCCCGTGACCTTGTTCGGTGGGTGTCAGCAGGCGCTTCCTTTCGGGGTGTAGGCAGAGGTCGGCCTCGGCCTCGGACGGAGGTCCTGCTCTTCGCCGTCCTCAGCGACCAGAGGCCTGTCATCGCCCTCCCTCCCCTCCCCTCCCCTCCCCTCCCCGCGGCTGCTCCGGGCTGGCCGCGGCCTTTGAAAACTTGTTTGTGGACATTCTTTGAGGGCCAGGATGAAGCTGCCTTTGGGGTAGTAGAATTTTTTTTTCTTTTATTGAAAAAATTTTTTATTTATTTAAAATATATTTTATTGATTTTTTACAGAGAGGAAGGGAGAGGGATAGAGAGTTAGAAACATCGATGAGAGAGAAACATCCATCAGCTGCCTCCTGCACACCCCCCACTGGGGATGTGCCCGCCACCAAGGTGCATGCCCTTGACCGGAATCGAACCTGGGACCCTTGAGTCCGCAGGCCGACGCTCTATCCACTGAGCCAAACCAGTCAGGGCGAAAAAAAATAATTCTTTTTAGAGAGACAAAAGGACATGGATGTTAGAGAGAAACATGGATCGGTTGCCTCCCAAACACGCCCCACACTGGGAGTCAAACCCACAACCCCGGCATGTGCCCTGACCAGGAATCGAACCCATGACCTCTTGGTTCATAGGTCAACGCCCAACCACTGAGCCAGGCTGGCCGGGCCCCTTTGCATTTCAATACGCATGAAACATGTACTTGAGCCCAGCCGGTGTGGCTCAGGGGCTGAGCATCGACCGATGAACCAGGAGGCCCGGGTTCCGGGCTCAGCACCCGGTGTGGGGCGTGCAGGAGGCGGCTGGTGAGTGAGTCTCTCTCCCCCTTGGTGTTTCTCCCTCTCGCTCCCTCTCCCTTCTTCTCTCTGAAATCAGTAAAAATATTTTTAATCCTCACCCGAGGACAATATTTTCCCATTGATTTTTTAGGGAGAGTGGAAGAGAAAGGGAAAAACAGAGAGAAACATGGATGTGAGAGACACACATCGATTGGTCGCCTCCTGCAGGTGCCCTGACCAGGGCCCAGGCTGGGGAGGAGCCTGCCACCGAGGTCCGTGCCCTTGACCGGCATCAAACCGGGGACCCTTTGTTCCGCAGGCCAAGGCTCTATCCACTGAGCCGACCGGCCAGGGCACTAGAAATATTAAAGCAAAAAAGAAAGAAGGAAAAATGTACGTGACCACGGCTGCCCAGCCCGCAGCCTCCAGAGTTTACGATAATCCTCCCGCCCTGAGGGCCCTGGCTGGAAGCTGATAAGGAGCGTGTTTTCCTTGAACATGATCCCCCCCAGGCTGTTGCCGTGGAAACCATGGGGGCCAGGAGTCAAGGAGACTGGAATGCCCCAGGACTGGGCTAAAGGTTGCGTGTGATCTCAGCGTCTCCGTCCAGCTCATAGCAGGAACTGAAGGAGTGCTTGTGAGTGAGTGAATGAATGAATGAATGAATGACTGGGACTCAAGGAGGCACCCCGTGGCTGGGGGCCGGGGGTCACAGACCTCATGTCTACTTGAACCCGGGAAATTTTTCCTCTCGCTTTGGGGGTGGGTGGATATTGATGTAGTCAGCATTTGAATTCTTCCATCCACCCACGTAACCCCCCAGCTTGCCCGCCCGCCCAGCTGTATTATTTATGTGTGTTTTTAAAAATCTTTAAAATATATATATTTTCCCCATGAAAAAGAATATGAATTGAATTCATCTGTCCCAGACCCCCAAATGATTCTCTGGTTGTGTGTTCTTTAGGGGTTTGGTTTGGTTTGGTTTGGTTTGGTTTATTGATTTCAGACAGGAAGGGAGAGGGAGAGAGAGATAGAAACATCAAGGATGAAAGAGAATCAGGGATCAGCTGCCTCCTGCACGCCCCACACTGGGGATCAAGCCCGCAATCCAGGCCTGTGCCCTTGGCTGGAATCGAATTCGGGACCCTTCAGTTCACAGGCTGATGGTCTATCCACTGAGCCACACTGGCCAGGGCTGATTCCATGTTTTAACTTTTCTTTTTTTTATTTTTTAATATATTTTATTGATTTTTTTACAGAGAGGAAGGGAGAGGGATAGAGAGTTAGAAACATCAATGAGAGAGAAACATCGATTCAGATGCCTCCTGCACGCCCCCTACTGGGGATGTGCCTGCAACCAAGGTACATGCCCTTGACCGGAATCGAACCCGGGACCCTTAGTCTGGGCAGGCCAATGCTATATTGTTCTTTACGTGCCACACGCTATACACCTGAAACGAATGCTAAATAATATTGAATGTAAATTGTAATTGAAAAAAAAATTTTTTTTTAATTTTAGAAAGGAAATTAGCCCTAACTGGTTTAGCTCAGTGAAAGGTCCCAGGTTCGATTCCGGTCAAGGGCATGTGCCTTGGTTGCGGGCACATCCCCAGTAGAAGGTGTGCAGGAGGCAGCTGATCTATGTTTCTAACTCTCTATCCCTCTCCCTTCCTCTCTGTAAAAATCAATAAAATATATTTTTAAAAAAGAAGAAGAAAGGGCCCTAACCAGTGTGGCTCAGTGGATAGAGCGTCGGCCTGCGGACTGAAGGGTCCCAGGTTGATTCCGGTCAAGGGCATGTACCTTGGTTGCGGGCACATCCCCAGTAGGGGGTGTGCAGGAGGCAGCTGATCGATGTTTCTCATCGATGTTTCTGACTCTCTATCCCTCTCCCTTCCTCTCTGTGAGAAATCAATAAAATATATATTAAAGAAAAGAAGAAGAAGAAAGGAAATTACTCGTTTCCTTATGGGCCTCTCTGATGACTGAAGTCTCAGGGACAGGCACATAGACCCCACGGAGGCAGGAAGTTTCCTGTCTGGGACCCACAGCCCTCTCAGGCCCGCCCAGCGCAGTCGGCATCAGTGGGTTGAATGAATAAATGAGGCAATGAATGAATGAGTGAGGGAATGAATGAGGGAATGAATGAATGAGGGATGAGGGAATGAATGAATGAATGAATAAATGAGGCAATGAATGAATGAGTGAGGGAATGAATGAGGGGATGAATGAGTGAATGAGGGGATGAATGAGTGAGGGGAATGAATGAATGAGGGGAATGAATGAATGAATGAATGAATGAGGGAATGCATGGAGCGAGAGCTCCCGGGAGCCTGGGTGCTGGCTGGGCCCGGCGGGGTCTCTGGAGCCCAGGCTCCCTGTAAGGGGCCCTCAGAGGGGCCTCCTGAGTCAGGGGGACTCCGAGGGTCCCCCCCACCCCCCACCCCCCACCCCACCCCCCCACCCCCCCACCCCCGTGCGCAGGCGTGGGCGGAGGGGCCTCCCCGAGCTCAGGCCCCGCGGCTGGGAGGGCGCCAGGCGGCTCTGGGTGATGGGGCGCATCTGGCCCCCATCTCTCTGGATCCAGGGCTGTCTGAGGCCTCGGCAGGGGGGCGGGGGGGGGAACCCGGGGCAGGGCCTGGGCTGTGCGAGAGGAGACGGGCAGCAGCTCAGTCAGGGGAGACGCACCTTGCCTTTGGTTCTTCTCTATCTTTCTTTTAAATTTTAATTTAAAAAAGTCTTTATTGTTGCAATTTGTCCTTTTAATTTTTATTTCTAAAAAATCTTTACTGTTGCAGTTTGTCCTTTTTTTATTTTATTATTAAAAATCTTGTTGCAATTTGTCCTTTTATTTATTTTTATTTTTTAAAATATATTTTTATTGATTTCGGAGAGGAAGGGAGAGAGAGAGAAAAAAAAAAATCCATGTTGAGTGAGAATCACGGACGGGCTGCCTCCTGCACGCCCCGCACTGGGGATCCAGCCCGCCCCCCGGGCCTGCGCCCTGACCCGGAATCGGACCCGGGACCGGGCACCCTTCCGTTCCTAGGCTGACGCTGTATCCACGGAGCCCAACCGGCTGGGGCTTTATTTTATTTTATTTTTTAAATCTCTATTGTTGCCATTTGTCCTTTTAATTTTTATGTTTTAGCTTTTATTTCAAAAATCTCTATTGTTGCCACGCGTCCTTTTGTTTTAGTTTATCTGTTTGTGTATTCTTTTGGACCTGTTTGGTTTTAAGGCCTCCGTGGGGCTCACTCCTGCATCGCTTACAGAGCGGGGTCTGGGTTCGCCGCCCCCCCGCCGCGCCCTGGTCCACCTGACGGTTCTGAAACCCGCAGCCCGGTCCGGCCCGGAGCGGCTGTCCTGACCGGCTCCGTCCCGGATGCCGCTTAGTCCCCGCGCCTGGAGCCGGACCGGTTGTGCAAACAGAACCAGGCCGGCACCCCGCTGTCCCCAGGCCAAGGGCTCCGGGTCCGAGGGCGCGGGGTGAGGGACGGGCTCCTGTTTGGGGTGAGACACGACGCCGGCCTCCGTGTTTGGGAAATGCTGTGACCCACCGATTACATACTTTATCCCGAGGTAACCGTCGTTTCGTCTCATGTAACAAGTCTGAATCTGCTAAATGCCTGTGTGTGATGCCCTATAATAAAATAAAATAAACTATCAAAGCAACAACATAATACAAGTTTTCAAAAAAATTATTTATCTATTTATTTATTTTTGCCTAAATAACTCCACGTTGATTCCTGGCAGACCTTCCCCGTTTATCTGGCTTTGTTTAAGGGGCTGGTTTCACGGCATATTCACTGTCCCGGGTGAGAAAACGTAAATCCTTTTATGCTTAAAAAAAAAAAAAAAAAAGTCACCACCATTGAAAAAAGCAGCCCTCCATCCCCAGAAAGTATTTATCTACCAATGAACGTGTTAGAAAATTGTCTGTCATCATTGGGGCAAACCCTCCTTTAAACCCGTTCCCTATGTTGATGGCATCACTCTGTAAAAACGTCTCCTGCAGAAGCAGCTTCCACTCGAAGGGGTGCGGTGCGTGTCCGTGTGTCTGCGGGGCAGCCCGGGCCGGCCGCTGTGCTGGCGGGCGGCTGTGCTGGCGGCCACGGGCTTTCCGGGGCACACGGCTTCAGGCTCCCCGTGAAAGCCTGGTCTTTGCTGAATCCCGGCAGAGACGTGAGCGTCGGCAAGTTTCAGAATAAACCGAAGGGCGTCCCCTGGCTCTGGGGCCCCCATTTTTGACCCAAGACTGGGGGAAACGGTGACGCGGTGAAGTTCAGGGTCTGAACGTGTTTATCACAACAATGGAAATGCCTCGCCAAGAGAGACGGCACAGAAACAGGACAGAACTTGTCTTTTTGTTATGCAAATGGATGGTGGGTCCCGGCCGGGCGGTGTGGCTGGGGTGGGTGGGGGGTGGGCCAGTGTCCCTGGCACCAAGGGTCTCCGGTTCCATCCCAGGTCGGGGTGCAGTCTGGGCGTGTAAGGCAACGGACTGATGTTTCTCTCTCTTCCTCTCCCTTCCTCTCTTTCTAAAATTATATATATATATATAATAAAATAAATTGTTGGTTGTTTATCTGAACTTGACACTAAACTGGAATTCTGTATTTTTTAAAAAATATATTTTATTGATTTTTTTATAGAGAGTTAGAAACATCGATCAGCCGCCTCCTGTACACCCCCTACTGGGGATGTGCCTGCAACCAAGGTACGTGCCTTGACCAGAATCGAACCCGGGACCCTTTAGTCCACAGGCCAACGCTCTATCCACTGAGCCACACGGGTCAGGGCAGGAATTCGGTATTTTTATTTGCTAAACCTGGCAACCTTCACTATTAGTAACAATGACGACGACAACAACAACAACAACAATAATAATACTCTCAGTGTTTATGAAATGCTCACTGAGTACCAGGCCACCTTAGTGACCCATCTGGGACATGTTCACGTTATAATTTAAGGTTAAAAGAGAGAAAAGAGAGAGAGAGAGAGAGGGGCCAAACAACATAATAACATTCCAACCCCAGTTTTCAGAGGCAAAATCCACTCCTTGGTTCCGTGATTGGTCAGCAATCGCCTGACTCCCCGTAAGCGCCGGCGCTGCAGTGAGCCCCGGGGACAGACAAGCAGGCGCAGCACAGCCCCCAGATCACGGAGGGACGTCCTAGACGAGAAAAAAGGGAAACGTATGCAAAAAAGAAAGAAAAGAAAGAAATAGCGCTCTGGGTCTCATTTCTTCTCGGACACCGTGTCAGACGCCCCGTCTTTGCCCCACGCGAGCAGCCCGCGCATCTCTTTCATCCGGGCGCCTGGAATCCAGTCTCACAAACAAACAAACAAACGCCCACAGCAACACATGGATGAGACTTTTTCTAGAAACGTTTGATTACTTCAAATAGAGAGCTTACTGTGAGGGGAGAAAAGACACGGCATTTCAGACCAGGGGTGTGTGTGTGTGTGTGTGTGTGTGTGTGAGAGTGTGTGTGAGAGTCTGTGTCTGTGTGTGTGTGTGGTGTGTGTATATATGTGTGTGTATAATCGTGTGTATGTGTGTGGTGTGTGTATGTGTGTGGTGTGTGTATGTGTGTGTGTATATATGTGTGTGTATAATCGTGTGTATGTGTGTGGTGTGTGTATGTGTGTGTGGTGTGTGTATGTGTGTGTGAGTGTGTGTGTGTATGTGTGTGAGTGTCTGTGAGTGTGTGAGTGTGTAAGTGTATGTGTGTGTATGTGTGTGTGAGTGTGTGAGTGTGTGTGTGTGTGTGTGGTGTTTGTGTGTATATATGTGTATGAGTGTGTGTGTGTGTGGTGTGTGTGTGTGAGTGTGTGTGTGTGAGTGTGTGTGTGTGGTGTTTGTGTGTATATATGTGTATGAGTGTGTGTGTATGTGTGTGTGGTGTGTGTGTGTGTGTGTGTGTGTGAGTGTGAGAAGGAGGCAGAAATAAGACGCCACAGCTAGACCTGCTGGGAGCCGGTGGGGAGAGGCAGCCCCATTCAGGCGGGAAGGACGGGCCGGGCAGAGCTGAGACGTGCTGAGAAGAGACGCTCGCACGCACAGAGCCCACGGTGTGCAGAGGGGTGCGTGTGTGGGACCCGGGCCGCATTGTGCCGTATCCATGGCAACCATGCTCTCCCTCCGTTACATGGCAACACATAGAATTCCACTTGGCCTTGGGGCCCGGGCGGCTGGGGACTGCATGACAGAGCCGTGAGCGGAGGTCCTGCCGTCACAAACCACCAGACCCGGTGGCTTCAACCCCAGAAGTCTGGTTCTCACCGTTCTGGGGGCTGGGGGTTAGGGGGGGGGTTCCAGGTCGGGCACCCACACAGAGGGGTCTGGGTGACCATCCTCCAATTCGCTGCCTTCTCACATGGCAGAGAGAGAGACAGAGAGAGAGACAGAGAGAGAGACAGAGAGAGACAGAGAGAGAGAGACAGAGAGAGACAGAGAGAGAGAGAGAGACACAGAGAGACACAGAGAGACACAGAGAGACACAGAGAGACAGAGACAGAGAGACAGAGAGGGGGGGGAGTTTAAATTTTTAAAAATATATTTTGATTGATTTCAGAGAGGAAGGGAGAGGTAGAGACATCAATGAGAGAGAATCATCCATCGTCCGCCTCCTGCACACCCCACACTGGGGATGGAGCACGTAACCCGGGCCTGTGCCCTGGCGGGGAATCGAACCCTAACCTCCTGGTTCATAGGTCGACGCTCAACCACGGAGCCACGCCGGCCGGGCTCTCCACGCGTTTTTTTTTTTTTTAATTGAATTTATTGGGAGTGACATTCGTTAATGAAATTACACAGGTGTCAGGTGTGCAGTCCTACAGCACATCACCTGCATGTTATCTCGTGTGTTCACACCCCAAGTCAAGTCTCCTTCCATCACCAGGTACCTATCCCCTCTTTCCCTAACTCTTCTGTCTCCCCCACCCCCACCCCCTTCCCTCTGGCAAATCACCACACTGTCGTCTGTGCCCATGAGTCTTTCTTTTTGTCTCTGTGTCTCTTCTTTTCTTTTCTCTTTTTTCTTTTTATTGATTTCAGAGAGGAAGGGGGAGAGATGGAAATGTCAGTGATACACTGGGGCAGTGGTCGGCAAACTGCGGCTCGCCAGCCGCTCTGCTGACTAACGAGTTTGCCGACCACCGGGACAGGGCCTTAATCACAAGGAGCAGCAACAGCCTGTAATTATTGGAATCCAGAGTCTAGGTCAGTGGTCGGCAAACTCGTCAGTCAACAGAACGGCAAACCGAGCCTCGAGAGCCGCAGTTTGCAGACCACTGGGTTAGCCGATGGCCCCAGATTGCAGGTTCGATCCCCAGTGGGGGCCGTGCAGGAGGCAGACAATCAATGATTCTCTCTCATCATGGATGTTTCTCTCTCTCTCTCCCTCTCCCTTCCTCTCTGAAATCAACAAAAATATATTTTAAAAAAGAGTTGACCGATGAATACATAACTAAGTGAGACAACGAATGGATGTTCCTCTCTCTTCCCCTCTCACCCCCCCCCCCTTTCTTCTCTCTCTCTAATCCATCAGCAAATACAACACCGTGAACAAACAAAACTGAAACAGACCCGTAGACACAGAGAACAGACTGATGGCTGCCGGGGGGAGGGCTTGGGGCCGGGTGAGAAAGGTGAGGGGCTGGGCAGTGCCGGCTGGTAGTCTCAGTATAGCCACAGGGAACAGAGTCAATAAGACTGTAATGAGCCCTGGCCGGTGTGGCTCAGTGGATAGAGCTTCAGACTGAAGGGTCCTGGGTTCGATTCTGGTCAAGGGCACATGCCTGGGTTTCAGGCTCGATCCCCAGTGTGGGGCATGCAGGAGGCAGCCGATCCATGATTCTCTCTCATCATTGATGCTTCTATCTCTCTCCCTCTCCCTTCCTCTCTGAAATCCATAAAAAATATTTTTTTAAAAATAAAAATAATTGCTCTAACTGGTTTGGCTCAGTGGATGGAGCGTCGGCATGCAGACTGAAGAGTCCTGGGTTTGATTCCGGTCAAGGGCACATGCCTGGGTGGCGGGCTCGATCCCCAATAGGAGGCGTGCAGGAGGCAGCCAACCAATGATTCTCATCATTGATTCTCTCTCTCTCCCCGCTTTCCTCTCTGAAATCAATAAAAATATATGTTAAAAATAAATAACAATAATAATAATACTGTGATGACTGCGCAGGGTGCCATGTAGGTCCCAGACTCACTGGGGGATCGCTCCGTAAAGGGTGTGGTTGTCTGAAGGAGAGGTTTCTAACAGCGGTCCAGGCCGTGGAGGACGTCACGCGAGCTGCCGTGACCTGGGTCAGGCTCTGTGGTCCGGGGGGGGGGGTCGGGCTGGGAGACGCGCAGGGGCCAGGAGGGGCCGGCCAGGGCCGAGGCCGGGCGGGAGGGTGACTTTGCACGTGTGAGGAGGGACGGGAAGGCGGAGCGTGGCTGGGACCCTGCAGACACCCTGGCTACTTGGTAGATGCACTGGTGAAACATGGTTTTAATGTATTTGTACTGATTTCAGAGAGGAAGGGGGAGGGAGGGAGAGAGAGAAACATCAGTGATGAGAGAGAATCACGGATCGGCTGGCACCTGCACGCCCCACACTGGGGATGGAGCCCGCCACCCGGGCCTGTGCCCTGACCGGGAATCGAACCCGCAGCCTCGGGGTCCCTGGGTTGCCGTTGAGCCGCTGAGCCACGCCAGCCGGGCTCGGCCTCGTTTTAATTCACTCGCCTCTGCAGAGGCCCGGTCTCAAAGACAGTTCTGTTCTGACCTCGGGGAGGGCGGGGGGGGGGGGGACCTATGAGTTGTTGGAGGGAGACCAGCATCGCCATCGCACTGGCTCTATATGTCTCACGCTGTAACGCTCTTTCTTTTTAAAAATTAGTTTTTTTACTCGTGCAGCTGATAAATGCTCAGGGCGCCTGCAGGGGTGAGGTCAGGGGTGAGCTTGGGAGGGGTGCGAACCCCCTGGTGGAGGCGCCTCCATCCCTGCACCCCGGCCTGGACCACGGAGGCTGTCACCATGGAAGCCGTCACCATGGAAGCTGTCACCATGGAAACTGTCACCGTGGAAACCGTCACCGTGGAAACCGCCTCTGCAGGATGAGAAAGGGGAGGGAGGGGACGGAGGAGTGAAGGGAGGGAGCCCCTGAGGGTGGAATTTTCCAGAATCGGGGGTCCCAGGCCTCAGCCCGCACACAGCAGGTGCTTCCTTAGTGCCTGTTGGACAGAGAAGTGGGTGTCTCCGGGGTCTGGGCGGAGACGGTGAACTCGGACGCAGGGCCGGGCTCCCGGGAATGCATGGGCGGAACCAGGACTGGGAGGCCCGTTCGGGGTCCATGGGGAGCCAGGCAGCTGGGTCAGACCTCGGGGTGTGCGTGCTACCCTCTCAGAGTGCGTCCTGGGGCGCCAGGAAGGTTCTGGAAACTGTCGGCAGGGAGGGTGGAATCTGTGGATGAAGAACCCCAGATCCGCTCTAGGGCGCCCCGCCCACAGCCACCCCCACACACCGTGGTCCATGGTGAAGTCTCACGAGGAGGGGGGGTATATTTTTGTTGTTTAATTGATTTGAGTGAGAGGAACATCATGTGTTGTTCTACTTATTGAAGAGCTCATTGGTTGATTCCTTTTATTTTAATATATTTTCATTGCGAGGAAGAGAGTGGAAGATAGAAACACCCATGATGATGAAAAATCACAGATCGGCTGCCTCCTGCACGCCCCACTGGATCCGCTGAGCCCGCAACCCGGGCCTGTGCCCTGACCGGGAATCCAACCGTGACCTCCTAGTTCTTAGGTCAATGCTCAACCACTGAGCCACACCAGCCGGGCCTGATTTTTTTTTTCTTTAATATATTTTATTGATTTTTTACAGAGAGGAAGGGAGAGGAATAGAGAGTTAGAAACATCGATCAGCTGCCTCCTGCACGCCCCCCACTGGGGATGTGCCCGCAACCAAGGTACATGCCCTTGACCGGAATCGAACCCGGGACCCTTCAGTCCGCAGGCCGACGCTCTATCCACTGAGCCACACCGGTTGGGGCCCAGTATTTCTTTTTGTTGTCGATCCTCACCCGAGGGTCTACTCTATTTCCACTGGTTTTCAGAGAGCTGGCAGGAGGGGGAGAGGCGGACAGAGGAACAGGAGAGTGAGAGAGACACCTGGGCGGGCGGCCTCCTGCAGGTGCGCCAACCAGGGCCGGGGAGGAGCCAGCCACCGAGGGGCCTGCCCTGGACCGGAGTCGAACCCGGGACCCTGCAGTCCGCGGGCTGACGCTCCACCCACTGAGCGGCCCGGCCAGGGCCTCTTTGCTGGGGGGGCACAGGGCGGCTCCATCGCCCTCTCCGATGGGTCCCCTGCTGAGACCGCCAGGCGCTCGCTGGGCCAAGGAGACGCTCAGGGTTTCTGCCCACGTCCCCCCCCCCCCTCCCCCCGGGCTGCACGGAATGCGCGCAGGAACCTCTGACGCACAGACTCTCCCCGGCTCCCCACCGGCCCCCCTCCCAGGGGCTCCCACCTTCTCCTGGAGGATGCGGAGCGCCCGCCGTTGCCATGGAAACCTGGAGGCGCGGGGCTAGGCCTGGTGCAGAGAGAGGAATTTTCCAGGCTCTGCAGTCAGAGAGTGGGTTCAGTCCTGGGACCCCCTCTTTCCCTCTCTCTCTCTCTCTCTCTCTCCCCCTTCCCGTCCTCTCTCTAAAAGTCAATAAAATTGTTTTAAAAACTGTTCTCCTCCCCATGAGCGTGGCTCAGTGGTTGAGCGTTGACCTATGAACCAGGAGGTCACGGTTCGATTCCCGGTCAGGGCACAGGCCCGGGTCGTGGGCTCCATCCCCAGTAGGGGGTGTGCAGGAGGCAGCCGATCCATGGTTCTCTCTCATCATGGATGTTTCTCTCTCTCCCTCCCTCTCCCTTCCTCTCTGAAATCAATCAAAAAATTATATATATACACTGAGTGTCCAGATTATTATTATGATCTCTGAATGCATAATAATCTGGTCACTCAGTATATACATATACATATATATATATTAAGGCCCAGTGCATGAATTCGTGCATGGGTGGGGTCCGGCCAGCGGGCCAGGGGGAGGAGACATGGGCGGTTGGCCGGCCTGCCTGCTGGTCAAACTCCTGGTCGAGGGGACAATTTGCATATTAGCCTATTATTCTATAGGATATACACTGAGTGGCCAGGTTACTATGCGTTCAGAGATCATCATCATCTGGCCACTCCGTGTATTTTAAATTGTTCTCCCAACACCCAGTTTAACAGACAGGAGACACAGGCCTGGGCCCCCCATTAAGTCTCAAATCCGTGCCTCCCCCCTATTTCCCCGCATCAAGCCATTTAGTTCCATTATCCCTGGGTCCTCACCGATGAGGGGGAGGGGACGGGGGTGGCGAGGCTGGCTCCGGTTGCCATGGAAACCTGTGCGCTGAACAATGAGCTGCAAAATTAAGCGTCTGCGCTGGGTCTCAGAGCGTGTACATGAAAATGCAGTGATGCGTCATGAAAAATCGCCATGAATTGCGCTCAGAGATGGACCCACACACGCACTCGGAGACTATGTCTGGGAAGACACAGCAGGAACGTGTCGTGAGAGAGGGCGAGGGAGAGACTGGTTTCTCCTCCCCCTTCTCTCCTGTTAACCAGCAAATGTACCCCCTTTTCTTTTTTAAAAAATGTATTTTATTGATTTTTTACAGAGAGGAAGGGAGAGGGAGAGAGAATTAGAAACATCAATGAGAGAGAAACATCGATCAGCTGCCTCCCGCACACCCCCCACTGGGGATGTGCCCGCAACCAAGGTACATGCCCTTGACCGGAATCGAACCCAGGACCCTTCAGTCTGCATGCCGACGTTCTATCCACTGAGCCAAACCAGCCAGGGCTGTAACCCCAATTCTTTTCTTTTTTTAAAAAACATATCCTATATAATAAAAGGCTAATATGCAAATCGACCAAACAGCAGAATGACCTGTCACTATGACACGCACTGACTACCAGGGGGCAGACGCTCAAAGCAGGAGTTGCCCCTGGTGGTCAGTGCACTCCCACAGGGGGAGTGCTACTCAGCCAGAAGCCAGGGGATCGGGCCTAAGCCGGCAGGCAGACATCCCCCGAGGGGTCCCAGATTGCGAGAGGGCACAGGCTGGGCTGAGGGACCCCCCCACCCCCCGCACAGTGCACGAATGTCGTGCACCGATCCTCTAGTATAGCTTATATTTGAGAGAGAGAGACATCGATTTGTTGTTCCACTTACCTGTACATTCATTGCTTGCTTCTTCTTTTTTTTTTTTTTTTAATATATTTTATTGATTTTCTACAGAGAGAAAGGGAGAGGGATAGAGAGCCAGAAACATCGATGAGAGAGAAACATCCATCAGCTGCCTCCTGCACACTCCCCACTGGGCACGTGCCCACCACCAAGGCACATGCCCCTGACCGGAACCGAACCTGGGACCCCTGAGTCCGCAGGCCGACGCTCTGTCCACTGAGCCACACCGGCTAGGGCCATTGCTTGCTTCTTGTCCATGCCTGACCGGGGATCAAACCTGCAACCTTGGGGTATCGGGACGACCCTATAACTGAGCCGCCCCGACAGGACTCTGTATCACCTTTTCTAACACTTAAAGATGGCGCGACAGGCGTATCCAGAAAAAGTTCACTACTGATAGAAAGAGTTCAGCTCGAGCCTGGCTGGTGTGGCTCAGTGGTTGAGTGTCGACCTGTGAACCAGGAGGTCAGGGTTCGATTCTCGGTCAGGGCCCAGGCCCGGGCCGGGGGCTCCATCCCCAGTGTGGAAATTTCAGAAGCATGATTTTTTGGTGCTTGGGCAGCTGGTGATCGTTGGTCCTGGCACCCACAAAAAAAAAAAAACACAACAAAACACGCCCTAGCTGGAGTAGCTCAGTGGATAGAGCGTCGGCCTGCAGACTGAAGGGTCCTGGGTTCGATTCCGGTCAGGGCACAGGCCCGGGTTGTGGGCTCAATCCCCAGAGAGAGGCGTGCAGGAGGCAGCCGATCAATGATTCTCTCTCATCATGGATGTTTCTCTCTCCCTCTCCCCTCCTCTCTGAAATCAATAAAAACATATTTGCTACAGGGAGACAGTGGAGGGGGGGTCTGTGATAATCAAAGGATTTCCCTGCCTTTTTGTTTTGTTTTGCTTTGTGGGTTCTGGGAGAGAGAGAGAGAGAGAGAGAGAGAGAGAGAGAGAGAGAGAGAGAGAGAGAGAGAGGTGGCCTCCGGAACGCGCCCTTGAGCAGGAACCGAACCCGAGACCCTTTGGTGCTGGGGGCGCACACGGCCCAGGCTCCCGGAGAGCCTGTCTGGTTAGAGGGCAGGGGGTGTGGGTGCCCCTTATTCCACGTGCTCAGGGCTGTGCCCCGCGGCCCCCCAGCCCCAGCCCCGGGGCGGCAGCTGCTGGGATCCAGGCCGGGCGCAGGTCGGTGGGAGGCCGCCTGGGGAGCCGGGCCCGCAGCTGTTGCGGGATTAGCTGTCAGGAAAGCCGATCCGTGAGCAATGGCTCAGGCATGTCCGCCCCTGGGCAGCTGGGCCCGCGGTTCGCCTCTGAGACGCGTGGGCTGGGGAAGGCGGGGAGGCCTCTTGCTGCGTGGATTCTCCGTGGGGGACCCCGAAGGCGCCCCCAGAAGCAGGGAACGGGGTGCAGAGGACACGTGGGCTGCAAACACGACCAAGAGGAGGTGTCCTGGCCCGGTGAGGGCGTCCTCCGCATACACCGAGGTTGTGGGTTCGACCCCGCTCAGGGAACGTACAAGCATCCACCAATGGACGCATAAAAAGTGGAACCACAAACCTCTCTCTCTCTCTCTCTCTCTCTCTCTCTCTCTCTCTCTCTCTCTCTCTCATCAATAAATACAATTTTTAAAAATTAAAGGTGGCCTCTTCCTGCCTTTCGTATTTTCCCAGAGGGCAGCCGAGGGGGTTGAAACAGGAGAATTATGTGGTCAGATTGGCAACTTATAGGAGGAGGGATTTGGCTGAGCAACATCGGCTGATGAGCAAAAATAGACCCAGGGACAGAGAAGCATCAAACAGGCCGTCCAACCGCAGGGCAGGGGGGAGGTAAGGACTTGTGTGCATATGAGCATAACCAATGCACACAGACACCAGGGGGGTCAGGGGGTCAGGGCATGTGCTGGGGGTGGGGGTGGCCGGGGAGAGGTCAATGCGGGGGGAGGGGGAGAGGAGACATATGTAAGACTACACTGAGTGGCCAGATGATGGTGATCTCTGAACGCATAATAATGTGGCCACTCAGTGTGTGTCCTATAGAATAAAAGGCTAATATGCAAATTGTCCCCTCCACCAGGTGTTCGACCAGCAGGCAGGCCGGCCAACCGCCCATGTCTCCCCACCCCCACCCCCAGGCTGGCCGGACCCTAATATATGTGTGTGTGTGTGTGTGTATATGTGTGTGTGTGTGTGTGTGTGTGTGTGTGTGTGTATACTGAATGGCCAGATTATTATGTATTCAGAGATCATAATAATCTGGCCACTCAGTGTATATGACTATATGTAAGACTTTTTTTTTTAATATATTTTATTGATTTTTCACAGAGAGGAAGGGAGAGGGATAGAGAGCTAGAAACATCGATGAGAGAGAAACATCGACCAGCTGCCTCCTGCACACCCCCTACCAGGGATGTGCCCGCAACCAATGTACATGCCCTTGACCGGAATCGAACCTGGGACCTTTCAGTCCGCAGGCCGAGGCTCTAGCCACTGAGCAAAACCGGTTTTGGCTATATGTAAGACTTTAAACAACAAAGAATTTGAGAGAGAGAGAGAGAGAGAGAGAGAGAGAGAGAGAGAGAGAGAATTAATTAAATTAAATTTGAAAAAAGAGGGATTTGGCTTTGATTAGGAGAAGGTGGGGGGGGGGGGGGCAGTGTGGTGGCAACGTGTGAAAATATAAAAGTCAGAGCGGGAGACCGCGAGCAGAAGGCAGCCGTCCCCACAGCTGCCCGCCCGCCGGCCTGCGCGCCGCGGCCCATCGCAGCCGAAGGCGCTATTTTTATAGCGGAGTCCAGACAGCGTGGCACTTCATCCAGAAATATTGGCGGAGCTTTTAAAAAAAAAAACAAAAACACAATTTTTATTTTTAGTTATTTATTTTTCAGTTGCTGTTGACATGCAATATTTTTTAAATGTTCATTTATTGATTTGAGAGAGACATGGATTTGTTGTTTCACTTATCGATGCATTCATTGGTTGATTCTTTTTTAAGTGAATGACCCTTTTATTTTATTTATTTATTTATTTATTTTTAAATATATATATTTATTGATTTCGGGAGGAAGGGAGAGGGAGAGAGAGAAACATCAATGATGAGCCCTAACCGGTTTGGCTCAGTGGATAGAGCGTCGGCCTGTGGTCTGAAGGGTCCCAGGTTTGATTCCCGTCAAGGGCATGTACCTTGGTTGCGGCTCATTGATGTTTCTAACTCTCTCTCCCTCTCCGTTCCTCTCTGTAAAAAATCAGTAAAACACTTGTTTTTTACAATAGGACATTCGTTTCACGTGTCCAGCAAGATGGTTAGACGTCGATGTGTACGTGGTGATCCTTCGAGAACCTGCTCTTTAAAGTCGGACTCTTGAGCCCACCCAGAGAGCCTGTCCTTCAAAACCACCCCCTGGAGAGTGTCCGTTGCAAAAAGCAAAGGGAGGGGGAGGGGGAGGGGGAGGGGAGCGAGTGCCAATAAGCATTTTTCTCGCCTTCCTCCTCGGGCTCGGATGAGTGGGCACTTCCCTCCCGCCGGGTAGGGCACTGCCCAGGGCCCTGGCTGGTGCGGCCCGGCTGTTGGGGTGTGGGTTGTGCCAGGAGAGGAAGAGTTGCCTGCGTGTGGGCTCCATCCCCAGCAGGGGGCGTGCAGGAGGCAGCGGTGGGTGTTTCTCTCTCTTAGCCCTGGCCGGTGTGGCTCAGTGGATAGAGCGTCAGCCTTCGGACTGAAGGGTCCCGGGTTCAATTCCGGTCAAGGGCACATGCCCGGGTTGCAGGCTCGATCCCCAGTAGAGGGGGCGTGCAGGAGGCAGCCGATCCATGATTCTCTCTCTTCGTTGATGTTTCTCTCCCTTCCTCTCTGAAATCAATAAAAATATTTTATTAAAAAATAAATTAATTTTTTTTAAATCAATTTTTAAAAATAAAAAAGATATGAAAAAGTCAGGTTCCTCTGACTCCAAGTCCTAAGCTCTTTACATCAACTTTAAAAATAAGCCCGGCCGGTGTGGCTCAATGGTTGAGCGTCAACCTATGAACCAGGAGGTCACATGTTCGATTCCCGGTGAGGACACAGGCCCGGGTTGCAGGCTCCATCCCCAGTGTGGGGCGTGCAGGAGGCAGCCGATCCATGATGCTCTCTCTCATCATGGATGTTTCTCTCTCTCTCCCTTCCTCTTTGAAATCAATAAAAATATATTTTAAAAATATGTTTTTTTAATAAAAATACTATTAAAAATAAATAAATAAAAATTGTAAAAATAGAAACCAATAAAAACATTTTTTTAAAACGGAACTCCGTGCCCTAGCCAGTTTGGCTCAGGGGATAGAGCATCGGCCTGGGGACTGAAGGGTCCCGGGTTCGATCCCGGTCAAGGGCACAGGCCCGGGTTGCGGGCTCGATTCCCAGTGGGGGGTGTGCGGGAGGCAGCCGATCCATGATTCTCTCTCATCACTAATGTTTCTATCTCTCTTCTCTCTCTCTCTCTCTCTCTCTCTCTCTCTCTCTCTCTCTCTCTCTCCTTTCCTTTCCTCTCTGAACTCAATAAAAATATATTTTTTAAAAAAAGGAACTCCGTGGTAGTCCCACAGCGCCCTCTGCTGGCCATTTTGTGCAGCACGTGACACGGTTGTGAGTCTCCAGGAGCCCAGGCCTGGCCATGCGGTGTGAATTGTCCTGTGCTGCGGGGCAGGAAACACGCCCTGGAGAATTAAAAGTAAAATAAAAATACAACACGCGCCTGGCCGGTGTGGCTCAGTGGATGGAGCGTCGGTCTGCGGACTGAAGGGTCCCAGGTTCGATTCCGGTCAAGGGCATGTACCTTGGTTGCGGGCACATCCCCAGTGGGGGGTGTGCAGGAGGCAGCTGATCAGTGTTTCTAACTATCTCTCTCCCTTCCTCTCTGTAAAAAATCAATAAAATATATTTTTTTAATTTTTTAAAAAATAAAACACGTATTGCACTTCGAGGACGTGTGAGGAGAAGCACGGGAAAGGCCTGGGTAACCATGTTCTCTAATGGGCAGCCCGCTGGGGTGGCGGCCCCGGGCCGTGAACTCTGCTGCTTGTCTGCAGGGGGTTCGGGGTTCGAGTGAGGGTGGGAGGCCTCCTCCCCGGACCCCCTTCCCAGGGATCCCCCCACAGCGGCTCAGGAGCCCCGACTGGAGTCCAGGCTGGGGGTCTGCACCCACAGGGACAGGCGGCCGGGACAATCCCCGCCCCCGTCACCCCCACCCCCACCCCGCCGGCTGCCGTTTCCATAGCAGCGGGTGTCCCGGATGACAGCCCTGGGCGGAGACCCGGGCTGCAGCGGGGAGGCCGGCGGCCCGGTGTGGGTTAGCGGCCCGTCCGCGCCTCAGACTGGGGTCTTCGCAGGAAGGGGAGAAAGAGGGTTTGTGGGGTCCCTCTGCCTGTACAAGCCCCGGGTCACCCCAAAGAGCCACCTGTCACTCCTCACACCAGGGTTTGGGGGACTCCCGGTGAGTCCCGGTGCCGACCCTCCGACCCTCCGTCTGTTTCCAGCTCCGGCCGCGTTTCGAGGAGCCCCCCCCCCTTTAACGAGGCTCACAAACCCCGGGAATCACTTGTGACAGGAGGGCGGACACGGGGGCGCTCGGGGAGCAGGCACCGAGGTTGCTTTCCGTTTTTTGTGGTTGTTAATCCTCACCCAAGGTGTTTTTGTTTTTTTTGCATTGAGTGTTCGAGAGAGCGGAAGGGAGGGAGGGGCGGGGAGAGAGAAAACAAACACCGATGAGGGGGGCGCACGGGTTGGCTGTTGACCACGGAGCGTTTCTATTCCGTGAACGAAATCGTCTTCTGGGAAAAGCTGTGCAGTGAAACTCCCACCTTCCTCATCCCAAGCCTCCCCCCCCCCCCCGCTTTTCCTTATTTTAATTATGTTTTAACATTTTTTATTGAATTTATATTTTAATATACTCCATTGATTTTTACAGAGAGAAAGGGAGAGGGATAGAGAGCTAGAAACATCGGTGAGAGAGAAACATCGATCAGCTGCCTCCTGCACACCTCCTACTGGGGATGTGCCCACAACCAAGGTACATGCCCTTGACCGGAATCGAACCTGGGACCCTTGAGTCTGCAGGCCGACGCTCTATCCACTGAGCCACACCGGTCAGGGCTAAATATATTTTTCTTGATCTCAGAGAGGAAGGGAGAGGGAGAGAGAAACATCCATGATGAGAGAGAATCATAGATCGGCTGCCTCCTGCACCCCCCCCCCCCCCGGGGATCAAGCCTGCCACCCATGGATGTTTCGGTCTCCCCGTTCCTCTCTCTCTAAAACCAACTTTTAAAATATACGCTGGGGTGAGGATTGGAAAGTGAAATGGCCCCGCAGGTGTGGCTCAGTGGTTGAGTGCCGTCCCCTGAACCCAGAGGTCAGGGCACATGCTGGGTGTGGGCTCCCCCCCAGTGGGGGCCTGTAGGATGCTTCTCTCTCTCAGGGATGTTCCTCTCTCTCTCCCTCTCCCTTCCTCTCTCTCTAAATAATTCAATAAAAACATGTTTTTTGAAAAATAAAATAAGCCCCAACGGCGTGGCTCCGTGGTGGAGCGGCCACCTAGGAACCAGGAGGTCAGGGTTCGATTCCCGGTCCCGTCACAGGCCCGGGTTCGGGGCTCGGTCCCCAGTGGGGGGCGTGCAGGAGGCAGCCGATCCATGACGCTCTCTCATCATTGATGTTTCTCTCTCTCTCCCTCTCCCTTCCTCTGAATTAAAAAAAAAATTTAATTGAAATAAAGAAAAAAAAAAAAAAAAGATGAGGCCGAGGACCCGGCTGTGCTCGGCCTCCTGGGGCCACTCGGCAGTCACCCCGTTGTCCGTGGGCAGGACAAGGGGCTCAGTGACCTCATAATGCGCCCCCAGCCGGTGGCCCCCCGGGGTGGGCAGGGGCGCCTCCCTGGCCAGCGCCCCGCAGAGCTCAGGTCTGGCACCTGCTCCCGCACAGGCCCCGCCCACCCGCCCGACCTCCCATGACCTCTGGGAAGACACAACCTCCTCCCCCTCCCCCTCCTCCCCCTCCCCCTCCTCCTCCTCCCCCTCCTCTCCCTTCTCACCCTCTCCCTCCCCCTCCTCCTCCTCCCCCTCCCCCCCCTCCAGGGAGCCCTCCGCAGCCTCTTCCTCCACCTTCCGGAGCCCCGGGCTCCGAGGTAAGTGTCCGCGGGACATGCCCACCCTATACCCGAAATGGGGTCCCCAGGTGTGGTGAGGGTCCGCCCTGGGGTCCCGGGTGTCCGTGGGGCCGGCCAGGTGCCCGCTGAGGAGTGGAGCCCGGCATCCTGGCGACGGGGTCGCTGGTCGGAGCCGTCCGGGGCCCCAGGCACCCCCAGTCCCCGGGGAGGTCGAGGTGCCCCTGGAGTCTCTGGGCTGGAAACCGGAGGGGCTTTCCCGCCAGGCTTGCTGGTCCCTCCACATGAAAACCCGGTGGAGGCCCTGGCCGGTGTGGCTCAGTGGATAGAGCGTCGGCCTGCGGACCGAAGGGCCCCGGGTTCGATTCCGGTCAAGGGCACGGACCTCAGGTGCAGGCCCCTCCCCAGCCCAGGCTCTGGTCAGGGCGCGTGCAGGAGGCAGCCCATCGATGTCTCTCTCACATCGATGTCTCTCTGTCCCTCTGTCCCTCTCTCCCTAAAACTCAATGGGAAACATCCTCGGGTGAGATTAACGGCAACAAGGAGGCGCTTTGCTCAGGGCATCTGAGTGGCCCGGGACTTGCATGTCACCACCACCCGCCCCGGTGATTCCGAGCCGGGGACCCCCCGAAGGGTCCCTGGGGGCGGCGGGGTCAGGGAGGATGACCTTCTCCCCGCCCCTGTGCCCGTGAGGGGCTCTGAGCGTGGAGGCCGAGGTCCAGGACCCTGACTGGCCATTTATTCGCAAACAACAAGAACAGACGTGGACAGGCCGCCGCCGCTCTGGGCCCAGGAGGGGATTCTGTGCGACTGAGGGCCGGGGGAACGCCTCTCTGTCTCTGTGTCTCTCTGTGTCTCTGTGTGTGTCTCTCTCTGTCTTTGTCTCTGTGTGTGTGTCTCTCTCTGTCTCTCTGTCTCTCTCTCTCTCTGTCTCTGTCTCTCTCTGTCTGTGTCTCTCTGTGTCTCTGTGTGTGTGTCTCTCTGTCTCTGTCTCTCTGTCTCTCTCCTCCTCTACACTCCGTCCCCCACACCAGCCAGTTTCCATGTCGCCAGGGGAGCCCCTAGAGCACCCCGGGGGATGGTCACAGGCTGGAGGGAATGCCCCCTCCCCCCGACCCCAGTGCGTGCTCATCCCGCCCTCGGTCTTTGTTGAGGGCTCCTCGGGCAGGTCCTGCAGACGGGGCAGAAAAAAGAAAAGAGAAAATGGTCCATGCAGCCCCTGCTGACTCTAACGCCATCTCCGTCCGCTCCCAGCTGCCACCAGTGCAGGACGCTCCCCCGCCCCGTCCTCCCATTCAGCCGCCTCCCGCCCGCGCTGGCGAGGCCCGGACCACAGACACTTGAGGATGATTGGAGAAACCCCGACAGGAGAGGAACCCCGACAGGAGAGGAACCCCGACAGGAGAGGAACCCCGACAGGAGAGAAACCCCGACAGGAGAGGAACCCCGACAGGAGAGGAACCCCGACAAAGGAGAGGAACCCAGGGAGCCCACCGGGAGGGTCCAATCGCCGGGCTCCCAAGCCCTGAGCCTGTCCCCTGGGGCCCGTGGCCCCCACGCACCCCAAGAGCGACGATGCCTGGAATGCACCCGGAGAACGGGCCCTGCTCTGCACCCAGATCACATTCCGTTCCCCCGGGGGAGTCGGGAGGTTGGTTTGGGCGGTGCGGCCAGAGACGATCGCCCACCGGGGTTTGGGGAGCCCCACCCCGCTCCTCACTCACCACAAATCAGAACCTTGGACCGGTGCTCCCTGGGGGGACTTTCGGACACTGTCCAGGAGCAGGCGGCTGCTTGCTTCTCCCTGATTGTTGGGGTGTGTCTGTGTGTGTGTGGTTTTTCCAAAAGCTCTAAAAAAATAATCATAATTCTGCCCTGACCGGTGTGGCTCAGTGGATAGAGCGTTGGCCTGCGGACTGAAGGGTCCCAGGTTCGATTCCGGTCAAGGGCATGTACCTTGGTTGTGGGCACATCCCCAGTGGGAGGTGTGCAGGAGGCAGCTGATCGATGTTTCTCTCTCATGGATATTTCTAACTCTCTATCCCTCTCCCTTCCTCCCTGTAAAAAAAAGTCAATAAAATATATATTTTAAAAATAAATTAAAATCAGTAGAAAACTTTTTTAAAAAAACATGGGTTTGTTCCACTGACCTATGCGTTCATTGGTTGCTTATATGTGCTCTGACCAGGAGTCACACCCACAACGTTGGTGCGGAGGAGGGGACCGGGGACTGGGGACCGGGGACGGGTAGGTGAGGACCTGGGTGATGCCTTCACCAGTGAAGATTTTAGAACAAACCTTGGCGTGGGGACGATGCTCTAGCCAGCTGAGCCGCCCAGCCAGGGCTCGCTCTTCCCCTCTCCCTTCCCTTCCTTCTTTCTGATTTACCGATTGAGGAGAGGCGGGGAGAGCACCCACTCGTGCACTCACTGGGTGACCCTCCTGAGTGCCCTGCTGGGGGGTGGAACCCACAGCCTGGGCGTATGGGGCGGCGCTGGAACCAGGCGGCCGGCCAGAGCTCGCTTTCCTCTGACAGAAAGCACCTTCTGCCATGGGGCGAGGAAGCATTGCCGCCAGCAGCCGCAGGGCACGCCCGCCCCGGGGACAGCGGCCTTTTTCTGCCTTCACTGCCCGTGCATTTACGAGAAAACAACAGCCCTGCGTTCCTCCGTGGAGTCCCTCTTCTCCTGCCTGGACGGTGACAGCCGGTCTAGGAAAGTTTGTGGCGGGCGAATGCCTCCTGTTTTGTGACTTTGGGGCAGTTCCGCTGCGTCGCCACTAGATGGTGACAAAAGCCAACTACCAGAAGGCCATTGTGCGCCAGGTCCAGCAGACACCAGCCGCCTCTGCCCTGCTCACCCCGCTCTTCCCGTTTAACCGAATCCCCCACAAATCACACCGTCTTCTGATTCCTTCATTGCTGCTTTTAAACCAATTGTTATATTTTATTATATTAATTTGATTTTGATTTTTTTTATTTGATTGGTTTCAAGCTTTTTTTTTTTTTTGGTTTCAAGCTTTTTAAAAAATATTTTTGATTTCATAGAGGGAGAGGGAGAGGGGGAGAAGGGGAGAGAGAGAGAGAGAAACTGAGAGAGACAGAGAGAAACCGAGAGAGACAGAGACAGAGACAGAGACAGAGAGAGAAACATCAATGATGAGAGGAAATCATGGACCGGCTGCCTCCTGCACACCCCACACTGGGGATGGAGCCCCCAACCCAGGCATGTGCCCTGGCTGGTGTGGCTCAGTTGGCTGACAGCCTCCTGTGCACCAAAAGGTGTCAGGTTCCATTCCCATGGAGGGGACACACCCGGTCAGTTGGGGCTCATACAGGAGGCGGCCGATGGATGTTTCCCTCCAAACGAGGGAAGGCCTGCAGGTGTTGTGGCTGAGCCCCTGCTCCATGGAGCCCGCCAGCCCGGGGCCTGAGAGGAAGCAGGGGCCCCTGCAGGTGGGAGGCGGGGGGCGGGGCTCTCAGAGGCGCCCCTGCAGATGGGAGGTGGGAGGGGGGAGGGCGGGCTCTCAGAGGCGCCCCTGCAGATGGGAGGTGGGAGGGGGGAGGGCGGGCTCTCAGAGGCTCCCCTGCAGGTGGGAGGTGGGAGGGGGGAGGGCGGGCTCTCAGAGGCGCCCTGGGCCACAGTGGGAGGCGGGGCTGGTTACCTGGGACGGGCTCCTGTCAGTCCTCTCCTTCCTGGTCCCGGGTCCGTTCTGAAGGCTCCTCAGGCTGGCTGTCTCTCTGGGTAACGAATCTAGAGTCGCTGGACCTTCGATTTTCAAACCAAGTCTAAGTGGGTAGAACCAGGAGAACGCCTTAGAGCCACGAGGGCAGGCCGCACCTTTTGCTTGCAGGAGGCCCGGCAAGGGGGGGGGGTGGTGCTGTGGGCCTTTCCCCAAAATCACCGGCAAGAAGAGAAATTAAAGGAGAGGAAGCAAAGAGAAGCCTGCAGCGTGGCTCCGGGGTTGGGCATCGACCCCATGAACCAGGGGGTCACGGCTGGACTCCCCGTCGGGGCACAGGCCCGATCCCCAGTGGGGGCTGTGCAGGAGGCAGCCGATCCATGTTTGTCTCTAGAAAAATAAACACAAACTGTTTTTTAAAGGAGAAGCAGCACCAGCCCCGCCCGTGGTTGGAGCACCGGGTGTGCCCCGAAGGGCCAGGCCCGTTCCCGCCCGGGGCCTGGGCCTGGGCTGCGGCTGCTCCCGCCCCGGGGTCGGGGGCGTGCAGGAGGCAACCAGCTGATGGGTGTGTCTCTTTCACATCCACGTTTCCCACCCCCCTCCCCCGCCCGCCCTCCCACTCTCTCTGCAAAGCACCAGAAAAAATATCCTCAGGGGAGGGATTAACAAAACAAAAAGAGGAAGGAGAAGGAAAAAGAAAGAAAAAAGATGAAAAGAAAGAAAACAGAAGCCATTGGCATTCCTTGTGAGGCCTATCAGGTCGGAAGGTAAAACCCCAAACCCGAACCTCCCTCCTGGCGCCTTCCTGACCGGGACCCTCATCACAGGCGGGTCTGTGCCCAGAGCGCCGCGCCTGGGTCCCAGCGCTTCCCTCACTGGAATTGTTGTTCTTTCTTTCTTTCTTTCTTCCTTTCTTAATATATTCTATTGATTTTTTTACAGAGAGGAAGGGAGAGGGACAGAGAGCTAGAAACATCAATGAGAGAAACATCCATCAGCTGCCTCCTGCACACCTCCTACTGGGGATGTGCCCGCAACCAAGGTACATGCCCTTGACTGGAATCGAACCTGGGACCCTTCAGTCCGCAGGCCGACGCTCTATCCACTGAGCCAAACCGGTTAGGGCAGGAATTGTTGTTTCTCTATCTTCCTGTCAAAAATGCCTATTTTCCTAGGAAGACTTTTTTAAAAAATCCTCACCTGAGGATATGTTTGTACTGATTTTTAGAGAGAGAAGAGGGGAGAGACAGAGAGAGAAACACGGATGTGAGAGAAACATCCACCGGTTGCCTCCTGTACACGCCCCGACATTGGATCGAACCCGTAACACGCTCCAACCGACTGAGCTACCTGGGCGCTGCTCTCATCCCACGGGACATAATTAAATCGCTACCCCTTGCTTGCACCCATGAACTGCACACACGTGTGCGTGTTAGTTGTACATATTATATACACTCACACACTATAACTGTATAGAGCAGGGGTCCTCAAACTTTCTAAACAGGGGCCAGTTCACTGTCCCTCACACCGTTGGAGGGCCGGACTATAGTTTAAAAAGAACTATGAACAAATTCCTATGCACACTGCACATACCTTATTTTGAAGTAAAAAAACAAAACGGCAAAAACACCCGCATGTGGCCCGCGGGCCGTAGTTTGAGGACGCCTGGAATAGACACTCGTGTATACGCACGCACGCACACACATGCACACTCACATGCACTCACACACGCCCCACACCACGGACAGCACTGCGTTCCACTTCCGCACTCAGCGACCACGGACCCTTCGGCGGGCTGCTCCGTTTCTCTGAGCTAACTGGGGGGGGGGGGGGGGGTCTTTCCTTTCTTTAGGTTGTTATTCAATAGAATTTGTAAAATCTTTTTTTGTTGTTGTTAATCCTCACCTGAGGATATTTTTTCCATTGGTTTTAGAGAGAGCGGGAGGGAGGCAGGGGGAGAGAGAGACATCCATGGGAGAGAGAGACACGGCTGGGTCGCCTCCCGGACGCACCCGACCAGGGATGGAAGCCGAAGCCGTTCGGTGACCGGGACGAGGCTCAGTCTGCGGAGCCACCGGCCAGGTCTCCTCCTGCCCGAGGAATGCAAACACTGACTTGACCGGAGGAGCCGGAGGAGCCGGAGGAGCCGGGGGCGTGGGAGAGGGCCGCATGCGTCCCTGGAGGGAGAACCTACCAGGCCCAGGCGGAGGGCAGCTCAGAGCGGGCAGGCATGGCCCACCCGCCCACCCGCCCCCACGAGAGGGAACAGCCCCACTCTGTCACTTACTTGGACTGTGGACTCTGGGATCCCAACTTCCCTAGCAGGTTGCTCCCGGGCTTCGAACCCGGGGGACGGGCTGCTGGCACAGGCCTGCTGGAGGGGGCGGATGTGGGGGGCCGTGAGCCAGGCACGATGCCCTCGGCCTCCACCTGGAAGGGTGAGGGGCAGAGGTCAGTGAACAGATTCGGACCCGGAACCTGCCCGTGTCCCACGGTCGCAGCGAATGTGGAACCCGTCGGCTAGGAGAGGACCCTGTCCCGGCCCAGACCAAGGGCGGGGGGCGGGGAGGGGAGGCTGTGGAGGGGGGCAGCACACGGGTGGGTTGCTGACCTTCAGCGGGAAGAACGAGAATGGGGAATGATCAGAAAGAAGGTACAGGCCTGGCCAGGGGCTCAGTGGGTTGAGCATCCTCCCAGGAACCTAGAGGGCTCTCTGGCTCAAGAGGTTGCTGGTTGGATTCCGGTCGGGGCACATGCCTGGGCTGCAGGCTCAATCCCCATTAGGGGGCGTGCAGGAGGCAGCCAACTGACCTATCTATCTCTCACTCCCTCTCCCTTCCTCTCTGTAAAGGTCAAAACTTTTCTTAGAAAAAAAAAAAAGAACACAGTGGATACAGCATGGGCCTGTGGACTGAAGGGTCCTGGGTTCAATTCCAGCCAAGGGCACATGCCCGGGTTGCGGGCTTGATCCCCATTATGGGCATGCTAGAGGCCGCCACTCAATGATTCTCTCTCATCATTGACGTTTCTCTCTCTCCCTCTCCCTTCCTCTCTAAAGTTAACAAGAATATACATATATATGTATACATACATATTAAAACAACAACAAAAACCAAACAAAAAAAACAACAACAAAACAAACCCTCCGTGCTCATTGATAAAACAGAAAGGAAGAAGGCCCTGGGCCGTGGGGGGAGCATGCCCGGGGCCATGTTGACCTTGTGAGCCCTTTGCCACCAGAAGACACTGCCCAGGGGCCCTGAGAGCGCCCGTCCCGGGCACAGCACTGGCTGCTCCGGACCAGAAGGAGGCGCTCCGGCACCCGAGGCTCTGCCGGGGCAGGACGGGGCAGGCGTCTCCACAGGACGCTGTTGGTCGTGATCTTGGCCTTGGCTTGCTCCTAAGTGGCCCTGGAGCTGTGCTCTCCTCCTCTGCCTTCAGATCTCAGCTCTTCGATTCTTAAACCAAAGCTAAGCGAGGAAATAAGGCCCAGAGTTACTCCTGAGGTCTGTCCCCTTGGACTAGCTCCTAGTCAGAGCTTGGCATTTGGACCTTCACAATCTGGTCTTGGCATCATTTGCTGGAATAATCATTTCTAAAGTATGTTTTTACGGATTTGAGAGAGAAACATCAATATCCATCAGCTGCCTCCTGCACGCTCCCTACTGGGGATCTAGCCTGAAACCCAGGCATGGGCCCCGAACAGGAGTCAAACCCGAGAACTCTGGGTGCACAGGATGACACCTATCCAACAAGAGCCACACCTGCCGGGCGCCATAATAACGGTGTAAGCCAGTAAATGGATGCTGCGATCAGTGTACTTTTAAGAAACAACTCAAGCCCACCTGGTATGGCTCAGTGCATAGAGCGTTGGTGGGTGAACTGAAGGGTTGTGGGTTCAATTCCCAGTCAAGGGCACGTACCATGTTTCTTTCTCTGTCTCTCCACCTCCCTTCCACTCTCTCTCTCTAAAAATCAATGGAAAAAAATACCCTCAGGTGAGGATGAACAAAAAAATAACAGAGGGCAACTATTTTTTTTTTTTCTTAAAAAAGAAAAGTGCCAACTCAAGCCACTGGCTGGTATGTCTCAGTGGCTGAGCATCCACCCAGGCACCAAGAGGTGGCCGGCTATATTGCCAGTCAGGGCACAGGCCCAGGTCTCAGGCTTGATCCCTACTAGGAGGCTCAGTGGATAGAGCGTGGGCCTGTGGACTCAAGGGTCCCAGGTTTGATTCCGGCCAAGGGCATGTACCTTGGTTGCGAGCACATACCCAATAGGGGGTGTGCAGGAGGCAGCTGATCAATGTCTCTCTCTCATGGATGTTTCTCTCTCTCCCTCTCCCTTCCTCTCTGTAAAAAATCAATCCTATATAATAAAAGCCTAATATGCTAAGTGTCCGGTCGACTGGTCAGCCATTCAACCAATCAAAGCATAACATGCTAATGAATGCTAAGGCCACTCAACCGCTCGCTATGACGTGCATTGACCACCAGGGGACAAACAGTTGACCGGTCGACCAGTCGCTATGATGTGCACTGACCATCGGGGGCAGACGCTCCAACCTGTAGGTTAGCTTGCTACTGGGGTTCAGCTGTTCCAGACTGAGTGAGATGGGCCAGACACGCCCTGGATCCCTCCTGCGGTCCTCCCCTGCCCGGATCTTGCACCGGTGGGGTCCCTTGGCCTGGCCTGTGCCCTCTCACAATCCGGGACCCCTGGGGGATATCAGAGAGCCGGTTTTGGCCCGATCCTGCAGGCCAGCTTGAGGGACCCCACTGGTGCACGAATTGGTGCACTGGGCCTCTAGTAAAATATATATTTAACACCACCACCACCAACAACAACAAAACCACCATCCGTAATGGCGACTTCTAAGATGGCTTAATACGACTCCGGGTGGCTGTCAGAACCCCTAACATGAGTTTGTTGAGTTGTCGGTTGCCTGTCATCAGCCATTGAATGATTCCTGGTCCGTCCAGGGTTCAAGCTCTGTCAGTTCTCTCCAGACTATAGCCCTTTCCTCCTGGGTCTCACGGAGAGCCATGCCTTGAAGCCACCGTGTGAGCTGACCCTCCCGGTTACAGATCCAGGCGCCAACTCTCTCCCAACGCCCAGACGTGGTGGCCTCAGAGACTTCGAATGGCCCGCGCTGGAGGCGGGAGGCCTGCATTCACCAGGCCTCCTCCCCTCGGGGCTCCCCGCCCGGGCGGAGGGCAAATCCATCCCTCGAGTGACTTGGGCCCAACGGCGTGGTTCGGAGTTCGGGCGTCACCCGAAGGGCGTGGTTCGGAAATTCGGGCGTCACCCGAAGGCCGTGGTTCGGAAGTTCGGGCGTCACCCGAAGGCCGTGGTTCGGAAGTTCGGGCGTGGTTCGTTAGTTCTGGTACCGACAAATCCCAGGCGGGCGCGGTAGGTGAGCGCGCCACGTGCGCCAGGTGCGCGAGGAATGGAGGCGGGACTTCCGGCGTCCCCCTCAGGAGGCTTTTTCAGTTCCGTTTTACCTAGCTGTCTCTCCAGGAGCGAGTCTGGGAAGGAGGTAGCGGGGATGGGGGAGGCGCCAGGCGAGCCCAGGGACCAGCCCCGCGCCCTCACACTTGTCCGAAACTGGGGCGAAGTTCCCTGCCGCCAGAGCCTCCATTTCCCCCTCAGCTTCGGTAGCCGGCGCGCCTTTTACTCGAAGAACGACGTCCTAGTTACGGCGTCCCTCGCGTCGTTGGCTAGAGGGAGGCGGGGGACTACGTTACCCAGAAGGCCGTGTTTCGTGAGCCTGACGCGGACGCTGGCCAATGATGGCCCGGGACAAGGTGGCATTTCCGGAAGCTCCTGTATGTGGGCGGGACTTCCTTGTTTTTCTCCGCGGACGCCATTTGCCTCAGCGGTGGGGTCCCGGCGGGTCCTGACTGGCCGAGCGCGGGGTCAGCGCTTCTCGTCAGGCTCTTGGTCGGCGGCCTTCCAGGGCAGGGGCGGCGGACAGGCCTCACCTCGGCGCCGGTGTCCGCGCGGTAGCTCCCCGCCGCGGGCGCTTGCCCTGTTGCCCGGCAGGCCCGACCTCCCGGGGGCCTGTGCGCCCGCCCTTCACTGCCGAGGGCGGCGCCCTGTGCGCGGAGGACACCGCGGCTCGGAGCGCGACGGTCGGCCGGCCGAGGTCGCCGGGGCTCGCCTGTCCCCGCGTCGCTCGAAGCGCAGGCTCGCAGGATGGCGGCCGCGGCGGCGCCGACCCGCCCCGCGCAGGTGAGTGGACGGGGATTTCGGAACCGACGGGCTGGGAGCCGGGACCCCCGGCGCTTTGACGTGCGTGGCAGGTGTCGCGTGTCCCCGGGCTCCAGCAGGGGGACCCGGGTCGCCACTTGGCTCGTCCCGGGCCCTGACGGGCTGGGGCCTCCTGACAGCGGGTCGCGGAGCCCCGGGTGTATCCTTGGCGGTTTGCGCTCCTGACAGCCTGGCCTCGGGGCTCGGTCCTGTCGGGGTTCGGGAAGGAAACGGGGCGAATGCTTTGTGGTGGGGTCTCCTGGGAGGCGGGGGGAGACCCAGGGCGTTGTGGGAGCGGGTCCACTGACGGGAGAAGGGGCGATGCCGTCATAAACCCCAGCCCCACGGCGTCCTGCGGGGATCCGGCCCGGCCCCCTGCCTGCCCTCCTCCCACGCGTGGCCTTGGGCATCGGGGCCAGAGAGAGAGAGAGAAGCGGGCACTTCCAGGCAGAAGCGCCCCGACCCAGGGGAGGTGGGTGGGTGGTTTCAGGAGGACCAGGGGGGCGGGGTGCCTTGCTGCCCGCAGCTGCTGAGACGCGGCTGGGAGGTGACAGTGGGTGATGGTTCGCAGGGGTCCCCCACCGCAGCCGCCGCACACCCGGGTATATCCTTCGCGGTTTGCGCCCCTGGAATCTCCTGGCCTCGGGGGTCAGTGCTGTGGGGGTTCAGGAAGGAGGAGAGGCTGGTGCTTTGCTGCGGGATCTCCCCGGGAGTCGCTCGGGGGGCCCAGGGGTGTGGGAGCGGGTCCAGGGCCGGACCTGAGCAGGCAGGGGCCGCTCTTACAGGTGTTTCTCCTGCGAGGTCCGCGGGGGGGCTCCGCTCCGCTGCCCCTGCTCACAGGTGGAGTTTTAGGGGCGACAGAAACGGATTCCACAGCAAAGATGGGGGCAGCCCTGGCCGGTGTGGCCCAGTGGATAGAGCGTCTACCTGCAGACTGAAGGGTCTTGGGTTCGATTCCCGTCAAGGGCACATGCCCGGGTTCCCGGCTGGATCCCCAGTGTGGGGCGTGCAGGAGGCAGCCGATCCATGATTCCCTCTCACCATTGATGTTTCTGTCTCCTCCTCTCTTCCTCTGCAAAATCAATAAAAATATATTTTTTAAAAATGGGTGTAAATGCTTCACGGCCTCTTTATCATGTATCCACTTTTTAAAAAACAATTTTTTTAAATTATTGATTTCATAGAGGAAGGGAGAGGGAGAGAGAGAGAAACATCCATGATGAGAGAGAATCATGGATCGGCTGCCTCCTGCACATCCCCCACTGGGGATGGAGCCCGCAACCCAGGCCTGTGCCCTGACCAGGAATCGAACCCGGGACCCTTCAGTCCGCAGGTGGACGCTCTATCCACTGAGCCACCCCGGCCAAGGCTTCGCTTTGATAGTGGAGGAGGGTCACGTTACTCTGTTGGACCCCGTGGGAGGAACCTGTGATAAAGTCTGGCCTCTGGTTTTTGAGACGTGAGTCCCTCGGGTGAACTGGGGGACTCCCTCAGGCCGGGTCACCGACTGGCACGGAGGGACGAGGGTTTACCTCGGGCTGTGGGAGAGTTAATAAAGCCCCAAGCACAGCGAGCGTCACTTCCGTCACAGATGTCATGGGGAGTGGGCACTTACTGACCCGGAACCGCGGCTCTGAAGTGAGGTGATGTCCCCCAGGTAACACGCTGGCAGGCACCGGCTTTCAGGAGTGTGGGCGCAGCCCTGGCCCCAGGTGGGCTTGTCCGGTGCACGGAAGGTGCCGTTCCACCCCCGTCAGGCACTTCCTGGTTGTGGGCTCCATCCCTGGCCGGGGTGTGCAGGAGGCAGCAAAGGTCCGCTCTCACTTTGATGTTTCTCTCTCCCTCTCCCTTCCTCTTAAAAAAAAAAAAGTCAAGAAAAATATTGAAAATTTTTTACAAAACGAGTTTGGGAGCAAAGCACAGGAGATGGAACTGGGGGCTTTTAGTCCGTTTGACCAGGAAGTGGAGCCCTCAGCTCGGGGAGGCAGCTGCAGGACCGGGGAGGCCCAGGACACCTGTGGTCACCGTCACGGATGTTGTGACTTCCTCATCCCTCTCGTCCCGGAGCCCTCCTGTCCGCCTCACCACCTACGTGACGTTCCATTGTCTCGTGTCCGTTTACATCGGCTCCTGCCCAGAGGCTTCTCCTGTGCGACTGTGTCGCACCCACAGCATTGCCGTCCCCGGGAGCGAGCACAGAGCTCGGCCCCAGCAGGCGCGTGGTGCTCTGGGCCTCGACGTCTGCCCCTTGACCACAACGCAGAGACGATGGCCGATCCCATCAGCAGCTCCAGGGCCATCGCTGCAACCGCTGTCTTACTTTCCAGGTGTCTGTGACCTTCGAGGACGTGGCCGTGACCTTCTCCCAGGAGGAGTGGGGGCAGCTGGACGTGGCCCAGAGGACCCTGTACCAGGAGGTGATGCTGGAGACCTGCAGGCTCCTGACGTCTCTGGGTGAGTCCTCCCCCTCGGAGGGGGACCTGCCACTTCCGTTTCCCACGCCTGCCTCCGGGCCCGGCTGGTCACGAAGGTCTCAGGAGCCCTCTCTCCTCCTCCCCGGCCTCAGTCATGTTCTAGACTCCCCTCTGCTGGTCTCCACGGTCTCCTCTGGCTCCTAGAACGTGGTGGAAGGAAATGGGGGCGTTGTGCCGAACCAGAGGCGGGGCGTCCCGTCACGCCCTGAGGGACTGATATGGGAGCTGGGGACCCCCGGGATTGTGCCCTGGCTCCTGAGTCTGCTCCTGTCATGCTGTTCAGAATGGCTTCTGTCCTCGGCGAGTTTGCGACAGGACTGGCTCCCTCAGTCCCTGCTCTCTGTGGCCCCCAGACTCCTGGTCTGTGCTTTTCTGCATGTTTCTGTTTCTGTTTCTCTCTGGGGCGTCCAGGAGGCAGCAATGGCCACCTGAGCCATACTTCCTGGACCTCTCCCCTCTGCCCGGCACAGACTGGCCTCTGTGTAAGGGTCTCATTCCACAGCCGACTGAGGGAGCCTGGTGGGCCCACGCGTCCCCCCGGTCCAGTGGTCAGGGCCGGGGGTGAGGGGCTGCTCTCCCAGTAGAGGGGGACCAGGCAGGTCCCAGGAGGCCTCGGCCCTCGTGGCCACCAGGTATGGCTCTAAACCCAGGTCTCGGTTACGGCCTCGTTACCCTCTTGTAGCGTCAGGAAGGCCTCACTTCCTGAGTCCCGGTGCTTCCCACCAGGGCAGTTTGGTCCCCCGGGAGACACTGGGCAGTGTCTGTGCCACTGGGATGGTCGCAGCTGGGGTGTGGGTGGTGCTGGCGTCGAGTGGGCAGAGTCCTGTTACATCCTGCCGTGGGCAAGACCTCGCCCTCCACAAAGAATTATGCAGCCCAGAGTGCCAGCCCTTAGTTGTTCTTAGTTGGTTAGAGCGTCATCCCGATACGTCAAGGTTGCGGGTTCGATCCCTGGTCGGCACATACAAGAGTGCCGGGTTGAGAAACCCCAGCGTGGGTGGTCCTGTGCTTGAAGATAATCTCTGGGGACCCCTCACCTTGAGGGAAAGGAGGGCTGGCCATCCAGGGCTCAGGATAAGGCGTGCCTGTGTGTACAGGCCTGGGATTATGTTTTGTGCCAATGAGAAACAATGCAAAACTAGAAAAGTTTGGTAATTAAATATCTTGTAAGAAAAACTTTTGAAATAAAGGGTCCCTTGACTGGTCCTGCTAACCGCCGTTCCCCCCTTCCCCCCCTCAACACACACACACACACTCTTTCCCTGAGCTCACCCTGTCCACCGGGCTGGCTTACACACACACACACACACTTGCCCTGAGCTCACCCTGTCCACCGGACTGGCTTACACACACACACACACACACACACACTCTTTCCCTGAGCTCACCCTGTCCACCGGGCTGGCTTACACACACACACACACACACACACACACACACTTGCCCTGAGCTCACCCTGTCCACCAGGCTGGCTTACACACACACACACACACACACACACACACACACGCCCTGAGCTCACCGGGCTGACTTACACACACACACACACACACACACTTTCCCTGAGCTCACCCTGTCCACCGGGCTGGCTTACACACACACACACACACACATACTTGCCCTGAGCTCAAACACACACACACACACACTCACACACACACACACACACACTCACACACACACTTGCCCTGAGCTCACCCTGTCCACCGGGCTGGCTTACACACACACACACACACACACACACACACTTGCCCTGAGCTCACCCTGTCCACCGGGCTGGCTTACACACACACATACTTGCCCTGAGCTCAAACACACACACACACACACACACACTCACACACACACTTGCCCTGAGCTCACCCTGTCCACCGGGCTGGCTTACACACACACACACACACACACACACACACACACACACGCCCTGAGCTCACCCTGTCCACCGGGCTGGCTTACACACACACACACACACACACACACTTGCCCTGAGCTCACCCTGTCCACCGGGCTGGCTTACACACACACATACTTGCCCTGAGCTCAAACACACACACACACACACACACACACTCACACACACACTTGCCCTGAGCTCACCCTGTCCAGCGGGCTGGCTTCCGGCTCGGCGCAGGCACACTGACATGCTTGCTGTTGTGTCTCCGTGAGGGTTGGGCACCCAGCCTTTCCTAGAGCCGCCCCTTCTGGCCAGGCCCCGCCTCCGTGCTGTGTCCTGGCCGAGGCCGGACAGGGTTCCCCAGCTTTCGCTCTCTGTCTTTATGTTTATAACCGAAGCCAGTGCTTCTCGCCCCGGGCGGGTCTTTTCCCAGACACTCAGCAATGTCCGGAGATGGCGGGTGGTGAGGCTGGGCGCGGATACCACAGACACGCAGAGCGGGGGCAGAGGCACAGAGGCGTGCGGGACGTGCCTCCCTGCCGCCTCCCAGGCGGGCAGACCCTGTCCAGCGGCACAGAGGCACCTGGTCCCCGCGCGCTGAGGGCCTGGGCGCCGGGCCTGCGTTTCTTCTCCTTCCTCCTCTGATTGTTCCTGCTGCAGAGTCTGAGGTTCGTGCTGAAGCTGATCCACCTTCTCCCCAAACCGGTGCTGCTCTTCCTTTCCAGCAGACACAGCGGCCTCAGGCTTGCAGCCTGTGGGGCAGCGGGAGCTCATCGGCACTAATAACATGTCACAGTGACCTGCCATCAGGGAAGTGACTGGGGTTCCCATAGGCCAGAGCCCTGCAGGATTCTTTTCTTTCTTTAATTAAAAAAAATTTTTTTTTAAATCCTCAACTGAGGACATGCTTTTACTGATGAGAGAGAGAGAGAGAGAGAGAGAGAAAGAGAAAGCGAGAGCGAGAGAAACATCGCTCAGTTGCCTTACGTATGTGTGTCAACTAGGGATCAAACCCACAGCCTGGTAGGTGCCCTGACTGGGAATGGAGCCTGCGACCTTTCCGTGTACAGGGCGATGCTCGGCCAACTGAGCTGCGTCGGCCAGGGCCACGGCTCCTTTTCCGCAGAAATCTGAGGAAATTAAAAAGTGGGTCACCTTTAGGGAAAGCAATGAACTGTCACAGTGCAGGTCCCCTGAGCACTGTTCATGCGCCACTCACTTAATACTCACAGCACCCCACTGTGTTCGCCTGTACCTGCCGGGCTTCAGTGAATGGGGGTGACTCAGTGACGGGACGTGGAGAAGTGAGTGCCCTGAAGGAAGGATTATTACGGCTCTCAAGGGAAGGGGACCCTGCCCGTCTCTGGAGCCAAGTGAGGAATCAGAAGACCATGGTTGTGGGGAAGCCTGGCCCAGAGCCCTGCTGGGGTTTCTCGGAGCACCGGGAGCGAGGGCAGGGGGCCGGAGCGGGGGCAGGGGGCCGGAGCGGGGTGGCCAGCGGGAGCGCTTCCAGCCGGCCCTGGATGTGTGGAAGCTGGGCTGGGTTGGCGAAGGCGGGGAAGGCTGGCTGGCTGGTGGAGTTAAAGGCGGGGAGGCTGTGGCTCTGGGTGTTCCCATGAACGGTGTGCCGCCTGGCGAGCTGAGCCTGGAGTTGGCCGCCTCTGGGAGGGTCGGCTCCGCGGTGTCAGAACTCTGTGAAACAGTAACGCTTTTGAAAAGAATGACTGATTAATTCGTCCTCACGTTAAGGAAGCTTGGGGTGAGGATGGTGGAGTTTTACAGAGCATGGCGTAAGTTGCCGAGAAGAGCAGAGAAAAGCATTGAGAGGGGGGGACACAGGTGACCCAGGAAGTACCCGCAGAGGCCTGGAGCCGTTCCCATTTGCATAACTCCAGCCAGGAAAATCCACCTGAAACTGGGGGGTTGCCTAATGCCTTCGGGAAGCTGTGCGTGTGCTAAAGCAGAACGTGTGTGTGTGTGTGTGTGTGTGTGTGTGTGTGTGTGTGTGAGAGAGAGAGAGAGAGAGAGAGAGAGAGAGAGAGAGAGGTGTTTGTGTGTAAAAGGAAAAAAAACGCTTGTTCTCAACACGTCTGACATCACACACGTGGGGTTTCCACCAAGCAGCGCCGGCATTGACGAGCTGGGATTCGCACCCCGGGAATTCTCGGGCTCGTTGGCAGCCTTTCCAGTTCCCACCGCCCCCCTGAGATGGGGCACAGCCCGGGTTGTCCCCTGTCTGCACGTCTGGCTGTAAACTGGAGGTTCCCACGACCCCTCCTTGAGTTGGGGGGGGGGGGGCTTTCCTGCCCTCTGCAGCTGATCGCCCTCCCGCACCTCAGCGCCAACCGGCCTGGAAGCCTCCTCTAACTGTGAAATCACTGGCCACTGGGGATTAAACCCACCTCAGGCTCCTCCCGCCACCAAGGTCAGGGGTGGGCTGCCCATCTAATCCTCTAATCCTGTGGTTGATTCCAAAAATCACCTCGTTAACAGGGCGGTAGAAAGGGCTTATTATAAATAACAAAAGATCGCCCTGGCCAGTATGGCTCAGTGGATAGAGTGCCAGCCTGTGGACTGAAGGGTCCCGGGTTCGATTCCAGTCAAAAGCACATGCCTGGGTTGCGGGCTTGATCCCCAGTAGGGGGTGTGCAGGAGGTGGCCAATCCATGATTCTCTCATCATTGATGTTTCTCTTTCTCCCTTCCTCTCTGCAATCAATAAAAGTACATTTAAAAGATATACAACAAACGATGCTCCTTTCCTTTTTCATCTGGACGTCCTGGCTACCGGTGGACAGCAGGACCACACTCCTGACTCCCTGTGGTGGCGGGCAGTGTCTCGTAGTCCATGAACTCGGGTGACCGTTCACTAAGCCCCAGGGATTCTGGGGGGGAGGTGACCCTCAGCACCGGGCATCTGAGGGGCCTGAGCAGAGAGGCCACCCTCCCTGCAGGTGGGACACACCAGAGGGCTGTTTCACCACTTAATCCTCACCCTAGGGTATTGTCCCTTGCTTTTTAGGGAGTGGGAGTGAGGGGGGAGAGAAACAGAAACATCAACTGGCTGCCGCCCGGATGCACCCCGACCATAACCGGGGGTCAAACCTGCAACCCAGGAACATGCCCTTGACCGGAAATTGAGCCCGAGACCCTTTGGTGTGCCGGCTGGTGCTCTAACCACTGCGCTACTGGCCAGGGCTGTTTAACTACAGTTGGGTCTGGGGTCTCATTTTTCCAGCTAGTGTATAAGCGCCAACATTTTATTTTAATGCTGTATGTGTCGGAGCATCTGTGCCCAATACGGGATATTTCCTGACGATGGGTACTTCGGGAAATTTAGGCAAAGCCTACAGTTACAGTGAGGCATACCGTGTTTTCCTGTTTAGTTGCTTTTTAAGATTGGGGAGTATGGTGATTACATTTAGTGGGACACGTACCCCCACACACAAGCTATAACTGACTTGAGCCCAGTATTAAGTTCACGAAGTTTGTGTATTGATGCATTTTAGCAAATTCTAAAGTTAATTTGGAGCCTGTGTTGTAGAGGCACAACAGCCAATCTGTGCCTTGTGTTTTGTAATGTTAAATTTTTTAGCGTGTACGTTTTTTAAGCCTATGCTATACGTAATTATTGTATGTAATTTCTTATAAATTATATGCATGTTAATACGTAAATTTTGGGCTTCCAACTGGGTGAAGTTGTAGATGGTGTTAATTTAGTTACATACTGTATTGTGGGGGGGGTTTGTATGTTTTTATTGATTTCTGAGAGAGGAAGGGAGAGGGATAGAGGGGACTGCCTCCTGCACACCCCCTATGGGGATCGAGCCCAGAATCCAACTGGCGACTCGGTTCATGGGTCCAGGCTCAGCCACTGAGCCACACCGACCGGGCCATGCTGTATTGTGTTTCATTTACCTTTGCTTTCTTTCCCCTTGTGTCTCTAGTTTTTTGTTACTGGTTTGATTGTTTGTTTTTTATTAATTTCAGGAGGAAGGGAGAGGGAGAAAGAGATAGAAACATCTATGATGAAAGAGAATCATTGATGGGCTGCCTCCTGCATGCCCCCCACTGGGGATCGAGCCTGCCACCTGGGCATGGGCTCTGATCAGGAATCAAACCATGACCTCCTGGTTCATAGGTCAGTGGTCAACCACTGAGCCACGCCGGCAGGGCTGTGCTTGGCTTTTAGTGTGTGTCCTGGTTTTTTTAAAGGGCGGATGGGGAAGGGCCTGGGGCCCCCAGCAGCAGCCTCTTCTGAGGTGACCCTAGCCTGAGCGTTACGCAGTCCCTTCATCCCTCTTCCCTGCTTTCTCCTCTTCTTTTTCCCCTTTCCTTTAAACAGAACCTTTTTGGGGGTTGGGTGGGGGTGGAGGGGCTGCCTCTCTGTCCCTGACCGTTTTTCTTTCTTTGATTTGAATGTTTGCCTGACAGCTCCTGGCAGTCCCAGCGGCCTCTGCTGTGAGTGGCGGCCCGGTTTCTAGGGTGTCCCCCTCTCCTCAGAGCGGCTGGGCTTGCCTCTGGGCAGTGTGGTGGCATTCCGGCCGCCCGTGTGACTGCGGGCCTGAGGGAGGAGACTGGGACGATGCGGACGGCCCGTGTGACTGCGGGCCTGAGGGAGGAGACTGGGACGATGCGGACGGCGGCTGCACTCAGACTTGCCCAGCCTCCCGGCCGGGGTAGACAATCTCAGGTGAACTGAGAAACCTCTCGGGTTCAGGGGGAGTAAGACAAGGTGTTTCTTGCTCTCGGTGTTTGATGTTTGATTGTACACTGACACCAGTCTCCGTGGATGGGCCCTCACACCTTGCTGGGTCAGGAGCCAACGGCAACAGCAGGGAGACAAGCGGCAGTGACGGGCCTTGCCCGTGGAGCAGTTTAAGCCTCTTTTGTGCCTCGGCATCAGGAGGAAGAGACACTTGAGCTGAGACCCAAAGAGTTACAGCAAGGAGGAGCAAGGTGTGGCGAGAACGGCTTTCCTGTAGAAGAGCTGACACGTGCAAAGGCCCTGAGGTCACAGGGAGAAAAACTCCTGCCAGGTCTCCTCTCCATCTTTCCTCTGCCCCTCCCCCGAGCCCTGCTCTGAGCTGACAGTAGACTCCAGGGAACATGTGCTCTGTGACAGCGGCTGGGTCCCGGGCTGTGGTCAGGATCTGCCAGGGGAGCCTTCTGTGGGTCCTGGTGCCTCTCTCCGACTTCTCTGTAGACATCCTGTGTCTGTTCCCTGCATCTGAGCTTGGCTGCCAGTGACAGACCCGCTCGGTCTTCACCCACCTAGAAGTTACTGCCACGCTAACGAAGCTCAGCGGGGGGCTGGCTCCGGTCTCGGTGGGTGCCGACCCCCTGTCAGTGTCTTTGCTTCCTCCTGGGTCACCTCACACAGTCCCAGGTCACCTCCCACACTCCCAGGATGCTGCCGGACAAGCAGAGCGGCAGCCCTCGTTCAGCCATCCGGCAATAAAACTCCCCGGAGTGGCCGGTGTAGGTCACCTGCTACCTCAGACTATTAGCCACTTGCAAGTTGGTGGAGACCAGGACTTCTCAACCCTCTGTCAACACCAGAATCGTCTGGGGGGGGGGGGGGGTAATCTCCTGAGATGCAGGCCTCACCTGCAGGGACTTGGTCTCGTTGCCTGAGAACTGACATCCTAGGGCAGTGATGGGCAACCTTTTGAGCTTGGTGTGTCAAACTTCGCCAAAAAACTGAGCATAACTCGGGTGGTGTGTCACTTTGAGGAAAAAACATTATTTCGCAAATGTTTCATCCTCGGCATGCGGCCGCCTCAGCGGCCGTGTGTCATCAGAAATGGCTACGCGTGTGAGTGCTGACACGCGTGTCATAGGTTCGCCATCACTGTCCTAGGGGCGCTGGGTGCACGGGTGGGTCGGACCCGCTCACTGTGATTAAGGAGAAAACACCTGGGAGGGAGGGTGGTTTCCTCGGGTCAGGGCAGCACGAACAGACTCGGGATCCAGGCGGCGGGGTCAAGGGGAGCGGTGCTGTCTGCACAGCCCATTGCTGCCTCGTCCTCGGGGCTCAGGGATGGCGTTGTGTCCTGGGTCTCCAGGTCTCGCGGCATTTTGTGTGGATGGGAACAGCTTCCTGCTGAGGTTGTCCCCATCCTGCAGTCCCAGGCTTGATTGAGAGGCTTTATTTCCTCTCACAAATATCCTCATGTCCTCTTTCCCTCTCCATGAACAGGGTGCCCTGTTTCCAGACCTGAGCTGATCTGCCAGCTGGAGCTGGAGCAGGAGCAGGAGCTGTGGATGGTGAAGACAGATCTCTCCCGAGGCACCTGGCCAGGTAGGAGCCGACCTGGCAAATGGCAGACCCTGCGCCGGGAGACCAGGAGACCAGACCACTGGCCGTGGCTCCCTGGGGGAGCTTCGTGTTGTGGCCTGTCTGGTGGTTTGGAAGCCATGGGGCCCTTTGACCTGTGGGCCCTCTGACCTCATGGAGAACAGAGGTGTACGGGCTAAGGCCTGTCTGGGACTCAGAGCCTGGCTTGCCAGTCACCATCTCTGCGCTGTAGCGAAGTGGCACGATCTCGTATCTTTGTGTAAGTGAAGCCCAGCTTCCGGACCAGACAGACTCCAGAATCTCGGCTCCGCATACGGCAGCTCATTTTCTCACTCGGCGGGGCCCATGGGGTCAGCAGGGAGCTGACCGCACCGTTACTGAAGGAGCCGTGTCGGTCCTGTCGTCAGTGTGCGGCTGTCAGGTTATGCTGACGTCCTCCAGCTGGCAGAGGAGAAGGGAGAGAGGAGGGGGGATGTCACCCCCTCCCGCAAACACCAGTTCCCCTACATCCCACCGACGAGAACTGGGCGTTTGGGACCTGGGGGTGGGGCTGGGAAGCGTGGCGAGGCTGTGTCGGTGAGGAGCAGCGGCTTTGCTGAGTGTAGCCTGCGACAGTCGGTCTCTCCATGGAGATGCTGGTAATAATGGTATCTCTGTTGTCAGGTTGGTTGGTTGGTTGGTTGGTTGTGTTTTTGTTGTCGGGTTGTTTGGGGTGTGATCACAGAACGCATTAATGCATGAAACTGCAGAGCACAGCGTCTGAGCCACAGCAAGTGGCTCATGAGAGGCAAGCTGTCGACCGTGTCCTGTTATCATGAGTGACGTGTCTCACATTTCCCGCTGAGCTCCAGGAAAGGGCCTTTCTCCCTCTCCAGTCACTCTCTCCAGCTGTACCCTGCCTGCCCCGCCCCACCTTCTTCATCCACCCACCCTCTCGTCAGTCAGGAACACAGGCATTCCCCGTTCCTGCCCCTCCTGTTTGGTAAAACCTCAAGATGACATTGACCTTCTCTGCCCCACATGTGCGCTGTGGAGGGCACTGGGGCGTCACGTGTGAGCTTGGTGCCACTGCCTTCATTTCTGTTGGTCCCGTGCGCTGCTCAGCCAGCCTGTGAGTCTCTGCAGCTCGTCGGCAGCCCCTCGGCGTCTGTGCCAAGCCCCTGCCCCTCCTCAGTCCCACATCGCCACTTGCAAGTCCAGAGGCACCAGAGTCAATGTGCCTGGCAGGAACCCACGACGTTGCCCACTCCTGTCACCTCCCCAGTTTCAGCGAGTGGTGCTGCCATTGACACAGGTTAGAAACTAGGTGTGGCCTCCAAACGACTCACCCCTCCAGCGCCATCATTCCTACACCCAGCCGTCCCTGGTCTGCTCATTTCTCGTCACTGCAGCCCCTCCGTCAGACCCGACCCACCCTCAGTTTGAGCTCATCCTCTGCCCTGGGGGTGCTCAGCGCCTCCTAACTGGTCTCCACTTGCTGGCGCCTCAGCTCAGCTGCGTGTCCTGCATGAGCTGCTCAGGGGCCAGGCGTGGTTCCAGGCAGTGACCCTTCCCCGGCCCCGCGGTCTCAGCCTGTGGCCACCACTGGGTCCGGTTCCCGGTTGAACGTCCAGTGGGCCTCCTGCCATTGCTTGCTCCTCAGCCTTCCGCACTCCCGTGGACTCCTGTCTGCCGCTTCCCCTTTCACCTGGCAGGGGCGGTCTTGCCCCGGCCACAGCCAGTTCCTGAACCAGAGTCTAGATCACACCTGTTCTGGGAAATGCTTCCTTTGCTTACATTCTTCACTTACATGCTTCTTTTCCCCTTTGGGTAACTTCATCCTTTTCCTACTCAAAATAAAAGTATGTTCAAGGTGCCCTCGCCGGTGTGGCTTATTGAATTGTGTCATCCCATGCACCGAAAGGTAGCTGGTTTGATCCCCAGTTGGATTGCGTACAGGAGGCAACTGATCCATGTTTCTCTCCCTCTCCCTTCGTCTCTCTCTAAGATCAATAAAGACATATTTTAAAAAATATATGCTCAAGGTCCTTACAGAAAACAAACTTTAAAATGCTCTTGTCTCATATTCATCTACTCTCTGGGGCACTTTAAATATGTTTTTTATTGATTTCAGAGAGGAAGGGAGAAGGAGAGAGAGAGAGAAACATCAGTGATGAGAATCATTGATCAGCTGCCTCCTGCACACCCCCTACTGGGGATCAAGCCCACAACCCAGGCATGTGCCCTTGACCGGAATTGAACCCAGGACCCTTCAGTCCGCAGGCCAACCTTCTATCCACTGAGCCAAACTGGCCAGGGGCACTTTTTTACTTTTTTAAATTTTTTATTGCTATTATTTTAGAGGGAGAGAGAGAGACGGAGACCTATCGATCTGTTGTTCCACTTTTACATTCATTGGTTGATTCTTGTATGTGCCCTGACCGGAGAGCATGTGGCTTATGGGGATGACACTAACCACCAACTGAACTACTGAGCGCTCTGTTCTCTTTCCAACACCTGTTTGTCTTTTCTCTGTGCCTGTACAAGCAGGTCTTAAAGCCTATAGTCCTCTGACAGTATTATCTGGTCGGGTCCGGGTTCTTCTCCTGTACTCTTTATTCTCACCTCTGGTCTTGCATGCAAATCTACAATCAGATCTTTGGGTTCTGTGGTGTCGGGATTGTATTGAATTTATATATTTACCTGGGTAGATGGTTGGTTTTATATTAGCAAATCCTTCACTAATAGGCCTTGGCTTTAATACTGTCATTTTCTCGTATAGATCACGTGTATTTTGCCATTCTTCACCAAACTGTTCCTCAGGCAGACCAGGCTCAATGTGTTCGGCCTGTGCGGAGTGTTCACTGTCCCCGAGTGTCCCCACCGGGCAGTCCCCGGCTCCTCAGCACCGTCCACTCACGCTCGCAGTGCCCCTCCCCTTCCTTTTGTCGCAGCTTATGGTGCCCGTGGGACTCACCTCGGGGCACCTCCGTTGGGAAACTCTGGCTTCCCCTTCACAGTATTAGCCAAACCGAGGATGAAGGACACAGAACTCAAGACAGCCATGTCTGCCCAGGTCTTCTGACACCAGGGTCAAGTTCAGGGATTTCCCAAAACTACCCTCAGGTTCAGAGATTTGCTAGAACGACTCAGAAAACTCCCTGAAACCCACCATACTCACTGTCATATCTAAAAGCACACAGATCAGAAGAGGTGAGGGATGTGGGGCTGAAAGTGTTCCAGACACGAAGATTCTGTGTCCTTGGCAACTCCTCGCCAGCATCTGTGTGGCAGCATGAGCACAGGGTGTGGCCCACGTGGCCGGGACTCTCCAAGCCTCGGTATCCAGAGTCTCATAGAGACGTTAACGAGCCTTTGCTGGTGGGACTCAATCCCAGCCCTCCTTTCCTTTCCAAAGGTCCAGTTGATGAGACCTTGTGGCTCAAAGCCCCAACTTTCTAATCACAAGGTTGGTCTTTCTGAGGTGGCCAGACCTTACCCTGAGTCATCTCCTTCTATTAGAGGCCCATAATGCATCATCTGTTGTCATAAACCAAGCTTGTCAAACTCGTTTAAATGAAGGAGGCATGCAGTCCACTGGCAGGAATTTGACGTGCTTGTCATAAACGATGGTGTGTTTCCGGGGCCCTCCAGGAATAACCACGACACTCCCGTCACTCTGGAAATGCCCAGAATTTAGAGGTTACATCCTTGGAGTTGGGACAAAGATCACACTTCTCTCTGGGGGGAGTGGATCTTGCACTGTACACTTCCTGTCTTCCATCAGGGTCGCATGAGCTCTCCCTTCCAAGTGTTCAACTAACAAGTTGGGCCGTCCTTGCTCAGAGGAAACTCAGAACACAGCATTGCTGTTCTGTGCAGCCACGTCCCGTCTGTAATTGTGGCTGTGTCTCCACTCCAGACATTCTGTCCTCTCCAGGCAGGCGCGTGGTGTCAGCAGTCCAGGGACCAGGAGAGAGAGATTACAGGCCTCGGAGTCGGAGGTAGCAAAGCACAGCAGACACGGAGGCACTGTTTTCATTTTCATGTTTTTCACTGAACTGCTGATTGTGTTTCTTCTGGGTTGACATTACTAACTGGCCTTTTTGTGTATTGGATTTCTTCAGGTGACACAGAAAAATTCAAGACCACAGAAACTACCACTTGTGAGCCAACCCTGTGTGAGAGGTTCTCAGCCCAGGAACAGCTGACACAGAAAGTTCCAGGGGACTCCCGAGGAGACCAAACCTGGGACCAGCGTGGCCCGTCGGGAGTGTCCCTGCAGGAAGGACAGTTGAGACCAGGAATAGACCCTCCACGGAAGCAGCTCCCTGGGAGCCCTGAACGTGGCGGCTCAGGGGCACCCGAGGGTGCGTGTGTGAGGACTGTGCAGGAGCCAGTCCCTCCAGGAGGTGCTGTCCTGGACCACGGCTCACGTGAATTCCGTAAAGATCCTGTGACTCAGGAAGAGGAAAATCCCTTTAAATGCAGTGAATGTGGGAAAGCGTTTAACAAGAAACACCTTCTTGCGGGACATGAAAAGATTCACTCTGGAGTGAAGCCCTATGAGTGCACAGAGTGTGGGAAAACATTTATTAAGAGCACGCACCTCCTTCAGCACCACATGATCCACACAGGGGAGAGGCCCTATGAGTGCATGGAGTGTGGGAAGGCCTTCAACCGCAAGTCATACCTTACACAGCACCAGCGGATTCACAGTGGAGAGAAGCCCTATAAGTGCAACGAATGTGGAAAGGCCTTCACCCACCGCTCCAATTTTGTCCTGCACAAGAGGAGACACACTGGAGAAAAATCCTTTGTCTGCAAAGAATGTGGGCAAGTTTTTCGACACAGGCCAGGCTTTCTTCGACATCACATCGTCCACAGCGGCGAGAACCCCTACGAGTGCTTCGAGTGCGGAAAGGTCTTCAAACACAAGTCATACCTCATGTGGCACCAGCAGACTCACACTGGGGAGAAGCCCTACGAGTGCACGGAGTGTGGGAAAGCCTTCTGTGAGAGCGCAGCCCTCATTCACCACTACGTCATCCACACGGGGGAAAAGCCCTTTGAGTGCCTCGAGTGTGGGAAGGCCTTCAACCACAGGTCGTACCTCAAGAGGCATCAGCGGATCCACACCGGGGAGAAGCCTTTTGTGTGTACGGAGTGTGATAGGGCCTTCACCCACTGCTCCACTTTCATCTTGCATAAGAGGGCCCACACTGGAGAAAAACCGTTTGAGTGCAAGGAATGTGGCAAAGCCTTCAGCACTAGGAAAGACCTCATTCGGCACTTCAGCATCCACACTGGAGAGAAGCCCTATGAGTGCGGTGAGTGTGGGAAGGCCTTCAACCGCAGGTCAGGCCTCACGAGGCACCAGCGGATTCACAGCGGAGAGAAGCCCTATGAGTGCATGGAGTGCGGCAAATCCTTCTGCTGGAGCACTAACCTCATCCGACACGCCATCATCCACACCGGGGAGAAGCCCTATAAGTGCAGTGAGTGTGGGAAGGCCTTCAGTCGTAGCTCATCCCTCACTCAGCATCAGAGGATGCATTCTGGGAGAAACGCTGTCAGTGTAACACAAGTAGAAAGGCCCTTCCCAAGTGGTCAGACTGCGCTCACTCTCCGAGAGCTCCTGTTGGGGAAAGACTTTCTGAGTGGAAACACCGAGGGCAGTCTTGTGCCCGAGAAAACATCCACCACAGCATCGGATTGCACCTACCAAAGAGAGACCCCACAGGGATCTTCGTGTGAGGGAAGATAATGGTTGCAGAGCATCACTTGTCACGTGAAGACACATTCTAGAAACTGACGCAGCCTAGAGCCTTATCCTCACCTGAGGGTTTCTCTACGAGGGCGTGCACCAAGGAAACCTTCACCTCTGTCTTTGACTTTAGTTTACATTGCAGTGTATCTCAGGAATTTCTTTTTTAGAAGAGAAAATGCAATGAGACTTCTCTGTTAAGCCTACAGCACTTTGTCGTGGATTATCTAGTTTACTTGGGGCAAGGGGAATGTTGTTTTGGGGGAAAGGCCTTGATCCTTGATGTGTTTTGTGTACATTCATTGTTGTCTACTGTCAGGAGAGTTAGACAGTTGAGGGCAAGTATTTAAGAAAAGGGTACACATATGAATGGGCATACCAGTTAAGACTGTTAAGGCTTAGATTTTAAAAACAACACCATTCTTTATGTGGTTTTAAAACAAAACATTTTTTAAAATTCCTATTTATTTCTGTATTTGACTGTAAATCTTAAAATTCAGTAAAGTGATCCCTCTCTATATATTATTTGAAACTGACTTAGCTTTCCTAGTTTCTTTAACTTTTCATATAAATCTTAAGGTATGTTTGTCTATTCTTACCAAAAAAAATCTTACTCTCATTTTATAGAAGTTGATTTACAATGTAGGATGGTTTGAGAATCAGCATTATGAACAAGTATATGATATGACTACATTTAATTAGTAACTCTTGATTTACTAGTATTTCATTAGCATTTTATCTAGGTTTTACAGTGATAGTGGCATTGATTTTTAAATTTACATTTTCCACACGATCTTAGGTAGTATACAATAATGTAATTGTTTTGGGGGGGTTGTTTTGGTAGCACTTATTAGCGATTTCTTTGAATAGAATCCCTGGGGTTCTCTACCTAGAAATGTCTACTGCATCTAGTTTTATTCCTTCCTTCCCAATTTGTATACCTGTTATTCTGTTATTTCCTTTTCTTATTGCACTGGCTAGGACTTCAGTATGATGTGGAATAGGAATAGTATAGTAAGGAAGGACGTCCTTGACTGGTTCCTGATACCTAGTGGAGGGAACATTCAGTTTTTTGTCATTAAGTACCATATTAACTAAGTTGTTTTCATAGTTTTCTCATCAAATTTGTAAAGTTTCCCTCTATTCTTAATTTGCTGAGACTTTTGTTGTTATGAATAGGTATTGGATTTTGTCAAGTGCTTTGTCTGCATCAATTGATATGATCATCTGATTTTTCCCCTTGATAGTCTGTTGATACTACGGTATTGCACTGAGTATTGAATATTGAACCAGCCTTGCATTCTTGCAATAAACCCACTTGGTTATGGAGTATAATTCTTTTTATATACCATATTAAAGCATTCCATTTGAATATATCTTGTTGAGGAAGTTTTCTTCTAATTTCTTGAGTGCTAATGATGTGTAGTTCTCATTTTTTTTTTTTAACTCATCTGGTTTTGGTAAGTATGGAACAATTGAGAATATATATTTCATATTGGATAGTTTGTCCTCGCAAGGAATTGTTGCATTTCATCTAAATTTTCTATTTTGTTTGTAGTCCTGATTGAAGTAATCTCTTATTTTTCCCCCCATTATTTTATTAAGGTATTATATGTGTACATATCTTACCATTGCCCCCCCCGATCTCTTATTTTTTTAATGGCAGCAGGATCTATACTTATATCCCATTTTATTCCTGATTTTGGAAATGCATCAATCTTCTTAGACATTTATCAATTTCATTGACCATTTTGAAGAATCTGTACTTTATACCATTGATTTCCCCATATTATTCTTCTTCTGTTCTAATTTCTGGTCTTAATTATATCCTTTATTCCATTTGCTTTGGTTAAATTTTGCTATTTGTATTTTTTGATGTGGGTGTTGAAATTATTGTTTTAAACTTTTTTTTTCTTTCCTAATGTAAACATTAAGTACAGTTGAAAAACGGGGTATAACTAGTCAGCTGTCTACATACGCAGATCAAAAATACAGTTGGCCCTTAAACAAGCCGGATTTCTACATATGAGAGGACCCATGGACTTTAAACCTGCATTATTCAAGAGTCAACTGTTCCATAAACTTCCTTTGTGGCATTGTTCTAGCTTCATTCCATAAGGTTTAATATATTTTATATTAAACCTTATGGAATATTTAATATATTCCTTCTCTAAAGGAATCAGGAAATATTTAGAACTGAACAAGTTTTAATTGTTCAGTTCTAAATATTTCCTGATTCCTTTAGAGACTTCCTCTCTGATCGTGGATTGTTTAGAAGTATAATGTTTTATTTCCTAATGTTGGGAGTATTTCATGCTATGTTTTTGTTTCTGATTTCTAGTTTTCCCATTTGGCCTCACTGTTTAAATTTGTGAAAGTCTGTTTTATGACCCAGGATATGGTTTATCTTCTTGAATATTCAGTTTGGCTGCTTGAAAAGAATGTATGTCCTGCTGTCATTGGGTGGTGTTTCTCTGTATGTCTGTCCAATTCTGTTGGAGGTATTCAGATTTTGTGTATCATTGCTGAATTTTTTTGTCTAGTATTTCTATCAGTAGATGAAAGAGGGGTATTGAACTCCGACAGTATAATTGTAGAATTGTCTGTTCCTCCTTTAAGTTTTATCAGTTTTAACTTCAGGTATTTCCAAGCTCTGTTGTTTAGTGCATACATATTTAGGATCGCTATGTTGTGTAATGACCCTTTTATCGTTACGTAGTATCTCATTTTCTTTCTGTTCATTTCCTTACCTTTGAAGCATGCTGTATCTAGTATTAATATAGGCAGTTCTGTGTATTTTTAAAAAATATATTTTTGTTGATTTCAGAGAGGAAGGGAGATGGAGAGAGATAGAAACATCAATGATGAGAGGAAATCATTGATCGGCTGCTTCCTGCACGCCCCACAATGGGGATCAAGCCACAACCTGGGCATGTGCTTTGACCGGGAATCAAACCCTGACCTGGTTCATAGGTTGACACTCTACCACTGAACCACACCAGCTGGGCAGGGCATGCTTTTTTGTTGCTGTTGTTAATCTTCCCTCGAGGATATTTTTTTTCATTGGTTTTTCAGCGAGTGGAAGGGAGGGAGGTGAGAGAGAAACATCGATGCACATCAGCTGGTTGCCTCCTGCATGCGATCCCCAGTCAGGGCGCTGAGGATGGAACCTGCAGCCCTTCGGTGCTTGGACCGATGCTACAACCACTGGCCAGGGCTGGGGCCTGCTTTTTTATCCATCCTGCCACTTTGTGTTTTATTTTTTTATTTATTTTATTGATTTTTTACAGAGAGGAAGGGAGAGGGATAGAGAGTTAGAAACATCGATGAGGAGAAACATCGATCAGCTGCCTCCTGCACACTCCCCACTGGGGATGTGTCTGAAACCAAGGTACATGCCCTTGACGGGAATCGAACCTGGGACCCTTCAGTCTGCAGGCCGATGCTCTATCCACTGAGCCAAACCTGTCAGGGCGACTTTGTGTTTTAATTAGTGTAATGTAGGTCATTCAAATTTAAAGTCATTATTGACATGTTAGGGCTTAAGTGTACCATTTTATAATTTGACTTTTTGTGTTCCCTGTGTATTGTTTCTCTTGTTTCCTGGTTATTTTTTACTTGAGTGGATTTGTTTTGTTTGTTTGTTTTAATATATATTTCAGAGAGGAAGGGAGAGGGAGAGAGAGATAGAAACATCAATGATGAGAGAGAATCATTGATCGGTTGCCTCCTGCACACCCCACACCAGGGATCAAGCCTGCAACCTGGGCATATGCCCTACCCGGGAACTCAACTGTGACTTCCTGGTTCATAGGTCGACACTCAACCACTGAGCCACACCAGCTGGGCAGTTTTTTCTTTTTTTCCTTTTGCCTTCCTGTGGGGGGCTTCATCTTATTTCAGAATTCCTTTTGTCATGTCTATCTTCTTTTTTTAACTGGTGTCTTAATTTTAGTTTTTACTCTGGAAATTATATTGTATAACAACTTATTACAGTCTAGCTTTATCATCAACGTAGCACTTTCATGTGTAGAAATCTTAATTCCATTCAGTTCCTTAACATTCCATCATTCCATTCTCTCTTTTTTTAACGTTCTCCATTCTTAACATAATTGTTCTAAGTATTTCCTCTTCATACACTGATTGCCAGATTGGATATTGTTAGAGTTTTGCCTCAACTGTCAAATGCTTTTTACAAAACTCACAATTCATTTTCTTTTCTCATTTCACAATAACCTCTTGGCCATCCCTTTAGGTTGAGTGAGATAAAGTCACTCTTTTCAATGGTTGCATAAAGTGTGTAGAAAATACAGACGACATCTGGGTTTGAGGTGGGGCAGGGGAGGGAAGGACTCAGTCAGGCCTTTGGTCTTGGACATTGTGTTTGAGGTGCCTGAAAACCATCTCATTTAATCCCAGTATCTTCTGCCGTGCTCACGCCAAATAACTTGCAGCCATTTTTTTTCATCACCCTACACCCAGCCACTGTCTCGTTTTGTTCGTTACCTTTTTTCCTTAGTAGACAATATATATGCGAGTGAATGGCCACACACAGCAGTGTTTGTTTTTTCAGATACAATTTTAAAAATATTTTTCATTGATTTCAGAGAGGAAGGGAGAGGGGAGAGAGAGAAACATCAATGATGAGGGGGGCGGTCAATTGGGGAAAGAGACATGTAAAACTTTAGACAATAATAAAAGTTATTCTGAAAGAAAAAGAAACATCAATGATGAGAGAAAAATCATCGATTGGCTGCCTCCTGCACCCCCACCTACTGGGAAACGAGCCTGCAACCCAGGCATGTGCCCTTGTCCGGAACCGAACCTGGGACCCTAAAGTCCGGTGGCCCATGCTCTATCCACTGGGCCAAACCAGCTAGGGCTTAGTTTACATTCTTTATTGTTGAAGGTATTCCATACGTCTCCTTTCCCCCCCATAGAACGCTATGACTTATTACAGCAGAAGGAATCGGAGCAAACAGCCCAGGGACCAGGCACGAGGACTGGAGTCCAGAGGAGAAACCGGGACCGTTCAATAGTCCGGCCTCAGTCAGGGATGTCACACGGGACGTGCTAACTGAGGCTCCCTCAAGGGACAACGACACAGACGGAAATGTCTGCTCGGGAAGCTCACTAGAGACGGGGCCCAGGGGCTTACGGGCACTCCTACCAGCTCGCACACGTTCCAGCTCCCAGGGGAGCAGGTGTGGAGCACAGACCACTGGACACACAACACCTGGGCACATGAGCCACCCCGTAAGGGTCACAACTTCCATATATGCATCACCGTTACAACCAAACAGATCACCTAGTCACAGAACTCTCCCAAACTAGTCAGGATTTGACTTTTTAAAAAATACTTTTGATTTTTAGAGAAGAAGGGAGAGGGAGAAACATCGATGAGCGAGAAGGTCATCGATTGGCTGCCTTCTGCACGCCCCCCCCCCCCCCCCCCCCGGGAATCGAACCGAAGACCTCCTGGTTCCCGGGTCGATGCTCATGTTGAGCCACACCAGCCGGGCGATTTTTTTTTTTTTTATGACATTGTTTTTAGAGGCAAAGAGAGAGACATCCATTTGTTCCATTTATGCACTCATCGATGTCTCCCTTTCTCGCTTAAATCAATAAGAATTTTTAAATAAGTTTTCTTTCCCTGCTATTTTTGCGAAGAGGTTCTCGGTTGGGAGATTTCTTTCTTTTTAAATTACATTTACCCAACAGTTTATCCTGTTGCCTCTCCAAAGGGTTTCAGGTTCATCAAATGTTGACCCTTCTGTATACGTCCCCCCAAATGAACAGGTGTCGGGGTGGGCTGGGGGAGCACGGGATGTGGGGGGCAGAGGCACCAACTGCGGGGGCCCTCACGTACGTGCGTGATCGACGAGGGTCCTGGGAGTGGCCCGAACTGGACACCACCTTCCAACGGGCCGTTTGGGCGCACACGTGGTTCCGGAGTTTTCCACCCGCACAAGGTGCCCCAGCAGCTCCCCGGGGTCGCCTCCCATCCCCTCACGCGCGTCCGGGTGCCTGGCTCCCGCAGCCTCCACGCCCTCACGCACTTAGGTCCGCGCTCGCCCACTGGCTGCTTCCGGACACTTCCTCGCGCTCCCTCGGCTCCCGCGTCTTCAGCTTCCGGCACGTCCCGCCCCCACCCAAGGTCCCGCCTCTTCCGGTTGGCGCGCTGCCATCTCATTGGCCCGGCGGGCGGAAGCTCCCATCTCTGTCCCTTCTATTGGGCACGCTGCCTGCGCCTCAGAAATGTCAACCAATGGGAATAGACCAGGGACTCCCCGCTCAGCCAATGGGGCGAGGGCGCGAACTATAAAAGGCCTGGTCAGCGCCGCCGGGGAGCTCCCGAACCACAGGTGAGTCGTTGAGGAGCCTCCAGGGGGCGCCCCGAGGCCGCGGCGGCAGCGTCAGCCCGAGGGTAACCTCCTGAGGCCCCGGTTCGGACTCAGCCGGACCCGCACCCCCAGCTCCGCGGGGCTCCGGAAGGCGTCGCCCCGCCGCCCTCTCCTCTGCCCATGAGTGTCCCCCAGGCTGCGGCGACCTCGGGCGAGGCGCGGCCCGCAGGTGAGAGGGATGAGAACCGGGACCAGCGCTGGCCCGGGTGGCTCTGCATGGAGCGGCGGCCGGCGGACCGGAGAGCCCCAGGTTCGATTCCCGCCAAGGGCACCTCCCTCTGCTGCAGGCTCCTCCCCGCCTGGGCCCTGGTGGGGGCGCGTGCAGGAGGCAACCCGCCCATGGGTCTCTCTCACATCCATGTTTCTCTCCCTCTCTCCCTAAAAACCAATGGGAAAATATCCTCGGGTGAGGGTTAACACCACCTGGTGTCAGCCCTGACCGGTGTGGCTTAGTGGATAGAGCGTTGGCCTGCGGACTGAAGGGTCCCAGGTTCGACTCCGGTCAAGGGCATGTACCTTGGTTGCGGGCACATCCCCAGTGGGGGGTGTGCAGGAGGCAGCTGATCGATGTTTCTAACTCTCAGTCCTCCTCCCTTCCTCTATGTAAAAAAAAATCAATGAAATATATTTTTAAATAACTTTTAAAAAACAACAACCTGCCCTAACCGGTGTGGCTCAGTGGATAGAGCGTCGGCCTGCGGACTGAAGGGTCCCAGGTTCGATTCCGGTCAAGGGCATGTGCCTTGGTTGCGGGCACATCCCCAGTAGGAGGTGTGCTGGAGGCAGCTGATCGATGTTTCTCATGATGTTTCTCTCTCTCTCCCTTCCTCTCTGTAAAAAAAAAAAAAAAAAAAAATCAATAAAATATATTAAAGAAACAAAAAACAACCTGCCTTCAGTGGTGGGGGTTTGGGGTGGGTGCCTAGCAGAAAGCATTAACGCCTCTTTTTTCTTTTTCTCTTGTTTTCAGCAGCTGCAGAGGGCCCGCCGCTGCCCAGCGCGCCCACCGGGTGAGTGCCTCCGGGTCTGCGTCTGGAAGTGGAAGGGAAGCGGGGCCCCGGGATGGGAAGCCAGCTGTGCGTGTGGAGCGGGTGGGCTCCCGGACGGAGAGAAGCTGCCCGCTGACAGCCCTGGCCGGGCTGGAGCAGGGGCGGCGGAGGGACGGGGCACGGAAGAGAAAGGCGAGCCCTCCCTGGAGGCCCCCCAGACTCTCCCTCCACCCAACTCCCCAGCCCGGCTCTCTCTTCCTCCCCGTCAGCCCCCCCAGACTCTCCCTCCACCCAACTCCCCAGCCGGGCTCTCTCTTCCTCCCCGTCAGACCCCCAGACTCTCCCTCCACCCAACTCCCCAGCCCGGGCTCTCTCTTCCTCCCCGTCAGCCGGAGCCTCACCGTCGATGACTTCGACATCGGGCGTCCGCTGGGCAAGGGGAAGTTTGGGAACGTGTACCTGGCTCGGCTCAAGGAGAGCCATTTCATCGTGGCCCTGAAGGTCCTCTTCAAGTCGCAGCTGGAGAAGGAAGGGATGGAGCACCAGCTGCGCAGGGAGATCGAGATCCAGTCGCATCTGCAGTAAGGCCGGCCTCCGCGTGAGCTCAGCGCTGGGCCTCTGTCTGTTTGTGGGTGTTTTGTTTTGTTTTGCTTTGTTTTCATTTGAGAGAGAGAGAAACATCAGTTTGTTGTTCCACTAATTTCTTTTTTTTTAAAAATTTTTAAATATATTTTATTGATTTTTTTACAGAGAGGAAGGGAAAGGGACAGAGAGCCAGAAACATCGAGGAGAGAGAAACATCAATCAGCTGCCTCCTGCACACCCCCTACTGGGGATGTGCCCACAACCAAGGTACATGCCCTTGACCGGAATCAAACCTGGGATCCTTGAGTCCACAGGCCAATGCTCCATCCATTGGGCCAAACCGGTCAGGGCAACTTATTTCTTTATATATATACTAGAGGCCCGGTGCATGAAATTCATGCACGGGGGTATGTGTCCCCCAGCCCAGCCTGCACCCTCTCCAATCTGGGACCCCTCGAGGGATGTCCGACTGCCCGTTTAGGCCCGATCCTACCTATCCTACTGGGACCAGGCCTAAACGGGCAGTCGGACATCCCTCTCACAATCCAGGACTGCTGGCTCCCAACTGATCACCTGCCTGCCTTCCTGATTGCCCCTAACCCCTTCTGCCTGCCATCCTGATCACCCCCTAACCATTCCCCTGACAGCCTGATTGATGCTTAACTGCTCCCCTGCCAGCCTATTTACCCCTAACTGCCCTCCCCTGCAGGCCTGGTCACCCCTAGCTGCCCTCCCCTGCAGGCCTGGTCACCCCTAACTACCCTCCCCTGCAGGCCTGGTTTCCCCCAGCTGCTCTCCCCTGCAGGCCTGGGTCCCCCCCAACTGCCCTTCCCTGCAGGCCTGGTTGCACCCAACTGCCCTCCCTTGCAGGCCTGGTCCCTCCCAACTGCCCTCCCCTGCTGGCCATCTGTGGTGGCCATCTTGTGTCCACATGGGGGCAGCTATCTTTGACCACATGGGGGCAGCCATCTTGTGTTGGAGTGATGGTCAATTTGCATATTACTCTTTTATTAGATAGGATATATATCCTACATAATAAAAAGGTAATATGCAAATTGCATCACTCCGCTACGCCCACGATTGGGCCGGCTGGAGGCGCGGGGGGCGGGACTCAGGGTGGCCGATTGGCTGGCGGGAGGAGCAGGGGGCGGGGACTCGTGAGTCCCCGTCCCCCGCTCCTCCAGCCAGCCTAAATGGCCGGCGCTGCAGGAGGACCCATGGGGCCAGCGGAAGACACCGGTGGCGGAACTCGGGGTGGCCGATTGCGTGGCTGCAGGCACCAGTTTTCCTCTGGCCACCCCCAGATCGGAGCGCCTCCCGAGTCCCGCCCTCAGCCTTCGGGAGGTGCTCCGATCGGCGGGTGGCAAGAGGAAAACTGGTGCTGGCGGAAAACTGGTGTCGGCAGCCAGGTGAAGGAAAGTCTATTGCACGAAACTTCGTGCAACGGGCTTCTAGTATATATAATTGAATTTTTTTACAGAGAGGAACGGAGAGGGATAGAGAGTTAGAAACATGGATGAGAGAGAAACACTGATCAGCCGCCCCCCACACTGTACACACACACACACACACACACACACACACACACACACACTCCCCACTGGGCATGTGCCCACAACCAAGGCACATGCCCCTGACCGGAATCGAACCCGGGACCCCTGAGTCCAAAGGCTGACGCTCTATCCACTAGCCATACCAGTTAGGGCTGTTCCACTTATTTCTGCATTCATGGGTGATTCTTGTCTGGCCCCCCCTGGCCGGGGTTCAAACCCACAATGGCATCCATGGGGAGGATGCGCTAACCATCTGAGCTCCCAGCTAGGGCCCACACGGGTGCCTTACCCTTGTTCTTCTGTGTCCTCTTTCATCTTTGACACGCGAACCCAGCATCTCCCTCCAAACGACCCCCAACGAGGCCCTTGCTTTCACCTGGAGGTTTTTTTCAATTTATCACAATTGCACTATGCAAAGCCCCCGTCACACACCGAACGCCCGCTCCTTGTCCTCCCCTCATGCACTCCAAGATCAGGCTGTTATTCTAGTGCCAGCACAATCTGCTTTTTATTTATTTTTAACATTTAAGGAACCATATATTTTTTCTTTTTTTCTTTTTTAATATATTTTATTGATTTTTTTTACAGAGAGAAAGGGAGAGGGATAGAGAGTTAGAAACATCGATGAAAGAGAAACATCGATCAGCTGCCTCCTGCACACCTCCCTCTGGGGATGTGCCCGCAACCAAGGTACATGCCCTTGACCCAAATCAAACCTGGGACCTCTCGGTCCGCAGGCCAATACTCTATCCACTGAGCCAAACCAGTTAGGGCCATATTTTTTTTTCTTTAAATATTTTCTTTTCATTGATTTCACAGAGAGAGAGAGATGGAAACATCACTGATGAGAGAGAATCATTGCTTGGCTGCCTCCTGCACGCCCCCCACACTGGGGATCGAGCCCGCAACCCGGGCATGTGTGCTGATTGGGAATCGAACCGTGACCTTCCGGTTCATAGGTTGATGCTCAACCACTGAGCCACGCCGGCCAGGCCACAACCTGCTTCTTGTGTCTGGCGTGACCAATCCCTTGTGATAACATCATGAGTTGGACCTCAGGGAGCAGTCTGACCCTTCTCCCCATCTGCCCTCCAGACATCCCAATATCCTACGCCTGTACAACTACTTCCATGATGAGCGCCGTGTGTACCTGATCCTGGAATATGCGCCCAGGGGTGAGCTGTACAAGGAGCTGCAAAAGAGCCACACGATCGATGAGCAGCGTACGGCCACGGTGAGGTGGGGGGCAAGGGGAGGGTGGCTGGGGCTTTGGGGTCCATGAGTTTACTGTGGGCTGGTGAGGGAGATCACTGCTTGTGGCTGTCATGGATGTCCAGATTGCTTTTTGCATATATATATATATATATATATAATTGATTTCAGAGAGAAGGGGGGGAGAGAGAGAGAGAGAGAGAGAGAGAGAGAGAGAGAGAAACATCAATGATAAGAGAGAATCATTGATTGGCTGCCTCCTGCATGTCCCCTACTGGGGATCAAGCATGCAACCCAGGCATAGGCCCTCCACTGGAATCGAACCTGGGACCTGGGTCCGCAGGCCCACACTCTATCCACTGAGGAAAACTGGCTAGGTCTTCCTTCTATTTTTGTACTAGTGGCCTGGTGCACGAATTCATGCACATTGAAAGGAAACTAATTAGAAGAAATATTTTAATATCACTATTTGCCCTTTCTCTATAATAGAAGTGTCAACCAAATTCACAATCAACAATGACAGATGGAAACACGCATGTGATTGGTGCCAGCGAGAGCTTTATATGTATCGCACATATGCGAGTCAACTTAGCCTTTTATAGATATAGAATAAACTTGCTTAATTAGACCTGCTTTCTGGTGTAGCTAAACTTTTTCCAGCCCAGTGAAGCACCCCAACTTCTCTTCCAGGTCATTGTCAGCAACACAGCAGTAAATATCAACACGAAGCACATTATTATTGTAGATCACGCAGGGAGAACAAAGGGTAAAATATTTCACTGCAGCAGTGTTTGACTATATTCTGTGCAGAGGAAAAACCTGAAGTCATTTTCAAGGTCCACCAATACTTACTTCTTTTCAGTCGGGTCAAGTTTCTAAGCTTTCTAAATCTCCATTTTCCAGCTAATGAAAAGAAAACAGAATTCCACCGAGTCTCCTATCTACCTACTCCAGGACTTCTGTGAGGATCAAATGAGATGAGGCACGGGAAAATGCTTCACAGACATTTGATTAAAGTGTAAAATGGCCCTGACTGGTTTGGCTCAGTGGATAGAGTGTTGGCCTGCAGACTCAAGGGTCCAGGTTCGATTCCGGTCAAGGGCATGTACCTTGGTTGCGGGCACATCCCCAGTGGAGGGTGTGCAGGAGGCAGCTGATTGATGTTTCTCTCTCATCAATGTTTCTAACTCTCTATCCCTCTCCCTTTCTCTCTGTAAAAAAATCTATAGAATATATTTTTTAAAAATAAAAAAATAAAGTGTAAAATGTTTCCACCTGGCTATAAAGCAAGTCCTGTTCCTGGGCTGAAGAAACTCCAAGGAGGCTGGTCACTAGGGAGAGAAAGCCGGGCGTTGCTACATGACGTCATTACCTGGACAGACACTTAGCATATTAGCCTTTTATATATATATATCATTTCCTCAGGCCTTACGTCCTGCGGTAGATCATTGGAGTGGCCCAGCCTAGATCCTCTGTTGAGCCGCCTGCTGAGCGAGGGCAAAGGGAGGATCCGACCACTTTAGCACTTATCCTAACAGTCTACATAAAACGGGGGAGCGGAAATCCTCCCCCAGCAACAATAACAGTGCTGTATGGGGGGGCGGGGTGTCATGGCGTTGGTGACCGGGAAGTAAAAGACCCCAACTGCTCAGCGCACGCGGAGTGTTTCACCCCAGGGAAGCGGCGGCAGGCTTCGTTTCTGAGGCTGCTCTTTATTTTATTTTATTTTTTTTTATGTTTTTATTGATTTCAGAAAGGAAGGGAGAGAGAAAGAGAGAAACATCCATCATGAGAGAGAATCATTGATCGGCTGCCTCCTGCACATCCCTTACTGGGGATCAAGCCCACAACCTGGGCATGTGCCCTTGGCCGGAATCGAACTTGGGACCCTTCAGTCCGCAGGCCGACGCTCTATCCACTGAGCCACACCGGCGAGGGCTCTGAGGCCGCTCTTGTCTCTGCTCACACAGATCATGGAGGAACTGGCGCACGCTCTGGCCTACTGCCATGAGAACAAGGTGATCCACAGGGACATTAAGCCGGAGAACCTGCTGCTGGGGTTGCTGGGGGAGGTGAAGATCGCGGACTTCGGCTGGTCTGTGCACACCCCCTCGCTGAGGTGAGTCGGGCCAGGGCGGGGTGGGCCCTGGGTTGCTCATTTGGAACGATGCACCGTAACACATTCCAGGTGTGAGGCTCGGGTACAGGCCTGGGTTTGTAACCGAGTACCGGCAAGCTCCACCTAAAGATGCTTCCTTTGGTCAGGCAGGGCCCACAGGTACGATGGTGGTTCCCCCGAGGATTATAATGGAGCTGAAAAATTCCCTTTTCCCCGGTGACATAGCGGAATAATGCTGTAGCGTGGTGCATCCCGTGCCCAAGGTGATGCTTGTGTAAATGAACCTCCTCCTCTGCCAGTTATCTATAAGTGCAGTGTATACAGCCCTAGCCCAGCGGTTGGCAAACCGCAGCTCGCGAGCCACATGCGGCTCTCTGGCCCCTTGAGTGTGGCTCTTCCACAAAATGCCACGGCCTGGGCGAGTCTATCTTGAAGAAGTGGCGTTAAAAGAAGTTTAAGTTTATTTTTATTTATTTTTAAACTTCTTATAATTTCATTATTTTTTACAGAGAGGAAAGGAGAGGGAAAGAGAGTCAGAAACATCGATAAGAGAGAAACATCCATCAGCTGCCTCCTGCACACACACACCCCCCCTCCCCTTACTGGGGATGTGCCTGCAACCAAGGTACATGCCCTTGACCGGAATCGAACCCAGGACCCTTGAGTCCGCAGGCCGACGCTGTATCCACTGAGCCAAACCGGTTAGGGAAAGAAGTTTAAGTTTAAAAAATTTGGCTCTCAAAAGAAATTTCAGTCATTGTACTGTTGATATTTGGCTCTGTTGACTAATGAGTTTGCCAACCACTGCCCTAGCCAGTTTGGCTCAGTGGATAGAGCATGAGCCTGCGGACCGAAGGGTCCCAGTTTCGATTCCGGTCAAGGGCGCATACCTCAGTTACAGGCTCCTCCCAGGCCCAGGCCCTGGTCGGGGCTGGTGCAGGAGGCAACCAGTCGATGTGTTTCTCTCACATTGATGTTTCTGTCTTTCCTTTTATCTTCCACTCTGCCTAAAAATAAAAATAAAAATAAAAAACAATGGAAAAATATCCTCAGGTGAGGATTAAAAGAAAATTAAAAATAAAAGTAAAAGTATAGCACATACAGTTATATATAGTACATGATGCTTGATAATGATAACAAATGACTGTGTTACCAGTTTGTGTATTTATTATACTACTAGAGGCCCAGTGCATGAAAATTCATTCACTGGAAGGGGGTCCCTCAGCCCGGCCTGCCCCCTCTCACAGTCTGGGAGCCCTCAGGGGTGGGAGGGGACCCAGCGATCAGGGGAAGGCGATGCCCCCATCACACCTCTGCTGCTGCCACTGCCGGCAGCGCAAGCCTCGGCCGGCCCTGGTTACCTGAGCCTCAGGCAGCCCTGGGCAGCTGGGCAGCCGCCATTCAAGGCTTGCCTGCACCTCGGGCCAACCCTTGGCAACTGGGGGGCTGAGGGGACTGGGCTCTGCCATCTTGTGGCTGTGGGCACCACCATCTCTGAGGGTGTGGCAGTCATTTAGCATATTTCCTCCTTATTGGCTGGGGCGTCACCATCTTTGTGAGGGAGTGACGGTCAATTAGCATATTCTCTCTTTCTTAAATGGTATGCTGATGTCATTCAGGGAGGATTTACAACATCTGTCACAGCATCTGCCACTGCATCAGGAGTCTTGCGTAGGCCCTGGCCAGTGTGTTCAGTGGTTAGAGCCCAGGCCTGCTCACTGAAGGGTCACGAGTTCAATTCCAGTCAAGGGCACACACCTGGGTTGCAGGTCGAGACCCAGGCCCCGTGGGGGCTCGTACGGGAGGCAACCAATCGATGTCTCTCCACCTCTCTGTCTTACATCCTTGTACGAATAATTCCAAAACACGGAACCGGTGGGGCCCAGTCCCTGCCTTCTCTGAACCCTGACCCATATTAAAACTTGGTGGCTTCCATGCCCAGCCAGCGTGGCTCAGTGGTTGAGTGTCGACCTACGAACCAGTAGGTCACGGTTCGATTCCCGGTCAGGGGGTGTGCAGGGGGCAGCCGATCAATGATTCTCTCTCATTTTTTAAATCAATAAAATTAAAAAAAAAACAACAACAAAAACTTGGTGCTTCCCAGCTCCCGTGCTGGGGAGGGGACTCCCGTCTCGCTAGGGCCCCACGAAGGGTGTTTCCCTGGTCTGGGCCCCTGGGCAGCGCTCACGTCTCTGCCCTCCTCCAGGAGGAAGACCATGTGCGGGACTCTGGATTACTTGCCCCCGGAAATGATCGAGCAGAGGACGTACAGCGAGATGGTGGACCTGTGGTGCCTGGGCGTGCTCTGCTACGAGCTGCTGGTGGGGAATCCCCCCTTCGAGAGCTCCTCCTACCACGAGACCTACAAGCGCATCCTCAAGGTGAGGTGGCCGTGCCCCTGGCGCTCCTGGGGCAGCCAGTCAGCTGTGGCTGCCGGGCCTGCCCAGCCTGCGGCATGCACAGAGCTGGCCGCCTTAGGTCCTGTGCCTGGAAGGGACTCACCGCAGACAGAACCTGGGCCAAAAAAGTCAACCATACTAGCCCTGGCTGGTTTGGCTCAGTGGATAGGGTGTCAGCCTGCTGACTGAAGGGACCCGGGTTCAATTCCAGTCCAGGGCACATGCCTGGGTTGTGGGCTTGATCCCCAGTGAGGGGCGTGCAGGAGGCAGCCGATCAATGATTTTCTCTCATCATTGATGTTTCTATCTCTCCCTCTCCCTTCCTCTCTGAAATGAATGAAAATATATTAATACACACACACACACACACACACACTCTGAGTGGCCAGATTGTTATGACCACCCCATCAGTACTTCGTTGGGCCACCTTTTGCCTTCAATACTGCGGCGATTCTTCTTGGCATTGACTCCATGAGATGCTGAAAGGTGATGTGAGGAATCGGACGCCATGCCTGATGGATAGCACTGTCCAGTTCTGTGAGATTTGATGGTTGTGGAACCAGCTGCCTGATGGCTCTTTTAACTTCGTCCCACAAATGCTCAATTGGATTGAGATCTGGTGATGGTGGGGGCCACCTAAGCAAGGTAAAGTCTCCCTCATGTTCTTGAAACCACTCCTGCACAATACGGGCACCGTGGCATGGCGCATTGTCTTGTTGGAAGAAGCTATCTCCACTGGGATACGCCATCAACATGACAGGATGAACTTGATCAGCAACGATACTTAGGTATGTTGTGCTATTCAGACGTTGTTCCACATGAATTAAAGGGCCCAGATCATGCCAGGAAAACATGCCCCAAACCATAACACTGCCCCCACCAGCTTGAAGGGTTGTACTCATGCACGTGGGGTGCATGCTTTCATGCTGTTCCCACCAAATTCTCACTCTGCCATCTGCGTGATGCAACTGGAAACGTGATTCATTGGACCACGTGACTTTTTTCCAATGCTCAACTGTCCAATCCTCATGTTCTTGTGTGGATTGGAGACGTTTTATCTCGGTAACTGCAGACAGCAAAGGTGTTCGAACAGGCTTTCGGCTTCCATATCCCACACGATGCAGCGTACGGCTAGTTTGCCTACAAACGTCAGGTGGTCATAATAACCTGGCCACTCAGTGTATACACACACACACACACACACACACATATATTTGAAATTTAACCATACTTGTGTTTCTCCTCCGACCTCCTCAGGTTGATTTAAAGTTTCCTCCAGCAATACCTTTGGGGGCCCAGGACTTGATCAGCAAGCTCCTCCGATACCAGCCCTCGGAGCGGCTGCCGCTGGCCCAGGTCCTGCAGCACCCGTGGGTGCAGGCCCATGCTCGGAGGCTGGGGCCTCCACCCGCCCCGTCGGCTCCCTGAGCCCGGCCCGCCCCGTTCCTGTTCCTGTGTGTGTGTTCGGGGAGCTCTCCTGGCCCCGCTATCGTGTCTGCCTTTTGTCTTCCCTTTTAAAACATAAGATGCTAATTAATAAAAGATTAATCATTTATTTTTTAATATTTTATTCATTTTTGTTTTCTTTCTTTTTCTCTTCACCCGAGGATATTTTCCATTGATTTTTTTAGAGAGTGGAAAGGACAGGGAGAGACAGAGAGAAACATCGGTGTGAGATGTAGGGAGTGGTTATAGGGTTAAGCCTCGGACTGACCTGCTGGCAAAGTCGCAAACAAGTCCCAGCTTGGAGGGCACAGCCCTCTCAGCATAATTAAGCTCGATCTTGTGACTGCTCCCTAGATCTTTCCTGGGTAGCTAGTGGGCTGTGGGAGGGGCAGCAAGTGCTGCCAAAACAAGTGAAACTTACAAGAACATTGTAAATTACCTTGTTTACCCCTGACTATAAATAAAGCATCAGCTTTGCAGTCTGGATCTGTTCTGTGGCCTCAGCCAGGCACAGAAGATCCACCTAGACCCAGCTTATTCTCTTGTCTGTCTTTTCTTCATCCTTCACCGGCCCTCCCTCAGGCTCGCCGAACCCTTGGCTGTGCTGGCGCGGCACAGTGAGAGAGAGACATTGATTGGTTGCCTCCCGCACGCACCCCGACCAGGGCCCGGGATCAAGCCTGCAACCAAGGTATGTGCCCTTGACCAGAATCACACCCAGGACCCTTCAGCCTGTACAGTCCTTAGGCTGATGCTCTATCCACTGAGCCAAACCATCTAGGGCAAAACTTTTTTATTGATTTTAGAAGGAGAGAGAGAAGGAGAAACATCGCTTTGTTGTTCCACTTATCTACGCTTCCATTGGCTGATTCTTGTATGTGCCCTGACCGGGGATTGAACCTGTAACCTTGGTGTATTGGGATGATGCTCTAACCAACTGAGCTACCTAGGGCCAGGGCAAAAGATCAATCATTTTGTACCACGTCTCCCCCCCCCCTTTTTTTTGATTTAAATATTAGGAGGCTTTTGGAAATTTTTTAATGCAGTCTTGGTAACTTAATTTTTTGTATAGAAATATGACTTCTTTGGAGTCATTGCATGTTAAGCAATTTTACTATGAGATGAACTGTCAGTAAAAATTTTAGCTAATACTTCAGGAATAGTTTTTTGTCCAGTACCATTAAGTTCTCTTGAATATTCACTTATTTCAATTAGCCAATTTAAATGAACCCAAAATAAGGTTAATTTATTTAACTTTACTTGTCCTAAGTCAGTGGTCAGCAAACTCATTAGTCAACAGAGCCAAATATCAACAGGACAACGATTGAAATTTCTTTTGAGAGCCAAATTTTTTAAACAATCTTCTTCTAATGCCACTTCTTCAACATAGACTCGCCCAGGCCGTGGTATTTTGTGGAAGAGCCACACTCAAGGGGCCCAAAGAGCCGCATGTGGCTCGCGAGCCGCAGTTTGCCGACCACTGTCCTAGGTTATGGACAGTAAATGACATTAATTAAATTTCTGCAATTAGTCTTTGAGTAACGTAACATAAACTTTGTCAGGGAGGCAAAAACACAAATTATTTACTTAAGTTTATTGACCTTCAATTACAGTTCTTCAGATGTTTGAAGGAAACCTCTCTTTACTTCCCTCCAGAATAATTTTCAGGCTACAGAGAGTTTCATTTAAGTCTTTTGTCTTCCTTTCTTTACAACAGGCAACCTACCGGGCTGCTGCTTCTGTGCCACGGCTTTATAGCTGTGTACGTTGGTGTGGCATTGGGTAGAACCTTTATTTCCGGTAGAACCCTTTCCAAGGAGAGGGGCTCACAATGATGCCCCTCCTGGCCCCCAGGGGTGGTGAGTTAACCACTCTCCTTGCGACTGCTTTCCCCAGGTACCCACCCCCGTGCCGCATAGCCTGCCCGCTATCTCAGCGGCTCCTACACTCAGCTCCTTGTTCCCCCATGTTTTCCAGAGCACAGGACCTACCGGTCCACCCAGGTTCACTCTCTGACATCCACACGCCCAGGTCGAGATGAAACGTCTCACTGGCCCTGGCCAGTGTGTTCCAGTGGTTAGAGCATCGGCCCAAACATGGTAGGGGTCGTGGGTTCAATTCCTGGTCAAGGGCACGTGCCTGGGTTGCAGGTTCGATCCCCAGCCCTGGATCCCCAGGGTGCATTCAGGAGGCAACCAATCGAAATGTGTCTTTCACATCGATGTTTCTCTCTCTCTCCCTCCTTCTTTTGTTCCCTTCCATCCTCAGGTTCAGTTCCCGGTCAGGGGCATGTACCTGGGTTGCAGGTTTGATCCCAGGCCCCAGTTGGGGCGCCTGTGGAAGGCAACCAATAAATGTGTCTCTCTCACATCGATGTTTCTCTTTCTCTCTCTCTCTCCCCCTCTCTCCCTCCCTTCCACTCTACCTAAAAGCAATGGAAAAATATTCTCCAGTGAGGATTAACAACAACAAAAAAATAGCCTGCTATGTGTGGTCAGACATTTAATTAACTCACCCCTAATGCCTTGGCAGGGCCAGACCAAATGATCGCGGGTTCCATTCCTGGTCTAAGGGCATGTACCTTGGATTGCAGGATAGACCCTAGTCTGGTGGGGGTGCATGGCTGGGGCAGCCAATTGCGCGCTCTCTCTCTCTCTCTCTCTCTCTCTCTCTCTCTCTCTCTCTCCCCTTCTCCCTCGATCCCTCCCCTCTACTCTCTCTAAAAAGCAATGGAAAAATACTGTCCTGGAGTGAAGAGTTTTAAAAAACACACACAAACAACAATCAGAAAGAATGTATGCACCCCTATGTTCATAGCAGCACTATTTACAATAGCTAAGACCTGGACACAGCCCAAGTGCCCATCAGCAGTGAGTGGATTAAAACAGCTGCAGTACGTTTGTACCATGGGATACTATGCAACAATAAAAAAAAAGGATTTCACCCTTTGAGACAGCATGGAGGGACCTTATGTGCTAAGTGACATAAGCCAGTCAGAGAAAGACAAGTATCACATGACCTCACTCATGAATCTGAGGAACAAAATAAACTGTTGAACAAAATAGATCCGGAGATATAGACGCAAGGAACAGACTGCAGAATCTCAGAGGGCAGGTGGGGGTGGGTGGGAAGAGATCAACAGAAGACCTTGTATGCAGATATGCATAACCCATGGATACAGACAATGGGGTGGTGAAGGCTGGGGTGAGGGGGTGGGGGCAGGCTGGAAGGGGTCAGAGGGGTAAAGGGACATATGTAATATATTCAACAATAAAGATTAAAAAATAAAAATCAGAAAACACGCAAACAAAAAGACAAGAAAATAGACCCTGGCCACTTGCTCCAGCAGCACTGCCCTGCAGGCCTGAAGGTGGTTTGCAGAGGAAAAACTACATTACCCAGAATACTGCGCACCAGGGCAGGGGCGTTTCTGCTGGTGGAGGCGGGACTTCCGGTCCTCGGTGTCCTTGCGTCATTTGCGCGCGACTGCTCCGTCCACGCCAGCTGCCAGCTGTGGCGAAGCGGTGGCCGTTCGTGGCCGCTGCCGGGGCGGCTCTCGGAAAATGAGCAGGAAGGAGGCCGAGACGCGTCCCTGGAGCGCGGAGTGCGACCGCCGGCCCAGGTGGCCCCGAGGGCAGGGAGACGGGGCCGGCCGCCCGGGCCCGCGGGCCCCGCCTCGGCCGCCGCCCGTCCGGGCCCCGCTGTCCCCTCGGCGTCCCGCGATGGCGGCGCCGGTGGACCCGGCGCAGGTGGACCCGGCGCAGGTGAGCGCACGGCGGGTCGGGCGGTGCCGCTTCGCCGCTGGTTCGGAGCGGGCTCCCGGGCGCGGCGGCGGCGGCCACGTCCGTCGCGGGGTCCGCTTTGTCCTTGTGGTGGGTGTAAAGGGGAGCCGGCTGGTCCCGTTCTCTCCGGCCTCCGGACGCGAGGCCGGAAACCCAAGGGGCGCCGACGGGAAAACGGAGCTGTGACCGCCGCCTGCAGCCGCCCGCCCGCCCGGGCAGCCGCCCCTCACAGCCCGTGAGCAGCGCGGGAGCCGCCGCTGCCGTCTGTAGGGACAGGCCGGGGCTGACCAGAAACTGCGGCCCCGTCCGCCCCACATGGCCAGGCCTTGGTGAATAACCACCCCTTTTCCTAATTTTTAAGAATATTTTTATTGCCCTGGCCGGTGTGGCTCAGTGGATGGAGCGTCGGCCTGCAGACTGAAGGGTCCCAGGTTCGATTCCCGTCAAGGGCATGAACCTTGGTTGCGGGAGCATCCCCAGTGGGGAGTGTGCAGGAGGCAGCTGATCGATGTTTCTCTCTCATCGATGTTTCTAACTCTCTATTCCTCTCCCTTCCTCTCTGTAAAAATCAATAAAATATATTTTTTAAAAAAAGAAAGAGATAGAGAAAGGAGAGGGAGAGCAAGATGGAAAAAAACAAAACGATTTGTTGTTTTACTCATTCCTGCATTCAATGGTTGATGCTTGCATGTGCCCCGCCCAGGAGAGAACCTGCAGCCTTGGTGTATCTGGAGGATGCTCTAACCAATGAGCGACCCGGCCAGGGCGGAGAGTTTATGTTACTCAAACATGTGTCATCTGGTAGTAAATGTGGAGACCCTAGTTGGTTTTTCTACTCTTACCTACCTGCCCAGAGTTTGCACGTGACGTGAGTTTATCCCCCACCACAAATGAGTAATATGGCAGGGCTCCCAAATGTGGACACATTCATTTATGAGGAATGGCCGCGTGTTTAATTGAAATATTAAGAAAATTCATAGAGCCCTGCGGGGTGCGGCTAGTGGTTGAGCGTCAACCCAGGACCCAAGAGGTCACCAGTTGGATTCCCAGTCAGGGCACATGCCTGGGTTGGGGGCTTGATCCCCAGTAGGGGGCATGCAGGAGGCAGCCGATCAGTGATTCTCACTCATTGTGATGTTTCTTCTATCTCTCTCTCCCGCTCTGAACTCAATAAAAATATATTTAAATAAAAGAAAACTCGGAGCTCTAACCAGTTTGGCTCAGTGGATAGAGCATCGGCCTGCGGACTGAAAGGTTCCAGGTTCGATTCCGGTCAAGGGCATGTACCTTGGTTGTGGGCACATCCCCAGTGGGAGGTGTGCAGGAGGCAGCTGATCGATGTTTCTCTCTCATTGATGTTTCTAACTCTATCCCTCTCCCTTCCTCTCTGTAAAAAATCAATAAAAAAAGAAAAGAAAAAACTCGGAGAGTTGAAGCTACAAAGCAGAGAGGTGAGCGCTGAAGGTGCAGGTGAAAAACCATGAACCAGTGTCTGGGAACACTTATTTATTTATTTTAATATACATATATATGTTTTAATCTTTATTGTTGAGAGTATACAGGTGTACCCCCTCCACCCATTCCCAGGCCTTCACCACCCTGTTGTCTGTGACCGTAGGTAATGCGTATACGCATATAAGGTCTTTGGTTAATCTCCCCGCCTCCCTTCCCTCCGAGACTCGTCAGTCTGTTCCATGTTTCCATGCCTCCCTTTCTATTTTACTCATCACTTTACTTTGTTCTTTATTTCTTGTTCATTTATTTTGATTTTTAGATTTTAATTGTTGGTAGATATGTATGTACTGTGTTATTTTATTGTTCACTTTTTTTTTTTTTTTTTTTACCTTTTTCTTCTCCCTCTTCTTAAAGCAGCGGTCACCAACCTTTCATGTAATACTGGTTTGGTGGTGATGAACTCCTTTAGCTTTTTCTTGTCTGTGAAGCTCTTTATCTGACCTTCAATTCTGAATGATAGCTTTGCTGGTTAGAGTAATCTTGGTTGTAGTTCTTGCTATTCATCACTTTGAATATTTCTTGCCACTCCCTTCTGGCCTGCATAGTTTCTGTTGAGAAATCAGCTGACAGTCGTATGGGTGCTCCCTTGTAGGTAACTAACTGTTTTTCTCTTGCTGCTTTTAATATTCTCTCTCTGTCTTTTGCTCTTGGCATTTTAATTATGATGTGTCTTGGTGTGGTCCTCTTTGGATTCCTCTTGTTTGGGGTTCTGTGCGCTTCCTGGACTTGTAAGTCTATTTCTTCCACCAGGTGGGGGAAGTTTTCTGTCATTATTTCTTCAAATAGGTTTTCAGTATCTTGCTCTCTCTCTTCTCCTTCTGGCACCCCGGTAATTTGATGTTGGAACACTGTAATTGTCCCAGAGGCTCCTTACAGTGTCTTCATATTTTTTTTATTCTTTTTCTTTTTGTTCTTCTGATTGGGTGTTTTTTGCTTCCTCATATTCCAAATTGTTTATTTCATTCTCGGAATCCTCTACTCTACTGTTGAATCCCTGTAAATTATTCTTTATTTCATTTAGTGTATACTTAACTCCTGACTGGTCCTTTTTCGTGTCTTTGAAATTCTCAGTAAGATCCTTGAAAGTCTCATTAACCCTTTGCACTCGCTTGCTTTTTTCTCGAGCTGCTACCGATGCTAACCGTGTCGAGTCACACTCGACATCCGAGTGCAAAAGGTTAAGTCCCTTGAAGTTCTCCATAAGATCTTTGAGCAACCTTATAACCATTGTTGTGAACTCCGTATCCAGTAGTTTGCTTGCTTCCATTTCATTTCTTTCTTTCCCTGGAGATTTCTTCTGTTCTTTCATTTGTGACATGTTTCTTTGTCTCCACACTTTGGCTGCTTCCCTGTGTTTGTTTCTATGTATCAGGTCTCCTGGAATTGGTAGTGTGACCTTGTGTAGTAGATGTCCTGTGGGGCCCAATGGCTCAGCCTCCCCAGTCACCCGACCTGGGCACTCTGGGTGCCCCTCTGTGGGCTGTGTGCACAGTCTTGTTTAGTTGAGGCTTAATTGCTTTTAGCCGTGGTTGGCAAACTGCGGCTCGCGAGCCACATGCGGCTCTTTGGCCCCGTGAGTGTGGCTCTTCCACAAAATACCACGGCCTGGGCGAGTCTATTTTGAAGAAGTGGCGTTAGAAGAAGTTTAAGTTTAAAAAATTTGGCTCTCAAAAGAAATTTCAATCGTTGTCCTGTTGGTATTTGGCTCTGTTGGCTAATGAGTTTGCTGACCACTGGCTTTAGCATCACTGGGAGGAATTGACCTCCAGGCCCATTGGCTGTGAGGACCAGCTGTGATTACAGTGGAAGAGCTGCTGTCCAGGAGACACCCCTGTGGAGCAGGACGTGCTTCAGTGGGGCTTTGGTGCTCACTGAGTCTGCCCCCTGAGTGTGTCCGTTGTGGAGTGTAGAGTTGTAATCTCTATGGTCTGAAGCTGTCCACCGGGCGCACTGGCTCTGGGGCCTCCCAGGAGGTGCAAAGTCAGCCACTGCCTGGGGCCACCTGGCAGGAGCTATAGAGGGATCTGCAGATGGCTGCTGTTTGTATTGGGCTTGGAAGTGCCCAGGTGAGGCCCAGCTGTGCAGCAAGGCAGGTGGTGCTAGTGCCAGATCTTGGGCCTCTTATTGATAGGTTTGGGGCACACTGACGCCAGCTGCTGCTTGTTTGAGAGATTTTAGGGAAGTCTGAAGGTCTGGGAGATTTAAATGGCAGATCTGCAGTGGTGGGCTGTGCATCTGAGAGTGGAGTGGCTGGATTGTTCGTGTTTCATGAGTGGGCCTGGTCACCACAGGGCTGTCAGGAGCCACTGGTGAAAAGGATGACTCGGGAGCAGGGGCTTGTCGCGTGGTTCTGGGATCTTTGATTTTACCCCTTTGTGAACTCTCCCAGCTGCTGACAACCAGGCACCTGCCTGCCAGTGTTTGTCCTGTATCCCGTGTTTCCGGACACGGGTTTTCATGGGCCAGCGTATGTACTCACTATAGATAAAAAGGAGCTGGGGACTGTCAGTCACTGTAAGACCTGATGTAACTAACGTCAAAGAAGACTGAGTGTCAGCTGTAACTAGGGGCTGGGGGAGACATGATGGGAAGCCCCCAGCATGGGCAGGCACCTGGCAGGACCAATGAGGCTCAGGTACATCTGTTACTACCATTACTGATACTTTTTATTACCATATTTCCTCATCTGACTGCCCGAAGCCCTCCTGTCCGCCTCACCACGTAGTGTCCGTTTACCTCGGCTCCTGCCCAGAGGCTTCTCCTGTGCGACTGTGTCGCACCCACAGCATTGCCGTCCCCTGAGCGAGCACAGAGCTCAGCCCCAGCAGGCGCGTGGTGCTCTGGGCCTCGACGTCTGCCCCTTGACCATGACGCAGAGACGATGGCTGATCCCATCAGCAGCTCCAGGGCCATCGCTGCAACCGCTGTCTTACTTTGCAGGTGTCTGTGACCTTCGAGGACGTGGCCGTGACCTTCTCCCCGGAGGAGTGGGGGCAGCTGGACGTGGCCCAGAGGACCCTGTACCAGGAGGTGATGCTGGAGACCTGCAGGCTCCTGGCGTCTCTGGGTGAGTCCTCCCCCCCGGAGGGGGACCTGCCACTTCCGTTTCCCACGCCTGGCTCCGGGCCGGGCTGGTCACGAAGGTCTCGGGAGCCCTGGCTGGTGTGGCTCATCTGGTTGGGTGTCACCCCATGCACCGAAAGGTTGCTGGTTCGATTCCCAGTCAGGGCACAGGCCCGGGTTGTGGGCTCCATCCCCCATGGGGGGCTTGCAGGAGGCCGCCAATCAGATGTTACGCTCTCACAGCGATGTTTCTTTCTCTCCCTCTCCCTTCCTCTCTCTCTAAAAACCAATAAACTGTTCTTTCTTCCCCCACCTCCATCTGCCCCACCCACTGTCCCTCTGGCTGTCCCCACTGCTGTCCGCCCGTCGCACTATGTCTGTGTTACATGTATGGTTCTAGCTTATTCCCGTCACCCTCGTTCATCCGGCTCCCCAGTATCGGGACCACTTGGATCGTCACAGCTGGGTGTGGGCGGCAGTGGCATCTGGTGGACAGAGCCCGGGGTGCTGTTACGTCCGCACTGGACAAGACCAGCCTTGGCTGCGGGCCCCACACCGGTGTTGGCTGTTTCTTCCTTAGCGGACGGACAAGTGTCTAGTGCTGGAATCTTGTTTAATCCAACTCTGCTCCTGAAAAGCTGTGTGGCCTTGGGCAGGTTACTGAACCTCTCTGTGCTTGTGGTGCGCTTATTGGGAAAATGGGTTAATGTGGCACCTGCTTCTCAGTGCGGCAGGGTACGTGGGCCTTAGGGAAAAGGCTCGGAACAGTGCCTGCTGTGGTAATGAGGACCCCCTGCTGCTCTCCCGCTTCCGTGACTCTCAGGACTGAGCCTCTGGAGCGGGGTGGGGAACAGCCAAGACAGCAGACAAGGCTAGACCGGGCTTTCCACGCTGTCCTCTTGGGCACAGCACGTCATCTCCTGGAGCCTTGGTCTCCTCATCTGTAGAATGGGGCTGATCACAGTATGTGCTTGCTGGTGATGCTGAGGAAACCCTGAGGTAGAATCTTCGTTCTGTCTGTGGCTCTGAAAATAAGACCTAGATCCTGGCCAGGGAGCTCCGTTGGTTAGCGTGTTGTCTGATACGCCAAGGTTGTGGGTTTGATCCTGGGCAGGGCACATACGAGAATCAGCCAGTGATTGCATACATAAGTGGAACAACAAATCAATGTTCTCTCTCTTTTTCTGTCTCTGTCTCCCCCTCTCCCCACCCTCCTTTCTCTCTAAAATCAATACATGTTTAAAAATGGGGGGAAAAAGACAGATCAATGAAGACACATACCTTGTTTTGACTGAAAGGAGTAAATATTTTAGGTATGTCAGTTGTTTACATTACTCCATAAATTCATTTTGATTTTGAAATGAAATAATGCTTTTAAGCTGCTTGTCACTGTCCTTTGAGTGTGATCACACTCCGCATTAGCTTTTAACTTCGTCTGAGGAATAAACACTCCCTGCCAGCATGGCCTGTCATTGGTGTCAGGTCATATGTCAGCACTTGGTGTGGATGGAAGGAAGCAGCTTCCTTCTGAGGTCTTGTCCCAGGCTAGATTGAGAGGCTTTATTTCCTTTCACAGATATCCTTATGTCTTCAATAGTATAAAAAATTTTTTTTAAATCCTCATGTCCTCTTTCCCTCTCCGTGAACAGGGTGCCCTGTTCCCAGACCTGAGCTGATCTGCCAGCAGGAGCAGGAGCAGGAGCAGGAGCAGGAGCTGTGGATGGTGAAGACAGATCTCTCCCGAGGCACCTGGCCAGGTAGGAGCCGACCTGGCAAATGGCAGACCCTGCGCCGGGAGACCAGGAGACCAGACCACTGGCCGTGGCTCCCTGGGGGAGCTTCGTGTTGTGGCCTGTCTGGTGGTTTGGAAGCCAGGGAGCCCTTTTCCCCAAAGATTTTTTTATTGACTTTTTAGAGAGAGGGGAAGAGAGAGGGAAACATCGATGTGAGATGCGAGAACAGAATAACTGCATGCTCCCTACCGGGGATCAAGCCTGCAACCCAGGCATGTGCTCCGACCGGGAATCAAACCAGTAACCTTTCAGTGCATGGCATGACGCCCAACCCACTGAGCCACACTAGCCATGCAAGCCATGGAGCCCTCTGATCTCATGGAGGACAGAGCTGTGTGAGCTAAGCTCTGTCTGGGGCTCAGAGTCTGGCTTGCTGATTGCCAGCTCTGTGGCTGTAGTGAGTTGCACGATTTTCTTGTGTTTTTGTATAAGTTAAAAGTAGCTTCTGGATCAGACAGACTCCAGAATCTCATTGCTCAGCATGTGGCAGCTCTTTTTCTCACTCACATGGGTCAGCAGGCAGCTCTGTACCACGTGGTTTTCAGGGACCCGTGTCGGTCCTGTCGTCAGTGTGCCGCTGTCAGGTTGTGCTGACGTCCTCCAGCTGGCAGAGGAGAAGGGAGAGAGGAGGGGGGATGTCACCCCCTCCCGCAAACACCAGTTCGCCTACATCCCACCGACGAGAACTGGGCGTGGGGGCACCTGGGGGTGGGGCCGGGAGTTGTGGCGAGGCTGCGTGTCCAGCCTCAGGCGCAGAGCATGTGGTGAGTGCAGTCTGCTACACTCGGTCTGTCCCAGGACGCGCTAGTAAAAGGGGTGTTTTTGTCATTGGGTGGTTTGGGGGTGTAATCACGTCATGCATTAACCCTTTGCACTCGCTTTTTTCTCGATTCCTTTATTCTACTCGGGATTTAATTTTTTAAATACCCCAGATTTTACAAAGCGCGGCAGTAGAATAAAAAACTGGAGTTTCTTTTCATACAAACTTATTTATTTGGATTTTTTTATATTTCAAATTATTGATACATTCAATACAATTCGACATACGAGCTGCTAACCGTGTCGAGTCACACTCGACATCCGAGTGCAAAAGGTTAATGCATAAAACTGCTTAGCAAAGCGTCTGAGTCATACCAAGTGGCTCATGAAAAGCAAGCTATTGGTAGTACTTATTGCATCAATTGAGATAATCATGTTGCTTTTTTTTTTTTCATTTTGTTAATGTGTATTACACTGATCACTTTTCATGTGTCAAACCATCCTTGCATTACAGGAATAAACCACCTTGGTCATGGTGTATGTTCCATTACATATGCCACTGGATTTTAGCTTGCCACTCTCTCATTGAGGATTTTTGCATCAGTTTTCATGAGAGATGTTGGTCTGCAGTTTTGTTTTCTGTTAGTGTTAGTGCTTTAGCTTTTTTTTTTTTTTAATAATTATTTATTTATTTATTATATTTTTATATATTTTATTGATTTTTTTACAGAGAGGAAGGGAGAGGGATAGAGAGCTAGAAACATCGATGAGAGAGAAACATCGACCAGCTGCCTCCTGCACACCCCCTACCAGGGATGTGCCCACAACCAAGGTATATGCCCTTGACTGGAATCGAACCCGGGACCCTTCAGTCCGCAGACCGACGCTCTGTCCACTTGAGCCAAACCGGTTTCGGCAGTGCTTTAGCTTTATTATCATGATATTGCTAGTCTGAGAACGAGTTTAGATGAGTTTGAGCAGGATTGGCATTAGTTCTTTAGAAATGTTTGGTAGAACATTTATATTAACTTTACCAGGTCCAGTGTTTTACTTTGTTGAGAGATTTTTGATTAGTAATGCAATCTCCTTAAATATTATAGGTTTATTCAGATTTTCTGTTTCTCCATGAATAGGTCTTGGTAGGTTTTGTGTTTTTCGGAATTTGCCCGTGTCACATAGATTTTCCCATTTTGTTGGTGTACAGTTAGTTGTTGGTAGCATTGTGTTTCAGAAATTCTTTTCTTGTTTATTTCAGGTTTTCTAGCTCTTTGTTGATATTTCCATTTTGTTTAGACATAATTTTCTTCACTTTCTCCATATCTTCCTTCAGTTCTTTGAACTTCTTTAACATGGTTTCTTAAATATTTTATTTATTTAATTTATTATTATTATTTTAAGCCTAAATCACCTGGTATTCCCAGGTGATTTCCCATCCAAGTATTAACCAGGCCCGACCCTGCTTAGCTTCTGAGATCAGACAAGATTGGGTACGTTCAGACAAGATGATTTTTTAAAAGTCTTTGTCTAGTAGGTCTACATCAAAGTGTTTTTCAGAGTTTTTGGAGGGATTCCAAACATGCGTCTCCATGTCCTCAGGGACTCATTAAACTCCTAGTGTTGATGTTGATGATACATGCATGAAGTATTTTCAACCGAGGGATTTCACCTGGCTCCAGGGTTCAGAGTTTTGCAGATTTGTTTCATAAGCACAGTTGATTGACTAATGACCTACATGACACAATCTCCTGCCCCCCTCTTTTTCCAGAAGCTCAGTTGTTATCATATAGCTCAGTGTCCCAACCCTCTAATCATATGGTTAGTCTTTCTAGCATGACTAGGCCTTGCCCTGAGTCATCTCTTCAGCATAAACTATATAGGGGCCCAAGTGAGTTACCTATTCGCATAAATATTCTCTCTGGAATTGACTGTTTCTTCTCATCACTCTGCCCTGTAACCCAGCTACATCCCTTTGTCTCCTGTTTAAGGTGTCCATAGTCCAAGGACTAGGAAAGAAAAAAATTGCAGTTCTTGTATTCAGAGGTAAAACATAGCAGACACAGAAGCACTATTTTCACCTTTTTTTAAATCACTGAAATGGTGGGGATTTTGTGTGTGTGTGTGTGTGTTTATGTTGGCATTACTAACAGGCCCTGTTGTGTACTGGATTTCTTTCAGGTGAGAAGGGAAAAGCTACTTGTGAGCTTGCCCGGTCTGAGGGAGCCTCACTTCTGGAACTACTAATACGAGGAGCTGAACCCCCAGAAGACTTCCAGGTGGACCGAACCACGGATCGGCATGGGCCATTGGAAGTGCAAGGAGGACAGCTGGAATCAGCGATAGACCTGCAGAAGGGATTTCCTAGGAAATCCCGCTCTGAACATGGCGGCTTAGGGACAGCTGAGGGTGTGTGTTCGAGGACTGTGCGGGAGCCAGCCCCTGCCGTGCGAGCTCTCCTTGAGCATGACTCATGGAGATTGGGTACAGATCGCATGACTCAGGAAGAGGCGAGTATCTTTAAATGCAATGAATGTGGGAAAGTGTTTAACAAGAAACGCCTCCTTGCTCGACACGAGAGGATTCACTCTGGAGTGAAGCCCTATGAGTGCACAGAGTGTGGGAAAACGTTTAGCAAGAGCACTTACCTCCTTCAGCACCACATGGTCCACACAGGGGAGAAGCCATACAAGTGCATGGAGTGTGGGAAGGCCTTCAACCGCAAGTCACACCTTACACAGCACCAGCGGATTCACAGTGGAGAGAAGCCCTACAAGTGCAACGAATGTGGAAAGGCCTTCACCCACCGCTCGACTTTCGTCCTCCATAATAGGAGCCACACGGGAGAGAAGCCCTTTGTGTGCAAAGAGTGTGGAAAAGCCTTCCGAGATAGGCCAGGTTTCATTCGGCACTACATTATCCACAGCGGCGAGAACCCTTACGAGTGCTTCGAGTGCGGAAAGGTCTTCAAACACAGGTCATACCTCATGTGGCACCAGCAGACTCACACTGGGGAGAAGCCCTACGAGTGCACGGAGTGTGGGAAAGCCTTCTGTGAGAGCGCAGCCCTCATTCACCACTACGTCATCCACACGGGGGAAAAGCCCTTTGAGTGCCTCGAGTGTGGGAAGGCCTTCAACCACAGGTCGTACCTCAAGAGGCACCAGCGGATCCACACCGGGGAGAAGCCGTACGTGTGTGGTGAGTGTGGCAAGGCCTTTACCCACTGCTCCACTTTCATCTTGCATAAGAGGGCCCACACTGGAGAAAAACCGTTTGAGTGCAAGGAATGTGGCAAAGCCTTTAGCAATCGGGCCGACCTCATTCGGCACTTCAGCATCCACACCGGAGAGAAGCCCTATGAGTGCGGTGAGTGTGGGAAGGCCTTCAACCGCAGGTCAGGCCTCACGAGGCACCAGCGGATTCACAGCGGAGAGAAGCCCTATGAGTGCATGGAGTGTGGGAAAACCTTCTGCTGGAGCACTAACCTCATCCGACACTCCATCATCCACACCGGGGAGAAGCCCTATGAGTGCAGTGAGTGTGGGAAGGCCTTCAGTCGTAACTCATCCCTCACTCAGCATCAGAGGGTTCACACGGGGAGAAACCCAGTCGGTGTAACAGAAGTGGGAAAACCCTTCCCAAGTGGACAATCCTCAGTCAACCTCCAAGAACTCCTGTTGGGGAAAGACTTTTTGAGTGTAAACACCGTGGAGAATGTTTTGCCAGAAGAATCGCCGTACTCAGACTTGAATCACTCATACCAAAGAGAAACCCCATAGTTGTCTTCCCTATGAAAAACCCGTTGCAAGATGTCAGTGGTCTTCTCATGAGTCATATTGGAAATTGACCCTGCCTGGAGCCTTATTCTCCATGTGGGAATTCATTCAGGAGAGAGACCCAATGGTTATCAGGCACTTAGAAAACTTTCAGCTCTATCTTTCTCCTTAGTTTACACTGCAGTGCTATCTCAGGAATTGTTTCTTTAAAAAGAAGGGAGAGACTTGGAAGAGAGAATGAACTATCCCCAGTTTCTTTCAGACTCCTGGCAACGCCTATGGCACTTTGCATGGATTTCTTTCTTTTTTTAATATATGTTATTGATTTTTTACAGAGAGGAAGGGAAAGGGACAGAGAGTTAGAAACATTGATGAGAGAGAAACACTTCCCACTGGGGATGTGCCCGCAACCAAGGTACATGCCCTTGACCGGAATCGAACCTGGGACCCTTCAGTCCGCAGGCCGACGCTCTATCCACTGAGCCAGACCGGTTAGGGCTGCCATGGATTTCTTAGTTTCGTTGGCAGGAGGAGAGTTTTGTTTGAGACCTAAAGGACTAGGGTCTTTATGTGTCTTGTACATACATTCACTGCTGTCCAGTGTCCAGAAAGTAGACGTTGAAGGCAGGTCTGGAAACTTTCAATGAACATCTTTGTTTAAAACATTGTCTGTATTCTTTAAGAAGGAAAAATAATCCTTACCCGAGGACATGTTCCCATTAGAGGGGGGTGGGGGAGAGCAACACCAAGCGGTTGTCTGCCAGACACACCCCAACCAGGGATCGAGCCTGCACCCCACGTGTGTGCCCTGACTGGGAATTGAGCCTGCCGTCTTTTGTGTGTGGGACAGTGCTCAATCCACAGCCACACCAGCAGGCCACGGTCTCTACTCTTTTTTTTTTTTTTTTAATATATTTTTATTGATTTTTTTTACAGAGAGGAAGGGAGAGGGATAGAGAGTTAGAAACATTGATGAGAGAGAAACATCGATCAGCTGCCTCCTGCACAGCCCCCACTGGGGATGTGCCCGCAACCAAGGTACATGCCTTTGACTGGAATCGAAGCTGGGACCCTTCAGTCTGCAGGCCGACGCTCCATCCACTGAGCCACACCAGTTAGGGCCACTGTCTCTACTCTTAAGTTTAATTTTTGTGAGAAAAATGAAGGCTTGAACCATAAATACTTTTTTGTTTGAGGGGATTAAAATACACGTATGGACAGTCACATTTTATTGCACCGGTTAACACTGATTAAGGCTTTGATTTTTTAAAAACAAATCTTCACGGGGCTTTAAAGACCCAATACTTGGACATTTTTTGGTCCTGTACTGTTGGTTGACTTGATTGCTATAGTTATATGGTAAATTTTTTAATTGGGTAAAGTGATTCTTTTGCCCACATTTTTTTATTTGAACCTTATTTGTCACTCCTATTTTAATTTCTCTGTAAAGTTTTAGATATACTTGATTTTTTTACCCCCCAAAATAATCAAAAGTTTTGATAGAAATTGAGTTAAATTGGCAGGTGGATCAATTTGTTGAGAATAGGCATCTTCACTGGGTTGGGTCTTCCAGTTATTTAACATGGTATGTCTCTATATTGAAGCATTGTTTATTTCCTGTTTTATAAAGGTCAGTAACAGGTCTTGTACAGTTTTTATAAATCTATGGTATTATACAAATATAATCAGTTTTGGATGTTATTTTGGCATCCTGCAAACTTTCTGAACTGTAACCATTTATTGGATAGAATGCTTGGGATTTTTCTACATCGAAAAATAGATATAGTTTTTATTTTTTTTTCTTGTCTGTATTACCTCTTCTTCTTCCTGTCTTACTGCACTAGCTAGGATTTCCAGTGTAATGTTGAATAGTAGTAGTAGTGAGAAAGATATTCTTGCCTGGTCCCTCATATTAGAGGGAAAACACTCAGTTTTTTATCACTAAGTCTGATGTTAGTCTTAAGGTTTTCTTCATAGAGGTTTTTTACCAAGTTCAGAAGGTGTCCCCTGTTCCTAATTTGCTGAGGTTTTTTGTTATCTTGAATGGGTGTTGAATTTTGTCAAGTGCTTTTTCTCTCTTAGTTGATATAACCATATTTGTTTGTTTGTTTTTCCTGTAGCCTGTTGGTATGATGTTTTAAATATATATTTTTTAATTTTATATTTTTTCCCCATCACCATTTACCCTATACCCTCTTCCACTTCCACCCACCCCACCTCTCCCCCGACTCCTCACCGCTGTTTTCAATATCGAACAGTTTCCTAACCTTGGAATAAGCCCCACTTGGTCATGGAGTCTAATTATTTTTATGTGTTATAGTATTCAGTATGCTAATATTTTAATTGAGGAAGGTTTCCTCTATTCTCATAAATAACAACAAGATTTAGGTTCTTTTTCTTATTTCCATTCTTCGGTTTTGCGTGTTTGGCTTTTTGTACCGTCGGTGTCTGGTTTTGGTGCGTCGGTGGTCCTGGCCTCCCCGCCTGTGCTGAGAGCGGCTCCTCCTCCTGTTATTTAGAAGTCAGTGTGTAGAATGACTTTATTTGTTCTTCTAATGTTGGGCGGCATTCTCCAGAGAATCATTTAGTCCAGGGGATTGTTCTTCTGGATGCTTTTTAATTTGGTATTTATTTTATTTAATATGGATAGAACTATTTAGAGTATATTTCATATTGGATGAATTTTCATTGTCCTTTTCTAGGGATAATTCTACTTCATGTCAATTTTCTTATTTGCTTCAAGTATTCCTTTATTATTCTTTTGGCAGTAGAATTTGTTTATTACTCTGTTTTATTCCTGATATTGAAATGTTTCAACTCTTTTTATTTTGTCAATCTTCTTAGTATTTATCAATTTTTTTTTATCATTTCAAAGAACCAGCACTTTATATCGGTTTTTGCTTGGTACCTTTCTGTTCCTAATTTCACAGATTTTCTGATCTTCAGTATATTCTTTTTTCTACTTTCTTTTGTTGTGTTTTCCTCTAGTTTCTTGAGGTGGATGCTCAGATTATTAACTTGAGATTATTTTTCTATAATAAGCATTAAGTTCTATCATTTTTCCCCAATGCACTGTTTTAGCTTCATCTCACAAGTTTTAATACGTTTTAATTACATTTCATTCAGTTCTAAATATTCATTCAAGACTTCTTCTCTAAACCATGGATTATTTACAAAGTATGTTGTTGACTTTTTAAAGTGTGTGACATATTTCATGCTCTTTTTCTAAAATACTTTTTTATTGATTTTTAGAGAGAGAGAAAGGGAGAGGGATAGAGAGATAGAAACATCGATGAGAGACATTATCAGGTAGCTGTCTCCTGCATGTCTCCTACTAGGGATCGAGCCCTCAACCCAGGCATGTTCCCTGATGGGGAATCGAACTGGCGACCTCTTGGTTCATGGGTTGACACTCAACCACTGAGCCACAACCGCCGGGCTCACACTCTCTTTTTGATGATTTCCAGTTCATTGTGTGTTTGAGCTGGCTGTTTAAATTTGCTGTGGTTCTTTTCTTTTATCATCCATCACATAGTCTATCTTGATGAGTCTTCTGTACGGCTGCTTGAAGAAAATGTGTTTTCTACTGTTTGGCTGGAGTTTCTTTAAATGTCTACACAATCCTGTTGGTTGATGATGTTATTCAGATTTTCTAGGTCCTTGCTCCCTTTCTGCGTAGTATTTCAGTAGTTGAAAGACGGGTATTGAAGTCCTGCGGTGGAATTGTAGAATTGTCTGTTCCTCCTTTAAGTTCCATCACTGTTTACTTCATGTATTTCAGAGCTTTGTTGTTTGATGCATACACGTTTAGGATCGCTATGTCATCTTGGTCCGTTGACCCTTTTATCACTGTGTAATGCCCCTTTTTGCCCTGTAAGTTTTCTTTGCTTTGAAGTATACTTTAAATGACATTAATATAGTATCTAGTGCATTTTTTGGTTCATGTTTGCATAGTTTATATTTTTCCATCATTTCATTTTCAACCTTATCTATATACCATTACATTTAAAGTAAGTTTCTGTGAATAGCACACACTCGGGTCATGCTTTCTTTTTACTCACTTTACTAATTTCTGGTTTTAAATTGGTATATTTAGTCCATTTAAATTTAAAATTATTTTTGATATGTTAGGGCTTAAGTCTGCTATTTTATGATTTTTGTTTTTGTTTCCTGTTTATTTGTTCCCCTGTTGCTGTTTTGGCTTCCTGTGGTTACTTTAATTTTGAGAATTCTGTATGGTATATCTATGATGTGGCTGAGTATATCTCTATATTGTAGTGATCACCTAGGTACTGTATTATACACACGTAACATCACAGCTACACCAACATTTAGCACTTGGAGGTGTAGAAACCTTCCTTTCACTGGGTCCCTTTACCCTCCCCTCCCTCCCCCCCTTCCTTCCTTCCTTCCTTCCTTCCTTCCTTCCTTCCTTCCTCCCTCCCTTCCTTCCTTTCTTCCTATCCCTCTGGCCATAATCTTGGGACCAGAGGGTATATAAAAAGTCACCTTACACTCCCCATTCTTTAATATAATTGTCTTACGTATTTTCTCTTCACACACTGAGCACCATACTGGATGATTTATCTGTTTCACCTTCCGAACCATTTTTACAAACCTCTTGAGCAGTCTGTTCACCCATTCCATTGTTCTTTCCTTTGTCCCAAGGTGTCTCCTGTTCACATTTCCTCTCTCTTTCACTAACTCCTATACCCTCTGGGTAGGTCTTTCTGGTAACAAATGGTTTTGTTTTTCTTCATTTAAAAATGTCTTCATGTGGCCTTTATTCTCAGAGGATATTTTGTGGGGTCTGGGATTTGGGGTCAGCACTTGTAATCCTTTAAAAGCATATCATGTCCTGTCTCCCCTGGTTTCATCGCGGAGCCTGCTGCCCTCTGGCCCAGTTCCCGCCCGTAGTGCACCCTCCCGGCGAGCTGCTTTCTGAGCGTTGCTGTCTTTGCACGGGAAGCTCAGAGGGTTGGTTAGGGTGTCACTGGCAGGAGCTCCGGGAGGGCTCGTGCTGTGTGTGTGCTCACTTGTTGAATCTGTTGGTGTTATTGATTCTCCAGATACTTTCCTCAGCCCCACACGCTCTCCTTCCTTTCAGGGACTCGGTAACCTGCTCGCCGGAGCTGTTTGTGCCCCTCGGTCCTTCAGGCTCCCCTCCACATCCCTCCCTCTTCCCCCCCCCCCACCGCCCAATCCGTTTTCCTCTGTTGCTCAGCCTGATTAATTTCCTCTTATCGTCCTTTGAGCTCACTGATTTCTTTCTCATCGCATCTGTTGAGCTCACCCCGTGAGTTTGCATTTTGAATTTTCAGTGGTTTAATTTCCACTTGGTTCTCTTACATCTTCTCTTTCTCTGCTCGGACTGAGAAGACAGGCCAAACCGTAGGAGTCCAGAGTCATGGTTCTCGGAGGCCGGAGGCCCGGAGCCTCCTGTTGGTGTCCACAGACGCTTCTTGAGCCGCTGGTGCGGGGGTGCCCTCAGGAGAGGCTCTGGGAAACCCCGGCCTTTGACCCGTTTCCGCCTCGAGGAGCAGGGCCAGGCCTCCTCCCGGACTGTCTTCCCCCTGGGGCTGAACCCCCGCTCCCCGCCTGGTCCCAGACCTCTGCTCTCTCTGTGCCCCCCCCCCCCCGTGCTCTGTGACGTTCCCTTTCCCCCCCCCCCTCCAGCCCCATCACCCACAGCTGTGCCCAGGCCCTTTCTGCCAGTCCCCCCTCTCAGACACAGTCCGTGTAGCTGCTGCGGCCACGTTTGTTCCCCCCCCCCCCCCCCCATCCCCTCACTCCACGGACAGAGCGAGGTCCGTCACCCCGGCCGCCGGGGCTCAGGGCAGGGCGCGGGGCTGATGCTTAGCCGAGGGCACTGCCCGGCCGGGACGCGATGCCCAGGTCGGGCGGGGGGCCGCCGGGGGATGTAGCGCTCGCACATGGATGTCTCTCCGTCTCTAAAAGTCAATACGCTGTTTTAACGGCCCCTGTCACCTGGCTTAGCCGGTCTCACCCGGTCCCTTTGCCCCCTCCCCCCCCCCCCCCCACCCATTACCGGGCCTTTCCCTGCTGCCCGCCCCGACGTGACGGTCCTTTCCCGGGTCCCTGGGTCCTCCCCCTCCTCCCCCTCCTCTCCGGAGCCTCTGTCTGCCGTCGATTAACCCGCGCTTCCCGGACCCTCCGTGGCCGCTGCTTCCAGGGGCTGAGCCCCCCACGGGGACCCGCGCTTCCTCCCAGCCCGTCTGTCCCCAGGGTCCGCGTCCCTGCCGCCTGCGGGTCACCCACACGCCTCCAGTTCGTGCGCGGCTCCTGCGGGTCAGTGGCCGTGGTGACAGAGCAGGCGAACGCCTGGCGGCACTGGGGTCGGCCCGTTTTGGATGTTGGCCGCCTACCACCCCGCACCCCGCCCCCACTTCACGGTGAGAAAACGGGGAACAGGAGGGTTACGGAGTTTCCCGGGGGTTCGGGGCCGGGGGTCCGCACCCGCCTCGCTCCCCCGTTTCTTCTCCGCTTCTTCTGGCCCCTGTTCCTTTTGCTGAAATGGGTCCAGTCACCTGTTAGCGGCACCGCCTTCTCACCGGACCACACCGGGGCCATTGGGCTGAGCGAGAGGACCAGGCTCACGCTCTACCTGCCCCAGCCCTGTGGGGGGGGAGGGGGGGCTAAGGCCTGTGTCCGGTTAAAGACTGTGTTTGAGGCGCCATCTCGGCGAACCCCTTTGTCTTCTGTCTTACCCACGCCAGAGCCCAGCCATTTCCCGTCACCCTACAACCAGCCGCCGTCTCCTTTTGTTCATTTCCCCTTTCGCTTCCTTCGTGGACGCTAATGTGTGTGTGAGTGTGTGTATGTGTGTGAGTGTGTGTGTGAGTGTGTGTATGTGTGAGTGTGTGAGTGAGTGTGTGTGTGTGTGTGTGTGTATGTGTGAGTGTGTTGTGTGTGTGTGTGTGTGTGTGTGAGTGTGTGTGTGTGTGAGAGTGTGTGTGAGTGTGAGAGTGAGTGTGTGAGTGTGTGTGTGTGAGTGTGAGAGTGTGTGTGTGAGTGTGTGTGTGAGTGTGTGTGTGTGAGTGAGTGTGAGTGTGTGTGTGTGTGAGTGAGTGAACGGCCCCGGATCTCTGTGTGTTTATTGTGACGTTGGTCCCCAGAGCGGCCACAGAGCAGTGGGGTGGTCAGTGTGGCCTGTCGGCTTCGGAGGGAAACCACGGGCTTGGACGGCCGGGTCCATAGACTTGACAAGTCCCAATGGCCACCCGGGGCGACATTCACCACGGAGACGCCGAGGACTCCGCGTGTCAGCACTCTCACCAGCTGAGACTTACTCCAGAGAAAGATCCAAAGCAAACCCAGCGAGGGGAAGGTTCGCGGACGGAAGCCCCGAGGAAACGGACACGCGTTAGGAGTTCCCACGGCTTCCCCGAAGCTGCGCCCATGAGTTAGGGCCCTGCGTGCAGAGCGCCCACCAGTGAGCTCACTGGGAACTCTCCAGAACACAGCCAGGAGCCCAGACCTGCCGGCGCCCGCAGCCGGCCCGGCCTGCACCACGTGGTGGACAGAACAACGGGAACCCCGAGCCGCCCGTCCTTCCTGGGAGCGATGGAACCTCGGGCTCCAAACTCCACCGGGGCAAACCCTGACCTGAAGCTCAAACCCTGAAGCCTGCCGTGTGAACTCTTCCCGGCGGCCAGATGGGGAGTTCAGACTCTAACGAATAGTAAACAACAGTTTGCTACAACAAAAAATAAGTCCTAGCTTTGAGGCGAAGGCTCATGTCCGTGTGAACAATTGTAACTGAAACACAATCAGTCACAGTGGGAAGGCTTACAAGTCCGGACTGAATTTAGTGAGGACAGAGTATGGAGAATGGAGACCAAGGACCTCGTCTCTGAATATATCTACATAGATATGCCTCCCAGTGATTCGACTTGCAAATACCCCCTTGGTTGGCCGTTATTTCTGCAAAGATGTGATGGCCAGGTTAACGCTATGTGTTTCCACTGCACAGATGTTAACTATTTCTCATTAACTGTTTGTTCCCACTGCTGAAACTTGTAGCCTTTAAGAACGAGAAAAGTAAAGAATATGGGGTCATAATTCCTGTATTATTAAATGTGCATACCTTGAGATTAAAGAGCGTGTCGTTGCAGGCTTAGGCACGTTTCCAGCTGTCTGCGAGTTTCGCTGGGAGGGAGTGGCGGCTGGGGGGTCCTCTATAAAGACACGGGGCTGGGGATCTAGGGGAACCTGCTCTCTGGGTGCGCTCCCCTTTGTGTTCACACTCCTCCCGTCTCTGTGGCGGGAAGCTGGGTTGCCTCGGAGTGCTTGGTGATGTCATCCTGCTGTTTTTCGGGGTAAAGATTTACAGTACATTTGCTCACAGGCACATTACACACCTCGGAATCGAATGGTCTCGGCTCAGTTGGGTAACTTTAAGGAAACATTGTCCACTGTCATTTGGAGATCCACATATTAAGCATGTCTGTCTTTTCTGATGTTCTGGCATCTGGCACCTTGCTCATACCGTAGAGACTGCTCTTCCCAGGGCTAGATGATTCCTAGAGCAAAGACCCCTCGGTGAGCATGAGAGAGAGAAGGGAGAGGGAGTGGGGGAGAGAGAAACATCGACTGGCGGCCTCCTGCATGCCCCCTACTAGGGATCAAGCCCACAACCTGGGCATGTGCCATGACCAGGAATCAAACCAGTGACCTCATGGGTCGATGCTCAATCCACTGAGCCACACCGCCGGGCCTGAGTGGGCCTTTTACATGCAAACCAGCGTCCAGAGCCCACACCCCTCACCTACCTCTTTTCAAGATCTCAGACCTGGAGCCACTCAACAGTCCAGGGGCAGGTACCAGGCAACCAAGGGACTCGGGTGCTCCGGGGGCTGGTCAAGGCCAGTTTTTCCGTGGGAAGTGCAGCATTTGGGCAATCGAGGCCTCTTCCGTTAACCTTCCCTGCACAGTCCACACCCTCGTCTCTCGGCCTAGGCTCTGTCACAACAAAAAACAATCGTCTTTGAGCATCTCCATATAGCAAAGCATTCCTGTAACAGATACACCGCGGTGTTATCAAGAGGCATCATGAGGAATGGATAGACTTAAAGAAACAGCCAATTAATCCTATAAAGCCATTGCACGCAGATCCATATTTTTGTATCGATTCGATTACTGGTGCTCTTTGGTCAATCGTTACTTGTACTTTGTGTTGAACCACCTCCCCTGTCAATTACATCAATTTAGGCCAGTGGTCGGCAAACTCATTAGCCAACAGAGCCACATATCAACAGGACAACGATTGAAATTTCTTTTGAGAGCCAAATTTTTAAACTTAAACTTCTTCTAACACCACTTCTTCAAAATAGACTCGCCCAGGCCGTGGTATTTTGTGGAAGAGCCACACTCAAGGGGCCAAAGAGCTGCATGTGGCTCGTGAGCCGCAGTTTGCTGACCACGTGTTTAAGCCATCCTCACACATGGGGAAAGCAGCGCCTCTCTTGCCACTTCCATGGTCTTAAATTCCACGCAGCACCAAGTGATTCTTTATATTTTATTGTGTTTTTTTTTAGAGGAAGGGAGAGGGATAGAGAGTGAGAAACTGAGCAGCTGCCTCCTGCACACAAACACACACACCCCTCACTGGGGATGTACCTGCAACCAAGGTACCTGCCCTTCCTTGACCGGAATCGACCCCGTGATCCTTCAGTCTGCAGGCAGGGCCCAAGTGATCCTTTCAAAAAAAGGCTGATGATGTCACCACTCTACTCAAGGTCTGCCCACTTCCCTATGTACTAACTACATTTTTAAAATTATTTTTAACTATTTTTTTTATTTTTCAATTACAGTTGACGTTAGTTTCAATTGTACAACATGTACTATGTTTTCTTTTTTAATATATTTTATTGATTTTCTAGAGAGGAAGGGAGAGGGATAGTTAGAAACAGCAGCTGCCTCCTGCACACTCCCCACTGGGGATGTTCCCGCAACCAAGGTACATGCCCTTGACCGGAATCGAACCCGGAACCCTTCAGTCCGCAGGCCGATGCTGTATCCACTGAGCCACACCGGTCAGGGCTGTCCTGTTTTCTTATCCATGTTCTTAATGCTCTGAATGCCGGGCCTTGCTCACAGCGGGGACCCAGCTCCTTGCAGGGCCAGCCAATTCGAAGGGAGAGCAAGCTGTTCTTAGGGGGAATGTCCTTCCCGTGCAAATTAAACCACCCAGAACCCCTACCCGGAACCGCCTGCTGCTTCTGGCCCAACATTCTGTCCTCGCCTCCCCAGGGCCTGCCTGGGACCAGACAGAGAGGGAAGAAGGCCTATTCCCTCAAGTCGGCCGCCAGTGTTCCAACTGGCCAGTTCTCCGCTGTTTCCCGGGCTCCGCCTTGCCTTTCCCGTGGGAAAACCCTGATAAAAGTTCTGGACGGAGTTGGAGGTCCGTGCGTTTAGTCAAGTGTTAGGGCGGGACTTCCGGCAGTCACTTGGCGGTTAGGTCCGGAGAGAAGTCGGGGGCCGAGGGCAATTCCGCGCCTTGGCAGTTGCTTTGCCTGCGGGCGAAGGTCTTGGGCCGCTTCTTCCGCCAGCTGTGCCCACCGACAAGTGGCGGGTCCGAGGCGGCGTCCCAGGCTTCAGGGGAGAAGGTGGGGTTGGACAGCTCCCCACATCCGGTTGCCTGTAGGGAGAAAAACTACAAAACCCAGGAGGCTCCGCGGCGCCGGGCCAATCACGGCCCAGAACAGGGTCGTTTCCTGCGGCGCGCTGGTGGGCGGGACTTCCGGTCCCTGTGGGAACTTGTCATCTGCCTGTGCCTGGTCGCTCTCTTCGGCAGTGGAAGCCACGGCCGGGGCCTCGCGTGCACCTCACGGGCGGGGGCTGAGCTCGGAGTGCGCCCCTCAGCCGCGGTCACCCCGCTCCTGACCGGGAAGGGGTGGCAGCCGCCTGAGGCGGTGGCACCTACCTCGGCCTCCGCCCGTCCGGACCGCGCTTGGCCCACGGGGTCCCGCGATGGCGGCGGCGCAGGTGAGCGGACGGTGGTTCGGGAGGGCTCCCTGGCCCGGCGGAGGCCGCGTCAGCCGCCGGATCCCGCTTGTTCCCGGCCGTTTATGTGGAGCAGTGTCGTCGCTTCCCTCCCAGGGCTCCCATCGCGCTGGGAGATCTCGCCGCCACCGCCATCGGCTGGTCCTGACCCCGCACCCCGCTCCCCAGCCGACCTCTGACCTCCGTTCTCCGCTGGGCCACTGTGGCGCAGGCTCACCAGCGGGTCGTGCCCCGTTCTCCTCCATCCCCGACCTTTGTCCTTACACTGGCTTTTTCCTGGAGACGGTGTCTTTTTTTAATTTACTTTAAATTGATTTCAGAGACGGAGAGAGAGAGAGAGAGAGAGAGAGAGAGAGAGAGAGAGAGAGAGAGATCAACGGTGAGAGAATCGTTGATTGGCTGCCACCTTGGGGATGGCAACCCCCGGCATGTGCCCTGACCTGGAATCCAGCCGTGAGGTCCTGGTTCGTAGGGCGATGCTCACCCACTGAGCCACAGGCTGTATGAGACTGTCTTATTTTTTTAAATATTTTTATTGATTTCAGAGAGGAAGGGAGAGGGAGAGAAAGATAGAAACAGCAATGATGAGAGAGAATCGTTGATTGGCTGCCTTCTGCACGCCCCCCACTGGGGATCGAGCCCGAAACTGGGAATCGATCCAGGACCTCCTGGTTCATAGGTCGATTCTCAACCACTGAGCCACGCCGGCCGGGCTCTCTGCACCTTTTCCATCCAGAGAGACATCGCTGATCCCATCCAGCAGCCCCCAGACCAACGCTGCTGCCTCTGTCTTACTTTGCAGGTGTCTGTGACCTTCGAGGACGTGGCCGTGACCTTCTCCCAGGAGGAGTGGGGGCAGCTGGACGTGGCCCAGAGGACCCTGTACCAGGAGGTGATGCTGGAGACCTGCAGGCTCCTGGCGTCTCTGGGTGAGTCCTCCCCGGCTCTGCCATGTGGGGGACCCCCGTCCCCTCCTTCACCCTGTCCTCTGGCTCCGGGCCTGCTGTGGTCAGCCGTTCCTCCTCCCACGGCTTGTCATCTTCTGGGCTCGCCTCTGCCTGCCGGGCCTCCTTGTAGCGCAGAGAGGGGTGGACAAAACGCATAGCTTGCCTTTGGTCACAGCCCATCGCTGGGGGGGTGTTGGGAGGAAGCGGGGGAGTCTCACAGAACCCAAAGGCAGGCATTCCAGCTGGAATGACCTCCTGGTTCATAGGTCAACGCTCAACCACTGAGCCACGCCGGCTGGGCTAGGCCAGTGGTCGGCTAACTCATGAGTCAACAGAGCCAAATATCAACGGTACAACGATTGAAATTTCTTTTGAGAGCCAAATTTTTTAAACATAAACTTCTTCTAACTCCACTTCTTTAAAATAGACTCGCCCAGGCCGTGGTATTTTGTGGAAGAGCCACACTCAAGGGGCCAAAGAGCCGCATGTGGCTCTCGAGCCACAGTTTGCCGACCACGGGGCTAGGTTAACACTTACAGTTGAGAGGCAGGTTTAGCCAAAACCAGTTTGGCTCAGTGGATAGAGCGTCAGCCTGCGGACTGAAAGGTCCCAGGTTCGATTCCGGTCAAGGGCATGTACCTTGGTTGCGGGCACATCCCCGGTAGGGGGTGTGCAGGAGGCAGCTGGTTGGTGTTTCTCTCTCATCGATGTTTCTAGCTTTCTATCCCTCTCCCTTCCTCTCTGTAAAAAAAAATCAATAAAATATATTTTTTTAAAAAAAGAGAGGCAGTTTAGAGATTTCTCATAAACTCTCTGTGCCCACACCTGCACTGCTTTCCCCACTATCTACACTCCCCCTGCAGCGGCACATGCGTTACAGCTGATGAACTACACTGACACATGATAATCACCCAAAGCCCATAGTGGACACAGGGTTCCCTCGTGCTGTTGTACATTCTTTTGGTTTGGACAAATGTATAATGAAAGTCATGAGTCCATCCTTATAGTATCGTCGAGTATCCTTGCTGCCCTGAAAATCCTGTTTGCGTCCTGGCTGGTTTGGCTCAATGGGTAGAGCGTCGGCCTGTGGACTGAAGGGTCCCGGGTTCGATTCCAGTCGGGGACACATGCCCGGGTTGCGGGCTTGATCCCCATTGCGGGGGGTGTGCAGCTGATCAATGATTCTCATCATTGATGTTTCTATCTCTCCTTTCCTCTCTGAAATCAATAAAAATGTTTAAAAAAAAAAATCCTGTTGGCCCCGTCTATTCATCTCTATCCCCCACCAACCCCTGGCAACTAGCAATCTATATTACTGACCCCCTTGTGTGTTATTTTAGAATTTCATACAGTTTCCTCTTGGCTGCCTTCACTGAAAAATACATATTTGAGGTTCCTGCATGCGTTATGAGGGCTTGACGGCTCATTTCTTTTTAGCTTTGAATAACATTCCGTCGTGTGGATGTACGATAGTTTTATCCGTTTACCTCCTGAGGAACATCTCTATTGCTTTCAAGTTTTGGCAGTTATGAATAAAGCTGCCATAAATATCCGTATGCAGTTTTTTGTGTGACTGGTACCGTGTTTTCCATTTTAAATTCCAATTGTTTTTCATTTTAAGTTCCATTTCTGGTATAGAGGAAAGCAGTTGACTTTTGTACATTAACCTTATATCCTGCAACCTTGCTGTAATTGCTTATTAATTCCAGATGTCTTTTGTTCATTATTTTGGATTTTCTAAATAGGTGATCTTGTCATCTGCCAATAAAGACAGTTTTATTTCTTCCTTTTCGATTTGTATACCTTTGATTTAATTTTCTTGTCTAATTGCATTAGCTAGTACTTTCAGTATGATGTTGAAAATTGAGGTGAGGCCCTAGCTCAGTGGTCGGCAAACTCAGTCCACAGAGCCAAATGTCAACAGTACAACGATTGAAATTTCTTTTGAGAGCCAAATTTTTTAAACTTAAACTTCTTCTAACGCCACTTCTTCAAAATAGACTCGCCCAGGCCGTGATATTTTGTGGAAGAGCCACACTCAAGGGGCCAAAGAGCCGCGGTTTGCTGACCACTGCCCTAGTTGGTTTGGCTCAGTGGAAAAATAGAGGCGAGAGAGGACATCTTTGCCTTGTTCTTTTTTTTTTTTTTAATATATTTTATTGATTTTTTACAGAGAGGAAGAGAGAGGGATAGAAAGTTAGAAACATCGATGATAGAGAAACATCGATCAGCTGCCTCCTGCACAACCCCACCAAGGGTGTGCCCACAACCAAGGTACATGCCCTTGACCGGAATCGAACCCGGGACCTTTCAGGCCGCAGGTCGACGCTCTATCCACTGAGCCAAACCGGTTTCGGCTTTGCCTTGTTCTTGATCTTAGTGGGAAAGCGTCAAGTTTCTCACCTTTAATTAGGATATTAACTAGTGTTTTTTATAGATGTCCTTTATCAGTTTGAGAAAGTTCCCCTCTATATCCCTAGTTTGCTGAGAGTCTCCTCTGTGTGTGGGTTTTTTTATTGAATGAATGTTGGATTTTATCAAATGTCTTTCTGCATCAATGATATGGTTATATGATTTTCTTCTTTAGCCAGTTAATGTGATGGATTACATTGATTTTCAAATGTCCAACCAGGTTTGTATACCTGGGATAAATCCCACTTGGTTGCGGTATATGTTTTATACAGTGTTGGGTTTGACTTGTGCTCCTGTCTTGTGGAGGATTTTTTGCATTTATGTGCATGAGAGAGACTGTAGTTTTCTTGACTGTCGTTGTCTGGTTTCGGTATCAGGGTAACGCTGGCCTCGCGGGTTGAGTTAGGAAATAGCTCCTCTGCTTCTACCCCTGGAGGAGATTGTAGGGAATTGATATCAGCTCTTCCTTTGGTGTTTGGTGGAATTCACCCGTGGACCCTGCTTTTCCTTTTGGAAGGTGATTAATTATTATTATTATTATATTTTATTGCTTTTTCACAGAGAGGAAGGGTGAGGGATAGAAAGTTAGAAACATCGATGAGAGAGAAACATCGACCAACTGCCTCCTGCACACCCCCCACCGGGAACGTGCCCGCAACCAAGGCACATGCCCTTGACCGGAATCGAACCTGGGACCTTTCAGTCTGCAGGCTGACGCTCCATCCACTGAGCCAAACCGGACAGGACTGGAAGGTGGTTAATTATGGATTCGGTTTCCTCAGTAGATGTCGGCCTGTGCAGATGGGCTGTGTCTTCCTGAGCGGTGGTTCTGCAGTTGGTTTCCGGGGCGCAGCGTTTTGTTTGCACGGACGGGAGCAGCTCCGTGTCCGGAAGTCCCGCCTGGTCGGAGAGGTTTTCTTTTTCTCGCCCAAACCCAGTTTTCTCCTTCTCTCCCCGCGAACAGGTTGCCCTTTGTCCAAACCAGAGCTGATCTCCCCGTGGGAGCACAGCCCCGAGTTACAGGCCTGGAAGGAAGGACTCTCCGCCTGCTCCTGCCCAGGTGGGTGCCAATAGCCAGCCAGGCGGGGTCACGGCCGCTTGCAGACAGCAGCGAGGTGACAGCCCCTGGCATTGGCGGGAGTCTCCTCGTGTGGCGTCCGGTGGGTCCATAGCATGGAGCCTTCTAACTGGGGGGCCTTCTGTCCCTCCGCTCCAGCCCTGTCACACTCTTCACTGCTCCCGGCTGGGTCCACAAGTGCGTTATGTGAGGAACCCATAACAAAAGCTAACAGCCAGCCCTAGCGGGTTTGGCTCAATGGATAGAGCGTCAGTCTGCGGACTGAAAGGTTCCAGGTTCGATTCCGGCCAAGGGCACATGCCTGGGTTACAGGCTTGATCCCCAGTGAGGGGTGTGCAGGAGGCAGCCAATCAATGATTCTCTCTCATCATTGATGTTTCTATCTCTCTCCCCCTCTCCCTTCCTCTCTGAAATCAATAAAATATTAAAAAAAAAAAAAAAAAAGCTAGCAGCCAGCCCTGGCCAGGTGGCTCGGTTGAGTGGACATTGTCCTGTGCACCAAAAGGTTGTGGGTTCGATTCCCAGTCAGGGCACTTGCCTAGGTTTTGGGTTCGATCCTTGGTTTGGGCACATATGGGAGGCAACCAGTCGATGTTTCTCCCTCCCCTCTCTCTCCCTTCCTCTCTGTCTCAAATCAGTAAACACATCCTCGGGTTAGGATAAGCCAGTGGTCGGCAAACTCATTAGTCAACAGAGCCATATATCAACAGTACAACGATTGAAATGTCTTTTGAGAGCCAAATTTTTTTTTTTAAATATTTTATTGATTTTCTACAGAGTGGAAGGGAGAGGGATAGAGAGTTAGAAACATCGATGGGAGAGAAACATCGATCAGCTGCCTCCTGCACACCCCCTACTGGGGATGTGCCTGCAACCAAGGTACATGCCCTTGACCGGAATGGAACCTGGGACCCTTCAGACCACAGGCCGACGCTCTATCCACTGAGCCAAACGGGCCAGGGCAAGAGAGAGAGAGCCAAATTTTTTAAACTTAAACTATATAGGTAGGTACATTGTTATTAACTTAATTAGGGTACTCCTAAGCTGGCCTTTGCTAAAAACTCAAGGGGCCAAAGAGCCACATGTGGCTCGCGAGCCGCAGTTTGCCGACCACTGGGATAAGAAATAAAATAAGATAAAATAAAAGCTAACGTACACGGATATTTTTATGCTTGGTGTCTGGCACCAAACCGAACATGGTAAATGAGGTATTTCGCTCATCCTCCCACAGTCCTCCCAGGCAGGCCGCACCGGGCTTCCCGCTTCCTCTGTGTGGCCACTTCTACCGCACGGAGCCTGAGGACTCGGCTCAAGGGCGGCCCGTCCAGGCAGCCTCCCGCCTTCTGACTCCGTCCAGGCCGCAGGCGCCCGTCGCTGGCCCCTGGCAGCACCTTGAAATGCTCTAGCTTTGAGCAGACTCGCCACACACAGTGTCTTCATTACTCTGCACCTGCCCCTGCTCTCCGACACCCTGTCCCCCGGCTGGCCTTTCCCTCTGCGTCTCCCCTCGAAGGGTTTCACGAGTCCATGAACCAGAACGCAGATTTGAAAACACAGCGGGTACAGACCACTGTTTTCTTCCCTTTGCTCTCACTGAAATGTGATTTCATTTCTTCTGTGTCGCCGTCACCAATAAGCCCGTTTGTTTGTTGAATTCCGAATTCCCTTCAGGTGACGGCATAAAACCCAAGACCACAGAGCCTCCCCCTTCCCGCCAGGCCTCGTCTGAGGGCATCTCACTCCAGGAGCTACTGACTCGGCGACTCTTGGGGAACACCCAGGTGAGACGAGGCAAGGACCAGGACGGGCCGTCAGACGTTGAGGAAGGCCACCCGAGACCAGGGAGGGAGCCCCTGAGAGACAAGCTCCCTGGGAAGCTGAGTCCTGAACGGGACAGTTTCGGGCGAGACGAAGGTCTGCACGCCAGGACTGTCCAGGAGCCAGTCTGTGCCGACGCTCCCCCTGCACGAGCCTCCCAGGGACCAGTGAACGGGCCCTCTATTCGTGAAGGGAAACAGCCCTACAGGTGTGAGGAGTGCGGGAAACTGTTCAACAAGAGATGCTTCCTGGTTCGACATAAGCGCATCCACGCTGCAGTGAAGCCCTACGAATGCACCGAGTGTGGGAAGGCCTTCAGCAAGAGCACCCACCTCCTGCAGCACCAGGTGACCCACACCGGGGAGAGGCCCTATGAGTGCCTGCAGTGTGGGAAGGCCTTCGGCCTCCAGGAACACCTCACCAGGCACCGGCGGGTCCACACCGGGGAGAAGCCCTACGTGTGCAGTGAGTGTGGGAAGGCCTTCACCCACCGCTACAGTTTGGTCCTGCACAACAGGAGCCACACCGGAGAGAAACCCTTCGTGTGCAAAGAATGTGGGAAAGCCTTCCGGGACAAGACTGGTTTTCTCCGACACTGCATCATCCACACGGAAGAGAAGCCCTTTGTGTGCGTGGAGTGTGGGAAGGCCTTCAACCGCAGATCCCACCTCACGTGGCACCAGCGGATTCACAGCGGACTGAGGCCCTTCCAATGCAAGGAATGCGGCAAGACCTTCTGCGACAGCATAGACCTCATTCAGCACTACGTCGTCCACACTGGAGAGAGGCCGTACGGGTGCCTCGAGTGTGGGAAGACCTTCAACCACAGGTCTCACCTTAAGCAGCACCAGCGGAGTCACACCGGGGAGAAGCCATACGTGTGTGGTGAGTGCGGCAAGGCCTTCACCCACTGCTCCACTTTAATCGTGCATAAGAGGGCCCACACTGGAGAAAAACCCTATGAATGCAAGGAATGTGGCAAAGCCTTCGGCAGTCGGTCAGACCTCATTCGGCACTTCAGCATCCACACCGGAGAGAAGCCCTATGAGTGCGGTGAGTGTGGGAAGGCCTTCAACCGCAGGTCAGACCTTACAAGACACCAGCAGATTCACAGCGGAGAGAAGCCCTACGAGTGCAGTGAGTGTGGCAAAGCCTTTTGCCAGAAGGCTAACCTCATTCGACACACCATCATCCACACGGGGGAAAAGCCCTTTGAGTGCCTCGAGTGTGGGAAGACCTTCAACCACAGGTCCTACCTCAAGAGGCACCAGCGGATCCACACCGGGGAGAAGCCGTACATGTGTGGTGAGTGTGGCAAGGCCTTCACCCACTGCTCCACTTTCATCTTGCATAAGAGGGCCCACACTGGAGCAAAACCTTTCGAGTGTAAGGAATGTGAGAAAGCCTTCAGCACTAGGAAAGCCCTCATCAAACACATCAGCACCCACGCCGGAGAGAAGCCCTATGAGTGCGGTGAGTGTGGGAAGGCCTTCAACCGCAGGTCAGGCCTCACAAGGCACCAGCGGATTCACAGCGGCGAGAAGCCCTGTGAGTGCATGGAGTGTGGGAAAACCTTCTGCTGGAGCACTAACCTCATTCGACACGCCATCATCCACACCGGGGAGAAGCCCTGTGAGTGAATGGAGTGTGGGAAGACCTTTGGTCACAGCTCATCCCTCAGTCAGCATCAAAAAGTTCACACGGGGAGAAACCCTGTCAATAGAACAGAAGTGGGAAAACCCTTCCCAAGTGGACAATCCTCAGTCAACCTTTAAGAACTCCTGTTGTGGGAAAACTTTGAATGTAAACACTTTGGAAAATATTTTACCAGAATCTGTTAGTTTATACCAAAGAATCCCCCCAGGTTTCCCTGTGAGAAAACCTGCTGCAGGATATTGGTTGTCATCTAATGAGTCATGTTGGGAATGACTCAGCCTAGAATCTTATTCTGCATCTGAGAATTCATCCAAGAGAGGGATCCGATCTCTACTGTGCACTTAGCAAAAACTTCAGCCACATCTTTTGCAGTTTAACACTGCGAAATTATCTCAGGGATAATTTTAAAGCAAGAGGAGACGGAGAAGTGAAACAAATGCAAGCACCGTTTCCTTCAGACTTCCGTGAGAAGCCTATGGCAATTCGTCATCCCTCACGTCCTATGGGGAACAGGCAGGATTGTTTCAGACATCAGAAGGCCTTATTCCGCCCTTTGTCTTGTGTATGCATTCACTTCAGTCCAGTATCAGGAGAGTTAGACAGTTGAGGGCATGTCAGAAAACACTGCTTGAAAGCTTTTGTTCTACAGCGTTCTTTCTACCTGTGGGCAGCACAAGTCTATGAGAAATAAGAAGGCTTAAGAGATGAAATGCTTTTATATTGAGATGCACATATCGTACAGGAGAAGCCTATGAGACTTAAAATTCCTGTTGGAATGACAAAACGTTGAAAAAAGGTGTATGTATAAATTGGAAATTTTTAAAAATGTCATGGCTTTTGTTTCTTCATATGGCTTTAACCACCCTAAAAGCATTCTTCACCTTGATCTACTTCGTGTGGTTTTTTTTCTCTGTTTTTCTGTGGGGTGAGGATGACAGTGTCGCTCTGTAACCTTCCCAGATGGGTCCCAGTTATACGCTCTGATTGTGATTTCTGAGCTCTTTCAGTCCTTCTGCGAGAGGCTTCCATCTCCGCAATTTTCTCGGGGTTGAATTTGAGCCAAAAGAAAACACTTGGCTGAACTAAGTTAAAAAATAATGTTAAAGTCAGAGAAACACACAATGCCCCATTGGATGCCTGAAATCAAGCATAGTCCTGAACCCCCCTTTATATGTTTTATTTTCTGTAGATATTTCCTATATATAGCGTGGAAATGCTGAAAAGATGATTCATGTCCTGGGTGAGCTGGAGCAGGTACAGTGTGAGATTTCATCGTGCCTGCAATTTAATTTATGAATTACTTCTGGACTTTTCCGTTTAATATTTTTAGATGGTGGATGACTGTGGGTAAAAAAAAAACTTAGGAAAGTGAAACCACCCATAAGGAGGCACTAATGTTCTTATTTATTGAGCAACATGTGACAGACAATTTTTACGTGAATTCCCCCGAGGGCCTCAGTATTTGCCATCGTAGTATTCCCCATGGTAGTCTGGGTGACCCCTCAGTTCTCAAACTTGCCCGAGCACCACAGGATTTCCTCGAAGCAAAGTGCCCCAATGTCCCCAGCGTTTCCGATTCACAAGGTCCGGATGGGACCACAGAGCCGGCTTTTCCAACAGGTACCAAGGTCCTGCGGACAGCTTGATGTGAGGGCAGGCATAGCTTCCAGGCTCACGGAAATTTGGGTGTTAATTTAAAATATAGTTTTGCCCTGATCGGTGTGGCTCAGTGGATAGGGTGTCTGCCTGCAGACTGAAAGGTCCCAGATTCAATTCTGGTCAAGGGCATGTACCTTGGTTGGGGGCACATACCCAGCAGGGGTTGTGCAGGAGGCGGCTGATCGATGTTTCTCTCTCATCGAAGTTTCTAACTCTCTATCCTTCTCCCTTCCTCTCTGTAAAAAATCAATAAAATATATTTTTAAACTATATATCCTATCTAATAAAAGAGTAATATGCAAATTGACCATCACTCCAACACACAAGATGGCTGCCCCCATGTGGACACAAGATGGGCAGTTGGGAGGAACCAGGCCTGCAAGGGAGGGCAGTTGTGGGCAGGGGAGGGCAGTTGGGAGGGACCAGGCCTGCAAGGGAGGGCAGTTGTGGGCAATCAAGCCTGCAGGGGAGGGCAGTTAGGGGTGAAGTTGGCGGCGAGGAGGGAAGTTGGCGGTGACTGGGCCTGCAGGGAAGGGCAGTTGGGGGGACCCAGGCCTGCAGGGGAGAGAGGTTGGGGGGGACCCAGGCCTGCAGGGGAGAGAGGTTGGGGGGGACCAGGCCTGTAAGGAAGGGCAGTTGGGGGGGGACCTGGCCTGCAGGGGAGGGCAGTTAGGGGTGACCAGGCCTGCAGGGGGGGCAGTTAGGGGCGATTGGGCTGTCAGGGAGTGGTTAGGGGGTGATCAGGCTGGCAGGCAGAAGTGGGTAGGGGCAATCAGGATGGCAGGCAGGCGAGCAGTTGGGAGCCAGCAGTCCTGGATTGTGTGAGGGATGTCCGACTGCCCATTTAGGCCCGATTCCAGTAGGATTGGGCCTAAACGTGCAGTCGGACATCCCTGGAGGGTTCCCAGATTGCAGAGGGTGCAGGCCGGGCTGAGGGACACTCCCCTACCCCCCACCCCCCTGTGCACGAATTTCGTGCACCGGGCCTCTAGTATACATACATATATATATATATATATATATATATATATATATATATATATATATAGTTTTTACTGATATCAGAGGGAGAGAGAGAAACATCACTGATGAGAGAATCACTAATTGGCTGCCTCCTGCACACCCCACACTGGGGACCGAGCCTGTGCCCTGACCGGGAATCCAGCCCCTAACTGTGACCTCCTGGCTCACGGGTGGAGGCTCAGCCACTGAGCCACGCCAGCCCCCAAGCAAAAATGTGTTTTCAAGAGAAAGCGAAACCCCGCCCCTGTGTTTGGAAACCTGGCTCTATTTCCGGTCTGTTTCAGCGGCAGCGCGGTGGGTTGCCATGGAGAAGGAGCGGCGCATGCGCTCGGAGGCGCAATAGACTGCATTGCCTAGCGCTGGGCCAATGGCGGCACAGGAGAGGGGCGTTTCCTGCGGCAGGGGGCGGGACTTCCTGTGCATTTCCGGAGTCCTTCCGCGGGCGGCTGCTGGTTGGGCCGTGACCACGTGGCCCCCGGCGCCCCGCGTGGGCGCGACTCCGTGGCCGAGCCGGGAAGACGGTGACGTGGCCGCAGCCCCCGCGCCTGTGCGACGGCGACGCCCGCTCCGGCTCCGTGGCCGGCGCCTCGACCGCCCAAGGCTGCGCCCCGGGCCCGGGGGCGTGTTAGGCCTTTTCGCTCCGACGCCCGGAGGGAGACACGCACCGGGGGTCCCCGCCCGGTCACCTGCCTCCCGGGGCCCCTCGCCGCCCACTCGGCCCCGCGGTTGGGGCGGCGGCGCTGATGAATCCCGCGCAGGTGAGTGTGGGGTCCCTCGGGGCCTCGCCCTGTCACGCCTTCCTGGCCCCCCTCCCGCTCCCGGGGATGACGGCGGCCTGGGGTCGTGGCGTCCCTGCGAGGGGTCGCCTCTGGGCCGGGGCCAGCGTCCAGGCCTCGGGGTGTGCGCTGGGAAGGAGGTCGGGCTGGGCGGCCCGGGCCCGGGCACAGGCGTGTGCAGAGGCCTGGAGGTGGGACCGGGTGGGGGGTGACCCGGGCCTCCATTGCGACTTCTGGGGACGTGCGGGCGGGAGCCGGGGCTGGCGGGGCAGCTTGGGGAGCGGCGCTTCCCGTGGGAAAGTTGGGGGAGCAGAGGACGGGGCTGATGGAAGGCACATTTCCTTCCTCGGGGTCCCCCTGGCGGCGGAACGGAGACTGGCAGTGAGGCGGGCGGGAGGAGAGCGGGGAGCGTGTGGACGGACGGCCTCGGAGCCCCCGTCGCTGGAGGGTCTGGGAGGCCCCGGACACCAGGAGAACGGGCCGGCGTGGAGTGTGGGGGCCCTGCCTGCCAGACCCGCCGTCCACATGGTACTGTCCCCGGACAATCCGGGGCCCGGGCTGCCTGTCACCGCCTGAGCCAGTTCGGCAGACACAGGGTTGAATCCTACCTGAGCGCCTTTCCAATCCTGCGCGCCGCGTGGGAGAGCAGCGGGTCACCCGTGAATGTCTGCTCTGCCCCCCCATTAGCCAGCCGCCTATTCTGGGTAGGAGGATGCAGTTTGGGGGGGCGGGGGAGTAGGCCAAAGGGTGTGCCAGGTGGGCAGGTAATGTGGGCTGGAGATTTGCAAAGGGCCGGGGGTCCTCACAGGGCTGGGGGCTCGGGTTTCTGCTACTGGATTATTAATCTTTTTGTGATGACGGGGAGGACCGGCTGCATTTCCAGGGGCTCTCAGGTCTCACGTGCAGACCTCAGCCCCGTCAGGATGTGTGTTCTTGAATCAGAACAAAACAGTCGCGGTTAACAGAGCACGATTCCTATTTCCTACAATGACAGCTGCTCCCCGTTAGTCTGTTTCTGCCCCGAACAGTATCTGTCGGCTCTCCTGCTGCCCCCGCTCTGGGCTGGACTCGGTGGTCAGAGGGTTGAGGGGACAGCGGGCGCTAGCGGAGCCACAGCCTGGTGTCTCCTGGGAGTTGGGGGCCAGGGAGGACCGGGACCCGGGGTGCCCTTGTGAGCAGTGAGGTCTGGGAGGGAGGCCGGGGAGCGGTGAGGGCTGGGAGGGAGGCCGGGGAGCGGTGAGAGCTGGGAGGGAGGCCGGGGAGCGGTGAGGGCTGGGAGGGAGGCCGGGGAGCGGTGAGAGCTGGGAGGGAGGCCGGGGAGCGGTGAGGGCTGGGAGGGAGGCCGGGGAGCGGTGAGGGCTGGGAGGGAGGCCGGGGAGCGGTGAGGGCTGGGAGGGAGGCCGGGGAGCGGTGAGGGCTGGGAGGGAGGCCCGGGGAGCGGTGAGGGCTGGGAGGGAGGCCGGGGAGCGGTGAGAGCTGGGAGGGAGGCCGGGGAGCGGTGAGGGCTGGGAGGGAGGCCGGGGAGCGGTGAGGGCTGGGAGGGAGGCCGGGGAGCGGTGAGGGCTGGGAGGGAGGCCGGGGAGCGGTGAGGGCTGGGAGGGAGGCCCGGGGAGCGGTGAGAGCTGGGAGGGAGGCCCGGGGAGCGGTGAGGGCTGGGAGGGAGGCCGGGGAGCGGTGAGAGCTGGGAGGGAGGCCGGGGAGCGGTGAGGGCTGGGAGGGAGGCCCGGTGAGCGGTGAGGGCTGGGAGGGAGGCCGGGGAGCGGTGAGGGCTGGGAGGGAGGCCTTGCTGCCTGAGGGCTGACCTGTCCCCTCCCTCAGGCCCGTGTGACCTTCGAGGACGTGTTCGTGTACTTCTCCCGGGAGGAGTGGGGGCTCCTGGACGAGGCTCAGCGGCGCCTGTACCGCGACGTGATGCTGGAGAACTTCGCCCTCGTGTCCTCCCTGGGTGAGTGCCGGGTCCGCCATCTGTTGCTGTGGGAAATCCCCCCAGGCTTCTGGGCTGAAAACACGGATTACCTCACAGGTCCTGTGGGTCAGGCATCGGGCACATCCCAGGGGCACCTGCAGCGCCAGGCCTCTGTGACCTCGGGGTCGCCTGTCCGGGCTGCCGTCTCACCTCAGGGCTCAGGCTGGGGCGAAGCTCCTTTCCAGGTCACACACCCAGCGGGGGGCTGGTCAGAGCCCGTCCTCGGTTTCTTCCTTTTTTTTTTAAATGTTTTTCTTGGTTTCATAGAGGAAGTGAGAGGGAGAGAGAGAAACTTCAGTGATGAGAGGGAATCATTGACTGACTTCCTCCTGCAGGCCCCCCAACTAGGGACCGAGCCCGAAACCGGGCATCGAACCCGGGACCCTTTAGTGCACAGGCCGATGCTCTATCCACTGAGCCACACCGGCCGGGGCCCTTCCTGTTTCTTGCCATGTTGTCTTCCTGAGCAGGCAAGAGGCAGTTGATGTCTAAGAGCGTGAGACAGCGTCCAAGGTAGATTTCGGTATTTTGTGACCTGTCTCCAGAAGTGACGTCCCGTCGTTTTTTGCCATCTTCTCTCGATTAGGAGAGTTTTCAGGTTCATCCGCACTCCGTCGGCGTGGATGCCCGCGGGGGTGTGAACCCAGTTCCCGGGGCCCCGTTCGCTCTCCCCATCCCCCCACGGGGCAGCTTTCTGTCTCAGGGCCTGTCGAGGCACCGCTCCTCCTCTCAGAGCGGCCCCCTGTCCGTCTCCTGCCCGAAGCGGTGAGACACAGGATTGGCTGGCGTGAGTTACCAGTCGGCCCAGCAGACCCCAGGCGGCCGGGCGACCCCCTGGGGGTGTGACTGTCTAAGTCCTCGGCCTCTCTGTTCCCAGGTTCTGCCCCAGGCCCCCGGCTGCCCCGGGGGTTGTAGGCCCCGACATGATCGGTTCCTGCAGAGCCTTCTCACGAGATCTTCCTCACCCTCCTTTCCTCTCCGTGGGAGGGCCGCCCGGGTCACTGCCAGCCGCTCACCAGCCTTCTTTCCCCTCAGGACTCGCCGTGTCCAGGTCCCCTGTGGCCACCCACGCGGAGTAGGCGCAGCGCCCGGGTTCCTGAGAAGGGGGCGCAGCGCCCGGCCCCGCGGAGGAGACGGGGGAGGCCTGGCCCTGTGAGAAGCGGTGGGAGCGTGGCTCGGGGCGCATCGAGGCTGTCTGCTGCGTGGCGTGTCCCCCGGATTTCTGTCAGCGTCCGTGGCTAACCCATCCTCCTCCTCGGCCCCGTTGGATTTGGTTGGATTTGGTTTGTTTTGTTCTCACCTCACCTGAGGGTACGTGTCTAGAGAGAGAAACATGGATGTGACAGTGATACATGGATCAGGTGCCTCGTACACACCGACTGAGGATTGAACCTGCAGCCCAGGGGCGTGCCGAGGCCTTCGGGCGTGCGGGACGGGGCTGCGGCCGCTGAGCCCCCGCGGGCTCCTGGCCTGCGTCCGGCTTTGCTCAGTCCGGCCCTGACCTGGGGTCCTTGTCCCTTCCCACCCCGGCCCTGGGTCTTGTCTGCTCTTCGCTTCTTCCCGTTCACGGGCGGCTGTCCACAGGCCTGCCTTCCCCCGAAGGCCCAGCTGCAGCCAGACCTCTGTGGCCTTCCACAGCACTCGGCCGTCACGGGGCCTTGGCCTTGGCCTTGGGAGACCGAGCCTCTCCTCCTCGCACTGTTCCCATCCATGTATGTGTGTGTATATAGTTTTGTAATTGTTCTCAGAGGGAGGGAGAGAGAGAAACATCCATGATGAGAGAGAATCATGGATCGGCTGCCTCCCGGGAATCGAACCCTGACCTCCTGGTTCATAGGTTGGTGCTCACCCACGGAGCCACGCCGGCCGGGCTGTTTCCATCCTTACACCCTCTCCCCTGTGGCGGGTCCTTCGTTCTGTGACCTCTGAGGCACCCCCCTTCCCCGCCCCCCGCCCCCAGCAGGCAGTGCTTCCGGGTCTCCGCCGGAAAGGAGCAGGGAAAGGGCTTAACCAACGGGTGTTGCCCCATCAGCAGGTCAGACTCCAGACTCAGCACCGCCCTGCGCTGCAGTGAACTCTCCCGGGAGGGGAGGCCGGCGCCCAGGCAGCTCTGAGGCCTGGGAGTGCGTTCAGGGAGGGACCCGCAGCCACAGCCAGGCCTCAGGTGAGCAGCAGGTTCGCCTGGGGGGAGTGCGCAGCGTGTGAGGCCCTGGCGCGGTTCTGCTTCCGTCCAAAGCCCAGCTCCCACGCGAGGCAGGTTCTGTCTGAGTGCAGGGTAGGCGGGTGGGCCTCCGTGACAGCTGGTTCCACTTGTCACGGGGCTGCTCACCGAGAGGCCTCCGGCACCTCCTTGTGCATGTTGGGGGCTGTTTTCCTGAGATAACGGTCCACCCTGGGGGAACCCTTCGGTGTAAAAATTATCCGAGAGCCTTTGGTGGCCGCTGGAGTGACTCAGCACACGAGGCGTCACACGGGGAGACACCCGCAACATGGTGCGTGTGGACCTGCGCCCGCTGCGTTCACCCTCCCCCAGCCTTTCAGTGTCCACGGTGCGGAGAGGCCTTTTGCAAGTGGACTCGCCTCCGTCACGTGCCGAGGACTCATACTGGGGGAGACCCTGCGGGTGGAGCTCCCAGGAAAAACCTTAGACCAGCCGGAACGTCTTACGGCATCTGAGAAGGGTTACCCCAGAAACTCCGCAGGGGTCGTCGCTGGGAGGAAACCAGAGGCCAGGCGTCACCATTGTCCCTAAAGAGTCACTGGAAACGGGAGTCAGTGCGGACCTCGTTCTGCTTCTGAAAATGGATGAAGGGAGAGGGCCGGGGCCACTGACCAAACCCTTCAGCTGCAGCGCTGCCCTCAGTGAGCATGGAAAAGCAATCACAAGAATGTCCGACGTTACGGGGGGAGAAAAGATGTGACAGAGGGGAGAGCACCATGGCTTCTCTCTGGTTCCCTGCGAGCCCAGGGCAGTTCCTCATGATGCTGTTGGGGGCGGGGCAGCAGGGCTTGGGGTGAAATGGCCTTGTCCCTTCACCGGACGCAGTGCACACGCTCTGCCCTCCCCCCAGAGCACACGCGGGTGTTCCCTGAAATCTTCCTTTGTTGCAAGCACTGTCTCGGCCCGTGAGGAGCGTAAGTCTGATAAATGTGGAGACTTCATTTATGAAGCCTTAGGGCCTGAGGGAGAGCTCCCTAATAGACGCTGTATCTAAGGAGATAAGTCCTTACCTGTGAAGGGACATGCTTTGCTGTACCAGTTAAGACCATTCAAGGCCTCAGATTAATGTATGACATGTTTGTTGTTTTTTGAGATAATATAACTGACACAATATTGTGTAACTTTTAAGACGTACAGTATATTTATCTGACAGATTTATATTGCACAGTGGTTGCCGTCTGGCATTAGCTGACACCTCTGTTGTGTCTGTGGTGGGAACAAGTACCACGTGTGATGTTATGATGGTGTCATTGTCTGTAACCTCTGTCCTGGGTGCTGGGTCTCCAGGAGCCATTTCCCTGCTAGTGCACGTGCGCACCCTTAACACTCCCCTGTTCCCCACCCGCCAGCCTTCGGTAAACCGCCACCCCACTCCTTGTTTCTTAGTCCTGTTTGTTTTTGTTTTGTTTGTTTGTTTTCAGATTCCACATATAAGGGACATCATACAGTGTTTGTCTTTCTCTGTCTCACTTATCTCAGCATAATGTCCTCAAGGTCCACCCGTGTTGCATATGTGACAGGATTTCCTCCTGTCTCGTGGTTGAATTATTATTTGTGTGCGTGCGTGTGTGTGTGTGTGTGTGTGTGAGAGAGACACCTTCTTTTATCCATTCATCCATTGCTGGCACTGAGGTGTCCGCACTTCTTGGCTGTTGTGAACAATGTGTAATAAACACGCGGGTGCATATGTCTCTTCAATAGCCTGTTTTCTTCTCCTTTGGCTCTATACCCGGAAGTGGAATTGCTGGGTCATAAGGCAGACTTAGTTTTGATTTTTTAAAATATATTTTTATTGATTTCAGAGAGGAAGGGTGAGGAAGGAGGGAGGGAGAGAGAAACATCCATGATGAGAGAGAATCATGGATCAGCTGTCTCCTGCACACCCCACACTGGGGATGAGCCCACAGCCTGGGCATGTGCCCTTGACCAGAATGAACCCGGGACCCTCAGGCGCTCTACCCACTGAGCTACACCAGCCAGGGCTTATTGATCTTGATGGCATCCATTCTTTTTATTTTTTTTAATATATTTTATTGGTTTTTTACAGAGAGGAAGAGAGAGGGATAGAGAGTTAGAAAAATCGGTCAGCTGCCTCTTGCACACCCCCTACTGGGGATGTGCCTGCAACCAAGGTACATGCCCTTGACCGGAATCGAACCTGGGACCTTTCAGTCCGCAGGCCGACGCTCTATCCACTTAGCCACACCGGTTTCGGCGTTGGCATCCATTCTTAAAGGTGTGAGGTGATATCATGGTGGGGGACGGGGGCGGGGAGGGGTTGGTTTGTTTTAACTGATTTTTAGGGAGAGGGATAGAGGGATACAAACACCGCTGAGAGAGGAACTTCATCGACTGGCTGCCTCCTGCATGGCCCCTCCTGGGGATCCAGGGGCAAGTGGGACATGTGTGTGACCTCTTGGTTCATAGGTCAAGGCTCAACCACTGAGCAACACTAGCCAGGCCCTAGCTCAATTTAAATCTCAGTGCCCTCCCCCTAAATACATGCAGACACTAGTCTCCAGTGCCCTAAGGTGAGAGAGACCAGGCACCTCTTCCAGGATTAAGAACTGGATCACCTGCAGGAAGACGTGGCACTGTCCCCGCAGACCACGGAAATAGGGCACGTCCCTTTTAAGACGCGCTTTGCTCCCCCCAGGACGCTATTCCCACCTAAGGCCTTGGCGCCGCCCTCACCGGAATCTCAAAGGTGCCCCCCGCCTGCTCGGATGCAGCACAACAAACTACATTACCCAGAAGCCTGTGTCCGGCGCATACGCGTTGTGTCATGGCCGCTCCGAAGATGGCGTTTCCTGGTGCCCGTCAGGCAGAGGCGGGACTTCCGGCGCCGGCGCCATGACGTGTTTGTCCCGCGCCGGGACTGTCAGTCCACTCTGGCTGGCTGTTGAGGCTGGGAATTCGGGGCGCGGCCCGCTGGCCGCGGGGGTGCTCGGCCGGGAGCCAGGAGGACGGTTACGGGACAGGGACTCCCCGCCCCGCGCCTGCGGGACGCACCATGGTCCCCGTCGGGGGGCGGGCGGCCCTGCGCCGAGGTGTCCGCGGGGCCCGCGCTCTGTCCGAGGCCCTGGCCCCGGCGGCGGCCCCCTGAGCCCGGTGCGCCTTCTCACCGGAGCCTGACGGACGGGCTCGCGCGCGACGCCGGCCCGTGGCCCCGGCCGCGTGGAGGTGTGCGGCTTCGGTCCGCGCGCGGGATCCATGGCGGCCGCGGCGCCGACGGACCCGGCTGCGGTGAGTGAGCGTGAGGGCCGCGGAGGGACCAGGGCGGCCCCTCCCGCCGACCCGAGGCGAGGCTCCCCGTCCCCGTGTCCGCGGCGGGAGGTGTGCACGGGCCCCCCGCACCGGGCACTGCCCCGGGAGGGCTGCGGGAGCCTCGGGTCTCTGCTGCGTCGGGCGCGGGCCAGGGAGGCAGCCCGAGGGGGGAGCCAGCTTCTGTCATGGCCAGGGCACCCCTCGGGGCCTCTGTGCCGGTGGCGGTGGGCGCCGTGGAGGGGTGGGACAGGAGGGAGGGGACCCGACCTGGGTGTCAGTGGGCTCCCTCTGACTGCAGAGGGGAAAGAGGGGGGGCCGGGGGGGGGCGGGGGCAGGGAGGCCGATGGAGTCTGCTGCACCCGTCCCGGGGTGGGGGTGTGGGGACGGACCAGAGTGGTTGGTGGCCGTGGGGGTTAGAGAAGCCTGTGGGTTTGTAAGGTTGTTTTTGGGTGTGTTTTGTTGTTGTTTTTAATCCTCACCCAAGGATATTCCCCCCCCATTGATTTATTTAAATTAATATATTTTTTAAATTGATTTCAGACAGAAATGGAGAGGGAGAGAAGCATCCATGATGAGAGAGAATCGTCGATTGGCTGCCTCCTGCACGCCCCCCACTGGGGATCGAGCCCACAACCTGGGCCTGTGCCCTGGACCGGAATCCAACCCAGGACCCTTCAGTCCACAGGCCGAAGCTCTATCCACTGAGCCACCCAGGCCATGCTCCCCCTCCCTCCTCCCCCATTGATTTTTAAAGAGAGTGGAAGGGCGGGAAGAGACAGAGAAACATCAATGTGTGAGAGACACACGTATACTATTGGTTGCCTCCCACGTGAGCCCCGACCATGGTGGAGCCTGCAACCGAGGTCCGTGCCCTTGACCAGAATCGAACCTGGGACCTTGAAATCCACGGGCTGATGCTCAATCCACTGAGCCAACCCGGCCAGGGCTGTGTATGTTTCTAAAGCAGGGCCCCCCGGTTTTCTGGGACTCTTCGCTTGCTCCTCTCTCTGTGCTTAAGTCTGGGGGGCCCCCCCACCAGGGGCTCATCTCCAGCCCAGCGTTCTGAGTCTGGGCCAGGGGTTGCCTGGAGGGGTTCCTGTGCTTGGCAGCCGGCAGGAGGAGGACTGGAGGGGGGTATCAGGCCCAGGAGCAGCAAGTGCTTGGAGGGAAGATTGCGTTGGGAGTCCTCAGAGAACCCCAGGTCTGCGTGATGCCTCCGGGGGGCAGGGCTGGGAGGCGGGCAGGAGGGGCAGGCTGCGGGCTGGGCTGTCTCTGAGGGTGGCGACCCCTGGGAGACCTGAGCGATGACCTGATCCCGTCGTCACGGGCCCCTTTGGCTGCGCCTGACCTGATCCCGTCGTCACGGGCCCCTTTGGCTGCGCCTGGTTGAGAGCAGAGCGAGGACGCGGGAGGGAGCTGCTGCAGTGCCCCGAGTGTTGCTGGTGGCTGGCCCGGGGGGGGGGGGGGGGGCGGACAGGACAGAAGTTGGTGGATTTTGCATCTGTTTTTTAAGTGGGGGCCTGGGTTTTCTGCTGTGAAGGGTGAGAGAGAAAGGGGAGAGTCCTGGATGACTCCAGGGGTTTATTTTTATTATTCTTTATTATTTTGCTTTAGCAGGTAGGAGGATGGAGGTGCCTTCCACCGAGAGAGAGACGTGGGTGGGAGGAGTAACTCAGTGGCTACAGGGGCGTCAGGCTTTGGTGCTGTTAGCTTAAGAAGTCCCAGGGACCCCTTAGCTGAGGCCTCACACGGGACACGGGATTTTGGTTCTGGTCGAAGGAGTTCCGAGGTAGGATGGGGTGGGGCTGTGGCTTCGGTTCCGAGGGGGCACCTTCAGGTCCGGTGGCCGGGCTGTCAATAACCGGAACCTCACACGTGGGGACCCGGGGCTGCGTCTCCTGCCACGGCACCTGGGCCTTCGCAGGGGAGCCCTTCCTGGCCACTGTGCAGTCGGGGGGAGGGGTTCCGGGGTGCATGTGGTGTGGAGGTGGTCAGTGTTAGCAGGAGGTCCGATGAGAGGTCCATATGCTGGGATGAGTGTGACTTCACGGCCTTTGGTTGTGTCAGGGAGGCTTGGGTCTGGACGACACCAGACCTGGCTGGCAGGGGAGTGTGGGGGCCCCTCCTACCAGACCCACGGTGACATGCATCTGTCGACTCACCTGCTGCTCCGCTCTGGGCTGGGCTCGGTGATCAGAGAGTGAGGGGACAGCGGGCGCTAGCCGTGCCACGGCCTGGTGTCTCCTCGGAGCTGGGGGCTGGGGAGGACCGGGACCCTGGGGTGTTCTCCTCTGAGCTGCGGGCTGCGGAGGATGGGGACCAGGGGTGCTCGTGAGAGCTGGGAGGGGTGCCCGTGTGAGCAGGGAGGTCTGGGAGGGAGGCCGGGTGAGCGGTGAGGGCTGGGAGGGAGGCCCGGGGAGCGGTGAGGTCTGGGAGGGAGGCCGGGGAGCAGTGAGGGCTGGGAGGGAGGCCCGGGGAGCGGTGAGGGCTGGGAGGGAGGCCCGGTGAGCGGTGAGGGCTGGGAGGGAGGCCGGGGAGCAGTGAGGGCTGGGAGGGAGGCCCGGGGAGCGGTGAGGTCTGGGAGGGAGGCCGGGGAGCAGTGAGGGCTGGGAGGGAGGCCCGGGGAGCGGTGAGGTCTGGGAGGGAGGCCGGGGAGCAGTGAGGGCTGGGAGGGAGGCCGGGGAGCGGTGAGGGCTGGGAGGGAGGCCCGGGGAGCGGTGAAGGCTGGGAGGGAGGCCGGGGAGCAGTGAGGGCTGGGAGGGAGGCCCGGGGAGCGGTGAGGTCTGGGAGGGAGGCCGGGGAGCAGTGAGGGCTGGGAGGGAGGCCCGGGGAGCGGTGAGGGCTGGGAGGGAGGCCCGGGGAGCGGTGAAGGCTGGGAGGGAGGCCGGGGAGCAGTGAGGGCTGGGAGGGAGGCCCGGGGAGCGGTGAGGGCTGGGAGGGAGGCCGGGGAGCGGTGAGGGCTGGGAGGGAGGCCCGGGGAGCGGTGAAGGCTGGGAGGGAGGCCGGGGAGCAGTGAGGGCTGGGAGGGAGGCCCGGGGAGCGGTGAGGGCTGGGAGGGAGGCCCGGGGAGCGGTGAGGGCTGGGAGGGAGGCCCGGGGAGCGGTGAGGGCTGGGAGGGAGGCCCGGGGAGCGGTGAGGGCTGGGAGGGAGGCCGGGGAGCGGTGAGGGCTGGGAGGGAGGCCCGGTGAGCAGTGAGGTCTGGGAGGGAGGCCTTCCTGCCTGAGGGCTGACCTGTCCCCTCCCTCAGGCCCGTGTGACCTTCGAGGACGTGTTCGTGTACTTCTCCCGGGAGGAGTGGAGGCTCCTGGACGAGGCTCAGCGGCGCCTGTACCGCGACGTGATGCTGGAGAACTTCGCCCTCGTGTCCTCCCTGGGTGAGTGCCGGGTCCGTCACCTCAGTCGTTTGCAGGGTAAATCACCCCCACATCTGGTGGCTCACCCCAGTGAACATTCGCTGTCTCAGTGTGGGTGCATCGGGAGCCTGGTCCCAGCTCAACGGGGGCTCCTGGCTCAGGCCATCGGGAGGTGTCAGCCACGCTGTCGGCCTGAGCCGCGTGCCCATCGCAGGCCCGTCCCAGGAGAATCCGCTTACACACTCACGCATCTTCGTTCGCAAGATCCGTCTCCTGCGCTTGTTGCTGGAGCATAACTGCCCGCTGGCCGCTGGCCGAGACCTCCCTCAGGGCTTCCGGCCGGCCTTCCTGCCATGCCTCAGCGTGGGAGTGTCCGCTCTGAGCCAGAGGGGGCGCCCAGGGCGGACGCTGGTCCTCTATGACCTGAAAGTGACCTCCCATCATTTTGCCTCATTCTGTTCCTTAGAAGCGGGTCAGTCAGTCCGTCCACGGTGAAGCTTCTCTCAGGGCAAAAGCGTCGGGGGGAGCATCCCGGGGCGTCTTCGCGGCGGCCTTCCACCTGCCACGCCCACTCGGGCCCTGGTTGCATGGTCCCCTGCTCCCCAGGGGCAGCTTTCCGTCCAGTCAGAGCCGGGACATGAACCCTCTCCCTCCCTCCCTCGGCTCGGGGGGCCAGGGCTGGGTCGTGTGCAGGACCCCTTTCCTAGCTTAGGAGCCCCCACCTGCTGCCCAAAGCCTTGAAGGAACAGGTTGGAGACGGGGCTCTCTCAGTCGGCTCTATGGATTCTGCCTGGCGTGGGCGCCCCCTGCCCGGAGGTGGCCCAGCCCCGTGGTGCCTGTGTCCCGGGTTTGCCCTCGGCCTCGGCTGACATTCCCAGCGCCCTTGGCCAGGACCGGCAGGTGTTGCCATGGTCACTGCTTGCCTCAGTCATAGGCTGTCCTGCCAGACATCTGAGATTCGTTGTTAACATCTGTGACGAGGCCACCATCTGCCTGTCTTCTTCTTTTTTTAACATGTTTTTATTGATTTTAGAGAGAGAAAGGGAGAGGGAGAGGAACATTGATGTGAGAGAGGAACATCGATCAGCTGCCTCCTGGGGATGGAGCCACAGCCCAGGCACGTGCCCTGACCAGGGATCGATCCGCGACCCTTTGGTGCACGGACAACACTCAGTCAGCTGAACCACACCCCCAGGCTGCCCGGTCCTCCCCACCTGTCAGACCCCATGGAGCGCCCCGATGCACAGGCAGCAGCCCCAGTGCTGCGGGCAGACCTGACTGCCGCCGCCGCGGGAGGCCCGAGAGGGCTGGCCCTGCAGAGCAGGAGCTGGGAGACCGTGTCCCCTTAGGCTCCCGGCGTCCCTGCAGCCTGCTTGTGTGCACCCGTGTTTCCTCCCAAGCCCACAGCGACACTCATGTCTCCCGCCCCTCCTCCCCTCGGCGCTGTGCCCTGTCACCTCTCTCCGTCTTCCTCCTGGGTCCTTCCCGCTGCTCTGGCCTCTGTCCCTCTTCCTGTCCGCTCCCTCCGCAGTGCTGTGCGGCGCCGCCCACTTCCGTGTGTCCTGAGTGGAGCACGCACCCTCAGCTCGTCCTGGAGAGCCAGCGGCGTGCGTGCCCTCAGATCCCCGGGCCTGGCCCAGCCTTCGCACGAGCCCACCAGACCCAGCAGCCAGGCCTGCTGACGCCCTTTCGTGGGGGAGTGAACGGGAGACCTCGCCTCCCCCCGGACTGTCCCCCATCATGGTCTTACCCGTCATCGGGGTCCTCCATTCTGTGACGCTTAGAGGCCCAGGCTGACAGCAGGCCCTCCCTCGCCCCCTCCTAGGCCCGTTCCTGGCTGTGACGCGTGCGGTGGCACAGGGCCGCTCCTCCCGCCGAGTCCTCGTGCACTTCACGGCGTTTCTCTGCTTTCAGGTTGCTGGCGAGACGCCGACCGTGCGGCGGCCCCTCCCGAGCAGAGCGCCTCTGCCGACGTGTCGCGGGACGGGACGCCCGAGCCAGGTCCCTTTGTCCAGAGAGCCCACCCGTGGGAGGTGTGTGACCCGCTCCTCAACGGCGCTGTGCCCCTGGGTGATGTCCAGGGGTCGCACCCCACGCAGGAACCGTGCACACGTGGCCCAGGGGTGAGAGGACCCTCGTGCCACGCAGACGCTGACCCGCAGGAGGAGCAGCATGAGGAGAAGCACGGCGCAGAGCGCCCCCGTGGCGGGGCCGGTGGCGGGGCCGCGTTGGGGAAGAGCTGTGCCGCCCACACGTCAGGGAGAGCCTTCCCTTGCGGGGAGGACGGGAGGGACTTGGGCCGCTCTGGCCTCCGGCACCGGACCGCTCACTGCGGGCTGAGCCCACGCAGGAGGCCCGAGCTCTCAGAGTCTCCCCCACACAGCGCCAGCCCCGGGCACCGCGGGGCACGGCTGCTCTTCAGCTGCAGGGACGACGGGGCCGCCTTCCCGAGCGCCTTTCCTCCGCCGGCCGAGCCGGGGCCTCCCTCCGAGGGGACATCGGCTCTGACTCACCACAGGAGACTTCACGGTGCGGAGGCGGCACACGTGTGTGAGGAGTGTGGGAAGGCCTTCGCTCACCCGTCCCACCTCAAGGTGCACCGGAAACTGCACCCCGGGAGAAGGCATTACACGTGCAGCGACTGCGGCAAGGCCTTCAGCCGCAAGGACACGCTGGCCCAGCACCGCAGGGTGCACACCGGGGAGCGGTCCTATGACTGCAGCGAGTGCGGGAAGGCCTACAGCAGGAGCTCCCACCTGGTCCAGCACCAGCGCATCCACACCGGGGAGAGGCCCTACAAGTGCGGCGAGTGCGGGAAGGCCTTCAGCCGCAAGGACACCCTCGCCCAGCACCAGCGGTTTCACACGGGAGAGCGGCCGTACGCGTGCAGTGAGTGCGGGAAGTTCTTCAGCCAGAGCTCCCACCTGATTGAGCACTGGAGGATCCACACCGGGGCCCGGCCCTACGAATGCTTCGAGTGCGGGAAGTTCTTTAGCCACAACTCCAGCCTCATTAAACACCGGAGGGTCCACACGGGCACCAGGGCCTACGTGTGCAGCAAGTGTGGGAAGGCTTTCGGCTGCAAGGACACGCTTGTCCAGCACCAGATCATCCACACCGGGGCCAGGCCGTACGAGTGCGGCGAGTGTGGGAAGGCCTTCAGCCGCAAAGACACCCTCGTGCAGCACCAGAAAATCCATACGGGGGAGAGGCCGTACGAGTGCGGCGAGTGTGGGAAATTCTTTAGCCACAACTCCAACCTGATTGTGCACCAGAGGATCCACACCGGAGCGAAGCCTTACGCGTGCAGCGAATGTGGGAAACGCTTCAGCCACAACTCCAGCCTCATCCTGCACCAGCGGGTCCACTCCGGAGCGAGGCCGTACGTGTGCAGCGAGTGTGGAAAAGCCTACATCAGCAGCTCCCACCTTGTTCAGCACAAGAAAGTGCACACGGGAGCAAGGCCTTACGCGTGCAGCGAATGTGGGAAGTTCTTTAGCCGCAACTCCAGCCTCATCCTGCACCGGCGGGTGCACACTGGAGAAAAGCCTTACGTGTGCGGCGAGTGTGGGAAAGCCTACAGCAGGAGCTCCCACCTGGCTCGGCACCAGAAGGCTCACGCCGGAGCAAGGCCTCACGACCGCAACAGTTTTGGGGGCCCTTTGGCTGCGTCGCTTAGACTTGTGTAGCCCCAGGAGGCTCACACCAGACAAGGGCCTTAGGAATGCGGGGTATGTGCCATCTTCGTGTTCGTCCTCAGCACTCGCACCAGAGGAAGCTGTGTGAGCACCTGGGCACAGGGAGCATCAGCCTGCAGGCGAGCCCCGTACATGCACGCACCAGCCTGGGACACGCCCAGCGAGTGCCGTGAGGTGGGCGTCTTCATGAGGACGGTGTACATTCCGAGCTGTGGCAGGAGCCATCGGACCCACAGCATGTCAGTCACTCCAGGATGCTCAGGGAAGGCAGACCTCTGCACACGCTCTCATTCCCTGGAGGGAATCCGAGTGCTCCGAGCCATGGAAGGTCCTCACTTCCCCTGACGGGGCTCTGATGGACGTGGTCGAGCTCTGGACACAGGATCCGAGCGGGAGTCTGCTGGGGTTTCCCACACAAGGCTTCTCTTCTTCAAGTAGCATGGACACTAAACATGAGAGCCGTGTCCTCTTCCACCTCCCACCAGTGGTCTGCTGCGGGACAGGCCTGCTGTGGCGGCTCCGGGAGGGCCTGCTCCCCGGGGGACGTCGATTGAGAGGAACCTGGGTGCTGCCAACGCGAAGGGAGGAACACCTTTGTTGGCACCAACCTCATGTGCCTGAGAAGGGACAGCAGGAGGGCAGGGGACGGCCTCGGGCCACTTTGGCCCAGTTTGCGTTACTGTCCGAGGCTCGCGGGAAGCGACTGGAGACCGTCGTGTGCCTCATCCTGCGGCCTGCAAGCCCAGGCTTCCTGGAGCCCAGAGTCCACGCTGAGAAACCGCCAGTGCCTCTGGGAGCACCGTGCATCGGGTCCCTTTTTCTGAGGAGACGTCCCACCCTCCCCGGCACGTTTGGGGGACGTCTGTCCCCTGGGTCTGTACGGGAGCCCGTCCCTGGTGTCCAGAATCCGTGGGCAGGTGTCAGCCACTGGAAGGCCACAGGGCGGGGTGCGAATCATGCTTCGTGTAGCAATACTTCGACCACTGCGCGGGGCCGACTGGCAGGTGAGAGGTTCTGTGTCTTACAAAGAGGCCACCTACTAACGCCGTGGGGGCGGAGAGGGTACAGAAGGTCTCAGGACCTCAGACATCTGCGTCTCCTGTGGCCACGGCCGCTGTCGGAGTAAGTAAGTGGGCTCCTCTCCTCCCTGACTGCTGAAGGCCTGGCCATCACTGCCCAGCACTGACGAGAGGAGGCCGGGGAGGGCCCCGGAGGCCTGTGTATGACGTGGAAGTGGATGGACCTCATTCCTCTCTTCGGGGCTCACCCTTCTAAATCCTGGGGCGAGGGATCTGGCAGCACCAAAATAGCTGGCACATGTGACCTGGCAAGAGGGAGGGCAAGTACATGTGTTTTTTTTGTTTTGTTTTGTTTTGTTTAAAATAAATTTTTATTGATTTCAGAGAGGAAGGGAGAGAGAGATAGGAACATCAATTGATTGGCTGCCACCTGCATGTCCCGTACTGGGGACCAAGCCCACAACCTGGGTATGTGCCCTTGACGGGAATCGATCCTGGGACCCTTGAGTCCACAGGCTGACGCTCTATACACTGAGCCAAACCGGCTACGGCAGTACATGTGTTTTTTATCGAGGTGTGATTGACATGAAAGACTGCACATATGAGTGTGACATGCTTCATCATGTGTACACGCCTGAGGAACCATGACCGAACCACGACAATGACCGTGTCCAACAGCAGCACAAGGGACTCCTTTAGATACCTTTCCTCCCAGGCCTTTCAAACCCCTTTCCCACAATTTGCAAACAGCAAGCATTTTCCAGATTTTTATGCTTTCTGTGGATGGGGCTTTTCATTAATCATAATTGTTTTCAGATTAACCCATCTTGTTACACGCACCAATGGTTTATTCATTTGTATTGTTGGGTGTTACTCCATAGTATGGATATTTGGGTTGTTTTCCAGTTTTTGGCTATTGCAAATAAAGCTGCTGTGACTATCAGTATGTGTGATCCCTGAATGCACGGATGGACCACAGTTCATCCACCCACCCACTGAAGGACGGCAAGGGCTATAGGAAGCATTTTCATTTTCATCTAGTTCAAAATGTTTATGCTTTTTAAAGTTTCCGCTTGTCGTTTCTCCTTTTGCCTAGAGGATATTTGGCAGCCTGTGGTTTGGCCTAGCATCCTGAGCTGTCACCAATTGGGGCCTGAGCGCTCATTGGCTGAATTTTGGAAGTTTGTGACGGTCAGAGATGTGCTAATTTTCAGACGCTGAGTTACCGGAATGAACCGTTGTTGCTGCTGGCTTTCAGAGGTCATCCGAAGTTAACTCTAATCTTGGTTTCTTATTCACAGCTTTGGAATTGGGCCAAAAATAGTCTTTTCCTTTCCTGGGTATGAAAAGTAAGCACTTCCTTAGTCCCCTCAGCCACTCCCACAGGAGCCACAGACCATAGGCACTCCCCAAGGTTATTTATGCAGATAGGATTTTGAGCCAGTGTTGCCACTAAGTGATTTAATTGCCAATCGCATGGAGAGAAAAAATAGCTCTAACTGCTTTTTGTAATGTATTGTAAAAAACCAAATACAGGGTGTTTAGGGCATCCTGACAATGTCAGTACAGGCAGTCCTCTGCCTGGTGTGGGCCCTGCACTGCTGTTGCACCTGAAACCCTAAGTGCTCATTGAATATTTGTAGATCAGAAAATACACAGCTCCCCTATTCCTTTTTACCTGTCTGGCAACTCCTTTTAAGTATCATTTTTACCTTTCCCTCTAAGTTGTTAATGTGTGCAATGTTTTAGAAGCATTAAAAACTAGAGGCCTGGTGCACGAAATTCGTGCACTCAGGGTGTGGGGGCTCCCTCAGCCCCGCCTGCACCCTCTCACAGTCTGGGAGTCCTCTGGGGACATCTGCTCCCTGTGGGGAGTGGGCCTAAGCCGGCAGTCAGACATCCTTAGCGCTGCCACAGGTGGGAGAGGCTCGCCAGCCATGAGCCCGGCTTCTGGCTGAGCGGCGCTCCCCCTGTGGGAGCACACTGACCACCAGGGGGCAGCTCCTGCATTGAGTATCTGCCCCTGGTGGTCAGTGCATGTCATAGCGACTGGTCATTCCACCATTAGGTCGATTTGCATATTAGCCTTTTATTATATAGGATTATATAGGATACTCACATTTGGGGCCAAAACCCTGAGCGTGGCCAAGTTTTCAGCAAGCCACAGTCTCAGTGTCATTCTCTGACTTTTCACACTCAGTGCCTCTTACTCAAAGGGCACTGAAGTCTTAACTATTTTTCCCCTCCAACTTGTCACCTATTCCCCTAGAACCATTTCTATCACTGTCGTTGGAAAACAACAAAATCATTATTAGTAACATTCAGTAATATCCATTTCATAAGTGTTTTCCCAGAGATAACCTGAACTCCCTGGCAGACGTCACTACAATTACAGATGCAATGATGAACCACTTCCCAGGAAGGGGGTGAGGTCACAGACGCCCAAACCTTCCTCACAGAGGTGAGGTGCTCCCTGGGCACTCGCGGTCCAGGCAGAAGAGGGAAGTCCCTCTCTGAGAGCTTGCAGATTCTTCAGTGGAAAGGCCTCAGGCATGGAGTGATGGGTATCTGGATTAAAATGTGGCTCCCTGGATTGGAACACCATCACTAACCACACAGGCAGGACAGATGTTTCTGTGGCAGCCAGAGGTACAGAGAGAGCCTGGCCACTTCAGGGGGTCCTGTCACCCCGATCCCCATCACAGCCCTGTTTGGAGGCATTTCCTACGGCCCCTGACAAACCTATTGGTGCTCAGAAGGCTCCCCAGCGTCAGTGAGCCTTTGACAACTAGGCAGCCCACAGCGACGAGGGGGCGCGGGTGTCGTTACGCCAAGGAAATCTGAGGGGGGCCCGGCTCCGTTTGGGCCCTGGAACTGCGTTTCCCAGCGCCCCCCACTTGGTCTCTTGGCCAGTATTCACAGTCAGGAATGACCTGCTTCTGAGACGGCGCTGGGGACGGCGAGGGAACTACGTTACCCAGAAGGCAGTGCGGAGATGGCGGCGACCGACCAATGAGAGCTCAGACTGCGTGCAAAGCGTGGGAGCGGGGTTTGGGTGTCCCTATAGTGACGCACAGCCTGGGGGCGGGGCTTCAGAGACCTGATGAGTGACAGGAGAGCTTCAGTGGGGTTGGGGTTGCGGTGGGCTCAGTGGTCCAGAGCGTCGTCCCAGTCCGTCCTGAAGTGAATGGGAAGCGCGTGGGAAGTTCTGCGCCTCCCCCCTCCTGTGTGCTTTCTTCTTTATTCCTCCAGCTGTAAGACTTCCACTCAGCCAGCTTCCATTCGGGCGGTTCTGTATTGTAGTTGTAATTTTGATGTGGTCTGGGAGCCTCGTGTACGCCACCATCTTGGTTCTCCACGGCATGTGTATTTGAAAAGCCCCAAGAGAGCGGACAGCTATGAGTGGGAACGTGCTGTGCCTGAAAAGAACAGGCCTCTAACCTTTGCGACTTCCTGAACTGCTTCCCGAGAAATCTGGGTCCGTCCCCTTTAAAAGCAGGCGAAGCCCAGCCCTCTTTTGGGAGCCCTGGACCTAACTCCATTGCCAGCGCCCCTGACCCTGGCGCTTGGCCTTTATCCGCCACTTGGGAGTGACTGACAAGAGACCTGACAGGAGGTGGCGGCGGCGGAAACTACAATACCCAGAAGCCTTTTCGGTGTGCGAGGAGCAACAGCCAATGAAGGCTTAGGAGAGGCGCGCGTCCTACGTGCGCATTGTCTGGAGGCGGGGCTTCCGGCGTCTGGTTTGTTTTTGTGTGTGTTTTTTTTTGTTTTTCCTGATTGTCATTCTGAGCGGGGTCAGCGCCTCCGAGCTGAGGGGTCGGAGGAGAAGCCGGAGCTGAGGCGGCGTCCCCGCTGCGCGGAGGCGGCGGAGGCCCGGCTGAGCCCGTTGGTGACGGCGGCGCCCCGGTCCCGCCCCGTCGCCCCGCTCCTCCCTCAGGCCGGCGGTGGGGCCGCGCCGAGGAGCCCGACCGAGGTGGGTGCTGCGCCCCCCCCGGCCTCCCCGCCCCGCCCCCTCCTCCGAGCCGGAGCCCGGATGGAGGGGCGCCGCCCGGTCCCCGCGTCAGGTCCGTGTCCGCCGTCAGGAAGGGGCAGCGCTCCCTCAGGGGCGGCCTGAGCGCTGCGGAGCCGGGGGCTCTGTCCGGGGGACAGGGGCGAGGGGTGTCGCCTCGGGGTCTCTGTGTCCGGGGGGCAGGGGCGAGGGGTGTCGCCTCGGGGTCTCTGTGTCCGGGGGGCAGGGGCGAGGGGTGTCGTTCGGGGTCTCTGTGTCCGGGGGGCAGGGGCGAGGGGTGTCGTTCGGGGTCTCTGTGTCCGGGGGCAGGGGCGTCGTTCGGGGTCTCTGTGTCCGGGGGGCAGGGGCGAGGGGTGTCGTTCGGGGTCTCTGTGTCCGGGGGGCAGGGGCGAGGGGTGTCGCCTCGGGGTCTCTGTGTCCGGGGGGCAGGGGCGTCGTTCGGGGTCTCTGTGTCCGGGGGGCAGGGGCGTCGTTCGGGGTCTCTGTGTCCAGGGGGGAGGGGTGTCGCTCGGGGTCTCCGTGTCCAGGGGGCAGTGGGAGGGGTTGGAAGCCGGGAGGCTGTGTAGGAGGCGCGCGGAGGGCGTCCAGGGGACCCCGGGGCCGGGCGGGCGGGCAGGGCCGGCGGTGAGATGCTGGGAAAGCTTAGAGCCGCCAGCGCTTCCTGTTGCCAAAGAACAACAAAAACAAACAAAAACGGTTGCGAGCAAAAGTAAGGCGAAAGCACCGTCCCCGGTATTTTAAAATTTATTTCTAATTGATTTCTGAGGCGGGGAGAGGGGGAGAGACAGAAACGTCAGTGATGAGAGAGTCTTGGACGGCCGCCTCCTGCCCCCTCCCCCCCATGAACCCGGGCCCCTCAGTCCGCAGCCGGCGCTCTGTCCGCTGGGGCTAACAGAGCGGGGGGGGGGGGGGGGGGGGGGGGCGGGGCGGAGAGGGGGGGCCTGGCCGGGGCTCCGCTGGTTGGAACGTGTCCCCGGCACCTCAGAGTGAACTGTGGGTCAGGGCACTCACCTCGGAGTGGGTGCGAGCCCCAGTCAGGGTCTGGACCAGAGGCCACACACGTCCATGTTTCTCCTTCACATCAATCAATCTCTCTCTCTCTCTCTCTCTCTCTCTCTCTCTCTCAATGGTTGAGCCTGAACCCATGAACCAGGAGGTCACAGTTGGATTCCCGGTCAGGGCACAAGCCCAGGTTGTTGGCTCAGTCCCCAGTGGGGGGCGTGCAGGAGGCAGCCGATCAGTGCTTCTCTCCTGCTCCCTTCCTCTCTGAAATTAATTTAAAAATTACATATTACATATATTTTAAATATTTCTTACCATGTAGATTTGGATGTGAGTGCTCTGAAATCATAAAAAGCAGGAAAAAGCCGAAACCGGTTTGGCTCAGTGGGTAGAGCGTCGGTCTGCGGACTGAAGGGTCCCAGGTTCGATTCCGGTCAAGGGCATGTACCTTGGTTGCGGGCACATCCCCGGTGGGAGGTGTGCAGGAGGCAGCTGATCGATGTTTCTCTCTCATCGATGTTTCTAGCTCTCTATCCCTCTCCCTTCCTCTCTGTAAAAAATCAATAAAATATTTTTTTTTTAAAAAGCAGGAAAAAATAAAGACCCCAGATTTCAAAACCCTTCTACTTCATCTGCACTGGAAACAATAAACTGTGGCTCCTGGGACAGTGCCTGACCTGTGTGCTCCTCACACAGTGTGTGTTCCTTACATGTGGCACCAACGTGGCCCTGTGGGGTTGCACGCATTCTGAGCTCCCTGCGCCCTTCTCCAGGGTCACCAGCTGCTAAGAAGTAGCACTGCGTTCTCTCTTGTGTGTGTGTGTGTGGTGTTTTTTTTAGTTCTTTTTTTTTAAATAAATCTTTATTGTTGAAAGTATTACATATGTCCCCTTTTTTCCCCATCGACCCCCTTCAGCTCACCCCCGCCTCCTGCCCCAGGCCCTCGCCGCCCCACTGCCTGTGTCCCTGGGTTACATATATCTGCATACGTGGTCTTTGGTTGATTCACTCCCACCCACCCAGCCTCCCCCGCCTTCCCTCCGAGGTTCCACGCTCTGCTCCATATCTCTGGATCCACCCTGTTCATCGGTTTATTTTGTTACTTAGATTCCTCATATGAGTGCGATCATGCGATACTTGTCTCTCTATGACTGACTTATTTCACTTAGCATGATGCTATCCATGCTGTCTCAAAGGATAAGAGATCCTTCTTTTAAAAATATAGCCCTGGCCGGTGTGGCTCAGTGGATGGAGTGTCGGCCTGCGGACTGAAAGGTCCCAGGTTCGATTCCGGTCAAGGGCATGTACCTTGGTTGGGGGCAAATCCCCAGTGGGGGGTGTGCAGGAGGCAGCTGATCAATGTTTCTCTCTCATCGATGTTTCTAACTATCCCTCTCCCTTCCTCTCTGTAAAAATCAATAAAATATATTTTTTTAAATATATATATATAGAGAGAGAGAGAGATAGATAGCCCGGCTGGCGTGGCTCAGCGGTTGAGCATCGACTTATGAACCAGGAGTTCGCTGGTTTGATTCCCAGTCAGGGCACATGCCCGAGTTGCAGGCTTGATCCCCAGTAGGGGGCGTGCAGGAGGCAGCAGATCAGTGGTTCTCATCATTGATGTTTCCCTCCCTCTCCCTTCCTCTCTGAAATCAATAAAAAAAATATTTTTTATTGATTTCAGAGAGGAAGGGAGAGGGAGCGAGAGAGAGAGAAACATCAATGATGAGAGAGAATCATTGATTGGCTGCCTCCTGCATGCTCCCCACTGGGGATCGAGCCCGCAACCTGGGCATGTGCCCTTGACCGGAGTCGAACCCGGGACCTTTCAGTCTGCAGGCCGACACTCTATCCACTGGGCCACACCGGCCAGGGCTAGCGGTCCTTCTCTTTTACTGCCGCACAGTATCCCGTGGTGTAAATGTCCACCGCTGTTGTACCTACTCGTCTGTGATGGGCGCGTGGGCCGTGTGCAGATCTTGGCTGCTGTGAGTTGGAAGGGGCACTGCCTGCTGAGGTCTGGGCTCAGACCCCCCAGGCGGAGGGGGCGTGGCTCCCTGGCAGGGTGGTTCGGCGCAGCCTGCAGGGTCCTACCCTGGCGACCCCGTTCTCACGGCCGCCTTCTCCCCACAGGTCCCATGGCGGCGGCAGAAATGCTCACGGACCCTGCGCAGGTGAGTGGAGGGCGAGGCTGGGTCCACCCATCCCAGCGACCACCCCATGGTTCTGACACTCCCATGTGTCTCTGCCCTCGGGGAAGGGGAGCGTCCTGAAACGTCTCCCATTCTTTTCCCTCCCTTGAGTCTGAACACCCTGTACGCTCCCCAGCCCCAGGATTTTATTTCCAGGGCCAGGTATTATGGAGCAGTTCTTTCTTTTATTGATTTCAGAGAGGAAGGGAGAGGGAGAGAGAGAAACATCAATGATTAGAGAGAATCATTGATCGGCTGCCTCCTGCACGCCCCCCTCTGGGGATCGAGTCCACAACCCAGGCACGTGCCCTTGACCGGAATGGAACCTGGGACCCTTCAGTCCGCAGGCCGACACTCTATCCACTGAGCCAAACCAGCTAGGACATCATTTCTTTTATTATTATTATTATTTTGTTGTTATTAATCCTCACCCAAGGATATTTTTCCATTGGTTTTTAGGGAGAGTGGAAGAGAGAGGGAAAGACAGAGAGAAACGTGGATGTGAGAGAAACACATCGATGGGTTGCCTTCCGCATACGCCCCGACCAGAGCCCAGCCGTGGAGGAGCCTGCAACCAAGGTACACGCCCTTGATCAGAATCGAACCCGGGACCCTTTGCTCCGCAGGCCAATGCTCTATCCACTGAGCCAACCGGCCAGGGCGAGCAGTTCCCATTTCTGACAACCAGCAGTGTAAGATGTGGCAAGGAGTCCTGACCGAGTGGCTCAGTTGGTTAGAGTGTCATCCCAATACGCCAAGATTGGGGTTCAGTCCCCAGGCAGAGCACACACACGAAGCAACCTATGAGCCCATCAGTAAGCGGAACAACAAATCGGTGTTTCTCATGCTCTCCCTCTCCCTGTCTTTCCTTTTTTTTAACACATATTTTTATTGATTTCAGAGAGGAAGAGAGAGGGATATATATATATATATATATATATATATATATATATAACAACAATGATGAGAGATGGCTGCCTCCTGCACGCCTCCCATCAGGGATCAAACCCACAACCCGGGAATATGCCCTGATCGGAAATTGAACCCGGGACCCTTCAGTCCACAGGCCGACGCTCTATCCACTGAGCCATACTGGCTAGGGCTCTCTCCCTCTCTCTCTCTAAAAAATCAATAAAATGAAATTAACACAAAGGTGTCCCAGGGAGTCCTAGGCACAGGATTGGGCATGTTCAGATGCCAGCAGGGGAGGTTCGGCTGGGAGGTTAAGGGACCTGCAGGCCTCTGTTCTCTCCGGTGGGAATGGGGAGCCCGTGGGGGGGCGGGTAGGGGTGCACAGGTCTCCCGCCTTGAATGACAGCCTGAGGTCCTGGGCCTCTGATCTGAGGTCGGTGGGAAGCTTTGAAGTAGACAAGGAAGTTGCTGTGACCCACATTTTAACAGGCCCCCTCTGGCTGCAGAGTGGAAGAGACTCGGGGTGTGAGTGAAGGTGGGGAGACCTGGCAGGAATTTCCTGTAACAGTCCAGGCCAGTTTCCGCAGTGGCCACGCAAGAGTGGTGGCTGCTGCCCTGGCCGGTGTGGCTCAGTGGCTAGAGCGTTGATCTGCGGACTGAAGGGTCCTGGGTTCGATTCCAGTCAAGGGCAAATGTCCGGGTTATGGGCTCGATCCCCAGTAGGGGGCGTGCAGGAGGCAGCCGATCCATGATTCTCTCTCATCCTTGATGTTTCTATATCTCTCTCCCTCTCCCTTCCTCTCTGAAATCAATAAAAATACATTTAAAAAAAATAAAAGAAAAATGTAATTTGAGGCTCAAATCAAGAACCCTGTAAAAAAATAGGAATAAAAGCCCTAACCGGTTTGGCTCAGTGGATAGAGCGTCGGCCTGTGGACAGAAGGGTTCCGGGTTCGATTCCGGTCAAGGGCATGTACCTTGGTTGTGGGCACATCCCCAGTGGGGGGGGTGCAGGAGGCAGCTGATCGATGTTTCTCTCTCATCGATGTTTCTAACTCTATCCCTCTCCCTTCATCTCTGTAAAAAAATCAATAAAAATATATTTTTAAAAAATTAAGAATAAAAAAAAAAAACAGAAACTGCCCCTGGGCTAAGCGGTCCCGCCTTCCAGGGCCGTGTGGTCTTCGAGGACGTGGCCGTCCGTTTCTCCCGGGAGGAGTGGGGGCTCCTCGATGAGGCTCAGCGACGCCTGTACCACGACGTGATGCTGGAGAACGTGGCCCTTCTGTGCTCCGTGGGTAAGGCCCTCGCACCCTCCCCCCCGGGGCCCAGGGCTGGGCTCCGTCCCCCCCTTTCCAGGGGCAGCTCTGTCCTTCCCGCCGGAGACGTGGGCACTGCTTCCTGCACCTGGGTTGTTGGGGCCAAGGCCGGGCCGTGACTGTCCCCGTTGTCCCCACGCGGCCCCACCCCTGCTGCTCTGGTCCCTCACGAGACGGGTGAGGAGTCGGGAATCATGAAGGTTGTGAGAGTTCCCCGTGGGTTCCCCTGAGCTGATCCCCCTGGGGGTCACTCAGGCCGGACGCTGGGACCTCGGTGCCCAGGCCCTGCCCCTCCTCGTGCTGACATTTTTTGGGATCTGCCTGTGTCAGGAAGTTTAAACCCCAACAGAGTTACTAATTTTAGGGACCACTGGGTTGTTTCTACTGTCCGTGCTCTGAAGTTCTGATAATTTTTAAAAATATATTTTATTGATTTCAGAGAGGAAAGGAGAAGGGAGAGAGAGATAGACACATCAAAGATGAGAGAGAATTATTGATCGGCTGCCTCCTGCACGCCCCACACTGGGAATTGGGCTCGTAACCTGGGCATGTGCCCAGACCGGGAGGCTTGACCTCCTGGTTTGTATGTGGATGCTCAACCACGGAGCCACGCCGGCCGGGCAGGTTCTGGTAACTGGAGCAATGGGTGTTCCGCGCTGGGTCGCTCTGGGCACACGCTGGCCACTCTTTTCTGTGCTTTCACCCTCAACTGGCCTCTTGGGGTGCCACCTCATTGATCACCTGGAGCAGCGGAGAGGACCCTGGCTGCCTGGTGGGACGGGCGTTAAGCCATCAATGGTACGACATGCTCAACGTGGCCCTGGTGCGAGGCAGCTGGAAACAGGCCGGGTCCGAGCTGGTTCCCCGCTCGCTTTTCATCGCTGTCTGATGCCCCGACCAGTGGCCGCAGCTCATTTCTACTCCCCGCCCCCATTTTCATTTCTGCTCCGACCTGTAATCCCTTCCTGCCACCCGCCACCCACACCGTGTGCCTCCCTCTCCCCATGCGGCTTCCCTGCTCCCTTTACACTTGACCCCACTCAGGCCGTCATGAGGTCTGCACGTAGCCTTACATAGTCCTTAAACCGCCCTGGCCGGTGTGGCTCAGTGGATAGAGTGTCGGCCTGCGGACTCAAGGGTCCCAGGTTCTATTGTGGTCAAGGGCATGTACCTTGGTTGCGGGCACATCCCCAGTAGGAGGTGTGCAGGAGGCAGCTGATCGATGTTTCTCTCTCATCGATGTTTCTAGCTCTCTATCCCTCTCCCTTCCTCTCTGTAAAAATCAATAAAATGTATTTTAAAAAAATAGTCCTTAAACCGCAATATATATTTTTAAAGAAGTAATATGTTTTATTTATTTATTTTTAAATATATATATTTTTATTATTGATTTCAGAGAGGAAGGGAGAGGGAGGGAGAGATAGAAGGGGCTGCCCCCTCCCACCAAAATCAACATGCACGTCCCTGCCATTTCTCTGCTTCCAGGTAGTTGGCGTGGAGCCCGGGGTGAGGAGGCACCTTTGGAGCAAGGTGATTCTGGGGGAGAATCACAGGTCAGGACTCCAAAGCCAGACCTGTCCACCCAGAAGGCCCGGCCCTGTGAGGCGAAAGGCATTTTGCAACTGGCTGAGCGTGATGGGATATTCCCCGATCAGGGCCTACGCATCTGTGGGACAGATCTCTTCCAGCAGCATCTGGAGCAGCCGGGAGACCACGCCTCCAGAAGGGGCAGCGTTCCCCTGGCAGAGAAGACCTTCCCCTGCGGCGAAGGTGGGGCGGGCTTCCCAGCCGGCTCGGGGCTCCTCCAGCGCTGGGCTCCTCGCGACAGGTGGAAGCCACAGCCAGGCACCAAGTGCAGAGAGACCCTTGAAACGGGTCGGGATGATCACAGGTGCTCTCAGTGTGGGAAAGGCTTCAGCCGGAAACAGATCCTCGTGCAGCACCAGAAAATCCACACCGGAGTCAGGCCACACGCCTGCGGCAAGTGTGGCATGGCCTTCCTCAGGAGGTTCCACCTCATGCAGCACCAGCGGGTCCACACGGGGGAAAGGCCCTTTAAGTGCAGCGAATGCGGCAAATCCTTCAGGTACAAGTCCACACTCCTCGGTCACCAGAGAGCCCACACCGAGTCGAGCCCCTCTGAGTGTAGCAAATGCGGTAAACTCTTTAAGTACAAAGCCAACCTCGTGAAGCATCAGAGAATTCACAACGGAGAATGGCCTTACGAGTGCCGATTATGTGGGAAATTCTTCAAGTACAACTACAGGCTCGTCAGACACGGGCGCGTTCACACCGTGGAAAGGCCCTATGAGTGCGGGGAGTGCGGGAAGTTTTTCCGATACAGCTCGACGTTCGTGAGGCACCAGCGAGTTCACACTGCAGAAAGGCCCTACGGTTGCCGCGAATGTGGCAAGTTCTTCCAGTACAACTCCACGCTCGTCAAACATCAGCGTGTCCACACCGGAGAGAGGCCTTACGAGTGCGGCGAATGCGGGAAGTTCTTCCGCTACACGTCCACCCTCCTCAGACATCGGAGAGTTCACACGGTCGAAAGGCCTTACGAGTGCAGCTTATGTGGGGAATTCTTTAGGTACAAGGCCAAGCTCGTTAAACATTGGCAGAATCACACCGGGGCAAGGCCGTACGCGTGCAGTGAATGTGGGAAAGCCTTTACGTACCACTGCAGGCTCATCAGACACCAGAGAGTTCACACTGGAGAAAGGCCATACAAGTGCAGTGAGTGTGGGAAGTTCTTCCGGTACAACTCCAGCCTCATGAAACATTGGAGAAATCACACCGGGGAGAGGCCCTATGAGTGCAGTGAGTGTGGAAAAGCCTTCAGCCACAGACATATACTTGTGGAGCATCAAAAAATCCACACTGGAGAGAGGCCCTACGCATGCAGCAAATGTCAGAAGGCCTTCATTAGGAAGTCCCACCTTGTCCATCACCAGAAAATCCACAATAAAGACAGGCCTGTGAGAGGCGTGAAGGTGAGAAATTCTTCGGCTACAGCTCCAACCTCATTAAACAGAATTCACACTGGCAAAGAGCTCAGGAGTGCAGAGAATACGGTAAACCTTTTGGATACCACGCTAAACTCATTCCCCTGGAGAAGGGCCTTATGAGTTCACGCTGGGCTAGGGCCTTCCGAACACGGCGAATGCGAGAACGACTTTAAGTGTAACTCCCACCCCGTGACATGTCAGATGTTTCACAATGGAGAAAGGCTGTAAGTGAATATGGGCATGTGCTCAGCCAAAACTCCGACCACATTCTGGCACCCAAGGTTCCAGCCAGAGAGAGTATTGCAAATGGTGAAGGACTTCAGCCTAATGTCTGCTCTAATTTATCCCTTGGAACTACTGTAATGTAGTTTTTAGTTTTAATTTTATATTTTTAATTGTGGTAAAATACATGTAACAAAGTTTACCCTCTAGCAGTTTTAGTCATGTTAAAAATTCACACACACACACACACACAAATCTTACCTAATAATAGACAAACATAAATTGACTGTACCTCCACTACGCCCACAGCCAATCAGGAGTGAGTATGCAAATTAACCTGACAAAGATGTTGGGTTAATTTGCATATGTAGGCACGGAGTGGCCAGGTGGGGCAGGACACCTGCTATGACGGGAGGGAGCTGTGCTCCAGCTGGGAGCGAGGACTTGCAGGCTCCCGGGTGGCCGGGAGCGAAGCCAGGGGACGGAAGGCCTATCCTTACACGAATGTCGTGCAACAGGCCTCTAGCATTCACATATTTGAGCAATTAATATCCAGTATTTTTTTTATCTTGCAAAACTGAAACTCCATACTCATTAAACAGCTCCTCCGACCCTTGTCCTACTGCGCCAGGCAACCACATTCTGCTTCCTGTCTCTCCGAGTTTGACTCCTCAGGATATTTCATATAAGTGGAGTCATACAGCATTTGTGTTTCTGTGACTGGCTGCTTTTGCTGAGTGTAATTTCCCCACATTGAAGCTTTTGTCAGCACTTCCTTCTAGTTTGAGAAGGAATCAGGGTTGACCCACCTAAGACATGGGGGATGGTGCTGCTGGAATCCATAGAGCTTTGCCAGATGTTATGATATTTCTACAGGAAGGGAGGTCTAGATTTTATATGGACTGTTTATTTAACAGCTTTATTGATACCTTGACATAAATGGCATTTTTTTAAAGTGTAAAGTATATTTTCATATGTGTGTGCACAATGGGACCATCACCAAAGTTATGATAATGAATAGATCCATCACCCTATAGTTTTCTTTTTTAAGTATTGATTTTTTTAGGGAGAAAGAAACATTGATTTTGTTGTCCCACTTATTTATGCATTCGTTGGTTGATTCTTGTATGTGCCCTGACCGGAGGATTGAACTCACAACCTTGGTGTATCGGGATGAGGCACTAGCCAACTGAGCTACACTGCCAGGGCCAGTTTTCATTGGCCCCTTTATCGTCTCTCCCAGTTCTACCCAACTTGTCATCCCCAGGTACACACTATACTTTGCATTTCTAGAATTGTATAAAAGAAATCCTAGTTACTCTTGCATAGCTGTTTTTACTAAGCGCATATATGTATATGTTTTTTAGTATTATCCATGTTGTGTGTGCAAAAGCATGGCATCCAATAAGCAAGGCTCTGTGTTATCACAGCGGCACACGTATAAACGGCAAAGATGCTTTTACATTCTGACGATCACTCTGACAAGAAGAGTTGTTTAAAGTGGGAAAGTGAAGTTTAAACCTAACACATTTAAGTTCAGTTTCATATGAATTTATTATCAATAAAATTTTTGAATCATCTGCCTTGTACACAAGCATTTAGATTTATCTCTTCTTATTTGACTTCTTTTTTCTAGTAATGCCTTGTTTTTTAATCCGAGGGTATGTTTTTATTGGTGTTTTTTTTTTGTTGTTCTTGTTTTTGTTTTTGTTTTGTTTTTTAGAGAGAGAAACAGAGAAACATCGATGTGAGAGAGACACATCGATTGGTTGCCTCCTGCAACGTCCTGATCCTTTGGTGCCAGGGTCAACACTAACCATTGAGCACACCTGTCAGGGCAATAAACTATTCTTTTTAAGATGTATTTTATTGACTTTTTACAGAGAGGAAGGGAGAGGGATAGAGAGTTAGAAACCTCGATGAGAGAGAAACATCGATCAGCCACCTCCTGCACACTCCCTACTGGGGATGTGCCCACAACCAAGGTACATGCCCTTGACCGGAGTCGAACCTGGGACCTTTCAGTCCGCAGGCCGATGCTCTATCCACTGAGCCAAACCGGTCAGGACCAATAAATTATTCTTTTTAAAAAACAGTATTCTTCTTCTGGTGGAAGCTTTCTCCCTTAAGAACAAAGGCCTCCAAACCAGCAGAACTTACCACTGAGGGGATGAGTAGCAGGAATGATCTGAATGGGTTACTAAGTATCATCAGGTGGAAAATAGGCTTTCAGCCCTGGCCTGTGTGGCCCCTTTGAGCACAGTCCCAAGCACCAAGAGGTCAGCAGTTGGTTGGATGCCTGGTCAGGGCACATGCCCGGTTGCAGCTCAATCCCCAGTAGGGGGCGTGCAGGAGGCAGCCAATTGACATAACTCTCATGGATGTTTCCCTCTTCCTCTCTAAAATCAATTGAAAGACAAGAAATTTTTTTTAAGAAAGTAGGTTTGCCAGATTGTGAATAACATCTGACCCGGTAACATTTGAATTATTTCTTACTAGAGGCCCGGTGCAGTGCACAAAATGCGTAAATGGGTAGGGTCCCTAGGCCTGGCTGGGTATCAGGGCCAGAGCCTTCCAGCTGCCGGCCAGGGCTTCCCTTCCCCCAGCTGCTGTCTGGGACCTTCCTTCGTTCTGTGCTGCCCCCTGTGGTCAGTGCATGTCATAGTGAGCAATCGAACTCCTGGTCTCCCTGTCAAACTCCCGAGGGGACAATTTGCATTTTAGGCTTTTATATATAGAGAGTCCCTATGCATATGCATACTGAGATAAGAGAAAAATATTGCATGGGCATACTTATAAAAATTATGTTTTGTATCTGAAAGAAATTATAACAAAGTGCACACTCTTTGCTTCAATAACACTTCCCTGGTAGTTAGCTTCTCACAGCTCCTTGTTCTGCAGAATTCGTTTACAAAACTCCTTGTAGTTCCTGCCTGCATTTCATTTACTTTGCTTCACAGCTTCCAGGGTTGTCTCATCCAACTTATTTCTCCCCTTTGTTCATGGAGCATTATTGATTGAGACAGAGGCTCAGCAGCTGCTTTGGGAGTGGAGACCTAATGGTGATATCCAGTGTGGGAAGTCAATACAACTTCAAGGATTTTTATTTTTTAACTTTTAAAAATCTATTGATTGAATTATTTTTAGAGAGAAAGGAACATTGGTTTGTTGTTCCATTTATTGATGCATTCACTGGTTGCTTCTTGTATAGGCCCTGACAGGGGAGCCAACCGCAATCTTGGCATATAGGACATATGCAAGGAGACTCTAATCAACTTAGCTATGGGGCCAGGCCTCAAATGTCTATTCCTTTTTTTAAAAAAAAAAATACTTTTATTGATTTCATAGAGGAAGGGAGAGGGAGATAGAAACATCAATGATGAGAGAGAGTCATGGATCGGCTGCCTCCTGCACGCCCTGGGGATTGAGCCCCGAACCCAGGCATGTGTCCTTGACCGGATTGGAACCTGGGACCCTTCAGTCCACAGGCCGACGCCCTATCCACTGAGCCAAACCGGCTAGGGCTCAAATGTCTATTTCTGACACTTGTGCTAGACAGCACTCCAGGGAAACGTAGGTACGTCCCCTTTAAGAGCTACTAAGCCCCACTGCATCCTTGGAGACTGGGAACTCCATTTCCCAGCGCCCCTCGCGTCGTGGGTGGGCCTTTACCCCCAAACTGTGAAGGAGCCACCACCACAGCCAGAGAAAGAACCAGTGGAGAAACTACGTTACCCTGGAGGCTCTGCGGCAACCGATGACGGCGAGAAGAGCCAATGAGAGTTTAGCATGGGGCCGTTTACGTGCCCACGCGCACTGGAGGCGGGACTTCCGGCGGCGTCCCCTGGGAGTGGTGCCGGGGCTGTGAATGGGATTCCTCTCCGGTTCTCAGGGCGGCGGAGCCGGGGGCGGTGCCCGGGACAAAGCGCGCGGGAGGGCGGGAGGGCGGCGTCCCCGCTGCACGGAGGCCCGGCTGGCGCCCCGGCCCCGCCCCGTCGCCCTCGCTCCTCCCTCAGACCGGCGGGCCCCCGGCCTCCCCGCCCCGCCCCCTCCTCCGAGTCGGAGCCCGGATGGAGGGGCGGGTCCGTGTCCGCTGTCAGGAGCGGGCAGCGTTCCCTCAGGGGCGGCCTGAGCGCTGGGGAGCCGGGGTCTCTGTCCGGGGACGAGGGGTGTCGCCTCGGGGTCTCTGTGTCCAGGGGGCAGGGCCGAGGGGTGTAGCCTCGGGGTCTCTGTGTCCAGGGGGCAGGGCCGAGGGGTGTCGCCTCGCGGCGGAATTCTTGAAAGGTGGTGATTTCTAAGAAATCTGTATGTGGTCGTTTTGGTGACCAAAATGTGTTTGGTTTGCGTCATAGATCGGGCTCCCAGCCCCCCAGGCCCTGGGAGTGCCCCAGGTGTGGACTGGACGGGTGGCTTTGGGAAGCGTCTGGGCGTTGTGAGAACCGACCCTGTGATTGGCGGGCTGAGCTTTCGGTCCCACCCCCTGACTTCCGGTCGGTAGTGGGACTGGCGGTTAAATCAATGGCCAATGGCAACGATGTAGCCCCTCCTGTCATCAGTCACGTCTGTGCAGCGAACCCACCATAAAACCCCAAAGGGATGGGGTTTAGCCCAAGCGTGTCAAACTCAAGGCTCACAGGGTCCGAATAAACAAGGTTTACGTAGAAACGTAGGTTTATTTCGATAGAGACATGCTGAATGCAAAGGGTTGAAATAAATGAGTAAATCAGCATAAAATTATAGAACATTTTAATAAAAATTAATATTTTTCCTTGAACATGAACTCACCAGACACAGAATAACTGCCCAAATTCATAAGCGTCATGCAAATAAACCTATTTTCTTGCTCTCTGAAAGCGAAATATTTCCTGTTGCGCACGCCAAGCAAGTCAGTCCAAGACTAATGATGTGGCCATCGGCTGCTAGAACATTCGCTGCTGGTGTTAGTGGCGAGAAATGGTGCCTCTGCACGTAAGGCGTGTAAGGGACATGAATGCAATGCTATTATAGTCATCAGTCATTAGTGAACGTTGTGGTTCATTATTAATTTACTAGAGGCCCAGTGTACAAAAATCGTGCAAGAGTAGGCCTGCCTTCCCCGGGCTGCCGGCACCAGCTTCCCTCTGGGACCCAGGACCCGGGCTTCCCTCTGGCCAGGCTTCATCTGGAAGGACATCCGGTCTAATTAGCATATTATGCTTTTATTGTAGACTAGAGGCACGGTGCACAAAATTCATGCACTGAGCGGGGTCCCTCAGCCCGGCCTGAGCCCTCTCGCAGTCTGGGACCCCTCACTCCTTACCGCCTGCCTGCTCGCTCCCTACCGCATGGCTCACCGTTCCTTAGTGCTGCCCAAGAGGCAGGAGAGGCTCCCACCACCTCTGCTGTGCTTGCCAGCCGTGAGCCCGACTTCGGGCTGAGCAGTGCTCCCCCTGCAGGAGCGCACTGACCACCAGGGGGCAGCTCCTGTGTTGAGCTGCTCAGTGCGCATCATAGCGACCAGTCCTTCTGGTCGTTCTGCCATAACGGTCGCTTAGGCTTTTATTATATAGATTATGTAGAACAGGATATTGTAAAAGTTAAGTTATGAAATTTTTAATATTTGTTGTGAGCCGCATGCGCCCGCGGGCCGCGAGTTTGCCATGCTTGCCCTACAGAGAGGAGCAGTCCTGGTGCAGGATGAACTCTGCCCTGTGTTTGCGGGAAGTGAGGTCCAGGGGGGTGAGGAGCTGAGCTGGGTGGAGGCTGAGGTGTAGGTTGGTGTAGGTTCTGCCCCCCTCCCACCGCCCCGTAGGCTGAGCAGACTCCCTGTGAAACGCGACACAGGGCAGCTGGGTTCCTGGGGCCGCTGGGTCCCAGGCCAGGGCACCTCCTCCAGCCCTCGGAGCACGAGGGCGTCCCCTGTCCAGCCAGGACTTCCTCACACTCCCTCGGAGGACTGATGACGTGGCAGGCTGAATGCAAAGGGTTGAAATAAATGAGTAAATCAGCATAAAATAATAGGACATTTTAATATGCACCTCACCCCCTGAAGAATACATGAAAGTGGTTGACTTAAACCCTGAGGAACCAACATTCCTCTAGATATGTACACAGGTGGGCAGTGAGAAACTGAACATGTTGCATTAGTTAAATTTATCCAGACGCTTCTTTTTAAAAAATATATATTTTATTGATTTTTTACAGAGAGGAAGGGAGAGGGATAGAGAGTTAGAAACATCGATGAGAGAGAAACATCCATCAGCTGCCTCCTGCACACCTCGCAGTGGGGATGTGCCCGCAACCAAGGTACATGCCCCCGACCGGAATCGAACCTGGGACCCTTCAGTCCGAAGGCTGACACTCTATCCACTGAGCTACACCGGCCGGGCTGACATGATTTCTTTACTCCAGGCCGGAGGCGTAGGCTGAGTCTGTCTCCCCCACGGAACGTTGGCAACAACAACTGGGCAGGGGACCGACGCCCTTCTCAGACTGGGGTCAGACGGAAGAGGGCTGTCGCCGGCCCAGGCCCGCCCTCCGGGGTCGGGGTTTGAGGGCCGGTGTGGGAAACACCTTTGTTGCTTGGGAGCTGCAGACGAGACGGAGCGGCATCAGTGATTTCCCTTTTCGTCGGGGATGGTCATGTGATGCGTAAGAGGTCTGTGCCATACGTGTGACCAGGGGGGTAAAATTCAGATTTTTGTTCTGCTCATCAGCTGAGAACCATAATGGAACCCTTAAACTTGCCACCTGAGTATCTTGTTTGTTTTTAAAATAGATTTTTATTGATTTTAGAGAGAAAGGGAGAGGATGCTAGAAACTTCAATGATGAGAGAGAATCCTTGATCGGCTGCCTTCTGCACACCCGCTACTGGGGACCTGGGCATGTGCCCCCGACTGGAATCGAACCTGGGGCCCTTCAGTCCGCAGAGCAGAGGGAGGCACCGTCCTGGGGAGAGGCTGAAGCAAGAGGGAGGCGGGTGTGCTCATGCGTTAAGGTCACCAGACGCAGCTCTGGGGCCAGGACAAAGCTTCACCCCCCACCCCAGCCTCCAGGGACCCCCCCCTGATCACCCCCGTGGGTTTTTATCCCAACGAGAGGCCATGAGTCCGCAAAGGAAGAGGACAGGCAGAGGGAGGGCAGAGTCCAGGGGAGACCTCACCCGGCGGGGTCATGGGTGGTGCTCACGTCTGTCCCCCATGGTGTGTGACCACACACACTGAAGCCGTAGTGCTAACAAGGGGACCCACCAAAGGAAACCTTGGGGTTGCTCTCCCCCCCTCCCCCCATTTCCGTCACACAGACTCGGAGCAGCACCTGTGTGGCTGACCGTAGTTACTCAGACCTAGGCTCTCCACTGTCAATGTGAACTGGCAGTGTGGCCCTGGCTGGTGTGGCTCAGTGGATAGAGCGTTGGCCTGCGGACTGAAAGGTCCCAGGTTCGATTCCGGTCAAGGGCATGTACCTTGGTTGCGGGCACATCCCCAGTGGGGGGCGTGCAAGAGGCAGCTGATCGATGTTTCTGACTATCCCTCTCCCTTCCTCTCTGTAAAAAATCAATAAAATATATTTTTAAAAAAACAACACATCGGTGACCCCATGAGGCCCAGGATTGAGAATGTGGACATCCTTGGGGGGCATTAATCAGCTTGTTGCAGGGGGGGGGGGGTCGGGGTGGCTAATTGTCTTAAAAATGTGTTTGCTTTGCGGGCCTGGGTGGCTCAGTGGTTGAGCATCCACCTACGAACCAGGAGGTCAGGGTTCCATTCACCGCCAGGGCGTGTGCTGGGTTCCGGCCGGGTCCCCAGTGGGGGGCGTGCAGGAGGCAGCCGATCCAGGACCCTCTCTCCTCATGGATGTTTCTCTCTCTCTCCGTCTCCCTTCCTCTGAAATAAAACAACAAAAGAAGGCGAACACTGAGCATCGCCAAGGCCGTGTGGGCAGGAGGAGCCCACGCAGCGCGCACGCTCAGCCCGCCCCCTCCCGGGCGCCCGCAGTTGGGGCCCCACGTCTGGAGGCCCAGCGCCCGGCGGGTGACGCCCCGTGGGGCCTCTGCAGATCTGCGAGGGTGACCTTGGGGCCCAGCCCCCAGCCCCCACTCGGGCCGGTGGCCTCCTGCGAGGCCCCTCTGCGCAGGCGCGCAGCTCTCTCGCCCCGAGGACGCGCGGTCCGGGCGGCGTCCAGGGCGGGGCGCGCGTTTCCGGTTCCGCGCCGGCGGGCAGCCCCCACCCGGTCCTCCCGGGCCAGTTCCCTCGTCTTCCTCCGGAAACGCGAGCGTCGGACGCAGGTCGGCCGGCCCCGTCCCTGGGGAGCGTCCCTGACACTGACCGGGGCGGACCGGACGGTGAGTAGCGGGGTGCGCCCCGCGGGGGCCTTGGCGTTGACCGCGTTGCGTCCCGTTTTGCGGGGACAGGGCTGCGTCCGAGGCCTTTCCCGGGGGCCCTCCCGGCGTGCGCCCCCCCCCCCCCCGCCCGTCCAGGCCCAAAGCGGCCATGTGGGCCAGAGCAAGCCTTCAGCCGCTGCCCGGCCGGTGTGGCGCAGTGGACAGAGCGTCCGGGTTCGGTTCCGGTCAAGGGCACGCACCTGGGTTGCAGGCTCCTCCCCGCCTGGGCCCTGGTTGGGGCGCGTGCAGGAGGCGACCCGTCCATGTGTTCCTCTCGTGGATGTTTCCCTCTCTCTCCCTAAAAATCAATGGGAAACCATCCCCGGGTGAGGATTAAAAAACAACAAAAATAAAATAAAATAAAGCCAATCGTGCCGAAAAGACCCTTCCTAGAGGTCAGCGTGGGGGGGGAGGGGGAGTCCGGGCAGCGGCAGGGCCCGTGAGGAGCGCACCAAGGCCCGGCCCGTCCTGGTACCCGGCTGCCCTGCGCTGTGGCTTTGGGGTGAGGCCAGCGAGCCCTAAGGAGGACCTGCGCCCCCCTGAGCGTCACTTTCTGGGTGTCGGGGGCCCCGTTGCGAATGCTCCGGAGCCGGCCGCCTGGGTGCACTCGGGGAGGGTCCCCGGAGGGGCCGCTGCGACCCCGGGGGCTGGGCCGCCACCTGCGCAGCGCGCCCCGCGGTCGGGAGAGAGGAGCGCAGGGAGGGGGCGCGGGGCAGGGGCTCCGTGCCCTCCCGGCCGCCTCTTGGGGCCCCCATGGAGGCTGCTGGTCCCCCCGTCCCCAGCATCTCCATCTCCGGCCGCGGGTCCCGGGTCCAGAGCCGGGCCCCCGCCTCCGGCCCGGATGCTGGTGGATTGTGGTCGCCGCTGCCCCTGCGCCTCGTGCGTCTCTCCAGATGCGCTTTTCGGAGGCCCTCGCGGTCCCCAGGGTTAGGCCTCCGGGTCCTTCTATCCCGGGTTCACCCGGCCGCCGGCTCCCTCCCCGGGTCCTCAGCTCTCCACGCCGAGGGCCGATCTGCACTTCCGGCCTTGCCGCTGCCCGCGGCGGGAGGGTGGGTCGTTGGGCAGAAAGGGTTTGACCTTGAGAAGCCGGACTGACCTTGGGGAGGTGGACGGCGGCGCCGGGCTGGCCCGTCACGGCCCACAGTGGGGCCACAGAACTCTGGTCGCAGGGTGCGTGTGTGCGGTGAGGGGCGGCGGGGGTGGGGGGGGGGGGGTGTCTGAGCCTGCCCCAGCCAAGGGTGCCAGACAGGAGCCTGGGGTTTTACCAGCTCATGGAACAAGCTGTGAAGAGTGTATTTTTGCACAGCTGTACAAACGTGCTAAGTCGTGTCGTCACAAGAGTTGAAAAAATAAAGTCAAATTAGGTTTAAAAAGTAAGTGTCCCGGGTTCCAGCCCCAGCTCCAGCCCCAGTCCAGGTGTGAGCAGGAGGCAGCCAATGGATGTGTGTCCCTTTCTCCCTCCCTCCCTCTCTCTCTAAAAACCAATGAAAATAATATCCTCGGGTAAAGATTTTTTAAAAAGCGCCCTGAGCGGGAAGTTCGGTTTTTTAGTGTCATCCTGACACTGACACGCCAAGGTTGCAGGTTCCATCCCCCTTCAGGGCACTTACAAGCAGCAACCAATGAACGCATCAGTAAGCGAAGCAACAAATCCATGTTTCTCTCCCTCCCTCCTTCCCTCTAAAATCAGTAAATAAAAGTTTAAAAAAGTAAAAAAGTCACAGTGAGCTCAGGTTAATTTATTATTGAAGAAATGACTTAGAGCCCTAACCGGTGTGGCTCAGTGGATAGAGCGTCCGATTCCGGTCAAGGGCATGTACCTTGGTTGCGGGCACATCCCAGTAGGAGGTGTATAGGAGGCAGCTGATCAATGTTTCTCTCTCATCGATGTTTCTAACCCTCTATCCCTCTCCCTTCCTCTCTGTAAAAAAATCAATAAAATATATTTTAGAAAATGACTTAGAGCCGAAACCGGTTTGGCTCAGTGGATAGAGCATTGACCTGCGGACTCAAGGGTCCCAGGCTCGATTCCGGTCAAGGGCATGTACCTTGGTTGCGGACACATCCCAGTAGGGGGTGTGCAAGAAGCAGCTGATCGATGTTTCTCTCTCATCAGTGTTTCTAACTCTCTATCCCTCTCCCTTCCTCTCTGTAAAAAATCAGTAAAAATATATTTAAAAAAAAGAAAAAGAAAATGATTTAGAAATAAAGTCAGTGTAGCCTAACTACACAGTGTGTGTAAGTCTACAATTACGCAGTCATGTCCTGGGCCTTCACATCGCTCACCACTCACCACTTCCTGTCCTGCAAGCTCCTCTCCTGGCAAGTGCCCTACGCCGCCGTGCACCATTTTTTTGCCGTTTTCACTGTACCTCTCCTGTTCAGATGCATGAATGTTCACCATGCTACAGCTGCCTTCAGCACTCAGTACCTGACATGCTACGGCCCTGCAGCCTGGGAGCAGCAGGCCACACCCGACAGCCTACGTGCGTAGTAGCCGCACCTCCAGGTTTGTGTAAGCGCCTCTGTGATGTTCTCACAACGACAGACACCTAAGGACACATTTCTCAGAATGTCCCACCGTTAAGAGGTGTATTTGACTCTTAACATCCAACAATACATAAAAGTAATATGACCAAGTGGGGTTCCCCTCACAATTGCAAGGTTTAATTTTTTAAAAACATTTTTTTATTGATTTCAGAGAGGAAGGGAGAGGGAGAGAGAGGTAGAAATATCAATGATGAGAATCATGAATTGGCTGCCTCTTGCACGCCCCCCACTGGGGATTGTGCCCACAACCTGGGCATGTGCCCTTGACCTGAATCGAATCTGGGACTCTTCAGTCCACAGGCTGACGCTCTATCCACTGAGCCAAACGGGCTAGGGCAGGTTAGTTTACTTTTTGAAAATCAGTCAATGTAATTTGTAATTAAGACTAAAAAGGGAAAGAAAATTAAAAACTATGTGGTCACCAGTGTTTAAGAAATGCGCCCCCCCCACATACACACAAATAAAATAAAACCCACAAACCCCCACCTCCTTGTATTCTCAGTTGTGGAGTCTCCTTCCACCTTGTAACAGAATTAGTCTGTGTTACCCACAGACCATGTCAGAAATGATGACACATCCTTTTCATATCATGGTTATAATGGATACTATGGCTTCGTTATTCTAAGTTCTCCTGGATCACTTGCTTTGGAATCATTTCCCAAAAAAGGATTACTTTCAGCAAAGAGATGGGTAAAAAGGAATGCACTACTGACACACTAAACATTGATAAATCACAGAATAATTATGCAGTCAAAGTCAGACATATATTACTAAATTAGCCCATATATATCATATATAAAATTCTAGGAAATCTAGTGACAGAAAACAAGGTGAGTGTTTGCCTGGGAATGTGTGAGACAATCAGGAAACTTGCTTTCACAGATGCAGACATATTGGAACTTGTCGAATTGCACACCATGTGTAGTTTATTACAGCAAATGTTTGAATCAATTGCTCTGATAGTGACCACAGCCATGAGAGAGACAAATACAGCAGCCCTGAGAATATTATAAGCCCTCATACCAGTCATAATGAAATGTTTGTGGATGCACTTTTAGAAGTCACATCCCGCCATTCGCAGTCTCCCAACTCCCTAGGAATCAGCGTCTCTGTACCAATTATGACTCCTACCTGGTCCTTTTAGGGGACAGGGACATCTACCTACCCAAGAATACACTGTGGGGATGTTGGCAGGCCCCAGGGGTCAAGTTCTGCCAAGGAGGAAACTAAGAAACATGGATTTGTTCCTGGGAAAAGGAACCCAACTCACGCTCTTCCCAGACATGCCAGAGGTTGTCACCACAAATGCCCCCGCTCACGGTCTCACAGATACCCTGCACACGGGTCAGTCAGGCCTCAGAGATAGGCATCTCCCCTCGGTGGCCTCAAGCAGCAGTGCCAGTTGGGCTGAAACCAGAACGGGGGCTGCACTCTGCGCTGAGCCGACTCACTGGGCGTCTCACCAAGCTGTTCACCCTTGGTGCTGGCAGAGCCCACGCCGTCCTCCGCCAGCCCACAGCGAACAGAACCCCCAGGATCAAAGGTGGCTTCAATACTAAGGCATGTGTTGCAAAACCAGAACATCGGGGCAGGCAATTCCCAAGTTAGGTGACCTGGAGGCTGGACACACCCACGAGTGCCACGTGAGATCAACCAAGTCCACGGAAACTGGAAAACTTCCCCTGCAAGTGGCCAGCAAAACAAAACATGCATCCTCCTGCTGAAACAAACCTAAACCAGCTCGGGGGGAGGGGCAGGAAGGAGTGAGGATCAATGGGCCCAGGATACTGAGGATTCCTGGTAGGAAAGTGGGGGGGGGGGGGGCGGGGGGGGGAGGACAGGTCTGCCTAGCGGAGCATGTCGGGCTGATGTCTGCTCAACATGGGGCCCTGCCATTGCATGGATGGATGGCTCCTTGCAGACGTTGGCAGCGATAGGATTGTGGCAGGGATGCTGGGCAGGTGAAGCTCCAGAAAGCTTCCAGTGGAGGGACCCTCAGAGGAATCTTCCTGGGGTGGGTGTTCACATGGAGGGGGTTCATCTTCCAGCTACTCTCCAAGGCGGCTCACAGAGCTTCTCTCGGGCGTCAGTCACTGGTGAACACGGACCTGGCATATTCCCTGCTAGCCTATGGCCTTTCTCCAGTGTGGACTTTCCAGTGTCGGATGAGGGAAGCCCTTTGCCTGAAGGCCTTCCCACACTCACTGCACTTATACGGCTTTTCTCCAGTGTGGATTCTATGGTGCTGAATGAGCACGTGCTTATGGCTAAAGGCTTTCCCACACTCGCTGCACACATAGGGCTTCTCACCATTGTGGACCCTCTGGTGCGCAATGAGGTCGGAGCTTTGGGTAAAGAATTTCCCACACTCGATGCACTCGTAAGGCCGTGCCCCGGTGTGAACGCTCCAGTGCTTGATGAGTCTGTATTTGTGACCAAAGTATTTCCCACATTCGCTGCACTCGTACGGCCTTTCTCCAGTGTGGACGCTCTCGTGCTGAACAAGAGTGGATTTGTGGCTGTAGGCTTTCCCACATTCACTGCATTTGTAAGGCCTTGCCCCAGTGTGAACTCTCTGGTGTACAATAAGGTTGGAGCTGTGATTAAAAACTTTCCCACAGATGCCACACTCGTAGGGCATTTCTCCAGTGTGAATTCGCTGGTGCTGAGCAAGTATGGGTTTGCGGCTGAAGGTTTTCCCACATTCGCTGCACTCGTACGGCCTCTCCCCAGTGTGGACTCTCTGGTGCTGGACGAGCGAGTCTTTGCGGCTGAAGGCTTTCCCACATTCGCTGCATTCATAATGCCTCTGTCCACTATGCAAGGCCCCCGCACACTGGCTGTCGCCGTGGGGGGCGCGGTGCTGGGAACTGCCTGAGCGAGCTGAGGAGTCCTCACGGGCCTCCCCTGGCACAAAGGGCACCTCCAGGGGCTGGACAGGGCAGCTGTTCACAAGAAAGGCCCGGCCCTCGTCTCCTCTGACGGGCTTCTCTCCACTACGCTGTTTCTGGTGCTGAAGGTTCCCACTGAGCCAGAACGGTTTCCCACACGGTTTCTGCCCAGAGTGTGTTTCTTGGTGCTCAGCCAAGTGTGAGATGTCTTTCAAGACCAGGCCGGCTGCCTCCCCGGAGTAGGCCTGCTGGGTAGAAGGGCCTGCCTTGAGAGTCCCGACCTGTGACACTCCTTCTGCAGAAGCCCTTTGCTTACAAGGTATCCCCTCAGCCTCCGTTCCGGGCCAAGAACCTGAAAGCAGACAAATGCTGGTGAAGTTCAAGTTGACACAGTCTCGTTACATAGACGTCTCACAGAACTAAGAGCAAGGTCATAGCTCAGGTTGAGTAAAGGGCTGCCATGCAGCAGTTTACATCAAAGGTCATAGAAGGGGCCCTCGCTGGTTGGCTCTGCAGATAGAGCGTCAACCTATGGACTGAAGGGTCCCGGGTTCGATTCCGGTCAAGGGCACATGCGTGGTTGCGGGCTCGATCCCCAGTAGGGGGCCTGCAGGCGGCAGCCGATCAATGAGTCTCTCTCATCACTGATGTTTCTATCTTGCTCTCCCCTTTCCCTTCCTCTCTGAAATCAATAAAAAATTTAACAAAAAAAATAAAGTCACAGAAGGGAAGAGGCCTTGACCGGGGGTGGAAACAAATGTGGGGTACAGCCCAGGAAAGCCAGGGTCTCCGATGACATCATCACGAGCAGCTTTCAGCAAGGCCGTGGCTGCTGGGGACAGGGGAGAGCTGTGTACAGGCTTGTCCCCTGAAGAGGTACAGCTGAATCGCTGGTATTTAAGGACTCTCTGTGTCTGTGGAGCTGACACGTTCATTCAGGCAAACGTTGGAGAGCACTGCAGAGGGAGCAGCGGAGAGGAGAAGGTGAGATGTGGAGGCCGAGGCCGGGGACAGACAGAGGCCAAAGGGCAGAGCACAAAATGCAAGTGTCATAAATGAGAAGACAAAAAAGAAATGTGGCCAGTGGCCTTGGTGCTAAAACGACTGTGGGCACCGAGAGGGGAGGGACTGCCTGGGACCCAGCCTGCATGACACCCCCAGCCCCCACTCACAGGACCACACCCACTCTGAGCGTCTCTGGTCCTGGCTGGACTCACGTGTGCCCAGTCTGATACCCGGGGTTCGCTGCCCAGCTCCACCGGGGCTGCCCCACGGGACACGGAAGATGCACATCCTGAGGAAAAGACCGGGCAGGTAACTGGGCGGCACTGGCCTGTGTGACCCACCATTCAGAGGAGAGAACGGATTATTATAAAAATAACCTCCAAGTTGGGTCTTACAGGAATAGCCCAGTGGTCCCAGCAAGCAGGGACCAGCCATACTGGTGCCTGCATTCTGTCACAGGCAGTCCACCAGGAATGTCAGCTGCAGGAAGGAGGGGAGAGCCGGGGCGCAGGGTGCCGTGGTCCGGGACAGAGGCACCCGGTCAGAGCAAGGACAAGATGTATATGACCTACTGCGCGCCCGTGAGACCCCTCCCTCCTACGCCATCCTTCACGGCAGCAGGCGTTGGGGCTGCTCAGGAGTCAGCGGTGGCCGTGCACACAGCTCATGCCGGGCACCCCAGCGCCTACTCCAGGGAACTGGGGAGGGAGGTGGTACCCATGCGTGCGACACAGGAAGGGCCAGGACCCCCCTGGAAAACAGGAGGGGCGGAGCCCAGTCCGGGACTCTGGGGTGGGTGTGAGGGGCTTACCCAGCGAGGCCAGAAGTGCGAAGTTCTCCAGCATCACGTCTCGGTACAGGCGTCTCTGAGCCTCATCCAGGAGCCTCCACTCCTCCGGGGAGAAGTACACGAACACGTCCTCCACGTTCACCTGCGCCTGCCAATGGGGAGAGCGGGTCCATGGGCAGCCTCTCCCCCAAGGACACCCCTCAGGCACCCCCATTCCTTTTTTTTATTTTTATTTTTTATTTTATTAATTTTTTACAGAGAGGTTGGGAGAGGGAATAGAGAGTTAGAAACATCGATGGGAGAGAAACATCCATCAGCTGCCTCCTGCACACCTCTTACTGGGGATGTGCCCGCAACCAAGGTACATGCCCTTGACTGGACTCGAACCTGGGACCCTTCAGTCTGCAGGCCGACGCTCCATCCACTGAGCCAAACCGGTCAGGGCCCCTCCATTACTTCCTAATCCTCAGCTCAGAGGAAGCACCAGGACTGGGCGCCACAAGGTCAGCTCTCTCCTGGCCCCTTTGTCATTGTGCCCGCCACAGCAAGGTGGGCAGAGGCACCACCTAAGCTCCAGGCCCGACAGGCAGCATCCCCCCCACACCCCCACTGCCCACACCCACCACGGCAGCCCGTTCTGAGGCTGCTAGGACCATGCTTACCGGACACCCAGGCTGAGCTCAGCTTTCTCCCATAAGCGCCCGGCACCAGGCCCAAGGGCCACCAGTGCGCACGCCTTTCCACTGCACACCATCCTCTCAGGGTGACTCTCTCACCTGGCCCCTCACCAGGCGTCGGCCCCTACCAGCCCTGCCTGCTCACTGACCGCGCTGCCTCTGCCTCCTGCACCGGTCTCCACGCATCATCCACCTTCCGGACATCTGCACCCTGAACCCCCCGGCACTCCCATCCGGGTCCAGGAGCCGTGTTCTCTGGGAGATCTCAGACCCTTCATATGGTCACAGGTGAGCTGATGGCCACAGGGAGTTACTTCTACCACGGACTTGCCCGTCACCGCTGGGGGAGCATCTACCCTCACAGCTGGTAAGGCCCAAACCTGGGGTTAGTGCTTGCTCGCTCACTCTCTCTCTCTCACATCAGAGAATCTGGCCCAGTCACGTCCACACAGCCGACCTCTGACCCACCCATTATTGCCTCTCACCCAGGATGTTAAAGCAGCCTCCTCGCTGGGCTGCACCGTGACCCACCGGCCCTCACCCCACAGTCTGTTCTCCACTCGGCACCCAGAGCGAGGCTGTGAAACCTGCGTTAGATCACCTCTCTCCTCGGCCCTACACCTGCCATGGCTGCACCACCCTCAGGGCAGAGGCCTAGCCGTAGCTGGTTTGGCTCAGTGGCTGGAGCGTCGGCCTGCGGACTGAAGGGTCCCGAGTTCCATTCCAGTCAAGGGCACATGCCCAGGTGTGGGCTTGATCCACAGTAGGGAGCGTGCAGGAAGCAGCCAATCGATGATTCTCCTCATTGATGTTTCTCTCTCTCTCTCCCTCTCCCTTCCTCTCTGAAATTAAAATAAATAAATAAATTCTATATAATAAAAGGCTGGTATTCAAATCAACTGAATGGTGGAATGACCAGTTGTTATGACGCACATTGACCACCAGGGGGCAGACGCTCAGCCAGAAGCTGGGCTCACGGCTGACGAGCACAGCAGCAGTGGCGGGAGCCTCTCCCACCTCCGTTGGCAGCGCTAAGGATGTCCTACTGATGGCTTAGACCCGCTCCCGGCGGTGTCAGTCAGACATCCCCCAAGGGTGCTGGCCGGGCTGAGGGACCCCCCCCACAGTGCACGGATTTCATGCACCGGGTCTCTAGTAAATAAATAAGTTAAAAATAATAACAGAAACCTAACTCCTGCCCACCTGCTTTTGATGCCTGGTATTAAGGACTGGAGAACTCCCATCCCCATCTCTCCTCCAAGAATTTGCACCTTCCACCCCTTATTCCATGGCTACCGGGAATGGGAACCCTTCCGTTCAACCCCAGGCTGGGACCCGGGACCCTGGGCTGGGGCTTTCTCCAGGGTCTGCAGCCTCAAGAACTGTGGGCGTGTATGTGGCCTCTGACACCACAATCCTGGAGACAGACCAGGGGGATGGGGAGGGGACCAGGGAGCCCGGCATCCTCCCCTCACCTGTACAGGGTCCATAATCACTCCCGAGCTCCTGGGAACCTGTGGGGAGAGGGAGACTGTGAGAGACCAGCAGCCAGGAAGGGGCCTCCAGGGATCATGCCTGTCCCCTTGGCCTGCCCTGCCCTGCCGCCGAGACCCAGGGCTGCCACCCACCTTCTGTGCTCAGGCCTCAGAGCCGCGAAGGCTGTGACCTCGGACTGGGTCTCCCTCTTGCTGTGCCTCACTGTCCTCGTCATCCCCCCACCCCGCGCGCCAAGTCTGTGCTCCCCTGAGCAGCCTGTGGAATTCTTATAAAATCCTCCAACCGCAGGACCGGCGTGGCTCAGTGACTGGACTTCAACCTATGAACCAGGAGGTCACGGTTCAATTCCCAGTCAGGGCACATGCCCAGGGAGGGGGCTCGATCCCCAGTGTGGGGCGTGCAGGAGGCAGCCTGCTCACATCATAAATGATTCTCCCCTCCCTCTCTGAAATCAATCTATCTATGTAAAACCCTAATATGCAAATAGACTGAACAGTTGAACAACCGAACAACCGGTCGCTATGACATGTGCTGACCACCAGGGGGCGTGTGCAGAATATGGTGGGCACCAGCAGCATGTGGCAATGCGCTGAACATGGCGGGCGTTGGCCGGCCGCAGCGGGATGTGTTGGAGCAGGTGAGTGGGGGCACAAAACCAAGGCGGGACGCGGGTCGCTGTCATTGGGGCCAGACTGTGGTGGTTACTGAAAATGCTTTGCTCCCGGGCACCAGGGTCCTGCCGGGCACTCACACCTGCTGCCCCTGCCGGGCCTGAACACCCGCTGCCAGCACCCGGATCGCCCCTGAGGGCTTCTCCACCTCCCCCTGCTCCTGAGGAATGATTGGGAGGCAGCCGCCTCTCGCACCCGCTGCTGGCACCAGCCCCCAAGGGCTCCACACTGTCAGGGCGTGGGAGCAGCAGCCCCATTCTGCTGCCGGCAGAAGGGGACCGGGGGGTGCGGGGGCGCGCAGAGGATGAGTCAAGACCCAACCCTGTGCCCACCACAGCCTCCTGGCCCTTCCTTTCAAGGTGCACGAATTCGTGCACTGGGTCCCTAGTCATATATATATGTTTTTTAAAAAAACACCTCACCCTAACAGGTTTGGCTCAGTGGATAGAGCGTCGGCCTGCGGACTGAAGGGTCCCAGGTTCGATTCCGGTCAAGGGCATGTACCTTGGTTGCGGGCACATCCCCAGTAGGGGGTGTGCAGGAGGCAGCTGATCGATGTTTCTCTCTCATCGACGTTTCTAACTCTCTATCCCTCCCTTCCTCTCTGTAAAAAGTCAATAAAATATATATTAAAAAAGTAAAAATTAAAAAACCACCTCAAACCGTGCCCCTCCGCTGGGACCTGCCAGGGCTCCCCTCGCCTCGGAATGACGGCAGAGCTGCTGGAGCTGACGTCACTCCTCCTCACACTCCAACCGACCGGGACACCACGACCCAGTCGCCCTCCGCCCTCCCCGTCCGTCAGGCCACGTCCCCTCAAACTTCCGGTCAGAAACGGGGCCCCCCAAGAGCGCCCCCACGGCCCGGACTGGGCAGCCCTCATTCGAGGCTGAGGATTCAGGGGCGGAGGTCGGGGAGGAGCCGGGGCGCAGCACCCACCTGCGCGGGCTCCGCCTTCGGAAGCTGAGGGCCGGGGCGGCGGGGAAGAGGGACTGATGGGCGGGAGACAAGGGCGAGGAGCCGGGCCCGGCGGCCCGTCTCTGTTCGGGGAAGAACCGCCTCCGCGCCTGTCCTCCCAGGTCTGACGCGGCGTCCAGCAGCCTGAGGAGGTGGACTCCTCCAAAAGTAAAATGTCCGCCCATGAAGGAAACAGGAAGTCCCGCCCTGACGTCTTCCCCACGCACGGAGACGGCCCTTCCCTGGGTCTTCATTGGTCCTCTGCCGCCGAGGCTTCTGGGTAATGTAGTTCCCACAAGCACCAACCGTGGAGACGTGCATCGGGCGCCACCTCCTGGGCAAAGGTAGAATCACAGAGCTAGCGGCGCCTCGAAAGGGAGGACTAGGCCAGTGGTCCGCAAACCGCGGCTGGCGAGCTACTAGCGGCTCTTGAGCCGCAGTTTGCCGCTCTGTTGACTAATGAGTTTGCCGACCATTGGACTAGACTAAATGTTACCGAGTAGTTGGAAGCTGTGAGGATTAGGCAGTTGTGACATATTGTGTGCAAAGAGGTAAAGGGTAGTATATGTCAGTGGTCGGCAAACTCAGTCAACAGAGAGGCAAGCCGCGGCTCACGAGGCGCACGTGCGCCACAGTTTGCCGACCACTGGACTAGGCGGAGCTTCCCTCTCCTTTCCTCTCTAAAATCAATAACAATATATTTCTTTTTTAAAAAAATATATTTTATTGACTTTTTTACAGAGAGGAAGGGAGAGGGATAGAGAGTTAGAAACATCGATGAGAGAGAAACATCGATCAGCTGCCTTTTGCACACTCCTTACTGGGGATGTGCCCGCAACCAAGGTACATGCCCTTGACTGGAATCGAACCCGGGACCCTTCAGTCCGCAGGCCAACGCTCTATCCACTGAGTCAATCCGGTTAGGGCAGTGGTTGGCAAACTCATTAGTCAACAGAGCCAAATATCAACAGGACAACAATTGAAATTTCTTTTAAGAGCCAAATTTTTTAAACGTAAACTTCTTCTAACGCCACTTCTTCAAAATAGACTAGCCCAGGCCGTGGTATTTTGTGGAAGAGCCACACTCAAGGGGCCAAAGAGCCGCATGTGGCTCGCGAGCTGCAGTTTGCTAACCACTGGGTTAGGGCAATAACAATATATTTTAAAAAAGAAAAGGAAAGACTGGGGCCCCAGCTGTGCAGGGAAATTGAAATCCAGGTCCATCAGTAAGAACTGGCTCTGGTTGAGATCTGGAGGAGTTCTGGATCTCTGCAGCTCGACTCCCTTAACGGTTAGCGTCTCTGGAACTACATTTCCCAGAAAGCACTGCGCTCCGCGGCGCTGATGCTCGGCCAATGAAAACGGTCGTTTCCTCGAGAGCCGACGTTCTGGGCGGGACTTCCGGCGTGGCCTCAGGGGAGTTGACTTGGGGCGGCTCTGAGGGGCCGGGTCAGTCTCTTCAGTCCCCGGGCGGCTGGTTTGTCTGCGGGGTGACCAGAGGGGGCGGGGCGAGACGTGGCTGAGTCTGCCGCCCCGGGTGACCCCCATTCTGGGATCGGGGCGACCAGGTCCTCCACTCCCCGTCCCGGTCCGCGCACAGCGTCCGATGGCGGCGGCCGAGGTGAGTGCGTCCCCGGGCCTCCCCGCCTCACCCCCGCCCCCGGCGCCCCCGAGAGCGCCCCCTGCTGAGGGAAGCCAGTGCCGGGGACCCGGAGTTCTGGGGGCCGCCGGGCGCACGGGTGGCCATAGCAGGGGGAGGCATGGCCGATCTGCTGTGGGTTTTCAGAACCGGAAGGGCCGCCCTGGACGGGGTGTCTCAGTGGATAGAGCGTCGCCTGCCGACCGAAGGGTCCCGGTTCGATTCCAATCAAGGGCACATGTCCCAATTATGCCCCAATTAATTGATTATCTGTCTAGACTCAGTGGGACAAACGCCGGTGACCAGGGGTCAGCAATCACGGCCTCTCCCCTGGTGCTTCAATGTCTAGACGGCTGAGCCGAACCGGAACACGTGACACAGACAGAATGAGTGTGCACTCACACGGGGTTTACTGACCTGTTCCTGGTGGGTCCTGGGCGCCGGCAAAGGCCTCCCGGCGAGCGGAGCCGTCGGTCAGGGGCCCGTCTCACGAGGGAGTGGAGTCCTCCTCTATCGGGCAGGAGGCTGACTGGAGACGGTCTGGTGCTCATACAGCCGGTGGTCAACAACGTGTCTTACCGGTGCGGCCCGACGGGAGCCTTATGCTGGGAGCAGGGCGTTTACACGCTTAAGAGTTCAGGGCGTTCACATCACGGCAGTGGGGTGTTCATCAGTTTGGAAGTTACAGAGTATTGGGGTCTCCACACACAATAATCATTTCATACATCAGAGGGGTTTCCTTATGACCATAACGTTATCCTAACAGCACAGGCCCGGGCTGTGGGCTCCGTCCCCAGTGCGGGGCGAGCAGGAGACAGCCGATCCACGATTCTCTCTCATCATGGATGTTTCTCTCTCTCTCCCTCTCCCTTCCTCTCTGAAATCAATTAAAATATTTTAAAAAACCAACAGGCTTGCGCGGCTGCTGTTGCTCAGGTGGCTGAGTGCCGCCCCAGGCGCCCCGAGGTCGCTGGGTTGGTTCCTGGTCTGGGCACCGGCCCGTTGTGGGCTCAGTTCCCAGTGGGGGGCGTGGAGGAGGCATGGTTCCCGCTCATCAATCTCTCTCCCACTCTCTCTCTCTCTCTAAAAAACAGATCAATTAAAAATATAAAAACTAGACAGGCTTTCGTGCCGCATCCGATGTGGCTGTGACAGGCGGTAATTCTCAGGACAGTAAGTACCTGACCCCCAGGAACGAGTGTGACCCAAGCAGCACCCCCCTGGGTGGGCGCCCTCATCGTTCCCATTTTACAGATGACAACACCGAGGCCAGGCAGCTGCTGAGAGGCACCCACCCCTGAGGACGGGGCCCAGGTGGTGTGAGGGGGCGCGCTGAGCCCCTGGGGCCCACACTGTTGCCCACGGAGGTGCTTCCCAGGTGCCCTGGGACTCTGCCTGCCCCTCCACCCCCACCCCCACCCTCGTCCGTCTGTCCGTTCTTCGTCCTTCCACCTGTGATCTCTGGAAGGGGGCCGCCCAAGGCCAGGGCTTTGAGTCCTGACCAGGGGTTATCGGGATTGGGCCCCCTTCTGGCAGCCAGTGGCACGGTGTCCTGCCCGCGGTGATCAGGAGATGCTGGCGGCGAGGCTGAGCTGGGAGTGCGCTGGGCCTGGTGGAGGCAGCAATTGGACCGGGAACCCAGCCCGAAGCGCTGGGCCTCCATCCCGATGGTGTGGAGCCAGGGAACCTTGGAGCAGAGGCGGGGGCGGTGGGGGTGATGTGACCCAGACTTGACACGCTTTTTGAGAGCAGACTGGGGTGCAGGGAGGCCAGGGAGGAGGCCACTCAGTGGTCCCGGTGAGCGTCGGTGTGGCCGAACCGCGGTGGCTGTGGAGGTCGGAGACGTGTGGAGTCTGTGTATGGATTTTAAGTATGTCCCAGCAAACTTTTTTCTTTTTTAATTTATTGATTTGAGAGAGAGAGAGGGAGGGATAGAGCAACATTGATTTGTTGTTCCACTTATTTTTTTTAAATATTTTTATTGAATCTTTTATAGAGAGGAAGGGAGAGGGATAGAGAGTTAGAAACATCGATGAAAGAGAAACATGGATCAGCTGCCTCCTGCACACCCCCTACTGGGGACATGCCTGCAACCAAGGCACATGCCCTTGACCGGAATTGAACCTGGGACCCTTCAGTCCACAGGCCGATGCTCTATCCACTGAGCCAAACGAGTCAGGGCTGGGATTCCTTTAAAAAAAAAATGTTTTTATTGATTTCAGAGAGGAAGGGAGAGGGAGAGAGAGATAGAAACATCAATGACGAGAGAATCATGGATCGGCTGCCTCCTACACGCCCCTTACTGGGGATCGAGCCCACAACCCGGGCATGTGCCCTGACCAGGGATTGAACCTGGGACCCTTCAGTCCGCAGGCCGGCGCTCTATCCACTGAGCAACACTGGCCAGGGCCAGGATGGGATTCTGATCACATGTGCCGAGTCCTCCGGATGCCATGTGCACACAGGCGTGTGGTGAAGCTGGGAGATGCATGGGGGTGGGGAGGGGCTGGCAGTGAGGGGTTGGGGACGCGGAGGGAGGTGCGGGAAGGAGTGGGGTGCACGTTGCAAGGCAGTGTAAACTGATGGCCTCAGGCCCTTGTACTGGGGGCCGATGGACCCAAATTTGATGGTGGCCCAGGCCGGTGGCTCAGTGGTCAGGGCTCCGGCCTGCATGCTGAAGGGTCACGCGCACTTAACTCCCTCACGTGGATGCTGTTTTCCCTCTCTCCCTGTCCCCCTCCCTCTCTCCCCACCCTGGTAGGGCCGTGTGACCTTTGAGGATGTGGCTGTGTACTTCTCCCGGGAGGAGTGGGGGCTCCTGGATGAGGCTCAGAGACGCCTGTACCGCGACGTGATGCTGGAGAACGTGGCGCTGATGGCCTCTCTGGGTGAGCGTCCCTGCCTTCCCCGCCCCGAGGGTGTGGTGCGAGCGCCCAGCCCGTGCCAGCGCCGTGTGCACTGCCGCCCCTCCTCCCCGAGCTGCCCAAAGCTGTGGGCAAGGGCGTGGGGATGAGGACTCCCCAGTCAGCCTGGTGGCTCACACCCTGGCCTCTCCCTGGCCCGGTGAGCCTGTCAGGGTCCATGCGGGTCCGTCCCCAGGCTCTGGCCTCTTGCTGTGTTGGACGTGGGATCTGCCTGTGGCAGGAATTGCGGCACCAACACAGTCGCAGCCTGAGGGGGGCGTCTGCCATGGGGTGGGCTGCTCTGACCCACCTGTCTTGTCTCTCCCGTAGGCCTTGCATCTGCCAGGACCCAGGAGCCCCCCCAGCTGGCGCCGTGGGGGGAGCCCTTCCTGCCTGCCGGTGGCATCAGCACTGCGGCCAGACCAGCAGGTACGGCGGGAGAGGCGGGAGAGGCGGGGCTCAGGGAGGGCTCACCTATGCCAGAGTCCTTCCCAGGGGCCTGAGGGTTTGGTGCCAAGACAAGGGGCCGGCCTGCTTTCCATCCTCTCTTTCCCAGTTGCCCACTGGGGATGGAGCCTGCAACCCAGGTGTGTGCCCTGACCAAGAATCGAACCCTGACCTGGTTCATAGGTTGATGCTCAACCACTGAGCCGTGCCAGTCAGACAGTTGCTTCAATTTTTCTGGTTCTGAACACCCCCTTCTGGACCGTGTTCCTGTGTAACCAGCAGCTTCAGGCTCTCAGGAGCCGATCCTTGCGTCCTGACTGCTCCTGAGGCCCCCACTGGCCCGGGAGCTTGTCAGGCCCCAACTGCACAGCAGGCCCTTCCCCACAAGGCCTCTGGCCCCTCATCCGACCGCAGCCCCGGGACTCGGCTGGGTGTGTCGGATGCCGGTTTGTGAGGGTGCTGCCCCTCCCCCTGAGGCCCACGTCTCTTCCTCAGCACGTCTCTGCTTTCAGGCTGTGGGCGTGGAGCAGAGGCCGAGGAGAGTGTTACCGCGGGAGGAGTGCCCAGAGCAAACCGTCGCCAACACCAGAGGCTGCGCTGTGGAGAGAAGCCCTTGGGAGGAGAAGAGGGGGCGCAGGGCGAGAAGGACTTTCCAGCCAGCACTGGTCTCAGACAGCAGGAGACTCACAGTACAGGGGCGCCACGCAGGGCCGCCCAGCGTCACCCCCAAAGAAGGCAATACAAGTGCAGCGAGTGTGGGAAAGCCTGTAGTCAGAAGTACTTACTTGTGGAGCACCAGAGACTACACACCGGAGAAAAGCCGTACGAATGCAGCGAATGTGGGAGGTTATTTAGCCATAAATCCAACCTTTTCGTGCACCAAATAGTTCACACTGGTGAAAGGCCTTATGACTGTAGCGAATGCGGAAAATCCTTCAGCCGCAAGGCCAACCTCATTCAACACCAGAGAGTTCACACCGGAGAGAAGCCCTTTACGTGCAGTGAGTGTGGGAAAGCCTTCAGGTATCACTCCACGCTCATCCAGCACCACAGGGTCCACACTGGGGTGAGGCCTTTTGAGTGCAGCGAATGTGGGAAATCCTTTAGATTCAGCTCGGGCCTCATGAAACATCAGAGAGTTCACACTGGAGAAAGGCCTTATTAGTGCACTGAATGTGGGAAATTCTATAGCCACAAGGCCAGTCTTACTACTCACTGGCAAGTTCACACTGGAGACAGGCCTTATGAGTGCAGAGACTGTGGGAAGTTTTTTAGCCAAAGCTGTAGCCTCCTGCAACACCGCAAAGTTCACACTGGAGAAAAGCCTTTTAAGTGCAATGGCTGTGGACAACACTTCAGTGAGAATTCGAGCCTGGTCAAGCACCAGAGGGTGCACACCGGAGTGAGGCCTTACGAGTGCGGGGAATGTGGGAAATGTTTTCGCTACAGCTCCAGCCTGGTTAAACCTCGGAGGACTCACACCGGAGACGCCGTAGGAGTGTGGTGATTGTGGGAAATCCTTTAGCCAGCGTTTCAACCTCATTCAACACCAGAAAGTCCACAGAGGAGAGAGGTCTTGAACATAGCTCATGTGGACAAGCCTTTAACTAAACGTCTGTCTGATCCGAAGGGGAGCTCCACACCCAGAGAGGCCTATGGACACAGTGACCACGCAGAGGGCTTCAGCCAGAGCTTCATCATCCTCCTTCAACACCGATGTTCGGCTGGAGAAAGGGCTCAGGAGTGCAGGGCATGGGCTGTCCCTGGTCACCTCACCCCAGTGTTCCCACCGGGGCACACGCCCACAGGGGGCAGTTTGATTTTTTTTTAAAACATATTTTTATTGATTTCAGAGAGGAAGGGAGAGAGAGAGAGAGAGAGAGAGAGAGAGAGAGAGAGAGAGAGAGAGGAGAGAAACATCAATGTTGAGAGAGAATCATTGATTGGCTTCCTCCTCCACATCCCCTACTGGGGATCGAGCCCGGAACCTGGGCATGTGCCCTCGACCAGAATCGAACCCGGGACCTTCCAGTCTGAAGGCTGACACTCTATCCACGGAGCCAAACTGGCTAGGGCGGCAGTTTGATTTTTAAGGGGGGCAGCTCGAGAATTGAATTATTAACAGTGAATTTTTTGCATTTCTTATGGTTCTAGGGGCCTCACCTACAGTATATAAATAGATATTGTGACATACTTAAGCATTTCAGTTCGCATATGTTTTCAAACTTTGCTATTTTTTCATATCACTTCATCTTTTTTTTTTCCTTTTTTTTTTTTAACAATTTCTTAGTGATGTCTTTCTCGGGACTTCAGCTGTCCTTCCGTTCTTTTATTTTTCTCCTTCATAGATGCCATGTTCTTTGGAAGCTTGTTTAGACCAAGCTCATGGCCATTTAGGCTTCCTCCACGTGAACAGGAGCTCACTTTTTGAATAATAAGAATTATGTTTGGGGGGATGGCATCAGGATTTAGGATGATTAGAGAGAATCATTGCTCGGCTGCCTCCAGCACACCCCCTACTGGGGATCCAGCCCACAACCCAGGTATGTGCCCTTGACCGGAGTCAAACCTGGGACCCTTCAGTCCACAGGCCGATGCTCTATCCACTGAGTAAAACCAGCTAGGGCTCTTCATGAATGTTTCTAGCTCTCCTTCTCCCTTCCTTTCTGAAATTAATAAAAAAATTTAAAAAAGAAGCAACTGATGTATGCATACTAGTAATTAACTGGAACAACAAATTGATGCTTCTCTCTCCCTTTCCCTCTCTCTCTAAAAATCAATCAATAAAAAAGATGGTAAAGAGTTGGGGCTAGAACTAAGGCCTGGAAAAGTCCCCTGAGCGGTGACGCTGATGCACAGGGAGGGTGCAGAGAGACCGCCCCGCAGACACCTGGGGACAGGGCAAGGGAAAGGCTGCAGAAGGGGCAGGAGTCGGGCAAGTTCGAGACTGCCCGGGTGGGTGCCCTGAGCGAGGGCAGGGGAGCCCTGCAGGCTGCTGTGGGCGGAGTGTGGATTGTAAGTGATGGGAGCCCCTGAGGGGGAGACCCAGGCATTCGTGGAGCCGTTTTTCCAGTATCTTACAAGCCCAGGCCGCTCTAGTCTTGGCACAGAGCAAAGGTTCTGAGCTGGAAACAGCCTCAAGAAGCAACTAACTGGCCCTGGCCGGTGTGGCTCAGTGGACAGAGCGTCGGCCTGCGGACTGAAGGGTCCCAGGTTCAATTCCCGACAAGGGCATGTACCTTGGTTGTGGGCACATCCGCAGTGGAGGGCATGCAGGAGGCAGCTGATCGATGTTTCTAACTCTCTATCCCTCTCCCTTCCTCTCTCTAAAATATCAATAAAATCTATTTTAAAAAAAAGAAGAAGAAGAAGAAGAAGAAGCAACTAACTGGCCCTGGTCGGTGTGGCTCAGTGGATAGAGCGTCGGCCTGCGGACTGAAGGGTCCCAGGTTCGATTCAGTCAAGGGCATGTACCTTGGTTGTGGGCACATCCCCAGTAGTTGATCGATGTTTCTTTCTCATCGATGTTTCTAACTCTCCCTCTCCCTTCCTCTCTGTAAAAAATCAATAAAATATATATATATTTTTTATTTTTTTATTTTTTTAATAAATCTTTATTGTTCAGATTATTACAATTGTTTCTCCTTTTTTCCCCCCCATATCTCCCCATCACCCGGTTCCCTCCCCACCGTTGTCCTTATCCATAGGTGTATGATTTTTGTCCAGTCTCTTCCCATACCCCCCACACAGACACCCCTTTCCCCCTGAGAATTATCAATCCACTCCCATTCTATGCCTCTGATTCTATTATGTTCACCAGTTTATTCTGTTCCTCAGATTTTGAATTCACTTGATTTTTAGAATCACTTGTTGATAGATATTTGTTGTTCATAATTTTTATCTTTACTTTTTTCTTCTTTTTCCTCTTTTTAAAGAATACCTTTCAGCATTTCATATAATACTGGTTTGGTGGTGATGAACTCCTTTAGCTTTTTCTTATCTGTGAAGCTCTTTATCTGCCCATCGATTCTGAATGATAACTTTGCTGGGTAGAGTAGTCTTGGTTGTAGGTTCTTGCTATTCATCACTTTGAATATTTCTTGCCATTCCCGTCTGGCCTGCATAGTTTCCGTTGAGAAATCAGCTGACAGTCGTATGGGTGCTCCCTTGTAGGTAACTAACTGTTTTTCTCTTGCTGCTTGTAAGATTCTCTCTTTGTCTTTTGCCCTTGGCATTTTAATTATGATGTGTCTTGGTGTGGTCCTCTTTGGATTCCTCTTGTTTGGGGTTCTGTGCGCTTCCTGAACTTGTAAGTCTATTTCTTTCACCAGGTGGGGGAAGTTTTCTGTCATTATTTCTTCAAATAGGTTTTCAGTATCTTGCTCTCTCTCTTCTGGCACCCCAAAAATTCGGATATTGGTATGCTTAAAGCCATCCTGGAGGCTCCTTATGCTTTCCTCACACTTTTGGATTCTTCTTTCTTTCCGCCTCTCTGGTTGGGTGTTTTTTGCTTCCTCATATTCTAGATCTTTGGTTTGACTCTTCGGGTGCGGTGGTCTACTCTGTATATTCTTTATTTCGGACAGTGTATGCATAATTTCTGACTGGTCCTTTTCCATTTTTTTTGGTATTCTCATTAAGGTCCTTGAAGGTCTCTTCAAGTTTCTCAGCGGTTTTTAGAAGATTCTTGAGTAACCTTATAAATATGGTTCTGAACACTGTGTCGTCCATTAGTTTGCTTTCATCTATCTCTCCTACTTGTGACATACTTCGATGTCTCCACATTTTGGCTGCCTCCCTGTGTTGATGGAGTGGCTTTGTGTGGTCGGTGACCTATAGGGGCCGGTAGCTCAGCTTCCCCAATCACCCTAGGTGGTCACTCTTGGTACTCCCCTTTGTGGGCTGAGTGGAAAGTCTTGGTGTAGTTAAAAGCCCTGATTGCTGTTGGGAGGAATTGACCTCCGGTCCAATTGGTTGTGGGGACCTGCTGTGTCTATAACGGAAGAATTGCTGTGCTGGAGACACAGTAGGGCTTTGGTGCTCACTGAGTCTGCCTCTTGAATGTGTCCCTTATGAGAGTGGTTGAAATCTGGTGTCGTCCACACCGACAGAAAAGTCACTCTCACTCTCCGACCGGCCAAGAGTCCCGTAGGCGTCTGGGTCCCCTGCGTGTCCCCAGAAACTGGAGTTCAGAGTGGTTGGGATTGTTGGTATCACTGGCAGGAGTTGATCTCCAAGCCAGTTGGCTGTGAGGATCAGCAGTGTCTCCGCTGGGAGAGCTTCTGTGCTCAGCTTGGATGGGGCGGAGTCTCAGGGTGGCGCAGACAAGCTTTGGTTTCCCGTCTGCTCCGCCCTAAGAGGGCTGGTTTCTCCGTGCCCTAATCAATGGCTGCGCGCCTCTGAGAGAAGGCAGCTTTTGAGCCTCGCCCGCTGCCAAATAGACCAGTTTCTTCCTGACCGCAGCTGGATTTCAGTGCAGTCGGGAGGTTTTGTTTTTCTCCCAAACGAGAAAGCTAGCCACGCAGCGTCTGCTGCCCTCCCTCTCCGCGCACTGCGAGGAAGCCAGCCGCGTATTCAGCCGCCCGCCCTTTCCGCGCTCACGGATCTCCGCACCTCCACAGCTCCTGAGGCTCAGCGTCCCCCTCTCTGTTTTCTCTAGTTGTAGGTTTTCCACTCTGCCAGCTTTCCGGTGATTCTGGACGGTGTGCACTCTGCTTTCCAGTTGTAGTTTCAAAATTGTTGTGGTAGGCAACAGTTAGGTGTTTACCTTATGCCGCCATCTTGGTTTCTTTTCTAAAATATATTTTTAAAAAATAAAATAAAATAAAATGAAGCAATTAACTGGCCCGGCCGGTGAGGCTCAGTGGTTGAGTGTCAACCTGAACCAGGAGATCATGGTTCGATTCCAGGTCAAGGGCACAGGCCCGGGTTGTGGGCTCCATCCCCAGTGGGGGGTGTGCAGGAGGCAGCCGATCAATGGTTCTCTCTCATTGATGTTTCTCTTCCCCCTCCCTTCCTCTCTGAAATAAATAAATATAAAATAAAATAAATAAGGCAAATATCCAATAGCATTTCTTTAAGAAAACAAAAAGCAACTAACTGAATGGAAGACGTTGCCAGAGGGCCCCAAACATTCCAAAGACAAGAAAGTATCGGGCGCCTGGAGAGATTACCGCCCACTTTATTTATTTAATACATTTTTATTGATTTCACAGGACGGGAGAGAGAGAAACATCAGTGAGGAGAGGGAACCACCCAACCGCTGCCTCCTGCACGCCCCCCACTGGGGATGGAGCCCCCCAGGCAGGTGCCCTGACCACATGCCCGCTGGAATGGAACCTTGAACTCCCGGTTCATAGGTCAATGCTCAACCACTGAGCGAACCCTCCCCTTTCCTCCCCGCCCCCCGCCCCCCACCCCCGGGCTGGGCTCCCTTTTCAGATACAGCGGAGTGTCCTCAACAGGAACACGGATTCGCTAACCGTCGGTGGGAGGCCGGTTGCACGTGCTGTGAACCCAAAGGTAAACCCCAGGGCCTCCTCCCGCCTCCGCCCCGCCCGCCCCAGCCTCCTTCCTGGCGGCTGCGGGGACGCGTCTCCATGGCAACACTGGACACTGGGGCGCACACGTCACCCACGTGTCCTTGCTAATGTCCTCAATCCAGAGGGGACCTGGTCATGATCCCTCTTTTATAACCAAGAACAAAGCTCAGGGCAGCAAGGGCCTCGCTCAAGGTCACAGCCAAGGTCAGGGCGCAGCCGGCCCACAGGGAGGTTCCGGCGGGCTGGGTGGGTGGGTTGGGTCGCGCTCCCCCAGCGCACGCGCTCGGTGTCTCCCTCCCACGCGGCACCCCTTGGGGGCAGGAACGGACCGGCCCCACGTCGCCCCGGCCTGGACAGCCACCGGGGAGCCAGAGTGACCCCATCCCTGGGTGCCAGACCCCAGGGCCTGGACCGGGAGAGGCGAGGCGTCACCGGACCCCCTCGGACCGGAGCGCGGGAGCGGCTGGGGCCCCATCCCCTGGCCTGCGCCTGCGCCTTCGGGGACTGCGCGTGGGCACCGGGGCTCCGCCAACCGCCCAACCGCCCCCCGGGCCCAGGAAGGCGCAGGCGGGGCGCCCCGCTGTCCTCTCCGCCGCCAGAGGGCCAGCAGCACCCCTTCCCTTGGCGGCTTGGCCTCATGGGGCGGCGCCCCTCCTCTGGGTAAGTTTTCTCCGGCATCGGCCGAGCTGGGGACCCGCCAACCCCGCCCGGAGCTGAGGCCCTGGCGGCAGGGAGGGAGCGGCCGGGGCTCACAGGGGCTCCGGGAGGGGACGGGACGGCCTCTGGGCTTTCCCAAGGGGAGGCCCCCAGGTTCCCCGTGTTTCCTGCCTGTTTCCTGCCCCTTTTACCAGCAGGGTGTTAATGATTGACAGCAGTGCTGCTGAGCGGCACCCCAACAGGCGGTGCGCACCCCACCCAGCGTGGTCAGGCCGGCCCCTGACCCAGGTTCCCTTTTTGGTCCTCCCGGCGCCGGCGCCGCTTAGTGACATTCCAGGGCACCAGTGACATCCCCTCAGGCCACTCTCTCTCCCTCTCCCCCTCTCTCCCCCTCCCTCCCTCCACCCTCCTGCTTGGCTGAACCCCGTTCCTGGGCAGCCATCCCATCTGTCCCCCTGCAGTGGGGTGTGGTGTCCCGATCAGAGGCCCCAAAGGTCACCCCGAGGAGGAGGCAGTGGAGGAAGCTGGAAGAGGACTCACGCGGACACCGAGTTGGACACCCTGACCGAGGACGTCCAGCCCCGGAACTAAGAGGTAAGTTTCCGTGGTTCCTCTGCTCCCCCGTCTAGGACTTGTTCTCTTTCCCTTTTCTTTTCGGATTCCCTCTTACAGCGGCCCGGAGGGACCGGGATAGGTACACACAGTCGCCACCAGGATCCCAGTCTGAGGGAGCATCTCATCCCCGAGATAGATGTTTGGTGGCTGTTTGAGGAGGATGTCAGCGGTTCAAATAATCACTCTGGCCCTGGCCGGTGCGACTCAGTGAGTAGAGCGTCGGCCTGTGGACTGAAGGGTCCCGGGTTCAATTCCGGTCAAGGGCACATGTCCGGGTTGCAGGCTCAATCCTCAGTGTGGGGCGTGCAGGAGGCAGCCAACCCATGATTCTCTCTCCTCATTGATGTTTCTATCTTTCTTTCCCTTCCTCTCTGAAATCAATAAAAATATATTAAAATAATAATAATTACTCTGAAAAAACTGCCATCTAGAGTGACAGTATCAAACCCTCCCTCCCTCTTCTGTACAGGCTGTATTTTGAGGTAACTGCATAGAAGGCTGTAGAAAATTCTTTCTCTAGGAGTTATAGCTAATCAGTGTAGCCATGGCAACAGAAGTCGGGTCCGAATGTTTCCACGGCCCATAAAGTAACCCACCACCCGTTGACCATCACCGCTTCCTGGCAAGACAGATGAGATGCGGTGCCCGGGCTGGCTGGCTCGGTGGTTGGAGCGTCGTCCCGCACACCAAGAAAGTTGTGGGTTTGAGTCCTGGTTTGGGCACATACCTAGGCTGCAGGTTCCATCTCCAGTTGGGATGCATATGGGAGGTAACCAATCAATGTTTCTCTCTCATATCGATGTGTGTGTCTCTCTTCCTTATCCTCTCTCTAAAATCGATAAACATATCCTCGGGTGAGGATTAAACCTACACAAAGATGCACTGCAAATTGGTATTGGATAGAAAATACTAATCACATCAGGACCCAATCAGGAGAGAGACACTGGGGAGTTGGGGAAGTCGGCAAGAGGGTGAAATGCTGTGACTTCTGATGAGCTCCAGGTGCGGTCGAGGCTTCCGAGGGGAGACCCTGGATTGAGGAGCTGGGGGAGCATCGGGAACACACTCGGGATCGGAGTCGAGGCCCGAGCAGGCACTGGCTGGCTGAGCGGCAGACCGATAGCCAGAGGGGAGGCTGAGCGGCAGACCGATGGCCAGAGGGGAGGCCAGAACTCGGCAGGGCAGCCAGGGCACGTGCACATCACGGCTTCGGCGGCCTCTGCAGGCCGATGTAGGGTGGACACGGTCAAATGTCACGATGGTATTTTGAAAACAAAGGCCAGGGAGACACGGGGCCAGGGAATGCCTTTGAAATCTAATGGGTGAAGGGAAGGAGGAAGAAATGAGTGGAGGATGTGGGGAAGGGTGGGATGCAGAATACAGTAGAAACAGCAATTTTAAGGGAGAAGAAATATCTGATTTTTCCTGAGTTGGGAATACAATCCATAAAAAAATGTGTGCTATTACTATTATCATTATGGTTAATATTATGATATGGCTGTGGGGGAACATACATGGGTACAACCGGTTTAGATCAGTTTGGCAGTTTCTTAAGTATGAAAACATCCACATACTCTGAAGTATTGGTACACATTCCCGTAGAGTGGGGGACGGGGGAGTGGATGTCCAGCCTGCAGCTGCGTAAGGCCCGAGAAATCACTTGGTCTGGCCCTGCCAAGGCGTGAGGGGGAGTTCATTAAATGTTCGGCCACACACAGCAGGCTGCTGTCTGAGAGGGTAATTTAGTGTGGCCTGCGAATGATGTAAGTATCCGAAAGGCCCTTGGCAGACCAAGGCTCCCACCCATGACACAGAGCATGGTCTGCCAGCACATGCTCTCTCCCCCAGGGCACACTCACTTGAATCTTTTCTTTCTTTCTTAATATATTTTTGTTGATTTCAGAGAGGGAGAGAGAGATAGAAACATCAATGATGAGAGAGAATCACTGATTGGCTGCCTTTTGCACGCCCCACACTGGGAACCAAGCCCGCAACCCGGGCATGTGCCCTGACGGAGAATCGAACTGTGACCTCCTGGGTCATAGGTCACCACTCATCCACTGAGCCACGCTGGCCGGGCTTGAATCTTCTTTGCGAGTGTACTTTCCTTCCTCTCTGTGTCCAGCGTATTTCTAACAGCACGAAACTGGAAACAACCCCCTGCCTGTGAAACGGCTGAACACAGAGTGGCATCTCCGTAGAGAAGAACACTAAGCAATATAGAGGATGACTATTCACATAAGCAACATGGATGAATCTCAGAACAATGACGTGGTGTACAAACATCCGAAGAAAGAGTGAACACTAGGATTCCATCCATGTGACATTCCGGACAATGCACACCAAGTTGTTGTTAAAGACAGTAAACTCCGGGACTCCTGTAGGCCAGGAAGGATGAGGAGCGGTTATAAAAGGTACAAGGTAAGTCGTGAATATGCTGTGGTCATGATTGTCTTCTGGGCTTACATATCTGACAAAAGTTTTCCAAGGGGACACCTTAAATATCTATAGGTTATTGCATGTCAATTATGCTTTGGTAAAGGCGCTAAAAAGTAGTTCAACATAAAAAAAATCTGGATCTCCCACAGGATTTGGAAAGCAGAAGTTTGAACCACCCAAAGCTGATTCCACTCCATTTCCCTTATTCCTGGAGAGGGGCGGCCCTGACTCCTCTCAGAAACATTGGGAGCAACGGATCTGTGACAACAGGAGCACGAGACAGCAGACGCCATTCTCTGTCCTGCCTCTAAGCAGTGGACTGGAGCTGAAGCCCAGATTGACAGCAGGAACTCACAAAACCTTTATTTTTAAAAAAATATTTTTTTATTGATTTCAAAGAGGAAGGGAGAGAGAGAGAGAGAAACATCCATGATGGGAGAGAATCATTGATCGGCTGCCTCCTGCATGCCCCCTGCTGGGGATCGAGCCTGCAACCCGGGCATGTGCCCTTGATGGGAATCGAACCTGGGACTCCTCAGTCCGCAGGCTGACGCTCTATCCACTGAGCAAAACCCGGTAGGGCATTTTTAAAAATTTATTTATTGTTAATCCTCATCCGAGGATATTCTTCCACTGATCTTTTTAGAGAGAGTGGAAAAGAGGGGGAAAGAGAGAGAAACACCGATGTGAGAAAGACACATCGATTGGTTGCCTCATGCATGTGCCCCGACAAGCCCAGGGAGGAGCTTTCAACCAAGTACCTGACCTTGACCAGAATTGAACCTGAGACCGGTTGGTCCACAGGCCATGCCTCTATCCACTGACCCACACCGGCCAGGGCTCACAAAACCTTTAGATTAGTTGCTCTGACAGTGGCTTCAGCTGCAGGATGCACCCTCTGGGGCTGCTCACAGCCTCTGGGAGATTTCTGGACGCACGTTCAGAGGAGGCACCTCTGTCAGGATTGCAGCGGCTCCTCTCTGCCTGTCAGTTACACCCAGGGTTTCAGTTCCAAAGATGGCTGAAACCTGGCTCCCCTGGTCTGAGGCGTGGCACCCGTCTACGTGCAGAATTCTGACCATCAGGACACGAGGCTCCTTTTCTTCCCTATTTTTTAATTTCTAACTTTTTCTTACACGTGGCTCCTTTGTAGAACTGTTGTGGAGCGAACGTGAGTGAACGACCACTGGAGTCCAGACCAAATTAAAATTTAGGGAGCCTTTATTAGCCAGCCGGCCGACCGGCCAGCCGACCAGCGACTGCTCTGCCTTTCTCCACGCAGGGAGCCCAGAGAGCAGCCCCGACCCTTTGAGCAGGACTGATTTTAAATCCATTTACCACATCCTGATTTGTTTTGTTTTTAATATATTTTATTGATTTTTTACAGAGAGGAAGAGAGAGATAGTTAGAAACATAGATCAGCTGCCTCCTGCACACCCCACACTGGGATGTGCCCACAACCAAGGTACGTGCCCTTGACCGTAATCGAACCTGGGACCTTTCAGTTCGAAGGCCGACACTCTATCCACTGAGCCAAACTGTTTTAGGCACCACATCCTGTTTTTGCAGAGCAAGCAACCCAGGACAAAACAGTTTTTCCTAAGCACCACATCCTGTTTTTGCAGAGCAAGCAACCCAGGACAAAACAGTTTTTCCTAAGCAACGTTAGGATCATGCCATTGACGACCATGTTATTTACAGGGTCACCTGTTCTTCAGAAAGCTGACAGTGTTCTGTGTTCTATCTTGCAAGGCTATTTTGTGAGTCAGCTGGGATTCACGCATGCTCAAAAATTTCTACTCTCTAACAGAACCTGGTGAAAAGTTTCCCCTGGACAGCACTGAGCGTTATGTGGGACCCTCTGGGAACCCGCAGAGACACTGGAGCTGCCCAAACGAGTGAGCCCTCCTCAGGGCGACCTGTGGTCTCAAAATACATGGAGGCCACAAGTCAGGAGCAGGACGCACTGCCCTGGCTCCAGTAGGTGGAGAATGAGACTGGGGTGTGGGCTAAGGACCTGTCCCATTGGCTGCATTCATAGGGCCTCTCTCCAGTGTGTTCTATGTTGTGTACTGGTGAGCTGATTGGGAACAGACTTGCCTAAAGGATACCCCACATCGGCCACACTCATCGGCCTGGGCCCGTGTGCATCCCGCAGAGTGAGGCAGGCCCTCCCCGCAAAGGGCTTCCCTGCCCCCGACGCTCACGTGGCCTTCCTCCAGTGTGAACTCTGATGTCTCCTGAGGCTGCTCTTCTGCTCAAGGACTTCCTAGCCTGGCCGCACCCCGAGGCCACCCCTCTGACTCCTCTGCAGGTCACCGAGGCTGTAGCTGTGGCAGCTTCCAGCGTGAGCCCTGCGGTGCCCATCAAGTCTGCATTGGGACCAGAGTTTCTCCCACGTGCACGGCACTCGTGCGGCCTCTCTCCAGCGTGACCTCAGAGCTGGACAAGTGAGTCCTCACAGCAGGAGTCCTCCCTGTGGACTGGACTTTGGGTTTCAGTTCCAATGATGGCTGAAACCTGGCTCTCCTGGTCTGAGGCGTGGCACCCGTCTACGTGCAGAATTCTGACCATCAGGACACGAGGCTCCTTTTCTTCCCTATTTTTTAATTTCTAACTTTTTCTTACACGTGGCTCCTTTGTAGAACTGTTGTGGAGCGAACGTGAGTGAACGACCACTGGAGTCCAGACCAAATTAAAATTTAGGGAGCCTTTATTAGCCGGCTGGCCGGCCAGCCAACCAGCGACTGCTCTGCCTTTCTCCACGCAGGAAGTCCAGAGAGCAGCCCCGACCCTTTGGGCAGGACCGCTTTTAAAACCATTTACCACACCCTGTTTTTGCAGAGCAAGCAACCCAGGACAAAACAGTTTTTCCTAAGCAACGTTAGGATCATGCCATTGACGACCATGTTATTTACAGGATCATCCTGTTCTTCAGAAAGCTGACAGTGTTCTGTGTTCTATCTTGCAAGGCTATTTTGTGAGTCAGCTGGGATTCACGCATGCTCAAAAATTTCTACTCTCTAACAGAACCTGGTGAAAAGTTTCCCCTGGACAGCACTGAGCGTTATGTTATGTGGGACCCTCTGGGAACCCGCAGAGACACTGGAGCTGCCCAAACGAGTGAGCCCTCCTCAGGGCGACCTGTGGTCTCAAAATACATGGAGGCCACAAGTCAGGAGCAGGACGCACTGCCCTGGTTCCAGGAGGTGGAGAATGAGGCTGGGGTGTGGGCTAAGGATCTGTCCCATTGGCTGCGTTCATAGGGCCTCTCTCCAGTGTGTTCTATGTTGTGTACTGGTGAGTTGATTGGGAACAGACTTGCCTAAAGGATATCCCACATCGGCCACACTCATCGGCCTGGGCCCGTGTGCATCCCGCAGAGTGAGGCAGGCTCTCCCCGCAAAGGGCTTCCCGCCCCCCACGCTCACGTGGCCTTCCTCCAGTGTGAACTCTGATGTCTCCTGAGGCTGCTCTTCTGCTCAAGGACTTCCTACCCTGGCCGCACCCCGGAGGCCTTGGGCAGCCATGCAGACTCGGCGGCGTCGGGAACAGTCACGCATCCTGTCAGGACCAGGTACGGTGCCGCCGGGGCTCTGGGAATGCCAGGGGCACTTTGTAAAGTATGTGACCCTCTGACCAACAGGTGATCCATCTGAACGAATACAAAACAGCATTCCATGGACTTGCTCTTCCCCCTCCGCCTCCTGGCCGACCACTGTGAATGGTATTTCAGCCCCCGAGGGGTGGGCAGCAGGAACTGGAACCTGCTGTGGGGGTCCTCAGGCCCCGCAGCCCCACCTCCCTGTGGTCCTGCCGCCTGGTGACGGAGCCTCTGAGGGGCACGCGTGGAGCGGCTGAGCTCCCTCTGCAGCGGGAGTGTGTGCCTGACTGTTCTGTTCCGTTAGATCATCCTTTGGCTGTGACGGAAGTCGCTGTAAGAGTTCTGGGTTTGCTGCGGCCGCATCCTCAAAATCAATCTCTCTGCCCTTCGTGGCACCTCCTTCTGTACTTCCACTGAAGCGCAGGCTCTCTCCACACCACTCCTCACCGGCCCCATGGATACACTGTCACTGCGTTGGATCTGGCTGTCGAGACCAAGAAACAAGCAGGCCTCTGAGAAAAACACAGCAAATGGCAAGAACCCACAACTCTGCCAGCGCTGGGAGTTCTTGGAAAGACTTCTTTAAAAGTGAGAGTAAAGAGCAGTCCTTCCCTCATACAAACCAAGCCCGAGTCTGTCTGCCGCCCGCCCCACAGTGCACAGCGCCCCCACGATTAGAGGTGGACTCGACAATGAACCTCTCCTTGGGCACAGAACAGGGCAACAGGCAGCCGCCTCCAGGCGGGACTTGGCGGCTGGAAAAACCCACTGTCCCGGGAGACCAACAGTTTCCACGAACAAGGCCGCCGTTCCCGCTGGCGCCAGCAGATCCCATTCCCGGCGCAACCTGGGGCAGCTCGGCTCCTGATCAGAGGGGGGCTCCGGGTCAGGCACAGACTGCTCGGCTCTCCTCCAGGGCATGGCGCCAGCACAGGCTCCCCCCTCGCCTCAGGGACCTGGCGTGCCGGCCTAAACCCTGTGCCAGGCCCTGGAGGCAAGACAGCTTCTGCCCGGGAGACGGGCAGGACGGAGCTGGCAAGGGCCCTGGGGCCTGAGAAGGGTCTGCAGCGTCTGCGAGCCCCACCCGCCTGGAACTCGGGGGCAGCTCAGCCTTCTGGACGTTTGGAAGTCTGAGGGTCAACCTCAGGCACATGGCTTCTCAGACGCCGTCACGTGTCATGACAGCGAGCAAGGAGACGCACAGTTCCTCCCGGTCTAAGTGTGGCCCTTCCGGTGTGAACAACAGAGGTGGGTGCTCCTGAGGCCTCTCCGTGGTGTGGAATTTTGGGTGGGGAATGAGGCTGGGGTGTGGGCTAAGGATCTGTCCCACTGGCTGCGTTCATAGGGCCTCTCTCCAGTGTGTTCTATGTTGTGTACTGGTGAGCTGATTGGGAACAGACTGGCCTAAAGGATACCCCACATCGGCCACACTCATCGGCCTGGGCCCGTGTGCATCCCGCAGAGTGAGGCTGGCTCCCCCCGCAAAGGGGTTCCCCGCCCCCCACGCTCACGTGGCCTTCCTCCAGTGTGAACTCTGATGTCTCCTGAGGCTGCTCTTCTGCTCAAGGACTTCCTACCCTGGCCACACTCCGAGGCCGCCCCTCTGACTCCTCTGCAGGGCACCGAGGCTGTAGCTGTGGCAGCTTCCAGCGTGAGCCCTGCGGTGCCCATCAAGTCTGCATTGGCACCCAGAGTTTCTCCCACGTGCACGGCACTCGTGCGGCCTCTCTCCAGCGTGACCTCGGAGCTGAACAAGTGAGTCCTCACAGCAGGAGTCTTCCCTGTGGACTGGACTTTGGGTTTCAGTTCCAATGATGGCTGAAACCTGGCTCCCCTGGTCTGAGATGTGGCACCCGTCTACGTGCAGAATTCTGACCATCAGGACACGAGGCTCCTCTTCTTCCCTATTTTTTAATTTCTAACTGTTTCTTACACGTGGCTCCTTTGTAGAACTGTTGTGGAGCGAACGCGAGTGAATGACCACTGGAATCCAGACCAAATTAAAATTTAGGGAGCCTTTATTAGCCGGCCGGCCAGCTACTGCTCTGCCTTTCTCCACGCAGGAGGTCCAGAGAGCAGCCCCGACCCTTTGGGCAAGCCTGCTTTTAAACCCATTTACCACACCCTGTTTTTGCAGAGCAAGCAACCCAGGACAAAACAGTTTTTCCCAATCAATATCAGAGTCATGCCATTGACGACCATGTTATTTACAGGGTCATCCTGTTCTTCAGAAAGCTGACAGTGTTCTGTGTTCTATCTTGCAAGGCTATTTTGTGAGTCAGCTGGGATTCACGCATGCTCAAAAATTTCTACTCTCTAACAGAACCTGGTGAAAAGTTTCCCCTGGACAGCACTGAGCGTTATGTGGGACCCTCTGGGAACCCGCAAAGACACTGGAGCTGCCCAAACAAGTGAGCCCTCCTCAGGGCGACCTGTGGTCTCAAAATACATGGAGGCCACAAGTCAGGAGCAGGACGCACTGCTCTGGCTCCAGGAGGTGGAGAATGAGGCTGGGGTGTGGGCTAAGGATCTGTCCCATTGGCTGAGTTCATAGGGCCTTTCTCCAGTGTGTTCCATGTTGTGTACTGGTGAGCTGATTGGGAACAGACTGGCCTAAAGGATACCCCACATTGGCCACACTCATCGGCCTGGGCCCGTGAGCATCCCGCAGAGTGAGGCAGGCTCTCCCCGCAAAGGGCTTCCCTGCCCCCCACGCTCACGTGGCCTTCCTCCAGTGTGAACTCCGATGTCTCCTGAGGCTGCTCTTCTGCTCAAGGACTTCCTAGCCTGGCCGCACCCCGAGGCCGCCCCTCTGACTCCTCTGCAGGGCACCGAGGCTGTAGCTGTGGCAGCTTCCAGCGTGAGCCCTGCGGTGCCCATCAAGTCTGCATTGGGACCAGAGTTTCTCCCACGTGCACGGCACTGGTGCGGCCTCTCTCCAGAGTGACCTCGGAGCTGGACAAGTGAGTCCTCACAGCAGGAGTCCTCCCTGTGCACTGGACTTGGGGTGCTATGACTCTGGGAACTGGAGGACAGGCTACAGTCCCGTGAGGATTCTCTCGCTTTCTCTGGATTAATTCCCTCTCCCAGGCCTGCAGGGATGCAGTGTGCACAAGCGCTGGGGTCCCCAGATAGACTGTAAACTCCAGCAGTGATTACATTTTTGAAGTTTGGCCACTGGTGCCTTTTAGTAAATGTTAAAGGCTATTTATTTATTCATTTATTTATGTTTAAACCACATTTGTGAGCCCTGGCCAGTGTTTCTCAGTGGTTAAGAGCGTTGGCCCACGCACCGAAGGGTTGCGGGTTCAACTCCCGGTCAAGGGCATGCACATGGGTGCAGGTTGGATCCCTGGCACGAGGCGGGTTGTGTTTGGGAGGCAGCCCACCTCGGTGTCTGGGAAGGACGGACGGGGCCAGGACGCCGAGGTGGGTGTGCAGGCCGTACCCAGGGAGGACCCGAGGGCCAAGTTCTCCGGCATCACATTGAGGTGCAGGCGTCTCTGAGCCTCGTCCAGGAGCCCCCACTCCTCCCGGGAGAAAAAAATGTCCACGTCCTCACAGGTCACACAGCCCTGCCCTGATGGGGACAGATCTATGATCACCTCCTCTCCTGGGACCCCAAATCCACACCCGGCTCACCTCCTGCCAATGCCCCCCCCTCCCCCCTTAGAGGAGACGCCAGGGCCGGTGCCACAGATGCCTGCGCTCTGCTCACGGCACCGGGATCACTGTGTCCGCCCACAGCGGCCACAGGCACTGGCAGGGGAGCCATCTACACGCAGCCTGGCCCGGGGAGGGCCCACGCTCTCTCCACGGCCCTCCTTCCCACACCCTCTCTCACGCTCACTCTGGTGCCCAGTTCAGCGCATGGCATCTAGATGGTGCCCGACACGTTCAATAGGATCCAGCCCGACTCCCAGTGGTCTCCACTGCAAGAGGGGACAGACCCACCTGAAGGGCTCCCTGCTCAATTAAAAAAAAAAATATATATATATATATATATTGATTTTCCACAGAGAGGAAGGGAGAGGGATAGAGAGTTAGAAACATCGATCAGCTGCCTCCTGCACACCCCCCACTGGGGATGTGCCCGCAACCAAGGTACATGCCCTTGACCGGAATCGAACCTGGGACCCTTCAGTCTGCAGGCCGACACTCTAGTCACTGAGCAACACTGGTTAGGGCCCTACTCAATTCTTTAAAAATATATTTTTATTGATTTCAGAGGACGGGAGAGGGAGAGAAACATCAGTGATGAGAATCATTGATCGGCTGCAGGTCAAAATTCGGGGTCACCCCTAACTCCTATCGTTCTCTCCCTTCCTTAAAATCTTAAATTCTGGGTGGCCCTAATTTATTTTTAATAATTCTGTATTGTTGAGAGTATTACATATGTCACTCCCCCCCCCCCAATGACCCCCTCCAGCCCCCCTGCCCCCCTTCACCGCCCCATGGTCTTGTGTCCATGGGTTACGCATATATGCATACGGGTCCTCGGTTGATTACCTCTCACCTACCCACCCTCCCCCACCTTCCCTCTGAGATTTCCCACTCTGTTCCGCGCTCCATGTCTCTGGGTCTGGGTGGCCCTCATTTAAACCCTGATCCAGATGCAGTCAGTCCTCCCTCCTCTACGGCCACCCCTCACCTGGAGTGTGGGTCACCCCTTCCCCGCTGCTCCCACCGACTCCCGGCCCCGCCCCCCACCTCCCGGCCCCGCCCCCCGCCCCCTCCCGGCCCCGCCCCCCGCCCCCTCCCGGCCCCGCCCCCCACCTCCCGGCCCCGCCCCCCACCACCTCCCGGCCCCGCCCCCACCACCTCCCGGCCCCCCCCACCACCACCTCCCGTCGCCATCCCGGAGACCAGGAACACCCGCCGGCAGCTGCGCGGCCCACAGCGCGGCCCGGCCTCCGGGGTCCCGGGAGGGGGCGCTCCTCGCGGGGCTGCTGTCCGCCTGCCCAGCAGGGGGGACCCGCGACGGCCCCTCCGCGCTCCTGACCCTACACAGCTCGGCCCCGCGCCCCGGCCCCGCCCCGTCTGTCCTGACGCGGGACAAGTTGGAAGGGGCGCTCGGATCACCCTCCTCTTTTTTCAAACATTTTATTTCGGAGGGAGGACGGGAGAGGGCGGGAGGGGCATCGGTGATGGGAGGGACCCCCCAAGGAGCCCGCACCCCGGGCCCGGGCCCTGACCTCCGCGGTCACAGGTCGGTGCCCACCCCCGAGCCACGCGGAGGGGCTCCCGCCCCCCTCAGCTCACCAGCCTCCGAGCTGCCAGCCCGGGGCCCCGAGACTGGGCGAACCCCTCCCTCCGCCCTCCCCGGCGCCAGTGCTCTGGGCTCCGCGGCCCCTCCACGACGAGACACGAGCGGCTCCTCAGCCGGCCCGCCTCCCCACCCCCTGACCCCCCGGTGTCCCCCGCCCCCCAGCGCCTCCAGGTCCTGACGCGGGGCCTGGGCTGCGGGGAGGCGGGGAGGCGCGGCCGCCGCCTGCGGACTCGGGGCTGAGGGGACGGGGTGGGTAGGAGCGCGGGGGGCGGGGAGGGCGGGAGGCCCCCCCGGGAGAGCGGACCGGCACAGAGTCGCCCGCCGCCGGGCAGGGGCACAACCCCTCCGCCACCGTCCTCTCGGCCTGGTCGCCTCCGGCCCGAGCCGCGCGCCTGGAGGACTCAGATCGCGCCGCGGCCGTCCGCCAGGCCGTGACCGCAGCGCCCCCAGCAGGTCGGCGGTGACCCGGGGTCCACGCCCCCCAAACGCCCCGCTGCTAGGAGCTGGAGGACGGCACGCCTAGGACGTCGGCCGCGCGGCATTATGGGTAACGTAGTTCCCTCAGCTCCGTTTGCGCCAAACCTCAGTGTGTTCCTCAGAGGCACGCCTACGGCGATCAGCACGGGGGATTGTGGGTAACGTAGTTCCTACGCTGACCGTTTGCGCCTTACTTCTGTGCGCCCATTGGCTGCATGCCTACAGCGTTTGCCGCGCGGCATTGTGGGTAACGTAGTTCCCGCAGCGTCGTTGGCGCCTTCTATACCTTCACGAGAGGCACGCCTACGTCACTCGGCACGGGGCATTATGGGTAGGGTGGTTCCCACACCTCCGGGAGCCGCCGCGAGGGAGCTGTCGGCACATGGGTGTGGAGTCCGCGAGGTCGCCCGCGAGGTCGCGTCAGGCCGGGCGGTGGTCGCCCTCCAGGCCCTCGCCGAGAGGCCCCGGGGCGGTGCGTGAGCGGGGCCGCGTCCCGGCGGGGCCGCGCGAGCCCCGAGCGTCGTCTGAAAAGGTGGGGATTCGACTTCTCAGGCGACGCGTGGGGCCTTGAGCGGGAACGCGGCCCGGCCTGCTCCTGGCGGGCGGCCGGAGTGCGACCTTCGGGGAGGAGCGAGCGGGACGACGTGCCTGGCGCCACGAGGGGCCTGAGGGCCGCGGGAGCCGTCGGGAGGGCTCTGGGCAGCTCCGGGCCGGGGCCGCACCGGGAAGCCCTCAGGGCAGCTCGCGGGCGCCCCCTGAGGCTGCGCGTGAAATTCGGGGACTCGCCCCTTGGGGTGAAAAGCGGGGACGCAGACTCCGGGTCCGAGGTCCAGACTAAACCCCGACGGGCGTGCCCTTAAAGCCATCGGGAAGTGCCCACGCCCGGTGGGTGTCTGCGGCCGAGATGCCGCCAGCCCCGGGCAGGGAGGGGGGGGGTATGGACTTCCTCCCGCTCGTCCCTCCTGCCGCCCCCCAACGTGCTCCTCAGAGAGCCGAACTCGGGTACCACGTGGCTCCACTGACTTGAACCACATCTGGGGCGGAAAGCATTGACCAGGATGCCTCAAAAACAAACAAACAAACAAAAAAGGGGCAAAGGGACCCGCAGTCAGTAAATAGTGGGCGCTGTCATCCCTGAGGCGAGGACTTTCTGGGGTCCCCACTGGCCAAGCAGGGTGTTGGGGAGGCGTCTCCCCTCTGGCGGGCCAGGATCCCGGGATTGCCCACCCTGGGCCAGTTTGGACCCAGGCCTTGTCGCACCCCGCACACGCACTGCTTCCTTTCCTTCCGACACCCTGGTGAGCCCATGCGCCTTCCGTGCCCATTTCCCACTTTATTTCATTTTATTGACTTCAGAGAGGAAGGGAGAGGGGGAGAAACTTTAATGATGAGAGAATCATTGGTCAGCTGCCTCCTGCACGCCCCCTGCTGGGGATGGAGCCTGCATCCCGGGCACATGCCCTTGACCGGAATGGAACCCGGGACCTTTCAGTCCACAGGCGGAGGCTCTATCCACTGACCCAAACCGGCCAGGGCCCATTTTCCACTTTCAGACCCAACCTCCTCCTAAGCTCTGAGTCCATGGGAATCCAGAATCCATCCTGAAACCTCAAACCTGTTTTAAGGCGAAGAGAAAACCTTATTTGAAGCAGGAAAGAGACTTGCCATGAGTAGGGCAATTTTTTGTGTGTGAGCTAAATAAGAGGAGGAAAATCCTAAAATGGCAGAATCCAGTCATAGGATACGTTACCGCTATGTCTAGCAGGATGCGTCCACTTCCTGTAGGAGATCTTTCTGCTCTGCGGCGTGTACTCCCGGGAAGAAAGACGGGTTTCCCTGACCTCATTTGGGGGACAGAAGAGACTGGGTGAGGGAATATAATGTGTGGGCTGCCAGCCTGATTGGAAGGGGCCTTGGGGAAGAGGAGCGAGGAAGCCTCAGGCACTGGAATGGAGCTTTAAGGAGGGGGTGGAGGCAGAGTTCCCTTTAAATGGAGGCGGTGTCCATCCTTGTTTATACACTGATGAGTAACCATCTTGAAGAAAAGATCATGGGGTGGGGAGGCAATAATAGTTACATTTCCATAAGACAAGGGAACTGGGGTAGCCTAAGATCTCTATTTACAAAATAGAGGAGGCAGAAAGCCCAGAGGGAATAGGACAATGAGGAAGGGGGGGCCTCCTGTGTCCCCTGTGAGGTTTGACTTTTGAACTCCGGAGTTGCTATAGTGACCAAATCAAAGGGAATATTGACCAATCAGAGGGCATATCAGGATACCGGAACTGCAGCCTTGATAAACCTGGAAACTGGAAACAGGAAGTCGGTGGGACTCTTCCCCTTCCCCGTGTGGGAGTCTACTTGTTCTTCAGTAAATTTCCACCTTTGCTATACCATCAAAAAAAAAAAAGGAAAAAGAAAAGGTGATGAAAAATGGAAACAAATTAAGATGTGAATTAACAAATTTCAGATCAAAACCACAATGAAACACCAGTTTACATCTAACCGGATGACTTAATTTTTTGAGCCCTATCAGGTTTGCCTCAGTGGATAGAGCATCAGCCATAGGACTGAAGGGTTCCAGGTTCAGTTCAGGTCCAGGGCATGTCCCTTGGTTGGAAGTCCCATCCCTGTCCCCCGTTGGGGCATGAAACATCGATGTTTCTCTCTCTCTGCCTCTCCCCCTCCCTTCCACTCTCTCTAAAAATCAATGGAAAAATATCCTCGGGTGAGGATTAACAAAACACAACAAAAAGCCAGATGGAAAAATGAAATTTTTGACATCGATTTTAGAAGAGAGAGAAAAACATCAACTTGTTGCTCCACTTACGTATGCATTCATTGGTTGCTTCTTGTATGTGCCCTGACTGGGATGGAACCCCACAACCCTGGTGCTTTGGCAGGATGCTCTAACCTGCCAGGAAGGGCTGCCACAATACCCTAAATCTCTTCAGGTCAGTGACTGGATCACTGATGCCCCTGGTTGAGAAAACTACATTACCCAGAGGGGAATGCGCCCGATTTTGGCGGGGTCAGGGGGGACTTCCGGTGTCCTCAGCCGCTTCATATTTGCCTTTCAGGGTGGTTCACCAAGACAGAGGCTCCACAGCAACAGGTCGTGATGGGGAAGCGCCAGAAGGTTGGCCCTGCCATGCTGAGGCGGGTCCGAGGCTTGCTGAGCCGCTATTCTTGGGGTTCAGGCCTTCCAGCCTCACAGACTCAGCTCCGCCCACAGAGTTCGATGGCTGTGGCAGCGCCAAGGCACCTGACTGAGGTGAGCACGTCCTCCGGGCTTCCCGCCTCCCCCTCCCAACCCTGCAGCCCAGGCCCCACCTCAGGCCCAGGAGGCGCTCCTGGGTGACTGACGGGGTGGGAGAGGGTGAGGGGCCACCTGGAACATGTGCAGAGGCTGCTAAGCTGGAAGATTCGGGAAACCTGGGCCCTGTTTTGTGTGTAAAGGCAACGGAGAAAGTGAGGCAGAGGTTGTGCGTGCAGGGTTTTACTCTCATTCTCAGGGCGCTGGGCCATGGGTGGTTGTGAACAGAAGAGGGACATTGTGTGAGGCAGTGGTCTCAGGTTTTCCCAAAACTTCCCCGAGGCAGAGCAGACTGCAAGGGAGAGGACAGAGTGAGGGGCGGGCAGGAGGGCCCTGTAGGTGATGAGGTAACTGGACTGAGCCCCGAGGGATGCAGGCATCACCCGGCCCGGGGCTGGGCCAGGGCCCTGAGCAGCCTGAGCCCCTGGGTCCTGGCGGTGGGTGCCGGGCCCTCCACAGACCTTCAGTCCCACAGGTTCCTGCAGGTGCAGAGCCGCTCAGGGGGCTGGGCTGTGGGCTGATGTCAGGGCCACACACTCCTGTGGCCTCTGAGGTTGTGGTGCCCTGAGGCTGGCTGTCCAGTCCCTCTTCCTGCCCTGGGACCTGGGGACTTGGAGCAGACACCAAGACCAGAATACTAAGTCCCGGTCTAGGGTTATATGATCTGGTCCCTGTTTTTGGCAACGTGTGGAATGAGATGTGAGAGGTCTTCCCAGGCACAGGGACCAGAATGTGCAAAGGCTTAGAGGGGACACTGAGCTGGTTCAGAGACCCACAGGTGTCCTTTCTTCCCATGGGGACTGGGAACACTGGGAGAGGAGTCAGGGCTAGAGCAGCTTTGTGACAAGCTGGGTGTCTGTTCTGCCGGTGCTGGGAGCCATGGGAGCCTGGATCAGTGGAGGCAGGTGATCTGACCCAGGTCGCATGAGACTCCATGTGGCTGCAGCTTAGACCGATGGAGGGAGGGAGGTGGTGGAATGAACAGGGAGGAGGCTGCTGCAATAGTCCGAGTAATTGTGATGGTGTCTGGGCCAGGATGGTGGCCATAGAGGTGAGAAGCACTTTGATTGGAAGTTAGGGTTTTAGGTGAAGATGCCAGGATTTTTTTTTTAAGCTTTATTTATTTATTTATTTTAGGGAGAGAGGAAGGGAGATAGAGACAGACAGACAATGATTTGTTGTTCTACTTATTTATCCATTCACTGATTGATTCTTGTATGTGCCCTGACAGGGGATTGAACCCACAACCTTGGTGTATAGGGCCCGACGCTCCGCCCAACTGAGGAAACCGGCCAGGGTGCCTTCTGCATTTTCTAATTTTAAGGTTGGCAGAGAGAGAGGTAGGAGTCAGGGATGACATGAAGGTTTGGAGGAATTGAAGCACCTCAATGTAGATGGCAAAATACACTGTAGTAAGAGCACTATTCATTGAGGATAGCTGGAGTTTTATTTTTAGCCTGATGAGGGTATGAGATGTTTGAGAGAGCAGTTCATAGGTGTCTGGAATTCTGAGGAGGAGGTGTTCAGGATGGAGACTTCTCCAAAAGGGAGTGGAGAGTGTATGGACCAGGGAGGAGCTGCAGCTCACTTTAATATGGGAAGCCCTGGTCAGGATGATCATGGTAATAGCCCAGGATGAGGAGCGTGGGCCTCAGGACTGGGTTTCCTGCTAGGAACCCCGATTGTGGGAAGTGGGTGTCACAACCTAAGTGACAGACAGAAGTGGTCCTGTGGGGGGAGGGACTCTGGTTTGGCAAGTGGACAAGGCCTCCAAGGGATGAGTGGATGTGAAACAGATTAGGGGTCGAAGAGGAACTCACACAGGATGAGAGGGGCTGGTGCATATTCACTGCTTTAAAGACTCTCCAGAATTTTGGTGTGGCTGGGGTGTGGCCGTCAGGTTGGCTGTTAGCTTAGGGGCATTGTGATCATCTGGAAGACTCCCTGGGCATAGGCTGGAGGGCCCCTGGGGTTGGGCCTTGTGTGGGGTGAGGAGAGGGGAAGGCTGTGACTCTGAAGGGACACCAGTGGGGGAGGCTGTGGGCACCCGGGAGCCGATGTGGTTCTCATAGGTGATGTGGGAACAAGGAACCATCAGGGAGGGAGGCCTTCAGAGCGGGACTCACGGCCGCCTCTGTGAGTGTGGACCATCAGCATCTGGGCAGTGCTCGATCCTCTTAGAATTTACCAAACATTCTATCATTTATGCTGCATAATAAGTAAAGAGGCCAAGGAGATGAGTGTGGTGCAGGACAGGAGGAGGCTGGGCTGTAGGAGTGCAGGCAGGAGAGGTGTGGTCGGAAGAGTGATGTGCATGTAGAGAGGGCGTGTGAATTCATGGCCACAGGGTCTTGGCATTGACATCAGAGTGAATGAAGGGCAAGCCCATGTCTGTTGGCATCTGGTGGAAATGCAATGTAGCTCCCCCGGGGCATTGCCTGGAAGGAGGGGATGTTGTGGTCCTACGTGCCAGGCCCAGAGCTTCAATGTCATTTATGTCCCTTCCTGCCTTTTGTTGAGGGCTGATTCAGTGATCAGTAGGGCCTCGATGAGATAGCAGACCTCAGTGCCACCCAGGCTTGGAAATCTCCACTGGCGTGGGGAAGGGAGAGGGTGAGCAGGGGATAGATTAGGGAGGTGGTAAAATTAAAATCCTGGGAAAGAAGCGAATCACGGGAAAATTGTCCCCGTCAAGGCATGTTGGACTTTGCTTTCAAGCTGTGCTTCTGGGAATGGAGCTGTGTGAGAGCAGTGTGACCCACATCATTATGTGCAGAGGCTCCTGGAAAGGGGAGGGATTTGGGTCGTGAGGGTGAAGGGTGATGCCATGGTTTTTATGTGTTGGAGGGACACTGGGGGGCTCACGGGTATTGCCTGACCAGTTGAGTGTCTCATCACTCACACACTCTCTATGGCCGACTTCTCTCTCTACTGTATGTTTGTGACACCCACTGTGTTAACAGGGGCAGTGTGGCCTACATACCAAGTGAAGAGCTCAGTTATCATCTGTCTGCCCATATGCCTATTATTGTGGGAAAACACAGTATAAATGAGATTATAAGAAGTGAGTGACTCCAATGATATCATGGCCTGGTATCTTCTCTGTTGTGGGAGGAGGGAGCAGATGGATGTGGAGGCTGGGTGGTTGAGGAATGTAAAATCCTAGGAGAGAAGTTGATCATGGACTGAACTGTGCTCATTACGACAGGATATAAAGTTTGAGGACGTGGCCATCGCCTTCTCCCAGGAGGAGTGGGGACTCCTTGATGAGGCTCAGAGACTTCTGTACCGCGACATGATGCTGGAGAACTTTGCACTTGTAGCATCTGTTGGTAAGACCTTCACATCACTCCTCGTGTCCCAGGTCATGTCCTCCCTTTCCTGTTTTCTCCTGAAGTAGCTTAGTCCCTCAGGCAGACCATGGGCTCTGCTCATTTCCGCACTTTCTTGTCATAAGTGTGTGGCTGCTGGTGCTGAGCTGTGTGGTGTGAGTGCCCTCTGCCGGGGACACTCTGCGCATCCTTTACATCTGTTGTCTCAGAGTTCAGAGAATGGGCCTCAGCTGCAGACAGCCCGGGATATGCCGGACCTTCACCCTCTGCCTGGAAAGGTGACTATGCCCAGATTCATGGCTTCCAGTTCTGGCCCCTTCCGTTAGCTAACAATCCTTTGTGACTTCCTGTGCCAGGTCATGGTCTTTCTTTATATGAACCATGGACTGTACTTATAAGATCTACCTCAAATGTCCGTAATATTGTCTTCCCTGAACACTAAGTATGCCGAGTTGGCTCTGGGCCAGTAGGTGCTGCTCACCTCTGTTGTCTGTCATTAAGACTTGGATCATTCAGGTTCTGGATGGTTGTTCCATTGGAGGTGCAGGGAGAACCCTGTTTCTGTTACAGGGTGTACATAGAAAGATGGTCTCAGAAGAGGGCTGGCCCTGGTGTGTGGCGACGGGAAGAGCATGACTGAAGGGCTGTGTTCTGATCATGCCAGGATTCTGCCTTGTGTCTAATAGTGCTGTGGTGCAAGTTCCCCTGCCCGCAACACATTTCTATCTTTTCTTTTCCACCTTTGATCCTTTGCTAACTTGTCATTTCATCGGTGACTTCTCAGCTCCTGGCCACCTTCCCCTTTGTGGTCTCCCGGCATCAGCTGCTCCTCTGCACTGGTTCCTCTGGCGTATGTTCCAGCATTGACCTGTGCATATGTTATGAGGTGTGCATATATCCTTAACTAGTGCGTAGACACCAGGTCCTCATTGAATTTTACTGGGGGAAAAACATAACCAACCTTCTGTACAACTTTCCCATTCCACCCGTAGACAAGCCCTTCTGAATACTTTTAGCAGAAGAATTGGTTGAAGATGCTGTTTCTATTCCGTGTGGTGGCATGCCATCTCTGTGTCCTTATTCTGGGGAGGTCTCCCCTATTTTGTGATCTTCAGAGGCCCAGTACTGCACAGCAGCACATTATTCAACCTGCCTCCAGGGCTCTTAATTTCAGACGATCCCATGAAACCAACATATGGAGTCTGACAAACCTTTGTAATGGGACTTGCTCCTCTTACCAATGCCAACACCATTTCCTCAGCATTTCTCTGCTTTCAGGTTGTTGGCATAAAACTAAAGATGCGGAGACCTCTTCCGAGCAGAGTGTGTCTATAGCAGCAGAGTCACAGGTCAAGGCTTCTAAGACAGCTCTACCAACCCAGAAGACCATTCTTTGTGACCGGTGTCTCTCAGTCTTAAAAGCTATTCTGCACCTGACTGAGTCACAAGCAGCAGACCTTAAGCAGAAAGCGTTCTTCAGTGACGCATGTGTGAGAGACTTCTGTTTCAGTGCAAACCCTCATCAGGAGCAGAGGGAAGCCAGTGGAGAGAAGCCCTGGAAAGAAGCTGTGGACAGGGCCTCGTTGGTGACCAGGTGCAGCTTCTATGTATCACAGAAGCCTTTCATGTATAGGGAGGTTGAGGAGGATTTCCCAGCCAGCTCAGGCCTTCTTCAGCACCAGGCCACTCTCAGCACTGAGGAGCCCCACAGTGGTCGTGAGAGTGGGCAGTCTGTTCTTAGTGGAAAACATCATCATGAGTGGGGTGAGTGTAAAAAGGCTGCCTTCCACAACCAGAACCTTGTTCAACAGCAGAGCGTCTACCCTGGAAATGGGCTTTTTGAGTGTCACAAATGGGGGAAGGCCTTTCGACAAAAGTTTAACCTCCTTCGTCATGGGAGACTTCACGCTGGACAAAGGCCTTATGAGTGTGGTGACTGTCCGAAATCCTTTAGCCAAAGCTCTAGCTTCATTCAACACAGGAGAATTCACACTGGAGAAAAGCGATCTGAATGCAGTGTTTGTGGCAAATGCTTTAGTTACAAAGCTGTCCTCATTCGACATCAGAGAATTCACAATGGAGAAACGTCAGACGACTGTCGTGACTATGGGAAGTCCTTCAGCGGAAACTCTGCCCTCAGTCAGCATCAAAGAATTCACACTGCAGAAAAGCCATTTGAGTGTAGTGATTGTGGGATGTCCTTCAGCCATAGGTCTAAGCTCATTGAACACCGCAGAGGTCATACTGGTGAAAGGCCTTATGAGTGTCGTGAATGTGGGAAGTTTTTTAGACGCAAAGATTACCTCCTTAACCATGAGAGAGTTCACACTGGAGAAAAACCATATGAATGTGGTGATTGTGGGAGATGCTTTAGCTATCAAAATGGACTCATTCAACATCAGAGAGTTCACACTGGGGAAAAGCCCTATGAGTGTAGTTATTGTGGAAAGTCCTTCAGCCAGAGCTCAACACTCATTGAACACCAGCGAAGTCACACTGGGGAAAAGCCTTATGAGTGTAGTGTTTGTGGGAAGTCCTTCAGCAGAAGGTCTGCCCTCACTCGACATCAGATAATTCACACTGGAGAAAAGCTATATGAATGTAATGATTGTGGGAAATGCTTTAGCTATAACGGTGGACTCATTCAACATCAGAAAATTCATACTGGAGAAAAGCCATATGAGTGTAGTGATTGTGGGATGTCTTTCAGCCATAGGTCTAAGCTCATTACACACCACAGAGTTCACACTGGAGAAAGGCCTTACGAGTGTAGTGAATGTGGGAAGTTTTTTACACGCAAAGCTAACCTCCGTATTCACCAGAGAGTTCACACAGGAGAAAAGCCTTATAAGTGTAGCGAATGTGGGAAAACCTTTGGACAAAGTTGTAACCTCTTCCAACATATGAAAGTCCACACTGGAGAAAAGCCATATGAGTGTACTGATTGTGGGAAGTCCTTCAGCCGTAGTTCTATCCTCACTGACCACCAGCGATGTCACACTGGAGAAAAGCCTTTTGAGTGCAGTGTTTGTGGGAAAGGCTTTAGACTACGCAGCAGTCTTACTTATCACCATCACGTTCATTCTGGAAAAAAAGCCTTATGAGAGCCCTGACCAGTTTGGCTCAGTGGATAGAGCGTCAGCCTTCGGACTGAGGGGTCCCAGGTTCGATTCTGGTCGAGGGCATATACATTGGTTGCGGGCACATCCCCAGTGGGGGGGGGGGGGTGCAAGAGGCAGCTGATCGATGTTTCTCATCGATGTTTCTAACTCTATCCCTCTCTGTAAAAAAATCAATAAAATATATTTAAAAACAAAAAGCCTTATGAGTGTGGTGAATGTGGGAATTCCTATAGCAATACTTCTGGCCTCATTCGTCACCAGAGAGTTCACACTGGAGAAAAATCGTATGAATAGTGATTGTGGAAAATGCTTTAGTTATAAACTCATTCAATATCAAAGGACTCACAGTGAAGACAAGTCATATGAGTATAGATCTTGTCAAAAGTCCTTCACAAAAAGCTCTTGGCTCTTTCAACACCGAAAGGTCACACAGGTGAAAGGCCTTATGAGTGTAGTGTTTGTGGGAAGTCCTTCATCACAAACTCTGTCCTCGTTGAACACCAGCAATGTCAAACTGGACAAAAGCCATGTGAGTGTAGTGAATGTGGGAAGTTTTTTTCTTTTTTAAATATACAATTTTATTGATTTTAGGGAGGAACAGAGAGGGAGACATAGAAACATGAATGATGAGAGAGAACCATGGAGTGGCTGCTTCCTGCACGCTCCCTACTGGGGATCCAGCCAGCAACCCAGACACATACCCTTGACCAGAATCAAACCTGGGACCCTTCAGTCTGCAGGTCGACTCTATCCACTGAGCCAAACCAGCCAGGGTAAATGTGGAAAGTTATTTACAGAGAGCTCTATCTTTTTCCGACACCACAGAGTTCATCCGGAGAAATGCGTTCACAATGTAGTGATTGTGGGAAATTCTTTTTTTTGTTTTTGTAATTTAATAAATCTTTATTGTTCAGATTATTACAATTGTTCCTCTTTTTTCCCTCCACCTGGTTCCCACCCCACCCTGTGTCCTTACCCTCCCCCCCCACTGTCCTCATCCATAGGTGTACGATATTTGTCCAGTTTCTTCCCACACCCCTACACCTCTTTCCCCCTGAGAATTTTCAGTCCACTCCCTTTCTATGCCCCTGATTATATTATACTAGAGGCCCAGTGCATGATTAAATCATGCACGTGTAGGGTCCCCTACACGCTTTTGCTTTCGATCACGGGGGAGCTGGGTGCCTGTCCGCTGGTGCACCAGGCCTTTCAGAAGCCTCCGGCTCGGCGGAGGCTTTTGAAAGGCCTGCTGCCTGAGCGGACAGGCACCCAGCTCCCCCGCTTTTGATGGTCTGTGGCGGGTCGTGAGCTCGCTGCCCCAGAGGCCCCTTCTGTGCCCTAGCACAGCCATGGCGCAGATGCTGAGCTCGTGCCACAGCTCAGCGTCCCGCCGGCCCTATCGGCTACCCCGGCCACCCCAAGTCCCGCCCCCCCGCGCCTCCTGGCCAATCGTGGGCATAGCGAAGGTGCGGTCAATTTGCATATTTGTCATTATTAGGTAGGATTCACCAGTTTATTCTGTTCATCAGGATGTTTTTTTTAAAATTTACTTGATTATTAGATTCAATTGTTGATAGATATGTATTTGTTGTTCATAATTTTTATCTTTACCTTTTTCTTCTTCCTCTTCTTAAAAAATTCCTTTCAGCATTTCATATAATTCTGGATTGGTGTTGATGAACTCCTTTAGCTTTTTCTTATCTGTGAAGCTCTTTACCTGATCTTCAATTCTGAATGATAGCTTTGCTGGGTAGAGTAATCTTGGTTGTAGGTTCTTTCTATTCATCATTTTGAATATTTCTTGCCACTCACTTCTGGCCTGCATAGTTTCTGTTGAGAAATCAGCTGACAATTGCATGGGTGCTCCCTTGTAGGTAACTAACTGTTTTTCTCTTGCTGCTTTTAAGATTCTCTCTTTGTCTTTTGCTCTTGGCATTTTAATTATGATGTGTCTTGGTGTGGTCCTCTTTGGATTCCTTTTGTTTGGGGTTCTCTGCGCTTCCTGGACTTGTAAGTCTATTTCTTTCACCAGGTGGGGGAAGTTTTCTGTCATTATTTCTTCAAATAGGTTTTCAGTATCTTGCTCTCTTCTGGCACCCCCATAATTCGGATGTTGGTACGCTTGAAGTTGTCCCAGAGGCTTCTTACACTATTTTCATATTTTTGGATTCTTTTTTCCTTTTTTCTTTTCCGGTTGGGTGTTTTTTGCTTCTTCGTATTTGAAATCTTTGACTTGATTCTTGCGATCCTCTAGTCTGCTGTTGGATCTCTGTATATTATTATTTATTTCAGTCAGTGTATGCTTAATTTCTAGTTTTTTTTTCATATCCTCGAGGTTCTCACTAAATTTATCGGCAGTTTCTAGAAGATTCTTGAGTAGCCTTATAACTGTGTTTTTGAACTCTATATCCAGTAGTTTGCTTTCCTCCATTTCTTTCATGACCTGTTTGTTTGTTTTTAGGAGTTTTATTTTTTTTAATTTAATAAATATTTATTGTTCAGATTATTACAATTGTTCTTCTTTTCCTCCCCCTCATAGGTCTCCTCCACCCGGTTCCCACCCCACCCTCTTCACTTACCTCCCCTGCACTGTCCTCATCCATAGGTGTATGATTTTTGTCCAGTCTCTTCTCACACCCCTTTCCACCTGAGAATTTTCAGTCCACTCCCTTTCTATGCCCCTGATTCTATTATATTCACCAGTTTATTGTGACCTGTTTTTTTGTCTCCGCATTTTGGCTGCTTCCCTGTGTTGATATAGTGGGCTGTGTGCTAAGTGTCCTATAGGGCCCAGTGGCTCGACCACCCCAGTTACCTGAGGTGGACACTCTTGGTGCACCCTTTGTGGGCTGTGTGCACAGTCTTGTTGTAGTTAAGCCTTGATTGTTGTTGGTGTCACTGGGAGGAATTGACCTCCAGGCCAATTGGCTGTGAGGATCAGTTGTGTCTACGATGGGAAAACTGTGCTGGAGACACCCTTATAGGGCAAGACTTGCTTCAGTGAGGCTTTGGTGCTCACTGAGTGTGTCCCTTATGGATCTGAGGAGTTGTAATCTGGATGGTCCCACTCTGACCCCTGGGTACACTGGCTCTAGGATCTCCAAGGGGGTGCTAATTTAGCCTCTGCCTGAGGCCACCCAGCAGGAGCTACGGAGAGATCTGCATATTTCACTTCTTTGGGGTTTGGAGGTGCCCAGATGAGGCCCAGCTGTGAAGCAGTGCAAGCTGCTGTGGGGTCTTGGGCCTTCTTTTGGAAGTTCTGGGGCTCTCTGACTCAGCTGCAGTTTGTCAGGTAAGTTTAGAATTCAAAGGACCAGGCCATTCATATGCAAACGCCTCTGCGCACAGCGGGGGTGGGGTTGTAAATTGGGTGGGGTGGGGTCTCGGAATCAACAGGGTGGAGCAAACATCAATGGCTGACCGTCAACCCTGCCCTAAGAGGTCCCCTGTCTCAGGGTCCCGTGGTAATCGCTGCAAGCACCTCTGAGAGAAAGCCGCCCTTGTGTTCCAGCCCGCTGCCAGACAGTCCAGTTTCTCCCCGTATGAGTCTGGGTCCCCAGAGTCTCATCCGGAACTGGAGTTCAGAGCAGTTGGGAGCTTATGTCTCCCTCCCGATTGAAAAAGCCAGCCGCGTCCTCAGTTGCCAGTCCTTTCCACGCATGCTCGTGCCTCCGTACCTCTGCACTTTACTTCTGCACCTCTGCACCTCCTCTGAGTGTCAGTGTGCTTTTCTCTTCCCTTCTTTAGAATTTCCACTCATCCAGCCTTCCTGTGGTTCTGGATGACGTCTGTTTTGTCTTTTAGTTGTAGTTTTGAAGTGGTTGTGCAAGGCAGCAAGTTCAGGTATTTACCTATGCTGCCATCTTGGTTTCTCCTCCAGAACCATTTACTTTAAATCTTTTTAGTGAAACACTGTGCTAGATTCCTCATAAGCTCCGGGTACAAGTGAGGCTTAAAGGAGCTCTGTTGTACTTTCTAATCTGCCCAGGGCTATTACGACGTTGATGTCACTGCCACTTTTTTTTTTAAATATATTTTATTGATTTTTTACAGAGAGGAAGAAAGAGGGATAGAGAGCCAGAAACATCGATAAGAGAGAAACATAGATCAGCTGCCTCCTGCACACCCCCTACTGGGGACGTGCCCGCAACCAAGGTACTACATGCCCTGGACTGGAATCGAACCTGGGACCCTTGAGTCCGCAGGCCGACGCTCTATCCACTGAGCCAAACCGGCTTCGGCATCACTGCCACTTTTTATGGCTGAAACCATCTCACCTCCACCACCAGGCTCACCTGCACAGGTGCGTCAATCACGGCCCCTGGGTGCTCAGGCAAGCTCACCTCCGTGTTCTCCCTTCTGCTTGAGGAAATGGTGAATACGCAGACCTCTTGGGGGGACCCTCCTTCCTGTCTCTCCTCTAGGGAATGGGCCTGACTCAGTGTTGGTCCATAGACCCATCCTTTGCTAAGAAAGACTGCCTCTATCAGGGACAGTGTCCTCATAATATGCTGTGATGAACTTTTGCAGCTTATTCACCAACCAGGAAACTGCTTGATGTATACTGGTCTGCTTTGTGATCTTTTTGTGAAAGTCTCTTTGCTCTTTTCCCTTGTACACGTTAAGCGCCATGTCAGTCACCGGTGACTGACACTGTATTTTCTGTGCAGACCTCTTCAGTCACCGGTGACTGACAGTATACTTTTCATTCAGGACACATCAGTCACTGTTGACTGATGATATACAATTTAAAAAATTATATTCTCTAAGTGAAATAAGCCAGTCAGAGAAAGATAAATATCACATCATCTCACCCATTTATGGAATATAATGAACAATATAAACTGATGAACAAAAATAGATCCAGGGACAAAGAAACATCGATCAGACCATCAAACCTCCGAGGGAAGGTAGGGGAAGGTGGGGGTAAGGGGGAGACATCAACCAAAGGACTTGTATGCATGCATATAAGCCTAAAACCCAGTGGTCGGCAAACCGCGGCTCGTGAGCCACATGCAGCTCGTGAGCCGCCGTTTGCCACTCTGTTGACTAATGAGTTTGCCGACCACTGCTAGACTAAATGTTACCGTGTAGTTGGAAGCTGTGAGGATTAGGCAATTGTGGCATATTGTGTGCAAAGAGGTAAAGGGTAGTATATGACAGTGGTCGGCAAACTCATTAGTCAACAGAGCGGCAAACTGAGGCTCGCGAGTTGCATGTGCCTCGCGAGCCGCGGTTTGCCGACCACTCGCCTAACCAATGGACACAGACAATGGGGATGAGGGCATGAGTGGGGGGAATAGAGGGGATAATGGGGGAATAAGGACACATATGTAACACCTTAATAAAGAAATTTTTTAAAAATTATATTCTTCTATTAATAATTTTTAAGTAATTTGGAGATCATAAAGGAATGTGCCTAAATATTACTTGTTACCAAAAAAAATTTTTTAATGAATATTATTAAAACACGGTGTACACAAAAATGGTTGTCCTGTGCAGGTTTCACAGAATGTTATAACTTGTTTTGTCAACTTTCTGGCAATATCTCATCCAAATTGTGCTGTATTAGCTTCATAGCATTTTTTACAATATCTTCGAACATTAGCCACTCTTCCAGTTTTTGTTGCAGTTTGTGACGAGATATTTAAGATATATTTATAGTACTGCTACTTGGAATTTCTCAATCCCAACAATTTATTATATGGACAGCTAATTTCTTCCGAAACTCTGTAATACTATATTCTTCTTGCTAATGTTTTTAAATAAAATATTAGCATTGAGAACAGCAGTATTTAGTAGGAGCTCAAAGCTAGCTTTTTATATAATTTCATGGATTTTCATAATGGTTTATTATAGGCACTCATTTGATCAGATATATCAACTGCTGCTTTTCCGGCATTATAATCCACTACAATTTTTGGTTGCAAGTAGTGACATTATCTATTTTCAACATTCACCATCTCTGACATATGTTTTCTTGAAACAAGTAAGATGTCCCGCTTATCTTTCCATTTTAAAATGGTTATTCCTTTTTTGTTCTCTTTTGCTATAATTTCTCCCCATTTTAATTTCTTTGACATTACTTCATGAGGATTTCCCCGTCAATTTGAACGTAATGTTCCTACTGAATGAGTATTATTGTCGAGTAATTTATATGCTAAATCTAATCTCGTGTACCAGTTGTCTGTGTACAGCGCGTGTCCCTAATTGAATACATCTCTACAAAGAGACATTACAACATTAGTTGGTGTCGTATTTTCTTTTTCTAAACTTTTCCCTGCATATACAGAGCTAAACGGAAAGAAAGACAGAACAGGCTTGGTGCTTAACGTGTTAATTTTGTTGGTTCTGTTCACTTTGCGGGATGCTTTGAAAGGAACATTGTGATCTGTTGGTATGTGGGGATCCCAAAATTTCTATGGTTCTTAAGGAACGGTAGGATGCCAGGAGATTGCTCTTTGTTTACTATTGCTTTATTATTATTATTATTTTTTTAATATATTTTATTGATTTTTTACAGAGAGGAAGAGAGAGGGATAGTTAGAAACATCGATGAGAGAGAAACATCAATCAGCTGCCTCCTGCACACCCCCTACTGGGGATGTGCCCACAACCAAGGTACATGCCCTTGACCGGAATCGAACCTGGGACCTTTCAGTCCGCAGGCTGACGCTCTATCCACTGAGCCAAACCGGTTTTGGCTACTATTGCTTTATTATTGCATTGCTGCCCAAAGCGTTCAGTGTAAGAGTATATGACTCTGGCCCCTAATTTGCAAGATTATTGGGGAGGTCATAGGTCACCTTGAAGAGCGGGCCTTCGTTGTGTTTCTATAAACATATGAGTTTTACTAGAGGCCCGGTGCATGCAATATGTGCACAGGCAGAGTCCCTAGGCCACGGCTGGGGCCTTCCTTCGTTCCACAGCGCTCCCTGGTGGTCAGCACACGTCAGAGTGAGTGATCGAACTCCAGGTGTCCTGGTCGAACTCCTGAGGGGACAATTTGCATATTAGGCTTTTATATATATATACTAGAGGCCCGGTGCACGAAATTCGTGCATGGAGGGGGGTTGTCCCTCAGCCCAGCCTGTACCCTCGCCAATATGGGACCCCTTAAGGGATGTCCGACTGCCCACCAGGATCGGGCCTAAACGGGCAGTCAGATATCCCTCTCACAATCCAGGACTGCTGGCTCCCAACTGCTTGCCTGCCTTCCTTCCTGATTGCCCCTAACCGCTTCTGCCTGCCAGCCTGATCACCCCCTAACCACTCTGCTGCCAGCCTGTTTTCCCCCAACTTCCCTCCTCTGCTGGCCTGGTCACCCCTAACTGCCCTCTCCTGCAGGATTGATCACCTCCAACTTCCCTCCCTTGCAGGCCTGGTCCTTCTCAACTGCCCTCCCTTGCAGGCCGGGTGCCTCCCAACTGCCCTCTCCTGCTGGCCATCTTGTGGTGGCCATCTTGTGTCCACATGGGGGCAGGATCTTTGACCACATGGGGGCAGCTATATTGTGTGTTGCAGTGATGATCAATCTGCATATTACTCTTTTATTAGATAGGATAGAGGCCTGGTACAGGGGTGGGGGTCAGCTGGTTTGCCCTGAAGGGTGTCCCGGATCAGGTGGGGGTTCCCTTGGGGCTTGGGGCGGCCTGAGTGAGGGGCCTGTGGTGGTTTGCAGGCCAGCCACGCCCCCTGGCAACCCAAGCGGAGGCCCTGGTATCTGGAATTTATTTTCCTTCTACAATTGAAACTTCGTAGCCTGGAGCGGAGCCAAGCCTGGGGCTCCCTCCGAGGCCGGCAGCCATTTGTGTTGGGGTTATAATTGAAACTTTGTTGCCTTAAGCGGGTGGGCCTGGCCAGGGTGTGCGGAAAGCTTTGCTTCCCCTGTTGCCGGGGGCAACCCTGGCCTGCTCTCTCACGCTCCATTCTGCCGCCATTTGTTTGAATTTGTTTACCTTCTATAATTGAAACTTTGTAGCTTGAGTGGAGGCTTAGGCCTGCAACAGCTCGTGGAAAGCTTGGCTTCCTCTGTTACCTAGGAAACCTTGCTCTCTGTGGCTGTAGCCCTCTTGGTTTGGGTTAATTTGCATGCTCACTCTGATTGGATGGTGGGCGTGGCTTGTGGGTGTGTCGGAGGTATGGTCAATTTGCATATTTGTCTATTATTAGGTAGGATAGGTTGCTTTGTTCGCAGTACATATTAAATAGTGCTCAGCAACTTTGAGGCAGTGATGTACAAAATTTCATAGGCTGGTGTTTTTTGTTGTAAGACTCTGAGGATTAGGTGGAAGTGCAACTGGAACAGAATCACTGTATTATTACTGAGTGGAAAACTGCAGTAGCCCTGGCCAGTTTGGCTCAGTGGATAGAGCATCGGCCGGTGGACCAAAGGGTCCCGGGATCAATTCTGCTCGAGGGCACGTACCTCAGTTGTAGGCTCTTTCCCATTCCAGGCCGTGGTCAGGACTCATGCAGAAGGCAACCAATTGATGTGTTTCTCTCACATTGACATTTCTGTCTTTCCTTCTCTTCCAGTCTCCCTAAAAACCAATGGAAAAATATCCTCATGTGAGGATTAAAAAAGAAAGAAAGAAAAGGAAAAGGAAGTGGCAGCACGTTAAATAAAGGGTGCGTTTTTTGAACATTCATCCACAAATCTTCCAGACACTGGCTTCTGTGATCTGTGGTTACACACAGTCTCAGGGCCTCCACTACTGTTTCCTGTAGCTGAGGTTATGGGCCAGGAAAACAATCTAACGGTTTTGTGGATTCCCCTGGAATCTCTGGGGTGTTCCCCTCAAGGTGGTCGCTCTACAAGCAAGAAAGCAGAGCCGGGAAGAGGCTGTTCCTTTAGTCAGTCGCAGGAGCCACCAGTCAGCATCCCTGTTGCCTCGGGGGGCAGTCGTCTTCACTGCGTGCCCGTGTTTGCTGCCCCTGCGCAGGGCTGCCCCTCTCAGGACCCGAGGAGAGAGATGGCAGCGTCCATGTAGGCTTGCCAACCTCAGTTTCTAAAAAGGGGGGATATCTAGGCCTTTATTTGGAGCCAGTTTTTAAAGTTTTGAAATGTTTATGTAGCCCTAACCAGTTTGGCTCAGTGGATAGAGCGTCGGCCTGCGGACTGAAAGGTTCTGGGTTTGATTCCAGTCAAGGGCACATACCTTGCTTGCAGGCACAACCCCAGTAGGAGGTGTGCAGGAGGCAGCTAGTCCATGTTTCTGGCTCTCTATCCCTCTCCCTTCCTCTCTAAAAAAATCAATAAAATATATTTAGCCCTGACCGGTTTGGCTCAGTGGATGGAGTGTCGGCCTGTGGACTGAAGGGTCCCAGGTTCGATTCCGGTCAAGGGCATGTATCTTGGTTGCAGGCACATCCCCAGTGAGGAGTGTGCAGGAGGCACCTGATCGATGTTTCTCATCTCATCGATGTTTCTAGCTCTCTATCCCTCTCCCTTTCTCTCTGTAAAAAATCAATAAAATATATTTAAAATATATATATATTTAAAAAATAAAAATAAATAAAATGTCTATGTATTACTCACATGCAACAAAATGCGCTTATCTAATGTGTGCTCTTTGGTGTGCTGTGCTGTGACATACAAGAAATAAGCCAGTCTGTCACATACAGGTGGGGTAAAAACAGGCTTACAGTTGGGAGTGAAACCATTTCTTCTTGTATTATTTTTTATTATAATACTAGAGGCCCGGTGTACGAAATTCGTGCATGGGGGAGGGAGGGTGGTGTCTCTCACAATCCAGGACTGCTGGCTCCCAACTGCTCACCTGCCTGCCTTCCTGATTGCCCCTAACTGCTTCTGCCTGCCAGCCTGATCACCCCCTAACCACTCCCCTGCCGACCTGGTCTCCCCCAACTGCCCTCCCTTGCAGGCCTGGTCCCTCCCAACTGCCCTCCCCTGCTGGCCATCTTGTGGCGGCCATCTTGTATCCACATGGAGGCAGCCATCTTGTGTGTTGGAGTGATGGGCAATTTGCATATCACTCTTGTATTAGATAGGACTAGTGACCCGGTGTGCAAAATCGTGCAAGACCCGGTACTCCGGGCTCCTTGGTGGATTGCCCCAAAGAGGTAGGCCGTAGCTGCGGGCCCCCCAGGCCTCTTCCTCTGCTTCCTCCTCCCCCTCCTCCTCCTCACATTCCCCTTCACCTCCTCATCATCTTCCACTGTGATAATGGCCTCTTCCTTCCCCTGCAGACCAGCTAACCCTGGTACTCCCGTCCCCCTATGCTACAGGTATCTAGGGCCTCTCCACGAAAGCAGGTCGTCTGGTTGGGTCAGACCACGGTGATGCCCGGAGCAGTCACTGACGAGGGCTTCTCCCGACCTACGACAGGGAGACAGTTACAGGCCTGTGTTGGTGTTTTGGGGGATTGGTGAGTGTTCCTTCCCCGCCTGGTGCAGTTGTGGCGGCCATTGTTCCAGTTGTCCGGAAGGGGGCGCTGTGGGACCAGATTCCAGAAGTGGAGGAGGCCTTTCCAGCTGCCTTGCAGCTTGTAGACCTGACACAGCCGTGCCAGTGGGACGTGACTGTTACTCCCCCGGGGTCTGGTTGGGGTCTGTGGCAACAGCATGGGAAGAGAAGGGTGCCCGTAGGGTTCTGGTCCCGGTTGTGGGAGGGGCCGGGAGTCGGGGCTCCCTCACTGAGAAACAGGCGGCAGCCACTGCTGGGGCCTTGCAGGCCTGAGGCAATCCCGGCCCAAAGCCAGGTGCTCGTGCAGACTGCCTGTCCTGCAGCCGGTTGGCGTAGGTCCTGGTGACCGGGCCCAAGTCTGTCACAGGACTTGCCAACCCCGCGGGGTCCATGGGCAAATGGGACCCTGTCAAGGGCTGAAACCCCTGCCCTTGATGGTTTGGCTCAGTGGATAGAGCATCGGTCTGCGGACTGAAGGGTCCCCGGTTCACTTCCATCCATGCCTGTTTGCAGGCACGTGCCCAGTTGCAGGCTCAATCCCCAGTAGGTTGTGTGCAGGAGGCAGCCAATCGATGATTCTCTCGTATCATTAATGTTTCTCTCTCTCTCTCCCTCTCCCTTCCTCTCTGAAATCAATAAAAACGTATTTTTAAACAACGCCATAGGAGTTTCTATGGAGGAAGTACTTTCTAGTCTGATCCGAGAGGGTACGCCACCCCTCCCGGCGACCATGTGGTACACGGATGGGCCACGGAGCGGGAGCCCTGTCTGTGTGGATACAGACGAACTGGGGTTCGATTCTGGTACTGGGCAAAGTAGCCCGTGAGCTGAGCGGAGAGCAGCTGGATGGCTTTGACAACGGAGCCCGGCTGTGTGGCCACTGGGACGGACAGCGGGGCTGTCTCTGACGCCTTGACTTTGTGGGGCGGCAATGGCACAAGCAGCAGTGGCTGGCAGGACGTGGCCCGTGGGGACAGGAGATGTGGGAACCAGGGACTTCCAAAGAGGCAGCAGTGCGCCATTTGAGTGGCCGTCGGCCGCTGCTCGCCCCTGGGAATGGTGAGGCAGAGGCCTTCGCCAGGGTCCGAGGGGTAGCACCTTCCCCCGAAGATCGGCGGTGGCTTCATTGGAAATCGGGGCGCGTGGGGCCAGGTGGCTGAGGGCTGGGGCCGGGCCCTCCACGGGGAATCCCTCACGGCAGGCGGAGGTTGTCCCCACTGTGCCCAGGCACCCCTCCCCCGTCTACATGGCCTCGGGGGAAAGAAGGGCCATGTCCTCAGAGGAGGGCCCCCTGCAACATGGGGTTTCTCACTCTGCACCAGGCTTTGCTTTAAATATATATATATGTGTATATATATATATATTGCCGAAACTGGCCTGGCTCAGTGGATAGAGCGTCGGTCTGCGGACTGAAGGGTCCCAGGTTCGATTCCGGTCAAGGGCATGTACCTTGTTTGCGGGCACATCCCCAGTGGGGGGCGTGCAGGAGGCAGCTGATTGATGTTTCTCTGTCATCGATGTTTCTAACTCTCTATTCCTCTCACTTCCTCTCTGTAAAAAAATCAATAAAATATATTTAAAAAAAAAAAAAAAGAAGAAGAAACATCGATCAGCTGCCTCCTGCACACTCTCTACTGGGGATGTGCCTGCAACCAAGGTACATGCCCTTGACTGGAATCGAACCTGGGACCCTTCAGTCTGCAGGCAGATGCTTATCCACTGAGCCAAACCGGCTAGGGTTTTTTTTAAAAAATATATTCTTATTGATTTCAGAGAGGGAGAGAGGAGAGAGATAGAAACATCTGTGATGAGAGAGAATCATGGATCGGCTGCCTCCCGCACACCCCACACTGCGGATTGAGCCCACAACCTGGACATGTGCCCTTGACCGGGAATCAAACTGTGACCTCCTGGCTCATAGGTCAACACTCAACCTCTGAGCCACGCTGCCCGGGCTCCACCTTATCCTTCCACGTCCTGGCCCGCACTGAACATAGGGTTACACCATCCAGAACACCTTCTTACTCACGCATTAGAATTGGGCAGGAGATGGTTAGTACGTTCCAGCTAAGAGTGAGACAGGCCAGAACGCAGGGGCAATCGGAATAGGGAACCTGAGGCAGAGAGCTGAACAAACCTGCAGAGCGACTTACAGCAGATGCAGAAGGCCCCCTCCCTGGAGACAACACCTAGGCCTCAGCGGCACTTCAGCTCCAGGCCCAGAAAAGCAGCAAAATCAGGTGGGCGACTTGCCCAGGGCCAGCTGCAGTGACCACTCAGTGGAGACCCCACCCTGAGGAAGGCCATAGAAAACTGGTGAATATTTTGCTGAGACCTCCCCTAAGATTCCTGCCTGGCCCTAGCTGGTTTGGCTCAGTGGATAGAGCGTCAGCCTGTGGACTGAAGGGTCCTGGGTTCAATTCTGGCCAAGGGCACATGCCTGGGTTTCGGGCTCCATCCCCAGTGGGGGGCGTGCAGGAGGTAACCAATCAATGATTCTCTCTCATATTGATGCTCTCTCCTTCTCCCTTACTCTCTGAAATCAATAAAGAAATATATTTTTAAAATCCTGCCTGCAAGAGAGAGAGAGAGAAGCCACAAACAAGACAAAGGACCCAGCGTGCTCTCTCCTCCCCAGAGCACACCTGAGCCTCCCTCGCCCCTTCTTTCTCCACAGGCACGCACCTCCTAAACCCTAAGGGACCCCAGGAGCCTTGCAACCAGGGCACACCCCCCTCAACCTGTCCCCAAGGCCTCATTTTCACCGACTTCTTTCCTTTTTACGTAGATTTTTATTGCTTTCAGAGAGGAAGGGAGACGGAGAGAGAGAGAGAGAAATATCAGTGATGAGAGAGATGTTTTGCAAGCCATGAAGCATATGGAGCCTCAGGTCAAACAAGTTTCTTATTCTTTTTAAAAAAATATATTTTATTGATTTTTTACAGAGAGGAAGGGAGAGGGATAGAGAGTTAGAAACATCGATGAGAGAGAAACACTGATCAGCTGCCTCCTGCACACCCCCTACTGGGGTTGTGTCTGCAACCAAGGTACATGCCCTTGACCGGAATCAAACCTGGGACCCTTCAGTCCGCAGGCCGACGCTCTATCCACTGAGCCAAATCGGTTAGGGCCAAACAAGTTTTTTTTTTAAATCTTACCAAAATCTGCCTTCCGCAGTGGCTATTACAGCACCCTACTGCCAATAAAGGAAAAAATAAGAGATGTGCATCGACCAATTATGCTTTTAAGTCACCCAGACAAGGGCGGATCTCCTTATATAGCAGCCAAAAATCAATGGAGCTAAAGCTTTACTGGAAGGTCAAGCTAAAAAGTGAAGCAAATGTATGATGAATTTTCAGTTCTCATTCGTTATGTATATGAGAACCAGCTTTTTGTAATAAAATGTCCTGAAGCTACACATTTAAAATAAATAATAATAGCCCTAGCCGGTTTGGCTCAGTGGATAGAGCATAGGCCTGCGGACTGAAGGGTCCTGGGGTTTGACTCTTATCAAGGGCACATGCCTGAGTTTTGGGCTCGATCCCCAGTGGGGGGTGTGCAGGAGGCAGCTGATCCATGAGTCTCTCTCATCATTGATGTTTCTATCTCTTCCCTCCCCCTTCTTTTCTGAAATCAATAAAAATGTATTTTTAAAAAAGATTTTTAAAACATAATAATACGCCTCAAAAACATTCTGAGCTTCACAAAGTCAGATAAAAATGTTTTCGAAAACATCAGTAATCTCTGTAACCGGTTTGGCTCAGTGAGATAGAGTGTCGGCCTGGGGACTGAAGGGTTCGATTCCGGTCAAGGGCATGTACCTTGGTTGCAGGCACATCCCCAGTAGGAGGTGTGCAGGAGGCAGCTGATCGATGTTTCTAACTCTCTATGCCTCTCCCTTCCTCTCTGTAAAAAATCAATAAAATATTTTTTAAAACACACACACACACACACACACACACACACACACACACACACACACACACCTACACACACACACCTAAGTAATCAGTTGCAGACAAGTAATCAGTTGCAAACAACACGCCCCACAAACATGCAGACCGCCCCCCCCCCCCCACCCCAAACCTAAAACTCATTTGAACCACGACCTGGGATCAAACGCGGGACCGAGGCGTAAGGAGAAGGCGCTCTGACAAACAGGCTCACTTGGCCAGGGCAGCGGCAAATCCGGTGCTCGCCAAGGTCAGTGACTGGGACGCTAGCGTCCACCACCGGCCGGGGAAACTACATTACCCAGAGGGCAACGCGCCGAATGATGGCGGGCGCAGCCAATGAAAGCTCAGGAGAGGGGCGTTGCTGGGCTGCGCCAGGGGTCAGGGCGGGACTTCCGGGTCCTCCTCGTGGCGGTCATTTTGGCCTCTCGGGTCCCTCCACCGGCTCGCCTCTCGGCGCTCCAGAGCCCCCGGTTCGCGATGGAGGAGGCGCCGGAGGGGCCGTCCCCGCTGTGCGGAGGCGAACCGGAGGCCTGGCGAGTCATCACGGTCGGGGATCCGGGCCTCCCGGCCTCGCAGACCCCGCTCCGCCCACAAAGTCCAATGGCGGCGGCCTCGCTGCGGTTCCCGGCGGAGGTGAGTGCGCGTCCCCCGGGAGCGGGCGCCTGTCAGGTCCCGCAGCCCGGGCTCCAGCCCGGCGGTCGGCGGGGCGCTCGGGGGTGACGCCGGGGGTGACGGGGTGCGAGGGGGCACCGGCCTGGGGCCGCGGGGCGGGGACAGCGCCGGGCGGCCGAGCCGGGAGCTGCGGGCAGCCCGGCCCCGGGTTGTGTCCACCGGCGGCGGGGAGGTGCGGCGCGGTCGTGCGGGAGGAGTGTTACTTCCATCCTCAGGGCCCGGGGGCCGCGGGTGGCTGGGAACAAAGGAGGGACATTGTCTCGGATGCGGTCCGAGGGGTCCCCCCAAACTGCCCGGAGGAAGGACCGCGGAGAGAGGGCGGCGGGGCGGGGCGGGGCGGGAGGCGGCGCCCCGGGAGCGAGGACGGACTGGCAGCCCCGCCGGCGGGGCCCCGGGGTCCAGCCTGGACCAGGGAACCGGGAGGTCAAGGGTCGATTCCCGGTCCGGCACTCCCCCGGGGTGCGGGCTGGATCCCCAGTAGGGGGGCGGGGAGCGCAGGAGGCGGCCGATCCATGATTCTCTGTCATCATTGATTTCCTGTCTGTCTCTCCCTCTCCCTTCCTGTCTGAAATCGATAAAAATATATTTTAAAAAAAGAACGGAATTGGCAAGAGTCTGCACTGCGGACCGAGCCCTGAGCGGATGCGGGCATCGCCAGGCCCCGGGGCTGGGCCAGGGCCCTGAGCAGCCTGAGCCCCGGGTCCTGGCGGTGGGTGCCGGGCCCCCCACAGACCTTCAGGCCCACAGGTCCCTGCTGGTGCAGAGCCGCTCAGGGGGCTGGGCTGTGGGGCTGATGTCAGGGCCTCACACTCTTGAGGCCTCTGAGGTTGTGGGGTCCTGGGACTGTCCCGCCCCTCCTCCTGCCCTGGGACCCTGAGTGCAGGTCCCAGGTGGTAAGAAGAGGTTTCAGTGTTTGGCCACCAGTGGAGTGAGGTGTGGGGGGTCCTCCCGGGCACAGATGCCAGGATGTGCAGTGGCATCCGGAGGCGGCCGAGCTGGTTCAGGCACCCGCAGGTGCAGGTGACCTTGCCTTTTTTTTTTTTTTTTTAATATATTTTATTGATTTTTTACAGAGAGGAAGGGAGAGGGATAGAGAGTTAGAAACAACGATCAGCTGCCTCCTGCACACCCCCTACCGGGGATGCGTCTGCAGCCAAGGTACATGCCCTTGACCGGAATCGAACCTGGGACCCTTCAGAAAGCAGGCTGATGCTCTACCCACTGAGCCACACCGGTCAGGGCATCCCACTGGATTATTTTTGCGAGAGACCCCAGATGGCATATTATTCTTCCTACAAATATTTGAATATGTAGGAAGTAAGAGGGTTAAAAAAAAATAATTTTAACCTCTAGCTGGTTTGGCTCGGTGGATGGAGCGGCGGCCTTTCTGATCTGAAGGGTCCAGGTTCCATTCCGGTCAGGGCACATGCCCGGGTTGCGGGCTCGGTCCCCAGTAGGGGGCGTGCGGGAGGCAGCCAATCCATGATTCCCTCGCATCATTGATGTTTCTCTTTCTCCCTCTCCCTTCCTCTCTGAAATAAATAAAAATATATTAAAAATAATTTTTATTTTCAATTAATTTACATATATATATATATATATATATATATATATTAATCCTCCCTCGAGAATATTTTTCCATTGATTTTTAGGGAGAGTGGAAGAGAGAAAGAAAGACAGAGAGAAACATCGATCAGCTGCCTCCTGCACGCTCCCCACTGGGGATGAGTCTGCAACCAAGGTACATGCCCCTGACCGGAATCGAACCCGGGACCCTTCAGTCCGCGGCCCACGCTCTATCCACTGAGCCAAACCTTCTAGGCCTGTCCTTGCTTTCTTATGGGAACTGGGAACAGTTGGGACAGGAGCCCAATTTTTTTTAAATATGTTTTTATTGATTTCAGACAGGAAGGGAGAAGGAGAGGGAGTGATAGAAACATCAGGGATGAGAGAGAATCATTGATTGGCTGCCTCCTGCAGGCCTCCCACTGGGGATCGAGCCCACAACCCAGGCATGTGTCCTTGATCAGAGTCAAATCCTTGGACCCTTCAGTCCACAGGCCTATGCTCTATCCACTGAGCCACACCGCTAGGGCAGGAGTCAGACCTGGAGCAGCTTTGTGACAGTCAGGGTTCTGTCTGCAGGTGATGGGGCCGTGGGAGGTTGGCAGCCGTGGAGGCAGGGGATCTGACCCAGGGCCCGTGAGGCTCCGGGTGGCTGCAGCGTGGAGGGCGGGGTGGGTGTGGTTGACGGGGCAGGAAGACCAGGGAGGAGGCGGCTGGGATCGCCTGGGAGAGTGTGATGGGCACGGGGCCATGATGGTGGAGGTGGAAACGGGAGACACAGTTGGGTTTCGGCGTTTTAGGTGTGGTCCCCTGGATTTTGGTTTTTGTGTGTGTTTTTTAAATGTTATGTATTGATTTTAGGGAGACAGGAAGAGTGATATATAGAGAGAGAGACATTGATTTGTTCGACTTATGCATTCACTGGTTGATTCTTTTTTTTTTTTTTTTTTAATATAATTCATTGATTTTTTACAGAGAGGAAGAGAGGGGGAGAGAGAGTCAGAAACATCGATGAGAGAGAAACATAGATCAGCTGCCTCCTGCACACTCCCCACTGGGGATGTGCCCGCAACCAAGGTACATGCCCTTGACCGGAATCGAACCTGGGACCCTTCGGTCCGCAGGCCAACGCTCTATCCACTGAGCTAAACCGGTTTTGGCTGATTCTTGTATGTCCCCGGGCAGGGGATCACACCCTGAACCTGCAACCTTGTCCTATCGGGACAGCTCTCCTCCCAACTCAGCAACCCACCAAGGGCACTGCCTGGGTTTGAGAGAGAGACAGACAGACAGACAGACAGACAGAGGAGGCAGGGATGGCATGGAAACGTGGGTTCAGCTCCTGGAGAATGGGAAGTCCGGAGCAGGGAGAGCAGTGTGCGTGGAGGATATCGGGTTTGTTTCTGGCCTGTGAGGGATGAGAAGTTTGGGAGCAGTTCCTGGAGGGGTTCAGGGTGGAGACTCCCCAGAAGGGAGTGGAGGTGTCTGGACCGGAAGGAGTCACAGCTCACTGTAATATGGGGACTCCTGGTGGGGAGGAGGATGGTGGTAGCTGCTCAGGACGAGGAGGCCCAGGCTGAGGCCCGGCTTCCTGTTTGGGCCTCTGATTGTGGGCTGTCACACATGGGTGACGGACGAGGCGGTCATGTGGAGGGTGGGAGACTGCGGTTGGTAGTGGTCATGGCCTCCAAGGGGTGCGTGGCCATGAGATGGGTGGAGGCAGAGGAGTAACTCACACGGGATGGGGTGGGGGGCGCTGGTCCGCAGTCACGGCTCTAGGGCCTCCCCAAGACGTCGCTGTGACCGTCGGCGTGGCTGGGGAGTGGCACCGGCTGGCAGACTAGCCCAGTGCGCTGTGGTCTTTGGGAAGCTCAGTGGCCTGGGGGGGCGGGGTTGGGCCTTGTGGGGGTGCGGAGAGGGGAGGCTGTGACTGTGAGGGGACGTCAGGTGCAGCCCCATGGGGAGGCTGTGGGCACCCGGGAGCCCATGTGGTTCTCATGGGTGATGTGGGAACAAGGAGCGTCAGGGAGGGAGGCCTTCGGGGCGGGACTCCAGCCGCCCCTGTGAGTGTGGACCGTCAGCGTCCGGCAGTGCTCGATCCTCTAGAATTTTCCAAACGTTCTCTGGACCCCACTTGCTGAGTAATGAAGAGAGGGGCCGAGGAGAAGACTGGGGTGTGGGACAGGAGGGGGCGGGGCTGTGGGAGTGCGGGCGGGAGGGGTGGTGGGAAGAGCGATGTGAGCTCACGGCCAGGGCCCTGGCACTGACCGAGGGAAAGGTGAGCCCGGTCTGTTGCATCTGGTGGAAGGGGGGAGGGCCTCATTCCGGTTCACAGCTGGAGCCATTGGTCCGCCCGCCCGCCCGCAGCTGAGGCGGATACAGTGAGGGGGGCCTGGGGAGACAGGGTGTCAGAGCACTGAGGCTGGAATCTCACTGGACGGAGCGGGTGAGCCGGGGCGGGTCAGGGAGGTGGTTCCCTCGTATCATATGGTGAGAACAAGGCTGATGGGACCACGCTGTCCCTGTCCCGCAGGCTGACCCTGTCCCTGTCCCACAGGCTGTGCCTTTGCAGTCGTGCTTCTGGGAGTGGAGCGTGTGGTGCAGAGTTCATGGGGCAGAGTTCATGGGGCAGCGTTCATGGGGCAGAGTTCATGGGGCAGCGTTCCGTGCCGAGCGCAGGGCTGCCTCAGCGCCTGGGGTGGTGCTGAGCGTGGAGGCTGAGGCCGTGTTTCCTGTTCCTGAGGGACCGTGTGCAGGTCACAGGGCGTTCGTTGCCTGACGAGATGAGTGTCCGATCACTCCCTCCTGCTCAGTGGCAGCTTCTCCCCTTCCCCATGTCGGTGACCCCCACTGTGTTCACGGGGGCGGGTGGCCTAACGGCCAGGCTCAGCACAGGTGTCACCTCTGCCCCTCGCCCTGTTGTCGTGGGAAGAGACGGAGCGTGACTTGGATGGGCCGAGGCCTGGTGTCTCCTCAGGTGGGCGGGAGCAGATGAACGAAGATGTCGGGTCTGGAGAACTTAAACTCCCAGGAGAGAAGCTGACATGGCTGAACTGTGCTTCCTGTGACAGGACATGAGCTTTGAGGACGTGACCGTCGCCTTCTCCCAGGAGGAGTGGGGGCTCCTGGATGCGGCCGAGAGACTTCTCTACTGCGAGGTGATGCTGGAGATCTGTACGCTCGTGGCGTCCGTGGGTAAGGCCTGCATGCTTTTCCTGGTGTCCTGAGGTCACACCCTGCCTTCCCTTCTTCTCCGGAAATAGCTGTCATCCCACAGCCCGGCCGGGGGCTCTGCTCATTACCCCGTTTCCTGTCACGTGTGCCGGTGCTGAGCTGTGGAGTGCCTGCCCCGTGGACACCCCGAGCGGCCCTAACACCTGTTGCCTCAACAAGTGCGGGAGAGTCTGGGAGTCAGGAGTCTTGCAGACAGCTTAACGCACCGCTTCTTCCGCCTCTCCCTGAGGGTGGCCGTGTCCAGATCCGTGGCCCCCGTTGCTGCCCCTTCCTCTCGCTGAGCGTTCTTTGTGACTTCCTGTGCCGGGTCATGGTCATCACTTCCGTGAGCCATGGACTTCCTGTCAGGTCTCCCCGATGCCGATGTCTGCGAGCTGCTCTTCCCCGTGCTGGCTGCTCACCCCTGTTGTCCTCATTCGGACCCGGGTCACTGAGGAGATGGGCAGCGGGGGTGCCGGGAGCCCTGGTTTCTTCACAGGGTGCGCATGTCCAGGTGGTCTCAGGGGCTCCCGGGCGGGTGGCGACTGGGGAAGAGCGTGCCCTGGGGGCTGGTTCAGATCCTGCCAGGAGTCTGCTGTTTCCAGTCGCGTGTGGTGCCTGTGCCGCCGGCCGCACCGATGCTGACACCGGGCGGTCCTGTCCTGTGACCTGTGCCTCCAGCCGCCGCCCCTCCGGCCCCTGCGCATTGCCTGCTGCCGCCAGCGCTGACCTGCCACGGCTCGGAGGGGCGCACGGCCTCACCTGGTCTGTGGACGCCACGCCGCCCATTTACTGAGTTTCATTGGCCGCGTCACCGGCCAGCAGGCCTTGCTGGAAGCCGTCAGCGCAAGGGGCATCTGGAGACCCTGCTTCCCTCCCGGGTGGTGCATGCCGCCCGTGTGGGGTTTCTGGTGAGGTCTCCCCTATTTTGTGATCTTCCGAGGCCAGCAGCACGCTTCAGCCTGCCTCCCGGGCTCTTGTCCGACGGTCCCAGGAAACCCCGCGTGGGGTCCGACAGGCCCTTGTGCTGGGCTCGCCCCTACCCCCGTGCCTCACCCTCTCCTCGGCGTTTCTCTGCTTCCAGGTTATTGGCACAAACCGGAGGACGCGGCGGCGCCTGCTGAGCAGATGGTGCCGGCAGAAGGAGAGGCGCAGGTCGGGGCGCCCGAGACCGCGCCGGCCGCGGAGAAAACACACTCCTGTGAGCAGTGCGTCTTGGTCCTGAAAGCTATCTTCCACCTGACGGAGCTCCAGGCCGGGAACCCGGAGCAGAGAGCCTTCTTCAGCGACGCGTGTGTGAGGGGCTTCTGCTTCCGGGCAAACATCCACCAGCAGCAGCGGGAGGCCGGCGCCCAGGAGCCCTGGAAGGGGGACGCGGACAGGGCCTCGCTCATGACCAGCAACAGCTTCTACGTGTCCGGGGCACCGTTCGCCGCCAGGGAGGCCGAGGAGGACTTCGCTGCCGCCCCCGGCCTCCTCCAGCACCAGCCCACGCAGAGCACCGAGGAGCCGCACAGCGTCATTGAGAGCTGGCAGGCCGTCCACAGCGGGACGGGTCCGCGCCAGTGGGGGGAGTGTGAGAAGGCCGCCTTCCACAGCCCGGACCTGGGGCAGCAGCAGAGCGTCTACACGGGAGAGGGGCTGTTTGAGTGTAGCCAGTGCGGGAAGGCCTCGATACAGATCTTCAACCTCATGCTGCACAGGAGCGTCCACCCCGGGGAGAGGCTGCCCTACGAGTGCGGCGTGTGCGGGAAGTGCTTCAGCTGTGAGTTCTTCCTCCTCCGGCACCAGAGTGTGCACACGGACGGGAAGCCCTACGAGTGCAGTGTGTGTGGGAAGTGCTTCAGCTGCAAGTACACCCTCATCCAGCATCAGAGAATCCACTCCGATGAAAAGCCTTACGAGTGCAGTTTTTGTAAGAAATGCTTTAGCTACAAATTCAATCTCATGAGACACGAGAAAATCCATACCGGGGAAAACCCGTACGGATGCAGTGACTGTGGAAAGTCCTTCAGCCACAGCTCCGCCCTCATCCGGCACAAGAGAGTCCACACTGGAGAAAGGCCCTACGAGTGCAGTGACTGTGGGAAGACCTTCACAAACAGCTCTGCCCTCATTCAGCACCAGCGAGTTCACACTGGAGAAAAGCCGTATCAGTGCAGTGAATGTGGGAAGTGCTTCCGGCAGAGCTCTGCCCTCATCTATCACCAGAAAGTTCATGCGGGAGAAAAGCCGTATGAGTGTGGGGATTGCGGCAAGTGCTTTCGGTACAATTACATCCTCATTCAGCACCGGAAAGTTCACACTGGAGAGAGGCGGTATGAATGCGGTGTTTGTGGGAAACGCTTCATCTACAACTTCAACCTCATTAAACACCAAAGAATTCACACTGGCGAAAAGCCGTACGTGTGTAGCGATTGTGGGAAGGCCTTTAGACGAAGCTCCTCCCTCATTCAGCACAAGAGTGTTCACAGTGAGGAAAGACCTTACGAGTGCAATGAGTGCGGGAAGTCCTTTACCCGGGCATCTAACCTCCTTAGGCACTGGAGAGTTCACACAGGAGAGAGGCCCTATGAGTGTAGTGATTGTGGCAAGTCCTTCAGCCACAGCTCCGCCCTCATTCAACACAAAAGGGTGCACACTGGAGAAAGACCTTATGAGTGTAATGAGTGCGGGAAAACTTTCACCCGCACGTCTAACCTCCTTAGACACTGGAGAGTTCACACTGGAGAAAGGCCCTATGAGTGTGCTTATTGTGACAAGTCCTTCAGCCACAGCTCCGCCCTCATTCAGCACAAAAGGGTGCACACTGGAGAAAGGCCTTATGAGTGTAATGAGTGCGGGAAGTCTTTTACCCGCACGTCTAACCTCCTCAGACACCGGAGACTTCACACTGGGGAAAAGCCTTAGTGGTGCAGGGAATGCTGTGTTTCCTCTCAGGCTAACAGCACTGGGGGAGACCCTCAGAGACCCATTTAGCTGCATTAAAACCTGTTTTAGCGAACACACAGTGCTAGATTCCTCGTGAGTCGTCGGTCCGAGTGAGGCTTTAAGGAGGGCCGTTGCACTCTCCCACCTGCCCAGGGCTGTTCCTAGGTTGATGGCACTGCTAGGTTTTGTAGCTGAGGCCTCCCCACAGGGCTCGCCTGCACAGTCACGCCCCTGCGTGCTCAGGGAAGCCGCCCTCCGTGCTCTCCTGCGGGAGGAAATGAGGAATCCGCAGGCCTCTTGGGGGGCCCCCTCCTTCCTTTCTCTCCGCTAGGGGCGGACCTGGCCCGGTGCTGGTCAGAGGACCCGCCCTCAGCTAAGAAGAGCTACCTTCTTTACGGACATTGTTCTCACATGGACGCTGTGATGAATTCTCCCAGGTTCTCCTTCGCCAGCCTGGACACTTCGCTGTAAGCTTCTCTGGATCGTGGTATGTTTGTGAAGGTCTCGGTACCTTTCATCTTGGTGGTTGTATAGTCACTGCGTGAGGTAATGTGGAATAAGCATTGTGATCTGCCAGCGTATGGAGGGGCATGTTTGTGGGGATCCCTAACTGTCTGTGTCCCGAAGGGACGGTGATAGCGGAGAGTCGCTCTGTCCCATGTTGGCTAAGTGTGTGTTGCTGCCCAAGGCCTCGCAACAAAGACTGCATGACTCCGTGGTCCTGATGTAAATCCTGGCGCCACGATTATGGGGGGTGGGGGTCAGAGGTCACTCTGAAGAGGGGGCATTTTTTTGTGCTTCTGTGGACAATATGAATTTTATTCCCCTTTTTACTGTGTACATTGCGTACTTCCGCCTGTGCTGGGGGCCGGCAAGGGAGCCACGGGCCGTGGAGGATGGGCCGTCAGAGGTGGAGTGATTGTAAGTCTCAGGGTGAGGGGGGACCACAGTTGGGACAGAAGCGCTGTGTTCACCGTGAGGGGGAGACCAGCAGCTTAGAACGAGGGTGTCTCTTCTGGGAGCTCAGCCACAGATGTCCCGGGGCCTGTGGCTTCCGTGGTCCGTGGCCGCAGACCCTCTGTGACCTCTGTAACTGCTTCTCCCAGCTTTGTGGACCCCGCGCCTCTGAGGGGTGCGCTCCAGGCCGTTGCTCTAAGACGAGCAAACCGAGCGGGAAGGAAGGTGACGTATGTAGCCATTCCCAGGACGTCTTTGCGGCCCCGTCGGCATTCCTGTGGCTCGAGGGCAGGAGTCTTCCTCGCGGGCCAGTATTCGCCGCCCTCCCGCATGGCTGCGCCTCCCGGGACCCGAGGGGGGAGAGGTAGGGTCCGCATAGGCTTGCCGGCCGGACTCCCTTAGAAAAGAGGGCTGTTCGGTCTCATCGGAACCGGTGTTTAAAGCTTTATTCATGTATATATGTACAATCCACATGCAACCAAGTGCACTTACCCAACGTGTACTGTTTGGTGAGCTTTGACTACGGATAAAGCTATGAAACCATCCACAGCAAATGGACTGGCCTGTCACTCACACGCAGGGTGGGACAGATGTAGGTGTCAAGTAGTGAGTACGTGAGACATAGAGATTATTCTTGTATTATTTATTAATTCTGATGGCGATTCCCATGCTGTCCATCTACTTTTGCTCCCCCCTGTTTACCACCTGCCCTTTTATAACCTCTCCCGCCTGCCACAGCCCTAAACGCAGCCATTGATCGCCTTTATTTACAATAGATAGATTAGTTCGTATTTCCTATAACGTCATAGGTGTATGCTCTCGAGAAAATAACGGTTTCCTTCACGCAGCACAATTATGTCAAGATTCCAACAGTAATGCCGATGTGAATAGCTGATTCTTTTTACTCTTAGGCGTAGTCTGTTCTGTAAATAGCCCCTTGGTTTACCCATTGATCTGCCTATGCTTAGGGTTACTTCCGGGTTTGCGGTATTACAAATAAAGCTGCTACGAACGTGTGCTCTCCGTGCTTTCTGTCGATCCGTGCTGTGTTTCTCCCACGCGTACAGTGTGGACAAACGTTTACGTTTTTACAAAATGCGGAGCTGTGATCTACGATGGCCCTTTGCCTTCCCACCCCCCGCGGTGTGTGAAGACTCCGATTCTCCTGCCCCTGCGCCAGCCCTTCCCGGGGCTCAGGTTTTAAATTCCCCGGATGGCAGCGGAGTGGAAGCTTTTTGTTTCGGGTCCAGCTCCCTAACAGCTCACGAGGGTGAGCATGTAGCCATGCATTTGTTCATGACACACTGCCTCTGTCTCCTTGGCAAAATGTCTGCTCAGAACCCCCGCCCGCTCCCTTGCTGTGAATTCCTTGTTTTAATGGACGGGATGACACTAGCGTCCAAACACGTGTTGGAATGTCACTCATTCGTCAGTGACCTGAGGGACTTCTTTGCCCGATGGAACAGTTTCCGTGCTTTTTTAAATACAGTTTTATTGATTTCAGAGAGGAAGGGAGGAGAGGAAAATAGAAACATCGATGGTGAGAGAATCATTGATTGGCTGCCTCCTGCCCCCTGCCCCACCCCCCACCCCCCGCCACTGGGGGGATCAAGCCCGCCACCTGTGTGTGTGCCCGGACCGGAAACCGGACCGTGACTGGTTCATAGGGTTAAGCACTAGGCCGGGCCAGCTGGGTGGAAGTGTGTGTTTTACATGCTTTTCACAGCGTACACAGCAGCAGAGAGAGTCGCCCCTGAGGCCACATGCCAGCTGTCCGTGTGCCCTGGTTCCTCAGGAGGCACGCTCCCCGCACGGCCACCGGGTCCCCTGGACTCTCCGGTCCGCGCTGTCCCTGTCGGCAGGACGTCCTCCGGAGACACAGACCAGGAGGCGGGAGGTGGCGGGCTGGCCCACACTGACTGGTGGTGCAGGGTCATCTCACCCCAACTTTTTTTTTTAATGAAAGAGGAACTTTATTCTTTAATTTTCTCCCACCTGAGGGTATATTTTTGTTGATTTTAGAGAGGATGAAAGAGAGAATCATCGGGATAAGAGAAACGTCGGTTGCCTCCCTTAGGCACCCAGACCCGGGGACGGAACCTGCACACGGGGTGTGTGCCCCGACTGGGACTCCGTCCCGTGACCTCTCCGTGTCCTGGGCCACTCCGACCAGCTGAGCCACCGGCCAGGGCCCCACACACCCGCTTTAGGGAAACCATTCCTAACGCTTGGGCCTGGGCCTGGGCCTGGTCTGTTAACCCATTACCTTAGGCCAGTGGTTCTCAGCCTTCCTGATGCCGCGACCCTTTAATACAGTTCCTCATGTTGTGGTGACCCCCAACCATAACATTATTTTCGTTGCTACTTCATAACTGTCATTTTGCTACTGTTATGAATCGTTATGTAAATATCTGTTTTCCGATGGTCTTAGGCGACCCACAGGTTGAGAACCGCTAGCAGGGTCGCCTAAGACCATCGGAAAACACAGATATTTACATTACGTTCGTTAACAGTAGCAAAATGACAGTTAGGAAGTAGCAACGAAAATAATGTTACGGTGGGGGGTCACCACCACATGAGGAGCTGTAAAGGGCCGCGGCGTCAGGAAGGTTGAGAACCGCTGCCGTAGGCCCTCCGGAGAGTCGGGCAGGGAACCGGGGCCCAGTGGATCCATTGTGCGTCCCCGGAAATCTCCGCACCGGAGACTGAATGAAGGTGTCCACAAGGGCCCATGCCTTTGAGGTCTTTTTTGGTTTAGTCCTTCCTTGAGGATGTTTTCCCATTGCTTTTCGGAGGGACTGGGCGGGAGGGAGGGAGGGAGGGGGAAGGAGGGAGAGAGAAACATCGATGTGAGAGAAACATCCTTTGGTTGCCTCCCGCACCCACCCCACCCACCCCGATGGAGAGGGGGAGCGAAGCCGAAACCCAGGTACTGCCCTTGACTGGGAACCCAGCCCTCAGCCCTTCCATGTGCAGGCTGGTGCTCTAACCACTGAGCAACAGGCCCAGGATGAGATCTTCTCCTTGGCGTTGGAGTCCTGAGGCCGTGTACACAGGCACAGCATATACCCCCACCCAACCCCCAGCCCCGCAGGGTAGGCCCTTTAATGAACCCAGTTAGCCAAGAGCAAGCAGGAATGCATGGTCTCTTTGGAGCAGTCAGCCTGCCCCCTACAGCATGATCTTGATTATACCCGCGGCTTTGTTTTGTTTTAAATATATTTTATTGATTTTTTACAGCGAGGAAGGGAGAGGGATAGAGAGTTAGAAACATCGATGAGAGAGAAACATCGATCAGCTGCCTCCTGCACACTCCCCACTGGGGATGTGCCTGCAACCAAGGTACATGCCCTTCATCGGAATCGAACCTGGGACCCTTCAGTCCACAGGCTGATGCTCTATCCACTGAGCCAAACCAGCTATGGCCGTGGTCGGCAAACTGCGGCTCGTGAGCACGTGCAGCTCTTTGGCCCCTTGAGTGTGGCTCTTCCACAAAATACCACGGCCTGGGCGAGTCTATTTTGAAGAAGTGGCGTTAGAAGAAGTTTAAGTTTAAAAAATTTGGCTCTCCAAAGAAATTTCAATCGTTGAACTACTGTTGACATTTGGCTCTGTTGACCAATGAGTTTGCCGACCACTGGGTTAGGGCTTTATTGATCTTTTTTAAAGAGAGAGGAAAGGCAAAGGAGAGAGATCTAGAAACATCAATGAGAGAGGAACATCATTGAATGGCTGCCTCCTGCACACACCCTACTGGGGATGGAGACCACAACCCGGACATGTGCCCTGACCAGGAATCGAACCCTGACCTGGATCAACACTCAACCACTGAGCCAGACCAGCTGGGCTATATATATCCTATATAATAAAGAGCTAATATGCTAATTAGACCAAACAGCAGAACGACTGTCCAGACGATCTTCTGGATGAAGCCAGGGCTGCGAGGGCTGGCCGAGGCTGCAAGGGCCGAGCCCCTTGCACGAATTTCATGCATTGGGCCTCTAGTGTGTGTGTGTGTATATATATATATATATATATATATATAATTTTTTTAAAATATATATTTTTATTGATTTCAGAGGGGAATGAAAAGAGAGAAACATCAATGATGAGAGAGAATCATTAACGAATTCCTCCTGCACGCCCCACACTGGGGATGAAGCCCTCAACCCAGGAATGTGCCCTGGCCCAGAACCGAACTGCGGCCTCCTGGTTCATGGGTCGGTGATCAGCCCCTGAGCCACGCCAGCCAGGCTCCCCACGGGGTTTTATTTTACAGAGGTGACCGAATGGGGACTGGGAGAGTGATGCCTCTATGAGACGTTTTTATTGCTCACAGTGCCCAAGAGCAGAGACGGGCTGTGTCCCACCTGGCCACAGGGGAAAGCGACAGTGAGGGCCACACGGCAGGCAGGAGTGAGGAGACCACGGCCCCAGCCTTTCTGGTAGGTTCCTGGAGAAAGGCAAGGCCGGAAGCAGAGACCACGTCAGACACGAGAGTTTGAATCACTCTGGCCGGCGCTGGTGCATAGGGTAGCCCCCAGTCTCCTGCTACCTCGCCCTGGTTTGATTTATTTTTTAAAAATACATATTTCTTTATTGATTTCAGAGAGGGAGAGATAGAAACAGCAATGATGAGAGAGAATCATTGATCGGCTGCCTCCTCCTGCACGCCCCCCACTGGGGATCCAGCCCGAAACCTGGGCATGTGCCGTTGGCCGGAATCAAACCTGGGACCCTTCAGTCCATAGGCCGACGCTCTATTCACTGAGCCACACCAGCTAGGGCTGCTCGCCAGTTTTCTGATAAATACTAGCAACTAAATACGATACTTCTGATGTGTCCATTTTTCCCCTGGACCATGCTGACAGTTGGAACCAGCTGTAAGTTTCTGTGGTGAGTCTTGGGAAGAAGTAGCATTCCTTCACCTGCGGCTGCCCCTGGCGGTGTGAGCAGAGGAAGGCTAGTCCCCCGCAGGGACTCTGACCAACAGCTTCCAGATGGTCACTTTCCTTTGCATCCACCAGGGGTCCCCGTTCCAAGGTCAGGTGGGAAACATTGCCAGACTGTGTTCAACTTGCATTACAGCCCAGGGCGGCATTCATGTTTTTTGGTTTTGTTTTTTTAATGTTTTGATTTTCAGAAATATAAATCAAAATCCTTGTAGCTATAGAAATCAGAGCTTGCTTTTTTTAAAAAATATATAGTTTTACTGATTTCAGAGAGGGAGGGACAGGGAAGCATCCATGATGAGAGAGACTCATGGATCGGCTGCCTCCTGCACACCCCACACTGGGGATCGAGCCCACACCCCGGCATATGCCCTCGACTGGCATCAAACCCAGGACCCTTCAGTCCACAGGCTGACGCTCTATCCACTGAGCCACACCAGCTCGGCCCCTTTATCTTGAGGGTGCCCTGCAGATTTCCCTTTTTCGGAGACGATGATGGGCCCTGTATCAGTCTGCTTGGGCTCCTATAACAAAGCACATCGCGCTGGCAGTTTAAACAGCAGAAACTAATTTATTTTGACGTATTTCCAGGCTGGAAGTCACATGAAGGTGTCAGCGGGTGGGTTTTTCCTGAGGCCTCTCTCCTTGGCTTGCAGATGGCTGGCTTCTGTGTCCTCACATGAGTGCTACACTGCGTGTGTGTGTGTGTGTGTTTTAATCTCTTTTTGTGAGGACACCAGTCCAATCTATTGACTGTATAATTACATTTTTATAGACCTTGTTTTCAAATACAGTCACATTCTGAGTTACTGGGGGTTACAATTTCTGTGCATGAATCATCCGTATACAATTCAGCCCAGAAGAGCCCCCGTGAATCATTTTAGAAAAAGCTAACATTGCCCAGCCAGTGTTGCTCAGTGGTTGTGCGTTGACCCATGAAGCAGGAAATCGGAGGTTCAATTCTAGGTCACGGCACATGCCTGGGTTGCAGGCTTGATCCTCAGTAGGGGGCGTGCAGGAGGCAGCCAATCTATGATTCATTCTCATCATTGATGTTTTTCTCTCTGTCTCCCTTCCTCTCTGAAATCAATAAAACTATATTTAAAAAAATTCAGAAAAGAGCTAACATTAATTAAGGACCTCTCTGGAGGATTATCAGTTGTACAACACTACCCACAAACCTGCCAACCTCCCCCAAACCTAAAGGTGTCATTTCAGTCATGACCAGGAGCCCAACCCCCAACCTTGGCTTGAGGAGAAGACCCTCTAACAGATTGACCTACTCAGCCAGAGTCTAGGCCACACTTTATTACTTTTGTTATATTTTATCGATTTTTTTTTTAGAGAGAGGGCAAGGGAGGGGGATAGAGAAACATCGTGGATCAAAAAAAAAAACAAACCCAAAAAACAAAGGAGACATTGTGAAGCAGCCAGCAAGGAAGCCACAACACAGATATGTGCTCTGTCCAGGGATCAAACCAGTGACCTCATGCTTACTAGTCTCAGGATTTACCTTCAAACTACAGCAAACCTTATTCTCTGCAACTGAAAACACCGGTAGTAACGCACCGCTTCGGCTGGAGAAACTACATTACCCAGAAGGCCATGCGTCCAAAACGGCGGATTGAGCCAATGAGAGCCCAGGAAACGGGACGTTTCCATGATGCACATGAGTTTAGGGCGGGACTTCCGGCGTCCCCTCTAGGCTGTCAGGTGGCCTGTTTGGCGGATTCCACGAATTAGCGCGCCAGGTCCTGACGGAGGGAGCGCGGGCGGGTCGTCCCCGCTGTGCCAGGCGGCTCCCGGGCTCGTGCCGCCGCCACCGTCCGGTCCGGGGGCCTCCGGGCCTCGCAGGCCCCGCTCCGCCCGCAGAGTCCGACGGCGGCGGCCGCGCCGAGGCGCCCGGCGGAGGTGAGCGCGTCCCCCGGGCCTCCCCGCCGCCCCCAACCCCGCTGCCCGGGGCGGCGCCGTCCCTCCTGCGGCCCAGGCCCCGCGGCGGGACCGCTGGGCGCTCGGGGCTGACCCCGGTGTGACCCCCGGTGTGAGGGGGGGGGGTGGAGCTGAGGGTCCGCCGGGGGGGCCGCGCAGGGGCGGCGGAGGCGGAGGACTCGGGAAACTGAGGCCCAGTTCTGTCTGAAAGCAGCGGAGAAGGCGAGGGAGGTTGGGCGCGGGGCATTCTCCATTTTAACGTAAAAAACACTGAAACCTGTGAAGAATTGTGAGGGTTTGTGGGAGCCAAACTGGGGACGCGCCGGGAGCAGGACCTCGGGGACCGGGGTGAAGCTCCGGAGAACGGGCTCCCTCCGTGTTCACAGGGCGCGGTCAGAGGAGGGAGGGGGTGACCTGGCCCCCACCGGGCACGGACCATGGACCGGAGAGGCGGCAGCAGGCCCAGCGGGGGGAGGGGGCCCCGGGACTGGGAGGAAAGGAACACGGTGGGCGCATGCTTAGGCGGCGCAGGGACAGTCACACGATGGCAATGAAATAGGAAGGACTCCGTGGTCTGCCCTGGCGCCCCGCACCCCAGGTTGTGCCCCAAGGCGCCCAGAGAAAGGGAAGTGACAAGGTACCCAGACATTTCTCTTTTTTAAAAAAAAAATATATTTTATTGATTTAAAAAAAACTATTTTTTATTGCCCTAAAACCGGTTTGGCTCAGTGAATAGAGCACAGGCCTGCGGACTCAAGGGTCCCGGGTTCGATTCCGGTCAAGGGCATGTACCTTGGTTGCGGGCACATCCCCAGTAGGGAGAGTGCAAGAGGCAGCTGATCGATGTTTCTCTCTTATCGATGTTTCTAACTCTATCCCTCTTCCTTCCTCTCTATATAAAAAATCAGTAAAATATATTTTTTTAAAAAAACAAAACTTTTTTTTATTATTGACTTCAGAGAGGAAGGAAGAGGGGGAGAGAGAGAGAGAGAGACACATCAATGATGAGAGAGAATCATGGATCGGCTGCCTCCAGTACGCCCTGCACTGGGGATGGAGCCCTCAACCAGGCATGTGCCCTTGACCGGAATCGATCCCGGGACCCTTCAGTCCGCAGGCCGACGCTCTATTCACTGAGCCAAACCGGTTAGGGCTACCCAGACATTTCAAGGGTGTGTTACCATAGATGCAAAAAGGCAGCTCGGCTCAGTGAAGGTAAAGGCTGACCTTGTCAGGGAAGATAGCGGCCTAGGCGGTAACTGCCCACCATCACTGCGCTTAGTTACAGTTTCATTTCAGACCATCCTTTGTGGTGACCTTAGCTCTGCGTCTGCAGGACCGCCATGCCGGCCTCCCCTGAGCTGTCAGGTCAGCATGTGGCCCCTTTTGTCCACAACTTTCCTTCTCAGCGCTGGGCCTTGGATGGTTGTGAACACAGAGGGACATTGAGCCCCGACGGATGCGGGCCTCTCCTGGTCACGTGACCTCGGGCCTGAGCCCCTGGGTCCTGGCGGTGGGTGCCAGGCCCTCCACACACCTTTAGTCCCACAGGTCCCTGCAGGTGCAGAGCCGCTTAGGGGGCTGGGCTGTGGGGCTGATGTCAGGGACTCACACTCTTTTTGTTTTTATTTATTTTTTATTTTTTAAACTCCTGGTGACATCGGTAACAAAGACGTAAAGAATTTTTGGTGAGTTTATTTGAGCCAAACTGTCGACAGTTGCCGGGAAGCAGAATTTCCACGGATGGGGATAACGCTCCGGAGAATGGCGGTTTCTCACCGTGTTTTATACAATGACGTTCAAAGGAGGAGGTGGAAGTGGGTTCCACGGACTCCATTGGTGATAGATGAGGGAGGCGGGAGAAAGCAAAGCGGGGGGAGAGGACCTCTGGGATTGGATAGATGGTAAAATGATAGACACTCGCTTTATTGGCACGGGTGGGTGCAGGGCAGTTAATAGTCAACAATTAATATAACAATAAGGATGAGGGAACTCGTGGTCTCTGCCTTCACACTTGGGTTGTGCCCTGAGGGGTTCAGAAAAAGGGGAAGTTACCTGCTGTTCTGAAGGTACCTACCAATGCAACTAACTATGCCTTTGCCATTTTCTCTCTTTTTTTTAATATATTTAATTTTTACAGAGAGGAAGGGAGAGGGATAGAGAGTTAGAAACATCGATGAGAGAGAAACATCGATCAGCTGCCTCCTGCACACCCTCTACTGGGGATGTGCCCGAAACCAAGGTACATGCCCTTGACCGGAATCGAACCCGGGACCCTTGAGTCCGCAGGCCGACGCTCTATCCAGTGAGCCACACCGGTTAGGGCCGAAGCTTATCTTTTGAGACCTTATGTCCTTTTATAGCTAGCTGTTGTAATAGGTAAAAGGTGTCCTTTTGAGAGTTCAGTAATGTCTTAGAGCAGTGGTCGGCAAACTCATTAGTCAACAGAGCCAAATATCAACAGTACAACGATTGAAATTTCTTTTGAGAGCCAAATTTTTTAAACTTAAACTATATAGGTAGGTACATTGATATTAACTTAATTGGGGTACTCCTAAGCTGGCCTTTGCTAAAAACTCCAGGGGCCAAAGAGCCGCATGTGGCTCGCAAGGCGCAGTTTGCCGACCACTGTCTTAGAGTATAAGAGCAAATTATTTACATATTGAATTAGAGTGAAATCTTGTGAAAGTTCTAGAAAAAAATTGAAATCATTTAAGTCAGCTTTTAGTATCTAAGAAAATAGGTGGGACTTGCCTCATATACCTGGGGCATTACTGTTCAAGTACACTTGTGATCTTCCCAGGTGAAAGCAAAGAGGTATTTTTGTCTTTTTTTTTACAGAAATGCTGGAAAAGGCACTACATAAATCTATCACTGAAAAATATTAGCAATTCACAGGAAGAGCTGATAATAGGTTATGTGGATTTGGAACCATAGGGTACTTGGGAATAACTATAGTGATGAGATTCTGTACAAATCTCCATTCTTTCCCATTGAGCTTTAATGGAAGGATAGGAGAATTATAGGAACTTGTACATGGAATTAAAAGCCCCCTTTTAAAAGTAATTTTGTGTATTGGGATTGGTTCCAGGTGGTGCATTAAGGATATTGGTGACTGGAAAGGCCTCAAGTGGCACTGAATGTCTTTTTAAAATATATATATTTTATTGATTTTTTTACAGAGAGGAAGAGAGAGTTAGAAACATTGATCAGCTGCCTCCTGCACACCTCCCACTGGGGATGTGCCTGTAACCAAGGGTACATGCCCTTGACCGGAATCGAACCTGGGACCCTTGAGTCCACAGGCCGACGCTCTATCCACTGAGCCACACCGGTTAGGGCTGGCATTGAATGTCTTGTAAGGAATTTTCCGTCTTAAGATTCTGCTGGGGACGGAGCCCGCAACCTAGACCTGTGCCCTGACTAGGAATGAAACCATCCTCCCGGTGTGTGTGATGATGCTCAGCGAGCTGAGCCCCACCAGCCAGGTGTGAAAGGCACTTTAAGGTTCTTATTTCCCCAATTGGTTCAGCATCTGATTTCCGTATTTCTAAATACATTTCACCCCTCTCGAAAAAGGATGTGTGAGCATCATTGGTTAAAAAAAAAAATTAAAAAATCTTACCCTGTCAGGTGAATTGGGCCAGATTTGACTAGCAAAAATATATTTAAATTGCCCCATAACATTCCCAGTATAAAGGGGACAGGTTCTGATTAAAAAAAACAGATATTGGTTGATTAGGCAAGCTTTACTCCAGCTTAGTTAGGTGTGGTTAAGAACAGATAAAATAGCTGTGTTATTTCAAGGTCCTTGGTCATTTCCCCCTTTTTATGGTAATTTCAATTTTTCCTAAACTATTAATAAAGAGAAGGGGAAACACCTTGTCATAGTTCTCATGCTTCTGTTTGTTTGTTTTTTTCTTTCAAAATCCCATTTTAGTTTCCCATAATTCTTTAATTTAATTTTTTAAATTATGGTAATATATATATATATATATATATATATATATATATACATACACACACACACACACACACACACATATATTGCTTTCAGCGAGGAAGGGAGAGGGAGAGAGAGAGAGATAGAAACATCAATGATGAGAGAGAATCATTGATTGGCTGCCTCCTGCACAGCTCCTACTAGGGATGGAGCCCATAAGCCGAGCATGTGCCCTTGACCGGAATCGAACCCGGGACCCTTCAGAAAGCAGGCCAATAGAGCTATCCACTGAGCCAAACCGGCCAGGGCTCCCATAATTATTCTTAAGGTGAACAGACTTCCCTACTGGAGCTTTCCTGCGAACCTTGTTCGGTTATTCTCTGTTGCTTTTGCTCTCCAAAACCAGTGGGTATATTAATTGGAAGCGGTCAGAACAGCCAGAACTACTTGTTCTCACAGTGAAGCTCCTTTGTGGACCTATCCGGGCCCCAGAGGAAATTGGGGAACAGTTGCTGCCTCCTCTCCGGCCGAGACCAGCTTTTCTCCACGGGGTGTTGCAGTCTGGCGGGGGGTTTTGCTCATGGGCATAAGTGGTCTCCTGGGTAACTCACTGGGCACGGGGCAGAGAGCGGCCGGGCTGGGCCTGCCCTGCGGGTGAGGTGCAGAGAGGTGAATGGATACCAAGTGGCAGCACCCGTGCCGGAGGGCTGAGGGTGAAGCAAGGCCTAGTCAGGGAGGCCTTCAGAGCGGGACTCCAGGCTGCCTGTGTCCGTGTGGACCCTCAGTCAGCGTTCTCCTTGATCCTGTCGGAATCTGCCAGGCAGTGTCTGGTCCACACACGCTGGGGAACATGGAGAGGGCCACGGAGATGTCCGTGGTGCAGGGCAAGAGCAGGCAGGGGCCGTGGCGTGCAGGCGGGAGAGAGGAGTGGTCGGAAGAGCGACGTGCACGTGCAGAGAGAGCATGACGTCATGGCCACAGGGCCCTGGTAGTGACATCAGAGAGAATGAAGGACGAGGCCATGTCTGGCAGAAACAGTATAGACAGGCTGAGAGTTACCTGAGAAGGGGGCTGTTGATTATTGGTGTAAAGAAAAACAAAGATTTTTAAATGAAACTCTCTGTAGCCTGAAAATTATTTTGGAAGGAAATAAAGAGAAGTTTCCTTCAAACATCTGAAGAACTGTAATTAAAAGTCTATATATTTGGCCTCTTAAACTAAACTAAATAATTTGTGTTTTTGCCTCCCTGATACATTTTTATGTAAAGTTAAAGATTAATTGCAGAAACTTAATGTCATTTACTGTTCATAACCTAAGACAAATAAAGTTAAAGTTAGTAAATAAATTAACCTTATTTCAGACTAAAGTAAATTGGCTAATTGAAATAAATGAATATTCAAAAATAAAACCTTAATTGTACTGGACAAAAACTGTTTCTGAAGTATTAACAAAAACTTTTATTGATGGTTCATCTCATAGTAAAATTGCTAAACGTGCGATGAATCCAAAGCAGTCATATTTCTGTGCAAAAATAAAAGGTTATCAAGACCGCATTAAAAATTTTACAAAAGCCTCATAATAATACATTTTTAAAAAAGTAGGGGTGGGGGGGCTGTTGTGGTCCTACATGCCAGGTTCGAGAGCTGCCATTTATCTGCCCGGCTGCCCATCGCTGCTGAGGGCGGATACACTGATCAGTAGGACCTCGATGGGACAGCAGATGTCAGTGCCACCTGGGCTTGAAAATCTCCACTGGCGTGGGGGAGGGGGAGTGCTAAGCAGGGGTAAGTAAGGGCAGTGGTAAAATTAGAATCCTGGGAGATGACCAGAAAACAAGTTGACCTTGTCATGGGATGTTTGTGTTACCTCTGAAGTTGTTCTTCCGGGAATGTTGTTGTGTGAGAGAGGTGTGATTCAAAGAATTACTTGCAACCTGGCCAGCGTGGCTCAATGGTTAAGTGTCAACCTATGAACCAGGAGGTCACGGTTCGATTTCCGGTCAGGGCATATGTGCAGGTTGCGGGCTCAATCCCCCGTGTGGGGCGTGCAGGAGGCAGCCCATCCATGATTCTCTCTCATCATGGATGTTTCTGTCTCTCTCTCCCTCTCCCTTCCTCTCTGAAATCAATAAAAATATATATACTGAGTGGCCAGATTATTATGATCTCTGAAGGCATAATCTGGCCACTCAGAGTGTGTGTGTGTGTGTGTGTGTGTGTGTGTGTGTGTGTGTGTATACATATGTGTGTGTGTATACGTGTGTGTGTGTGTGTGTGTGTGTGTGTGTGTATATTAGAGGTCCAGTGCATGAATTCGTGCATGGGTGGGGTCCGGCCAGCCTGGCCAGGGGGAGCGGACATGGGCGGTTGGTCGGCTTGCCTGCTGGTCCAACTCCTGTTCAAGGGGGATATTTGCATATTAGCCTTTTATTATATAGGATATACACTGAGTGGCCAGATTATTATGCATTCAGAGATCATAATCTGGCCACTCTGTGTGTGTGTGTGTGTGTGTGTAATTATTTGCAGAGGACAGTGCAAACCGACAGCCTCAGGGCCCTGGGATTGGGATTTTAAGGTGAAGGATGGTGCCATGTTTTTTGTCTTGGAGGGACAGGGAGACCACTGGGTTATTGCCTGACAAGACCAGTATCAAATCACTCACCCCGTCTCTATGGCCAGCTTCTCTCTCTAAGCAATGTTTGTGACACCCACTGTATTCACATGATAAGAGGCATTTTGGCCGACATGCCAGGCCCAGAGCTCAGGTATCATCCATCCGGCCATTGCTGTTGAGGGAAGACACAGAATCAATGACTATAAGCAGAGCGCGACTCCGATGGTACCAAGGCCTGGACTCTTATGTGATGTGGGGAGTGGAGGGAGCAGATGGATGTGGAAGGTGGGGCTTATGACGAACTTGGAACCCTAGGAGAGAAGCTGACCGTGGACTGAACTGTGCCCATTACCTCAGGACATGGACTTTGAGGACGTGGCCATCGCCTTCTCTCAGGAGGAGTGGGGGCTCCTGGATGAGGCTCAGAGACTTCTGTACTGCGAGGTGATGCTGGAAATCTTTGCACTTGTGGCATCCGTAGGTAAGAGCTTCACATTCTCCCAGTCTTCTGAGGTGATGTTCTGCCTTCTCTTTTTCATTCCACATGTATCTTTGTGTGTCCCATAGCTAGATCATGGGCTCTGCTCATCTAAATCCACTTTCTTGTCATACATGCTGGGACTGCCAGTGCTGAGCTTGGTGGCATGCCCTGAACAAGGAATTCCCTGAGTGCTCGTGTGTGCCAAGCTGCTCTCGGCCTATGGTGCTGCTCACCTCTTGTGCCGCGCCAGCACAGCCAAGGGTTTGGCAAGCCTGAGGGAGGGCCGGTGAAGGATGAAGAAAAGACAGACAAAGAGAATAAGCTGGGTCTAGGTGGATCTTGTGTGCCTGGCTGAGGCCACAGAACAGATCCAGACTGCAAGCTGAGCCTTTATTTTATAGCCAGAGGTAAACAATGTAGTTGTCACCATAGTTACAATGTTCTTGTGAGTTTCACTTGTTTTGGCAGCGCTTGCTGCACCTCCCACAGCCCATTAGCTACCCAGGAAGGATCTAGGGGGTGTCACAAGATCAAGTTTAATTATGCTAAGAGGGCTGTGCCCTCTAAGCTCGGACTTGTTTGTGGCTTTGCCAAAAGGTCAGTCTGAGGTTTAACCCTATAACCGCTCCCTACAACCTCTGTCGTCTTTCATTAAAATTCGGATCATTCGGGTTCCGAGTAGTCATACAGTAGCGGTGCAGGGAGTTCCCTGGTTTTTTCACAGGGTAGACATGTAATCACGTCTCAGAGGCCTGGCTGAGCATGTCATAAGGGCCATGTTCAGATCATACCAAGAACAGCACCCCCGCCCCCGTGTCCAATAGTGTTTTGGTGCAAGTTCCATTGGCCACACCTCATTTCTGCCTTTCCTTCCCTATACTTGACACTTTTCTCTGACTGCTCATTCATCTGTGACTTCAGGGCTTCAGGCTTCCTTCATGTTTGCGGCCTCCTGGTGCCACCTGTTCTTCTGCACTGCTCCCTCTGCAGTGTTCTTCACCCATCACTTAAGCATGTGTTAGGAGGTTTGCATACATCCTTAAGGAGTCTTCAAATACCAGCTACTTATTTATTGAATTTTATTGGGAAAGGGACATAATCAACCGTTTACACAGCTTGTCCAGGTCACCAACAGACAAACTCTGCTGAACGCTGTTAGGAGAATGAGTTGGAGAGCCCGCTCTTGTTCCACGTGGTGCAGGCCATCTTTGTATTCCTTTTCGGGTGAGATCTACCCAATTTTGTGATCTTCAGAGGACCAGTACTGCACAGTAGCCTCTTTTTCAACCTGTTTCTAGGCTTCTTGGTTTTTTTGTTTTTTTTTAATATATTTTATTGATTTTTTACAGAGAGGAAGAGAGAGGGATAGAGAGTTAGAAACATCGATGAGAGAGAAACATCGATCAGCTGCCTCTTGCACACCCCGCACTGGGGATGCGCCCGCAACCAAGGTACATGCCCTTGACCGGAATCGAACCTGGGACCCTTGAGTCCGCAGGCCGACGCTCTATCCATTGAGCCAAACCGGTTTCGGCGATTTTTAAAAAAAATATTTTTATTGATTTCAGCGAGGAAGGGAGAGGGAGAGGGAGATATAAACATCAATGAGAGAATCACTGATGGGCTGCCTCCTGCACTCCCCCCTCTGGGGACTGAGCCCACAACCAGCAATTGAACTATTCCTGGTTCATAGGTCAATGCTCAACCACTGAGCCATACAGGTCGGGCAAGGCCCTTACTTTTAGACTATCCCATGGAACCAACGTATTACGTCTAACATCTTGCAGTGGGACTTGCCCCTCAGAGCAAAGTCCACAACCATTTCCTCAGCAATTGTCTGCTTTCAGGTTGTTGGCATAAGACGGAAGATGACGAGACCCCTTCTGAGCAGAGTGTGTCTGTAGAAGGAGAGTCACAGGTCAGGGCGTCTGAGACAGTTCCAGCAACCCAGAGGACCGGCCCCTGTGAGCGCTGTGTCCCAGCCTTGAAAGCTATTCTGCACCTGACTGAGGGCCAAGCAGCAGACCTTGAGCAGAGAGCCTTCTCCAGTGAAACACCTGTGAGGGGCTGCTGTTTCCCTGAAAACCCTCACCGGCAGCAGAGGGAAGCCGGTGCCGAGGAGCCCTGGGAAGAGGCCGTGGACAGGGCCTCGCGTGTGACCCGGTGCAGCTTCTGCGTATCAGGGGCACCTTCCGCCCGTGGGAAGCTTGGGGAGGGCTTCCCAGCCACCTCAGGCCTTCATCAGCACCAGGCCCCTTGTGATACTGAAGAGCCACACGATGGTAGTGAGAGCAGGCAGGCCTTTCCCAGTGGAGAAAATCGTCTCCATTCAGGTGAATGTGAAAAAGCTGCCAGCACACACCAGAACCTTGTTCAACGTCAAAGCGACTGTTCTAGAAAAGGGCTTTATGAGAGCAGCAAGTGTCAAAAAGCCTTTAGACAAATCTTTAACCTTCTTCAGCACAGAAGAGTTCACACCGAAGAAAGGTCTCATGACTGTAGGGGTTATGGAGAGTCCTTCAGCAACAACTCTGACCTCTCTGAACACCAGACAGATCGTACTGAAGAAGAACCGTATGAGTGCAGTATTTGTGGGAAATGCTTTAGACAACGCACGAACCTTACTCAACACCAAAGACTTCACTCTGGAAAAAATGCTTTTGAGTGTGGTGAATGTAGGAAGTCTTTTCGCTTCAAATGTTACCTCCGCATACATCAGAGAATTCACACTGGAGAAAAGCCTTATGAGTGTAGGGATTGTGGGAAGTCCTTTAGCCAAAGCTCTGCCCTTTTTAAACACCAGAAAATTCACACTGGTGAAAAGCCATATGAGTGTAGTGATTGTGGGAGATGCTTTACCTACAAATGTATCCTCATTAATCACCAGAAAATCCACACTGGAGAAAAGCCATATGAGTGCAGTAAGTGTAGCAAATCGTTCAGACGGCGCTCCCACCTTATTCAGCACCTTCGCGTTCATTCTGAAGCAAAGCCGTATGAATGGGGTGAATCTGGGAAGTCCTTTAGCGATACCTCCAGCTTCCTTCAACACAGTAGAAAAATACCTTATGGGTGTAGTGAATGTGGGAAATATTTTAGCTGCAAATCTGACCTCCTTAGACACCAGAGAGTTCACACTGGAGAAAAGCCATATGAGTGTAGTGATTGTGGGAAGTACTTTAGAGAAAGCTCTGCCCTCATTAAACACCAGAGAGTTCACACTGGAGAAAAGCCATATGAGTGTAGTCACTGTGGGAACTCTTTCAGCCAAAGCTCTAACCTCGTTAAACACCAGAGGGTTCACACTGGAGAAAAACCTTATGAGTGTAGTGACTGTGGGAAGTCCTTCCACCAACGCTCTGCCCTCACTCAACACCAGAGAGTTCACACTGGAGAAAAGCCGTATGAGTGTAGTGATTGTGGGAGATGCTTTAGCAACAAATGTATCCTCATTAATCACCAGAGAATTCACACTGGAGAAAAGCCGTACGAGTGTAGTACGTGTAGAAAATCATTCAGACAACACTCCCACCTTATTCAGCACCTTCGCCTTCATTCTGAAGAAAAGCCTTATGAGTGTGTCAAGTGTGAGAAGTCTTTCAGCAGTACCTCCAGCTTCCTTCAACACCTGAGTGTGCACTCTACAGAAAGGCCTTATCAGTGTAGTGAATGTGGGAAATCTTTTAGCTACAAATGTCACTTCATTAGGCATCTGAGAATTCACACTAGAGAAAAGCCTTGAGTGTCAATATTGTAATAAGTCCTTCATCCGAAGCACTAGACTCATTGAACACCAGAGAGTACACACTGCAGAACAGCCGCATGGGAAAGGTTTTAGGTGGAAATCTGACCTCGCTCTTCACCAGAGCATTCGTACTCGGGAAAAGCCATATGAAGGTGGTGAATGTGGGAAATTCTTTAGAGAACACCCCTGCCTTGTTTGACACCACCGAGTTCATTTGGCAGAAAACGCTGTGAGTGTGGAAAATGTTTTAACTAGAGGTCGGGCTTCCCTCAACACCAGGGAGTTCACACTGGAGAAAAGACCTTATGAGTGTAGTGTATGTGGGAGATATTTTTGCTGCAAATCCCACCTCTTTAAACACCAGAGGGCTCAGAGTGGAGAAAATCCTTAAATGTGCTGAGGATGTTTTATTTCCTCACTCAGTGGAGCAACACTGGAGGAAACTCTTTGAGAACTCTTCATCTGAATTTAAACATTTTTTAGTGGAACATACACTGTGCTGGATTTCTCAACAGTTTCAGGGGATCCAGCCAGCCACCTGGGCATGTGCCCTGACCTGGTGCACAGGTCAATGCTTAACCACTGAGACTGGCTGGGCACTAGTGCGCCTTTAATGAGCTGCATTGCACTTGCTAAGGTGCCCAGGGCTAATACCGGATTGATGTCAATTTTTGTGGCTAAAGATTTCAAAGAGGAAGGAGGAGAGAGATAGAAACATCAGTGATGAGAAAGAATCTTGTATCAGCTGCCTCCTGCACACCCCCTACTGGGGATTGAGCCTGCAACTGGGGCATGTGCCCTTGACTGGGATTGAACCCAGGACCCTTCAGTCCACAGGCCGATGCTCTGTCCACTGAACAACACCGGCCAGGGCACTCTGTTACTTCTGCTTGACAGCATCCTCATTCCTTTCACTCTGACTAGAGAATGGACCCAAACCAGCCGACAAGCGTTACTTGTGTGGCTTTTATTAGATGGTGTGTGTTTAAGTCTATTGACCTATGTGCAGCACTCACCTCTGTGCTCACTGAAAGATGGCTTATTAAAGTGTTAATGTTTTATACAGTTGGTTCAATATTTCTTGTGTAATTTAAAATCTCGAGTTGTCCCTGAATAATCCAAATGTCTACAAAACAGACATGTGTAAAAACTATACTTCCTGCTCCTTTGACTTCTAATGAGACCCTTCTAAGTTTGCCAGATAAATAGAACATTGGCCTTTCATAGTTGCAACTTTAGCAGTTCATGAATTCCACTTTCTTTCAGTCTTTTTATAAAATTACTAGAGGCCTGGTGCACGAAATTTGTGCACGGGGCGGGGGGTTGTCCCTCAGCCCAGCCTGCACCCTTTCCAATCTGGGACCCCTCAAGGGATGTCCGACTGCCCGTTTAGGCCCGATCCTACTGGGATTGGGCCTAAATGGGCAGTCGGACATCCCTCTCACAATCCAGGACTGCTGGCTCCCAGCTGCTCACCTGCCTTCCTGATTGCCTCTAACTGCTTCTGCCTGCCAGCCTGATCACCTCCTAACAACTCCCCTGCCAACCTGATTGATATCTAACTGCTCCCCTGCCAGACTGATTGCCCTAACAGCCCTCCCCTGCAGGCTTGGTCACCCCTAACTGCTCTCCCTTGCAGGCTTGATCTCCCCCAACTGCCCTCCCTTGCAGACCTGGTCCCTCCCAACTGCCCTCCCCTGCTGGCTTGATCTCCCACAACTGCCCTCCCTTGCAGGCCTGGTTCCTTCCAGCTGCCCTCCCCTGGTGGCCATCTTGTGTCCACATGGGGCCAGGATCTTTGACCACATGGGGGCAGCCATCTTGTGTGTTGAAGTGATGGTAAATCTGCATATTACTCTTATTAGATAGGATAGAGGCCTGGTACATGGGTGAGGGCCAGCTGGTTTGCCCTGAAGGGTGTCCTGGATCAGGATGTGGGTTCCCTTGGGGCATGGGGTGGCTTGGGCAAGGGGCCTGTGGTGGTTTGCAGGCCAGCCATGCCCCCCAGCGACCCAAGCGGAGGCCCTAGTATCTGGGATTTATTTATCTTCTACAATTGAAACTTTGTAGCCTTAAGCGGAGGCCTGGGCCGGCCAGGGTGTGCCAAAAGCTTGGCTTCCTCCATCCCCGGGGAAACCCAAGCCTCCCTCCTGCTCTCTCCATGGTCGCAGCCATCTTGGTTGGGTTAATTTACATACTTGTTCCTGAGTGGCTGGTGGGCGTGGCCCGTGGGTTTAACAGATTGATGGTTAATTTGCATATTACACTTTTATTAGATAGGATTAACCTGCCAAGAAGCCAAAACCCCCAAATAAAAAGTTTTAATCTTCCTTTTATAATGTATATGTGTATCAAAACACAGCATATCTATACTAATAAAAGGGTAATAGGCTAATTAGACCAGATGTCCTTCTGGACAAAGCTACTGTGGCGGGGGCCAAGGCAGAGGCGGTTAGGGGCGATCAGGTCGGTAGGGGAGGGCAGTTAGGGGCAATCAGGCCAGCAGCGGAGCAGTTAGGTGGCAATCAGGCTTGCAGGGGAACAGTTAGGGGCATCAGGCCAGTGGGCAGGCTAGCAGTTAGGGGCAATCAGGCAGGCAGGCAGGCTAGCGGTTAGGAGCCAGCGGGCCTGGATTGCAAGAAGGATGTCCAACTGCCGATTTAGGCCTTATCCCTGTAGGTCTGGCAGTTGGACATCCCCCAAGGGGTCCCATATTGGAGAGGGTGCAGGCCGGGCTGAGGGACACCCCCTCCCATGCACCGGGCCTCTAGCCTATCTAATAATAGACAAATATGCAAATTGACCACACCTCCGACACACCCACAAGCCACGCCCACCATCCAATCAGATCGAGTATGCAAATTAACCCAGACCAAGATGGCTACAGCCACAGAGAGCAAGGTTTCTTAGGTAACAGAGGAAGCCAAGCTTTCTGCCAGCCGTTGCAGTCCTAAGCCTCCACTCAAGCTACAAAGTTTCAATTATAGAAGGTAAACAAATTCAAACAAATGGCGGCAGAATGGAGCTTGAGAGAGCAGGCCAGGGTTGCCACCGGCAACAGGGGAAGCAAAGCTTTCCGCACACCCTGGCCAGGCTCACTCGCTTAAGGCAACAAAGTTTCAATTATAACCCCAACACAAATGGCTGCGGGACTTGGAGGGAGCCCCAGGCTTGGCTCTGCTCCAGGCTACAAAGTTTCAATTGTAGAAGGAAAATAAATTCCAGATACCAGGGCCTCCGCTTGGGTTGCCAGGGGGCGTGGCCGGCCTGCACACCACAGGCCCCTCGCTCAGGCCGCCCCACGCCCCAAGGAATCCCCACCTGATCCGGGACACCCTTCAGGGCAAACCAGCTGGCCCCCACCCCTGTACCAGGCCTCTATCCTATCTAATAAAAGAGTAATATGCAGATTGATCATCACTGCAACACACAATATAGCTGCCCCCATCTGGTCAAAGATCCTGCCCCCATGTGGACACAAGATGGCCAGCAGGAGAGGGCAGTTGGGAGGCACCCAGACTGCAAGGGAGGGCAGTTGAGAAGGACCAGGCCTGCAAGGGAGGGCAGTTGGAGGTGATCAACCCTGCAGGAGAGGGCAGTTAGGGGTAACCAGGCTGGCAGAGGAGGGAAGTTGGGGGCAAACAGGCTGGCAGCAGAGTGGTTAGGGGGTGATCAGGCTGGCAGGCAGAAGCGGTTAGGGGCAATCAGGAAGGCAGGCAGGCAAGCAGTTGGGAGCCAGCAGTCCTGGATTGTGAGAGGGATGTCCGACTGCCCGTTTAGGCCCGATTCCTGGGATCGGGCCTAAACGGGCAGTCGGACATCCCTTGAGGGGTCCCAGATTGGAGAGGGTACAGGCTGGGCTGAGTGACAACCCCCCTCCGTGCACGAATTTCGTGCACCAGGCCTCTAGTTATATTATAAATATCTTACAGGTTTGTCAATTATGTCTCAATGAAAGTGAAAAAAAGATTAAAATTACAGCCACAGAAAGTCATAATCTCAAACAACATTGAGAAAAGAAGCAATGGAGGAAAATATTTTTATTCATCACAAAGAATAAAAATAATATACCTGTTAATTTATTTTCCCTTGAAGAGAATACACTTTTTATTTGGAGAAGTAAGATATTATTTATCAAGAGTTCCTCTTGTGGAATGATCAGTAGTGCGCCATCAGCGGTCATATATATTTTGTTCATCCTCACCCAAAGATGTGGAAGGCAGGAAGAGAGAAACACCTTTGTGTGTGAGACACATCGATTGGCTGCTTTTGGCAGAGTACCTACATTTATTTTATTTTAAATATTACTATTATTTAAAATCCTCACCTGAGGATATTTTTCCATTTACTTTTAGAGAGAGTGGAAGAGAGAGGGAAAAGATAGAAAAATATCCATGTGAGAGAAACACATCGATTGGTTGCCTCCTGCACATGCCCCGACCAGGGCCCGTGCCGGCGAGGAGCCTGCAATTGATGTACATGCCCTTGACCAGAATCGAAACCGGGACCCTCAGGCCAACACTCTATCCACTGTGCCAAACCAGCTAGGGCCTCATTGAAGTTGTAAATACAATTTCATAATCACCAATGTGAAACAAGTCTTCTAGGGCTAAAAATCTTGTGATTTTTGGAAATTCTGCTCAAACATCTTGCCTTTTTATTTTTTTGTTTTCTAATTGATTTCTATTATATGCAAGTCATTCAGTCAGATAGTCACAATTTTTTCTACTATTCTGTGTTGCAATTGTTAATAATTTTATTTATTTATTTAAGGGCACATGCAATGGTTAATTTTTTATTTATTTAAGGGCACATGCATAGGTTGTGGCTCAATCCCCAGTAGGGGGTGTGCAGGAGGCAGCCGATCAATGATTCTCTTTCATCATTGATATTTCTCTCTCTCTCTCCCTCTCCCTTCCTCTCTGAAATCAATAAAAATATATTTTTTAAAAAAACTTCAGTGAGAAAGTACTACAGATGAAATCACAATGTGAAGGTTGGGCTCCGCTTAACTCGGACTTCACTGTCCCCTAAGAACAATGCTCAGTAGCTTCTCTTTCTCCCTCTCCTCTGCTCCTTCCTCAGAGGTGATTCTACTGCTGTCTTTGAATAACTGGAGGATGCTTTTTCCATATTTTTATTTTTAAAATATTTTTATTGATTTCTGAAAGGAAGGGAAAGAGAAACATCAATGATGAGAGCGAATTGATCGGCTGCCTTTTGCTCGCCCCCTACTGGGGATTGGTCCCGCAACCCCCGCATGTGCCCTTGACTGGAATTGAACCTGGGACCCTTCAGTCTGCAGGCCGACGCTCAATCCACTGAGCCAAGCCAGCTAGGGCTCCATTTATTTTTTAAAAGACAATGGAAGGGTGGAGGGGTTGGGAAGAGAGAGTGTCACATCGATTGGTTGCCTCCTGCATGCAAGACCAGGGATCAAACCTGCAACCCTCCCGTGCACTGGCTGACACCGTAACCATTGAACCAAGCTGGCCAGGGCTACATAACGATTACTCACGGCTTTCAGTTCATTGTCTTTCACTTTTCTTGTTCTGCCATACCAGTTCCTCATGCACAAGAGCCCCAGCAGTCACCAGAGAAATGACCCTCCTCTCCCTGGGAGACGAGCTGAGAGGACGGTGCTGGGATGCCCACTGTGTCCATGTGCTCTGCCTGAGAGCGCTAGAGCCACTAGCTCACACCCAAACTCAGAGATGAGTTGCTCTTCGTTTGAGAAATATGTCAGATTACCAATAAAAGTAGAATATATATTAAAATAGTGAGTAGGAAAAAGTGGGTAAGTAGTGTTGTTCTATAGATTGGACACCTTCACCGGGGGTACTTGCAGGAGACATGTTTTTAGGGGAACCAGAGGCAAAGATGGCTTCCTGTCCTCCAACATACAAGCAGACTAAATCTTTCCACTTGGAACCGGACAACCAATGGGCCCGGGCTGCCTCTCCCCACTTGAGCCAATTCAGCAGCCGCCCGGTGGAATCCTGTATTGTTAGGGGCAGAAACGGAATAGGTTGGGGACCACCTACAAGGATAAGAAATAGGGATCCTGCTCTGTTAACCATGACGGTTCTGTCCGGATTAGAGAAAGCACATGCCAGCCTGGCTGGCAGCTGTCCGCCCTGGCGCATGGGAGCTCCCATCGGAATGCGGTCTGTCCTCCTTCCCAGACCTGCCCGTCATTATGGAAAGATGGACAGCCTCGTGGTCCTAGTCCTGGAGGCACCTGCTCTTTCCCACCCCAGCCCGCTACCTGTAATCTGGTCCCGCGGCTCCAGGAGGCGCCCGCTCTCTGTCACTACCCCACCCCCTCCAGTCCGCGTCACTTGTGACCTGTGATGATTATCCCGAGCCCACTTCCCCAGGCCTGGAGTTCCTACTTCCCCACGCAATCTTGTCCTTCCACCCAGTATAAGCAGTTGGCTTACGGTGGGGTGCAGAGCAGATTTTTGTGGATGACGTGTTGTTCCCCCATACTGCCAGCAGGACTGGAATAAGTGCTCATATGTGACTCAACCCTGTCTCTGCTGAATTGGCTGAAGTGGTGACAGGCAGCCCGGACCACTTGGTTGTCCCGTTACAATATGAGCTCTGCAACCCCGCCCCTCCATAAGCCGGCTGCTTATATTGGGTAGAAGGACAAAGATTACACGGGGAAGTAGGCAAAAGGAATAAGGAGGGGGATGCATGATGGGTATAATGGTTACAGTTTACCCGCAATGCCTGCTGGGGGTTTGCGAAGGGCTGGCGCCTCTGGTTTCTGCAGCGAGGCTGTCCATCTTCCCATCACAACAGGCAGCTCCCGGATGGAGAGGAGGGGCCACATTTCCAGGTGCGCTCCCAGGTCCGCCTGCGACTCCCAGCCAGGTTAGAATGCGCCTGTGATCAGGACAAGACAATCACGGCTAAGAGAGCATAATTCACATTTCTTATCCTAATAGCCGGCCCCCCGCATTTTATTTCTGCTCCTGACTGACCATACAAAGTCCACTTGAGCTTCTGACCCCATGCATCTGAACGGGCAGAAGGTAATGAACACATCCCGGGAGGAGTGGATGCCTGTTGTGGCCGGATCAGAATCTGGCCATTTGGCTCTGTGACCGTTGGGAATAACAAGTCCTAGTTTTCGCTTCAGGACACAGTCTGAGCCTCACGGAGTCTGAAATAATGTCTCCAAACTAGCGGCCAGTTGCAGACAAAACTCTCCAGAAACGTGGGAACCGCCACTGGAAACTGGAGTCGTCATCTCCCGGCGCCACCCGCGGTGGCCAAACACCTTTTTAAAAGCCCAGGACTGAGACTCTACCGCCGCCCCTGGGCGGCTGAGGAAACTACAATGCCCAGGGTGCAGCGCGCCCAAGGGTAGCAGGGTTGAGCCAATGAGCGACTAGAACGGGCGTCTTGGGGCGTGCACATAGGGTGAGGGCGGGACTTCCGGCAGCCTCCTCCGGGCGGTTGTTTTGATCTCTCCATCCCGTTCGCCGGGTCTGAGTGTCCGTGGGGCACGGAGGCCCCCGCCGAGGCGCGGAGGGAGTGGGGGGTTCCCCGCTGTGCAGGGGCGGGTCCGGGGCGGGGCGGGAGGTGACGGGGGCCGGGGGGGGGGGGTTCACTCTCCCGGATGGAGCCTCGGGGCTTCGCGGAGTCCGCTCGCCCACAGAGTCCGATGGCGGCGTCCGCGCCGAGGCGCCCGGCTGAGGTGAGTGCAGCCCGCGCGGGGGCGCCCGTCCCCTCCCGCGGCCCGGGCCCCGGTGTCCAGGGCTGAGGCGCTCTTGGGTGACCCCCTGGGACACCCGCTGTGACGGGGTAGCCGGGTGACTGGCGGGGGGTCCGCCGAGCCGGGAGGGTTCGGGGAACGGAGGCCACGGAGACCCTGGCGGCGGAGCGCATGGGGGCAGCGGCCCCGGGGACACCACGGCTGCGAGGTCCGGTCAGGCCGCACAGAAAGCAGCCAACGAGTACATCCGTGTGGCCACAAATCCATGCCTCCTGCTCCCCCCCCCCCCCCCTCCTCCTCCTCCTCCTCCTCCTCCTCCATGAATGAAACATTTAAAAAGCATCCAAGAAGCCCTGGCCAGTAGTCCAGTGGTTAGAGCGTCGGGCCCCAGACCCAAAAGGTCGCAGGTTCCCCAGTCCCGGTGGGGCCCCTGTGGGAGGCCGCCAACCCACGGGCGTCTCTGTCGCCTGCATGTTTTTCTCTCTCTGTTACCCCCACACACACACACACACTCCCTCTCACTCTCTCTAAATATCAATGGAAAAGATATCCTCCGGTGAGGGTTTTGTTTTGTTTTGTTTTTTGTTTTTAAGCATCAGAGAAGGTGAGGTGAAGTTCAGCCTGAGGAGTTTTACTTTTATTCTCAGGACGCTGGGGCCCTGGGAACGTTGGAGGGATGCGAACAAGAGGGACGTGGTGTGAGGCAGGGTCCTAAAGATTTCCCCAAACTGCCCAGAGGGAGACAGGCTACAAGAGAGGACAGCAGTGAGGGACCGGAAGAGGAGTCCTGTAGGCGGTAAGGTAACTGGCAGGTAGGTCACCCGGCCCGGGGCTGGGCCAGGGCCCTGAGCCGCCTGAGCCCTGGGTCCTGGCGGTGGGTGCCGGGCCCTCCACAGACCTTCAGTCCCACAGGTTCCTGCAGGTGCAGAGCCACTCGGGGGGCTGGGCTGTGGGGCTGATGTCAGGGCCTCTCACTATCATGACCTCTGAGATAGTCGTGTTCCTCTTCCAGCCCCGGGACCTGGGGACCTTGGACAGGCACCAAGCAGAGGATCTGAAGTCCAGGTCTAAGGTGGCAGGAAGTGGTTTCAGTTTTGGGCAGCGTGTGGGTGAGAGCTGGGCCGTCCTCTCAGGCATCGGTGCCCGAATGTGCAGTGGCTTGGAGGGGAGGCTGAGCAAGTCCAGGCACCTGCAGGTGTCCTTTCCTTCCCATGGGAACTGGGGACAGTGGGACCGGAGTCAGGTCTAGAGCAGCTTTGTGACAAGTTGGGTGTCTGTCTGCAGGTGATGGGGCCGTGGGAGATTGGCAGCCATGGAGGCAGGTGACTGACCCAGGTCTCAGGCTCCCTGTGGCTGCAGCATGGAGAGCAGTGTGGGCGTGACCAGGGAGAGGTCATAGTTGGGGTGAGTGTGATGGTACCTGAGCCCTAATGGTGGCCATGGAGGTGGGACAGAGTTGGATTCTGGATCTGTGTTTTAGGTGTGGCCACCTATATTTTCTTCTCTCTCTTTTTTTTGTTTTTGTTTAATTTTTATTGATTGATTTAGAGAGAGAGAGAAGGAGAAAAATATCAATCTGTTCCACTTATTTAGCATTCATTGGATGATTCTTGTATGTGCCCTGACCTGGGATCAGGATGATGCTCTAACCAGCTGAGCTGCCTGGCCAAGGCCCCCACCTAAAATTTTTTTTTAAAATACATTTTTATTGATTTCAGAGAGGAAGGAAGAGGGAGAGAGAGATAGAAACGTCAATGATGAGAGAGAATCATTGATTGGCTGCCTCCTGCACACCTCCTACTGTGGATCGAGCCCTCAACCCAGGCATGTGCCCTTGATCGTAATTGAACCTGGGACCATTAAGTCCATAGGCCGATGCTCTATCCCCTGAGCCAAACCGGTTAGGGCTACGTTTTCTTCTTTCAACTTTGACAGAGAGAGGTAGGAATCAAGGATGCCTTGAAAATTTGGTTTTAGCAGCCAGAGGTATGGAAGCACCATCGACTGTGATGGGAAAATCCGCAGTAGTTAGAGTAATTGTTATTGGAAATGTTAGGAGTTTTATTTTTGGTTTATTAAGGGTATGAGATACTTCAGAGAGGAGTGCATGGGCATCTGTAACTCTGAGGAGTTCAGGATGGACGTTTCTCTCAAAGGTAGTGGGGAGTGTATGGTTCAGGCAGGCGCTGTAGAATGCTTTAATACGGGGAATCCTGGTCATGATGATAATGGTAACCTTTCTTGTTGTTGTTAATCCTCACCCAAGGACACTTTTTTCCATTGATTTTTAGAGAGTGGAGGGGAGGGGGAGAGGCAGCGATAGAAACATCCATGTGAGATATAATGATTGGTTGCCTCCCGCACACACCCCAACTAGGGCCTGGGGTCTTGCCTTTTGACTGGAATCAAACCTGAGGCCCTTCCATCCGCTGGCTGACGCTCTATCCACCGAGCCAAACTGGCCTGGCCAGTAATTGTCATCTTAACCCAGGAAGAAGACGGTGGGCCTGGGGACGGGTTTTCTCCTGGAGCCCGATGGGGGGGGGGGGGAGCGGGGGGGACTCACAGCACAGAATAGGGACACAGTGGTATGTAGAGGGTGGGGGAAAGAATATGGTTCAGCAGGTGGCCATGGCCTTCCAGGGCTGAGTGGACGTCCGACGGAGTGGAGGTGGAAGAGGAACTCACACAAGGTGAGACCGAGGGTCAGGTCCACTGCTCTAAGACTCACTGGGACGTGGCTGTGTCCCCTGGTGCGGCCTGCGGTGTGGGAGGAGGCTGGCTGATGAGCGGAGGTACATATGTGGTTACCTGTGGAACGCACCGGGCTTGGGATAGAAGGCAACGCCTGGGCCTTGAATGAGGGTGGGGCGGAGAGAGAGAGGCTGTGCCTGGTGACGGGACAGCAGACGCAGCTGTGGGTGTCTGAGATCCGCTGTGCTTCGGGTCGGTAAGGGTGAAGCCAGGGGCAGTCACAGCGGGAGGCCTTTACAGCAGGACTGAAGGCTGCCTTTGTAGGTGTTGGTCATGAGTCTGGGCAGCACAAGTAGAATCATCCTCTGCCCGACACACCTGAGAGAGGGTGTCGGCGGGCAGCGGGGTGCCTAGTCCTTCCCGTGCACGCTGCGTCCTGGATTCGGCCTCCGTGCCAGGCAGAGGTTGGGTAACTCGTTGCTAAGGTCAGACTTAACCATCGTGGCATCTCACACGTTTTCAACACAGACCCCACACGGTCGCCACTGAGTGAGTAGCAGGACCCTAGAGGAGCCGCTGGCCCCGGGCAGCGGGGCGGCGGCCTCTCCGGAGAGCCAGGCTCTGCATCTCCGCCCCCTGCTCGCACCCTAAACCAAACGGGTGGGGCGTGGTCTTGATGGACAGAAGCTAAACCGGTGGAGAAAGCTCCAGGCTGAGACGCTGAGCACCTCGGTCGTGTCTAAGCTTAGCTGGGTCCTTTCGAGTTTGTTTTACAGCTTCCTAGGTTAAGTAGTTTGCACTATTTTTGCAATAAATTCATGGAAACCCTAACAGTTATTTGTTTTGTTTCTTACTGTGTGTATATAAACTAATACTAAAAATTTGGCATAGTGTTTTTTCACCTCCTTACATAACCCTTAACATGCACAGAATGCTGTAAATCCGATCAAATATGTGAATGGTATTTTATAAAGTTATTTTGTATGGTGTCAGTTTTGTTTTGCCTCATAGTATGTCAGCAAAATATAAAATAAAATTCCTTGTGTTTACAAAAAAAAAAAAAGAGTCTGGGCAGTACTTGGTCCTGTGTGGTCACACATGGTGAATAACGAGTAGAGAGGTCAAGGAGATGACTGCGGTGCGGGGCAGGCGTGTAGGTGTGGGAGGAAGTGTGATGTGCACTTGGAGAGAGAGAGTGAATTCCTGGCCCCAAGGTCTCGCATTGACACTAGAATGAATGCAGGCTGAGCCCAGGTCTGTTCGTGTCTGGAAATGACATGTGGAACCCCAGGGGAATTGCCTGAAAAGAGGGCGTGCTGCGGTCCTGCGTGCCAGGTTCAGAGCTTAGATGCCATTTATCTACCTACTTGCCTGTTGGGGTGGGAAGACACAGTATTAATAGGAGTATAGCACTAAGGTCAGGTATGTTTTCTGATGTGGTCAGTAGAGGGAGCAGATGCCTGTGGAGGGTGGGGGATATGACAAACTTGCAATCCTAGAAGAGAAGCTGTCCATGGACTGAACTATCCCCATTACGACAGGATATGAACTTTGAGGACGTGGCCATCACCTTCTCCCAGGAGGAGTGGGGGCTCCTTGATGAGGCTCAGAGACTTCTGTACTGCGACGTGATGCTGGAAATCTTTGCACTTGTAGCATCTCTAGGTAAGACCTTCACATTCTCCCAGTGTCCTAGGTGACGTGTCCTGCCTTCCCTATCCCCCCTCCCCCACAGAGGTATCGCTGTCCTTCTCACAGCCAGACCATGTGTTAATTTCCCCCACATTATTGTCATACGGGCGGTGGGTGCCAGTGCGGAGCTGTATGGAGAGTCCTGAGCAATGCACACTCGAGCATCCCTCACAACAGTTGCCTCAAAAAGAACAGGAAATGCTGGGAGTCAGGAGTCTTGCAGACAGCTTAATGGGTCCCACTTGTTTGCCCGCACCTTTGCAGGATGACTATGTCTGGATCCATGGCCTCTAATTCTGCCCCTTTCCTCTAGCTAATTGTTCTTTGTGAGCACCTGTGCCAGGTCATGGTTATTAATTCCATAAACCATGGCTGTTATTTATTTTGTTTTATATATATATATATATTTATTTTTCTCTCTATTTTGTTTAGTTTATACACACACACACACATATATATATATACTAGTAGCCCGCTGCAGAAAGATTCCTGCAATAGGGCTTCCTGCTGTGCTCTCCCCCACCCAGTCTGCTTCTCTTCCTTCTCCCGCCCCGCCTGCTTCCCTTCCTTCTCCCCTACCCCGCTTGCTTGCTTCTCCGCAGCTCCGCTCCCTTCTACAGCGCTTGGCTTCTTTCTACGCTGTCTTGATATGCAAATTAACCATCATATTAGTTGTGTTGATTTGCATACTCACACTGATTGGCTGGTGGGCGTGGCTCGGGTGTAGCGAAGGTGCAGTCAATTTGCATATTACTCTTTTATTAGGTAGGATAATGTATACTAGAGGCCCAGTGCACAAATTCGTGCACAGGTGGGGTCCCTCTGGGTGACCTGCAGTGATCAGGCTGAAACCTGCAGTCCATCACTGCCTGCAGCTCCTACCTGCTGCTCCCACTCATCTCAGCCCCATTGTGCCTGCCGTGGGCTGGTGCCCAATCAGTCCCGATCAGGAGAGGCTCACGCTGCTGTAGCAGAGCTAGCCAGCCATGAGCCCTGTGTCTGGTGCCCTCCCAAGGGGAGTGGCCTGCGGGACCGGGCTGAAACCCGCTCTCCGACATCCCCTGAGGGGTCCCGATTGCGCGAGGGCACAGGTCAGGCTGAGGGACCCCACCGGTGCACAATCGGGCCAGGAAGGGACCGCTGGAGGGCTCCAGGGCATGTCTGACCCATCTTGCTCAGTCCCAATCGGCCAGACCCCAGCAGCAAGCTAACCTACCAGTCAGAGCATCTGCCCCCTGGTGGTCAGTGCATATCATAGCGAGTGCTTAGCAGCCTTAGCATATCATTAGCATATTACTCTTTGATTGGTTGTTCAGTTGTTCTGCCGTTCGGTCTATTTGCATATTACCCTTTTATTATATAGGGTATTTTAGAGAGGAAGGGTCAGGGAGAGAGAGATAGAAACATCAATGATGAGAGAAAATTATTGATTGGCTGCGTCCTGCACCCCCTATTGGGGATCGAGCTTACAACCTGGCATGTGCCCTGACTGGGAATTGAACAGTGACATCCTGGTTCATAGGTAGGTAGATGCTCAACCACTGAGCCCCGCCAGCTGGACAGGGCTGTTCTTTTTTTAAACATATTTTTATTGATTTCAGAGAGAAACATCAATGATGAGAAAAAGATCACTGAATGGCTGCCTCCTGCACGCCCCCTACTGGGGATTGAGCCCACAACCCAGGCATGTGCCCTGAGCGGGAATTGAACCTGGGACCCTTCAGTCTGGAAGCCGATGCTCTATCCATAGATAGAGTCAGACCAGCTAGGGCTAGGCTGTTATTTTAATACCCTCCTTCAATTGTTGCTTGTAATATTTTGTCCCCTGAATACTATTTTGTGCTGCTCACCACTATGGTCTTCCATTAAAACTCTGATTATTTAGGTTTTGAGTAGTTGTACAATGCCAAGTACAGAAAGAACCCTGTTTTTTTTCCACAGGGTAGTCATGGTAAGATGGTCTCAGTGGAGACCTCGTCCTGGCGAATGGAAACTGGGAGATGCCAGGACATAAAGGCTGTGTTCAGATTATATCAGGAACAAGTCGTGTGTCCAATAGTGTTTTCATGTATTTGTCACTAACCACACCCCATTTCTACCTTTTCTTTCCCATACTTGACCCTTTGCTGACTTCGTGTTTTATCTGTGATTTCCTGGTTCCTAACTACCTTCCCCTCTGTGGCCTCCCTACATCACCTGTTCCTCTGCACTGCTCCCTCTACAGCAGCGGTGGCCAGCCTTTCGGCCCACACCACTGATTGGCGACTGCTGTTCTACAGAACATTCCAGCATTGATCTGCACATGTGTTATGAGGTGCACATGCATCCTTCAGTAGTGCTTGGACACCGGCTACTCAGTTTTTGAATTTTACTTTCAGAAAAACATAACCAACTCCTGCACAGCTTGCCCATGTCACCTACAGACAAGCCCTGCTGAACGCTGCTAGCAGATGAATGAGTTGGACTTCCTACTTCTCTTCTATGTGCTGCACGCCATCTTTGTGTCCTTTTCCTGGGGAGGTCTCCCCTACTTTGTGATCTTCAGAGGCCCAGCACTGCGCAACAGCACATTGTTCAACCTGCCTTTAGGGCTCTTATTTTTAAATATATATTTTTTATTGATTTTTTTACAGAGAGGAAGGGAGAGGGATAGAGAGTTAGAAACATCGAACAGCTGCCTCCTGCACACCTTCCACTGGGGATGTGCCCGCAACCAAGGCACATGCTCTGACCGGAACCGAACCCGGGACCCTTCAGTCCGCAGGCCGACGCTCTAGCCACTGAGCCATACCGGCTTTGGCAGGGCTCTTGTTTTACTTTAAAAAAAATATAATAAATATATATATATATATATATATATATATATATATATATGTATGTATATATGTATGTATATGTGTATATATATATGTATGTATGTATGTGTGTATATGTATATATATTGATTTCAGAGAGGAAGGGAGAGAGATAGAAACATCAATGATGAGAGAGAATCATGGATCAGCTGCCTGCTGCACACCCCCTACTGGGGATCAAGCTCGCAACCCAGGCCTATGCTCTTGACCGGAATTGAACCCGGGACCCTTCAGTCCGCAGGCTGATGCTCTATCCACTGAGCCAAACCAGCTAGGGCTAGGTCTCTTATTTTATTTTTATTTTTAATTTTAATTTTTATTATTTTTAAAAAAATATATTTTATTGATTTTTTACAGAGAGGAAGGGAGAGGGATAGAGAGCTAGAAACATCGATGAGAGAGAAACATCGACCAGCTGCCTCCTGCATGCCCCCTACCGGGGATGTGCCCGCAACCAATGCACATGCCCCTGATCGGAATCGAACCTGGGACCCTTCAGTCCGCAGGCCGACGCTCTATCCACCGAGCCAAACCGGTCTCGGCTCTTATTTTATTTTAAAATATACTTTTGTTGATTTCAGAGAGGAAGGGAGAGGGATAGAGAGATAGAAACATCAATGATGAAAGAGAATCATTGATTGGCTGCCTCCTGCATGCCCCCTACTGGGGGGATGGAGTCCGAAACCCCAGCATGTGCCCTTGGCCAGAGTCGAACCAGCTAGGGCCAGGTCTCTTATTTTAGACAATCCCATGAAACCATTGTATTATGTCTGACGATCCTTTGTCATGGGACTTCCCCCTCCCACTAAAGTCAGCATCTATGTGCTCAGCATTTCTCTGCTTTCAGGTTGTTGGCATAAACTGGATGAGGAGGAGGCCCCTTCTGAGCAGAGTGTGCCTGTAGAAGGCAAGTCCCAGGTAAGAGCTTCTGAGACAGCTCCAGCAGCCCAGAAGACCCGCCCCTGCGAGCAGTGTGCCTCGGTGTTAAAAGATACTTTGCACCTGACTGAGTGCCAAGCAGCAAACCTTGAAAATAAAACATTCTTCAGAGATGCCTCTGTGAGAGGCTCCTGCTTCAGTGCAGACTTTCTCCAGCAACGGAGGGATGCCCTTGGAGAGAAGCCCTGGAGAGGAGACGTGGACAGGGACTTGTTGGTGACCAGGGGCAGCTTCTGTGTATCGGGAACGCCTTTCACGAGTCAGGATGTTGGGGTAGAATGTCCAGCCATCTCAGGCCTTCTCCAGCTCCAGTCCACTCTTACCACTGAGGGGCCACACGATGGCAGTGAGAGTGGGCAGGACACTCCAAGTGGAAAAAGTCAACATGCGTCGGGTGAATGTGAGAAGGCTGCTCTCCACAATCAGAACCTTGTTCAGCGGCAGAGGATCTGCTCTGGAGAAGGGCATCATGAGTGTAGCAAGTGCGGGAAGGTCACTCAACATGGAAGGGTTCCCACAGGAGAAAAACCAGATATGTACAGTGTTTGTGGGACATGCTTTCACGGCGAAGATTTCCTCATCCCACCTCAGAGAGTTCCTACTGTAGAAAAGCGTTATGAGTGCAGTGATTGTGGGAAATGCCTTGGCTATAAAATTGATCTCATTAGACACCAGAGAATTCATACTGGTGAAAAGCCATATCAGTGTAGTGATTGTGGGAAGTCCTTCAGACAAAGCTGTGCCCTCATTCAACACAAAAGAATTCACACCGGAGAAAAGCCATATGAATGCGGTTATTGTGGGAAGTCCTTCCGACAAAGGACTAACTTCATTTTGCACAAAAGAGTGCACACTGGAGAAAGACCTTATGAGTGTAACGAATGCGAGAAATCTTTTACCCGCACATACAACCTTCTTACACACCAGAGAATTCACACTGGAGAAAAGCCCTATGAGTGTAGCGATTGTGGGAAGTCCTTCAGAGAAAGCTCTACCCTCATTAAACACAAAAGAGTTCACACCGGAGAAAGACCTTATGAGTGTAATGAGTGCGGGAAGTCTTTTACCCGCACATCAAACCTCCTCAGACACCAGAGACTTCACACTGAAGAAAGGCCTTAACTGTGCTGGGAATGCTGTATTTCTTTACTCAGCATAGTAACACTGGAGGAGGCTCAGAGTTATTTACCTGAATTTACCTTTATGTTCGTGGAACATACACTCTTGCTAGATTCCTGATGAGTCAAGTTCAAGAGAGGCTTTCAGGGGCTGCATTGCACTCTAACCTGCAAGGGCTATTACCAGATTGATCGATGTCACTGCCGGTTTTTCTGGCTGAAACCATTTCACCTCTCCCACCTGGCTCCTCTGGACAGTGTGCATCGGTCACACCTGTGTGTTCAGGGAAGAGGACTTCCGTGTCCACTTTTGCCTGGGAAAATTATGAATACTCTGGACGGGATCCTCAATTCTTTGTCTCTGACTAAGGAATGGATCTGAGGCCCCATCCTCAGCAAAGGGCATGTTTCTCGTGGACATTGGTGTTCTCACATTATGCTGTGGTGAATTTTTCCAGGTTATCATTCACCAACCTGGAAACTGCTCTGATTTATGATCATTTTGTGAAGTTTTTTGCTTTTGTACTTTTGTTGTTGTTAATTCTCATTTGAGGATTAGAGAGAGTGGAAAGGAGAGGGAGAGACAGAGAAACATTGATGTAAGACACATTGATTGATTGCCTCTGAATGTGCCCCAACCCCGGCCAGGGACCCAGGTTATGGATCGAGCCTGCAACTGAGGTATGTACCCGTGAGCAGAAGTGAACCTGGGACCCTTCAGTCTGCAGGTCAACGTTCTGTTCACTGAGCAAAACTAGTTAGGGCGCTTTTGTACTTTTAATTTCCATGCTTGTAGTCACTGTGCGAGATGATTTGAAATAAGAATTATGACCTGCCAGCATATAGAAGTGGACAGATTTTGTGGGGATGCCAAACTTACTGTTTCAGAAGGCACAGCATGATGGCAGAAAATCACTCTTTGTCCAGTGGTGGCTTATTTTTTTATTTTTTAAAAATATACTTTATTGATTTTTTACAGAGAGGAAGGGAGAGGTATAGAGAGTTAGAAACATCGATGAGAGAGAAACATTGATCAGCTGCCTCCTGCACACTCCCTACTGGGGATGTGCCCGCAACCAACATACGTGCCCTTGACCGGAACCGAACCTGGGTCCCTTGTGTCTGCAGGCCGAAGCTCTATCCACTGAGCCAAACCGGTTTTGGCCAGTGGTGGCTTTTAATGCAATGCTGTATGACTTTGTGGTCCTAATATACATCCTAGCGCCACAATTATTGGGGAGGTCAACAGTCACTCTGAAGAGGAGGCCTTTATGGTGCATCAGTGAACTTTGTGAACTATATTCCCTTGTTTACAGTACATATTACATAATTCCACCAATGTTCAGGGGACCTTCTCCCCACGTCCTGCAAGGGAGTTAGGTCCCATGATGTACTAAATTTCTTAGACTGGTGTCATATGTTGTGAGTCTCTGAAGGTTAGTTGGAACAACAATTGGGACAGAAACTATTACCAGTCCCACCTCAGTTCTCGAACGTCTCCCATATTGAACAGTTTGGTTCTTGACCAAGTTGTTCATAGAAAATATAGGTCTCTGTTTTTCAAACAAACGTCAGTACTAAGCCTGACAATTCTTTTTTTTATATATAATATATTTTATTGATTTTTTACAGAGAGGAAGAGAGAGGGATAGAGAGTTAGAAGCTGCCTCTTGCACACCCCCTACTGGGGATGTGCCTGCAACCAAGGTACATGCCCTTGACCGGAATCGAGCCTGGGACCCTTGAGTCTGCAGGCCGACTCTCTATCCACTGAGCCAAACCGGTTTCGGTTAGGCCTGACAATTCTTACATGCTGATATGTCAGCATGACAAAAAGTATCTCTTAGGCCACAAACAAAGGAGAGAACTGAGTCAGTTGGCCTCGAAACGTCATTTGTTAACATCGCAGGGAATTGTGCTGTGAACATTTTCATGGGTTTTAATTAATTTATTTTTCGCTTTTGTTTCTGGTGAAATGGAAGATTAGCAGAATTTTAAAACAGAAAGAGGCCACCAAGTGTGCCGATGTTGCCAAGGGTGTGGAAGTGCTCACAAAGCAATGATCACAGGCCGCTGGAGAGGTAGAAAAGCTGTTGTCGATTTGGATAAATGAAAAGAAGATAGCAGGTGACTGCATTTCTGCGGCGGTGACATGTGAAAAAGGAAGCGGCTTCACCCTTGGGAGGAATGCTATGCTAGTAAGTGACTCGTGTAAGGCCAGTAGGGGATCGTTTGATAAATTTAACAAAAGTTGTGTTTGTTTATAGATTAAACTAGAGGCCCGATGCATGAAATTCATGCAGGAGTAGGCCTTCCTTACCCTGGCTGCCAGCACCGGCTTCCCTCTGGTACCTGGGACTCAGGCTTCCCTCGCAGAGGGAGGCCCCACCCACCTGCCACAGCCTGCCTGTCAGTGGCCTGGGCCTCCCTCTTTGGGGTGATCATAGAGCCCCCCGATTGATTGCCCCACCGGCCGGTGGCCTGGGCCTCCCTCTGCAGGGCGATCATGGGGTGATAGCTGGGCCCCCAACCAATTGCATCGCACTCACGTGGGCTGGCCTGGTGCCAGTGGGTGTCATGGCATGGTCCCGTATGGTCATCCGGCTGTTCGGCTGTTTGGTCGATTTGCATATTACACTTTTATTATATAGGATAGTACAGTAGACATGCAGTGAATATAAGATAGGTTAAAACAATCATTTAGGGGTCTAGAACAGATTATTTAAATTTACATTATTTTTAATGGGAAAATGAATCTGTGTTAGAACAAATCACTTCTCAAAAAGCTTTCTGGCCCTAGCCAGTTTGGCTCAGTGGATAGAGCGTCAGCCTGTAGACTGAAGGGTGTCCCAGGTTCACTTCCAGTCAAGAGCACATGCCCAGGTTGCGGGTTTGATCCCCAGTAGGGGGCATGCAGGATGCAGCCAGTCAATGATTCTCTCTCATTGATGTTTCTCTCTCTCTCCCTCTCTGAAATCAATAAAAGTAACATTAAAAAACAAGCTTTCTGGAATGAATGAAGTCGAGAACTGAGATTCCATTGGGTATTGGGTAAAGCATTACAGTGAATTAGACAGAAGGTGCCACTTCTGAACGTTCATCCACACATGTTCTTCCGTAACCTGTGGGTATCGACATTCTCGGGACGTCCACAACTGTTTCCTGTAGCTGAAGTCACTGGCAGATTTTGTTATTTCCCCCTGCCTCTGGCATGTTCACCTCAACGCTATTGCTCCACAGGCAAGAAAACAAAGCTAGAAAGAAGGATGATCCTGTAGACCAGTGGTTCTCAGCCTTCCTAATGCCGCGACCCTTAAATACATTCCTCATGTTGTGGTGACCTCCAACGATAAAATTATTTTCGTTGCTACTTCATAACTGTCATTTTGCTACTGTTATGAATTGTAGTGTAAATATCTGTGTTTCCCGATGGTCTTAGGCGACCCTGCTAGAGGTTCTCAACCTGTGGGTTGCGACCCTTTTATTGTATAGGATTGATTTCAAAGAGGGAGAGAGAGGAACATCAGTGATGAGGCATGTAGGAGGCAGCCAATCAATGATTCTCTCTCATCACTGATGTTTCAATCTCTCCCTCTCCCTTCCTCGCTGAAATCAATAAAAATATATTTAAAAGAAGAAGAAGAAGCCGAAACCGGTTTGGCTCAGTGGATAGAGCGTCGGCCTGCAGACTGAAAGGTCCCAGGTTCGATTCCGGTCAAGGGCATGTACCTTGGTTGCGGGCACATCCCCAGTGGGGAGTGTGCAGGAGGCAGCTGATCGATGTTTCTCTGTCATCGATGTTTCTAACACTATCTCTCTCCCTTCCTCTCTGTAAATAATCAATAAAATATATTATAAATAAATAAATAGAAGAAGCAGAAAAGTGCCTCTTCTGAATGTTATCCACCAACAATCAAAGGTCTTGTGTGATCTTCGTGTGCGGGCGTTCTCAGGACCTCCATCACGGTTTCCTGTGGCTGAAGTAATTGGCAGAGGAAATTATCTAATGGCCTTTTGGATTTCCCTGGCCTCCCTAGGGTGTTCACCTCAAGGTTGTTGCTCAACAGGCACGACCTCAAAGCTAGAGGAAGGATAAACCTGTAATCAGTCCCAGGATGTGTCTGTTGTAACCAGTCAGCATTCCTGTTGATTCCAATGGCAATAGACTTCCCTACTTGACAGCATTTGCTGCCACTGAGGCAAGGCTGGTCCTCCCAGCAAATGAGAACTGACGTTCAACAAAGTGCAATTTTTTTTTATTCCTCACCCGAAGATATTCCTCCATTGGTTTTGAGAGATAGTGTGAGGGACAGTGAGAGATGGAGAGAAACATCAATGTGAGAGAAACACCTTGATTGGTTGCCTCCTGCATGCACCTTGACTCGGGCTGGGGATCGAATCTGCAACTGAGGTGCATGCCCGTGACCTGGAATTGAACCCATGACCTTTCTGTCCATGGGCCAACACTAACCATTGAGCAAAACCGGCCAGTGTACTCTAACAAATATTGGTTTCCTTCATGCTACACAGTTATTTTGAGATTCAACACAAATGCTTATGTGAATAGTTTTTAAATTTTTTTTTATTTCTGAGTAGTAGTATGTTCTATGGATAACCACTGTATCTATTGATCTGTCTGTGATTTCATTATTTCCAGGTTTGGAGTATTATCAATAAATCTGGGAATATTTGTGTTCAGTTCTTTATACAGATACATGTTGTGTAGGTGAATGTGGTACATTTTAAGACATGCGGAAATGTGACCCCAAATGGTCATTGCTTTTGCCTTCCCACCCCCTGACAGTATATAAAAATTCCAGGTTTCCTACAACTCTGCCAACACATGCAGTGGTTGACTTTTTTATTTTTATTTTTTAAAAATATATTTAATTGATTTTTTACAGAGAGGAAGGGAGAGGGATGGAGAGTTAGAAACATCGATCAGCTGCCTCCTGCACACCTCCTACTGGGGATGTGCCCACAACCAAGGTACATGCCCTTGACCGGAATTGAACCTGGGACCTTTCTTTTTTTATATATATATATTTTATTTTTATATATTTTATTGATTTTTTACAGAGAGGAAGGGAGAGGGATAGAGAGCTAGAAACATCGATGAGAGAGAAACATCGACCAGCTGCCTCCTGCACACCCCCCACCGGGGATGTGCCTGCAACCAATGTACATGCCCTTGACCGGAATCGAACCTGGGACCCTTCAGTCCGCAGGCCGACGCTCTATCCACTGAGCCAAACTGGTTAGGGCGTGGTTGACTTTTTTAAATGCTAGCCCCATAAATGAGTATACCAGTAGTGTAAACTTGCTTTTGTTCTAATTCCATGTACCTAAGAATTTTTTATGGTGAGCATTTCTTCATCCATTGATTTACACTGTCTTTATCTCCTTTGGTAAAAAGTCTGCTCAGAATGTTTTACCAATTTTTGAATGAATTTATTATTGTAACCAGTAGGACAGTGCGCAGTCTAAGGCTCATGTTTGAATTTCCACTCCCTCTTCAGGGATGCAAGTGACTGATTTGCCATATGGAACCCTAGGTTTTAAATGTTGGAAGGAAAATTGTTTTCTCAGTTTTTATCCTATGTACAATTTAAACCAACTTGTAACATGTACTTATATATTTTTTAATATGTATATATATATATATTTTTTTATTGATTTCAGAGAGGAAGGGAAAGAAACATCAGTGATGACAGAGAATCATTGATTGGCTGCCTCCTGCATGCGCCCTACTGGGGGTGGAGCCTGTAACCCGGGCATGTGCCCTTGACCATAATCGAACCCGGGATCCTTGAGTCCACAGGCCGACGCTCTGTCCACTGAGTCAAACCAGCTAGGGCTGTACTTGTACGTTTAGTCTGCATGTTAACATTCTCCAGCACTCTAAGTCTAAGCATTCAGTAACATATTAATTGAAGTCGGGGTTTGTAATCTTTGTTAATATCTGTGCTCCTGTGACTAAAACCAGAGCGGCTGGGAGAAGCTCTGGGCCTGGACATGCTCATTGTGGTCTCTGCACCTTCCAGCCGGATGTTCATCCTGCGATATTTCTGATTCAGGGGGTGGAGGAGCCCAGATTCCTCTAAGGCCGTGGTCGGCAAACTCATTAGTCAACAGAGCCAAATGTCAACAGTACAACGATGGGAATTTCTTTTGAGAGCCACATTTTTAAAACTTAAACTTCTTATAACGCCATTTCTTCAACATAGACTCGCCCAGGCTGTGGTATTTTGTGGAAGAGCCACACTCAAGGGGCTAAAGAGCCACATGTGGCTCGCGAGCCACAGTTTGCTGGCCAGGGCTCTAAGGTGTCAACTCTGGGAGCTGTGCTGGCAGCTGGGCAGGGGGGTGTGGGCAGGAAAAAGCCCAGCCAGTTCCCAGGGAGAGTTGGTGCTGGGCCATGGGTGTGGCTCTGAGGCCCTTTCTGGTCCCAGTCCACGCTGTGGCCGCTCTGTTCTCTGGGGCCAAGGTGAGTGGGAAATGGGGTAAGCTTCGCTGCAGGACTTCCCACGTGGTCATGATCTGGGAGTCAGTACTTGCTCCGAAATTACTTGTGACACAGGCAGGCTCAACCTAGTCTGAGGTAATAAAGAGGTGGAGCCATTGACCTGCCCAGGAAGCCTTCTCTGCAGAGGCTGATTCCCTGTCTGCCCAGCAGGTGGCGACTCAGCCTCATGGTCCTCTGCTGGGTTGGAAGTTAGTAACTAAAGGAGGTTGTAGACGTTTATCAATCTCAAGAGAGAAAATAGCCCTGACCTTTCCTTGATGGGTGAAAATCCACCTTTGCCTGGCCAGTGTTGCTCAATGGTAAGAGCCCACACACCTGAAGGGCAACAAATTAAATTCCCAGTCAAGGCCTTGTACCTGGTTGCAGGTTCGATCCCTGGCCCCGTTGGGTCATGGGCAGGAGGCATCTATTCTGTGTCTCTTTCACATTCTCTCTCTCTCTCTCTCTCTCTCTCTCTTTCTTTCTCGGTCCCTCTCTCCTCCCACCCACACCATTTTGCTCTGTCTAAAAATCAATGGAAAAATGTCCTCATGTGAGGATTATAAAAAAAAAAAAAAGACCATTGCCCTGACCTGTTTGGCTCTGGATAGAGCGTCGGCCTGCAGACTGAAGGGTCCTAGGTTTGATTCCGGTCAAGGGCATGTGCCCTGGTTGTGGGCACATCCCCAATGGGAGGGGTGTATGAGGCAGCTGATTGGTGTTTCTCTCTCATCAATGTTTCTAACCCTATCCTTCTCCCTTCCTCTCTGTAAAAAGTCAATAAAATATATTAAAAATAAAATAAAATAAAAACTCGCACCGTCCTAGCATGTTTGGCTCAGTGGATAGAGTGTCTGCCTGCTGACTGAAGGGTCGCAGGTTTGATTTTAGTCAAGGGCTCATGCCTGGGTTGCAGGCTCCATCCCCAGTAGGGGGCGTACAGGAGGCCACCAATCAGTGATTCTCATCATTGATGTTTCTCTCTCCCTTCCTCTCTGAAATCAATAAAAAAAATATATAGCCCTGACTGTTTTGCTCAGTGGATAGAGCGTCGGCCTGCGGACTGAGGGGTCCAAGGTTCGATTCTGGTCAAGGGCATGTACCTTGGTTGCGGACACATCCCCAGTGGGGGGTGTGCAGGAGGCAGCTGATTGATGTTTCTCTCTCATCAGTGTTTCTAATTCTCTATCCCTCTTCCTTCCTCTCTGTAAAAAATCAATAAAATATATGTTTTAAAAAAGTGTATTTAAAATATATATATATATATATATATATGTAACACATATAATATACATATTAAGGGGGAAAAAACTTTCCCACATTTGATACACTCATAATTCACTTCTCCAGAACAGACACCCTGACTTTGAACAACTTTTCTGGTCTTGGTTGGCAACTTCTTTTTAAAAAATATATATTTTATTGATTTTTTACAGAGAGAAAGGGAGAGGGATAGAGAGTTAGAAACATTGATCAGCTGCGTCCTATACACCTTCACTGGAGATGTGCCCGCAACCAATGTATATGCTCTTGACCGGAATTGAACCTGGGACCTTTCAGTCCACAGGCTGACGCTGGATTCACTGAGCCAAACCGGTTTTGGCAGTGGACAGCTTTTTCACATTCCCCCCAAAGGTGGTGACTTAACCACTGAGAACTTCCTGTGACATCTCCCTCCCTGTGTGGCTCCTCGGAGTTGACGCGGGCCTGGTGCTGGAGAAGCTCTGGGATGGTTGGGAAGACTTGCACAACCTCCCCACTGGCGGAAGGAACCCAAGATGAGTAGAAGATGCCCCTGGTCACAAACAAGGCCCTGGGCGGTTGAAAAACTACATTACCCAGAAAGCATTGCGCTCAAGCGAGCGAAGTTAATGGGCATGACGGTGCCTGCGCCTGCCTTTAGGGCGGGACTTCCGGCGTCCTCCTGCTGGCGGACATTTTGATTTTTTTTTTCTTCTGTTCTGGGACTCGAAGCCCTTGGGTCTCGAGGAGGAGAAGGCAGCGTCCCCGCTGGGCAGGGGTGTCTGAGGCGGGTTGACCCCCAACCGGCGGGATTGGGGTCCCCGTGCCCCCCGCCTCCTCTCCGCGGACAGAGTTCCCTCAGCGTCACCCCATCGGCCCTCCCGCCTCGGGGCCGGCGCCGCTCAGGCCCGCAGCCCAGGCCGCAGCGCCCAGAGCAGTGAGTGCCCGTGGGGGGCGCAGGGGGAGGGGAGGGCGACGGGCTGCGGTGCCGCCGGGGAGGCCGTGGGGACTTAGCCGGGAGGGGGAGCCAGGCCTGTGTGTGTCTAAAGGCGACAGAGAGGAGGAGCGGCGGCTCCGGGAGGAGGGTCACTTCCTCCTCAGGGCGCTGGGCCATGGATGGTTGTGAACACAGAGGGACATGTGTGCGGCAGGGGTCTCAGATTTCCCCAAAACTGCCCCGAGGCCGAGCAGACCGGAAGGGAGAGGCCAGCAGTGAGGGGCGGGGGGAGGCGGACCCTGCAGGTGGTGAGGTGACTGGCAGGTGCGCACTGGACTGAGCCCTGAGGGGTGCGGGCGTCACCCGGCCCGGGGCTGGGCCAGGGCCCTGAGCAGCCTGAGCCCCTGGGGCCTGGCGGTGGGTGTCACAACACAGCAAAGGGACAGAAGTCATGTAGAGTGTTGGGAGGATAATGGTTCCCCAGTGGCCAAGGCTTTAAAAGATGAGTGGACATGAGATGAATTGGAGGCTGAAGAGTAAATCCAACAAGAGGAGACTAGGGCTGGTACATATTCTCTAAACACTCACCAGGGTTTTGCTGTGACCCTGGGTGTGGCCTGGGGGTTGCAGTCAGTCTTGTGGGTGAGCTAGAGGCTTGAGTTTTGAGTGGTCATCTGTGAGACTCACTGGGCTTGGTGCACAGGACCACCGGGGCTGGGACTTGTGTGACGGGTAAGTGGAGGGATGTTGGCTGTGACTGCTGAGGGGACATCAAGTGCAGCACCAGGGCAGGTGGGCTCTGGGTAACTGAGACCTGATTGTGGTTCTCAATAGGTGAGGTTGAGGGGAAAACCAGTCATAGAGAGAGGCCTTCATAGCAGGACTCAGGGCTGCCTCTGTGAGTGTGGACTCTCAGAGTCTGGCAGTACTTGATCCCGTTTGAATTTGGCAAGCATTCTCCTGACCACACCTGCTGAGTAATGAGGAAGAGGCCAAGGAGATGCCTATGAGGGCTGGGGCTACGGGAGTGCAGGAGTGAGGAGTGAGAGAGGTGTGGGAGAAAGAGTGATGTGCACGTGGAGAGGGCCCTGACATTGACATAGAGTGAATGAAGGGAGAGTCCATTTCTGGTGGTGTGTGGGTGATACAATAAGGGGAATTTTAGGGTAATTGCCTGAAAAGAGGGGTGTTGTGGTGCTGCCTGCCAGGTCCTTAGGTTTGCCTTTTATCTACCCTCCTGTCTTTTGCTGTTGAGGGCTGACCCACTGATCCATAGGAGTGAGAGAGCATAAATGAGTGTTACCCGGGCTTGAAAATCTCCACTGGCATGGGTGAGAGAGAAGGGCAAGAGGGAAATAGAGTATGATGGTGGTGAACTACAGTGTTGGGAAAGAAGGTGATTAGGAAATAGCCTGTCCTCCTGATGGCATATTTGTGTCACCTTTGAAGTTGTGTCTCAGAGAATGAAGCTGTGTGAGAGCACTGTGGTTCAAAGAACGACCAGGTGTCCCGGTTAATAATGTGGATTTTGTAATCAAAGAAAACACGATAATTTCAAGAGAAACATCAAAAGTGCTTTATTCAGCCCTAGCCGTTTGGAAAGGTCCCGGGTTTGATTCCGGGAAAGGGCATGTACCTTGGTTGCGGGCACATCCCCAGTGGGAGGTGTGCAGGAGGCAGCTGATGGATGTTTCTCTCTCATCGATGTTTCTAACTCCCTCTCCCTTCCTCTCTGTGAAAAATCAATAAAAATATATATTTTTAAAAAGTGCTTTATTCAAAGTAATGTCCATTGCTAGCTACACATTTCCCCCATCTTTGTGGGTACCGTCTCAATAGATCTTTTCTTGTTTTGAGGCAAACCATTCAGAGACCCAATTTTCTACTTCTTTGTATGTTTTGAAGTGCTGCTCAGAAAGTGTGCCATTGATTGGAACAAGTGATCATCTGAAGGAGCAAGGGCTGGTGAATACTAACCAGGCAAGATCTTTTAACGTGCCTTTAACTGGTTTTGAAGTGTGTGATGGTGCGTTATCATGAAGAAAAATTACTTTGCTGTGTCTTCTGGCCCATTCTGGTCCTTTTATGATCAAAGCTTGGTTCCAATTGATTATTTGTTGTCGGTAGTGATCAGTATTAATGGTTTCACCTGGTTTTAGAAGCTCACAATACACCACACCATCCTGATCCTACCAAACGCAGAGCATTGTCTTCTTTCCGAAACAATTTGGCCTTGCAGTCAATGTTGATGGTTGACCTGGATCAACCCATGATTTTGTGCATTTGAGATTCTCAAAATAAATCCACTTTTCATCACCAGTCACAATTCGATGCAAAAAAGATTTTCTTTTCTGCCGTTGAAGCAACATTTTACTGATGACTTTTAGGTTTTTCATTTGTCTTCCATTCAGATGTGGCACCCGTTTTCCTTCCTTTAAAATCTTTCCCATTGCTTGTAAACGATCGGAAGTTGTTTGCTGAGCGACGTTTGATCTTTCTGCAAGTTGTTTTTGAGTTTGACACATATCTTCATCCAGTAATGCTTGTCATTGTTGGTCTTCACACTTTTTCCATTGACCTGGATGTTCCTTCTCTTTCACATCGAAATCATCATTTTTAAAGCGTTTAAACCAGCGTTCACAAGTATCTTGAGATGGAGCATGTTCACCATAAGCTTCCTGAGGTATATGATAACTTTCCGCAGCATTTTTCTTCAAAATAATGCATTAAAACTTCCCGCTAATGCTCATTTTTTGGCATGAAATTTGACATTTTTTAAGAGTAAAAATATCTTTAACACCTTCAGAAAATTTGACATATGAAGTTTTGAAGCTTGTTGTCAATACAACAAAATAGCATACATATCAAATCGCATATATATCAACATATGTGTAACTCCATCTATTGAAAAAAATCCACGTTATTAACCGGTGCACCTGGTATATGCAGCAGGTAGTGTAAAGTGATGGCCTCAGCACCTTGGGACTGGGGTTGTAAGGGTGTAGTGTGATGTCATGTTTTTAGTGTCTTTGAGAACAATCTTTTTTTTTTTTTTTAATATATTTTATTGATTTTTTACAGAGAGGAAGAGAGAGGGATAGAGTTAGAAACATTGATGAGAGAGAAACATCGATCAGCTGCTTCTTGCACACCCCCTACTGGGAATGTGCCCGCAACCAAGGTACATGCCCTTGACCGGAATCGAACCTGGGACCCTTCAGTCCGCAGGCTGACGCTCTATCCACTGAGCCAAACCGGTTTCAGCTTTGAGAACAATCTTGTGGACTACAAGGGTATTGCCTGACAAGACCAGTATCAAATCACTCACATTCTCTTTATGGCCAGCATCACCCTATGTTCTTGACACCCACTGTATTGACAAGAGGTAGTGTGGCCTCCATGTGAGGCCCAGAGCTCAGGTATCTTCTCTCTGCTCAGCTGCCTTTATTGCTGTGGGAAGACAAAATATCAGTAGAAATATAAGAAGCAAGTGACGTTCATGGGACCAAGGCCTGCTATCTTCTCTGATGTGCAGCGTAGAGGAAGCAAATGGATGTGGCGGGTGGGGAGTATGACAGACTTGGAATCTTAGGAGAGAATTTGATCATGGGCTGTGTTGTCCCCATTACGACAGGATATGGACTTTGAGGACGTGGCCATCGCCTTCTCTCAGGAGGAGTGGGGGCTCCTTGGTGAGGCTCAGAGACTTCTGTACTGCGATGTGATGCTGGAAGTGTTTGCACTTGTGTCATCTGTAGGTAAGCCCGTCTCATTCTCCCAGTGTCCTGAGGTGATGTCCTCTGTTTATTCTTCAGATGTAGCTTGCATTCTCCCGTAGCCAGACCATGGGCTCTGCTAATTTCCCCCACCGTCCTGTCACATGTGCTGTGGCTGCCAGGGGTGAGCTCTGTGGAGAGCCTTGAGCCAAGGACTCCAGGAACATCCCTGACACCCGTTGCCTCAGAACGTGCAGGAGGGGTCCGGGATTCAGGAGTCTCACAGTGAGCTTACTGGGTCCCAGCCTGTAGTTTCTCTTCGTGGGAGGCTAACTATGTCCACATACAGGGCTTCCACTTCTTCCGCCTTCCTGTAGCTAAAGGCTCTTTGTGTCGGCCTGTGCCAGGCTATGGTCTTTACTGCCATGAACCATGGGCTGGTACTGTGAGACCTCCTCAGTTTGTAAAATTCTCTCCACTGAACACTATTGAAGAACTGCTGGCGGCTCCCCTCTTCATCACCTGTTCCTCTGCACTGCTGCCTCTGAGGTATTCCTCAGCGTGGACCTGCACACGTGTTGGGAGGTGCACATACATGCCTATGCAGTCCTTGAAACCAGCTACTCCTTTATTGAATTTTACTTGGAATAAGGCCTAGCGAACCTCCTGCACAGCTTGCCCCGTCACCAGCAAACAAGCCCTCCTGAGCGCTGTCAGAGAAGACTGAGCTGGAGATCCTGTTTCTCTTCCATGAGGTGCTGGCCATGTGAGTGTCACATTTCTGCTGAGGCCTTCCCTGTTTTGTGACCTTCAGTGGCCCAGAACTTCACAGCAGCCTCTTATCAATCCTACCTGCACCTCTTTTATTTTCAGACAATTGCACGGGACCCATGTATTATGTGCAAAACACTTTTCTAATGGGATCTCCCCATGTTACCACAACCAACATTCATTTACTCAGCATTTCTCTTTTCAGGTTGTGGGCATAAAACAGATGAAGAGGAGGCCTGTTCTGAGCAGAGTGTACCTGTACAAGGGCAGTCACAGGTCAGGGCTTCTAAGAAAGCTCCAGCAACCCAGAGGACCCATCTGTGTAAGCGGTGTTTCTCTGTGTTCAAAGACGTTCTGCACCTGACTGAGTCGTCACAAGCAGCAGACATTGAGCCGAAAGCATGTGTGAGAGACTTCTGTTTCGGTTCAAACCCTCCCCATCAACAGAGGGAAGCCAGTGGAGAGAAGCCCTGGAAAGGAGCTGTGGACAGGGCCTCGTTTGTGACCAGGTGCAGCTTCTCCTTATCAGGGCTGCCGTCAACCAGGAGGGAGGTTGGGGAAGACTTCCCAGCCATCTCAGAGCTTCTCCAGCACCAGGCCCCTCTGGACACTGAGGAGCCACACAGTCGTAGTGAGATTTCAGAGGAATTTCTCAATAAAAAAAGGCATCACCATTGGGATGAATGTGAAAAAGCTGCCAGCCACAACCAGGAAGTTGTTCCTCAGAGTGTCTGCTCTGGAGAAGGGAATTATGAGTGTAACAACTGTGGGAAAGTTTTTAAACGAGTCTCTCACTTCATTCGGCATAGGAGAGTTCACACTGGAGAAAAGCCCTTTCAGTGTACTGATTGTGGGAAGGCCTTCCATCAAAGGTCCTACTTTACTAGACACCTCAGAGTTCACAGTGGAGAAACGCCCTATGAATGTAGTGATTGTGGGAAGTCATTTAGACAGATCTCTACCCTCAGTCGACACTATAGAATTCACACTGGAGAAAAGCCTTTTGAATGTGGTGATTGTGGAAAATCATTTAGACAAAGCTCTACCCTCATTCGACACAAGACAGTGCACACTGGTGAGAAACCTTTTGAGTGTAGTGATTGTGGGAAGTCATTCGGGCATAGCAGCTCACTTACTCAACACCAGAGAGTTCACACAGGTGAGAAACCTTATCAGTGTGGTGAATGTGGGAAGTCATTCAGGTTCTTATCTACTCTCACACATCACCAGAGAGTTCACAGTGGAGTCAAGCTCCACGAGTGTACTGATTGTGGGAAGTTTTTTAGAGAAAGTTTTTCCCTTATTCGACACCGCAGAGTTCACACTGGAGAAAAGCCTTATGAGTGCAGTGATTGTGGGAAGTCATTTAGACAAAGCTCTACCCTTATTCAACACCAGAGAGTTCACACTGGAGAAAAGCCATATCAGTGTATTGACTGTGGGAAGTCATTCGGGCATAGCAGTTCACTTACTCAACACCAGAGAGTTCACACCGGTGAGAAACCTTTTGAGTGTACTGAATGTGGGAAGTCATTCAGGTACTTAACGGCATTCACACATCACCAGGGAGTTCACACTGGAGAAAAGCCATGAGTGTACTGATTGTGGGAAGTCCTTCAGGCAAAGGTGTACCCTCACTCACAAGAGAGTGGAAAACCTTTTGAATGTAGGGATTGTGGGAAATCTTTCCATCTAACCTCTGCCCTCATTCGACACCACAGAGTTCACTCTGGAGAAAAGCCTTAAATGTGCAGGGGATGTTTTATCTCCCCCATTCCCCAGGCAGCTGGCCCCCTGCAAGGACACTGAAGGAGAGACTGACCCATTTACCTGAATATAATCCCCTTTTATTTATTTATTTATTAAATATATTTTTATTGATTTTTAGAGGGAGAGGAAGAGAGGGAGAGAAAACTAGAAACATCAATGATGAGAGAGAATCATTGATTGGCTGCCTCCTGTACACCTACCAACTGGGGATCGAGCCTGCAAGCAGGGCACCCTGGCATGTGCCCTGACTGGAATTGAGCCAGCGACTTTTTGTTTCCTGGCTCAACACTCAACCGCTGAGCCTCGCCCGCTGGGCTATAATCTCCTTTTAAAGGAACATACACTCTTGCTAGATTCCTCAGAAGTTTGAGGTACAAGGGAGGCTTGAAGGAGCTGCATTGCACTTGCTAATGTGCCAAGACCTTCTACCTGATTGATGTCACTGCGAAGTATTTGTGGCTGAAGTGACCTCCTCGACCACCTGGCGCACCTGAACAGTGTGCATCAGTCACCACCCCTGGTGCTCAGGGAAAGGAATTCTGTGTTCTCACCTTCTGCTTATGTGAATTATGAAGACTGAGCTCCTGGCAGGATCTTCATTCCTTTCTCTCTGACTGGGAAATGCACCTGACCCCGGATTCGTCCAGAGCCCCATCCTCAGCTAAGAAGTGCTACCTCTTTCAAGAACAGTGTGGGTCTCGCACTTAGTTGTGATGAATTGTTTCAGGTTCTACTTCACCAACCTGCAAACCGCTTGCTCTGGTTTGTGATGTTTTTGTAACGGCGTTTTTGCTTTTGCACCTTTAGTTCTGGTGGTTCTAGTCGCCGCCTGGGATGATTTGCAAGCACAGGTGTGATCTGGCATGTGGAGTGACCAGATACTGTGGGGATCCCAAACTCTGTGCTTCAGAAGGGACAGCAGAATGGCAGAAAACCTCTGTTTGTCCAATATTGACTTCGTTCGCATTACTGCCCCAGGCCTGGAATAAAGACCGTGTGACTTTGTGGTTCTGCTTTGCAGGTTTGATCCCCCGTACCACATTGTGGCTGGTGCAGGAGACACCCAGCCATTGTGTTTCTCTGTCGCCCCCCTCCCTTCCACACACTTTCTAAAAACAAAAGGACCATCTGCCTTGCTTCGCTGAGATGGGCCTCAGCCTGCACAGCCCACCTTCCCTCACTCTCTCCTGCCTTTGCCCGGGATGTTCCCCCTGCAGCTGGCCACGCTGTGTCCTGCCAGGAGCTGGCAGAGAGGAGCCCCAGGCAGGTCCCTGGGAGGGATTGGGGTTCTGTGTCCGCCTGAGAGGAGCTGGCCAGGGCTCTGCTGTCTCCATCCAGAGGTCTCTCCGGCCTGTTCTCCCCGTCCCCAGGCCCCTGGCCCGCGGCAACTAAATCTACTGTGTCTGGGAGAAGCCCCCACATGCTTTGGGCCCCAAATAGTTCACCTCAGGAAAGTCCTGCCTCTGGCCAGCCCACACTCACACCTGAGGCCCACTGGTGTTGTTTGAGTCTCTGTTTTTGAATTTTGGGGGTAATTTTCCATGCACCCCCCCCCAACCCCCCGCAGTCCTGGAGGTCGCGGCGCTGCTCCAGGAAAAGGTGCTGTGCAATGGGGGGACGAGGACAAATATGTGATACCTTAATCAATAAAGAAATTTAAAAAATAAATAAATAAAAAAGGTGCTGTGCGTTTTCACTGGTGAGAACATTCTGCAATACCAGCATTTCCAGACGGCGAGGCTCGGTCTCCACCTGATTCCACGTTGGGGGAAAGCGGTGCGTTGTGGTTGGTGTTCCCACCTCCCTATGTTTGGCTTGTGGAGAGGAAACCCTGCTTCTGAAATGAGGTGATAGTCCTGGAATCTGGGGGACAACATATTGCTGGGGTGTGTGGTTGAGGGAGTAGAGAGGTTGGGGAACTGTTAGAAATAAGGTGAACCCCCCAAGTCAGGGGTTCTGGTAGAATACAAAACACTCGGGAGCCAGGCAGCAAGGCAACCATATTTACTTCTACATAGAAGGGTGCACACACATGGTCTGGAAGCGACACTCATGTAATACATACTGTGAACAGGGAACACACTTCATGTAGTCCACAGAAGCACAGCAAAGGCCTCCTCTTCAGAGCGCCCTTGGACCTCACCCATAACCCAGGCACCAGGCTGCACATGAGAACTACAGTCATGCTCGCGCGGTCTTGGGCAGCAATGCAAAATCAGCCCATACTGGACAGCGTGACTCTGCCATCATGCTCTCCCTGCCACGGCACAAAATGTTTGGATCTGTTCACCTCTCCATGCTGCCAGATCACAGCTGTGCTTTCAAATCATCTCGGACAGTAAATAGAACCAACAAAACTAAAGGTTTGAAAGCAAAACTGCCTTTATTTTTTTAATATGACAGTTTTTAAAAAATATATATTTATGGATTTTTACAGAGGAAGGGAGAAGGAGAGAGAGAAACAACAATGATGAGAGAGAATCATTGATCGGCTGCCTCCTGCACGCCCTCCCACTGGGGATCAAGCCCGCAACCCAGGCATGTGCCCTTGGCCGGAATCGAACCCGTGGCCCTTCAGTCCTGGGGACCTAGGAAGGAGCCATATCCCGGCCCTCCTCAGTTCCCTTGGCCCACTCTCTCCCCACACCCCGCCTGGTAGCAGCCAGGAGAGCGCCCGGCTCAGACACCGCTCAGGGCTGCTACCTGCCACCTGCCGGCCCTTCCGCCCCATAAAACACATTGTGTTGGTTTCTGAGGGAAGAAGGGGGAGAAAGAGGACCACCGGGACGGGAGAGGGACCCTGGTCAGCGGCCTCCCGCCAGGGTCCCTGGTCCGCCGCCCACTGGACACTGAGCCTGCGGTCCGTGCTCGCGCCTGACCCGCGATGCAACCTGGTCTCCCGGGTCCTAGGTCGGTGTCAACCACTGAGCAGCCCAGCTGAGCTTTATTATATTTTTTAAATAGAACGTAATGTGTACTTTTCATTGTTGAAGGTGTTACAGAGGTCTCCCATTCCCCCTGTGTGTATGTTCTTTGGGGGATCTCTCCCAGTCCCCCCTCCCCGGGAGGTCTGTCCGTCTGTCCCAGGGAACCAGGCCTCTGGTCCCAGCTCCTCCTTCCCCAGCGCCACTGGCAGCGCCACCCCTTTACTCACCAAGGTCACGGCCTGGATGGACTGCGCGGGAAAACTACATCACCCAGAAGGCAATGCGCCTGCTTCAGTAGAGGTCTACACGTTTTTTATTCCTGTGCATCCGGTTAGGGCGGGACTTCCGGTACGATCCTTCTGGCGGACATTTTAGTTTCCGTTAACGGACCTGCAGGGTTCAGCGCGCCGGTTGGGCGTTGGTCGCGCGAAGCAGGAGCCGTGGGAGGCCGCGTCCCGCCGGGCAGGGCTGTCTGAGGCGGGTTGACCCCCAACCGGCGGGATTGGGGTCCCCGTGCCCCCGCCTCCTCTCCGCGGACAGAGTTCCCTCAGCGTCACCCCATCGGCCCTCCCGCCTCGGGGCCGGCGCCGCTCAGCCCCGCAGCCCAGGCCGCAGCGCCCAGAGCAGTGAGTGCCCGTGGGGGGCGCAGGGGGAGGGGAGGGCGACGGGCTGCGGTGCCGCCGGGGAGGCCGTGGGGGCTGAGCCGGGAGGGGGAGCCAGGCCTGAGTGTGTCTAAAGGCGACAGAGAGGAGGAGCGGCGGCTCCGGGAGGAGGGTCACTTCCTCCTCAGGGGACTGGCTGGGGGCTGTGAACACAGAGGGACATGGAGCCCCGAGGGATGCGGGCATCACCCGGCCCGGGGCTGGGCCAGGGCCCTGAGCAGCCTGAGCCCTGGGTCCTGGCGGTGGGTGCCGGGCCCTCCACAGACCTTCAGTTCCCACAGGTCCCTGCAGGTGCAGAGCCGCTCAGGGGACTGGTCTGTGGGGCTGATGTCAGGGCCTCACACTCTTGAGGCCTCTGAGGTTGTGGGGTCCTGGGACTGTCCCGCCCCTCTTCTTGGGGGACCTTGGACCTGGGGACCTTCAAGAGATACCAAGCCCAGAATCCTAAGCCCAGGTCAAGGGTCGTGAATGGCACCTGATTTTGGCATCCAGTGGAATTGTGGTGTTGGAGAGTGGGAATTTTTGAGCATACTGAGGCGGTGGACTGTGCCCCAGACAGAGCTGTCAGTGCTGACACCAGGCCAGGCCTTGAGATAGGGACTCATGGCCCCTTCCCAGCACGTAGCCTTCTTTCACAGAACACTGTCAGCTTCTGAAGAACAGGATGACCCTGTGAATAACATGGTCGTCATTGGCATGATCCTGACGTGGCTTGGGAAAAACTGTTTTGTCTTGGGTTACTTGTTCTGCAAAAACAGGATGTGGTTAATGTGCTTAAAAGTGGTCCTACACAAAGGGTCGCTGCTGCTCTCTGGTCTCCCTGCGTGGAGAATGGCAGAGCAGTCACCCGGCTAGTCACTCGCCCGGCCGGCCGGCTAATAAATGCTCCCTAAATTTTAATTTGGTCTGGGCTCCAGTGGTCTTTCACTCGTACCCGCTCCACAACAGTGGGTGATAGGGCCTTCCACGCATGGGTTCCAGAATGTGCAAAGGCTTGAAGACTAAGCTGCTTCAAGGATGGGCAGGTGTCCATTGTTTAAAAATAGGAGCTGGAAACTGGGGGACAAGAATCATATCCAGAAGAGCTTTGTGACAACTTGGGTTTCTGTTCTGCTGGTGGTGGGATCATTGGGGTAATTGGAGCAGAACAGCAGGTGATGTGTCCCAGGTCTCATTAGACTCCTGTGACTGCAGCATGATGCACAGTATGGGTGTGAGGACGGGGGTAGGAAGACTACAATGGAAGCTGCTGTGATGGTCTTGGTGAGTGTGATGGTGACGGGAGCACAGTGGTGGTTGTGGATGTGGAAGAAGCAGTTGCATTATGGATCAGGGTTTTAGGTGTGGCCACCTGGGTTTTGTAATTTTGAGGATTGGAGAGAGAGGTAAGAATCAGAGATGATGTAAAGCTTTGGATTTAGTACCTGCAGGTATGAAAGCACCATCAGCTGACATGGAGAAATTCATAGTGGGAAAATCAATGTTCATCAGGAATATAAAATCTTTTATTTTTTTTTATTAGGGTATGAGATATTTCAGAGACCAATTCATGACCATCTGGAACTCTGAGGAGTAGTTCAAGATGAAGACTACTTAAAAAAATAGTAAAGAGGCCCTGACCGGTTTGGCTCAGTGGATAGAGCATCGGCCTGCGGACTTAAGGGTCCCAGGTTCAATTCCGGTCAAGGGCATGTACCTTGGTTGCGGGCACATTCCCAGTAGGAGGTGTATGCAGGAGGCAGCTGATGGATGTTTCTCTCTCATTGATGATTCTAACTCTCTCTCCCTCTCCCTTCCTCTCTGTAAAAAAATCAATAAAATATATATTTTTAAAAAATAGTAAAGAGTATGGACCAGGGAGGAGTTGTAGATCACCTTTTTATTTTATTTTATTGGAGTTAGAAGAGTAATTAAAAAAAGGTGAGACTGTGGCTGGTGCATATTTACTTCTTAAGCACTTATCAGGATTTCTTGTGACCCTTTGTGTGGCCTGGTGTGTTGCATCCAGTTTGGTTGACTTGCTTATGGGCCTGAGTGGGCATCTGGGAGACTCACTGGGCATGGGGTAGAGGGCCATAGGCAGTGGGACTTGAGGACTGAGGGCTGTGAGTGGAGAAGGGACATCAAGAGCAGCAGTGGGAGAGGTGGGCTCTGGGTAACTGAGCTGATGCGGTTCTCAGTAGGTGAGGTGGAAGGAAAAACAAGTTGGGAGGGAGGCCTTCATAGCAGAACTGAAGGCTGTGTCTTGGGTGTGGGCAATGAGAGTCAGGTTAGTATGTGATACTGTTTGAACTTGCCATGCATTCTCTGGAACACACATGCTGAGCAATGACTGAGACCAAGGAGATGTCCATGGGAGCTGGGGCTGCGGGAGTGCAGGTGTGAGGGAGGTGTGGGAGAAGGAGTGATGTGCTCTTGGAGAGGGAGCGTGAATTCATGGCCACAGACCCCTGATGTTGACAAAGAGGGAATGAAGGTTGAGTCCATTTCTGGTGATAACTGGATGATACAACATGGGGAATTTTAGGATAATTATTGAAAAGACGGGTGTTGTGGCGCTACATGCCAGGTCCAGCATTTAGGTGTCATACAGGTGCACACCTGCCTGTTGTTGTTGGGCGGATGCAGTGATCAATAGGAATGGAATAGCATACATCAGTGTCCCCTGGGTTTGAAAATCTGTACAGGCTTGGGGAGGGGAGAAGGGTAAGAGAGAAATACATTACAGAGGTGAGTTAGAATGTTGAAAAGAAGCTCATTACAAAACATCCCCTCCTCTTCATGGCGGATATGTGTTGTGTTTGAAGCTGTGACTCTGGGACTGAAGCTGTCTGAGAGAAGTGGGATACAAAGAATTATGTGGAACAGGTAGCACAAAGTGTTGGCCTCAGCACCCTGGGATTGGAATCGAAAGGGTGACCAGTGATGCCATGTTTTTTGGGGTCTTGGAGGGAGAATGTGTTGCACAACAAGGATATTTCCCACTAGACCAGTGCCATATCACTCACATCTCTCTTTATGGCCAACATTTATCTGTCCCCTATGTTGGTGACCCTAAATGTGAGGCCCTGAGGTCAGGTATAATCAATCTGGGAATTTGCTGTATTGTTCTGGGAAGACACAGTATCAGTAGGAATATAAGGAGATAGTGACTCTGGTGGATGCAAGGCCTGCTATTTTCTGTGATGTGGGGAGTAGAGGAAGCAGATGGATAGGGAGAGTGGGAAGTATGACGAAAGTAAAAGCCTAGGAGCGAAGCTGATCATAGACTGAACTGTCCCCATTACGACAGGATATGGACTTTGAGGACGTGGCCATTGCCTTCTCTCAGGAGGAGTGGGGGCTCCTTGATGAGGCTCAGAGACTTCTGTACTGCGATGTGATGCTGGAAGTGTTTGCACTGGTCTCATCTGTGGGTAAGAGCTTCACATTGTCCCAGTGTCCTGAGGTGATGCCCTCTCTTCCTTTATTCTCAAAACATAGCTTTCTCTCTCCCACAGCCAGACCCCGGGTTCTGCTAATTTCTGCCCCTGTCTTATCAAATGCACTGTGGCTGCCAGTGCTGAGCTGTGTGGAGAGCCCTGACCAATGGACTCTAGGAACATCCCTGACACCCATTGCCTCAAAAAGTGCAGAAAGTGTCTGGGAATCGGGAATCTTACAGGCAGCTTAATGGGTCCCACCTTCCTCTTCCTCTCCCTGGGAGGGTGACAATACCCACATTTATTCTCTTCTTCCTCCTTCCTGTAGGGAAAGGTGCTTTGTGACAGCCTGTGCCAGGTTATGTTCTTCACCTACATGAACCATGGCCTATTGCTGTAAGACCCTTCTTCAGTTGTTGTTTGTAATATTACCTTAGCTGAGGACTATTGTGGGCCAAATTGCTCTGGGCCAGAGCTGGCTGCTCCCCTCCGTTGTCTTTCATTAATACTTGGAATATTTAGGGTTCATGCATTGGTAGAGTAGATCAGGGAGAAACCTGGTTTCCTCACAGGGTGAACATGCAAGATGGTCTCAGAGGAGGTCTGGCCATGCTGAGAGACAACTGGGGGAAGGTGTGACATAATGGTGGTGGTCAGATGGTACCAGGAACCAGCTAATTTTCAACAGTGTTTCCGGGCAGGTGCCTTGGCTACACCCCATTTCTGCCTTCTTTTTCTCATACTTAACACTTTGCTGACTTGCATTTCATCTCTGATTTCCTGGCGTTTGATTACCTTCACCTTTGTCACCTTTTTGCATCACCTGTCCCTCTGCACTGCTCCCTGTGCAGTATTCTCCTACATGGACCTGCACATGTGTTATGAGGTGCACATACATACTTAAGTAGTCCTGGAACACCTGCTACTCTTTTTATTGAATTTTACTTGGAATAAGACATAACCAACCTTCTGCATAGCTTGCCCTTGTCATCAGCAGACCAGCCCTGCTGAGCACTGTTATTAGAAGATTGAGTTGGAGATGATTCTTCTGTTCCACGTGGTCCTTGCCATGTGTGTGTCATGTTTCTAGTGAGGTCTTCCCTGTTTTGTGACCTTCAGAGGCCCAGTTCTTCACAGCAGATTCTTATTAATCTTTCTTGCACATCTCTTACTTTCAGTCAATTGCATAGAACCCATATGTGCAAAACACTTTAGCAATGGACTTCCCCCTGTCCCCACAAACAGTTCCTCCTCCATTCTTTCTTTTCAGGTTGTTGGCATAAAACATACGATGAGGAGGTCTGTCCTGAGCAGAGCTTATCTGTACAAGGAGTGTCACAGGTCAGGGCTTCTATGACAGCTTCAGCAACCCGGAGGACTCATCTGTGTAAGCGGTGTGTCTCAGAGTTCAAAGCTATTCTGCACCTGACTGAGTCACAGGCAGCAGACTTTGAGCAGAAAGCCTTCTTCAGTGACGCATGTGTGAGAGACTTCTGTTTCAGTGCAAATCCTCCCCAACAACAGAGGGAAGCCAATGGAGAGAAGCCCTGGAAAGGAGCTGTGGACAGGGCCTCGTTTGTGACCAACTTCAGCTTCTACTTATCAGAGATGCCTTCTACCAGTGGGGAGGTTGGGGAAGACTTCCCAGCCATCTCAGAGCTTCTCCAGATCCAGGCCCCTCTCAACACTGAGGAGCCACACAGTGGCAGGGAGATTTCACAGGAATATCTTGGTGGGAAAAGTCCTCAATATACTTGTAACTGTGAAAAATTTGGCAGCCACAACCAGAAAGTTGTTCAGCATCAGGGTGCCTGCTCTGGAGAAGTGAAATATGGGTGTGACAAATGTGGGAAAGTGTTTAGAGGAAGCTTGAACCTCATTCGACCTGGAAGAAGTCACACTGGAGAAAAGCCCACTGAGTGTGCAGATTGGGGCAAGTCCTTTGGACAAAGGTCCAACCTCATTTCACAACACAGAGTTCGCACTGGAGAAAAGCCATATGAGTGCAGTGATTGTGGAAAGTCCTTCAGGCGAAGCTCTCACCTCACTGAACACCACCATATTCACACTGGAGAAAAACCCTATGAGTGTACTGATTGTGGGAAATCTTTTAGGAGCACTAATTCTCTCCTTAACCACAAGAGAGTTCACACTGGAGAAAAACCATATGAGTGTGCTGATTGTCGGAAGTCTTTCAGGAGAAGCTATTACCTTTCTGAACACAAGAGAATTCACACTGGTGTAAAACCTTTTGAATGTGGTGATTGTGGGAAGTTCTTTGGACGAAAGTCTACCCTCATTCAACACCACAGAGTGCATAGTGGAGAAAAGCCATATGAGTGTAGTGATTGTGGGAAGTTCTTTAGACGAAAGTCTAACCTTATTGAACACCACAGAGTTCATGCCGGAGAAAAGCCTTTTGAGTGCAGTGATTGTGGAAAGTCCTTTAGAGAAAGACGTTCGCTCATGGACCACCACAGAAGTCACACTGGAGTAAAGCCTCATGAGTGTACTAAATGTGGGAAATGTTTTTGCAGCAAACGTAGCCTTGTTAGACATCTGAGAGTTCACATGTGAGAAAAGCCTTAAATGTGCAGGGGATGTTTTATCTTTCTCACGCTACAACACTGAAGGAGACTTAAATCCACTTACCTGAATGTAAACCCCTCTTATCTGAACATACACTGTGCGAAATTCCTTATAAGTTTGAGGTACAAGTGCGGCTTGAAGGAGCTGCATTGCACATGCTAACTTCCGAGGACTCCACCTCATTGATGTCACTGCGAGTATTTGTGGCTGAAGTGACCTCCCCACCACCTGGCTCACCTGAACAGTGTGCATCAGTCACCACCCCTGGTGCTCAGGGAAAGGAATTCTGTGTTCTCCCTTGTGCTTAAGTGAATACTCTGAGCTCTTGGCAGGATCTTCATTCCTTTCTCTCTGACTAGAGAATTGACTTGACCCAGGATTCGTCCAGAGCCCCCGTCCTCAGCTAAGAAGTGCTGCCTCTTTCAGGGACATTGTGGGTCTCACATTATGCTGTGATGAAGTGTTTCAGGCTCCAGTTCACCAACCTGCAAACCACTTGCTGTCCTCTGCTCTGGTTTATGATCTTTTGTAAAGGTGTTTTTTCTTGTGTACCTCTAATTTTCTTGGTTGTTTTAATTCCCTGGGATGATTGAAAGAAAGTAGTGTTCTGTCAGAATGGAGAGGTGAACAGATATGGTGGGGTCCCAAACCTTTTGTGCTTTGGAGAGCACTGCATGATTTCAGATCAGCAGTCTTTGTCCAGTATTGGCTTATTTTGCATTGATGACCAAGGCCCTGACAGAAAGTCTGCATGAGTTTGTGGTTCTAATTTGCAGCTGGTGCCTCTGTTATTGGTGATGTCATGGTCACCCAGAAAAGGAGGCCTTTGTTGTGCTGCTGTGAACAATATGAATTGTATTCTCTGTTCTCAGCATTTATTACACAACTCTCAGCAATGTTTCAGGGATTCTTACCCACATACTGTAAAGCAGCCATGTGCCATAATGTATAAAATTTCATAGGCTGGTGTCATTTGCTGTAAGACTGAGGTTTAGATTGAACCACAATTAGGAGAGAAACACTGTGTTCATAGTACGTGGGAAAGACTGGAGTAAATTAGATGAAAGTGCCTCTTCTCAGCGTTATCCACAAATGGTCGTGGGCTGTGGCTTGTGTGATCTCTGTGTACAGACGTTCTCAGGACCTGCATCACTGTCTCCTGTGGCTGAAATAATTGGCAGGAAAAAGAATGTAATGGTTGTTTGGATTCCCCTCGCCCATCTAGGGTGTTCACCTCAGGGTTTGCTCAGCAGGCAAGACCTCAGAGCTAGAGGCAGGATAAGCCTGTAATCAGTACCACAATGCGTCTTCTGTGATTCCTGTTGGTTCAGATGGCAATAGTCTTCACTGCTTGATAATATTTGTTGCCACTGAGGCAAGGCCAATCCTCTCAGGAAATTAGGAAAGAGATGGTAGAGCCCATATAGGGTTGACATTTTAATTTTCTAACAAGACAGGGATATCTAGGTCTTTATTTGAAAGTATTTTAAGGCTTTATTTCATATCTTTATAACTGAAATGTAACAACATGCACTTTTCTCATGTGTACTATTTTGTGAGCTTGGACACAGGGATCAAGCTGTAAACCCATCACTTGTGAAATAAACTTATCTCTCACCCATATACAGGTTATGGCAAAAGTAGGCTTATTAATGTGCGCAAAACTGAGTCTAGTCTCTTTTTTTAAGAGGAAGTATTTTATATATCTTTAAAATAATATATTGACTTTCTAGAAAGAGAGGGAGGGCGACAGAGAATGAGAAATGGCGATATGGAAAAGATGCAGCTAAGTGCGAAGACACAGGAAGTTTCTTGTATTTATACCTTTCGCGCTCTTTGCAGATTTTACAAAGAGCTCTGTGTGCATTATTGTTACGGACAGTTTGTAATCTTTTTAAAAATATATATTTTATTGATTTTTTACAGAGAGGAAGGGAGAGGGAAAGAGAATTAGAAACATCGATGAAAGAGAAACAGATCAGCTGCCTCCTGCACACTCCCTACTGCGGATGTGCCCGCAACCAAGGTACATGTCCTTAACCAGAATCAAACCCGGGACCCCTCAGTCCGCAAGCTGACGCTCTATCCACTGAGCCAAACCGGCCAGAGCCAGTTTGTAATCTTGGATACATAAAGAACAAACATTTGGCATAAGAATATGGGAATTATTATCAGTAATTGTCCATTGCGTTAAATGGCTAGCTTGAAAGGTCACACAGCTAAGTTTTTATCTTTTTCTATTATTTAAACTAAAACAGTTTTTTTATAGAATAAGAGACTAAAAATGCAGAGTTTACAGAAAAAGGTACTATAACAATAGCAGAGAATTTCAAACAGCAGTTTTTTATACAAGATGGATGTTACTATGCTTCATTCCCCCACTGGTTTTATGTAAATGAGTCAAATCATTGACTCTTGGGGGTTGTTAACATTGTTAACCTACTCAGCTTTGAGGTTTCCTTTACTAAGTCCTATAAAGAGAATTAATAATATGGTGCATGTGAAAGTTTTATCTTTAGAGAATCCTTCTGCCTGGGTTGCCTTAAGCCACGTTGGGATCCCGTCGACCTTGACTGCCCTGGGGGTGGTCAGGATGACGGTATGTGGGCCCCCTCTAGGTAGGAGTCAGTCCTTGGGTGGTAAATATTTTACCCAAATGGAGTCCACATGGCCTCAAAGGGGGCTCTGCTTTAGGAAGGACTGCATGTTGTCTGACTCGTGCTCCCGCTCCCCTGGCCGTGTTGTTAGACATTAGAAATGTGGTTTCTCCAGGGAAAGCTCAGTTCCTCGTTCCCCATGAGCTGTGCCCACTCCCGTGTCCCAGGCTATGATGGATCCCTCAGAAACAGCTGCTGCCAGGGGAAAGTTATCTTTATCACTCAAGGACTAACCAAAGTTAAAAAAATAAAGATGATTTTATTCAGAAATCATTGGATTTTTATGCTTAAATGAAAGCAAGGTTGGGCCTTAGCTGGTTAGGCTCAGTGGATAGAGCATCGACCGGACTGAATGGTCCCAGGCTCGATTCTGGTCAAGGGCACATGTCCAGGTTGCGGGCTCCATCCCCAGTGTGGGGTGTGCAGGAGGCAGCCGAACCATGATTCTCTCTCATCATTGATGTTTCTGTCTCTCTCCCTCTCCCTTTCTCTCTGAAGTCAATAAAAATGAATTAAATAAAATAAAAGCAAGGCTGGGATCAGGACAGTGGCACTAATAGTGTGGGATTTTCCTGAGATCTGTGATCCTGATTATTAGCCTCTTGGTTTTAAGAAGACAGACTTCCCCAGAATTCAGTTGATTCTGATAACTGTTCCACAGAGATTTCTCTGGATTTAACAGTATGTTCTTGAAAACTCAACCCTTTAGTTCTTTTTTAAATGTTTAATCCTCATCTGAGGATATGTTTTTTGCTTTGAGAGAGAGGGGAAGGGAGAGACACAGAGAACATTCAGTAACTGTTAGCTCCATAGCTGCACAATGTGTAGTGACTACAGATATTCAGACAATGTAGGCAATGTCAACCTGTTGGCCCCTGTATCCTTTCAAATAGTACTTTTAAAGGAATAGGATAGGATCATATATATTCTTTCATAGCCTTATTTTTCTCTTAATAATGTGCTATTTCTGTATTAAAAATAAAAACTCTGGCCCTTACCCGTTTGGGTCAGTGGATAGAGCGTTGGCTTACAGACTGAAGGGTCCCAGGTTCAATTTCAGTCAGGGCATGTACCTTGGTTGCGGGCACATCCCCAGTAGGAGGCAGCTGATCGATGTTTCTAACTCTCTTTCTCTCTGTAAAAAATGAATAAAATATATTTAAAAATAATAATAATAAAAACTCTGAAGGCTGGAGTGGTTCAGTTGTTTGAGTGTCCTCTCACGTACAGAAAGGTTGCAGTTCAATTCCTGGTGAGGCCACAAGACAGGCTTCTGACTGGATGCCCAGAAGGTGGGTAAGGGAGAACAGGAGGCACCCCACCTGTGTTTTTCTCTCTCCCTCTCATTTTGCTCTCTCTCTAAAAATAAAAATTTTAAAGATAACTATATATCCATTTAGATGTGTGGTCTTCAGGAATAATTGACATAATACTTTTCACCTCAGGGAGCATTCTGAGCTTCATGGAATCTGAAATAATATCTCCACAGCCATTTGGGCACCCCAACACCAATATTGTCAATGGACAGTCAGTGACTGGGATCTTATAGCCACCTGCAAAGCCTGAAAAATTACATTACCCAAAGGGCACTGCGCCTAATGATGGCTGCGTTTAGCCAATGAAAGCCCAGGAGAGGTGCATTATCCTGGTGTTCATTGGTTTGGGCGTGATTCCCAGATTAGTTCTCCTGGTGGTCATATTTACCGCTTCGTTCTATCAACACTAGAGGCCCGGTGCACGAAATTCGTGCACAGGGGGTGGGGGTGTCCCTCAGCCCAGTCTGCACCCTCTCCAATCTGCGACCCCTTGAGGGATGTCTGACCGCCCATTTAGGCCCGATCCCGGTAGGCGGTCGGACATCCCTCTCACAATCCAGGACTGCTGGCTCCCAGCTGCTTGCCTGATTGCCCCTAACCGCTTCTGCCTGCCAGCCCGATCACCCCCTAACCACTCCCTTGCCAGCCTGATCAACGCCTAACTGCTCCCTGCTGGCCCGATTGCCCCTAACTGCCCTCCCCTCCTGGCCTGGTTACCCCTAACTGCCCTCCCCTGCCAGCCCGGTCGCCCCTAACTGTCATCCTCTGCAGGCCTGCTTGCCCCCGCTGCCCTCCCCTGCTGGCCCAGTCACCCCCAACTGCCCTCCTCTGTAGGCCTGGTTGCCCCCAACTGCCCTCCCCTGTAGGCCCAGTCACCCCTAACTGCCCTCCCCTGCCGGCCTGGTTGCCCCTAACTATCCTCCCCTGCTGGCCCAGTCGCCCCTAACTGTCCTCCCTTGCAGGCCTGGTTGTCCCCAACTGTCCTCCCCTGCTGGCCTGGGTCCGCCCCTCCCGCCCCCCGCAACTGTCCTCTCCTGCTGTCCTGATCACCCACAACTGCCCTCCCCTGCCGGCCATCTTGTGTGTTGGAGTCATGGTTAATTTGCATATTACTCTTTTATTAGATAGGATAGTCTGAGGCTCTAGCAGGCAGCATCACGACTAGGACAAGCCAGCAGAGGCAGCATCGCCCTGTGCAGGGTGTGTCTGAGGCTTGTTGACCTGCAACAGGCAGGAGGTCTCCATGCTTCACAGACTCCTCTCTGCTTACTGAGTTCAACTCAGCCTCATCCCATTTACCCTCCATCCTATGGTGCTGGCGTCTGTCAGGTCCTGCAGCTCGAGTCCCAGCATCCAGAACAGAGAGTAGCTTGTAGATGACACAGAATGTGATGGGTGAAAGAGGGCGACGGCTGCAATGCCACTCAGTAAGGACGTGGTGGTGTGGCTGAGCTGGGAGGCTTAGGGAAATCCAGGACTGTTTAGTGTCTAAAGGCAACAAAGAAGATGAGGCAAAGTTTTGTGTGAGGAATTTTACTTTCATCCTCAGGACGCTGGGGCCATGGATGGTTGTGAACAAAAGAGGGACATTGTCTGAGGCAGGGTTCTAAACATTTCCCCCAAATGCTGATAAGAACACATTAAAAGGGAGAGGATAGCAGTTAGGGTCAGGAAGGAGAAGTCCTTTGAAAGATAAGGAACTTGGCCAAAACCGGTTTGGCTCAGTGGATAGAGCGTTGGCCTGTGGACTGAAAGGTCCCAGGTTCGATTCCGGTCAAGGGCATGTACCTTGGTTGCGGGCACATCCCCAGTAGGGGGTGTGCAAGAGGCAGCTGATCGATGTTTCTCTCTCATCGATGTTTCTAACTCTCTATCCCTCTCCCTTCCTCTCTGTAAAAAATCAATAAAATATATTTTTTTAAAAAAAGGAAAGAAAGATAAGGAACTTGGCAAGAGTCTGCACTGAGGACCGAGCCCCGAGGGATGCGGGCATCACCCGGCCCGGGGCTGGGCCAGGGCCCTGAGCAGCCTGAGCCCTGGGTCCTGGCGGTGGGTGCCGGGCCCTCCACAGACCTTCAGTCCCACAGGTCCCTGCAGGTGCAGAGCCGCTCAGGGGGCTGGGCTGTGGGGCCTCTGAGGTTGTGGGGTCCCGGGTCTGTCCTGCCACTCTTTCAGCCCTGGGACCTGGCGACATAAAAACAGACACAAATCCCAGAACCCTAAATCCATGACGAGGGTTGTATGAAGTGGTCCATGTTTCTGGCAAACAGTGGAATGAGATGTGGGAGGTCCTTCCAGGCATAGGTTCCGGAAGTGGCAGGGGCTTGGAGTGAAGACAGCTGGTTCAGGAACCTGCAGGAATGCTTTTCCTTTCATGGGAACAGGTCATAATGGGAGAGGAGTCAGGTCTAGAGGAGCTTTGTGACAACATGGTTGTCTGTCTGCAGGTGATGGGGGCAATGGGAGGTTTGGAGAAATGGAGGCAGGTGATCTGACTCAGGTCTCATTAGACTCCCTGTGGCTGCCGCATGGAGAACAATATGGGTGAGAGGGAGGTGGTGTGGGTAGTCCGGGAGAATGTGATGGTAACTGGCCCATGATGGTGGCCGTGGAGATGGAATACACAGTTGGATCCTAGATTGGTATTTTAGGTGTGGCCACCGGGATTTTCTAATTTTGAGGTAGAGAGAGAGAGAGAGGGGGGGGGGGGTAAGAGTCAGAGATGAGATGAAGGTTTGTATTTAGCATCTGGAGATATGGAAGCACTATCATCTGGCATGAAGAAATTCATAGTGGGAGTGTTTGTGATCATTGCAGATAAACACAAACAAACATTTATTTTGGCCTGTTAGGGTATGACATATTTCAGAGAGCAGTTAAAGAGCATCCGGAACTCTGAGGAGTTGTTCAAGAGGAAGACTACTCAAAAGGAGTGAGGACTGCGTGGACCAGAGAGGAGTCGGAGATCATCGTTTTATTTTAATTGGAGGCCCAAGCGCAATTGAAACAAGTTGAGATTGGGGCTGACGCATATTTATTTACTTCTTAAACACTCACCAGGGATTTTTGTGTGACCCTGGATGTGGCCTGGGGTGTCGCACTCAGTCTGGTTGATGTGCCTCGGGGCATGAGTGGCCATCTGTGAGACTCGCTGGGCATGGGGTAGAGCGCCATCGGCCATGAGACTTGAGGGCTGTGACTGGTGATGGGAGATCACGTGTGGCCGGGTGGAGGAGGGCTCTGCCTATCTAAGACGTTATCTGGTTCCCAATAGGTGAGGCTGAAGGAAAACACAATCATGGGCCGAGGGCCTTCAGAGCAGGACCGAGGCTGTGCCTTGGGTGTGGGCTATCAGAATTGGGATAGAGCTTCATCCAGTCTGAATTTGCAAAGCATTCTCTGCACCACACATGCTGACTAATGACTGGGACCAAGGAGATGACTAGGGGGCTGTGGATGCGGGAGTGCAGGTGTGAGGGAGGTGTGGGAGGAAGGGTGATGTGCCCTTGGAGAGGGCGTGTGAATTCATGGCCGCAGGACACTAGCTGTTGCAATAAGGGTGAATAAGGAAGGAGTGAGTGAGTCCATTTTTGGTGGTTACTGGATGATGATATAGAATATGATATGATGATATGATATGATATGATATGATATGATATGATATGATATGGGGAATTTTAATGTAATTGTCTGAAAATAGGGGTGTTGTGGTGCTACCTGCCAGGTCCAGAGCTTAGGTGACATATAGATGCACGCCTTCCTGTTGTTGTCGAGGACTGATACATTGATCACTGGGAATGCGCTCGCGTATATTGGTGTCACCTGGGCTTGAGTATTTCTAGTGGAACGGGGAAGGGAGATAGAGAGAGAGAGAGAGAGAGAGAGAGAGAGAGAGAGAGAGAGAGAGAGAGAAATACGTTACAGAGGCTGTGAACTAGACATTTGGAAGAGAAGGTGATGAGGAAATAAATAAAGTGTTCTCGCTACGGCACATTTGTGTTCCCTTTGAAGATGCGCCCCGGAAACGCAGCTGTGGGAGAGAAGTGTGGTTCAAAGAATCATGCTGAGCAGGTGGTGCCGAGTGATGGCCTCAGCACCCTGGTATGGGAGTCAGAGGGGAAGCATGATGCCATGGCTTTTCATGTCTCTGAGGGAGAATCGGTGGTAACAAGGGTATTGCCTGACAAAATAAGTGATAAATCACTCACATTTTCTTTATGGCCATCCACTCTCTCTACCCTATGTTGGTGACACCCACTGAATTGACAAGAGGCAGTGTGGCCGACATGTGAGGCCCAGAGCTCAGGTATCTTCTCTCTGCTCAGCTGCCTTTATTGTGGGAAGACACAGCATCAGTAGGAATATAAGGAGAGAGTGACTTTGATGGGCTCAAGACCTGGTGTCTTGTCTGATGAAGGGTAAAGGGAGCCAATGGATGTGGAGGGTGGGGAGTATGAAGAACTTGAAATCCCAAGACAGAATCTAATCATGGACTGACCTGTCCCCATTACGACAGGATATGGACTTTGAGGACGTGGCCATCGCCTTCTCCCAGGAGGAGTGGGGGCTCCTTGATGAGGCTCAGAGACTTCTGTACTGCGAGGTGATGCTGGAAGTGTTTGCACTGGTCTCATCTGTAGGTAAGACCTTCGTGTTTCTCCCAGTGTCCTGAGGTGATGTCTACTCTTCCTTTATTCCCCAAACGTAGCTTTCTCTCTCCCACAGCCAGACCATGGGCTCTGCTAATTTCCCCCACTGTCCTGTCAAATGGGCTGTGGCTGCCAGGGGTGAGCTGTGTGGGGAGTCCTGAGCTATGGGCTCCCCAAGCATCCCTCACACCCATTGCCGTAGAAAGCGCAGGAAGTGTCTGGGAGTCAGGAGTCTCAAAATGAGCTTAATGGGACCCACTTTGAACTTTCTTTTCCTGGGAGGGTGTCTATGTCCACAAGGCCTCCACTTCTGCACCATTCCCTCAGGTAAGGCTCTTTGTGGCTGCCTGTGCAGGTTATGGTCTTTACTTACATGAACCATATCTGTACTTGGAAGATCTTACCTTTATTGTTGTTTGTAATATTTCCTTCCCTGAATACTATTGCAATCCGAATTGCTCTCGGTTAGTGCAGGCTGCTCAGCTCTTTGGTCTTTCATGAATACTCTGGATATTTAGGTTGTATGTATTTATAGAGTAGAAGGTGCATGGAGAACCCTGTATTTTTTCGCAGGGTGAACTGGCAAGATGGTCTCTGATGAGGCCTGGTCCTACTGAGTGGAAACTGGGGGAAGGTATCACATCAGGGCTTTTTTCAGATCATACCAGGAATCTGCTTGTGTCCAACCATATTGAGGTGGAGGTGCATTTGTCCATTCCTTATTTCTACATTTTCTTTGCCATAATTGACATTTTATGAGTGATCCTTTAATCTGTGACTTCCTGGCTTTTGGCTACCTTCACCTTGGTCACCTTTTTGCATCACTATCCCTCTGTGCTGCGCCCTCTGCAGTACTCTTCTACATGGACCTGCACATGTGTTATGAGATGCACATGCATGCTTAAGTAGTCCTCGAACACCTGCTACTGAATTTTACTTGGAATAAGACATAACAACCTCTGCCCAGCTGGCCCATGTCACCAGCAGACAAGCCCTGCTGAGCACTGTTAGCAGAAGGAGCTGATGATCCTGCTTCGATTCCATGTGGTGCTTGCCACGTGTGTGTCGTATTTCTGCGTAGGCTTTCCTTGTTTTGTGATATTCAGAGCCCCAGAACTTCAAGGAGCCTTTTACAAATCCGTCCAACACATCTTATTTTCCGACAATTGCGTGGAACACATGTATGATGTGCAACATATTTTTGTAATGGAACTTCCCCCATCACTGTAGTCAAAATTCATTTCCTCACCATTTCTCTTTTTCCAGGTTGTTGGCATAAAACGGATGAGGAGGCCTGTTCTGAGCAGACTGTGTCTGTACAAAGGGAGTCACAGGTCAGGGCTTCTAAGACAGCTCCAGCAACCCAGAGGACCCATCTCTGCGGGAGGTGTTTCTCTGTGTTCAAAGACATTCTGCACCTGACTGAGTCACAGGCAGCAGACTTTGAGCAGAAAGCCTTCTTCAGTGATGCTTATTTGAGAGACTTCTGTTTCAGTGAAAACCCTCCTCAGCAACAGAGGGAAGCCAGTGGAGAGAAGCCCTGGAAAGAAGCTGTGGACAGGGCCTTGTTTGTGACCAACTTCAGCTTCTCCTTATCAGGGCTGCCTTCAACCAGTAGGGAGGTTGGGGAAGACTTCCCAGCCGCCTCAGAGCTTCTCCAGCACCAGGCCCTTCACAACACTGAGGAGCCACACAGTGGCAGGGAGATTTCCCAGAAACTTCTCAGTGGAAAACGTCATCACCAGTGGGGTGAATATGAAAACGCTGCCGGCCACAACCAGAAAGTTGTTCCTCAGAGTGTCTGCTCTGGAGAAGGGAATTATGAGTGTAACAAATGTGGGAAAGTTTTTAGAGGAGTCTCTAAACTTATTCGACATAGGAAAGTTCACACTGGAGAAAAGCCATATGAGTGTAGTGAATGTGGGAAGTCCTTCAGTCATAGGAACAGCATCATAGAGCACCAGAGAGTTCACAAAGGAGAAAAACCTTATAAGTGTAGTGAATGTGGAAAGTCCTTCAGACAAAGTTCTCACCTCACTGTACACCAGAGAGTTCACACAGGAGAAAAACCTTATGAGTGTAGTGAATGTGGAAAGTCCTTCAGACAAAGGAGTTCCTTCACTGAACACCAGAGAGTTCACACAGGAGAAAAACCTTATGAGTGTAATGAATGTGGGAAATCCTTCAGTCATAGGCGTTGCTTCACTGAACACCAGAGAGTTCACACAGGAGAAAAACCTTATGAGTGTAGTGAATGTGGAAAGTCCTTCAGACAAAGGAGTGCCTTCACTGAACACCAGAGAGTTCACACAGGAGAAAAACCTTATGAGTGTAGTGAATGTGGAAAGTCCTTCAGACAAAGGCGTCCTCTCACTGAACATCAGAGAGTTCACACAGGAGAAAAGCCTTATGAGTGTAGTGAATGTGGAAAGTCCTTCAGACAAAGGTGTCACCTCACTGAACACCAGAGAGTTCACTCTGGAGAAAAACCTTATAAGTGCAGTGAATGTGGGAAATCTTTTAGAAGCAGTAGTCACCTTTTTTACCACAAGATAGTTCACACAGGAGAAAGGCCTCATGCGTGTAATGAATGTGGGAAATCTTTTCGCAGCAAACCTAGCCTCCTCAGACACCTGATTGTTCACAGTGGAGAAAAGCTTTAAATGTGCACCAAATACTTTCTTTTTCTCATTGACAATAACAACACTGAAGAGGTCTCTTTGATACACATTTAACTCAATATAAACCCATTTTATCACAACATACACTCTGCTAGATTCCTCATAAAGTTTCAAGCACAAGTGGTGCTTTAAATAACTGCATTGCCCTTGCTAAGCTGCTCAGGCCTACTCCCCGATGGATATCACTGGGAGTATTTCTGGCTGAGGCGATTTCACCTCCACCACCTGGCTCACCTGAACAGTGTGCGTCAGTCAGTCACAACCCCTGCGTGGTCAGGGAGAACGCATGCTGTGTTCTCACTTCTGCCTGAGGAAACTGGGATTACTCCCAGCTCTTGGCAGGATCTTCATTCCTTTCTGACTAGGAAATGGGAGTTGATGGAGGGTTCACCCAGCACACCCGTCCTCAGCTAAGGAGAGCTCCCTCTTTCGGGCACATCATGGTTCTCACATTATGCTGTGATGAAGTGTTTCAGGTTCCAATTCACCAACCTGCAAACCCATTTAATTTTCTAACACGCCTCTGGATTATGACCTTGTCGTGAAGGTGTTTTTGCTCATGTGCCTTTCATTTTGTTGGTCCCATTCATTGCCTGGCTTGATTCGAAAGCACGGTTGGGATCTGTCAGCATGTACAGGTGAACAAATATTGTGGGAATCCCACCCGTGCTGTGCTTCAGAAGGCCAAGCACGGAGTCAGAACATCACTTTGTCCACTATTCACGTTTAATGCAGTGCTGCCCGAGACCTCGAACGGATGACCGCATGACATTGTGGATCTCATTCGCAGCCTGGTGTCTCCTATGATTGAGGTCCAAGGTCATCCTAAAGGTGAGGGCGGGGGGCTTTGTTGTCCTCTGTGAACAATGTGAATTATATTCTCTGTTCACAGTAGGTATTGCATACCGCCAAGGTGCCCTGTGCCGTTAGGAAGGACATTTCCTAGGCTGGTGTCGCTTGTATTAAGACTCTGAGGGTTAGGTTGAATGACAACTGGGCCAGAAACCCTGTATTCCTAGTGAGTGGGAAAGGGTGCAGTGAACTAAGTGAATAGCGCCTCTTCTGAACGTTACCCACAAACGATCGAGGACGCGTGACTTGTGTGGTCATTGTGTACAGGCGTTCTCAGTTCCGCCATCACTGCTTCCTGTGGCTGACGTCATTTCTAGAGAAAACAGTCTAAAGATCTGTGTCCTCTGGCCCCTCTAGGGTGTTCACCTCAAGGTCTGCTCAACAGGCAGGACCTCGAAACTAGAGGAAGGATGAGCCTGTGGTCAGTCCCAGGATGTGGCTCTGTGACCCCGTCAGCATTCCTGTTGGTTCCGATGGCCATGGTCTTCCCTGATCACCAACATTTGCTGCCACTGAGGCAAGCCTGGTGCTCCCAGGAAATTAGGAGAGATGGTGGAGCCCATACAGGGTTGACATTTTAATTTTCTCACAAGACAGGGATATCTAGGTCTTTATTTGGAAGCACATTTTAAGGTTTGATTTAGGTATATTTACAACTGACATGCAACAAAATGCACTTTTCTAATGTGTACTATTTGGTGAGCTGGGACATTTGGATCAAGCTCTAAAATGGTCACATGTGAAATAAACTTATCTCTCTCCCATATACAGGTTAGGGCAAAACCAGGCATATAGATGTGAATATGCAAAACAGAGTTTACTCTATTTTTCTAAATAAGTATTTTATATATTTTAAAATATTTTAACAGATTTTCACAAAGAGGAGGAAAGAGAGAGAGAGAAAGAGAGAGAGAGGGGAAGCATGAAATGGTGATATTAGAAAAAAAACATCAAAACACCTGCCCCCTGAGCTGGAATGGAACCTTTCCATGTGGGGCAAGGGGTGTGCCCAACCCACTGAGGCACATTGGCCAGGGAAGAGTTTATTCCTGTATTTTTATTTTTAAATTATTGCAGTTATTTCCCTACCCACCGTTCTAAACCTACCTTTGCCACACCCTGTATTTACCGCCTGCCCTTTTGTCTCTCTGCCTCCCCAGCCCTAACTGCAGTCATTGATTTTCCTTCCTTTACAAGATTAGTTCATATGTTTCATTGTTTCATAAGTACTACAAGGAGTATACTCTTTAACAAATACTGCTTTCTTTCATGCTCCAGTTATTTTGAGATTCAACACGAATGCTTATGTGAATAGTTAATTTTTTTTTTATAGCAAAAGGTGGAGATTTATTGAAAAACAAGGACAGACTCCCATGTGGGGAGAGGGAAGAGTCCCACAGAACGGACTGCCACCTGGGGAGGGGGAGAAGGCCCCCAATAGTTATTATTTTTTGTTGCTGTGTCATACTGTGTCCTGGGAATAAACACTTTATCTACTGACCTGTCTGTGGTTTTAGTTATTTCCAGGTTCGGGTACTAAAATAAATCTGCTGGGAATATTGCCTTCAGTTTTTTATATGGATGTATATTGTACTTATCGAACTGATGCAGTGTAGGTGAATGTTTTACCTGTAAATACATCAGGAACTGTGATCGGAAATGGTCATTCCTTTGCTTTCCCACCCCACCCACAGGAATGAAAATTCTAGTTTTTCCACAACCCTACCAGCACATGTGATGTTTAATCTGTTTAATAGTAGGCCAATAAATGAGTATAGTGTTAACTTACTTTGGTTTAATTCCATTTCCCTAATAAATTTTTATGGTGAACTTTATTTTCCCCATGCAATTATTTACACTGTCTTTATCTCTTTTGTTGAAAACTCTGGTCAGAATCTGTTGCCAGTTTAAAAAATGAATTTATTATTTTAACCAATAAGAGTTTAGTGCAGCAACTAAGACATATGTTTTCATTTCACGCATTGTTCAAGGAATCAACTGACTTCTTTGCAATTTTGAACTATATGTATTGAATACTGAAAACAAAATTGTTTTTCACAAATTTAATCCTAAGTGAAATTAAAATTTTACTTACAAGTTTTTTTGTGGTTTTTAAAAATATTTTATTGATTTTTACAGGGAGGAAGGGAAAGGGATAGAGAGCTAGAAACATCGATGAAAGAAACATCGACCAGCTGCCTCCTGCACACCCCCCACTGGGGATGAGCCCGCAACCAAGGTACATGCCCCTGACCGGAATCGAACCTGGGACCTTCAGTCCGCAGGCTGACGTTCTATCCAGTGAGCCAAACCGGTTTCGGCATTTACTTATAAGTTAATCTGTATTGCTACATTCGTCTCCATTCTTTTCTAAGTCTAAGAATTCAATTGTACATTAAGTGAAGTTAAGTTTTGTAGTATTTGTCAATTTCCCTGATATCAATACTTTCATAAATAATGCCAAAATGATGACATTGACCATGGGTCTGCGAACATATTTCAGTAGCAAATCATTTTATTTTGAACACACTGATACAGCAGCAGCTCAAGAACTTTCATAATAAAAAAGTAAAATAGCCAAAACCGGTTTGGCTCAGTGGATAGAGCGTCGGCCTGCGGACTGAAAGGTCCCAGGTTCGATTCCGGTCAAGGGCATGTATCTTGGTTGCGGGCACATCTCCAGTGGGGGTTGTGCAAGAGGCAGCTGATCGATGTTTCTCTCTCATCGATGTTTCTCTCTATCCCTCTCTCTTCCTCTCTGTGAAAAATCAATAAAATATTTTTTAAAAAAGTAAAATAATTGGGGAGTAGAAAGTTTTAAACATTTTAAAAACTTTGGTTTAAGTATAGTTGATTTAAAACATACATTAAAAATGTTTTTAGCCCTAACCAGTTTAGCTCAGTGGATAGAGCATTGGCCTGTGGACTGAAAGGTTCCAGGTAGGATTCTGGTCAAGGGCATGTACCTTGGTTTCGGGCACATCCCCAGTAGGAGGTTTGCAGGAGGCAGCTGATCAATGTTTCTCTCTCATCGATGTTTCTAACTTTCTATCCCTTTCCCTTCCTCTCTGTGGAAAATCAATAAAATATATTTTAGAAAAAGAAAAAAAAGTGGTTTGCAAGTAGAAAAACACTCTGGAAATAAGTAACTTTTTAAAAAAATGTTTTGATTTCAGAGAGAGATGAAGAGGGAAAGAGATAGAAATATGAGTGATGAGAGAGAATCACCGATGAGCTGTCTTTGTATGCCCCACAATGGGCACCGAGCCCACAGCCTAGGCATGTGTCCTGACCAGACATGGAATTGTGACCTCTAGGTTTACAGGCAGATGTTCAACCAGTGAGGTACACCAGCTGGGCTCTCCTAAGCTTGTAAGGGTCCCCACCCGACCTGCAGCCAGTACAGCGCTGAGCAGCAGCAGCTCATCCCGGGCTGAGCCCCTGGACCTGCCCTCAAGGCCCCCTTATTTCTGATCGTCCAGGGAGCTGACCGCAGCCCCGCTTTGGCTCCCGTATTTCCCACATGTTCCTGGAGCCACAGGACCCCCACTCTGCTGTTGCTTGTTCTATCCTAGGGCCTACATTTCTTTTTATCTCCAGCTTCAATAAACGTGCCCTCAAAATCTTCTGAACTGTTGTGAAAACGTTTCTGCATGAAGTCAAGAACTCAAACACTACTGGCCAGCATAGTTATGCCTGGGACACCCTCTATACAGACAGACCAAGGCGTGGCTTTGCTTACAAGGGTTGGGAGAAAAAGTGATGGCCCACACTCACTTTGGTGTTGTTGAGTCAATTCAATCTTAGCAATATTCTTTTAAAAAAATGTTATTTATTTATTTTATGGAGAGAAGAGAGAGGGGGAGAGAGAAACATCAATGATGAGAATCATTGAGCATCTGCCTCCTACTGGGATGGAGCCCACAACCTGCGCATGTGCCCTGACCAGGAATCCAACCAGCTATGTCTTGATTCATGGGTCTGTGCCCAACCCCTGAGCCTTGCTGGCTGGGCACACTATTCCTTTTTATTTTTACTCTAGTACAGAGGTCCCTCATATCCCCCGTTCTACTCCCCCTCTACCCTGCCCCACACAGCTTCACCACATTCTTGTCTATGTCATTGGCTATGCAAATACATATATACATTTAAAAAATAATAAATATTTTTATTGATTTTAGAGGAGGGGAGAGGGAGACTTAAAAACATCAACTGCTGTTTTAGAGAGAGAATCACTGATTTGCTGCCTCCTGTACATCCACCCCCACCCCAACACACACACACAGTGGGAATTAAGCCCACAATGCACATATGTGTCTGACCAGGAATAGGACCGTGACCTCCTGGTTCATAGGTTGACAGACAACCATTGAGCCACACCAGTTGGGCTATATTATTCAAACATTTTTTTAAGTATGTATTTTTAAAAAATACATATTTTATTGATTTTTTACAGAGAGGAAGGGAGAGGGATAGAGAGCCAGAAACATCAATCAGCCGCCTTCTGCACACTCCCCACTGGGTATGTGCCTGCAACCAAGGCACATGCCCTTGACTGGAATCGAACCCGGGACTCCTGAGTCCTCAGGCCGACGCTCCATCCACTGAGCCAAACCGGCCAGGGCTGTATTTTTTATTGTTGATGGTGTTACAGATGTCTCCCGTCTCCCCTCTATAGATATTCTTTGGGGGATCTATTCCAGGCCTCCCCACCCCCTCCCTGGGCGATCCGTCAGTCTGTCCCAGTTAACTGGATCCTCTGGTCCCATCTCCTCCTTCCCCAGCGCCACTTGCGGTGCCACAGCACTTTCCTTCCCCAAGGTCAGGGGCTGGAATGCGAGCCCTCCGTTGGGCAGTTGAGAAAACTACATTACCCAGAAGGCAACGCGCCCGCTTCAGAGGCGGTAAGGGGCATTTTGATTCCTGCGCATCCGGTTAGGGCGGGACTTCCGGCGTCCTCCTGCTGGCGGACATTTTGCCTTCCGTTCACGGACTCGTGGGCTTCAGCTCCCGGGTGTTGAGTGGGAGGAGCCGTGGGAGGCAGTATCCCCGCGTCCGGGGGGTGTCTGAGGCTCGTTGAGCCCCAAGAAGCTGGGATTGGGGCGTCCGTGCCTCCCGCCTCCTCTCCGCGGACAGAGTTCCCTCAGCGTCACCCCATCGGCCCTCCCGCCTCGGGGCCGGCGCCGCTCAGCCCCGCAGCCCAGGCCGCAGCGCCCAGAGCAGTGAGTGCCCGTGGGGGGCGCAGGGGGAGGGGAGGGCGACGGGCTGCGGTGCCGCCGGGGAGGCCGTGGGGGCTGAGCCGGGAGGGGGAGCCAGGCCTGTGTGTGTCTAAAGGCGACAGAGAGGAGGAGCGGCGGCTCCGGGAGGAGGGTCACTTCCTCCTCAGGGGACGGGCTGGGGCTGTGAACACAGAGGGACGCGGCCTGAGATGCGGCTCTAACGTCCCCACAACTGCCCAGAGGAGGAGCCGACCACAGGGGAGAGGACAGCAGGGAGGGGGGGGGGTACCCTGTGACCACAGCCACCCAGCAGGAGGGCGCCCTGAGGACCCCCCTGAGGGGTGCAGGCCTCTCCTGGTCACGTGACCTCGGGCCTGAGCCCTGGGTCCTGGCGGTGGGTGCCGGGCCCTCCACAGACCTTCAGTTCCCACAGGTTCCTGCAGGTGCAGAGCCGCTCAGGGGGCTGGTCTGTGGGGCTGATGTCAGGGCGTCACACTATGGTGGCCTCTGAGGTAGGGGGGTCCTGGGACTGTCCAGCCCCTCTTCATGCCCTGGACCTGCAGACACTCAGCCCAGAGTCCTGAGGCCACGACTAGGTCTTAGGAAGTGGACCCTGGTTTTGGCAACAGTTGGATGAGATGTGAGGGGTCCTCCCAGGTTTAGGGACCAGAAAGTGCAAAGGCTTGTTGTGAAGACTGAGCTGGTTCAGGAATCAGCAGGTATCTCTTTTATTGATTTTTTTTTTTTTTTTTTTTACAGAGAGGAAGGGATAGGGCTAGATAGAAACACCGATGAGAGAGAAAGATCGATGAGCTGCCTCCTGCACACCTGCTACTCGGGATGTGCCCGCAACCAAGGTACATGCTCTTGACTGGAATAGAAACTGCGACCTTTCAGTCTGCAGGCCAACGCTCTATTCACTGAGCTAAACTGGTTAGGGCTCTTTTTAAAAAAAATACTTTTACTGATTTTAGATATAGAAAGGAGGGGAGACGGAGAAAAATAGAGAAACATCAGTGTGCAAGAAACAAGGATCAGTAGTCTCCTGCACGACACCTGATGGAGATCCAGCCGTCAATCCAGGCCTGTGACCTGACCAGGACTGTTACCTGCCACTTCTCAGTGCTTGGGAAGATGTGCAACCCATTGAGACACATGAGTCAGGGCTGTAGATCACTTTAATATAGGGATCCATGTTCAGGATGATAATGGTAGTAGCAGTTCACATGGACAGTGTGAGCTGAGGGCTGGTTTCCCGCTCGGGCCCCTGTTGGTAGGAGGTGGGTGTCACAACACAGCAAAGGGACAGAGTGGTCATGTAGAGTGTTGGGGAAAGATAATGGTTTCCCAGTGGCCAAGGCCTTTAAAAATATGAGTGGGGGTGAGATATATTGGAAGAGTAATTCCAACAAGATGAGAACACCACAATTTTGTTGTGACCCTTGGGGTGGCCTGGAGTGTTGCAGCCAGTCAGTGCATAGAGTGTCGGCCTGTGGACTGAAGGGTCCCAGGTTCTATTCCAGGCAAGGGCACAGGCCTGCGCTGTGGGCTCAATCTTCATTAGGGGGCATGCAGAAGGCAGCTGATCAATGATTCTCTCTCATCATTGATGTTTCTATCTACCTCTTCCTCTCCCTATCTGAAATTAAAAAATAAGAACTAATTAATTTTAAAAAATAAAGCAAATAGGATAGGATTGTGTATATTCTCTCATAGCCTGCTTTTTCTCTTAATAATGTAATATTTGTATGTTAAAAATAACAACCCTGACAGCTGGAGTGACAGAGTTGGTTGAGCATTGCCCCATGCACAGCAGGTTGCATAAGCCTGGTTTCCTGGCTGAATGTCCAGGGGTGGGTGGGAGGCAAGTAGGAGACAGCCAATCCGTTTGTCTCTCTCCTTGTCTTTTGCTCTCTCTCTAAAAGTCACATTAAAAGAAGTTTAAAATTGTAGTCTTCAGGAATAAGTTAAATAATACTTTTCACCTAAGGAGCATTCTGAGCTTCACAGAATGTGAAATGTGCAAATAACTGATCCATTGCAGACATCACTCCCCCAAAATCAGCCTCCAAAACCTAACGTGGTCATTTCCCAGTGCCTCTTGGGTTCGCAACCACCAATATTTGCAAAGGTCAGGGAGTAACTGGGATCCCAATTCCACCTGTGAGGCCTCAAACAATGTATTACCCAAAGGACCATGCGCCTAATGATGGCTGGGTTTAGCCAATGAAAGCCCAGAACAGGAGGCGCATTACCCACGTGTACATGGTTTAGGGCCGGGCTTTCAGCGTCTTTACCTGGTGGTCATTTTAACCTCTTTGCTCTGTTCACAGAGACAGGGGCTTCCGGTAGCCAGGTCTCCACTGGGACCAGGCGTCAGAGGCAGCATCCCGCTGTGAGGTGGTCTGAGGCTTGTTGAGCCACAATAGGCGGGACTGGGGCCTCCCTGCCTCCCAGACTCCTCTCTGCTTACAGAGTTCAACTCAGCGGTACCCCCATTTAACCCTCCAGCCTCAGGTGCGGGCCCCGGTCCGGTCCAGCAGCACAGGTTGCTGAGTCTGGAACAGTGAGTTGCTGTGGATGACAGAGGTGTGATGGGGAAAGAGTGTGACAGGCTGCAATTTCATTGTGTAAGGACTTGGTGGTGGGACTGAGCTGGGAGGATTCGAGAAACCTGGTCGTGTTTGTGTCTAAAGGCAACAAAGAAGATGAGGGAAAGTTTTGCCTGAGATATATATATATTTTTTAATATATATATTTTATTGATTTTTTACAGAGAGGAAGAGAGAGGGATAGAGAGCTAGAAACATCGATGAGAGAGAAACATCGACCAGCTGCCTCCTGCACACCCCCTACCGGGGATGTGCCCGCAACCAATGTACATGCCCTTGACCGGAATCGAACCTGGGACCTTTCAGTCTGCAGACCGACGCTCTATCCACCGAGCCAAACCGGTTTCGGCATGCCTGAGATATTTTACTCTCATTCTCAGGACGCTGGGGCCATCAATGGATGGGGGAAGGGGGTGGGGGGAGGTTCGTTGTCTGATGTAGGGTTCTAAATGTTTCCCAAAGCTGCACGGAGGAAGAACAGACTAGGAGAGAGAGGACAGCAGTTAGGGACAGGAAGGAGAAGTCCTATAAAAGATAATGAACCTGGCAAGAATTTGCACTGAGGACTGAGGCCTTGAGGGAATGCAGCTAACTCCAGGTTACCTGGCCTGGAGGCTGGGCGATAGTACTCAGCGGCCTGAGCCCATGGGTCCTGGCGGTGATTGCCAGGCTCTCAACAGACTTCTTTCTTTCCACAGGTTCCTGCAGATGCACAGTCGCTTAGGGGGACTGGTTTGTGGAGTTATTTCAGGGCCTCACTCTTGTGGCCCCTGAGATAGTGGGGTCCTGGGGCTGTCCACCTACTCTTCTCATCCTTGGACCTGGGGAAGTTGTAGAGACACCAAGCCCAGTATCCTAAGTCCAGGTCTAGGGTCATGTGAGTGGTCTCTGATTTTGGCAACTAGTGGAATTTGATATGAACGTCCCCTCCATGCATAGGTCCCAGAATGTGCAAAGGCTTGGAGTGAAGACTGAGCTCATTCAGGGAACAGCAGATGTCCATTTTTTAAAAATAGGAACTGGTAACAATGGGACAGGAGTCGGGGCTAGAAGAGCATTATGACAACTTGGGTGTCTCTTCTGCAGGTGAGGGGATCTTTGGGGTAATTGGAGCAGTAGAGGCGGATGATCCGACCCAGGTCTCATTAGAGGCCCTGTGGCTGCAGCATGATGAACAATATGGTGAGAGGGAGGTGGTGAAAAGTCTAGGATGGAAGCTGCTGTGATGTTGTTGGTGAGTGTGATGGTACCTGGCCCATGTGATGGTTGTGGATGTGGAAGAAGCAGTTGGATTTGGGATCAGTGTTTTAGGTGTGGCCACGTGGATATTCTAATTTGGAGGATGAGAGAGAGGTAAGAGTCAGATGACCTGAAGGGTTGAATTTAGCAGCTGAAGGAATGGAAGCACCATCTCCTGAGATGGAGAAATTCATAGTAGGAAAATGTATGTTCATTAGGAATATAAAATCTTTTATTTTTGTCGTCTAAGGATATGAGATACTTCTTAGAGGGGTTACAGAGCATCTGGAATTCTGAGGAGTAATTCAAGATGAAGACTACTTTAAAAAATAGTGAAGCTTGTATGGACCAGGGAGGAGTTCAACTTTTTTAATTAGGGAAGTAAAGGTAATTCAAACAAGCTTAGACTGGGACTGATAGATACTTGTTTTTGAACACTCAACAGGATTTTGTTGTGAGCCTTGGTGTGGCCTGGGGTGTTGTAGTCAGCCTGGTGGACTTGCTTATGGGCATGAGTGGTCATCGGAGAGACTCACTGAGCATGTGCTAGAGGGCCGTAGGCGATGGGACTTGAGTGATGAAGGCTGTTCCTGGTGAGTGTAGCTCCTATAGAGGTGGCTCTGGCTATCAGAGATCTGGTGCGGTTCTCAATAGGTGACGGTGAAGGGAAAACTTTCAGGGAGGGAGGCCTTCAGGCAGCACTCCAGGCTGCCTCTCTGAGTGTGGACTAAGAGTGGGGGCAGTACTTCATCCATCTGGATAATAAGAGATGGTGAATTTTAGGGCAATTCCAGAACAGAGGGTGTGTTGTGGTGCTACATTCCTGGTCCAGAGCTTCGGTGTCATATATGTGCACACCTGTCTATTGTTGAGGGCTGTCACAGTGATCAGTAGGAATGAGCTAGCATACATCAGGTCACCTGGGGTTGGAAATCTCCACTAGAGGGACAAGATAGAGGGTAAGAGAGAAATAGGTTACAGAGGAGGTGAACTATAATTTTGGAAAAGATGTTGATTAGGAAACCACCATCTGGTGATGGCATGTTTGTGTTATGTGTGACGTTGTGCCTCTGGGAAGAAGCTGTGTGAGGGAAGTGTGGTTCAAGAATTATGTGCAGCAGGTAGTGCACAGTGATGGCCTCAGCACCTTGGTTTTGGGGTTGGAAGGTGGAATGAAGTGTGAATCTATGGATTTTGGGTCTTGCAGGGACAATCTGGGTACAACAAGGATATTGCCTAACAAGACCAGTGTCAGATCACTCACACTCTCTTTATGGCCCACATTTGTCCCTACCCTTGTTGGTCACACCCGCGGTAACGGACAAGAGACATTGTGGCCTTTGGCCTAATGTGAGGCCCAGTTTCACGTATAAGCTCCCTGGTCATGGGTCTTTATTGTTGGGGGAAGACACAGTGTCAGTAGGAACCATAAGGAGAGGGTTTCCTTGGTGGGACCAAGGCCTGGTACCTACTCTGATGTGGGGAGTAGAGGAAGCGGATGGATGTGGATGGTGGGGAGTATGACGAACGTAAAATCCTAGGAGAGAAGCTGACCATGGACTGAACTGTCTCCATTATGGCAGGATATGAACTTTGAGGACGTGGCCATTGCCTTCTCTCAGGAGGAGTCGGGGCTCCTTGATGAGGCTCAGAGACTTCTGTACTGCGATGTGATGCTGGAAGCGTTTGCACTTGTCTCATCTGTAGGTAAGACCTTCTCATATATTCTAGTGTCCTCACGTGATGTCTGCTCTTCCGTTATTCTCCCAATGTAGCTTTCTCTCTCTCAAAGCCAGACCATGGGCTCTGCTCATGCCCCCACATTCTCGTCCAATGTGCTGTGGCTGCCCGTTGTGACCTGTGTGGAGAGCCCTGAGCAGTGGACTCACCAAACATCCCTAAGACCCGTTGCCTCAGAAAGTGCAGTTAGTGTCTGAGAATCAGGAAACCTACAGACAGCTTCCTGGGCCCCACGTTGCTGTTCAACTCCGTGGGAGGGCGACTGTCCACATCCGTGGCTTCTGCTTCCGTGCCCTCTCGCTGAGGGTTCTTTATGACAGCGTGTGCCAGGCTGTGAGCGTCACCAACCATGGGCTGTTCTCGTAAGACCCTCCTTCAGTTGTTTGTAGTATGTCCTTCTTAAATGCTATTGCACGCTGAATTGCTCTGGGCCCGTGCTGGCTGCTCACCTCCTTGTCTTCCATCAGTACTCGGAATATTTAGGTTGTAAGTGTTTGTACAGTAGAAGGTGCCCGGAGAACCCTGGTTTGTTCACAGGGTGAATATGCAAGATGGTCTCGGAGGAAGCCTCGCCCTGCTAAGTGGCAGCTAGGAGCTAGGTGTGACATACGGGCTTTTTTTCAGGTCACACCAGGAACCTGCTCCTGTCCAACAATTTAGGTGCAGGTGCCCCTGGCCACACCTCATTTCTACCTTTGCTTTCCCATATTGGACACTTTGCTGACTTGTCATTTCATCTGTGACTTCCTGCCTTCTGGCTTCTATCACCCTTGCGGCATTTTTATGTCCCTTGTTCCGCTGAGCTGCTCCCTCTGCAGTATTCTCCAACATGTGCCTCCACATATGTTATTCTCCAACATGTGCCTCCACATATGTTATGAGGTGTGCACACTCGCTCAAGTAGTCGTCCAACAGCAGCTACTCGTTTATTGAATTTTACTTGGAAAAGATGTAACGAGTCTACTCCCGTGTCACCAGCAAACGAGCCCTGCTGAAGGCTGTTAGCAGAAGAATGTGCTGGAGATCCTGCTTCTCTTCCATGTGGTACTTGTCATATTTGAGTCATATTTCTGGTCAGGGCTTCCCTGTTTTGTCATCTTCAGTGGCCCAGAACTTCTCAGCAGCCTCTTATTAATCCTTGTTGCAGATCTTTTATTTTCAGGCAATTGCATGAAACCAATATGCCAGGTGTACCGGTTAATAATGCGAATTTTTTTCAATAGATGGAGTAACACATATGTTGCTATATATGCAATTTGATATGTATGCTATTTTGTTGTATTGACAGCAAGCTTCAAAATTACGTATGTCAAATTTTCTGAAGGTGTTAACATCATAGATATTTTTATGCTTAAAAAATGTTGAATTTCGTGGCAAAAAAATAGCATTTGTGGGAAGTTTTAATTCATTACTTTATTTTGAAGAAAAAGTTATCGTATACTTTGGAAAGCTTATGTTGAACAAGCTCCATGCCAAGATACTTGTGAACGCTGATTTAAATGCTTTATAAGTGATGATTTCGATGTGAAAGACAAAGAACGTCCAGGTCAACCGAAAAGTTTGAACACCAACAATTAATTACAAGCATTATTGTATGAAGATGCATGTCAAACTCAAAAACAACTTGCAGAAAGATTAAACGTTGCTCAGCAAACAATTTCCGATTGTTTTCAAGAAATGGGAAAGACTTTAAAGGAAGGAAAATGGGTGCCACATCAACTGAACAAAGGACAAATGGAAAACCGAGAAGTCATCAGTAAAGTGTTGCTTCAACAGCATGAAAGAAAGTCTTTTTTGCATCGAATTGTGACTGGCCATGAAAAGTGTATTTATTTTGAGAATATTAAATGCACAAAATCATGGATTGATTCAGGTCAGCCATCAACATCGACTGCAAGGCCAAATTGCCTGGGAAAGAAGACAATGCTCTGCGTTTGGTGGGATCAGGAAGTTGTGGTGTATTATGAGCTTCCAAAACCAGGTGAAACTATTAATACTGATCACTACCGACAACAAATAATCAATTTGAACCACACTTTGATCATGAAACGACCAGAAAGTTCCAGAAGACACAGCAAGTAATTTTGCTTCATGAGAACGCACCATTACACACTTCAAAAGCAGTTAAAGACACGTTAAAAGATCTTGCCCGGGAAGTATTAACCCACCTGTTATATTCACCAGACCATGCTCCTTCAGATGACCACTTGTTCCAATAGATGGCACACATACTCTGAGCAGCACTTCAAAACATATGAAGAATTGGAAAATTGGCTCAGTGGTAAGCATCAGCCCACTCCCCTAAAGGGTGGTGAATTAGTTTCCAGATCAAGGACATGTACCTGGGTTGCAAGTTCAGTACCTGGCACCCACCAACTCATGTGGGGGAGGCAACTAGTCAGTCTCTCTCACATCCGTGTTTCTTCCTCTCTCTCATTCCCCCACCCCATTACAGTCTCTTCCAAAATCCTGGGGAAATATCCTTGGGTGAGGAACAACAGCAACAAGAACCATCCACCCCTGCTGTGCTGACATGGACCCTGCACTGCGCAGCCCACCCTCCTTACACTTTCCTGCCTTGGCCTGATGCTCCCGCTGCAGCAGGGGACACTCTGTCTTTCCCAGGAGTTGACAGATGGTCGCCCAAGTCAAGGTCCTGTGTCTGCTTGAGCGGAGCTGGCCAGGGCACTTGTATCTCCATCCAGGGGTCTCTTCAGCCTGCTCTTCCCCATCCCCAGGCTGAGCCCTTCTGCCCCTGCTCTTCCAAACCTAGGTTATCCCCATGGAGGATCATCCCAGGCATGGATGAAGTGGAGTAATAGTTCCTAGAACCCCAGTTTGAGCGAAGGTGGGGAACTGGGGAGGACTCTGGATCTCTGGAAAGGAATGAGAGGATGGGTGCCTTATGAAGGAGAGCTGATGGGGAAGAATTCTAGGCCCTAAGTCTCCCTTAAGAATGAGGTACTGGATACCCTTGGAGAGGACTGGGCAGTCCTGTGAGACCCCTGGTCCCTGGAGAGCAGGTCACTCCCCTGCCCGTGGGAAAGCAAGGCTGACACTAAATAGAGGAAAGTGCCTGGGCTGCTCAGAGCATCACTCCAGGGTCCCCGGGCTCTGGTCCTCTACTGGGCTTGCACAGAAATGTTGTAAGTTTGATTATTGGTGAGGGCACAAGCCTGGTTTCCTGGCTGACTGCCCAGTGGGTGTGTGGGAGGCAAGCAGGAGGCAGCCGATCAGTGTTTCACTCTCTCCCTCTCATTTCCTCTCTCTCTCAAAGTCACATTAAAGAATTTTAGAATTGTAGTCTGCAGGAATTCATATATATAAAAGCCTAAGTGACCGGTGCAACCGAAACAACCAAACACAACCAAACAGGCTGTGTGGGGCAACCAGGCCAGCAGGGGTTTAGTGAGGGACAACCAAACTGAACAAGGAGGCTGCATGGGGCGACCAGGCCGGCAGGGTTGTTATTGAGGGACAACCAAACGACTGAGCAGCGGGCTGCAGGGGGGCTACCAGGCCAGGGGGGGGAAATGAGGAGTGACCAGGTCAGCAGTGAGGGGCAACCAGGCTGGCCAGGGTGGCAGTGGGGGGCAACCAGGCTGGCGGGGGGGGGGGGGGTCAGGTAGGGGTGACCAGGCTGGCAGGGGGGGGGGGCAGTTAGGGGCAATCAGGCAGGCAGGTGAGCAGTTAGGAGCCAGTGATCCCGGATTGTGAGAGGGATGTCCCAGATTGGAGAGGGTGCAGGCTGAGCTGAGGGGGACACCCCCCCCCCCTCCCTGTACATGAATTTCATGCACCGGGCCTCTAGTAAGTTAAATAATACTTTTAACCTCAAGGAGCATTCTGAGCTTCACGGAATCTGAAATGTGTGCAAATAACAGGTCCATTGCAGACAATACTCCCCAGAAACCAGCTACCAAAACCTAAAGTGGTCATTTCCCAGTGCCACTTGGGTTCGCAACCACCAATATTTGCAAATCTTTGCCTTCGCCCAGGAAGCAGAATTATGCCCAGTTCTCTCCAGTGGTGATGAGGGAATATATGGAGGGACTGCATTTAGCACAGGTTCATACACAATATGAATGGAAACCACAGGGTCACCATCGATGTTAATGGCAAAATTTTTATCAGCCCCACCTGCTGGGTCACTCACCTGGGTCATGCAAAAGGTTCAGAGACTGGGAGGCAGGGTAGTGATTGGTGTTGATGTAAAATTACTTAGATGCTGGATGCTTGCAGTCCCGGACCTTCCCAGTCAACACAATTAGCATGCAGGTCTTCACCTCCACCACAGTGGGGGAACTGAGGCAGCCAGCGATTTACCCAGGTCACACTCAACATTCAGTAACTCTTAGCTCCTTAGCTTTAGCTGGGTGAGCATCGTCCCATGCACAGAAAGGTTGCCAGTTCGATTATTGGTGAGGGCACAAGCCTGGTGGGTGTGTGGGAGGCAAGCAGGAGTTTGCTGCCAATGCCATCTGACCAAACTCCTTTGTCGGAAGTTCACCCCTTTGAATCTTGCCAGTTACCATTTAGGGCAGCTGCGGGACAAAGTCCACCTGGAGGAGGAAAAAGGGACCCATCCTGACTGACATCCATGCCATTTCCTACCAACCCCCACTCCTCTCGTTACCCCTGGTCAGCCCCTGAAGATATTGTCACTTTGTGGTGGCCTTCATGGGGCCCGTCAAGTATGCGAGGTTCTGCTGACCCCATGAAGTTGGCTGCAGTCCTTTGATGTGATTTGACCAATGAAATGTGGTGGGAGTGAAGCCTGTCACCTCTAACAGAAGAGTCTGGAAGCACTGAGACCGGCCACCCTCTCTGTTCTCTGATAACACCTAGGAGGTACCTATATGGTGGCCTCTCTTTTATCCTGGTCCCAGGAGAACCAGGTTGTTCATGTGCTATGAACAAGAAAACTACCTTCTTTACTCTAAGCCACTAAAGCTTTGGGGCTGCTCATAACCCACAATAATATCTAGCCTGTCCTAATGGGAACGCATCCCCTATTCTACCCTCTAGGAGCCAGCAGATCCTAACGCTAGAAGCCAGAGCTCTGTGGTTAGAGACATGGGTTTGACTTCCAGCCTTTCCTTTTATTAACTCTACAAACAGGCAATTTATGTTGAACCTTTGAGCCTGAATTTTTTCTCCATAAAATGGATGATGAAACCATCTCAGTTCACGGAGAGGATTAAATGAAATATTTCTTGTAAAGCATTGAATCCAGGGCCTGGCACCTGTAGTGAGCATTCAGTAACTGTTAGCTCCTTAGCTTCACAGTGGGTACTGACAACAGACATCCAGACAATGTAGGAAATGTTAACATTTTGTCCTTTGTATTCTTTCAAATTTTGTTTTAAGGCCAGTAGTGCCTTAGCTGGTCTGGCTCAGTGGATAGTGTTGGCCCAGTGCTGGCCTGTGGGCTGAAAGGTCCCAGGTTCAATTCCAGTCGAGGGCACATGCCTGGGTTCTGCGCTTGATCCCCAGTAGGGGGCGTGCAGAAGGCAGCTGATCAATAATTCTCATCATTGATGTTTCTATCTCCCTTCTCTAAAATCAATAAAAATTAATCTACACTAATAAAAAAGAAAGATGCAAATTGACCGTTCCTTTGTGATGCCCACCAGCCAATCATGAATATGCAAATTAGCCCAACAAAGATGGTGGGTTAATTTGCATAGGCAGGCATTCCTTACCGCCCAGCAGCTTCGGGCCTCTGGACAGTGTGGAAAGGTGGGGAGGCAGCTCTGGGCCGGAGCCAAGGTGATGCTGGCAGCCAGGGGAAGGAAGGCCCATTCTTGCACGAATCTTAATGCATCGGGCCTCTGGTTAAAAAAACAACCAATAGGATAGGATTGTATATATTTCCTCATAGCCTGCTCTTTCTCTTAATGTGATATTTGTATGTTAAAAATAAAACCTCTGAGAGCTGGAGTGACTTGGTTGAGCATTGTCACATGCACAGAAAAGTTGGGAGTTTGATTATCGGTGAGGGCACAAGCCTGGTTTCCTGGCTGAGTGCTTGGTGGGTGGGTGGGTGGAGGCAAGCAGGAGGCAGCCGATCAGTGTTTCTCTCCTTGTCTTTTCCTCTCTCTCTAAAAGTCACATTAAAAGAAGTTTAAAATTGTAGTCGTCAGGAATAAGTTAAATAATACTTTTCACCTAAGGAGCATCTGAGCTTCACAGAATCTGAAATGTGTGCAAATAACAGATCCGTTGCAGACAACACTTTGCAGAAACCAGCCTCCAAAACCTAACGTGGTCATTTCCCAGTGACACCAATATTTGCGAAGGTCAGGGAGGGACTGGGATCCTAATTCCACCTACAAGGCCTCAAAAAGTATGCACTGTTACCCAAAGGGCCAAGTATGCACTATTACCCAAAGGGCCATACGCCTAAGCATGGCTGGGTTTAGCCAATGAAAGCCCAGAACAGGCGCATAATGCAGGTGTACATGCTTTAGGGTGGGACTCTCATGGTCTGAACCTGGTGGTCATTTAACCTCCGTGGTGTGTTCACAGAGACAGGTTTAAGAGCCAGGTCTCCAGTGGGACCAGGCGTTAGAGGCAGCATCTCACTGTGAAGTGGTCTGTCTGAGGCTTGTTGAGCCACAATAGGCAGGATTGAGGCCTCTGTGCCTCCCCGACTCCTCTCTGCTCACAGAGTTCAGCTCAACGTCACCCCATTTAACCCTCCATCCTCGAGTGCAGGCACCTGTCAGGTCCCGCAGCCCAGGTGCCAGCATCAGAACAGTGAGTCTCATGGGTGACACAGGCTGTGACGGGGAAAGGGTGACAGGCTGCAATTCCACCATTTAAGGACATGATGGGGTGACTGAGCTGGGAGCATTGGAGAAACCCAAGCCACTTTTCTGTCGAAAGGCAACAAAACGATGAGGCAAAGATTTGCGTATTTTTTACTATTCTCAGGACTCTGGGGCTATTGATGGCTGTGAGAGAAAAAAAAAAAGAACACACCCCAGGTCCTCTGAGGTAGGGTTCTAAACATTTCCCAAAGATTCTCAGAGGAAGAACAGACCAGAAGGGAGAAGATAGCAGGTGTGGACAAGAAGGAGAAGTACTTGGACAGATAATGTAACTAGCAAGAGTGTGCACTGAGAATTCAGCCCTGAGGTAATGCAGGCTTCTCCAGTCGCCTGGCCCTGGGCCTGGGCAAGGGCACTGAGCAGCCTGAGCCCGTGGGTCCTGGCAGTGGTTGCCAGACTCTCAACAGACCTTTGGCTTCCACAGGTTCCTCAGGTGCAGAATTGCTGTGGGCTTACTGGTTGGTGGATGTTATTTCAGGACCTCACACTCTGGTGGCCTCAGGTAGTGGTGTCCGTGACTGCGCAGCCACTCTTCCAGCCCTGGGACTTGGGGACCTTAAAGAGACACCAAGCCCAGAATCTGAAGTCCAGGTCTTGGGTCATATGAGTGGTCCCTGATGTTGGAAGTGGATGTGATAGGTCCTGCCATGCATAGGTTCCAGAATGTGCAAATGCTTGGAGTGAAGACTGAGCTCATTCAGGAGCCAGTGGATGTATATATATATTTTAAAATAGGAACTGGTAACAATGGGACAGGAGTTGGGGCTAGAAGAGCATTATGACAACTTGGGTTTCTGTTCTGCTGGTGGAGGGGTCATTGGGGTAATTGGAGCAGAACAGCAGGTGATGTGTCCCAGGTCTCATTAGACTCCTGTGACTGCAGCATGATGCACAGTATGGCTGTGAGGACGGGGGTAGGAAGACTACGATGGAAGCTGCTGTGATGGTCTTGGTGAGTGTGACGGTACCTGGCCCATGATGGTGGCCCTGCAGATGGAATAAGCAGTTGGATTTGGGATCAGTGCTTTAGGTGTGGCCACCTGGGTTTTCTAATATTTTTGGATGAAAGAGAGTCAGAGATGACCTGAATCAGGTTTGGATTTTAGCAGCGAAGGAATGCTCCCATTCCTCTGTGTCATGACCAGGAATAGAACAGTGACCTCCGGTTTATAGATTGATGCTTAACCCTCACCCACACCATCTGGGCTATATTCTTTCTGAAATATTTTTAAATGTATTTTTAATTGTTGATGGTATTACAGATGTCTCCCATTACCCCTGTGTATATGTTCTTCGGGGGAATCTCTTCCAGTCTCCCCCCCCCTCCCCTGGGAGATCTGTCCCTCTGTCCCAGGTAACCAGGCCTCTGACCCCATCTTGTCCTTCCCCGGGGACACACGTGGTACCACCACACCTTTATTCACCAAGGTCATTGGCTGGCCTCCAGCCCTCCCCTGGGCGGTTGAGCAAACTACATTACCCAGAAAGCAATGCGCCTACATCTGCAGAGATCTGGACGGCTGGTGCTGTTCATCCTCTTAAGGCGGGACTTCCTGTGGCGGTTATTTGGACCTCCTGTGTGTGTACTGAGTCTCGGGGTTCAGCCCACGTGGTGGAGAGTGGCAGGAGGCAGCGCCCCTGCCTTTCAGAGGGTGTCTGAGGCTTGTTGAGCCCCGTGGGATTGGGGTCCCCGTGCCCCCCGCCTCCTCTCCGCGGACAGAGTTCCCTCAGCGTCACCCCATCGGCCCTCCCGCCTCGGGGCCGGCGCCGCTCAGGCCCGCAGCCCAGGCCGCAGCGCCCAGAGCAGTGAGTGCCCGTGGGGGGCGCAGGGGGAGGGGAGGGCGACGGGCTGCGGTGCCGCCGGGGAGGCCGTGGGGGCTGAGCCGGGAGGGGGAGCCAGGCCTGTGTGTGTCTAAAGGCGACAGAGAGGAGGAGCGGCGGCTCCGGGAGGAGGGTCACTTCCTCCTCAGGGGACGGGCTGGGGCTGTGAACACAGAGGGACATGGAGCCCCGAGGGATGCGGGCATCACCCGGCCCGGGGCTGGGCCAGGGCCCTGAGCAGCCTGAGCCCTGGGTCCTGGCGGTGGGTGCCGGGCCCTCCACAGACCTTCAGTTCCCACAGGTCCCTGCAGGTGCAGAGCCGCTCAGGGGGCTGGGCTGTGGGGCTGATGTCAGGGCCTCACACTGTCGTGGCCTCTGAGGTAGGGGGGTCCTGGGACTGTCCAGCTCCTCTTCCTGCCCTGGGACCTGGGGGCATTGAACAGACACTAAGCCCAGTTTTCCAAGGCCACGGCCAGGGCGCTGTGAAGTGGACCTGTTCTCGGCAGCCATTGTAATGAGATGTGGGAGGGCCTCCCAGGCACAGGGACCAGAATGGGCAAAGGCTCGGACCGAAGAGTGATCTGTCTCAGGAACCAGAAGGTATACTTTTAATATATATAATCGATTTTAGACTTAAAAGGAAGGAATTAAGAGAGACAGAGAAAATTCTATGAGCAAGAAACAAGGATCAGTTTCCCCCTGCTCAACCCCTACTGGGGATCCAGCCCACCACCCAGGCATGTGCCCTGACCAGGACAGGAACCTGCCACCTCTCAGCGCATGGGCCGATGCTCAACCAACTCAGTCACATGAGCCAGGGCTAGTTATCACTCTAATACAGGGAATCATGGTCAGGATGGTAATGGTCTTAGTAGCTCAGAAGGGACAGTGTGTCTGAGGACTGGGTTTACTGCTGGGGTCCCCATTTGTGGGGAGTTGGGTGTCACAACACAGCAAAGGGACAGAGTGGTCATGTAGAGTGTTGGGGAGATAATGGTTCCCCAGCGGCCAAGGCTTTAAAAGATGAGTGGACATGAGATGAATTGGAGGCTGAAGAGTAAATCCAACAAGAGGAGACTAGGGCTGGTGCATATTCTCTAAACACTCACCGCCAAGACCCTGGGTGTGGCCTGGGGTGTTGTAGTCAGCCTGGTGGACTTGCTTATGGGCATGAGTGGTCATCGGAGAGACTCACTGAGCATGTGCTAGAGGGCCATAGACGTTTGGACTTGAGTGCAGAAGGCCGTGCCTGGTGAATGTAGCTCCTGCAGAGGTGGCTCTGGCTATCAGAGATCTGGTGCGGTTCTCAAAAGGTAAAGGTGAAGGGAAAACTTTCAGGGAGGGAGGCCTTCAGGCAGCACTCCAGGCTGCCTCTCTGAGTGTGGACTAAGAGTGGGGGCAGTACTTCATCCTCTGGAATTGGCCAGGCATTCTGTGGACACACATGCTGAGTAATAAGTAAAAGGCCAGGGAGGTGGCTATGGGGCTGTGGCTGAGGGAGTGCAGGTGAGAGAGGTGTGGCGGGAAGAGGGATGTGCCCGTTGAGAGGGCATGTGAATTCACGGCTGCAGGGCCCTGCCATTGCCATAAGAGGGAAGGGAGGTTGAGTCCATTTCCGGTGGTGTCTGGATAATAAGAGACGGTGAATTTTAGGGCAGTTCCAGAACAGAGGGTGTGTTGTGGTGCTACATTCCTGGTCCAGAGCTTCGGTGTCATATATGTGCACACCTGTCTATTGTTGAGGGCTGTCACAGTGATCAGTAGGAATGAGCTAGCATACATCAGGTCACCTGGGGTTGGAAATCTCCACTAGAGGGACAAGATAGAGGGTAAGAGCGAAATGGGTTACAGAGGAGGTGAACTATAATTTTGGAAAAGAAGGTGATTAGGAAACCACCGTCCTGGTGATGGCATGTTTGTGTTATGTGTGACGTTGTGCCTCTGGGAAGAAGCTGTGTGAGGGAAGTGCGGTTCAAGAAATACGTGCAGGCTACGACGCTGACGCCTGAGGATGGCCGTGGCCGCGGCCCCGAGAGGGTTAGCCCAGCCGCCAAGACACCGCAGAGCCCGCCGCCCCCGCGAGGGGCGCTGCCTGCAGAGCCGGTCCTGCCAGCCTCGCCGGAGAGGATGCCCCCGTGTCCGTGATGGGCTGTGGGACAAGCGAGGTCCTTCCCGAGCCGCCCGAGGACGTCCAGCTGGATCTGGTCAAGAAGCTGGAGCCCTTCAGTGGCACCAGAGCGATGTTCATCACAGAGGTGGACAGTGTGGGCCTCTCAACGCTGGAGTCCCAGCCGCCAGTCAGTGTGCCAACCCCCGCCCGGTGCCCCCACTCCCGGCTACACAGAGCCTCCTTCAGGACCACCGCGCAAGGCCAGGGTGGCTACGTGCAGGGCCAAGTTCGACCCGCGTGTGACGGCCAAGTATGACATCAAAGCCCGGATTGGCCGAGGCGGCTTCAGCCGAGCGGTACGCATGGAACACCGAGCAAGCCGGCAACCACATGCCATCAAGCTGATTGAGACCAAATACCGAGGGGCGGGAGGCATGTGAGTCGGAGCTGCGTGTGCTGGGGGAGTTGTTGGAGGCTCGGGAGCGTGTGCACGTGGTGAAGGAGCTGGCTGCTGGGGGACAGCTCTTTGACCGCATCGTCGCCAAGGGTTCTTTCACCGAATGTGACGCCACACGGTGCTGGATGGCATCCGGTGTCTGCACGCACTGGGCATCACACTGAGACCCCAGGCCTGAGAATCTGCTCTGCGACCACCCAGGCACGGGTTCCAAGACCATCACCGCTGACTTGGGCCTGGCCAGTGCTTGCAAGCAAGGTGACGGCGGCCTGACGAGGACTCCCTGCGGCGCACCTGCGTCCATTGCCCCCGGGGTCCTGGTTCGAAGGCCCTGCACCAACCCCGTGGACATGTGGGCACTGGGTGTCACTGCCCTCATCCTGCTCGGGGGCACCATGCCCTTTGAAGATGATGACCCCACCCGGCTGTACTGGCAGGTCCTCAGGGGCAAGTGCAGTTCCTCGGGGAGCCCTGGCCCAGTGTGTCCAGCCTGGCCCCAGACTTCATTGACCGCCTGCCGACAGCGGACCCCGGCGCCCGTATGACTGACTGCAGGCCCTGAGGCACCCGTGGGTGGGGAGCATGGCAGCCTCTTCGTCCATGAAGGATCTGCCGCTCCGTCTCCCAGAACCTCCTCAGACGCGCCTCCTCACGCTGCCAGAGCACCAGCTCTGCCCGGTCCACACGTTCTGGCCGCTCTGCACGCTCCAACTAGTCACTCCGTGTGCGAGAGCGGGAGTTGCGGGAGCTCAGCCTGCGCTACCAGCAGCAGTGCAGTGGCTGAGCTGGCTGCCAGTGGTAGAGACATGGCATGGTCCAGCCTGTCACACACGGCTGTGCCATCGGGGCCCAGTGGTAGGTGAATGGCCCAGCCCCTTCTCGGTGCCTTCAGCAGTCCCCATCATCACCTGGGCCTAGTGTGACCGAACGGAGCTGGGAGCCCCTGAACGTGGAGCCTGGCCTGGCATCGGTGCTCCTTTTGGTGGGAAAAGGCTGTGGTACAAGTTGGGGAAAGGGTAGGACCTGGCCTGCAGTCTTCTCCATCCTTCACCCCTGGCTCTTCCTCAGACCAAAAGGGCATGCAGTGCCAGGTAGATGGTGTCGTTGGGACAGTTATTTCTGGAACCCCCTTTCCTCTACCATCCCTTCCTGCCCGGCCCCCCACGTTCCATGGCATTCTGATCTTCATGTTTTTACCCCAGTGAGCAGTCCAGGTAGGCACAAAGCCTGTGCCTTGGCTGGACTCAGCCCCTGGCTAAGTCTAAACAGCGCCCACCGCCCAGCCAAGGTCTGTCTGCCTTCGTGGCGACTCCAAGGACCACTCTTGGCCCTAGGACTTGCCAGGATCTCTGGTGGAAGGGCCATGGCGTGGAGCTTGGTCCTTCTGGACGGTGTGGCCCCGTTGGTGGCAGGCTCACCCTCTGACTGTGCCTCCTCTGCAGAGCTTACCATTGTCTCCCTCCCCCTTGGATGCCTGGTCTGTTCTCCAGGTGCCTCCTTCCCAACTGGGACAGTAAAGGGAGCCCCACTGCCGCTCTCTGGGGGATGGGTGCACCTGGGCCAAGGCAGAGGGCAGGGGCTTCCCAGGGAGAGTCCCTTCAGGGCTCCAGGGCCACCCTGGTTCTACCCTTGGTTCTTCCCAGTGCCCTTTCCCTTAGGCTCTGCTGTTCCCTCCTCTGCAGCTGCATGAAGGCGCCATCTAGTGTCTGGCATGAGTATAGCAGCCTAGGCATGACCACCATGCTCACCCTCAGCCTTCAAGAGGAAGGGGCTGTTGCTTTGAGGGAGGGTCCCTGGGCTGCTCTACACTCCCCCTCTGCGGAGCTTCCCCTGGAACTTAGCCCAACTGTGTGATCTGCCTCTGAACCCGGAGCGCCTGGGGCACCGGCCTTCTCAGCTGGCCTTGCCCAGTGCAGCCTGTCCCCGCTTCCTTTCACAGCATTCCCTTTCCAGTCTGAGCCCCACTGAACCTCAGGGTGGAGGGAGTCCCTGCGGGAGGTGAGTGGCATTAGGTGGCTGCTTTCCTAGACGCCTGAGCCAGACCATTCCCGTGTCAGTCATTGTACCTTCCCCCACCACAAACGGCTGGAACCCGCCCCGTCCATGCACAGCTGCTTTCAGTGGGTGGGCCCAGCTTTAGCCTCAGCTAGACTGCAGGGCCCCTGCCAGCAGGGAGGGTTTGGCCCTCACGCAGTTCCTCCCGGTGGTAGCCGTGGGCCAGGCCCTCCTCTCCGCATGTGCCACCTCCAGAGGAATACCGAGCCAACGAGATCACGCTGGGCCAAGTCGACTGTGCCTTATACACCCCCTCCTGCTGCCCCCAGTGCCCCTGGTTCAAGGCAGTGGAGAGCCCAAGCCCCATGGCCTCAGAACTCCCCTGACTTTCCCCAGTGCCTCTGGGGAATCATTTGCTCTTTTGCCCAGGATAGGCCTGGTCCTGAAGGTAGGACAGAAGGAGATTGGAGACGGGCCTTCATGCCATGGACTGTGGTGGAGGATGTGCAGTTATTTATCTTGTGTGCTCAGTTTGTAAATGATCCTCTGTACTCAGTGAACAGGCTGCCCTCTCAGGGAAGGCTGCCCAGTCCGACCAAAAAGAAGAAGAATTATGTGCAGCAGGTAGTGCACAGCGATGGCCTCAGCACCTTGGCTGTGGGGTTGGAAGGTGGAATGAAGTGTGAATCCATGGATTTTGGTGTCTTGCAAGGACAATCGGGACTACAAGGGTATTGCCTAACAAGACTAGTGTCAAATCACTCACACTCTCTTTATGGCCCACATTTGTCCCTACCCTTGTTGGTGACACCCACTGTCATTGACAAGAGGCAGTGTGGCCTGTGGCCTAATGTGAGGCCCTGGGTTCAGATGTAATGTATTTGCTCATGGGTCTTTATTGTTGGGGGAAGACACAGTGTCAGTAGGAACCATAAGGAGAGGGTTTCCTTGGTGGGACCAAGGCCTGGTACCTACTCTGATGTGGGGAGTAGAGGAAGCGGATGGATGTGGATGGTGGGGAGTATGACGAACGTAAAATCCTAGGAGAGAAGCTGACCATGGACTGAACTGTCTCCATTACGACAGGATATGAACTTTGAGGACGTGGCCATTGTCTTCTCTGAGGAGGAGTGGGGGCTCCTTGATGAGGCTCAGAGACTTCTGTACTGCGATGTGATGCTGGAAGCGTTTGCACTTGTCTCATCTGTAGGTAAGACCTTCTCATATGTTCTAGTGTCCTCACGTGATGTCTGCTCTTCCTTTGTTCTCCCAATGTAGCTTTCTCTCTCTCAAAGCCAGACCATGGGCTCTGCTCATGCCCCCACATTCTCGTCCAATGTGCTGTGGCTGCCCGTTGTGACCTGTGTGGAGAGCCCTGAGCAGTGGACTCACCAAACATCCCTAAGACCCGTTGCCTCAGAAAGTGCAGTTAGTGTCTGAGAATCAGGAAACCTGCAGACAGCTTCCTGGGCCCCACGTTGCTGTCCAACTCCGTGGGAGGGCGACTGTCCACATCCGTGGCTTCTGCTTCCGCGCCCTCTCGCTGAGGGTTCTTTATGACAGCGTGTGCCAGGCTGTGAGCGTCACCAACCATGGGCTGTTCTCGTAAGACCCTCCTTCAGTTGTTTGTAGTATGTCCTTCTTAAATGCTATTGCACGCTGAATTGTTCTGGGCCCGTGCTGGCTGCTCACCTCCTTGTCTTCCATCAGTACTCGGAATATTTAGGTTGTAAGTGTTTGTACAGTAGAAGGTGCCCGGAGAACCCTGGTTTGTTCACAGGGTGAATATGCAAGATGGTCTCAGAGGAAGCCTTGCCCTGCTAAGTGGCAGCTAGGAGCTAGGTGTGACATACGGGCTTTTTTCAGGTCACACCAGGAACCTGCTCCTGTCCAACAATTTAGGTGCAGGTGCCACTGGCCACACCTCATTTCTACCTTTGCTTTCCCATATTGGACACTTTGCTGACTTGTCATTTCATCTGTGACTTCCTGCCTTCTGGCTTCTATCACCCTTGCGGCATTTTTATGTCCCTTGTTCCGCTGAGCTGCTCCCTCTGCAGTATTCTCCAACATGTGCCTCCACATATGTTATGAGGTGTGCACACTCGCTCAAGTAGTCGTCCAACAGCAGCTACTCGTTTATTGAATTTTACTTGGAAAAGATGTAACGAGTCTGCTGCACAGCTTGCCTGTGTCACCAGCAAACGAGCCCTGCTGAAGGCTGTTAGCAGAAGAATGTGCTGGAGATCCTGCTTCTCTTCCATGTGGTACTTGTCATATTTGAGTCATATTTCTGGTCAGGGCTTCCCTGTTTTGTGATCTTCAGTGGCTCAGAACTTCTCAGCAGCCTCTTTTTTTTTCTCTTTTAATATATTTTTTATTGCTTTTTTTACAGAGAGGAAGGGAGAGGGATAGAGAGTTAGAAACATTGAGAGAAACATCTGTCAGCTGCCTCTTGCACACCTCCTACTGGGGATGTGCCCGCAACCAAGGTACATGCCCTTGACTGGAATCGAACCTGGGATCCTTCAGTCCTAAGGCCGATGCTCTATCCACCAAGCCAAACCAGCTAGGGCTCAGCAGCCTCTTGTTAATCCTTGTTGCACATCTTTTATTTTCAGACAATTGCATAGAACCCATGTATTATGTGTAACACTCTTTTGTAATGGGACGTTCCTCTGTCACCATATTCAACATTAACTTCCTCAGCATATCTCTGTTTTCAGGTTGTGGGCATAAAACGGATAATGCGGAGGCCTGTTCTGAGCAGAGTGTACCTGTACAAGGGGAGTCACAGGTCAGTGCTTCTAAGACATCTCCAGCAACCCAGAGGACCCATCTCTGCGGGAGGTGTGTCTCTGTGTTCAAAGATATTCTGCACCTGACTGAGTCACAGGCAGCAGACTTTGAGCAGAAAGCCTTCTTCAGTGACGCATGTGTGAGAGACTTCTGTTTCGGTGCAAACCCTCATCAGCAACAGAGGGAAGCCAGGGGAGAGAATCCCTGGACAGGAGCTGTGGACAGGGCCTCGTTTGTGACCAGGTGCTGCTTCTCCTTATCAGGGCTGCCTTCAACCAGTGGGGAGGTTGGGGAAGATTTCCCAGCCATCTCAGAGCTTCTCCAGCACCAGGCCCCTCTCGACACTGAGGAGCCACACAGTGGCAGTGAGATTTCGCTGGAATTTCTCAGTGGAAATAGTCATTGTGATTGGGATGAAGGTGAAAAAGCTGCCAGCCACAACCAGCAAGTTGTTCAGCATCAAGATGTCGGCCCTGAAGAAGTGAATTTTGTGTGTAGCAAATGTGGGAATGTTTTTAGAGGAATTTTTAACCTTATGCAACATAAGCGAGTTCACACTGGAGAACAGCCCTATGAGTATAGTGATTGTGAGAAGTCCTTCAGTCAGAGATCTAACCTCACCGAACATGACAGAGTTCTCACTGGAGAAGAGTCTTATGAGTGTAGTGAACCTGCGAAGTCATTCAGGCAAACGTCTACCGTCATTGAACATCAGAGGGTTCACGCTGGAGAAAAAACCTATGAGTGTACTGTTTGTGGGAAGGCCTTCCGAAAAAGATCTCACCTCATCAAACACCTCAGAATTCACACTGGAGAAAAGCCCTATGAGTGTGCTGATTGCGGGAAATTCTTCAGGGAAAACAGTACTCTCATCCAACACCAGAGAGTTCACACTGGAGAAAAGCCGTATGAATGTACTCTTTGTGGAAAGTCCTTCATACAAAGGTCTATCCTCACTAAACACCACCGAGTTCACACCGGAGAAAAGCCATATGAGTGCACCGATTGTGGGAAGTCATTCAAGCAAATCTCAGCTCTCAGTGTGCATCAGAGGGTTCACACTGGAGAAAAGCCTTATGAGTGTAGTGATTGTGGAAAGTTCTTCACTGTGAGCTCTGCTCTCCATACACACCACAGAGTTCACACCGGAGAAAAGCCCTATGAGTGCAGTGATTGTGGCAAGTCGTTCAGGCAAATCTCCCATCTCAGAGAGCACCAGAGAGTTCACACTGGAGAAAAGCCATATGAGTGTAGCGATTGTGGGAAGTTCTTCACTGAAAGCACTGCTCTCAATAAACACCACAGAGTTCACACCGGGGAGAAGCCCCACGAGTGCAGTGATTGTGGGAAGTCCTTCAGGCGAATCTCGATTCTCACAGAGCACCAGCGAGTTCACACGGGAGAAAAGCCATATGCGTGTAGTGATTGTGGCAAGTCCTTCAGACAAAGTTCTACCTTGACACGGCACCGGAGAGTGCATACTGGAGAAAAGCCTTACGTGTGTGGTGCATGTGGGAAGTCTTTTAGGTACAGCAGTCACCTCCTTTACCACAAGCGAGTTCACACTCTATAAAAGCCATGCGAGGGTCAGGATTGTGGGAAGTCCTGCAACCAGAGGTGTTCCCTCATATGACACCGCAGAGGTCACACTGGAGAAATGCCACATCAGTGTGTCTTCTTTTATAATAGATTAGTTCATATTTTTCACAACTTTATAGGAAGTTTAAGGTTTGTAAATTGTAAGCACTGGTTTTCTCCATGCTACACAGGTAATGTGAGATTCAACACTAACGTTGATGTGATCCCGGAATCTTTCTTATTGCTGAGTAGTATTGTGTTCCATGGATAACCACTTTGTCTGTTGACCTGTCTGTGGCTTTGGTTATTTTGACATTTGAGGTTTTATAAATAAATCTGCTGGGAATATTTGCGTTCAGTTCTTCCTACAGGTAAATGTTTTACTCATCGAACTGTTGCAGTGTCAGTGAATGTTTTACATTGTAAGATATGCAGGACTGTGACCCCACATGGTTATTCCCTTTGCTGCCTACCCACCCACAGTAATGAAAATTCCAGTTTTCCCCTGAACCTGCCGGCACACCTGGTGGTTAATTTTTTCAACTAGTAGGCCCGCGATGTGTATACTGTGAACTCATTTTCGTTTCAGTAACGTTTCCCTAAGAATTTTTGATGGTGAACATTTCTTCATGCATTTATTTACGCTGTCTTTATCTCCTTTGTTATAATGTCTGCTCAGGGTCTTTTGCCTACGTTTACAGTGAATTTATTATTCTAACCAATAGAAGGACAGTGCAGCAGCTAACACCAGTGTTTGAAATTCACTCATTTCTCAATGACTCGAGTGACTTCTTTGCTGTATGGAACTATTGGTTTAAAATTATAGAAAGACAATTCTCTCTCAATTTTTAGTCTATTTACAATTTATAGCCCATTTGTACCATACACTTATAAGTTTAATGTGCATTGTTAACATTCTCCACCACTCATTTTTAAGTCTAAGCATTCAATAGTACATTAAGTGAAGTACAGGTTTGTAGTATTTGTCAATTTCCCTGGCATAAATACTCCCATTGCCACCAGGTTTAAACTGCCAAAACGATGTCCTTGAACATGGACATGAGAAGATATTTTAGTAGCACATCATTGTGGCTTATTTCCAACATGCTGATACAGTAGCATTGAATGTGCTCAAGAACATTCCTAGTAAAATGGTAAAATCAGCTTTGCGCAGTGGCAGTATCGTAGCCAATGAGGTTTATCTGAGGTGTGATTATTGCCAATTGAAAAAAAGTAAAGTGGCAAGTTTTTAATGTTTTTTAAAGTTTGATGTAAGTGTAATTGATTTAAAACATACATTTTTAACTACATATATATTTTTTAAATATTTTTATTGATTTTAGAGAAGGGAGAGGGAGAGAGAGATAGAAACATCAATGATGAGAGAGAATCATTGATCCGCTGCCTCTGGCACACTGCACCCTGGGTTATCAAGTCCACAGCCCGGGAATGAGTCCCGACCAAGAATTGAACCATAAGCTCCTGGTTTATATGTCGACACTCAACCACGGAGCCAGGAGCCAGGCAACAATATGTATTTTTGATGATATCAAAGAGGAAGAAAGAGATAGAAACATCAATGATGAGAGAGTAAGTATCATTGTTAGCCTGCCTCCTGCACACCTCCTGCTGGAATGGAGTCCAAAACATAATCATGTTCCATGGCCAGGAATTGAACCCTGACCTCTTGTCTTGGTTCATAGGCTTGGTTCATGCCCAACCACCGAGCAACACTGGCCAGGCTAAAACACATTTTTAAACTTACACTTTTGAAGTTTGCGTACATGTCTGCATCCCTGAAGCCAAATTCCTCCTCCCCCTTTCAGTGCTTTCTAAATGGCACATGAAGTTACTGATGCAAGGGCATGATCTACCTTTGTAATATCTTATTTCATATTATATCCACATAAAGAAAACACTTATGAATCCCCATGAATTCTAGCCTTCTATCATTATCTGAAATCATGGGTAGTTTATGTATGCTCAGGTACATTAGTGGTTATTTTACTTACAATCCATGATATATTTTGCCCCGGCCAGGTAGCTCAGTTTGTGAAAGCATCTCAATAATGTCAATGTTACCGGTTCCATTCCCAGTCAGGGCCCGTACAAGAATCAAACCAGGAATATATAAACTTAGTGAAACAACAAATGGGTGTTTCCCTCTCTTCCCTGTGTCCTCTCGCTCCAATCAATACCTTTGTGTCTGGTTTTCACCAAATCTGTCCACACATGTGACCACCCACACAGCTGGGGACCCGTGGTGAACCAGCCAGCAGGGTTCTCATGCGGGCAGAGCACACAGGGAGGGAGAGAGCAGGAGGGGAGGGGCCCTGCTGTCAGCGTGGAGGGGGGGCTGGGGCTGAGCTGCACGGTCACACTCGGGGATGACGTCACCTGTGCTCCCTGAGACTAAAGCCGAAGCGGCCGGGAGAAGCTCTGGGCCTGGACATGGCCCGTGTGGCCTCTGCGCCTTCCGGCCGGGGGTTGAGACATTTTGGACGCAGGTGGTTGGGGAGCCCAGATTCCTCCCAGGTGTTTGGGAGCAGCCCCTACTGCTTTGGGCCCCCAGATCTGTTCGCCTTTGGGAAGTGTGGCGGGCTGGCACGGCCATGGCTTACTCAGCCCCAAGGTGCCTTGTGTGCCGCGCCAGCTCAGCCAGGTTCAGTGACCCTGAGTGGGGGCGGCTGAAAGGCTTAGAAAAGACAGAGGAGAGAATGAAAGCTGGGTCTCGGTGGGACACTGCTCCCTCATGGAGAGACAGCGCCACGGACGACAAGCCGTGTCTTTATTTTATAGCCGATGCCACGAGGCAAAGTAAGGGCGTGGTCAGATGTTTACACCATTCTCCTGAGTTTCGATCCTACTCAACTACATGCACCCGATCAAGCTCTGTTTACTTACAGCCTGTATCACTCAGTCACGTGGGGCCACGTGTTCAGACCATAGGTTCAAGCTCACAACTAGAGCTGTTGGCTATCACTGCTGGGAGGGCTCTGCCCTCCAGGCCGGGACTTGCCCGTGGCCACGAGAGGTGCCCCCTCGTCAGTCCAAGGCTTGGACCTGTCCAAACACTGTAGCCGCGCCCCACAGGCAAGTCCTACCTCCCACCCACACACCCCTGGGCCCCACAGGCTTTGTTTGAATCTCTATTTCTGCACATCTGGGTAAGTTTCCACTTTGATTTCATTAAAAATTCCGCCCCCAGCTGAAACCGGTTTGGCTCTGTGGATAGAGCATCGGTCTGCGGACTGGGGGGTCCCAGGTTCGATTCTGGTCAGGGGCATGTACATTGGTTGCGGGCACATCCCCGGTACGGGGTGTGCAGGAGGCGGCTGGTCGATGTTTCTCTCTCATCGATGTTTCTGGCTCTCTGTCCCTCTCCCTTCCTCTCTGTGAAAAATCAATAAAATATATTTAAAAAAAAAATTCTGCCCCCAGCCAGTCCTGGAGGTCGCATGGATTCTCCAGGAAAGGGTGCTGTGTGTTTCCAATGGGGAGAACCTTCTGCAATACAAGCCTTCCCAGCAGGCCATGCTACCACCGTGGGGGTGACTTGCAGGTGGTCTCCCCCTCAGGTTTGGCCTGTGCAGAGGGAAGCCTTGCTCCTCAAGTGAGGCGCTGGACCGCAGGCTGTGGGACAGGATACTGTGGGATGTGAAGGTGAGGGGTCAGAGAGGTTGGGACCTGCAACAGGATTGGTGAGAGGGTTTCCTGCAAATAGGGGCGCCCCTCAGAGTATTGTCCCTGTCTACAGTGCGACCCTAGACATAAACTGGGCACCTGAGTGCCCCGCTGAGGCTGGGGGTGTTCTGTACCTGTGTGTTTCTGTGCTTGTGTTAGCTGTATGTTTCTGAGTCTGTGCACCCCGACAACAGACAACTGCATAAGCCAGTGATTCTCAACCTTCCTAATGCCGAGACCCTTTCATACAGTTCCTCATGTTGTGGTGACCCCCAACCATAAAATTATTTTTGTTGCTACTTCATAACTGTCATTTTGCTACTGTTATGAATCGTAATGTAAATATCTGTGTTTTCCGATGGTCTTAGGCTACCCGTGTGAAAGGGGTCGCGACCCACAGATTGAGAACCGCTAGCAGGGTCGCCTAAGACCATCGGAAAACACAGACATTTACATTATGATTCATAACAGTAGCAAAATGACAGTTATGAAGTAGCAACGAAAGTAATTTTATGGCTGGGGGTCACCACCACATGAGGAGCTGCATTAAAGGGCCGCGGCGTTGGGAAGGCTGAGAACCGCTGGCACCGGCAGTCTCCAGAGAGGCGGTGCAGAGGGCAGTATGTGCTCCTCCGACCCCAGGTGAGCCCGTCTGCTGCTCCTCCTCCAAGCCTCTGGTTTCCCCCTGGAGGTCCCATCACAGGCGCCAGCGTTAGATTAAGAAAAGGGTCCTGCCCGGCTGGTGTGGCTCAGTGGTTGAGTGTCAACCTATGAACCAGGAGGTCATGGTTCGATTCTTGGTCAGGGCACATGCCCAGGTTGTGGGCTCACTCCCCAGCATGGGGCATGCAGGAGGCATCTGATCAATGTTTCTCTCTCATCATTGATGTTTCTATCTCTCTCTCTCCCTTCCTCTCTGAAATCAATAAAAATATATATTAAAAAAAATAAAAGAAAAGGGTCCGTTCACAGTATCCCAGGCTGTGGGAAGGCGGGGTGCGGGGGGAGACTCTGATGGCAGACTGGAGAGCTAGAGTGTGCGTGGGGAATGTTTGTGAAGGACAGTAGGCCTCATGGAGGAGCTGGGGCATCCGGGTCCCTTGGGAAGGAAGGAGTGGTGGGTGCCTGTGGGGGAAGCTGAGGGGAAAGACTTCGAGGCTCCTCCCCCCGCCAGGAAGGAGGCAGTGGACGTCCCTGGAGGGGGCGCCCTATGCCCATGAGGAAGCTAGGCTGCCCCCATGGAGGAAGGCGCCTGGGTCTGCTCAGCGTTACTTCTGGACCTCGGGGTCCTGGTCAGCTGGGAGTGCATGGCCACCCGGGACACGGGCCAGGAGGGAGAGTTAGGCCCAGTGTCGCTGCACTTGTGGGTGAGGAGAACTGTCGAGGGACCTTAGAGCACAGGCTGCTGCACGGGACAAACGGGAAGTACAGGGTCACCAGCGTGTTCCCGGCAGCATTTTCACCACCAGCCACACCCGATGGCGCGCTCCCCGGGGCCCTGTGGAACATACAGAGGCTCGGAGGCAGCGTGGTGACGGATGTTAACGTGAAAGAACAGGGACGCCCGGATGCTTGCAGTCCTGTCGCCTTCCCAGTCGACTCTCTGGACCTGTGGGTCTTCACCAGGACCACAGTGGGGGAACTGAGGAAGCAAGGTCACACTCAGAAGTGGCTTCGGAGTTTGCTTGTCAAAGACATCAGACCAAATCCCTCCTTGGAAGTTCACTCCTTTCAGTCTTGCCGGTGACATTTTGGGGCAGCTCGGGGACAAAGCCCACCTGGATGAGGAGAAAGCAAACCATCCCGGCTGACGACCACTGTCATTTCCCACCAACCCCCACTCCTCTCCTTGACCCCTGCACAGCCCCCAAAGAGGCTGGCACCATGTGGTGGCCTAAATGGGGCCTGTCAAGAATATCAATTTTGCCAGGCCAGTATGGCTCAGTGGTTGAGCATCGACCGATGAACCTGGAGGTCAAGATTCAATTCCTGCTCATGGCCCAGTGGGGGCATACAGGAGGCAGCCAATCAATGATGCTCTCTCATCACTGAAGTTTATCTCTCTTCTCTCTCTCTCTCTCCCTCTGAGAAATCAATAAAAATAAAAATAAAGGAATGTCAGTTTCTCCTCCTGACCCCCTGAAATTTGCTGCAGCTCAGTGATGTGCTTTGGCCAATGAAAGGAGGTGGGAGTGAAGCTTTTCACCTCTAACAGAAGAATCTGGAAACACTGAGTTGGCCCACCCTCTCTGTCTTTCTGTGATAGGAGGTACCTACCTGGTGCTTCTCTTTATCCTGGTCCCCGGAGAACCAGGTGTTCATGTGGTATGAGCAAGAAGCATACCTGCTTTAGTATAAGCCACTAAAGCTTTGGGGCCGATTGCTTCGCACCCCAACATCTAGCTTATTCTAGTGGGTACGCATTAGCAATTCTACTCTCTATGGGTCAGTAAAGCTTAACAATAGAAGCCAGAACTAGGTTATTAGAGACATAGGTGTTTGACTTGCAGCCTGCCTTAATTAACTCCACAATCTGGCAATTTACATTGAGTCTCAGAGCCTGGATTTCCTCCCCATTAAATATTAAACCATCTCAGGCCAGGGCCGGTTTGGCTCAGTGGATAGAGCATCGGCCTGCGGACTCAAGGGTCCCAGGTTCGATTCCGGTCAAGGGCATGTACCTTGGTTGCGGGCACATCCCCGGTAGGGGGTGTGCAAGAGGCGGCTGATCGATGTTTCTAACTCTCTCTATCCCTCTCTCTTCCTCTCTGTAAAAAATCAATAAAATATATTTTTAAAAAAATAAAATAAACCATCTCAGGTTGCAGAGAGGATTAAATGAAATAATAATGCAGGTAAAGCATCAAATCCGGGCCTGGCACCTGTAGTAAATATTCAGTAACTGTTAGCTCCTTAGCTTTACAATGGGCACTGACCACAGACATCCAGACAATGTAGGAAATGTCAACGTATTGGCCTATGTAACCCTTCAGATACTGCTTTGAAACGATAGGATGGGATTATGTATATTATAGCCTGCTTTTTCTCTTAATTATGTGATATTTTTATGTTAAATATAAAGAATCTGACAGCTGGAGTGGCACAGTTGGTTGAGCATCTTCCCATGCACAGAAAGGTTGCCAGTTCAATTCCTGGTCAGGGCACACACCGGGTCTCTTGGTTGTATTCGCGGTGGGTTGGGGACATGCAGGAGGCAGCTGATCAGTATCTCTCTCTCTCCGTCTCAGTTCATTTCTCTAAAATTCAAATAAAAATCATAAATATATAATTATATACACACATTATATTTGTGGTCTTCAGGAATCAGTGAAATAACACCACCTCAGGGAGCATTCTGGATTTCTCGGAATCTGAAATAATATCTCCAAACAAGAGATCAGTTGCAGACAACACTCCACAAAAGCCTATAACAGCCACCAAAACCTCAAGTTGTCATTACCCAGCTCCACTCCGCGTCCCAAAACCAACACTGCAATGGCCAGTCATTGACTGGGATCCTACTGGCACCTGGGGGGCCTGGAAAAGTACGTTACCCAAAGGGCAATGGGCCCAATGATGGCTGAGTTTAGCCAATGAAGGCCCAGAGGAGGAGCATTACCCAGGTGCCCCTTGGTTTGGGTGTGACGTCCAGCACCTTTCTCCTGGTGGTCATTTCGACCTCTTTCCTCTGTTACCACAGTCTGAGGCTCTGGTGCTCTGCCTTAAAACCACGAGGCATCAGAGGCAGTGTCCCTGCTCTAAGTGGTGTGTCTGAGGCTTGTTGAGTCACAGCAGGTGGGATTGGAGCCTCCTTGCTTTCCAGACTCCTCCGCTTAGAGTTCCACTCAGCTCACCTCATGTCCTGCAGCCCAGGTCGCCGCTTACAGAAGAGAACATGGAGTCTGTCTGCAGGTGATGGGAGCAATGGGAGATTTGGAGCAATGGAGGCAGGTGACTGACCCAGGTCTCATTAGACTCCCTGTGGCTGCAGCATGAAGAACAATATAGATGGGATGGAGGCGGTAGAAAGACTAGGACCGAAGCTGCTGTGATAGTCTTGGTGAGTGTGATGGTAACTGGTCCGTGACGGGGGCTGTGGAGGTGAAATAAGCAGTTGAATTCTGGATCGGTGTTATGCCACCAGGATTTTCTAATTTGGAGGTTGAGAGAGAGGTGAGAGTCAAGGATGACGTGAAGTGTTGCAATTGTCAGAGATAAGGAAGGACCATTAGGTGAGATGCAGATGTTCATAGTAGGAAATGTATTGTTCATTGGAGATGACAAAACCTTTATTTTTTCACCTGTAAGGGTTTGCAGTATTTCAGGGACCCGTTCCTGAGCATCTGGGACTCTGAGGAGCAGTTCAGAATGAAAGCTTCTTTAAAAGGTAGCTGGGAGTGGAGAGACCAAGGTGGAGTTGTAGGTCTTCTTTTTGTTCCCTTTTTTTTCTTTTCTTTTTCTTTTTTTTAAATATATTTTATTGATTTTTCACAGAGAAGAAGGGAGAGGGACAGAGAGTTAGAAACATCGATGAGAGTGAAACATCGATCAGCTGCCTCCTGCACACTCCCTACTGGCTATGTGCCCGCAACCAAGGTACATGCCCTTGACCAGAATCGAACCTGAGACCCTTCAGTCCGCAGGCCGATGCTCGATCCTCTGAGTCAAACCGGTTAGGGCTTTTTTTTTCTTTTTAATTAGAGACCAGAGAGCAATTCAAGCACAATGAGATTGCAGCTGTTGCATATTTACTTGTTAAACACACACCAGGATTCTGTTGTGAGCCTTAGCTGGGGTGTTGTCGGTAGTCTGGTTGATTTGCTTAGGAGTATGAATGGTCATCTGTGCGACTCACTGGGCACGGGGTAGAAGGGCATAGGCTATGGGACTTGAATGCTGAAGGCTATGACTGGTGAAGGGACATCAGGTTCAGTACCAGTCGAGATGGCATCTAAATATATGAGACCTCAATGGACGCAAAACTCTGGGGGGTGAGGGCATGTATGGGTGTGGGGTGGGGGGGGTAATGGTAAGATATGTACACATATAATACCTCAATAAAAAAATAAATAAAATAAATAAATATATGAGACCTGATGTGGTTCTCAGTAGGTGAGGTTGAAGGAAAACTCAATCAGGGAGGGAGGCCTCCATAGCAGGACCCAAGGCTGCTTCAATGAGAGTGGACACTCAGAGTTGGTGTAGAACTGAATCCTGTTTGGATTTGCCAAGCAGTCACTACACCACACATGCTGAGTAATGAGCAGAAAGTCAAGGAGATGACTATGGGGACAGTAGGTGTGGGAGTGCAGGTGAGAGAGAGGTGTGGAGAAGGAGTGATGTGCCTTGGAGAGGGCATATGCATTCATGCAGGCAGGGCCCTGACATTGACATAAGAATGGATGGAGGTTAAGTCCATTACCTGCTGACAATACAGTATGGTGAATTTCAGGTTAATTCAGAGAACACACTGGAGGAAAGCTTTAAATGTGCAGGGAATGTTTTACTTTCTCACTCCGAATAACAACACCAAAGGAGAAGTTTTTGCCACCGTTTACCTGAATGCAAACCCCTTTTATCAGAACACTAGAGGCCCGGTGCATGAATTTGTGCACGGGTGGGATCCCTCCACCTGGCTGGCAATCAGGGCCAATCGGGGCCATCTCTCCCAGTCCACGTGGAAGATTGGCTGGCTGGGGAGGGCCTATGGGACGGCTCCAGTGCATGTCCAGCCCCATCTTGCCCAGTCCCTGCAGCAAGCAAACCTACTGGTCTGAGTGTCTGCCCCCTAGTGGTCAGTGCAAGTCATAGTGACTGGCCAACCGATGTACTGTCTGCCCCCAGGTCGTCACTGTACATCATAGCGAGCGGTTAAGTGGCCTTAGCATATTATTAGCATATTACACTTTGATTGGTTGAACGGTCAACTGGACAACCAGACACTTAACATATTAGGCTTTTATTATATAGGATACACTCTGCTAGATGCCTCCTAAGTTTCAGGTATAAGTGACACTTTCAGAAATGGCATCGCACTTGCTAACCTTCTCAGGCCTACAACCTCATTGATGTCACTGCAAGTATTTGTGTGGAAGCTCTTTCACCCCTACCACCTGGCTCACCTGAAGAGTGTGCATCCGTCACAACCCCTGCATGCTCTGGGGTTGTGCTTGAGAAGGTTATGAATATTCCGAGCTCCTGGGTGAATCTTCATTCCTTTATTTCTGACCAGAGAATTGACCTGGCCCAGATTTTGTCCAGAGCCCACTTCCTTCACCAAGAAGTGCTACCTCATTCAGGGACATTGTGGGTCTCACCTTAGGCTGTGATGAAGTGTTTCAGGTTCCAATTCATCAGCCTGCTAACCTCTTGCTGTCCTTTGCTCTGGTTTATGATCTTTATGTAAAGGTGTTTTTTCTTGTGTACCTTTAATTTTGTTGGTTCTATTCTCTCCCTGGGATGATTGAAAAGAAATTTGTGTTCTGTCAGCATGGACAGGTAAACAGATATGGTGGGGTCCCAAACTATCTGTGCTTTGGAAGGCACAGATTGATGGAAATCTCTTTGTTCAATATTGGCTGATTTTGTATTGCTGACCAAGGCCTTAAGATAAAGTGTGCATGACTTTGTGGTTCTAATTCCCTGTCTGGTGCCTCTTTTATTGTAGAGGTCAATGGTTGCCCTGAACCCGCGGCCTTTATTGTGCTCCTGTGAACAATATGAATTATTTTTTCTGTTCACAGTATCTATTCCATAAGTGTCAGCAATGTTTAGGGGAACTACTCTCCACACGCTCCAAAGAGGCCATGTGTCATGATGTATCAGATTTCATAGGCTGGTGTCATTTGTTGTAAGACTCTGAGGTGGAATGAGTTTGGAACATAGACACTGCAGTTAAACTGGATAAAAAGTGCCTCTTCTGGACATAAGTCCACATTATCCCAGGGCCTGTGTTTTGTATGATCTTTGAGAACTTTCTGAGGACCTCCATCACTATTTCCTGGAGGTAAAGTCGCTGGCAAGACAATAATCTAATGGTTCTGTGGATTCCCCTGACCCCTGACCCCTCTAGGGTGTTCACCTCAAGGTTGTTTATCAGAAGGCAAGACCTCAAAGCTAGAGGACAGATAACCCTGTAATCAGTCCCAGGATGTGTCTTTTGTAACCAGTCAGCATTCCTGTTGATTCCAATGGCAATAGACTTCCCTACTTGACAACATTTGCTGCCACTGAGACAAGAATGGTCCTCCCAGGAAATGAGAACTGAAATGCAACAGAGTGCACCTTTCTCATGTGTGCTATTTGGTGAGCCCTGACCTAGAGATAAAGCTGTGAAACTGTCACAGGTGACATCAACCACCTGTAACTCACACACAGGGTGGGGCAACAATAGGCTTACAGTTGTATGTTTGCAAAACACAGAGATTATTCTTTTAAAAATATACCATAATTTTATTCTTTTTTGGGAAAAGAGAGAGTAAGAGGCTGGAAGAGAGAGGTAAACATAGGTCTGCTGCCTCCGGCACGCCATGACTGGAAATCCATTTGGGGATGTTCACTGACCTGGAATCAAACCAGAGACCTGTCCAGGAATGGGATGACACCCAACCAACTGAAGACACTGGCTGGGTCAGAGTATATTCCTGTATTATTATTAATTATTGTGTTATTTTCCATACCAACAACTCTATACCTTCTTTTGCCACATTCTATATTTTCCTAATACCCTGTTGTAATCACTCTTTCTACCTTTCTCGGCCCTCCATGCAGTCATGGATTTTCCTTTTTTACAATAGAATAGTTCATATTGGTCATACTTTTATAGGCAATACTTGGTGTATACTCTAACAAATACTGGTTTACTTCATGTACACAGCCATTTTGAGGTTCAACACAAATGCTCATGTAAAAATATAACTTACTTATTTCTTAGTAATACTGTGTTCGGTGAATAATCACTTTATCTGTTGATCTGTCTATTTTTTAAAAAAATATATTTTATTGAGTTTTTACAGAGAGGAAGAGAGAGGGATAGAGAGTTAGAAACATCGATGAGAGAGAAACATCGATCAGCTGCCTCCTGCACACTCCCCACTGGGGATGTGCCCACAACCAAGGTACATGCCCTTGACCAGAATCAAACCCGGGACCTCCCAGTCCGCAGGCTGACGCTCTATCCACTGAGCCAAACCGGTTTAGGCTGATCTGTCTATTTTTTAAAAATATACTTTATTGATTTTTTACAGAGAGGAAGGGAGAGGGATAGAGAATTAGAAACATCGATGAGAGAGAAACATCGATCAGCTGCCTCCTGCACACCTCCTACTGGGGATGTGCCCGCAACCAAGGTACATGTTCTTGACCAGAATCGAACCTGGGACCCTTCAGTCCGCAGGCCGATGGTCTATCCACTGAGCCACACCGGTTAGGGCCTTTCTAGGTTTTTTTGTTATTTCCAAGTTTGGGGTATTATACATAACACTTCTGGGAATATTTGCATTCAGTTCTCTATATAGACATATGTGTTACTTATCAAACTGTTGTGTAGGTGAATGTTTTATATTTAAGATATGTGAAACTGTGAGCCAATATGGTCATTCCCTTTGTCTTCCCCCTAACCCACAGAATATAAAAATTCTAATTTTTCTGCTACCCTGCAAGGACATAGAATGGTTAACCTTTTCAAAGAGTAACCCCGGAAATGCATATAATGTTAACTTGCTTTCGTTTTAATTTCATCTATGTAAGAATTTTTTTATGGTGACCATTTTTTTATACATTTATTTGCACTGTATTTATCTGTTTTGTTAAAATTTCTGCTGAAAATCATATTCAAATTGTCTAAATAAATTTATTATTTTAACTGAAGTAGGACTGTACAGCATCTAAGACTTATGCTTGAATTTCCCTCATTCCTCAGTGACTCAAGTGACTCCTTTGCCATATGGAGCATAGGTTTTGAATCCTAGAAGAAAAATGGTTTTACTCAGTGTTTTAAATTATTTATTTTAATTTTTTATATGATGAATGTTATGTACAACTTATACCATATACTTATACTTTGAAGCTGCATTGCTAACATTCAGAGCCACTCTTATTTAAGTCTAAGCATTTATTAATTTATTATATGAAGTCTAGGTTTGTAGTATTTGTCAATTCTCCTGGCATAAAAACTCTCATCATGGTCAGTTTTAAACTGCCAAAGAGATACCAGTGAATATGCACATGATAAGATATTTCAATAGCACAGGATTGTATTTTATTTCCAACACTAGAGGCCCGGTGCACAAAATTCGTGCACTCGGGGAGGGGGGGTCCCTCAGCCCGGCCTGCACCCTCTTGCAGTCTGGGAACCCTTGGGGGATGTCCGACTGCTGGCTTAGGCCCACTCCCTCCGGGAGGCGGGGAGAGGCTCCCGCCACGGCCGCTGCACTCACCAGCTGTGAGCCCGGCTTCTGGCTGAGCGGCAGCCCCTGCATTGAGCATCTGCCCCCTGGTGCTCAGTACCCGTCATCCCACCGTTGGGTCGATTTGCATATTAGCCTTTTATTATATAGGATACTGATACAGTTGCAACAAATGTGCTCCAGAACTTTCATAATAACACAGTAAAATTATTGGGAAGCCTCAGGTTTTAAAACTTTTTTAAAGATTGATTTAAGCTGAAACCGGTTTGGCTCAGTGGATAGAGCGTCGGCCTGTGGACTGAAAGGTCCCGGGTTCGATTATGGTCAAGGGTATGTACATTGGTTGCGGGCACATCCCCAGTAGTGGGTGTGCAGGAGGCAGCTGATCAATAGTTCTAGCTCTCTATCCCAATCCCTTCCTCTCTGTGATAAATCAATAAAATATATTTTTTCAAAAGTTCTTTAAAAAAATAAAATAAAGATTGATTTAAGTACAATTGATTTAAATCGTGCATTCAAAAACTATTTTTACTTAATTTTAGGGAGGAAGGGAGAGGAAGAGACAGAAACATCACTGATGATAGAGAATCACTGATAGGCTGCTTCCTGTACCTCCCCTCTCCCTGGGGATGGAGCCAGCAACCCAGGTATGTGCCCTGACTGTGAATAGAACCATGACCTCCTGGTTCAAGGGTGGATACTCAACCACTGAGCAACAACAGCTGGGCTAAAGTGTTTAAAAATTGTTTTAAAAATATGTATTTTTTATTGTTGATAGTATAACAGATGTCTCCCATTTCCCCCTTATATATATTCTTTGGTGGGTCTGTCAGTGTGGAACAGGAAAGCAGACCTCCAGGCCCATCTCCTCCTCCAGCACCACTTGTGGGGCCTCAACACCAACACTCACCAAGGTCATTGGCTGGGATGAGTCCTCCTCTGGGCCTTTGAAAAAACTACATTACCCAGAAAGCACTGCGCCAGAGTGAGAGGTGTAAAGCGCATTTTGGTGCCTGCACATCCGGTTAGGGCGGGACTTCCTGCGTCCTCCTCCTGGCGGCCATTTGGCCTGTTCTGTGGGTTCACAGACCCAAGGCGTCAGCGCGCTGGTGGCGGAAGGAGGAGCCGTGGGAGGCCGCGTCCCGCTGGGCAGGGGTGTTTGAGGCGGGCTGACCCCCAACCGGCAGAATTGGGGTCCCCGTGCCCCCGCCTCCTCTCCGCGGACAGAGTTCCCTCAGCGTCACCCCATCGGCCCTCCCGCCTCGGGGCTGGCGCCGCTCAGCCCCGCAGCCCAGGCCGCAGCGCCCAGAGCAGTGAGTGCCCGTGGGGGGCGCAGGGGGAGGGGAGGGCGACGGGCTGCGGTGCCGCTGGGGAGGCCGTGGGAACTGAGCCGGGAGGGGGAGCCAGGCCTGTGTGTGTCTAAAGGCGACAGAGAGGAGGAGCGGCGGCTCCGGGAGGAGGGTCACTTCCTCCTCAGGGGACGGGCTGGGGGCTGTGAACACAGAGGGACGCGGCCTGAGATGCGGCTCTAACTTCCCCACAACTGCCCAGAGGAGGAGCCGACCACAGGGGAGAGGACAGCAGGGAGGGGGGGGGGCCCTGTGACCACAGCCACCCAGCAGGAGGGCGCCCTGAGGACCGCCCTGAGGGGTGCAGGCCTCTCCTGGTCACGTGACCTCGGGCCTGAGCCCTGGGTCCTGGCGGTGGGTGCCAGGCCCTCCACAGACCTTCAGTTCCCACAGGTCCCTGCAGGTGCAGAGCCGCTCAGGAGGCTGGTCTGTGGGGCTGATGTCAGGGCCTCACACTATCGTGGCCTCTGAGGTAGGGGGGTCCTGGGACTGTCCAGCCATTCTTTTCGGCGGCGACTTTCGATCTGGGGACCGTGAAGAGACAGCAGCCCAGAATCCTAAGCCCAGGTCAAGGGTCATATGAGTGGCACCTGATTGTGGCATCCAGTGGAATTGTGGGTGACAGGCCCTTCCATGCATGGCTTCCAGAATGTGCAAAGGCTTGAAGTAAAGACTAAGCTGCTAGAGGGCCCAGCAGGTGTCCATTGTTTAAAAATAGGAGCTGGAAACAGTGGGACAGGAGTCAAGTCCAGAGCAGCTTTGTGACAACTTGGCTTTCTGTTCTGCTGGTGGAGGGGTCATTGGGGTAATCGGAGCAGCAGAGCAGGTGATGTGTCCCAGGTCTCATTACTCCCGTGACTGCAGCATGATGCACAGTATGGGTGAGGACGGGGGTAGGAAGACTACAATGGAAGCTGCTGTGATGGCCTTGGTGAGTGTGATGGTGACGGGAGCACAGTGGTGGTTGTGGATGCGGAAGAAGCAGTTGCATTAGGGATCAGGATTTTAGGTGTGGCCACCTGGATTTTCTAATTTTGAGGATTGGGGAGAGAGGTAGGAATCAGAGATGATGTGAAGGTTTGGATTTAGCACCTGCAGGTATGAAAGCACCATCAGCTGACATGGAGAAATTCTTAGTCGGAAAAGTAAAGTCCATGAGGAATATAAAATCTTTTATTTTTCCTATTAGAGTAAGAGATATTTCAGAGACCAGTTCATGACCATCTGGAACTCTGAGGAGTTCATGATGAAGACTACTTAAAAGAATAGTAAAGACTGTGGAGCTTGGAGGAGTTGTAGATCACCTTTTCATTTTATTTTATTGGAGGTAGAAGAGTAATTAAAAAGGAGAGACTGTGGCTGGTGCATATTTATTTCATAAACAGTCACCAGGATTACATGTGACCCTTTGTGTGGCCTGGTGTGTTGCATCCAGTTTGGTTGACTTGCTTATGGGCCTGAGTGGGCATCTGGGAGACTCACTGGGCATGGGGTAGAGGGCCATAGGCAGTGGGACTTGAGGACTGAGGGCTGTGAGTGGAGAAGGAACATCAAGTGCAGCAGCAGGAGAGGTGGGCTCTGGGTAACTGAGCTGATGCGGTTCTCAGTAGGTGAGGTGGAAGGAAAAACAAGTTGGGAGGGAGGCCTTCATAGCAGAACTGAAGGCTGTGTCTTGGGTGTGGGCAGTCAGCGTCAGGTTAGTATGTGATACTATGTGAACTTGCCATGCATTCTCTGGAACACACATGCTGAGTAATGACTAAGACCCAGGAGATGTCCATGGGAGCTGGGGCTGCGGGAGTGCAGGTGTGAGGGAGGTGTGGGAGAAGGAGTGATGTGCTCTTGGAGAGGGAGTGTGAATTCATGGCCATAGGTCCCCGATATTGACATAGAGAGACTGAGGTTGAGTCCATTTCTGGTGATAACTGGATGATACAAAATGGGGAATTTTAGGGTAACTCCTGAAAAGACGGGTGTTGTGGCGCTACATGCCAGGTCCAGCATTTAGGTGTCATATAGGTACACACCTGCCTGTTGTTGTTGGGCGGATGCAGTGATCAATAGGAATGGAATAGCATACATCAGTGTCCCTTGGGTTTGAAAATCTGTACAGGCTTGGGGAGGGGAGAAGGGTAAGAGAGAAATACATTACAGAAGACGTGAGTTAGAATGTTGAAAGAGGGTTATTACAAAACATCCCCTCCGATTCCTGGCATACGTGCGTTGTCTTTGAAGTTGTGACTCTGGGAATGAAGCTGTATGAGAGAAGTGGGATACAAAGAATTATGTGGAACATTAGCACAAAGTGTTGACCTCAGCACCCTGGGATTGGAATGGAAAGTGTGACGAGTGATGCCATGCTTTTGGGGTCTTAGAGGGAGAATGTGTTGGACAACAAGAATAGTGCCCCACAAGACCAGTGTCAAATCGCTCACATCTCTCTTTATGGCCAACATTTATCTGTCCCCTATGTTGGTGACTTCTATAGCGTTGAACCTTAATGTGAGGCCCTGAGGTCAGGTATAATCAATCTGGGCATTTGTTGTATTGCTGTGGGAAGACACAGTATCAGTAGTCATATAAGGAGAGAGTGACTCTGATGGATGCAAGGTCTGCTATCTTCTTGCCAGGGCCAGCCTGAAGGTTGAACCAAGCTGAGGTAGGGAGGTGGGAATTGAGAAAAGAAAGACAGGAAAGCGGGATCGGGAGGGTTGCGAGCCATTGACTGACTGCAGCGAGTTTATTAACTGCGTACTGCGTTTTATACACAAACACTTGAATAGGAGGTCTGTCAAGAGGAATGTACTCTTTCTTCCTCTTAATCTCTAAGGGAGAGGTAGAGCAGAAGGGCAAATTCTTGGGTACAGCAAATCTCAGTAAATAGTTACAGACTTCTTGGTAAGCCATGAAAGGTTGCTCTCATTCTACTGATAGTTGCCATCCAAACAAGCCTGGGAAAACTGTGTGGGTAGGGGACCGAGTCTTGCTAGTCCCTTCGGGTGCAAGGACCGTGTCAGCTTACACCCCGTCTCCAACATCTTCTGTGATAGGGGGTGTAGAGGGACATGATGGATGTGGGTATTGGGGTTTGTGACCAAAGTAAAAGCCTAGGAGAGAAGGTGATCATGGACTGAACTGTGCCCATTGTGACAGGATATGGACTTTGAGGACGTGGCCATTGCCTTCTCTCAGGAGGAGTGGGGGCTCCTTGATGAGGCTCAGAGACTTCTGTACTGCGAGGTGATGCTGGAAGTGTTTGCACTGGTCTCATCTGCAGGTAAGAGCTTCACATTGTCCCAGTGTCCTGAGGTGATTCCCTCTCTTCCTTTATTAAAAAACAGCTTTTTCTCTCCCACAGCCAGACCATGGGCTCTTCCATTTTATCCCATTATCCTGTCAAATGTGCTGTGGCCGAGAGAGCTGAGTGTGTGGGGAGCCCAGAGCAAAGGACTCCATGAATATCCCTCACACCCATAGCCTCAGATAGGGCAGGGAGTGTCTGGAGGTCAGGATTGTTGCAAACAGTTTAATGAGCCCAGCTTGCACTTTCTCAGTCTGGGAGGGTATCTGTGTCCACATCCATGGCTTCCACTTCTGCACCATTCCTCCAGCTAAAGGCGCTTTGTGACTGCCTGTGCCAGGTTATGGTCTTTACTTGCATGATCCATGGGCGGTTCTTGTAAGACCTCCTTCCATTGTTTGTAATATTCTGTTCCTGAATACTACTGCATGCTGTCTTCCTCTGAGCCAGTGCTGCTTACTTAGCTCTGTTGTCTTTCAATAAAACTCAGAATATTGGTGTTCTATGTGCTTGTACTGTAGAAGGTACAAGGAGAGCCCTGTTATTTTCACAGGTTGAACATACAACATGATCTAAAGTGTTGCCTGGCCCTCCTGAGTTCCAATTTGCAGGAACTATGACATAAGGGTGGTGTTTAGATCATACAGGAAAGTGGTCATGTCCAACAAGTTTAGGTTGAGGTGCCACTGGCAGCAGCTCATTTCTACCATTTCCTTCCCAAGCTTGACACTTCCCTGACTTATCTTTTAGTCTGTGCCTTCCTGGGTTCTGGCTACCTTCACCTTCTTGCCCTTTTCCATCATCTGTTCCTCTGAACTGCTCTCTCTGCAGTATTCTCAAATATTGACCTGCATGTGTTATGAGGTGCACAGATGTGCTTCATTAGACCTCGACACAAGCTTCTCATTTCTTGAATTTTACGTGGAATAAGATGTAACCAACCTTCTGCACAGCTGGCCCATGGCACCCGCAGACAAGCCCTATTGAACACTGTTAGCAGACGCATGAGCAGATGATCCAGCTTCTTTTCCATGGGGTGCTTGCCATGTTTGTTTTATATTTTTTTGGAGATTTTCCCTATATGGTGACCTTTAGTGGCTCAGATCTTCAGAGCAGCATCTTATCAATCCTTCCTACAGATGTTACCCTCAGAGAGTTGCATGGAACCAACGCGTTATGTGGGACACACTTTAGTAGTAAGACTTCTCCCTGTCACCACAGTCGACATTCATTTCATCACCATTTTTCTGTTTTCAGGTTGTGGGCATAAAACGGATGATGCGGAGGCCTGTTCTGAGCAGAGTGTACCTGTACAAGGACAGTCACAGGTCAGTGTTTCTAAGACAGCTCCAGCAACCCAGAGGACCCATCTCTGCCGGAGGTGTTTCTCTGTGTTCAAAGATATTCTGCACCTGAGTGAGTCACAAGCAGCAGACTTTGAGCAGAAAGCCTTCTTCAGTGACGCATGTGTGAGAGACTTCTGTTTCAGTGCAAACCCTCACCAGCAACAGAGGGAAGCCAATGGAGAGAAGCCCTGGAAAGAAGCTGTGGACAGAGCCTCGTTTGTGACCAGGTTCATCTTCTACTCATCAGAGCTGTGTTCGACCAGTAGGGAGGTTGGAGGACACTTCCGAGCCATGTCAGAGCTTCTCCAGCACCAGGCCCCTCTCAACACTGAGAAGCCACACAGTCGTAGTGAGATTTCAGAGGAATTTCTCAATACAAAAAGGCATCACCAATGGGATGAATGTGAAAAAGCTGCCAGCCACAACCAGAACCTTGTTCAACATCAGGCCGTCTGCTCTGGAATAAAATCGTATGAGTGTAGTGAATGTGGGAGGGCATTCATTAAAAAATGTTACCTCACTAAACACCACAGAGTTCACACTAAAGAAAAGCCTTACAAATGCAATGAATGTGGAAAATCATTTACGTGCAATTATTACCTCTTTATCCACAAGAGAGTTCACACTGGAGAAAAGCCTTACAAATGCAGTGAATGTGGAAAATCATTTAACCGCAGTTCTACCCTCTATACCCACCAGAGAGTTCACACTGGAGAAAAGCCATATCAATGCAGTGATTGTGGGCTGTCCTTCAGGCAGTACTCTAACTTCAGTAGACACCGCAAAATTCACACTGAAGGAAAACCTTATGAGTGCAGTGAATGTGGGAAGTCCTTCCATCGTAGGTCTTCCCTCACTAAACACAACAAAGTTCACACTGGAGAAAAACCATATAAGTGTAGTGAATGTGGTAAATCTTTTAAGGAAACTACACACCTCGTTATGCACAAGAGAGTTCACACTGGAGAAAAGCCGCATCGATGTAGTGATTGTGGGAAGTGCTTCAGTCATAGCACTAGCTTCATTCAACACCTCAGAGTTCACACTGGTGAAAAACCTTATGAGTGTAGTGAATGTGGGAAGTGCTTCAGTCAAAGTACTAGCCTTGTTCTACACCTCCGAGTTCACACTGGTGAAAAACCTTATGCGTGTAGTGATTGTGGGAAGGGTTTCAGTCAAAGGTCTGGCCTCATTCAACACCTCAGAGTTCACAGTGGTGAGAAACCTTATGAGTGTAGTGACTGTGGGAAGTGCTTCAGTCAGAGGTCTAACCTCACTCAACACCTCAGAGTTCACACTGCTGAAAGACTGTAAGACGCTAGTGATTGTCGGAAGTCATTTGTGCAAATCTCCACTCTCACAGAGCATCAGAGAGTTTACATTAGAGAAGAGCTTTAAACGTGCAGGGAATGTGTTACTTTCTCACTCAGAAGAACAGCACCAAAGGAGAAGCTTTACCCCCATTTACCTGAATGCAAACCCCTTTATCAGAACATACACTCTGCTAGATGCCTCCTAAGTTTCAGGTATAAGTGACACTTTCAGAAACTGGATTGCACTTGCTAACCTTCTCAGGACTACAACCTCATTGATGTCACTGCAAGTATTTGTGTGGAAGCTCTTTCACCCCTACCACCTGGCTCACCTGAATGTGCATCCGTCAGAACCCCTGCATGTTCTGGGGTTGTGCTTGAGAAGATTATGAATATTCCAAGCTCCTGGGTGAATCTTCATTCCTTTATTTCTGACCAGAGAATGACCTGACCCAGGTTTTGTTCAGAGCCCACTTCCTCCACCAAGAAGTGATACCTCTTTCAGGGACATTGTGGGTCTCACATGCTGTGATGAAGTGTTTCAGGTTCCAATTCATCAGCCTGCAAACCCCTTGCTGTCCTCTGCTCTGGTTTATGATGTTTATGTAAAGGAGATTTTTCTTTTGTACTTTCATTTTGTTGGTTCTATTCTCTCTGTGGGATGATTGAAAGGGAAGTGTGTTCTGTCAGCATGGACAGGTGAACAGTATGGTGTGATCTCAAACTTACTGTGCTTTGGAAGGCACAGCTGGATGGCAGAAAATCACTCTGTTCAATATTGGCTGATTTTGTATTGCCGACCAAGGCCTTGAGAGAAAGTGTGAATGACTTTGTGGATCTAATGTGCTGTCTGGTGCCTCTTTTATTGTAGAGGTCAATGGTCGCCCTGAACAGGCGGCCTTTATTGTGCTCCTGTGAACAATATGAATTACATTCTCTGTTCGCAGTATGTATTACATAAGTGTCAGCAATGTTTAGGGGAACTACTCTCCACGTGCTCCAAAGAGGCCATGTGTCATGATGTATGAAATTTCATAGGCTGGTGTCATTTGTTGTAAGACTCTGAGGTGGAATTAGTTTGGGACCTAAATACTGTTTTCATAGTCATAGTAGACACTGCAGTTAAACTGGATAAAAAGTGCCTCTTCTGGACATAAGTCCACATTATCCCAGGGCCTGTGTTTTGTATGATCTGTGAGAACTTTCTGTGGACCTCCATCACTATTTCCTGTAGCTGGAGTCACTGGCAGACAAAATAATGTACTGTTTTTGTGTTGTTTTTTTAATTCCCCTAGCCCCTCTAGGGTGTTCTGCTCAAGGTTTTAGCTGAACAGGCAAGATCTCAAAGCTAGAGGGAGGATAATGCTGTTATCAGTTCCAGGATGTGTCTTTTGTAACCAATCAGCATTCCTATTGATTCCAACTCCAATAGTCTTCACTGCTTCTCAATATTTGCTGCCACTGAAGCAAGGTTGGTCCTCCCTGAAAATCAGAACTGACGTGCAACAGAGTGCACCTTTCTCGTGTGTGCTATTTGGTGAGCCCTGACCTAGAGATAAAACTGTCACATGTGACATAAACCACCTGTAACTCATGCACAGGGTGGGGCTACTATAGGCTTACACTTGTAAGTTCAGAAAACACAGAGATTATTCTTTTAAAAAATATTTTAGAAAATAATTTTATTCCTTTTGTGGGGAGAGAGATGAAGAGAGGGTAAGAGAGATAAACATAGATCTGCTGCTTCCTGTATGCCCATATTGGGGTTCCATTTGGGGATGTGCACTGACCTGAATTCAAACCAGAGACCTTTCAGTGAATGGTTTGATACCCAAGCAGCTCAGATCACTGTCCCGGGCAGAGTTTATTCCTGTATTATTATCATTATTTATTGTATTATCTTCCATACCAGCAACTCTAAACCTGCTTTTTGCCACATCCTTTATTTTCCTAATACCCTGTTATAATCTCTCTGCCTTTCTCAGCCCTCCATACAGTCATGGATTTTCCTTTTTTACAATAGAATAGTTCATATTGTTCATACTTTTATTGGCAATACTTGGTGTGTACTCTGTAACAAATAGTGGTTTCCTTCATGTACACAGTCATTATGAGGTTCAACTCATATGCTTATGTGAAAAAATAATTTACATTTTTCTGAGTAGTACTTGTACGGTGAATAATTTTTTTTTTTTAAATCATATATCTCTTCAGGACAAAATAGACACTATTGAGAGTGTCAATTACATCCTATGGAGACATTCAATTTTAGGTCACAGCATTAAGAGCTCCTGGTTTTAGTCCCATAAGCTCTCTTTGAAATGACTCAAATAATCTCTTTGTTGATCTGTATTTGTCTTTTGCTATTTTTAGGTTTTGGGATATTATAAATAAATCTTCTGGGAATATATGCATTCTGTTCTCTATATTGACATATGTTTTACTTATCGAACTGTTGTATAGGTGAATGTTTTATATTTAAGATATGTGCAACTGTGAGCCAATATGATCATTCCTTCTGCCTTCCCCTTAACCAACAGTAAATAAAAATTTGAATTTTTCTGCTACCCTGCAAGGACATACAGTGGTTAACCTTTTGAAATGGTTATCCCGGAAATGCATATAATGTTAATTCGCTTTCATTTTAATTCCATCTACCTAAGAATTTTTTATGGTGACCATTTTTTCATTTATTTGCACAGTATTTATCTGTTTTGTTGAAATGTCTGCTGAGAGACCTAACTGTTTTGGCTCAGTGGATAGAGTGTCAGCCTGGGGACTGAAGGGTCCCAGATTCAATTCCGGTCAAGGGGATGTACCTTGGTTGCGGGCACAACCCCAGTAGGGGGTGTGCAGGAGGCAGCTGATCGATGTTCCTCTCTCATTGATGTTTCTAACTCTGGCCTTCTCCCTCTGTGTAAAAAATCAATAAAATACATATATTTAAAAAAAATATCTGCTGAGAATCTTTTTCAAATTGTCTAAATAAATTTATTATTTTAAATGAAGGAGGACTGTGCAGAATCTAAGACTTATGCTTGAATTTCCCTCATTCCTCAGTGACTCAAGTGACTCCTTTGCCATATGGAGCCACAGGTTTGAATCCTAGAAGAAAAATTGTTTTACTCAGTTTTAAAAAAAATATTTTTTATTGATTTTTTTACAGAGAGGAAGGGAGAGGGAGAGAGAGTTAGAAACATCGATGAGAGAGAAACATCGATTAGCTGCCTCCTGCACACCCCCTACTGGGGATGTGCCCACAACCAAGGTACATGCCCTTGACCAGAATTGAATCTGGGACGCTTGAGTCCGCAGGCCGATGCTCTATCCACTGAGCCAAACCCGTCAGGGCTTTACTCAGTTTTTAAAATTATTTATTTTAATAATTTTATTGATTAAGGTATTACATATGTTTTACTCAGTTTTAATGCTATGTACAACTGAAGCCAACTTATACCATATATTTATACATTTAAGCTACATTGATAACATTCAGAGCCACTCCTAAATAAGTCTAAGCATTTATTAATACATTAAATGGCATCTAGGTTTGTAGTATTTGTCAATTTTCCTGGCATACAACCTCTCATCATGGTTTGTTTTAAACTGCCAAAGTGATAGCACTGAATATGCACATTATAAGACATTTCAATAGCACTTGATTGTATTTTATTTCCAACATTCTTAAACAGTTGCAACAAATGTCCAGAACTTTCATAATAACATAGTAAAATTATTGGGAAGCGTAAAATTTTAAGCCTTTTTAAAGTTTAAGTACAATTGATTTTAAGTCATACATTCAAAAATATTTTTAATTGATTTCATGGAGGAAGGGAGAGGAAGAGAGAGAGAGAGAAATATCAATGTTGAGAGAGAATCACTGATAGGCCTCTTCCTGTACCTCCCCTCTCCCTGGGAATTGAGACTGCAACCCATGTATGTGCCCTGACCAGGAATAGAACCATGATTTTGGTTCATAGGTCGATGCTCAACCACTGACCCACACCAGGTGGGCTATAGTATTAAAATTTTCTTAAGTGTATGTATTTTTTGTCATTGATAGTATTACAGATGTCTCCCATTTCCCCCTGTATATACACTGAGTGGCCAGGTTATAATGATCTCTGAACACATAATAATCTGGTCACTCAGTGTATATCCTATGTAATAAAAGGCTAATATGCAAATTGTCCCCTCCTTCAGTAGTTCAACCAGCAGGCAGGCTGGCCAACCGCCCACGTCCCCTCCCCATGGACAGGCTGCTAGACCCCACCCATGCACGAATTCATGCACTGGGCCTCTAATATATAAATACTTATACACTAAATGGCCAGATTATTATGCGTTCGGGGGTCATAAAAACCTGGCCACTCAGTGTATATTCTTTGGTGAATCCATTCCAGGCTTCCCTTCCGCCTCCCCTGAAAGATCTGTCAGTGTGGACCTGTTAAGCGAGTGTCCAGTCCCATCTGGTCCTCCAGCACCACTTGTGGGGCCTCAACACCAATTCTCACCTTGGACAATGGCTGGGATGAACCTTCCTCTGGCCCGTTGTAAAAACTACATTACCCAGAAAGCACTGCGCCAGAACAAGAAGGGTTCGGAGCTTTTTTGTGCATGTACATCCGGTTAGGGCGGGACTTCCTGCGTCCTCTTTGCGGACATTTTTTTCCTCTTTTGTTGGTTCACAGACTCACAGCGTCAGCGCTCCGGTGGCGGAAGGAGGAGGTGTGGGAGGCCGCGTCCCGCAGGGCAGGGCTGTCTGAGGCGGGTTGACCCCCAACCGGCGGAACTGGGGTCCCCGTGCCCCCCGCCTCCTCTCCGCGGACAGAGTTCCCTCAGCGTCACCCCATCGGCCCTCCCGCCTCGGGGCCGGCGCCGCTCAGCCCCGCAGCCCAGGCCGCAGCGCCCAGAGCAGTGAGTGCCCGTGGGGGGCGCAGGGGGAGGGGAGGGCGACGGGCTGCGGTGCCGCCGGGGAGGCCGTGGGGGCTGAGCCGGGAGGGGGGAGCCAGGCCTGTGTGTGTCTAAAGGCGACAGAGAGGAGGAGCGGCGGCTCCGGGAGGAGGGTCACTTCCTCCTCAGGGGACGGGCTGGGGGCTGTGAACACAGAGGGACGCGGCCTGAGATGCGGCTCTAACGTCCCCACAACTGCCCAGAGGAGGAGCCGACCACAGGGGAGAGGACAGCAGGGGGGGGGGTGGGCCCTGTGACCACAGCCACCCAGCAGGAGTGCGCCCTGAGGACCGCCCTGAGGGGTGCAGGCCTCACTGGTCACGTGACCTCGGGCCTGAGCCCTGGGTCCTGGCGGTGGGTGCCGGGCCCTCCACAGACCTTCAGTTCCCACAGGTCCCTGCAGGTGCAGAGCCGCTCAGGGGGCTGGTCTGTGGGGCTGATGTCAGGGCCTCACACTACCGTGGCCTCTGAGGTAGGGGGGTCCTGGGACTGTCCAGCCTCTCTTCTCGAGGAGCTTGGGCCTGGGGACCGTGAAGGGACACCAAGCCCAGAATCTTAAGTGTAGGTGCCTGCGGCACTTTGGCCCCTTGAGTGTGGCTCTTCCACAAAATACCACAGCTTGGGCAAATCTATTTTGAAGAAGTGATGTTAGAAGAAGTTTAAGTTTAAAAAATGTGGCTCTCAAAAGAAATTTCAATCGTTGTGCTGTTGATATTTGGCTCTGTTGACCAATGAGTTTTTGGACCACTGGTCTAGGTCAAGGGTCATATGAGTGGTACCTGATTGTGGCATCCAGTGGAATTGTGGGTGATAGGTCCTTCCATGCATGAGTTCCAGAATGTGCCAAAGCTTGAAGTAAAGACTAAGCTGCTTGAGGGCCCAGCAGTGTCCATTGTTTAAAAATAGGAGCTGGAAACAGTGGGACAGGAGTCAAGTCCAGAGCAGCTTTGTGACAACTTGGCTTTCTGTTCTGCTGGTGGAGGGGTCATTGGGGTCATTGGAGCAGCAGAGCAGGTGATGTGTCCCAGGTCTCATTAGACTCCTGTGACTGCAGCATGATGCACAGTATGGGTGTGAGGACGGGGGTAGGAAGACTACAATGGAAGCTGCTGTGATGGCCTTGGTGAGTGTGATGGTGACGGGAGCACAGTGGTGGTTGTGGATGTGGAAGAAGCATTTGCATTAGGGATCAGGGTTTTAGGTGTGGCCACCTGGGTTTTCTAATTCTGAGGATTGGGGAGAGAGGTAAGAATTGGAGATGATGTGAAGGTTTGGATTTAGCACCTGAAGGTATGAAAGCACCATCAGCTGACATGGAGAAATTCATAGTGGGAACAGTCATGTCCATGAGGAATATAAAATCTTTTATTTTTTCCTCTTAGGGTAAGAGATATTTCAGAGACTAGTTCATGACTGGAACTCTGAGGAGTAGTTCAAGATGAAGACTACTTAAAAAAATAGTAAACACTATGGAGCATGGAGGAGTTGTAGATCACCTTTTTATTTTATTTCATTGGAGGTGGAAGAGTAATTTAAAAAAGTTGAGACTAGCCGAAACCGGTTTGGCTCAGTGGATAGAGCGTCGGTCTGCGGACTGAAGGGTCCCGGGTTCGATTCCGGTCAGGGGCCTGTACATTGGTTGCGGGCACGACCCCAGTTGGGGGTGTGCGGGAGGCAGCTGGTCGATGGTTCTCTCTCATCTATGTTTCTAGCTCTTTTTCCCTCTTCCTTCCTCTCTGTAAAAAATCAATAAAATATATTTTTAAAAATTAAAAAAAAAATGTTGAGACTGTGGCTGGTGCATATTTACTTGTTAAGCACTCACCAGGATTTCTTGTGACCCTTTGTGTGGCCTGGTGTGTTGCATCCAGTTTGGTTGATTTGCTTATGGGCCTGAGTGGGCATCTGGGAGACTCACTGGGCATGGGGTAGAGGGCCATAGGCAGTGGGACTTGAGGACTGAGGGCTGTGAGTGGAGAAGGGACATCAAGTGCAGCAGCAGGAGAGGTGAGCTCTGGGTAACTGAGCTGATGCGGTTCTCAGTAGGTGAGGTGGAAGGAAAAACAAGTTGGCGTGGAGGCCTTCATAGCAGAACTGAAGGCTATGTCTTGGGTGTGGCCAATGAGAGTCAGGTTAGTACGTGATACTGTTTGAACTTGCCATGCATTCTCTGGAACACACATGCTGAGTAATGACTGAGACCAAGGAGACGTCCATGGGAGCTGGGGCTGCGGGAGTGCAGGTGTGAGGGAGGTGTGGGAGAAGGAGTGATGTGCTCTTGGAGAGGGCGTGTGAATTCATGGCCACAGATCCCTGATGTTGACAAAGAGGGAATGAAGGTTGAGTCCATTTCTGGTGATAACTGGATGATACAACATGGGGAATTTTAGGGTAACTCCTGAAAAGACGCGTGTTGTGGCGCTACATGCCAGGTCCAGCATTTAGGTGTCAGATAGGTGCACACCTGCCTGTTGTTGGGCGGATGCAGTGATCAATAGGAATGGGATAGCATGCATCAGTGTCACCTGGGCTTGAAAATCTTTACTGGCTTGGGGAGGGGAGAAGGGTAAGAGAGAAATACATTACAGAGGAGGTGAGTTAGAATGTTGAAAAGAAGGTGATTAGAAAACATCCCCTCCTCTTCATGGCGGATATGTTTTATCTTTGAACCTATGATTCAGGGACTGAAGCTGTCTGAGAGAAGTGTGATACAAAGAATTATGTGGAACAGGCAGCACAAAGTGTTGGCCTCAGCACCCTGGGATTGGAATCAGAGGGGACCAGTGATGCCATGTTTTTTGGGGTCGTGGAGGGAGAATGTGTTGGACAACAAGGATATTTCCCACTAGACCAGTGTCAAATCGCTCACATCTCTCTTTATGGCCAACATTTATCTGTCCCCTATGTTGGTGACACCCATTGCGTTGACCCTAAATGTGAGGCCCTGAGGTCAGGTATAATCAATCTGGGCATCTGCTGTATTGCTGTGGGAAGACACAGTATCAGTAGGAATATGAGGAGAGAGTGACTCTGTTGGGTGCAAGGCCTGCTCTATTCTGTGATGTGGGAGTGGAGGGAGCAGATGGATATGGAGAATGGGAAGTATGACAAAAGTTAAAGCCTAGGAGATAAGCTGATCATGGACTGAACTGTCCCCATCACCACAGGATATGGACTTTGAGGACGTGGCCATCGCCTTCTCTCAGGAGGAGTGGGGGCTCCTTGATGAGGCTCAGAGACTTCTGTACTGCGAGGTGATGCTGGAAGTGTTTGCACTGGTCTCATCTGTGGGTAAGACCTTCACATTGTCCCAGTGTCCTGAGGTGATGCCCTCTCTCCTGTATTCTCAAAACAGCTTTCTCTCTCCCACAGCCAGACCATGGCTTCTACTAATTTCTGCCCCTGTCTTGCAAATTTGCTGTGGCTGCCAGAGCTCAGCTGTGTGGAGAGCCCTGACCAGTGGAGTCCACAAACATCCTTGACACCCATTGCCTCAAAAAGGGCAGAAAGTACCTGGGAATCCGGAGTCTTACAAACAGCTTAATGGGTCCCATCTTACTCATCTCTCCCTGGGAGGGTGACAATACCCACATTTATTCCCTTCTTCCCTCTTCTTGTAGGGAAAGGTGCTTTGTGACAGCCTGTGCCAGGTTATGTTCTTCACCTACATGAACCATGGCCTATTGCTGTAAGACCCTTCTTCAGTTGTTGTTTGTAATATTACCTTAGCTGAGGACTGTTGTGGGCCAAATTGCTCTGGGCCAGAGCTGGCTGCTCCCCTCCGTTGTCTTTCATTAATACTTGGAATATTTAGGGTTCATGCATCAGTAGAGTAGAAGGTTCAGGGAAAACCTGTTTTCCTCATAGAGTGAACATGCAAGATGGTCTCAGAGGAGGTCTGGCCATGCTGAGAGACAACTGGGGGAAGGTGTGACATAATGGTGGTGGTCAGATGGTACCAGGAACCAGCTAATTTCCAACAGTGTTTCCGGGCAGGTGCCACTGGCTACACCCCATTTCTGCCTTCTTTTTCTCATACTTAACACTTTGCTGACTTGCATTTCATCTCTGATTTCCTGGCGTTTGATTACCTTCACCTTTGTCACCTTTTTGCATCACCTGTCCCTCTGCACTGCTCCCTGTGCAGTATTCTCCTACATGGACCTGCACATGTGTTATGAGGTGCACATACATACTTAAGTAGTCCTGGAACACCTGCTACTCTTTTTATTGAATTTTACTTGGAATAAGACATAACCAACCTTCCTCACAGCTTGCCCCTGTCATCAGCAGACCAGCCCTGCTGAGCACTGTTAGTAGAAGACTGAATTGGAGATGCATTTTCTCTTCTATGGTCCTTGTCATGTGTGTGTCATGTTTCTGGTGAGGTCTTCTCTATTTTTTGACCTTCAGAGGTTCAGACTTTCACAGGATCTTCTTATATCCTTCTTGCACATCTCTTATTTTCAGACAATTGCATAGAACCCATGTATTATGTGCAAAACACTTTAGCAATGGACTTCCCCTGTCACCACAGTCAACATTCATTTCCTCCTCATTTCTCTGATTTCAGGTTGTTGGCATAAAACGGATGATGAGGAGGTCTGTCCTGAGAAGACCATAGAGTCACAGGTCAGGGCTCCTAAGACAGCTCCAGCATCTCAGAGGACCCATCTGTGTAAGCGGTGTGTCTCAGAGTTCAAAGATATTCTGCACCTGAGTGAGTCTCCAGCGGCAGACTTTGAGCAGAAACGCTTCTTCAGTGACGCATGTGTGAGAGACTTCTGTTTCAGTGCAAACCCTCCTCATCAACAGAGGGAAGCCAGTGGAGAGAAGCCCTGGAAAGGAGCTGTGGACAGGGCCTCGTTTGTGACCAGGTGCAGCTTCTCCTTATCAGGGCTGCCTTCAACCAGTAGGGAGGTTGGGGAAGACTTCCCAGCCATGTTAGAGGTTGTCCAGCACCAGGTCCCTCTCGACACTAAGGATCCACACCGTGGCAGTGAGATTTCGCAGGAATATCTTAGTGGAAAAAGTCTTTACCAGACTTGTAACTATGAAAAATTAGGCAGCCACAACCAGAAAGTTGTTCAGCATCAGGGTGCCTGCTCTGGAAAAGTGAAATATGAGTGTGACAACTGTGGGAAGGTTTTTAAACGAATCTTTCATCTCATTCGACATGGAAGAATTCACACTGGAGAAAAGCCCTATGAGTGTGCTGATTGTGGAAAGTCCTTTGGACAAAGGTCTGACCTCAGTTTGCACCTCAGAGTTCATACTGGAGAAAAGCCATATGAGTGTAGTGATTGCAGAAAGTCCTTCAGGCAAAGCTCTCAGCTCATTGAACACCAACGTGTTCACACTGGAGAAAAACCCTATGAGTGTACTGATTGTGGGAAATCTTTTAGGAGAAATAGTAAGCTCCTTAACCACAAGAGAGTTCACACTGGAGAAAAACCCTATGAGTGTACTGATTGTGGGAAATCTTTTAGGAGCAATAATACACTCCTTAACCACAAGAGAGTTCACACTGGAGAAAAACCCTATGAGTGTACTGATTGTGGGAAGTCTTTCAGGAGAAGCAGTGACCTCTCTGAACACAAGAGAATTCACACTGGTGAAAAACCTTTTGAATGCAGTGATTGTGGAAAGTTCTTTAGACGAAAGTCTACCCTCTCTCGACACCACCGAGTTCACACCGGAGAAAAGCCGTATGAGTGTACTGATTGTGGAAAGTCCTTTAGACATAGACCTACACTCATGGAGCACCACAGAACTCACACTAGAGAAAAGCCCTATGAGTGGACTGATTGTTGGAAGTCCTTTGAACCAATGTCCGACCTCATTTCAAATCACAGAGTTCACACCGGAGAAAACCCAATATGAGTGTAGTGATTGTGGAAAGTCCTTCAGGCCAAGCTCTCACTCTTGTACACAAGAGAATTCACAGTGGTGAAAAACCTTTTGAATGCAGTGATTGTGGGATGTTCTTTATACTAAAGGAGACCCTAATTCAACACCGCATAGATCATACTGGAGAAAAGTCGTATGAGTGTATTGATTGTGGGAATTCTTTAGATGAGACTGTAACCTTATTCAACATCACAGAATTCATACCAGAGAAAACCCATATGAGTGTAGTGAATGTGGAAATGTTTTCGCTACAAACCTAGCCTTGTTAGACATCTGAGAGTTCACATTGGAGAAAAACCTTAACTGTGCAGGGGATGTTTTATCTTTCTCACTCGACAACACTGAAGGAGACTTAAATCCATTTACCTGAATATAAACCCCTCTTATCTGAACATACTCTGTGGGAAATTCCTCATAACTTGGAGGTACAAGTGAGGCTTGAAGGAGCTGCATTGCACTTGCCAACTTCCATGGGCTCCACCTCATTGATGTCACTGCGAGGATTTGTGCCTGAAATGACCTCCCCACCACCTGGCTCACCTGACCAGTGTGCATCAGTCACCACCCCTGTGTGCTCACGGAGAAGGAATTCTGTGTTATCTCTTCTGCTTGAGAAATTTATGAATTCTTTGAGCTCTTGGCAGGATCTTCATTCCTTACTCTCTGACTAGAGAATTGACCTGACCCAGGTTTCGTCCAGAGCCCCCGTCCTCAGCTAAGCAGTGCTGCCTTTTTCAGGGACATGTGGGTCTCACATTATGCTGTGATGAAGTGTTTCAGGCTCCAGTTCACCAGCCGGCAAACCTCTTGCTGTCCTCTGCTCTGGTTTATGATCTTTTTGTAAAGGTTTTTTTTCTTTTCTACCTTTAATTTTGTTGGTTCTTTTAATTCCCTGGGATGATTGAAAGAAAGTAGTGATCTGTCAGCATGGACAGGTGAACAGATATGGTGGGATCCCAAACCTTTTGTGCTTGGGAAATCACAGCATGATTTCAGATCAGCACTCTTTGTCCAGTATTGGCTCTTGAGAGAAAGTCTTCATGACTTTGTGGTTCTAATTTGCAGCTGGTGCCTGTATTATTGGTGATGTCATGGTCACCCAGAAAAGGAGGCCTTTGTTGTGCTGCTGTGAACAATAAGAATTGTATTATCTGTTTTCAGCATTTATTACATAATTCTCAGCAATGTTTTGGGGAATTCTTACCCACATACTGTAAAGCAGCCATGGGCCATAATGTATAAAATTTCATAGGCTGGTGTCATTTGTTGTAAGACAGGAAGGGTTAGATTGAACCACAATTAGGACAGAAACACTGTGTTCAAAGTGAGTAAGACAAGTAAATTAGATGAAAAGTGCCTCTTCTCAGCGTTATCCACAAATGGTCGTGGGCTGTGGCTTGTGTGGTCTCTGTGTACAGACGTTCTCAGGACCTGCATCACTGTGTCCTGTGGCTGAAATAATTGGCAGGAAAAATAATGTAATGGTTGTTTGGATTCCCCTCGCCCATCTAGGGTGTTCACCTCAGGGTTTGCTCCGCAGGCAAGACCTCAGAGCTAGAGGCAGGATAAGCCTGTAATCAGTACCACAATGCGTCTTTTGTGATTCCTGTTGGTTCAGATGGCAATAGTCTTCACTGCTGGATAATATTTGTTGCCACTGAGGCAAGGCCAATCCTCTCAGGAAATTAGGAGAGAGATGGTAGAGCCCATATAGGGTTGACATTTTAATTTTCTAACAAGACAGGAATCTCTGTGTCAGGCGTCCTCAAACTACGGCCCGCGGGTGTTTTTGCTGTTTTGTTTTTTTACTTCAAAATAAGATATGTGCAGTGTGCATAGGAATTTGTTCATAGTTTTTTTTTAGGTCCTCCAAAGGTCTGAGGGACAGTGAACTGGCCCCCTGTTTAAAAAGTTTGAGGACCCCTGCTCTATGTCTTTATTTGAAAGTATTTTAAGGCTTTATTTCAGTGTCTTTATAACTGAAATGTAACAACATGCACTTTTCTCATGTGTACTATTTTGTGAGCTTGGACACAGGGATCAAGCTGTAAACCCCATCACTTGTGAAATAAACGTCTCTCTCACCCACATACAGGTTAGGGCAGTGGTCGGCAAACTCAGTCAACAGAGCGGCAAACCGCAGCTCGCCGCAGTTTGCCGACCACTGGGTTAGGGCAATGTAAGTATTTTCTAATAACTTATTGACTTTTTTGAAAGATAGCGAGGGAGACAGAGAATGAGAAATGGCGATATGGAAAACATGCAGCTAACTGCTGCCTCCTGCACGCCACCTACAGGGCACCCAGGCAGGAATGGAACCTGAGACTTCACAGGGCAAGTGATGATGCCCAACCAACTGAGGCACACTGGCAGGGGAAGATCTTCCTGTATTATTTATTATTATTATTTTTTTTAATACATATTTTATTGATTTTTTACAGAAAGGAAGGGAGAGGGATAGAGAGTTAGAAACATCGATGAGAGAGAGACATCGATCAGCTGCCTCTTGCACACTCCCCACTGGGGATGTGCCCGCAACCAAGGTACATGCCCTTGACCGGAATCGAACCTGGGACCCTTGAGTCCGCAGGCTGACGCTCTATCCACTGAGCCAAACTGGTTAGGGCTATTTATTAATTATTAATTTCCACACCAACAACTCTACACCTACTTTTGCCACATCCTGTATGTTCCTACTGCCCTTTTATACTCTCACTTTCTGCCTTTCTTGACCCTCCCTGAAGTCATGGATTTCCTCCCTTTACAATAGAGTAGTTCATATTTTTCATAATTTCATAAGCACTAGAAGGTGTGTAGTCTTTAACAAATACTGGTTTCCTCCCTGCTACACAGTTATTTTGTGATCCAACAATAATGTTCATGTGGATAGAGTTTTTATTGCCTAGTAGTACTGTGTTCTATAGATACCACTTTATCTATTGGTCTATCTATGGTTTGGCTTCTTTTAGGTTCGGGGTATTACAGATAAATCTGCTGAGAATATTTCCTTCAGTTCTCTATATAAAGGTACGTTTTACTACTCAAACTGTTTCCATGTAGGTGGATGTTTTACATTTAAAATATGCGGAACTGACCCAGAAGAGTCATTCTCTTTGCCTTCCCACTAACTCACAGTATGTAAAAATTCCAGTTTTTCTGCTACCCTGCCAGCACATGCAGTGGTTAACCTTTCCAAATAGTACCCCCAGGAATGAATCAAGTGTTAACTCACTTTGGTTTTAATTCTATTTAGCTAAGAAATTTTTATGGTGTTTTCTCATGCATTTATTTACACTGTCTTTATCTCTTTTATTAAAATGTCAGCTCAGAATCTTTTCAAATTGTTTAAATAAATTTATTATTTTCAGCTAAAGGGGTCCTATGTAGCATCTAGTTTGAAGTTCAATGAATTCTTTGCCATATGGAACCATAGGTTTTGAATACTGGAAGCACAATTGTTTTCCACACATTAATTTATGAATTTATTAATTCATTTATTTTGTAAAAAGCAGGTTTTATTCAGTTCAACAGGGAAGCAAAAACTACAGCAGAGACATAATTTGTGTCTGCACTGGTGATATTCCTGGTGACCCAATGAGAAATCACAGTAATGGGTTAACAGGGAGTTGAGCCCCGAACTTCCATCCAGATGGGGCCACTACTCGGTCCCCTTCAGCACCTTCCCGGGGTGCGCACAGGCCAAGCCCCGTTGTGCCTGCCTCATTCATGGCATCACTTCTGCAGCACGTGCACCAGCGGCCTCCTGTGCTGGGCGTGAGGTGCTGGGCCACTGGGGCTCGTGCCCAGAGCTGCTGCAGCAGGAGGATCCTGAGCAGATGATGCCTCATCTGCAGTCTCTGGTCCCCCAGAGAGACGTGGGGAGCGCTCTCTAGTAGGGATGAGCTGGGGGGCTCTAGACTCTTCTTGCCCATGAAGTGACCAGTGGCCCAGAGGTTGCCCTGTGGGTGCCGGCAGATTGGCCAGCCTGTCTGGGGGCTCCCGGAGATCCCAGGTGAGTGAGGCCGCACTGGCGGTGAGCAGAGCGAAGAGCAGGCCAAGGCCAAGCCACTGAGTGCCCCGCCCGCAGGGCCAGCGCTGTGGCCTGGCCGCACCACAGAGCTGCAGCTTTCACAGCGGCTCCCTGTGTATTTATTTTAAAATCTGTTTTTATTGCGTTTGGAGGGAGGAAGGAAGATTGATAGAAACATCGAGCCGAAACCGGTTTGGCTCAGTGGATAGAGCGTCGGCCTGTGGACTGAAGGGTCCCAGGTTCGATTCCGGTCAAGGGCATGTACCTTGGTTGCAGGCACATCCCCAGTAGGGGGTGTGCAGGAGGCAGCTGATCGATGTTTCTCTCTCATCGATGTTTCTGACTCTCTATCCCTCTCTCTTCCTCTCTGTAAAAAATCAATACAATATATTTAAAAAAAAGAAAAAAGAAACATCGAAGAGTGAGAGGAACACCGCCCATTGGCTGCCCTCTGCACAACCCACACTGCAGATGGAGCTCGCAACCCAGGCATGTGCCCTGAGCAGGATTCAGACCAACAACCTCCTGGTTCCTGGTGTGATGCTCAACAGCTGAGCCACACTGGCTGGGCATGTTTTTCACAAATTTAATCCTAAAGGCCATTAAATCCCACTTGCAAGATACACTTTTTTAAATTTAATAAATCTTTATTGTTCAGATTATTACAATTGTTCCCCCTTTTTCCCCCCCATAGCTCCTCTCCACCCAGTTCCCACCCCACCCTCTGCCCTTACCTTCTCCGCACTGTCCTCATCCATAGGTGTACGATTTTTGTCCAGTCTCTTCCTGCACCCCTGACACCCCTTCCCCCCCCCCGAGAATTGTCAGTCCACTCCCTTTCTATGCCCCTGATTCTATTATATTCACCAGTTGATTCTGTTCATCAGATTTTAAATTCACTTGATTTTTAGATTCACTTGTTGATATGTATTTGTTGTTCATAATTTTTATCTTTACCTTTTTCTTCTTCCTCTTCTTAAAGAATACCTTTCAGCATTTCATTGTAAGATACACTTTTAGCCCTGTCCGGTTTGGCTCAGTGGATAGAGCGTCGGCCTGCGGACTGAAGGGTCCCGGGTTTGATTCCGGTCAAGGGCATGTACCTTGGTTGCGGGCACATCCCCAGTGGGAGGTGTGCAGGAGGCAGCTGATCGATGTTTCTCTCTCATCGATGTTTCTAACTATCCCTCTCCCTTCCTCTCTGTAAAAAATCAATAAAATATTCTTTTAAAAAAGATACACTTTTAAGTTAATCTGCATTGCTAACATTCTTCTCCGTTTTCTAAGTTTATGCATTCATTAGAACAATAAGTGAAGTCCAGGTATTTGTCGATTTCCCTGGTGTAAATACTCTCATCATTGTCAGCTTCAAAGTGCCAAATTGATGGCACTAAACATGTGCAGGATAAAATAATTCAGTAGCACATGATTTCCAGCATACTGATAGAGTAGGAACAAATATACTCAAGAACATTCATTATAAACTAGTAAAACAATTGGGAAGGGGCAAGTTTTAAACATTATTTAAAACTTTGTTTTAAGTATAATTGATGAAAACATACATTTGGCCGAAACCGGTTTGGCTCAGTGGCTAGAGCGTCGGTCTGTGGACTGGAGGGTCCCGGGTTCGATCCCGGTCAGGGGCATGTGCATTGGTTGCGGGCACATCCCCGGTGGGGGGTGTGCAGGAGGCGGATGATCAATGTTTCTCTCTCATCAATGTTGCTGGCTCTCTGTCCCTCTCCCTTCCTCTCTGTAGAAAATCAATAAAATATTTTTAAAAACCCATACATTTGAAAAAATATTTTATTGATTTCAGAGAGGGAGAGAAAGAGAGAGAAATATAAGTGATGAGAGAGAATCACTGATAGGCTGCTTCCTGTACCTCCCCTCTCCCTGGGAATGAGCCTGCAACTCATGTATGTGCCCTGACCATGAATTGCACCATGACCTACTGGTTCATAGGTCAGTGGTCAACCACTGAGCCGCACCAGCTGAGCTATGGTATTGGGAAAAAAATTTTTTAAATATGTATTTTTTATTGTTGATAGTATTCCAGATGTCTCCCCTTTCCCCCTTATATATGTTCTTTGGTGGGTCTATCCCAGGCCTCCCTTACCCCTCCCCTCAGAGGTCTGTCAGTGGGGACCAGGTAAGCAGACCTCCGGGCCCATCTCCTCCTCCAGCACCACTTGTGGGGCCTCAACACCAACACTCACCAAGGTCCTGGGCTGGGATGCCAGCCCGCCTCTGGGCCAGCCCCTTTTCACGTGTGCCTCCGTACCTCCGCACTTCACTAACGCCCTCCACACCTCCTCCCAGTCTCCGCGTGCTTTTCTCTTCTATCTGTATAACTTCCACTCAGCCAGCTCTCCTGTGGTTCTGGATGATGTTCGTTTTGTCTTTTAGTTGTAGTTTTGATGTGGTTGTGCGCAGCAGCAAGTTCAGGTGTTTATGCTGCCACCTTGGTTCCACTCTATTTTCTTTATTTTTTAAAATATATTTTTTATTGATTTCAGAGAGGAAGGGAGAGGGAGAGAAACAAAATGATGAGAGAGAATCATAGATCAGCTGCCTCTTGCACACCGCGCAATGGGGATAGAGCACACGACCTGGGCCCGTGTTCTGACCAGGAATCGAACTGTGACCTCCTGGTTCATAGGTCAATGTTCAACCACTGAGCCACTCCAGCTGGGTCACCTAAACTTTTAAGGGTCCCCACCCGACCTGCAGCCAGGGCAGCGCTGAGCAGCAGCAGCTCCTCCCGGGCTGAGCCCCTGGACCTGCCCTCAGGCCCCCTTTTCTCTGATCATCCAGAGAGCTGACCACAGCCCCGCTTTGGCTCCCGTATTTCCCACATGTTCCCGGAGCCACAGGACCCCCGCCTAGTCTCTGCTGTCGCTTGTTCTATCCTAGGGCCTGCCTTTGTTTTCATTGTCTCCTGCTTCAATAAACCTGCCTGGGAATCCTCTGAATTCACGTTGTGAGGTCTTTACAGCATGAAGTCAAGAACTCAAACACTCCAGGACAACCTGAGGCCAACCCCCTCCAGGCTGCTTCCTGTTCCCGAACACAGTGATGCCTGGGACACCCTCTATACAGACAGACCAAGGCATGGTTTTTCTTAACAAGGGTTGGGAGAAAGAGTGATGGCCCACACTCACTTTGGTTTTGTTGGGTCAATTAAATTTTAACACATTTTTTTATATTGTTGACTATAACAGATTTCCCCTCATTCCTCCACTCCCCCTTTACCTCTGTCTACCTTCCACCACCACTTCTAGGCCCTCACCACCTTATTGTCTGTGTCCAGGGGCTATGCATATATGTATATACTAGCGCTCCAATGCACGAAATTCATGCAAAAATAGGCCTTCCTTCCCCTGGCTGCCGGTACCAGCTTCCCTCTGGCACCCAGGACCCAGGCTTCCCTCATAGCCCCTGTTTCGTCTGGAAGGATGTCCGGTCTAATTAGGACATTATGCTTTTATTATTATAGATATTCTTTTTTAAAATTTTATATTTTGAGAGAGAAAGAGAAAAGGAGAGATGGAAACATCAATGGTGGGAGAGAGTCACTGATTAGCTACATTCTGGATGCCCTGCCCCCCCCCCCCCCCCCCCCCACTGAGAATTCAGCTGGCAAACCAGAAGCCAGGCTCATGGCTGGCAAGCGCAGTGGCTGTGGCAGACGCCTCTCCTGCTTCTGCAGCCGCGCTGAGGAGAGCGATGAGCCAAGCGGTAAGGAGTGAGGGTCCCGGACTGTGAGAGGGATGTCCGCCTACGGGCAGTGGGACATCCACAAAGGGTCCCAGACTGTGAGAGGGTGCAGGATGGGCTGAGGGACACCTCCCTCAGTGCACCAATTTCATGCACCAGGCCTCTAGTTCGTAATAAAATAGTTCAGAAGTGGCAAGTTTTAAACATTTTTTAAAACTTTATAATTGATTTAAAAGAAAAATTAAAAATATATTTTTTAATGATTTCATAGAGCAGTGGTTCTCAACCTTCCTAATGCCATGACCATTTATTTATTTTTTATTTTTTTATTTTTTTATATTTTAGTGATTTTTTTTTTTACAGAGAGGAAGGGAGAGGGATAGAGAGCTAGAAACATCGATGAGAGAGAAACATCGACCAGCCGCCTCACCATGACCATTTATTACAGTTCCTCATGTTGTGGTGACGCCCAACCATAAAATTATTGTCGTTGCTACTTCATAACTAATGTTGCTACTGTTATGAATCATAATCTAAATATCTGATATGCAGGATGTCTTAGGCGACCCCTGTGAATGGGTCTATCGACCCCCAAAGGGGTCACGACCCACAGGTTGAGAACCGCTGTCATAGAGGAAGGAAGAGGGAGAGATAGAAACATAAATGGTGACAGAATCACTGGTGGGCTGCCTCCTGCACACCCCACAATGGGGATTGAGCCCACAACCCTGGCACGCGACCCGACCTGGAATCGAACTCTGACTTCCAGGTTCATAGGTGACACTGAACCACACCGGCCTGGCTCTTCTAAACTTTTAAGGGTCCCACCTGACCTGGAACCAGGGCAGCAGTGAGTTGCAGCAGCTCATCCCAGGCTGAGCGCCTGAACCTGCGCTCAAGGTCCAGAGAGCTCACAGCAGCCCCGCTTTGGCTCCATCATTTCCCAAAATGTTCCTAGAGCCAGAGGAGCCCTCAGAGTCTCTGCTGTTGCTTGTTCGATCCTAGGGCCTACATTCCCCCCCCACCCCCATTATCCCCGGCTTCAACAAACATACCTTCAACGTCTCCTGAACTCATGTTGTGAAATCTTTTCTGCGTGAAATCAAGAACAGACGTTACAGGCCAACCTGAGGCCGACCCGGTCCAGGCTGCTTCCTGTTCCCGAACACAGTGATGCCTGGGACACCCTCTGTACAGACAGACCAAGGCCTGACTCCTTACAAGGGTTGGGAGAAAACGTGATGGCCCACCCTCACTTTGGTGTTGTTGAGTCAATTCAATCTTTTTGTTCAAACATTTATTTCTTTTTTTAAAACATCCATGTGAGCCCTAACCAGTATGGCTCAGTGGATAGAGAGCCTGCCTGAGGAAGGAAGGGTCCTGGGTTCAATTCCAGTCAAGGGTAAATGCCCTGATTACGGGCTTGATCCCCAGTAAGGGGGGGGGGGCGTGCAGGAAGCAGCTGATTAAGGATTTTCATCATCGTGTTTCTCTCTTCCTCTCTGAAATCAATAAAAAATATACTTAAAAAAGATCCATGTGAGAGAGACACATCAGCTGATTGCCTCCCACACTCACCCTGACCAGGGTGTGGGGTCAAGCTTGCAATTGGCAAACGTGCCCTTGACCAGAATCAAACATGGGACCCTTCGGTCCAAAGGCCAATGCTCTATCCACTGAGCCAAACGGGCCAGGGCAAGTCAATTCAATCTTAACACTATTGGTTTTCTAAAAATGTTTTTGTTGATTTTCTAGAGAGGGAGAAACATCAAAGATGAGAATCATTGATCAGCTGCCTCCTCCATGCCCGCTACTGGGATCAAGCCCCCAACCTGGGCATGTGCCCTACCAGGAATCGAACCAGTGATCTCTTCGTTCATGGGTCCACTGCCACCCATTGAGCCACACCTGCTGTTGTTATTGTTTTTAATTTTTAAAGCAATTACAGATGCCCCCCATTTCCCTCTACCATGCTCCCCCTTTGCCTCCCTCTACTCTGCCCCCTTTGCTTGTAGGAGCTCACCACATTATAATCTGAGCTATATATATATTATATATATTTTATTTTATTTTTTATTTTTTTTATATTATATATATTTTAGATAGAGGAAGAGCAAGAAAGAGAAACATCAATAATGAGAGAATCACTGATTACCTGCCTCCTGCAAGTCCACTCCACACTGGGAATTGCACCCCTAACCCATGTCTGTGCTATGACCAGGAATTGAATCCTGACCTCCTGGATCATAGGTTCACGCTCAACCACCCAGCCCCACCAGCTGGGCTTTCTCCTTCTTCTTCTTCTTCTTCTGCTTCTGCTTCTGCTTCTTCTTCTTTTTAAAAAATATTTTTTATTAATTTTTTACAGAGAGGAAGAGAGAGGGACAGAGAGTCAGAAACATCGGTCAGCTGCCCCCTGCACACACCCTACTGGGGATGTGCCCGCAACCAAGGTACATGCCCTTGACCGGAATCGAACTTGGGACCCTTCAGTCCCCAGGCCGACGCTCTATCCACTGAGCCACACCGGTTTCGGCTGGGCTATCTTCTTTTGAAATATTTTTTAAAATATGTATTTTTTATTGTTGATAATATTACAGATGTCTCCCATTTCCCCCGTATATATGTTTTTTGGGGTACTCTCCCAACCCTCCCCATTCCTCCCCTGGGAGATCCGTCAGTCTGTCCCAGGGAACCAGGCCCCTGGGCCCATCCCCTCCTTCCCCAGCCCCACTGGCAGCTACAACACCTGGTTCCTCAAGTTCCTGGGCTGGAAAGCTGGCCCTCTCCTGGGCGGCTGAGAAAACTACATTACCCAGAAAGCAATGCGCTTACGCAAGTGGCAATAAAGGCCTCCGCATCAGGTTAGGGCGGGACTTCCTCGTGGCTGACATTTTAACTTTTGGAGCTGTTTGTTCTCGCCTCACAGGCTTCAGCGGGCCGATCGCCAGAAGGAGGAGCCGTGGGAGGCCGCGTCCCGCTGGGCAGGGCTGTCTGAGGCGGGTTGACCCCCAACCGGCGGGATTGGGGTCCCCGTGCCCCCGCCTCCTCTCCGCGGACAGAGTTCCCTCAGCGTCACCCCATCGGCCCTCCCGCCTCGGGGCCGGCGCCGCTCAGCCCCGCAGCCCAGGCCGCAGCGCCCAGAGCAGTGAGTGCCCGTGGGGGGCGCAGGGGGAGGGGAGGGCGACGGGCTGCGGTGCCGCCGGGGAGGCCGTGGGGGCTGAGCCGGGAGGGGGAGCCAGGCCTGTGTGTGTCTAAAGGCGACAGAGAGGAGGAGCGGCGGCTTCCGGGAGGAGGGTCACTTCCTCCTCCGGGGACGGGCTGGGGGCTGTGAACACAGAGGGACATGGAGCCCCGAGGGATGCGGGCATCACCCGGCCCGGGGCTGGGCCAGGGCCCTGAGCAGCCTGAGCCCTGGGTCCTGGCGGTGGGTGCCGGGCCCCCCACAGACCTTCAGTTCCCCAGGTTCCTGCAGGTGCAGAGCCGCTCAGGGGGCTGGGCTGTGGGGCTGATGTCAGGGCCTCACACTATGGTGGCCTCTGAGGTAGGGGGGTCCTGGGGCTGTCCAGCCCCTCTTCCTGCCCCGGGACCTGCAGACACTCAGCCCAGAGTCCTGAGGCCACGACTAGGGCTTAGGAAGTGGATTCTGGTTTTGGCAACGGGTGGAGTGAGATGTGGGGGGTCCTCCCAGGAGAAGGTACCAGGATGTGCAAATGCTTGGGGTGATGACTGAGCTGGCTCAGCAACTGGCAGGTGTACTTAATAAATATCTATATATCTATATCTATATCTATATCTATATCTATATCTATATCTATATCTATATCTATATCTATCTATATATTTTTTGGCCCTAGCTGGTTTGGCTCAGTGGCTAAAGCATCGGCCTACAGGCTGAAGGGTCCCAGGTTTGATTCTGGTCAAGGGCACATGCCAGGGTTGGTGCAAGGACACATGCCCCGGATGGGGGCTCAACCCACAGTAGAGGCTTTCAGGAGGCAGCTGATCAGTGATTCTCATCATTGATGTTTCTAACTCTTCCTCTCCTTTTCTTTATGAAATCAATAAAAGAAATATGTTTAAAAATAATAAAATTAAAAAGATAAAAATATATCTATATATACTTTTATTCTGATTTTAAATGTGGAAAGGAAAGGAGAGGGAGAGAGACAGACAAACATCCATGAGAAGAAACAAGAATCAGTTCCCTCCTGTATGACTGCTACGGGAATCCAGTCCCAACCCCAGGCAGGGGACTTGACTGGGACTGGTGTGTATCTGCGACCTCTCAGTGCATGGGTTGATGCTCAATCAACTGAGACACATGAGCCAGGACTGTGAATCACTCTAATACAGGGAATCATGGTCAGCTCAGAGGATCAGTGTGACCCTGAGGACTGGCGTTCCTGCTGGGGCCCCTGTTTGTGGGAGGTGGGTGTCACAACACAGCAAAGGGACAGAGGTGGTCATGTAGTGTGTTGAGGAGAGATAATGGTTTACCAGTGGCCAAGGCCTTTAAAAGATGAGTGGACATGAGATGAATTGGAGACCGAAGAGTAATTCACACAAGATGAGACTAGGGCTGGTATATAGTTACGTCTTTAAACACTCACCAGGATTTTGCTGTGACCCTTGGTGTGATCTGGGGGTTGCAGTCAGTCTTGTGGGTTAGTTAAGAGCAGTGGTTCTCAACCTGTGGGTCACGACCTCTTTGGGGGTCAAAGGACCCTTTTACAGGGGTCGCCTAAGACCATCGGAAAACAGATATTTACATTATGATTCATAACAGTAGCAAAATTACAGCTATGAAGTAGCAAGGAAAATAATTTTATGGTTGGGGGTCACCACAACATGAGGAACTATATTAAAGGGTCGCGACATTAGGTAAGGTTGAGAACCACTGGCTTAGAGGCTTGAGTGGTCACCTGTGAGACTCACTGGGCTTGGTGCACAGAACCACCGGGGCTGGGACTTGAGTGACGGGTAAGTGGAGAGATGTTGGCTGTGAGTGCTGAGGGGACATCAAGTGCAGCACCAGGGCAGGTGGGCTCTGGGTATCTGAGATCTGATTGTGGTTCTCAATAGGTGAGGTTGAGGGGAAAACCAGTCATAGAGAGAGGCCTTCATAGAAGGTCTCAAAGCTGCCTCTGTGAGTGTGGACTCGCAGAGTCTGGGCAGTACTGGATCCCATTTGAATTTGGAAAGCATTCTCCGGACCACACATGCTGAGTAAGGAGTAAGAGGCCAAGGAGATGCCTATGGGGGCTGGGCTGTGGGAGTGCAGGAGTGAGAGAGGTGTGGGAGAAAGAGTGATGTGCACATGGAGAGGGAGTATGAATTCATGGCCACAGGGCCCTGATATTGACAGGAGAGTGAATGAAGGGTGGACCCATTTCTGGTAGGGTCTGGCTGATACAATAAGGGGAATTTTAGGTTAATTTCCCAAAAAGAGGGGTGTTGTGGTGCAACTACCCACCTTCCATTTGTTGTGATGGCTGGCACAGTGAAACGTAGGAATGAGATAGCATACATCATTGTGACCCAGGCTTGAAAATCTCCACGGGCATGCATAAGGGAGAAGGGGAAAAGAGAACAGATTATGGAGGAGGTGAACTTCAATTTTGGAAAATAATGTGATTAGGAAACAAGCTGACCTCGCCACGGAAAATTTGTGTTATCTTTGAAGTTGTCCCTGTGGGAATGAAGCTGTGTGAGAGAAGAATTGTTCAAAGAACTATGTGCATCAGGTAGTGCAAAGTGATGGCCTCAGCACCCTGGGTTTGGGATTGTAAGAGTGAAGTGTGATGCCATGTTTTTGGTGTCATGGAGTGATCTTCTGGGGGACTGTATGGGTATTGCCTGACATAACCAGTGTGAAATCACTCACAGTTTCTTTATGGCCAATATCTCTCCTTACCCTATGTTCTTGACACCCACTCTATTGACAAGAGGCAGTGTGGCCTACATGTGAGGCCCAGAGCTCAGGTATCTTCTCTCTGCTCAGCTGCCTTTATTGTTGTGGGAAGACAAAATATCAGCAGGAATTTAAGAAGCAAGTGACTTTCCTGGGACCAAGGCCTGCTATCTTCTCCAGTGTGGGAGCAGAGGCAGTAGATGAATGTGGAGGGTCAGAGATATTACATACTTGGGATCTTAGGAAAGAAGCCGATCATGGACTGAGCTTTGCCCTCCATGACAGGATATGAACTTGGAGGTTGTGGCCATTGTCTTCTCTCAGGAGGAGTGGGGGATGCTTGATGAGGCTCAGAGACTTCTGAACTGTGATGTGATGCTGGGGTGTTCTGATGCTGTGTGTTTCTGTGCTTGTGGTGCCTGTATGTTTCCTGTGAGTTTGTGTGTCTCTGCACCCTAGAAACAAGCAAATGTAAAGGCATTCTCTTCCGGGGTGATGGAGAGGACCATGTGTGTGAAAAGCCATGGCCCGCGTGGCTTTTGGGTTCAAAGGCTTGGAGAAAGGGCTGATGTCTACTCAGAGCATCACTCCTGGACCCCTCACAGCCCCAAAAGAGGCTGCTTCCACGCAGTTGCCTTAATGGGGCCCATCAAGTATGTCAGGTTCTCCTACTGAGCCCTTGGTGTTTGCCGCAGCCCTGTGATGTATTTTGACCAATGAAATGTGGTGGGAGTGAAGTCTGTTACCTCTAACAGAAGTGTCTAGAAACACTAAGACTAGCCATCCTCCCTTTCCATTTCTAATAACATGTAGTAGGTACCAACATGGTGCTTCTACTTTATCCCAGTCCCAGGGAAACCCGGGTGTTCATGTGGTATGAACGAGAAAGATACCTTCTTTACTCTAAGCCACTAAAGCTTTGGGCCTGTTTGTTACCCACAGTAAATTCTAGCCCGTTTTAGTGGGTACGCATCCCCTATTCTACCCTCTAGGAGGCAGCAGAGTCTAACATTAGAAGCCATTGTTCTGTTGTTAGAGACACATGGGTTTGACTTCCAGCCCTGCCTTTATTAACTCTACAATAATTCAATTTATGTTGAGTCTCTGAGCCTGGATTTCCTCCCCATTAAATAGATGGTTAAACCATCTTAGGTTGCAGAGAGGATGAAATGAAATAATAATTCAGGTAAAGCATCAAATCCAGGCCTGGCACCTGTAATAAAACATTCAGTAACTGTTAGCTGCTTATCTTCACATTGGGTACTGACCACAGACATCCAGACAATGTGGGAAATGTCAACGTATTGGTCTATGTAACCCTTCAAATAGTGCTTTGAAACGATAGGATGGGATTATGAATATTCTCTTATAGCCTGCTTTTTCTCTTAATTATGTGATATTTTTATGTTAAATATAAAGAATCTGACAGCTGGAGTGGCACAGTTGGTTGAGCATCTTCCCATGCACAGAAAGGTTGCCAGTTCAATTCCTGGTCAGGGCACAAACCAGGTCTCTTGGTTGTATTGGAGGTGGGTTGGGGGCATGCAGGAGGCAGCTGATGGGTGTTTCTCCATCTCAGTTCATTTCTCTAAAATTCAAATAAAAAATCACTACATATATCACTATATATATTCATTTAGATTTGTGGTCCAGGAATCAATGAAATAACACTTTCCACCTCAGGGAGCATTCTGGATTTCTCAGAATCTGAAATAATGTCTCCAAACAAGAGATCAGTTGCAGACAACACTCCACAAAAGCCTATAACAGCCACCAAAACCTCAAGTTGTCATTACCCAGCGCCACTCAGCGTCCCAAACCCAGCACTGCAATGGCCAGTCAGTGACTGGGATCCTACTGGCACCTGGGGGGCCTGGAAAAGTACGTTACCCAAAGGGCAATGGGCCCAATGACGGCTGAGTTTAGCCAATGAAGGCCCAGAGGAGGAGCATTACCCAGGTGCCCCTTGGTTTGGGTGTGACGTCCAGCACCTTTCTCCTGTGGTCATTTCGACCTCTTTCCTCTGTTACCACAGTCAGGGGCTCTGGTGCTCTGCCTTAAAACCACAACGAGGCATCAGAGGCAGTGTCCCTGCTCTAAGTGGTGTGTCTGAGGCTTGTTGAGTCACAGCAGGTGGGATTGGAGCCTCCTTGCTTTCCAGACTCCTCCGCTTAGAGTTCCACTCAGCTCCCCTCATGTACCTTCCAGTGTCAGGTCCTGCAGCCCAGGTCTCAGCTTACAGAACGGTGAGTCTCTGGTGGGTAACACATGGTGTCACATGATGAAAGAGGGTGACAGGCGGCAATGCCAGCCAGGAAGGACGTGGTGGTGTGGTTGAGCTGGGAGGATTCGGGAAACCCAGGTCTGTTTTATGTCTAAAGCAACAAGAAAGATGAGGGAGAGTTTTGTGTGAGGAGTTTTTCTTTCATTTTCAGGGAGTGCCAGCATTGGTGCTTGTGAACAAAAGAGAGACGTTGTGTGAGGTAGGAGTCTAACCTTTTCCCAGAAGTGCTCAGAGGAAGAACGAGAAGACTGGCAGAGAGGACAGCATGTAGGGACAGAAAGAAGTCCTGTAAATGGTAAGGTCACTAGAAAGGTGTGCCCTGAGGACTGAGGCCCTGAGGAAATGCAGGCATCTCAAGGTCACCTGGCCTGGGGGTGACCAGACTCAACAGACCTTCCTCTTCCCCAGATTTCTGCAGACGCAGAACCGCTTAGGGGACTGGTTTGTGGAACTTACGTCAGAGCCTCACACTCTTGTGGCCTCTGAGATAGGGGTGCCCTGGGACAGTCCAGCCACTCTTTCAGCCTTTTCACATGGGGACCTTGATGAGACACCAAGCCCAGAATTCTAAGTCCAGGTCTAGCGTCACGTGAGTGGTCCCTGTTTTTGGCAACCAGTGGAATGGGATGTGAGAGGTTTTACCAGGCATAGAGTCCTGTGTGTGCAAAGACTCAGAGTGAAGATGGAGCTCATTCAGGAAACAGAAGGTGTCGATTTTCTTAAAAAAACGAGCAATTGGAAACCATGGGACAGTAGTCCGGTCCAGAGGAGCTTTGTGACAGCTCCGATGAGTTTTCTCCAGGTGATGGGGCAATGGGAGGTTTGGAGAAGTGGAGGCAGGTGATCTAACCAGGTCTCATTAGACTCCCTGTGGCTGCAGCATGATGAACAACATGGGTGAGAGGGAGGTTGTAAAAGGACTGGGAAGGCAACTGCTGTGATGGTGTTGGGGAGTGGGAGGTTATCTGGCACATGATGATGGCCGTGGAGGTGCTACAAGCAGTCGGATTCCGGTTCTGTTTTGAAAGTTGGTCCACCAGGATTTTCTAATTATGAGGTTGAGAGAGACACAGGTAACAGTTAAAGATGACATGAAGGTTTGGATTTCACAGCTTGAAATATGGAAGCACCATCAACTGAGATGGAGAAATTCATAGTAGAAAGAGGAATGTTCATTTGGGGATGCAAAACCTTTTATTTTAAGCCTGTTAGAGTGTGAGATATTTCATAGAGCAACTCATGAGTGTCTGGTACTCTGAGGAACAGTTCAGGGTGAAGACTTTGTTAAATGGTAGCGGAGAGTGTATGAAACAGGGAGGAGTTGTAGATCACCTTTTTATTTATTTATTTTTAAAGTGGGTTTCTTCTTTTTTAAAAAAATATATTTTATTGATTTTTTTTACAGAGAGGAAGGGCGGGGGATAGAGAGTTAGAAACATCAATGAGAGAGAACCATTGACCAGCTGCCTCCTCCTTACTCCCACCGGGGATGTGCCCGCAACCAATGTACATGCCCTTGACCGGAATCGAACCTGGGACCTTTCAGTCTGCAGACCGACGCTCTATCCACTGAGCCAAACTGATTTCGGCTCTTTAAAAAAAAAAAATTATTGATCTTTTTACAGAGAGAAAGGGAGAGGGATAGAGAGTTAGAAACATCGATGGGAGAGAAACATCGATCAGCTGCCTCCTGCACACCTCTTACTGGGGATGTGCCCGCAACCAGGGTTCATGCCCTTGTCCGAAATCGAACCTGGGACCCTTCAGTCCGCAGGTCCACAGGCCGATGCTCTTATCTACTGAGCCAAACCGGTTAGGGCTAGATCACCTTTTTATTTTGTAATCGGACACAAGGAAGAGTAATTCAAACAGGCTGAGACTGGAGCTGCTGCATATTTACTTCTTAAACACTCAACAGGAATCTGTCGTGACCATGAGCCTAGGGTGTTTCACTCAGTCTGGTGGATTTCCTTAGGGGCATGAGGGGTCATCTGTGAGACCCACTGGGCGTGGCCAAGAGGGCCGTAGGTGATGGCACTTGAATGAGGGAGGCTCTGACTCCTGAAGGGACATCCAGTGCAGCAGCAGTGAAGGTGCGCTCTGGATCTCTGAGATGGATGGCTTCTCACTAGGTAAGGCTGAAGGAACAAATCAGGGAGGGAAGCCTTCCTCTCAGGACTCAGGCTCTTCTTCAGTGTGGGCTGTCAGTGTCGGGTTAGGTCTGCATTCAGTTGGAATTTGCCAAGCGTTCTCGGCACCACACTCTGAGTAAAGGGTAGGAAGCCAAGGAGGTGACTGTGAGGGCTGTGGTGGTGGGAGTGCAGGTGTGAGGGAGGTGTGGTAGGAAGAGCGATGTGCCCTTGGAGAGGGAGTGTGAATTCATGGCCACAGCACACGGACACTGACATACAAGTGAGTGAAAGGTGAGTCCCTTTCTGGTGGTGTCTTTTTTTTTTTTTTTTTTTTAATATATTTTATTGATTTTTTACAGAGAGAGGGATAGAGAGTTAGAAACATCAGTCAGCTGCCTCTTGCACACCCCCTACTGGTGATGTGCCCGCAACCAAGGTACATGCCCTTGACCGGAATCGAACCTGGGACCCTTGAGTCCGCAGGCCAACGCTCTATCCACCGAGCCAAACCGGTTTTGGCTCTGGTGGTGTCTTTATGATATCCTATGGGGGGATTTTAAGGTTACTGCTGAAGGAAGGGATGTTGTCATGCTACATGCTAGGTCCAAATCTTAGATGCCATGTATGTGCACACTTGCCTGTTGGAGTTGAGGGCTGATACAGTGATCCATTGGAAAGAGATAGCATATATCAGGGTCACCTGGGCTTGAAAATCTCCACTGCCATGGGAAAGGGGAAGGGTGAGGGAGGTACACATTACAGAGGTGGTGAATTTGAATTTTGGAAAAGAAGCTGATTCGGAAACAGCTGATCCTCATCATGGCATATTTGTGTTATCTTTGAAGTTGTGCCTCGGGGAATGAAGATATGTGAGAGAAAGTGTGCTTCAAAGAATTATGTGGAGCAGGTAGTGAAAAGTGTTGGCCTCAGCACCCTCGATTGAGATTGGAAGGGTAAAGTGTGATGCCCTGTTCTTTGGTGTCTCAGAGGGACAGTCCAGGGCACTGCCAGGGGGATGCCTGATAAGACCAGTGTCAAATCCCTCACACTCTCTTTATGGCCCACAACTCTCCCTCCCTATGTTCCTGACAGCCACTTACTGACCAGACCCAATGTGAGGCCCAGAGCACAGGTATCATCCATCTGCTTATCTGCCTTATTGTTGTGGGGAAGCACAGTATCCCTAGTAATACAAGGAGAGACTGACTTTGAAGACCTGGTATATTTTCAGATGTTGGGAGTAGAGGGGTGCGCTAAATTGGGAGGATGATGACCGTAAAATCCTAAGAGATAAGCTGATCATGGACTGAACTGTCTCCAATATGCCAGAATATGAACTTTCAGGACGTGGCCATCACCTTCTCCCAGGAGGAGTGGGAGCTCCTGGATGAGGCTCAGAGACTTCTGTACTGCGATGTGATGCTGGAAGTGTTTGCACTTGTCTCATCTGTCGGTAAGCCCTTTCACATCTCTCCTCGTGTCCTGAGGTGATGTCCTCTCTTCCTGTATTCTCCACCTGTCGCTCTCTGTCTCCCACAGCCAGTCCATGGACTCTGCTACTTTCCCCCAGTTTCTTGTCAACCGTGCTGTGGCTGCCAGTGTTGAGCTGTGTGGAGAGTCTTGAGGAATGGACTCCATGAGCATCCCTAGGACCCATTGTCTGCCAAAGTGCAGATAAGTGTCTGGGAGTCAGGAGTTCTACAGACAGATCAATAGGTTAACCCTGCTCTTCCTTTTCCTGGGAGGTTTACTATGTCCACATCCATGGCTTCCACTTTTGTCCCTTCCATCAAGCTTAAGGTCCTTGGTGACTGCCTGAGCCAGGTTATGGTCTTTACTTACATGAACCATGAACAGTTCTTCTAAGGCCCTCCGTCAATTATTATCTGTAATATTCTTTCATCAAATACTATTGCATGCCAAGGTGCTCTGGGCCAGGGCTTGCTGTTCACCTCTGTTGTCCTTCATTAATACTCAGAATATTTAGGTTCCAGGTATTTGTATGGTAGAAGGTACAATGAGAACATGGTGTTCTCTCATGATGAATATGCACAATGGACTCAGAGAAGGCTGGGCACTTGTGAGTGGCAACTGGAGAAGGTATGCTGCCAGTGCTGTGTTCAGATCATACCACGAGTGTGCTCCTGGCAACACTGTTTAGGTGCAGGTGCAGGTGCCACTGGCCACAACTTATTTCTTCCTTTTCTTTCTCATACCTGACAGTTTGCTGACTTGTCATTTCATCAGACTGTTGGCTACCTTCACCTTTTGTGACCTTTTACATCACCTGTTCCGCTGCACTGCTCTCTGTGCAGTGTGCACAAACACTGTCCTGCACTTGTGTTATGAGGGGCAAATACACTGAGTGGCCAGATTATTATGATCTCTGAATGCATAATAATCTGGCCACTCAGTGTATTTGTATCTCAAATGGGTACCAAGAGTATTCTAGAGTTTTGCTGGAGATCAACGACCTATTTGCCCTGAGCTATCTATCAGCCAGTGCAAAGGGGAAAACTGATCAGGTACACAATTTACAGTATCTTTGATATCAAATAAATGAGGTACTCAAGAGAAGTACACCGAGTGGCCAGATTATTATGCGTTAGATTATTATGCGTTCAGAGATCATCATCATCTGGCCACTCAGTGAATATGCGTAAGTCTTCCTCCAACTCCAGATACTAGTTTATTGAATTTAACTTGGAAACAGACATAACTATCCTCCTTCACAGCCATCCCATGTCACCAGCAGAGAAGCACAGGTGGACACTCTTAGCAGAACAGCGAGCGGGAGATTCTGCTTCTCTTCCATGTGATGTTTGCCATCTTTTTGTCATATTTCTGGTGAAGTCTTTTCTGGATTGTTAGCTTCAGAGGCCCATAATTTTACAGCAACTTCTTATTAAGCTTTCCTGCAGATCTCTTATGTTGAGACAATTGCATGGAAACAGTGTAGTATGTGGAATACACTTTTGTATTATATCTTCCCTCTGATACCACAGTGAATATTCTTTTTTCTTTCTTTTTTTTTTTTTTTTTTTTTTTTACCATTCTCTGTTTTTAGGTTGTTGGCATAAAATGGAAGATAAGGCAACACATTTTGAGCAGAATGTACCTCTACAAGGAGAGTCACAGGTCAGGGCTTCTGAGACAGCTCCAGCTACTCAGAGGACCCATCTCTGTAAGAAGTGCTTCTCGGTGTTAAAAGATATCCTGCACCTGACTGAGTCACGAGCAGCAGACTTTGAGCAGAAAGCCTTCTTCAGTGACGCATGTGTGAGAGGCTTCTGTTTCAGTGCAAACTCTCATGAGCAACAGAGGGTTTCAGGTGGAGAGAAGCCCTGGAAAGAAGCTGTGGACAGGGCCTCGTTTGTGAACAGGTTCAGCTTCCACTTAGCATGGGTGCCTTCAATGAGTGGGGAGGTTGGGAAAGGCTTTCCTGCCATCTCAGATCTTCCACAGCACCCAGCAACTCTCAAGACTGAGGAGCCACACAGTAGCAGTGAAATTGCACAGGAATTTCTCAGTGGAAAATGTCACCATCATTGGGATGAACGGGAAAGAGCTGCCAACAGCAACCAGAAAGTTGTTCAACATCAGGGCGTCTGCTCTGGAGAAGTGAATTATGAGGGTAACAAATGTGGAAAATGTTTTAGATGCATCATGAACCTCAATCAAAACAGGGAAATTCACACTGGAGAAAATCCCTATGAATGTACTGATTTTGAAAAGTTCTTTAGACAAAGCTCTATCCTCACTCAACACCACAGAGTTGACACTAGAGAAAAACTGTGTGAGTGTAGTGAATGTGAGGAATCTTTTAGCTGCAAAACGAGCTTGGTTACAAACCAGAAAGTTCACACTGGAGAAAAGCCCGCCGAGTGTGGTGATTGTGGAAAATCTTTTAGGTCCAATAGTCAACTTCATAAACACAAGAAAGTTCATACTGGAGAGAAGCCATATGAGTGTACAAATTGTGGGAAGTCCTTTAGGTGTAGCTTTAACCTAGTTCAACATAAGAAAATTCACACTGGAGAAAAGCCGTATGAATGTAGTGACTGTGGAAAATCCTTTAGTCGAAATGCTCACCTCCTTAATCACAAGAGAGTTCATACTGGAGAGAAGCCATATGAGTGTACAGATTGTGGCAAGTCCTTCAGTCGTAGCTCAAGCCTCATTCAACATCAGAGAGTTCATTCTGGAGAAAAGCCATATGAGTGTAGTGATTGTGGAAAATCTTTTAGGTTCATTAGTTACCTTTATATCCACAAGAGAGTTCATACTGGAGAGAGGCCATATGCATGTGATTATTGTGGGAAGGCTTTCATTAATAGGTCTACCCTCATTCTCCACCACAGAGTTCACACTGGAGACAAGCCTTATGAGTGTAGTGAATGTGGGAAGTCCTTCAGTGAAAGATCTGGCTTAAATAAGCACCACAGAATTCACACTGGAGAAAAGCCATATGAGTGTAGTGATTGTGGGAAATATTTTAGGTCCAATACTCACCTTCATATCCACAAGAGGGTTCATACTGGAGAAAAGCCATATGAGTGTACAGATTGTGGGAAGTCCTTCAGTCATAACTCTACCCTCATTAAGCATCAGCGAGTTCACACTGGAGAAAAGCCATACGAGTGTAGTGATTGTGGAAAATCTTTTAGGTTCAGTAGTTACCTTCATATCCACAAGAGAGTTCATACTGGAGAGAGGCCATATGAGTGTGGTGATTGTGGGAAAGCTTTCATTGATAGGTCTATCCTCATTCGCCACCACAGAGTTCATACTGGAGACAAGCCTTACGAGTGTAGTGAATGTGGGAAGTCCTTCAGTGAAATATCTGGCTTAAATAAGCACCACAGAATTCATACTGGAGAAAAACCATATGAGTGTACAGACTGTGGGAAGTCATTCAGTCGAAGCTCTACTCTTACTCAACACCAAAGAGTTCACAGTGGAGAGAAGCCTTAATTGTGCATGTAATGTGTTATTTTTCTCACTTAGAATAACATCACTGAAGGTGATTCCTTGGGACCTATTTATCTGAATATAAACCCATTTTAAGAGAACATACACTCTGCTAGATTCCTCATAAGTTTCAGGTGTGAAGCTTGAAGGACCTCCATTGCACTAGCTAACATGCCCAGACCTACTACCGGATTGATATCGCAATGAGCATTTGTGGCTGAAGAGATTTCACCTCTGACACCTGGCTCACCTGAAAAGTGTGCACCCATCACCACCATGTGTGCTCAGGGGAAATGTATTCTATGTTGTCTCTTGTGCTTGAGAAAATTATGATTACTCTGAGCTCTTGACAGGATCTTCATTCCTTTATCTCTGACTAGAAAATGAAACTGACCCAGGGGTCATCCAGAGCACCAATTCTCAGCTACGAAGTGTGATCTCTTTCAGGAACATGGGTCTCACATTATGCTGTAATGAATTGCTTCAGCTTCTAAGTCACTCTACTGCAATCTGCTTAGTGTCCTCTCTTTTGGTTTATGATACTTATGTTTGTTTTTTTTTTCTTTTGTACCTATAATTTTGATCGTTCTATTGACTCCCTGGCTGATTTGAAAGGAAAGTTGTGATCTTTCAGCATGGAGATTGTCAGGTTCAGCCTGACGGGTTGAACCGGGCTGAGGTAGGGAGGTGGGATTTGAGAAAAGAAAGAAAGACAGGACAGCGGGATTCAGGAGGTCCACGAGCTCTCGAGAAGCTGTGGCGTGTTGATTAACTCTCTAATACCTTTTATACACAAAACACTGAATAGGAGGTCTGTAAAGAGGAATGTGCTCTTTGTTCCTCTTCATCTCTAAGGGAGAGATAGAGTAGAAGGACAAATTCTTGGTACAGTAAATCAGGCAGATTCTCAGTAAATAGTTACAGACTTCTTGGCAAGGCATGAAAGGGTTGCTCTCATTCTACTGATAACCGCCATCCAAACAGGCCTGGGAAAACTGTGTGGGTAGGGGGCCAGGTTTGCTAGCCCCTTCAGGTGCAAGGACAGTGTCAGTTTACACCTGGTCTCCAGCAGATCCCCCTTTTCTATTTAATTTTAAGATACTAATATTAAAACAATTGCAAACAATGCCAATGCAAAACTAAACTATATACATGTTATTATTTTCAAAACTTGAATGTTAAGAGAAAAACTCTGGCTATTAAACAATAACAAAACAATAAGAGAAATCAAAACTATGGACATATTAACATTTTTAGCTACTAAATGAAAGAAAGTCTCTTTTGCTGCTGGTGTCCCTGGTGTATATTTACTTAGAGTCTTTTGTTTGGCTGTGCAAAACTTTGCAGAACACTGGCAGCTAACAGATGCTAGCATGAGCAGGAACATGGTTGAAGAAGTAGCTTCAACTTCTTGCTTTTCTACAATCTGCTGCACTTCAGTCGTTAACTTCTTCAGATGACTCTATGTTGGCACCTCAGTCCCTTGCGTAGTTTTTAGTTTTCTTCTTCCTCTGCTTTGCTGTTATTAGGGTAGTACTTAGTCCTTTTGAGTGAAGGGACACAGGAGCTTGTCTGAGTCCATTGTGGTGATCCACGTAACGCTCTGGTACCCGAATTGGCTGCATTGCTCCTTCTGGAAAGATATAAAACACAACCTCTTCCCCACATTATCACTGAATCTGATATAACTTTTTTCTGGTTTATGTTTTCTTCCACCTAGCTGAGTTGGTGGAGGCTATTGTACAGGAGGCCTGATGCCTTTCACCTGCTGTACAATCCTCTGTATCATAGTTCAAAAAATTTTTAAAGTTTAAAAAGCATGACTGAGCTTCTCTTGAGGTGACTCATAACATCTGTCTCTCCCTTTTCTGTTTTTTAGTAAATGATATTAAGAGTATGATTGGTTCTTTCTATAATTGAGTGATATTATTTTGTTAGATTCGATTAGGTTTAAATCCATATACCCCTAAAGTTGGTACAGGAAGGTGGATAATATACTGAGAACATTGCTTCTAATAAAATATGGAAATTGTCGTTCTCAAATAATATTTTAAAGACTGAAAATTGAATGAAAAATTCCTTTGAATTAGTGTGCCCTATAGTAGCTGTTTTAATAATTTTTGCTATACTTACTATATAAGTACTATTACTATTAAGGCATAAATAAGAGCTTGTATTTCTACTGAAATATAAGGGGTTTGAAGGACTTTGTTTTTTGCTGTAGTAGATCTAGCCTTTCTAGAATTGGATTTATTTGTAAAAATGGTTAATGCTTGAGGTAATGATTCTTTTAATGTGGTAGTTAATACTATTCCCTATGTTAGAAATAAAGTAAGCCCGTAAGCCAGGGTTCCCGGTAGAATATAAAATAGTAAATATTTTGACTTTTATGTAGAAGGGTGTGTACACATGATCTGGAAGTACATATACTGACCTTCCTTGTCCTTGGTCCTGGGCAACCTGTAGCAATGTACAGCTGCTGATTGCTAGTATGGCAAGGCATCTTCACTGTATTTATTTCTGGACTGTTTTACCTTTGTTCTTGTGGGCTACTGCCCACTCTGTGGCTGGAACAGTTCTATCAGGTCCTCTTTGGGATCCGTTGTTGTAGGAATCTACATGGGCTTTTCTGGAAATATATAAACATATTCTCGACCAAAGGTTAATAAAGAAATATTTTCTGTAAATTAGATTTGGGATCCTTTTGATTTTTGTCTAAATGATTTTCCTTTGGCTTATTTTGATATTATAAGATTTTATGGGTGTCCTGTTATTAGTATTATAAATGAAAATTTGAATAAAAATTTTAAAGTAATTAAGGCTTGATATAATTTACTTATAGGATATTTCTTTTAAGATATTATTCTATTAATCTCTTCTTTTGTATTATGAGGTTTTTGTAAAATTTTTTAATGTAATCTTGATAACCTTTTATTTTTAATTTTTGTATAGAAATACGACTGCTTTGGATTTATTGTATGTTAAGTAATTTTACTATGAGATGAACTATTAATTAAGTTTTGTTAATATTTTAGGAACAGCTTTTTCTCTAGTACAATTAAGTTTTTATGAATACTTATTTTAATTAGCTAATTTATTTAAATAATTAAAGTGGGTATATTTATTGAAAATAAAGTAAATTTACGTCTGATTTTACAAACCGAAAATGTTGCCCCGCCTCTAGCTTAATGTAGTGCTTTGTGCAGCGCCAGTTCCACTTTCCCCTCTACAGATGGCTTTGCAGGAGGCACGAAAATGTGGTGAAGAATTGGGCATTCACGCCTTCCCCGTTATGGAACGTGTGAACCCTAACACGGGACAGCGTGAGCGTACTTATGACCTGCTTCCTTTTAAAACCCTGAAGGAGTTAAAAACAGCCTGTGCTCAGTATGGGCCCACTTCTCCTTATACTTTAACCATCTTGGAAACTATAGCCTCAGAGGCTCTCCCACCTAATGATTGGCGAGCTATTGCCAAGGCTTGTTTATCAGGAGGGGATTATCTCTTGTGGAAATCAGAATATGATGAAAAGGTTAAGGAGCAAGCTGCTCGTAATCGAGCAGCCCAGATTAATATTTCTTATAAAATGCTAACAGGAGAAGGAGCCTATGCTGATACCCATAATCAAATTCAATACCCCCAGGAAGCTTATGGACAAATTAATGGAGCTGGGATCAGAGCCTGGAAAAGGCTTCCCACCTCTGGTCAGAAAACAGAGGAGCTCTCAAAGATTATTCAAGGGCCAGATGAAAAGTATCAGGATTTTGTCTCTCGGCTGTTACAGGCTGTTGGCCGAGCAGTGGTGGATAGAGAAGCTGGCATGTTAATAGTTAAACAGCTGGCATATGAAAATGCCAACACTGCCTGTCAAGCTGCGTTGCGGCCCTATCAAAGAAAGGGGGATCTCTCAGATTATATCCGCATTTGTGCAGATTTGGGTCCCCGTGCCTCCCAGACTCCTCTCTGCTGACAGATTGACTCAGCTTCACCCCATTGAACCCTCCTGCCTGGGCCCTCTCGGGTCCTGATGCGAGGTTGCAGTGTCTAGAACAGTGAGTCCTCGTGGGTGGCACAGGGTGTGAGGGGGAAGGTGGGCGAGGGGCTGCGATGCCGTGGGGGTGACTGAGCCGGGAGGGTTGCTTTTCACATGAGTGGGCATCTCTAAGACTCACTGGGCATGGGGTAGAGGGCCATAGGCAGTGGGACTTGAGGACTGAGGGCTGTGAGTGGAGAAGGGACATCAAGTGCAGCAGCGGGAGAGGTGGGCTCTGGGTAACTGAGCTGATGCGGTTCTCAGTAGGTGAGGTTAAAGGCAAAAACAAGTTGGGAGGGAGGCCTTCATAGCAGAACTGAAGGCTGTGTCTTGGGTGTGGGCAATGAGAGTCAGGTTAGTACTTGATACTGTTTGAACTTGCCATGCATTCTCTGGAACACACATGCTGAGTAATGACTGAGACCAAGGAGATGTCCATGGGAGCTGGGGCTGCGGGAGTGCAGGTGTGAGGGAGGTGTGGGAGAAGGAGTGATGTGCTCTTGGAGAGGGAGTGTGAATTCATGGCCACAGATCCCCGATATTGACATAGAGAGACTGAGGTTGAGTCCATTTCTGGTGAGAACTGGATGATACAACATGGGGAATTTTAGTGTAAGTCCTGAAAAGACGGGTGTTGTGGGGCTACATGCCAGGTCCAGAATTTAGGTGTCATATATGTGCACACCTGCCTGTTGTTGGGCGGATGCAGTGATCAATAGGAATGGAATAGCATACATCAGTGTCACCTGAGCGTGGAAATCTGTACAGGCTTGGGGAGGGGAGAAGGGTAAGAGAGAAATACATTACAGACGAGGTGAGTTAGAATGTTGAAAAGAAGGTGATTAGAAAACCACCCATCCTCTACATGTCCTGTATGTGTTAGCTTTGAGTTGTGACTCTGGGACTGAAGCTGTCTGAGAGAAGTGGGATACAAAGAATTATGTGGAACAGGTAGGGCAAAATGTTGGCCTCAGCACCCTGGGATTGGAATCGAAAGGGTTTCGAGTGATGCCATGTTTTTTCAGGGTCTTGGAGGGAGAATGTGTTGGACAACAATAATATTGCCACCACTGAACTAGTGTCAAATCACTCACATCTCTCTTCATGGCCAACATTTCTCTGTCCCCTGTGTTGGTGACAACCATTGCATTGAGCATAAATGTGAGGCGCTGAGGTCAGGTATAATCAATCTGAGCATCTGCTCTATTGCTGTGGGAAGACACAGGACCAGTAGGAATATAAGGAGAGAGTGACTCTGGTGGATGCAAGGCCTCCTCTATTTTCTCTGATGTGGGGAGTGGAGGGAGCAGATGGACATGGAGAGTGGGAAGTATGACCAGCGTAGAACCTAGGAGAGAAGCTGATCATGGACTGAACTGTCTCCCTTACGACAGGATATGGACTTTGAGGACGTGGCCATTGCCTTCTCCCAGGAGGAGTGGGGGCTCCTTGATGAGGCTCAGAGACTTCTGTACTGCGATGTGATGCTGGAAGTGTTTGCACTGGTCTCATCTGTAGGTAATAGCTTCACATTGTTCATTCTCCTGAGGTGATTTCCTTCCTTCCTTTATTCTCAAAACATAGGTTTCTCTCTCCCACAGCCAGACCCCAGTTTCTTATAATTTCCACCCCTCTCTTGTCAAATGCTGGAGCTGAGCTGTGTGAAGTGCCCTGTCCAATGGACTCCAGGAACATCCCTGACACCCATTGCCTCAGAAAGTGATTTCTTGACGTTAATTTTGTATCCTGCTACATTGCTGAATTCATTTATTAAGTCTATTAGTTTTTGATGGAGTCTTTCGGGTTTTTTATGTACAATATCATGTCATCTCCAAATAAGGACAGCTTTACTTCTTTTCCAATTTGGATGCCTTTTATTTCTTGTCTAATTGCATTGGCTAATACTTGCAGTACTATGTAAAACAGGAGTGGTGAGAGTGGGCATCCCTGTCTTGTTCCTGTTCTTAGGGGAACTGGTTTTAGTTTTGCCCATTGAGTATGATGTTTGCTGTGGGTTTATCATATATAGCTTTTATTATGTTGAGATATGATCCTTCTATTCCCACTATGTTGAGAGATTTTATCAAGAAAGGGTGGTGGATTTTGTCAAATCCTTTTTCTGCATCAATTGATATGACTGTGATTTTTATCTCTCAGTTTGTTTATGTGATGTATCACGTTTATTGATTTGTGGATATTACACCATCCTTGCATTCCTGGGATAAATCCTACTTGGTCATGGTGTATGATCTTTCTGATGTACTGCTGGAGCCGATTTGCTAGAATTTTGTTGAGGATTTTGGCATCTATGTTCATGAGGGGTATTGGCCTGTAATTCTCTTTCATTGTGTTGTTTTTATCTGGCTTTGGTATTAGGGTGATGCTGGCTTCATAGAAGGAGCTTGGAAGTGTTCCTTCCTCTTGAATTTTTTGGAATAGTCTGAGGAGGATAGGTTTTAGTTCTTCCTTGAATGTTTGGTAAAACTCCTGTGAAGCTGTCTGGCCCCGGGCTTTTGTTTGCCTGAAGCTTTTTGATGACTGCTTCAATTTCTTCCATAGTTACTGGCCTGTTGAGCTATTTAGATTCTTCCTGATTGAGTTATGGAAGGTTATATTTTTCTAGGAATATGTCTATTTCCTCCAGGTTGTCCAGTTTGTTGGAATAGAGTTGTTCATAGTATTTTGAAACAATCCTTTGTCTTTCAGCGGGGTCTGTTGTTATTTCACCTCTTTCATTTCTGATTTTGTTTATTTGGGTCCTCTCTCTTTGCTTCTTGGTGAGCCTGGCTACAGATTCATCAATCTTGTTTATCCTTTCAAAGAACCAGCTCTTGGTTTTGTTGATCTTTTGTATTGTTTCTTTGGTCTCTATGTCGTTTATCTCTGCTCTGATCTTTATTATTTCCTTCCTTCTGCTTACACTGGGATTTTCTTGTTGCTCTCTTTCTAACTCTTTGTGTTGTAGGGTTAGGTAATTTACTACCATTGTTTCTTGTATTTTTGCAGTAGGCTTGTAGAGCTATGAACTTCCCTCTCAAGACTCCTTTCGCTTTGTCCCATAGATTTTGGATTGTTGTGTTTTCATTGTCATTGGTTGTCATGATGTTTTTTATTTCTTCCTTGATCTCTCTGTTAACCCAGTCATTGTTTAATAGCATGTTGTTTAGTCTTCATGTGTTTGATTTTTTTGTATTGTTTTTATTGTAGTTGATTTCCAGTTTTAGGCCACTGTGATCTGAGAGGATCCTTGACATGATTTCTATCTTCTTGAATTTGAAGAGACTTTGCCCATGATCCTATATATGGTCTATCTTTGAAAATGACCCATGTGCACTTGAGAAGAATGTATATTCTGTGGCTTTGGGGTGAAATGTTCTGAAGATGTCATTTAATTCCTCCATTTCGTTTACTTCCATGTCTGGTGATGCCTGCTTTTCTTTCATATGCGGGCTGTTTCTTTGTTTCCCCAGGGCCGCCATTTTTTCCTACCGGATCTGGACTAGTGTTTTTTTTTGTTTTTTTGTTTTTAATGTAATGATTTCCAGGTTTAAAGCTTTAAAAGGGGGAAGAACCACCCACTGTGAAAGGCTCCTGGGTGGGCACTTCAGCACCTGCAGGGCCCCTCAGACTTCCCTGCTCCTCCTCCTGGGTGCAGGCTCTGAAGCTCTCCAGCTATATATATATTATTGATATTTTTTAAAAAATATATTTTATTGATTTTTAAAAATATATTTTATTGATTTTTTTTTTTACAGAGAGGAAGGGAGAGGGACAGAAAGCCAGAAACATCGATGAGAGAGAAACATCAACCAGCCGCCTCCTGCACATCCCCCACCGGGGATGTGCCCACAACCAATGTACATGCCCCTGACCGGAAACGAACCTGGGACCCCCCAGTCCGCAGACCGACGCTCTATCCACTGAGCCAAACCGGTTTCGGCTTTATTGATTTTTTACAAAGAGGAAGGGAGAGGGATAGAGAGTCAGAAACATCGATGAGAGAGAAACATCGATCAGCTGCCTCCTGCACACCCCATACTGGGGATGTGCCTGCAACCACGGTATATGCCCTTGACCGGAATCGAACCTGGGACCTTTCAGTCCGCAGGCCAACGCTCTATCCACTGAACCAAACCGGTTTTGGCTTAGTATGTATTTTTTATTGTTGATGGGGTTACACATGTCTCATTTCCCCTGTGTATGTGTTTTTTGGGGTACTCTTCCAGTCCCCCCCGCCCCCCGCCCCTGGGAGGTCTGTCCTTCTGTCCCAGGGAACCAGGCCCCTGGTCCCATCTCCTCCTTCCCCAGCCCCACTGGCAGCTACAACACCTGGTTCCTCAAGTTCCTGGGCTGAAAAGCTAGCCCTTTCCTGGGCGGTTGAGAAAACTACATTACCCAGAAAGCAATGGGGCTACGCAAGTGGCAATAAAGGGCCTCCACTGTGAGTGGAGAAGGTTAGGGCGGGACTTCCGGAGTCGTCTTCTTGGCGGACATTTTGACTTTTTCGAACTGTTCAGGGACTCACGGGCTTCAGCGCTCCCATCGCCAGAAGGAGGAGCCATAGAAGGCCGCGTCGCGCTGGGCCGGGGAGTCTGAGGCGGGCTGACCCCCAACCGGCGGGACTGGGGTCCCCGTGCCCCCCGCCTCCTCTCCGCGGACAGAGTTCCCTCAGCGTCACCCCATCGGCCCTCCCGCCTCGGGGCCGGCGCCGCTCAGCCCCGCAGCCCAGGCCGCAGCGCCCAGAGCAGTGAGTGCCCGTGGGGGGCGCAGGGGGAGGGGAGGGCGACGGGCTGCGGTGCCGCCGGGGAGGCCGTGGGGGCTGAGCCGGGAGGGGGAGCCAGGCCTGTGTGTGTCTAAAGGCGACAGAGAGGAGGAGCGGCGGCTCCGGGAGGAGGGTCACTTCCTCCTCAGGGGACGGGCTGGGGCTGTGAACACAGAGGGACGCGGCCTGAGATGCGGCTCTAACGTCCCCACAACTGCCCAGAGGAGGAGCCGACCACAGGGGAGCGGACAGCAGGGAGGGGGGGGGGCCCTGTGACCACAGCCACCCAGCAGGAGGGCGCCCTGAGGACCGCCCTGAGGGGTGCAGGCCTCTCCTGGTCACGTGACCTCGGGCCTGACCCCTGGGTCCTGGCGGTGGGTGCCGGGCCCTCCACAGACCTTCAGTTCCCACAGGTTCCTGCAGGTGCAGAGCCGCTCAGGGGGCTGGGCTGTGGGGCTGATGTCAGGGCCTCACACTGTCGTGGCCTCTGAGGTAGGGGGTCCTGGGACTGTCCAGCCATTCTTTTCGGCGGCGACTTTCGATCTGGGGACCGTGAAGAGACAGCAGCCCAGAATCCTAAGCCCAGGTCAAGGGTCATATGAGTGGCACCTGATTGTGGCATCCAGTGGAATTGTGGGTGATAGGTCCTTCCATGCATAGGTTCCAGAATGTGCAAAGGCTTCAAGTGAAGACTAAGCTGATTGAGGGCCAAGCAGGTGTCCATTGTTTAAAAATAGGAGCTGGAAACAGTGGGACAGGAGTCAAGTCCAGAGCAGCTTTGTGACAACTTGGGTTTCTGTTCTGCTGGTGGAGGGGTCATTGGGGTCATTGGAGCAGAACAGCAGGTGATGTGTCCCAGGTCTCATTAGACTCCCGTGACTGCAGCATGATGCACAGTATGGGTGTGAGGACGGGGGTAGGAAGACTACAATGGAAGCTGCTGTGATGGCCTTGGTGAGTGTGATGGTGACGGGGGCACAGTGGTGGTTGTGGATGCGGAAGAAGCAGTTGCATTAGGGATCAGGGTTTTAGGTGTGGCCACCTGGGTTTTCTAATTTTGAGGATTGGAGAGAGAGGTAAGAATTGGAGATAATGTGAAGGTTTGGATTTAGCACCTGAAGGTATGAAAGCACCATCAGCTGACATGGAGAAATTCATAGTGGGAACAGTCATGTCCATGAGGAATATAAAATCTTTTATTTTTTCCTCTTAGGGTAAGAGATATTTCAGAGACCAGTTCATGACCATCTAGAACTCTGAGGAGTAGTTCAAGATGAAGACTACTTAAGAAAATAGTAAAGAGTATGGACCAGGGAGGAGTTGTAGATCACCTTTTTAATTAATTTGAGATAAAAGAGTAATTTAAAAAAGGTGTGACTGTGGCTGGTGCATATTTACTTCCTAAACACTCTCCAGGATTTCTTGTGACCCTTTGTGTGGCCTGGTGTGTTGCATCCAGTTTGGTTGACTTGCTTATGGGCCTGAGTGGGCATCTGGGAGACTCACTGGGCATGGGGTAGAGGGCCATAGGCAGTGGGACTTGAGGACTGAGGGCTGTGAGTGGAGAAGGAACATCAAGTGCAGCATTGGGAGAGGTGGGCTCTGGGTAACTGAGCTGATGCGGTTCTCAGTAGGTGAGGTGGAAGGAAAAACAAGTTGGGAGGGAGGCCTTCATAGCAGAACTGAAGGCTGTGTCTTGGGTGTGGGCAATGAGAGTCAGGTTAGTATGTGATACTGTTTGAACTTGCCATGCATTCTCTGGAACACACATGCTGAGTAATGACTAAGACCCAGGAGATGTCCATGGGAGCTGGGGCTGCGGGAGTGCAGGTGTGAGGGAGGTGTGGGAGAAGGAGTGATGTGCTCTTGGACAGGGAGTGTGAATTCATGGCCATAGAGGGACTGAGTTTGAGTCCATTTCTGGTGAGAACTGGATGATACAACATGGGGAATTTTAGGATAATTCCTGAAAAGACGGGTGTTGTGGAGCTACATGCCAGGTCCAGCATTTAGGTGTCATATAGGTGCACACCTGCCTGTTGTTGTTTGGCGGATGCAGTGATCAATAGGAATGGGATAGCATGCATCAGTGTCCCCTGGGCTTGAAAATCTCTACTGGCTTGTGGAGGGGAGAAGGGTAAGAGAGAAATACATTACAGCGGAGGTGAGTTAGAATGTTGAAAAGTCGATTAGGAACATCCCCTACTCTTCATGGCGTGTATGTGTTATCTTTGAAGTTGTGACTCTGGGAATGCAGCTGTCTGAGAGAAGTGGGATACAAAGAATTATGTGGAACAGGTAGGGTACAGTGTTGGCCTCAGCACCCTAGGATTGGAATTGAAAGGGTGACGAGTGATGCCTGTTTTTCGGGGTGTTGGATGGAGATTCTGTTGTACAACAAGGATATTTTCCCTCAAGACCAGTGTCTAGCCGAAACCGGTTTGGCTCAGTGGATAGAGCGTCGGTCTGTGGACCGAAAGGTCCCAGGTTCGATTCCGGTCAGGGGCATGTACCTTGGTTGCGGGCACATCCCCAGTAGGGGGTTGTGCAGGAGGCAGCTGGTCGATGTTTCTCTCTCATCGATGTGTCTGGCTCTCTATCCCTCTCCCTTCCTCTCTGTAAAAAAATCAATAAAATATATTTTTTAAAAAAGTATAAATGAAAAAATAAAATAAAATACCAGTGTCAAATTACACACATCTTTCTTTATGGTCAACATTTATCTGTCCCCTATGTTGGTGACACCCATTGCGTTGAGCGTAAATGTGAGGCCCTGAGGTCAGGTACAATCATTCTGGACATCTCCCTTTATTGCTGTGAGAACACACAGTATCGGTAGGAATAGAAGGAGAGAGGGACTCTGTTGGATGCAATGCCTCCTATTTTCTGTGGGCAGTAGAGGCAGCAGATGGATATGAAGAGTCGGAGGTATGATTCAGTTAAAGCCTAGGAGAGAAGCTGATCATGGACTGAACTGTCTCCCTTATGACAGGATATGAACTTTGAGGACGTGGCCATCGCCTTCTCTCATGAGGAGTGGGGGCTCCTTGATGAGGCTCAGAGACTTCTCTACTGCGAGGTGATGCTGGAAGTGTTTGCACTTGTCTCATCTGCAGGTAAGAGCTTCACATTGTCCCAGTGTCCTGAGGTGATGCCCTTTCTTCCTTAATTCTCAAAACAGCTTTCTCTCTCCCACAGCCAGACCATGGGCTCTTCCATTTTATCCCATTATCCTGTCAAATGTGCTGTGGCTGAGAGTGCTGAGTGTGTGGGGAACCCAGAGCAAAGGACTCCATGAATATCCCTCACACCCATAGCCTCAGATAGGGCAGGGAGTGTCTGGAGGTCAGGAATGTTGCAAACAGCTTATTGGTCCCAGCTTACACTTTCTTTGTCTGGGAGGGTGTCTATGTCACCATCCATGGCTTCCACTTCTGCCCCATTCCTCCAGCTACAGGCTCTTTGTGACTGCCTGTGCCAGGTTATGGTCTTTACTTGCATGATCCATGGGCGGTTCTTGAAAGACCTCCTTCCATTGTTTGTAATATTCTGTCCCTGAATACTACTGCATGCTGTCTTGCTCTGGGCCAGTGTTGACTACTCACCTCTGTTGTCTGTCAATAAAACTCAGAATATTTGTGTTCTATGTGCTTGTACAGTAGAAGGTGCAAGGAGAACCCTGTTTTTTCACAGGGTGAACATACAGGATGATCTAAAGGGTTGCCTGGCTCTCATTTAAAAAAAAAAAATTATTTTATTGATTTTTTACCGAGAGCAAGGGAGAGGGGTAGAGAGTTAGAAACATCGATGAGAGAGAAACACTGATCAGCTGCCTCCTGCACACCCCCTACAGGGGATGTGCCTTCAACCAAGGTCCATGCCCTTGACCGGAATCAAACCTGGGACCCTCGGTCCGCAAGCCAACGCTCTATCCACTGAGCCAAACTGGTCAGGGCTGCCTGGCCATCTTGATTGCAACTGGGAGCAGGTATGACATAAGGGTGGTGTTTGGATCATACCAGGAACGTGCTCATGTCCCACAAGTTTAGGTTGAGGTGCCACTGGCAGCAGCTCATTTCTACCATTTCCTTCCCGTGCTTGACACTTCCCTGCGTTATCTTTTAATCTGTGCCTTCCTGGGTTCTGGCTACCTTCACCTTCTTGCCCTTTTTTTACCTGTTCCTCTGAACTGATCTCTCTGCAGTGTTCTCAAATATTGACCTGCACATGTATTATGAGGTGCAGGGACGTGCTTGACTAGACCTCGACACAAGCTTCTCATTTCTTGAATTTTATGTGGAATAAGATGTAAGCAGCCTTCTGCCCAGCTGGCCCATGTCACCCGCAGACAAGCCCTGTTGAACGCTGTTAGCAGACGCATGAGGAGACCATCTAGCTTCTGTTCCATGTGGTGCTTGTCATGGTTGTTCCATGTTTTGTTTGAGGTCTTCCCTGTATGGTGACCTTCAGAGGACCAGATCTTCACAGCAGCATCTTATCAATATCTCCTTCAGATATTTCACTGCCAGACAATATCATGTAAACAACGTGTTATGTGTGACACACTTTTGTAATGAGACTTCTCCCTGTCACCACAGTCGAAATTCATTTCCTCACCATTTTTCTATTTCCAGGTTGTTGGCATAAAACGGATGATGCGGAGGCCTGTTCTGAGCAGAGTGTATCTGTACAAGGGGAGTCACAGGTCAGTGCTTCTAAGAAAGCTCCAGCAACTCAGAGGACCCATCTCTGTGGGAGGTGTTTCTCTGTGTTCAAAGATATTCTGCACCTGACTGAGTCACAGGCAGCAGGCTTAGAACAGAAAGCCTTCTTCAGTGATGCTTGTTTGAGAGACTTCTGTTTCAGTGTAATCCCTCACCAGCAACAGTGGGAAGTCAGTGGAAAGAAGACCTGGAAAGAAGCTGTAGACAGGGCTTCGTTTGTGACCAGGTGCAGCTCCTACTTATCAGGGCTGCCTTCAACCAGTTGGGATCTTGGGGAAGACTTCCCAGCCATCTCAGAGCTTCTCCAGCACCAGGCCCCTCTGGACACTGAGGAGCCACACAGTGGCAGTGAGATTTCAGAGGAATTTCTCAATAGAAAAAGACATCACCAATGGGATGAATGTGACAAAGCTGCCAGCCACAACCAGACCCTTCTTCAACATCAGGTTGTCTGCTCTGCAGAAGTGAAAAATGAGTGTAATACATGTGGGAAAGTTTTTACATATGTCTCTAATCTCAATAGACATAGATTAGTTCACTCTCGAGAAAAGCCTTACAAATGCCATGAATGTGGAAAATCATTTCGGTGCAGTTATGACCTCTCTATCCATAAGAGAGTTCACACTGGAGAAAAGCCTTACAAATGCAGTGAATGTGGAAAATCATTTAGCCGCAGGTATGTGCTCTTTACCCACCAGACAGTTCACACTAGAGAAAAGCCATATCAATGCAGTGATTGTGGGCTGTCCTTCAGTCTGTACTCTAACCTCAGTAGACACCGCAAAATTCACACGGAAGAAAAACCTTATGAGTGCAGTGAATGTGGGAAGTCCTTTCATGAAAGGTATTCCCTCATTAAACACCAGAGAGTTCACACTGGAGAAAAACCATATAAGTGTAGTGAATGTGGTAAATCTTTTAAAGAAAATACTCACCTCCTTATCCACAACAGAGTTCACACTGGAGAAAAGCCACATCAATGTAGTGATTGTGGGAAGTGCTTCCGTCAAAAGTCTAACCTCATTGAACACCTCACAGTTCACACTGCAAAAAAACGTTATGAGTGCAGTGAATGTGGGAAATCTTTTATGTACAACTGTTACCTACTTACCCACCAGAGAATTCACACTGGAGAAAAGCCGTATCAATGTAGTGATTGTGGGAAGTGCTTCAGTCAAAGGTCTCACCTCAATCAACACCTCAGAGTTCATACTGGAGAAAAACCTTATGAATGCAGTGAATGTGGGAAATCTTTTCGATACAGATATGCCCTCGTTCAACACATGAGAGAACACACTGGAGAAAAGCGTTAAATGTGCAGGGAATGTTTTAATTTCTCACCAGAGAAGAAGCTTTTACCCCATTTTTCTGAATGCAAACCCCTTTATCAGAACATACACTCTGCTAGATGCCTCCTAAGTTTCAGGTATAAGTGACACTTTCAAAAACTGGATCCCACTTGCTAATCTACCTCAGGACTACAACCGGATTTATGTCACCGGAAGAATTTGTCTGGAAGATATTTCACCCCAACAACTGGCTCACCTGAAGAGTGTGCATCCGTCACAACCCCTGCATGCTCTGGGGTTGTGCTTGAGAAAATTATGAATATTCTGAGCTCCTGGGTGAATCTTCATTTCTTTGTTTCTGACCAGAGAATGACCTGACCCAGGTTTTGTCCAGAACCCACTTCCTCCCCCAAGAAGTGCTACCTCTTTCAGGGACATTGTGGGTCTCACATTAGGCTGTGATGAAGTGTTTCAAGTTCCAGTTCATCAGCCTACAACCCTCTTGCTGTCCTTTGCTCTGGTTTATGATCTTTATGTAAAGGAGATTTTTCTTTTGTACTTTAATTTTGTTAGTTCTATTCTCTCCCTGGGATGATTGAAAGGAAAGTTGTGTTCTGTCAGCATGGAGAGGTGAACAATATGGTGTGATCTCAAACTTACTGTGCTTTGGAAGGCACAGCTTGATGGCAAAACATCACTCTTTGTTCAATATTGGCTGATTTTGTATTGCTGACCAAGGCCTTGAGAGAAAGTGTGCATGGCTTTGTGGGTCTAATGTGCTGTCTGGTGCCTCTTTTATTGTAGAGGTCAATGGTCGCCCTGAACAGGCAGCCTTTATTGTGCTCTGTGAACAATATGAATTATATTCTCTGTTCACAGTATGTATTACATAAGTGTCAGCAATGTTTAGGGGAACTACTCTCCACCTGCTCCGAAGAGGCCATGTGTCATGATGTATGTGATTTCATAGGCTGGTGTCATTTGTTGTAAGACTCTGAGGTGGAATTAGTTTGGGACATAAACACTGTTTTCATAGTCATGGCAGACACTGCAGTTAACCTGGATAAAAAGTGCCTCTAATGGACTTAAATCCAAATATTTCATGTCCTGTGGCTTGTATGATCTTTGAGAACTTTCTTTTTTTTCTTTTTTTAATATTTTATTGATTTTTTTACAGAGAAGAAGGGAGAGGGACAGAGAGTTAGAAACATCGATGAGAGAGAAACATCGATCAGCTGCCTCCTGCACACCCTCCTACGGGGGATGTGCCCGCAACCAAGGTACATGCCCTTGACTGGAATCGAACCTGGGACCTTTCAGTCCATAGGGCGACGCTCTATCCACTGAGCCAAACCAGTTACGGCTGATCTTTGAGAACTTTCTGTGGATCTCCATCACTATTTCCTGTAGCTGGCGTCACTAGCAGACAAAATAATCTCATGGTTTTGTGAAATCTTCTGCCCCCTAGGGGTGTTCACCTTTAGATTGTAGCTGAACAGCCGAAACCGGTTTGGCTCAGTGGATAGAGCGTCGGCCTGCGGACTGAAAGGTTCCGGGTTCGATTCCGGTCAAGGGCATGTACATTGGTTGCGGGCACATCCTCGGTGGGGGGTGTGCAGGAGGCAGCTGGTCGATGTTTCTCTCTCATCGATGTTTCTAGCTCTCTGTCCCTCTGCCTTTCTCTCTGTAAAAAATCAATAAAATATATTAAAAACAAACAAAACAAAAAACATTGTAGCTGAACAGGCAAGACCTCAAGTCTAGAGGAAGGCTAACCCTGTAATCAGTCCCAGGATGTGTCTTTTGTAACCAGTCAGCATTCTTGTTGATTCCAATGCCAATAGACTTCCCTACTTGACAACATTTGCTGCCACTGAGACAAGGCTGGTCCTCCCAGGAAATGAGAACTGAAATGCAATAGAGTGCACCTTTCTCATGTGTGCTATTTGGTGAGCCCTGACCTAGAGATAAAGCTGTGAAACTGTCACATGTAAATAAACCCCCTGTAACTCACACACAGGGTGGGGCAATAATGTGCTTACAGTTGTATGTTTGGAAAACACAGAGATTATTCTTTTTGAAAAAATATTTTAGAAAATAATTTTATTCCTTTTTTGGGAAGAGGTAGTAAGAGACTGGTAGAGAGAGGTAAACATAGGTCTGCTGCCTCCTGCACACCAGAACGGGAAATCCAGTTGGGGATGTTCACTGACCTGGAATCAAACCAGAGACCTGTCTGTGAATGGGATGACACCCAACCAACTGAGGACACTGGCCGGGGCAGAGTTTATTCCTGTTTATTATTATTAATGTATTATTTTCCATACCAACAACTCTAAACCTACTTTTTGCCACATCCTATATTTTCCTAATACCCTGTTGTAATCGCTCTTTCTGCCACTCTTGGCCCCCCATGCAGTCATGGATTTTCTTTTCTTTACAATGGAATAGTTCACACTGTTCATAATTTTATAGACACTACTTGGTGTGTACTCCTTACCAAATACTGGTTTCCTCCATGTACACTGTCATGTTGAGATTCAATACAAATGTTATTTGAAGAGATAATTTCCTTATTTCTGATTATTCAGTGAATAATCAATTTATCTATTGATCTGTATTTCTAGGTTTGAGATATTATAAATAAAAATGGGAATATTTGCATTCAGTTCTCTATATAGACTCCCCCGAAGCTGGGAGACCTACAGCCACTGAAGGACATGCTGACCCAGTGACCTCGGACGTGGTGAAGACACCCGAGGACTCTGAGTGGAGTGTGAGCAATGTGACGCACAGCACAGGGCTGTAAAGCAAGTGATAGGATGCCGGCACCTCTGGCCCCTGAGCAGGTTTATCACGTCTCGGAAAGGCCGTATGGACTCCCAAATCACAGCTCAACCCACACCCTAAACACCAGCAGAGACCCTTTTTGCAAAGACATCCACCTACATCCATCCTTAGAGAAAAGCAAGACAATCAGGCCCTGTCTATTTTTCTAACATATATATTGATCTCAGAGTTGAAGGGAGTTGGAGAGAGAGAAACATCAATGAGAGAGAATCATGGATTGGCTGCCTCCCACAGGCCACTCCTGGGGATGGAGCCCACAACCTGGGCATCTGCACTGGCTGGGCAGGCCCTGTCTGTCTGGAGGGCTTTAAGTGCTGCCCACTCAAGTCACTGAGCTAAGCAAGCTACTCTGCCATCAGCAGGTCACTGTATTGGCAGCAGCACCAACCCAGTAGCGGAAAATGAGAGAAGAACATGACACAAACCTAAAACTGCCCCCATCCGTTGTACACGTGGTGCTAGAACGTCTGAGGGTACAGCCCCGCCTGGTGGGAGGAGTGCACCTGCTGACAGGTATGGGACTTGGCTGAGCCGTTTCCTTGACAAGGAAGGGGTGGGGCTAAGAGTCTGTTCCATGTTTGAGGGCTGAGTCTAGGCCTCTCCGTTCCACAGTCCCTCCACTGATGTGGGGCCTGGAAATATATGGCTATTCAGGCAAGCCTTTGTTCAGCACACAGTTCCTATATGATTATAAGTGAAAATTAACCACTTAATTCTATTACTGCCTATCCACATTTCTAAAAAGTATTTTGTTCCCATCAGCCTAATTACAGAAATATGATCCATTCCTTTTAGGCAACAACACATTCATTTTATTTCGTGAAGTCTCACCTTGAGAGCTCAGATCATGAATTCTTCTCCCCATCGACTGCGAATAGTTCATACATTGGGACACCTGAGCTCCACCAGTCAACTGCCGAAAGAGCAATTTGCTAGAACATTCACTAGTGTGCAATTTATAAGAAAAATTAGCAAAGTAAAACTGTATATTTGGAAAATAGGTTTTTAAAAATATATTTTGGTTGATTTCAGATCGGCAAGGAGAGGAAGAGACAGAAGCATCACTGATGAGAGAGAATCGCCGATTCCCTGCTTCTTGCATGTCCCGCGGCCCCACTGGGAATTGAATGCACAACCCAGGCATGTGCCCTGAAAGGGAATTGAACCATCACCTCCTGGTCCATAGGTCGATGCTGAACCACTGAGCCACTCCAGCTGGGTCACCTCAACTTTTAAGGGTCCCCACCCGACCTGCAGCCAGGGCAGCGCTGAGCAGCAGCGATTCATCCCGGGCTGAGCCCCTGGACCTGCCCTCAGGCCCCCTTTTCTCTGATCGTCCAGGGAGCTGACCGCAGCCCCGCTTTGGCTCCCTTATTTCCCACATGTTCCCGGAGCCACAGGAGCCCCGCTCTGCTGTTGCTCATTCTATCCTGATGCCTGCCTTTTTCCACTGTCCCCAACTTCAATAATTGTCCTCTCAAAATGTGAACTCATGGGAAATCTTTCTGCATGAAGTCAAACAGGCCAATCCCCTCCAGTCTGCTTCCTAGTCCCACAGTTATGCCTGGGAAATCCTCTAAACAGACAGACGTTGCTGGGGCCAGTTTGGCTCAGTGGATAGAGCGTCGGCCTGCAGACTCAAGGGTCCCAGGTTCGATTCCGGTCAAGGGCATGTACCTTGGTTGCGGGCACATCCCTAGTAGGGGGTGTGCAAGAGGCAGCTGATCGATGTTTCTCTCTCATCGATGTTTCTAACTCTCTATCCCTCTCTCTTCCTCTCTGTAAAAAATCAATAATAAAAAAAAAGTTTCTATATAAGACAGACGTAGGCACGGTTTTGCTTACGTGGGTTTGGAGAAAACATGATGGCCCACACTCACTTCAGTGTTCTTGAGTCAATTCAATATTTTTTTTCTTTTTTTAAAACATCCATGAGCCTTAACTGGTTTGACTCAGTGGATAGAACATCGGCCTGTGGACTGAAGGGTCCCAGGTTCAATTCCTGTCGAAGGCACCTGCTCTGGTGTGGCTTCCATTCCCTATAGGGGTTGTACGGGAGGGATACCATTTAATTATTTTCTCTCATCAAGGATATTTCTATCTCCACCACCCTTTCTCTCTGAAATCAATAAAAAATATATTTTAAAAAAATCAACGTGAGAGAGACTCATCAACTGGTTGACTCCTGCACTTGCGCTGACCAGGGCATGGGGTCAACCCTGCAACCCGTGTACTGACCCTTGACCAGAATCAAACTCGGGACCCTTCGGTCCACAGGCTGTTGCTCTATCCACTGAGTAAAACCAGCTAGGGTGAGTGAATTCAATCTTAATGCTATTACTTTTTAAAAAATATATACTTCATTGATTTTTTTTTTTAGCAGAGAGGAAGGGAGAGGGATAGAGAGTTAGAAACATTGATGAGAGAGAAACATCGATCAGCTGCCTCCTGCACACCCCCCACTTGGGGATGTGCCCACAACTGAGGTACATGCCCTTGACCAGAATCGAACCTGGGACCCTTCAGTTCGCAGGCTGATGCTTTATCCACTGAACCAAACCTGTTAGGGCTGTGGTCAGCAAACTGGGGCTCGCGAGCCACATGCGGCTCTTTGGCCCTTTGAGTGTGGCTCTTCCACAAAATACCACGACCTGGGCGAGTCTATTTTGAAGAAGTGGCGTTAGAAGAAGTTTAAGTTTAAAAAATTAGGCTCTCAAAAGAAACTTAAATCCTTGTACTGCTGATATTTGGCTCTGTTGACTAATGAGTTTGCCGATCACTGGATAAGGGCCACACTATTCCTTTTTTTTTAAAAAAAAAATGTTTTTATTGATTTTTGAGAGAGAGAGGGAGAGGGAGAAACATCAAAGATGAGAATTATTGATCATCTGCCGCCTCCTGCCCCCATTGCTTGTAGGAGCTCACCACATTATTGTCTGTGTCCATGGGCTATGCATATATCTATATATCATTTTTAAAATATATTTTTATTGATTTCAGAGAGTAAGGGAGAGGGAGAGAGATAGAAACATCAATGATGTCAGAGAATTACTGATTGGCTGCCTCCTGAACGTCTCCTACTGGGGATCAAGCCTGCAACCCAGGCATGTGCCCCAACCAGAATCGAACCCAGCACCCTTTAGTCCACAGGCCAATGCTCTATCCACTGAGCCAAACCAGCCAGGACTTATATGTATCAATAAAGTGTATATATATATATATATATATATATATATATATATATATATATATATTTAAAATATATATATTTTATTGATTTTTTACAGAGAGGAAGGGCGAGGGAATAGAGAGCTAGAAACATCCATGAGAGAGAAACATCGACCAGCTGCCTCCTGCACACCCCCTACCGGGGATATGCCCGCAACCAATGTACAGGCCCTTGACCGGAATCAAACCTGGGACCTTTCAGTCCACAGGCCGACGCTCTATCCACTGAGCCAAACCGGCTTCGGCAATAAAGTATATATTTCTTAATATTACCTCATTCGTGCATGATTGGGGTCCCTCAGCCTGGCCAACAATCAGGGCCAATTTGGGCCATCTCACCCAGTCCAGGTGGAGGGACCATGGGAGGTTGGTAAGCCACAGGAGGTTGGCTGTGGGAGCTTACTGACCACCCAGGGGGCAGCTCCTACATTTACCGTCTGCCCCCTGTGGTTACGGTGCATCATAACACCCGGTTGACCAGTCATTTGGTCCACGGGTAATAACCGTCACTTAGGCTTTTATATATATAGATACATATATACTGTATATATATATACATATACTAGTGTGTGTGTGTGTGTGTGTGTGTGTGTGTGTGTGTGTGCACATACACAAGTGGCCTGGTGCATGAAATTTGTGCACATTGAAAGGTTATTAATTAGAGGAAATATTTTAATATTGCTCTTTGCCCTTTCTTTATAATAGGAGTGTCAGAAATGAAAGAAAATTAGTAAAATGTATATAAAGTCTCCTTCCTGTCGGAGTCTGGGGTGCACCACGGGACCTAGAGCCAAGTCCCGGCCCACCAGCCACACGCGCTTTGAAAATGCAGGAGACCCAGACCCCACCGGCCCTACGCCTGTTGGGTGAGACGCAGATGCGGCTGGCCCCACCTCCATCAAGCCCATCCGGGCACGGGATGCAACCTCAGGTTCCCCAGCCTGGTGCTGGGCAGGTGGGCGCTGCCTCAGGTCTCCCAGACTGGTGCCAGGTGGGGGGGCACGGACTCAGGTTCCCCCGCCTGGTTTCGGGCTGGAGGCATGGCCTGAGGTCCCCTGTCAAGACCATCGGGGGTGGGGGGGTGTTGCCTGAGGTACCTCAGCATGTAGCTGGGGTGGGGGGCAAGGCCTGAGGTGTCCTGGACCAGCGCTGGGGTGTGGGGTGTGTTGCCTGAGGTCCCCCATCAAGCCTCACGGGGCTGGGGGCACGGCCTGAGGTTCCCCGTCAACCCCAGCTCTTCCCCCCACCCCCCCGCCCCGCAGCTTCACAGCAGTGCTGAACGGGGCACACGCAGGCAGCTTCACCTCAGCTGTGGGCAGGGATGCACAAAGGCAGCGAGATGTTAGTGCTGGGGGCGGAAGTCCCCGCCCCTGTCCCCAGCCAAGGCCTGGTTGTGACTGGGACACCATAATAGACAAATTAGCACAGTACCTCCCTCTCTCTCTCTCTCTCTCTCTCTCTCTCTCTCTCTCTCTCTCTCTCTCTTGGAATGGAGAGAGATAGAAACACCAATAATAAGAATCACTGATTAGCTGCCTACTGCAAGTCTCCACCCACACTGGGAATTGAACCCAAAACCCATGTATGTGCCATGACCAGGAATGCAACCGTGACCTCCTGGATCGTAGGTTGTCACTCAACAACTCAGACCCACCAGCTGGCCTATCTTCTTTTGAAATATTTTTAAAATAGATAGTATTTTTTGTTGTTGACGATATTACATATGTCTCCCATTTCCCCTCTGTGCATATATTTTTGGGGTACTCTCCCAGTCCTCCCCCCTCCCCTGGGAGATCCGTCAGTCTGTCCCAGGTAACCAGGCCTCCGGTCCCATCCCCTCCTTCCCCAGCCCCACTGGCAGCTACAACACCTGGTTCCTCAAGTTCCTGGGCTGGAAAGCTGGCCCTCTCCTGGGCGGTTGAGAAAACTACATTACCCAGAAAGCAATGCGCTTACGAAAAGCATTTGGAGCCAGTGCATCCGGTTAGGGCGGGACTTCCGGAGTCCTCTTCGTGGCGGACATTTTGACTTCCTCAAGCTGTTCACCGCCTCCCGGGCTTCAGCGCTCCCATCGCCAGAAGGAGGAGCCGTGGGAGGCCGCGTCCCGCTGGGCAGGGGTGTCTGAGGCGGGCTGACCCCCAACCGGCGGGACTGGGGTCCCCGTGCCCCCCGCCTCCTCTCCGCGGACAGAGTTCCCTCAGCGTCACCCCATCGGCCCTCCCGCCTCGGGGCCGGCGCCGCTCAGCCCCGCAGCCCAGGCCGCAGCGCCCAGAGCAGTGAGTGCCCGTGGGGGGCGCAGGGGGAGGGGAGGGCGACGGGCTGCGGTGCCGCCGGGGAGGCCGTGGGGGCTGAGCCGGGAGGGGGAGCCAGGCCTGTGTGTGTCTAAAGGCGACAGAGAGGAGGAGCGGCGGCTCCGGGAGGAGGGTCACTTCCTCCTCAGGGGACGGGCTGGGGGCTGTGAACACAGAGGGACGCGGCCTGAGATGCGGCTCTGACGTCCCCCCAACTGCCCAGAGGAGGAGCCGACCACAGGGGAGAGGACAGCAGGGAGGGGGGGGGACCCTGTGACCACAGCCACCCAGCAGGAGTGCGCCCTGAGGACCGCCCTGAGGGGTGCAGGCCTCTCCTGGTCACGTGACCTCGGGCCTGACCCCTGGGTCCTGGCGGTGGGTGCCGGGCCCTCCACAGACCTTCAGTTCCCACAGGTTCCTGCAGGTGCAGAGCCGCTCAGGGGGCTGGTCTGTGGGGCTGATGTCAGGGCCTCACACTATCGTGGCCTCTGAGATAGGGGGGTCCTGGGACTGTCCAGCCATTATTCTCGGGGACCTTGGACCTTGGGTCCTTGAAGGGACACCAAGCCCAGAATCCTAAGTCCATGTCAAGGGTCAGATGAGTGGCACCTGATTTTGGCATCCAGTGGAATTGCCGGTGATAGGCCCTTCCATGCATGGGTTCCAGAATGTGCAAAGGCTTTAAGTCAAGACTAAGGTGATTCAGGGACGACCAGGTATTCATGTTTTTTTTGTGTGTGTTTTTTTTTTTTTAAAAGAAAGTTATGGTCTTTTTATTTTATTTTATTTTATGTTTTATATTTTATTGATTTTTTTACAGAGAGGAAGTTAGAGGGATAGAGAGTTAGAAACATCGATGAGAGAGAAACATCGATCTGCTGCCTCCTGCACACCTCCTACTGGGGATGTGCCTGCAACCAAGGTACATGCCCTTGACCGGAATGGAACCTGGGACCTTTCAGTCCGCAGGCCGACGCTCTGTCCACTGAGCCAAACCGGTTTTGGCTGGTGTCCATGTTATAAAAATAGGAGCTGGAAACAGTGGGACAGGAGTCAAGTCCAGAGCAGCTTTGTGACAACTTGGGTTTCTGTTCTGCTGGTGGAGGGGTCATTGGGGTAATTGGAGCAGCAGAGCAGGTGATGTGTCCCAGGTCTCATTAGACTCCCGTGACTGCAGCATGATGCACAGTATGGGTGTGAGGACGGGGGTAGGAAGACTACAATGGAAGCTGCTGTGATGGCCTTGGTGAGTGTGATGGTGACGGGAGCACAGTGGTGGTTGTGGATGTGGAAGAAGCAGTTGCATTAGGGATCAGGGTTTTAGGTGTGGCCACCTGGATTTTCTAATTTTGAGGATTGGGGAGAGAGGTAGGAATCAGAGATGATGTGAAGGTTTGGATTTAGCACCTGCAGGTATGGAAGCACCATCAACTGTCATGGAAAAATTCATAGTGGGAACAGTCATGTTCATGAGGAATATAAAATCTTTTTTTTAAAAAAATATATTTTATTGATTTTTTTACAGAGAGGAAGGGAGAGGGATAGAGATTTAGAAACATCGATGAGAGAGAAACATCGACCAGCTGCCTCCTTCACACCCCCCACCGGGGATGCGCCCGCAACCAATGTACATGCCCCTGACCGGAATCGAACCTGGGACCCCTCAGTCCACAGACCGACGCTCTATTTTTCCTATTAGGGTAAGATATATTTCAGAGACCAGTTCATAACCATCTGGAAGTCTGAGAAGTAGATCATGATGAAGACTACTTAAAAAAATAGTAATGAGTATGGAGCAGGGAGGACTTGTAGATCAACTTTTTAATTAATTTGAGATAAAAGAGTAATTTAAAAAAGGTGAGACTGTGGCTGGTGGGTATTTACTTCCTAAACACTCTCCAGGATTTCTTGTGACCCTTCGTGTGGCCTGGTGTGTTGCCTCCAGTTTGGTTGACTTGCTTATGGGCCTGAGTGGGCATCTGGGAGACTCACTGGGCATGGGGTAGAGGGCCATAGGCAGTGGGAGTTGAGGAATGAGGGCTGTGAGTGGAGAAGGGACATCAAGTGCAGCAGCGGGAGAGGTGGGCTCTGGGTAACTGAGCTGATGCGGTTCTCAGTAGGTGAGGTGGAAGGAAAAACAAGTTGGGAGGGAGGCCTTCATAGCATAACTGAAGGCTGTGTCTTGGGTGTGGGCAATCAGAGTCAGGTTAGTATGTGATACTGTTTGAACTTGCCATGCATTCTCTGGAACACACATGCTGAGTAATGACTGAGACCAAGGAGATGTCCATGGGAGCTGGGGCTGCGGGAGTGCAGGTGTGAGGGAGGTGTGGGAGAAGGAGTGATGTGCTCTTGGACAGGGAGTGTGAATTCATGGCCATAGAGGGACTGAGGTTGAGTCCATTTCTGGTGATAACTGGATGATACAACATGGGGAATTTTAGGGTAACTCCTGAAAAGATGGGTGTTGTGCCGCTACATGCCAGGTCCAGAATTTAGGTGTCATATAGGTGCACACCTGCCTGTTGTTGGGCTGATACCACGAGCAATAGGAATGGGATAGCATACATCAGTGTCACCGGGGCTTGAAAATCTCTACTGGGGATGGCTGGCTGCTGGCTGCGAGGCAGTGGGAAGCAGAGCCTCAGGCCCCGCTGGCTTCTGTGCCGAGTGGTGTCCGCTGTCCGCAGGGATGCAGTGGGCGGTGGGTACTGGCCGCTGCGGCTGTCTGGCTGGAGCTGCGCATGCAGAGGTTCGTCTTCCGGGACGAAGAGATGGTGCAGCTGGTGCGGCAGTACGCGGGCTTGGACCACGAGCTGGCCTTCTCTCTGCTCATCGTGGAGCTGCGGCTGCACCCAGGCCATGTGCTGCCCGACGAGGAACTGCAGTGGACGTTCCTGAACGCGAGCGGCTGGAAGGGCGCCAGGTGCCTTCTGCATGCCTCGCCGTCCGAGTGCCCGCTGCTGTTCGGCACCGCCCTTGACTCTAGCGGCCACTCTGGACGCTATTGGGCCGAGATCTCAAACACCATAATCTCTGGCATCTTCCACCAGTGGAGAGAGGGCACTACCGAAAGTGAGGTCTTCTACCCAGGGGAGACCGTGGTGAGGCAACGGCTGTGGAGTGGGGGCCAGACACATGGATGATGGAGTATGGCCGGGGAGTCATCCCATCTACCTTGACCTTTGCGCTGGCTGACACAATCTTCAGCACCCAGGACTTCCTCACCCTCTCCTACACTCTTCGCGCCTATGTCCGGGACTCCGACTTGAGCTCACTACCTACCTCTTTGGCCAGGACCCCTGAGTAGCCAGGCCTGAAGGAGGACCTGTGGGTGGACAGGAGTGGGCAGGCCCGCACACATCCACTTGCTGGAGCCCATGTGAAAAGATGGACATACAACATATGTGGGTACTAGTTCCTGGTATACAAGTAGGGACATACATGCTTATACTACCAAACCCAGAGACTTATGGGAACATATGGGACACACTTTCGGATCATGAATCCCTATGTATTCCAGGGGGTCCAGTCATGTTCCAGTATCACACAAGCTTGACTCATTAACTCAGGCCTTTCTAGAACTCCCTACCCCCAGTCAGAGCTCTGGAGTTAGGGCTGGTGGGGTATTAAACTCTGCCTGGATTTTACCCCTCAACCCAGCAGCAGTTGGGGAAAGGATGAGGAAGAAGAGGAGTTGCCTTTGGAGGTCCCCTTCACCTGCAGCTATGATGCGCTTTCCCCTGATCTCCCTGTCCTCACCATACGCCTTACCCCTGTTCTGTTCCCCTCCTGTGCAAGTCCCATCATGGCCTGTCCCCCACCCTCCCAGCAACCAAGTCAGTTGGGGAGCCAGAAGAATGGGGAATGCTGAGGTCAGAGTTCCTTCTATCCCGAAAGACCACCATTCTTCCCTCCGGAGAATGGTGGGGAGCCTGATCTCAGCCTAGGGCCCACCATGATGAGAAGATCTGAAGATGTGAGCCTAGAACCAAGGGATCATCCTGGCCTAGAGACAAGGCCTTTTCTGCGTACACACCCACCCATCACAGCTTTGAGACACTGCCAGCATTTTCTGTCCATTGTACTCTGTTAATAAAGATTTGTTGAACAGTTAAAAAAAAAAATCTCTACTGGTTTGGGGAAGGTGAAGGGTAAGAGAGAAATACATTACAGAGGAGGTGAGTTAGAATGCTAAAAAGAAGGTGATTAGAAAACATCCCCTCCTCTTCATGACGTTTTTGTGTTGTTGAAGGTGTGACTCTGGGAATGCAGCTGTATGTGAGAAGTGGGATACAAAGAATTATGTGGAACAGGTAGCGCAAAGTGTTGGCCTCAGCACCCTCGATTGAGATTGGAAGGGTAAAGTGTGATGCCCTGTTCTTTGGTGTCTCAGAGGGACAGTCCAGGGCACTGCCAGGGGGATGCCTGATAAGACCAGTGTCAAATCCCTCACACTCTCTTTATGGCCCACAACTCTCCCTCCCTATGTTCCTGACAACCACTTACTGACCAGACCCAATGTGAGGCCCAGAGCACAGGTATCATCCATCTGCTTATCTGCCTTATTGTTGTGGGGAAGCACAGTATCCCTAGTAATACAAGGAGAGACTGACTTTGAAGACCTGGTATATTTTCAGATGTTGGGAGTAGAGGGGTGCGCTAAATTGGGAGGATGATGACCGTAAAATCCTAAGAGATAAGCTGATCATGGACTGAACTGCCTCCAATATTCCAGAATATGAACTTTGAGGACGTGGCCATCACCTTCTCCCAGGAGGAGTGGGAGCTCCTGGATGAGGCTCAGAGACTTCTATACTGCGATGTGATGCTGGAAGTGTTTGCACTTGTCTCATCTATCGGTAAGCACTTCGCATCTCTCCTCGTGTCCTGAGGTGATGTCCTCTCTTCCTGTATTCTCCACCTGTCGCTCTCTGTCTCCCACAGCCAGTCCATGGACTCTGCTACTTTCCCCCAGTTTCTTGTCAACCGTGCTGCTGCTGCCAGTGCTGAGCTGTGTGGAGAGTCTTGAGGAATGGACTCCATGAGCATCCCTAGGACCCATTGTCTGCCAAAGTGCAGATAAGTGTCTGGGAGTCAGGAGTTCTACAGACAGATCAATAGGTTAACCCTGCTCTTCCTTTTCCTGGGAGGTTTACTATGTCCACATCCATGGCTTCCACTTTTGTCCCTTCCATCGAGCTTAAGGTCCTTGGTGACTGCCTGAGCCAGGTTATGGTCTTTACTTACATGAACCATGAACAGTTCTTCTAAGGCCCTCCGTCAATTATTATCTGTAATATTCTTTCATCAAATACTATTGCATGCCAAGGTGCTCTGGGCCAGGGCTTGCTGTTCACCTCTGTTGTCCTTCATGAATACTCAGAATATTTAGGTTCCAGGTATTTGTAGGGTAGAAGGTACAATGAGAACATGGTGTTCTCTCATGATGAATATGCACAATGGACTCAGAGAAGGTTGGGCACTTGTGAGTGGCAACTGGGGAAGGTATGGTGCCAGTGCTGTGTTCAGATCATACCACGAGTGTGCTCCTGGCAACACTGTTTAGGTGCAGGTGCAGGTGCCACTGGCCACAACTCATTTCTTCCTTTTCTTTCTCATACCTGACAGTTTGCTGACTTGTCATTTCATCAGACTGTTGGCTACCTTCACCTTTTGTGACCTTTTACATCACCTGTTCCGCTGCACTGCTCTCTGTGCAGTGTGCACAAACACTGTCCTGCACTTGTGTTATGAGGGGCAAATACACTGAGTGGCCAGATTATTATGATCTCTGAATGCATAATAATCTGGCCACTCATGAATTTGTATCTCAAATGGGTACCAAGAGTATTCTAGACTTTTGCTGGAGATCAACGACCTATTTGCCCTGAGCTATCTATCAGCCAGTGCATAGGGGAAGACTGATCAGGTGCACAATTTACAGTATCTTTGATATCAAATAAATGAGGTACTCAAGAGAAGTACACCGAGTGGCCAGATTATTATGTGTTCAGAGATCATCATAATCTGGCCACTCAGTGTATATGCGTAACTCTTCCTCCAACTCCAGATACTAGTTTATTGAATTTAACTTGGAAACAGACATAACTATCCTCCTGCACAGCCATCCCATGTCACCAGCAGAGAAGCACAGGTGGACACTCTTAGCAGAACAGCGAGCGGGAGATTCTGCTTCTCTTCCATGTGATGTTTGCCATCTTTTTGTCATATTTCTGGTGAAGTCTTTTCTGGTTTGTTAGCTTCAGAGGCCCATAATTTTACAGCAACTTCTTATTAAGCTTTCCTGCAGATCTCTTATGTTGAGACAATTGCATGGAAACAGTGTAGTATGTGGAATACACTTTTGTATTATATCTTCCCCCTGATACCAGAGTGAATATTGTTGTTTTTTTTTTTTTTTACCATTCTCTGTTTTTAGGTTGTTGGCATAAAATGGAAGATAAGGCGACACATTCTGAGCAGAATGTACCTCTACAAGGAGAGTCACAGGTCAGGGCTTCTGAGACAGCTCCAGCTACTCAGAGGACCCATCTCTGTAAGAAGTGCTTCTCGGTGTTAAAAGATATCCTGCACCTGATTGAGTCACGAGCAGCAGACTTTGAGCAGAAAGCCTTCTTCAGTGACGCATGTGTGAGAGGCTTCTATTTCGGTGCAAACTCTCATGAGCAACAGAGGGTTTCCGGTGGAGAGAAGCCCTGGAAAGAAGCTGTGGACAGGGCCTCGTTTGTGAACAGGTTCAGCTTCCACTTAGCATGGGTGCCTTCAATGAGTGGGGAGGTTGGGAAAGGCTTTCCTGCCATCTCAGATCTTCCACAGCACCCAGCAACTCTCAAGACTAAGGAGCCACACAGTAGCAGTGAGATTGCACAGGAATTTCTCAGTGGAAAAAGTCACCATCATTTGGGTGAATGTGAAAAAGCATCCAGCAGCAACCAGAAAGTTGGTCAACATCAGGGCGTCTGCTCTGGAGAAGTGAATTATGAGGATAACAAATGTGGAAAATGTTTTAGATGTACCATGAACCTCAATCAAAAAAGGGAAATTCACACTGGAGAAAATCCCTATGAATATACTGATTGTGGGAAGTTCTTTAGACAAAGCTCTATTCTCATTCAACACCACAGAGTTGAGAGTGGAGAAAAACCGTGTGAGTGCAGTGAATCTGAGAAATCCTTTAGCTGCAAAACTAGCTTGGTTACACACCAGAGAGTTCATACTGGAGAAAAGTCTGCTGAGTGTAGTGATTGTGGGAAATATTTTAGGTCCAATGGTCAACTTCAAAACCATAAGAGAGTTCATACTGGAGAGACGTTATATGAGTGTACAGATTGTGGGAACTCCTTTAAGAACATTCACACTGGAGAAAAGCCATATGAGTGTAGTGATTGTGGGAAATCTTTTAGGTTCAATAATCACCTTCATATCCACAAGAGAGGTCATACTGGAGAGAGGCCATATGCGTGTGGTGATTGTGGGAAGGCTTTCATTAATAGGTCTACCCTCATTCGCCACCGCAGAGTTCACACTAGAGAAAAGCCTTATGAGTGTAATGAATGTGAGAAGTCCTTCAGTGATAGATCTGGCTTATGTAAGCACCGCAGAATTCACACTGGAGAAAAGCCATATGAGTGTAGAGATTGTGGGAAGTCCTTCCGTCGTAACTCAAGCCTCATTCAACATCAGAGACTTCATTCTGGAGAAAAGCCCTATGAGTGTAGTGATTGTGGGAAATCTTTTAGGTTCAGTAGTAACCTAAATACCCACAAGAGAGTTCATACTGGAGAGAGGCCATATGTGTGTGGTGATTGTGGGAAGGCTTTTGTTGATAGGTCTACCCTCATTCGTCACCACAATGTTCACACTGGAGACAAGCCTTACGAGTGTAGTGAATGTGGGAAGTCCTTCCATGGTAGTTCAAGCCTCATTCAACATCAGAGAGTTCATTCTGGAAAAAAGCCATATGAGTGTACAGATTGTGGGAAGTCCTTTCGTCGTAACTCAAACCTCATTCAACATCAGAGAGTTCATTCTGGAGAAAAGCCCTATGAGTGTAGTGATTGTGGGAAATCTTTTAGGTTAAATTGTCAACTTCATATCCACAAGAGAGTTCATACTGGAGAGAGGCCATATGTGTGTGGTGATTGTGGGAAGGCTTTCGTTGATAGGTCTACCTTCATTCGTCACCACAGAATTCACACTGGCGACAAGCCTTACAAGTGTAGTGAATGTGGGAAGGCCTTCTGTGTTCGCTCAAGCCTCATTCAACATCAGAGAGTTCATTCTGGAGAAAAGCCCTATGAGTGTAATGAATGTGGGAAGTCCTTTAGTCAAAGATCTGACTTAAATAAGCATCACAAAATTCACACTGGAGAAAAGCCCTATAAGTGTAGTGATTGTGGGAAATCTTTTAGGTTTAATACTAGCCTTCGTATCCACAAGAGAGTTCATACAGAATAGAGGCCATATGCATGTGGTGATTGTGGGTAAGCTTTCGTTGCTAGGTCTATGCTCCTTTGCCACCACAGTTCACACTGGAGACACGCCTTATGTGAATGTGGGAAGTCCTTCAGTGAAAGATCTGGCTTAAATAAGCACCACAGAATTCACACTGGAGAAAAACCTTATGAGTATACAGATTGTGGGAAGTCATTCATTCGAAGCTCTACCCTTAGTCAACACCAAAGAGTTCACAGTGGAGAGAAGCCTTAATTGTGCATGTAATGTGTTATTTTTCTCACTTAGAATAGCATCACTGAAGGTGATTTTTTGGGACCTATTTATCTGAATATAAACCCCTTTTAAGAGAACATACACTCTGCTAGATTCCTCATAAGTTTCAGGTGTGAAGCTTGAAGGACCTCCATTGCACTAGCTAACATGCCCAGACCTACTACCAGATTGATATTGCAATGAGCATTTGTGGCTGAAGAGATTTCACCTCTGACACCTGGCTCACTTGAAAAGTGTGCACCCGTCACCACCGTGTGTGCTCAGGGGAAGTGTATTCTATGTTGTCTCTTATGCTTGAGAAAATTATGATTACTCTGAGCTCTTGACAGGATCTTCATTCCTGTATGTCGGAATAGAGAATGGAACTGACCCAGGGGTCATCCAGAGCACCAATTCTCAGCTACGAAGTGTGATCTCTTTCAGGAATATGGGTCTCACATTATGCTGTGATGAATTGCTTCAGCTTCTAAGTCACTCTACTGCAATCTGCTTTGAGTCCTCTCTTCTGGTTTATGATCTTTATGTAAAGTTGTGTTTTTTTTTTTCCTTTTGTACCTATAATTTTGTTCTATGGACTCCCTGGAATGATTTGGAAGGAAAGTTGTGATCTTTCAGCATGGAGATGTAAACAGATATGGTGGGGTCCCAAATTTTCTTTGCTTTTGAAGACACACCATACTGACAGAAAATCACTCTGTCCAATATTGGCTTTTAATCATTGCATTCTAAAATTTTTTATATATATATATATATTTTTAAATTTCTTTATTGATTAAGGTGTCACATATTTGTCCTCATCCCCCCATTCTCATCCCCCACCCCTCCCCATGGATGCCCCCACCCCCCTGTTGTCCTTAACCATTGGTTAGGCTTGTATGCATGCACACAAGTCCTTTGGTTGATGTCTCCCCCCTACCCCCATCCTCCCCTACCCTCCCTCTGAGGCCCGACAGTCTGATCGATGCCTCCTTGTTTCTGGGTCTGTTCTTGTTCATCAGTCTATGTTGTTCATCATTTCCCCTAGATGAGTGAGATCATGTGTTACTAGAAATATACTTATAAGAACCTAATGTGAGACGAGCAATAATAGTTATGCTGACAGGCAAATGAACCAGTCTGTAGTAAGTTTCTTTCTGGACCAACAGTTCTTTTGAGACCCAATTTCAATGTCCACCAGTTCCTTATGTGTACATGTCGGCACTGACTTTTCAGCTCTGGATGGTGGACAAATGGTGGTAATGCAGGTCCGACTCCCTCTGGTTTGGTCTCGCCCGGACCCAGGGGCGCGGCTTCACCCAGACTCAGGGGCGCATGGCCTCACCCGGACCTGGGACCCAGCATCACCCAGGCCCTGGGGCGCGTGGCCTCACCCAGACCCAGGTGTGCGCGGCCTCACCTGGTCCCGGGATTGAGCCTCACCCGGACCCAGGGGCGCGTGGCCTCTCCCGGACTCAGGGGCGCGGCCTCACCCAGACCCGGGATCCAGCTTCACCCGGACCCAGGGGCGCGTGGCCTCACCTGGACCCCGGGGCGCGTGGACTCTCTCGGACCCAGGGGCACACGGCCTCGCCTGGACCCGGGGGCGCGCGGCCTCACCAGGACCCAGCCTCACCCGGACCGGGGATCCAGCTACACCCTGACCCAGGGGCCCATGGCCTCACCCAGACCCAGGGGCGCGGCCTCACCCGGACCCGGGACCCAGCGGGGCTTCGTCTTCTTGATCCCAATTCCTGTCGGTCAATTCCCTCTCAGCCATTCCTTTGGCCATTTTCTCAAAGCTCCGGGGCGGCTGCCGTGGAACTTGCTGGGCGGCGGGTTCGGCGAAGCTGCGGTGCGCCCGGTGCGCGGCGGCAGGCTGGTCCGAGGTCGCTGCGGCGGCACTCGGGTCTGCAGCGGCGACCAGTTGCCGGGCAAGCGCACCTGGATTCGGGACCCAGCGGGGCCTCGTCTTCCCAATCCCAACTCCCATCGGTCAATTCCTTCTCAGCAATTCCTCCGGCCTTTGTTCTGGATGGTTTCTGCTCTGTTTTCCAGTTGTAGTTTCAAAATTGTTGTGGTAGGCAACAATCAGGCATCTGCCCTATGCCGCCATCTTGGTCCTCCAGAAGATTCTTAAGTAACCTTATAAATGTGGTTCTGAACACTGTGTCGTCCATTAGTTTACTTTCCTTCATCCCTTCTATTCCTGACCTGCTTCGGTGTCTTCACCTTTTGCCTGCCTCCCTATAGCTCAGCTTCCCCAATCTCCCTAGGTGGTCGCTCTTGATACCCCCCTTTGTGGGCTGAGTGCAAAGTCTTGGTGTTGTTAAGCCTTGATTGCTGTTGGTACACTGGGAGGATTTGACCTCCAGTCCAATTGGCTGTGAGGATCAGCTGTGTCTATGCCGGGAGACAGCCTTATTTAATTCTGCATTCTAAAATCTTAAAAGTAAGACTGCATGACTTTGTGGTTCTAATTTTCAGCCTAATGCCTGTATTGTTGGTAATGTCAATGGTCACCCAGAAAAGGAGGCCTTTGTAGTGCCTCTGTGAACAACACACATTATATTCTCTGTTCACAGTATGGATTTCACAATTCCCAGCAACGTTTAGGGGGCTTCTTCCCACATACTGTAAAGCTGCCATGTGCCAAAATGTATAAAATTTCATAGGCTGGTGCCTTTTGTTTTAAGACACTGAGGTTTATATTGAACCACAATTAGGAGAGAAACACTGTGTTCATAGTGCGTGGGAAAGACTGGAGTAAATCTAATAAAAAGTGCCTCTTCTCAACCTTACCTAGAAATGGTCGTGGGCTGTGGCTTGTGTGATCTCTGTGTACAGACGCTCTCAGGACCTCGATCACTGTCTCCTGTGGCTGAAATAATTGGCAGAAAAAGTAATGTAAGTGTTTTGGATTCCCCTCACCTGTCTAGGGTGTTCACCTTGAGGTTTGCTCAGCAGGCAAGACCTCAGAGCTAGAAGAAGGATAAGCCTGTAATCAGTCTCAGGATGTGTCTTTTGTGATTCCTGTTGATTCCAATGGCAGTAGTCTTCACTGCTTGTCAACATTTGCTGCCACTGAGGCAAGGCTGGTCCTCAGGAAATTAGGAGAGAGATGGTAGAGCCCATATAGGGTTGACATTTTAATTTCCTATCAAGACAGGGATATCTAGGTCTTTATTTTAAAGTACGTGTAAGGCTTTATTTCTGTATCTTTATACTGAAATGTAACAACATGCACTTTTCTCATGTGTACTATTTTGCGAGCTTGGACATAGGGATCAAGCTGTAAACCCATCACTTGTGAAATAATCGTGTCTCTCATCACCCACATACAGGTTAGGGCAAAAGCAGGCTTAAAGATGTGACTATGCAAAACTAAGAGTTTATTCTCATTTTTAAAAGATAAGTATCTTATATATCTTTAAAATAATTTATTGACTTTTTGGAAAGAGAGGGAAGGAGACAGAATGAGAAATGGGGATATAGAAAAGAAGCAGCTAACTGCTGCCTCCTGCACACCACCTACAGGGCACCCAGGCAGGAATGGAACCTGTGACTTAGGGCAAGGGATGGTGCCCAACCAACTGAGGCACACTGGCAGGGAAGCGTTTCTTCTTGTATTATTATTAATTATTGTATTAATTGCCACACAAACAACTCTACACCTACTTTTGCCACATTCTGTATTTTCCCACTGCCCTTTTATAATTTCTCTTTTTGTTTTTCTTGGCCCTCCATGCAGTCATGGATTTTCCTTTCTTTACAATAAAATAGTTCATATTGTTCATAAGTTTATAAGCATTATAAGTTGTGTAGTCTTTAACAAATACTGGTTTCCTCCTTGCTACACAGTTATTTTGTGATTCAATACTAATGTTTATGTGGATAGTTAAAATTTTTATTTCTGAGTAGTACTGTGCCCTATGGATAACCAACTTGTCTATTGGTCTATCTGTGGTTTTGGTTATTTCCAGGTTTGGGGTATTATAAATATTGTCTTCACTTTCTATATAGATGTATGTTTTACTTCTCAAACTGATGCAGTGTAGGTGAAAGTTTCACATTTAAGATAGGGGGAACTGTCACCAAAAGCATCATTCCTTTTACCTCCCCACTCACCCACTGTATATGAAAATTCCAGTTTTTCTGCTACCCTGCAGCACATGCAGTGGTTAACCGTTTCAAACAGTAGCCCTGGAAATGAATACAGTGTTAACTCACCTTCGTTTTAATTCCATTTAGCTAAGAAATTTTTATGGTGAGTGTTTTTCTCTTGCATCGATTTACACTGTCTTTATGTCTTTTGTTAAAATGTCAGCTCAGACTCTTTTTAAAATTGTTTAAATAAATTCATTATTTTAAGCTAAAGGAGTCGTGTGTATCATCTAAGATGTATGTTTGAATTTCTCTCATTCCTCAATGACTCCATGACTTCTTTGCCATATGGAACCATAGGCTTTGAATACTGGAAGCATTGTTTTCCACACATTTATTTATTTATTTATTTTAAAATAAAATGTTATGGCTTTTAGAGAGAAGAAGGAAGATTGATAGAGAGATAGAAACATGGAACAGAGAGAACTCCATCCATTGGTGCCTCCTGCACGACCCACATTGCAAATTGAACTTGCAACCCAGGCATGTGCTCTGACCGGGATTCAAACCAACAACCTCTTGGTTCCTGATTCGATGCTCAACTGCTAAACCATACTGGCTGGGCATGTTTTTCACAAGTTTAATCCTAAAGGCAATTTAAATCCCACTTGTACCATACACTGATAAGTTACTCTGCATTGCTAACGTGCTTTTCCATTTTTTTCTAAGTTTACCAGTAAGCAGTCAATAGTACAATAAGTGAAGTCAAGGTTTGTAGTATTTCTCAATTTTCCTGGTGTAAATACTCTCATCATTGTCAGCTTCAAAGTGCCAAAATGATGGCACTTAACAGGGGCATGATAAGATACTTCAGTAGCTCATCATGATGTTTTATTTCCAACATTCTGGTAGAGTAGGAACAAATATGCTCAAGAACGTTCATGATAAAATAGTACAACAATTGTGAAGGGGCAAGTTTTAAACATTATTTAAAACTTTGATTTAAGTACAATTGGCTTAAAACATACATTCAAAAATATATTTTATTGAGTTCATAGAGGAAGGGAGAGGGAGAGCGAGATAGAAACATCAATGATGGGAGAGAATCACTGATAGGATGCTTCCTGTACCTCCCCTCTCCCTGGGAATTGAGCCTGCAACCCATGTATGTGCCCTGACCATGAATAGCACCATGACCTCCTGGTTCATAGGTCTATGATCAACCACTGAACCACACCAGCTGGGCTATAGTATTTTTAAAAATTTAATATTTAAGACGAAACCGGTGTGGCTCAGTGGATAGAGCGTCGGCCTGCGGACTGAAAGGTTCCAGGTTCAATTCCGGTCAAGGGCATGTACCTTGGTTGCGGGCACATCCCCAGTAGGGGGTGTGCAAGAGGCAGCTGATCGATGTTTCTCTCTCATCGATGTTTCTAGCTCTCTATCCCCTCCCTTCCTCTCTGTAAAAAATCAATAAAATATATTAAAAAAATAAAAAATTAATATTTGTATTTCTTATTGTTTTTTCAATATAGTTTATTGATTTTTTTACAGAGAGGAAGAGAGAGGGATAGAGTCGGAAATATTTATGAGAGAGAAACATCGGTCAGCTGCTTCCTGCACACCTCCCACTGGGAATGTGCCTGGAACTAAGGTACAGACCCTTGACTGGAATTGAACCTGGGACCCTTCAGTCTGCAGACTGATGCTTTATCCACTGAGCCAAACTGGTCAGGGCTATATATATATATATTTTTTTTTTAAAAAAATATATTTTATTGATTTTTTACAGAGAGGGAAGGAGAGGGATAGAGAGTTAGAAACATCGATGAGAGAGAAACATCGATCAGCTGCCTCCTGCACACTCCCCACCGGGGATGTGCCCGCAACCAAGGTACATGCCCTTGACCAGAATCGAACCTGGGGCCCTTGAGTCCGCAGGCCGACGCTCTATCCACTGAGCCAAATTGGTCAGGGCTATATTTTTTATTGTTGATAGTATTACAGATGTCCCCCATTTCCTCCTTATATATATCCTTTGGTGGATCTATTCCAGAACTCCCTTCCCTCTCCCCTCAGAGATCTGTCAGTATGGACCAGTTAAGCAGCCCTCCAGTCCCATCTCCTCCTCCAGCACCACTTGTGGGGGCCTCAAGGCCTTACTCAACAAGGTCATCCTCTGGGTTGAGAGCTGTCCTCTGGCATTGGAAAAACTACATTACCCAGAAAGCACTACGCAGGTGTTAGAGCAGGTAGTGAGAGTTGTGGTGCCTGTGCATCCCCTTAGGGCGGGACTTCCGGATCCCTTCTCCCAACTGTCAATTTGAACTCTTCAGTTGGTTCACAGACTCACAAGCTTCAGCGCTCTCCTTTTTTTTTTTTTGAAGTTCACTCCATTGAATCTTGGGTTTTGGGCAGCTCCAGGTCAAAGTCTAGGTGGAGGAGGAAGAAGCATCCGGACTGACTTTTACTGTCATTTCCTACCAATCCCCATTCCTCTCTGTTACCCTTGCACAGTCCCCCAAAATAGGCTGGCACCATGAGGTCGCCTTACTGGGCTCATTAAGTAGGTCAGGTTCTGCTACTGACACTCTGATGTTGGCTGCAGCCAGTGATATGCTTTGACCAAGGAAATGTGGTGGAAGTCAAGCCTGTCACCTCTAACAGAAGAGTCTGGGACCAGTGAGATGGCCGCCCTCTCTGTCCATCTCTGATAACACCCAGCAGGAACCTACATGTTGGCTGCTCCTTAATCCGGTTTCCATGAGAACGAGGGTGTTCATGTGCTATGAACAAGAATGATTCCTTCTTTACTCTAAGCCACTAAAGCTTTGGGGCTGTTCATAACCCTCAATAACATCTAGCCTGTCCTAATGGGAATGCATCCCCTATTCTACCCTCTAGGAGCCAGCAGATCCTAACATTAGAAGCCGGAGCTTTGTTGTTAGAGACAGGTGGGTTTGACTTCAAGCTCTGCCTTTATTAACTCTACAATCAGTCAATTTATATTGAGTCTCTGAGCCTGGATTTCCTCCCCATTAAATAGATGGTTAAACCACCTCAGGTTGCAGAGAGGATTAAATGAAACAATAATGCAGGAAAAGCATCGAATCTGGGCCTGGCACCTGTAGTAAAACATTCAGTAACTGTTAGCTGCTTAGCTTCACATTGTGTACTGACCACAGACATGCAGACAATGTAGGAGCTGTCAATGTGTTGGCCTATGTATTCTTTCAAATTTTCTTTTAAACCAATAGGATAGGATTGTGTATATCCTCTCATAGCCTGCTTTTCCTCTTAATAATGTCATGTTTTGATGTTAAAAAAAAAAAAAAAAAGCCAGGCTGGAGTGGCTCAGTTTCTTGAGTGTCGTCCCATGCACAGAAAGATTGTCAGTTCAGTTCTTATTTGAGGGCGACAACTGTGGTAATGTGCTGCATCCCATTAGGGGGTCATGCAGGAGGCAGCCAATCTGTTTCTCTCCTTCTCTCTATAAAAGTCAATTAAAATATCTTTACTTATAGTTATCCATTTAGATTTGTAGTCTTCAGGAGTCATTGAAATAACACTTTTCACCCAGGAATCTGAAATACTGTTTCCAAACAAGAGTTCAGTTTTGTAGACAACACTCCCCGGAAACCTGTGACCAGCCCTAAAACCTAAAGTTGTCAGTTCCCAGTGTTACTTGGACGCCCCAGAACAATATTCGAAATGGGAAGTGAGTGACTGGGATCCTAGTGCCCCATGCGAGGCTAGATTGCTTCATTACCCAAAGAGCCAAGCGCTAAGGATGGCTGGGTTTATCCAATGAAAGCTCAGGAGAGGCGCCTTATCCCTGTGCTCATTGGTTGGAGCTTGACTTCCAGGGTCTTTCTCCTGGTGGTGAATTTGACCTTCGCAGTGTGTACACAGAATCTGAGGCTCCAGTGCTGGGTCACGAGGCCTCAGAGGCAGTGTCCCCGCTGGGCAGGGTGTGTCTGAGGCGGGTTGAGTCACAACAGGCCGGGATTGAGTCCTCCATGTCCTCCAAACTACTTCCTGCTTCCAGAGTCCAACTCAGCCTCACCTCATTTGCCCTCCAGCCTCCTGTCCTGTAGCCCACATCTCAGCGCCAGAACAGTGAGTTGCTTGAGGGTACCACCTGGTGTGACTGGATGGAGAGGGTGACAGGCTGAGAAGCTACCTTATAAGGCTGTGGTGGTGTGACTGAGGTGGGAGGATTGGGGAAACTTTGCCCTGTTTTATGTCTAAAGGAAACAAAGAAGATGAAGCAAAGTTTTGTGTGAGTTTTCTTTTCATTTTCAGGAAGCTGCTGACATCAATGGCTGTGAACCAAAGAGGGTCATAGTGTGAGTTAGGGTTCTAATCTTTTCTCAAAACTCCTCAGAAGAACAGACTAGAAGAGAGAGAATAGCAGTGAGGGGCAGTAAGGAGAAATCCTGTAAATGATAGGTAACTGGTAGGGTCTTCACTGAGGCCTGAGGCCTGAGCCCTGAGGGATGGAGGCATCACCCGGCTCTGAAGCTGGGCAAGGGCACTGAGCAGCCTGAACCCCTGGGTCCTGGCGGTGGGTTACAGGCTCTCAACAAGCCTTTAGTTCCCACAGGTTCCTGCAGGTTCAGAGCCGCTTAGCGGATTGGGTTGTGGACCTGATTTCAGGGCCTCTCACACTTGTGGCCTCTGACGTAGTGGGGTCCTGGTATCATACAGCCACTCTTCTAGCCCTGGGACCTGGGGACCTTGATGAGACACCAAGCCCAGAATTCTAAGTCCAGGTCTAGGGTCCTATGAATGGTCCCTGTTATTGGCAACCAGTAGAATGGGATTGAGAGGATTTTCCAGGCATAGGTTCCTATGTGTGCAAAGGCTCTGAGTGAAGATGGAGCTCATTCAGAAACCCTTGGAAGTCTGTTCTGTAGGTGATGGGAGCAATGGAGGCAAATCTTTTTAAAATATATATATTTTTATTGATTTTTTACAGAGAGGAAGGGAGAGGGATAGAGAGCTAGAAACATCGATGAGAGAGAAACATCGACCAGCCGCCTCCCCCCACCAGGGATGTGCCTGCAACCAATGTACATGCCCCTGACCGGAATCGAACCTGGGACCCCTCAGTCCGCAGACTGACGCTCTATCCACTGAGCCAAACCGGTTTCGGCTGGAGGCAAATCTTATTAAACCCCCTGTGACTGCCGCATGATGAACTATACATGGGATGGAGGTGGTAGAAATACTAGATGGAAGCTGCTTTGATTATGTTTTTTTAAAAAAATATATTTTATTGATTTTTTTACAGAGAGGAAGGGAGAGGGATAGAGAGCTAGAAATAGCGATGAGAGAGAAACATTGATCAGCTGCCTCCTGCACACTTCCCACTGGGGATGTGCCTGCAACCAAGGTACATGCCCTTGACAGGAATAGAACCTGGGACCTTTCAGTCCGCAGGCCGACACTCTATCCATTGAGCCAAACCGGTTTCGGCCTGCTCTGATAATCTTGATGAATTTGCTGGTAACTGGCCTAGATTGTGATTGTGGAGCTGAAATAAGCAGTTGAATTCTGGATTGGTGTTTTAGGTGTGGCCACATGCATTACCTAATTTGGATGTAGAGAGAGAGGTAAGAGTCAGGGATGATGTGAAGGTTTGCGTTTGGCAGCGGGAGGTATGGAAGGACCATCAGGTGAGATGCAGATATTCATATTAGGAACTGTAATGTTATTTGGGGATACCAAAACTTTTATATTTTACCTGTTAGGGTTTCTGATAATTCAGGGAGCAGTTCATGAGCATCTGGAATTCTGAGGAGCAGTTCAGAATAAAAACTTCTCTAAAAAGTAGTTGGGAATGTAGGAACCTGGGTGGGGTTGTAGATCATTTTTTTTCTTTTTAATTGGAGACCAAAGAGTGAGTCAAACAAAATGAGACTGCAGCTGTTGCCTATTTACTTGTTAAACATACACCAGGATTTTGATTGAGCCTTAGCCTGGGGTATTGTCCTCAGTCTGGTTGATTTGCTGAGTGGCATGATTGGGCATCAGTGAGACTCACTGGGAATGTGGTAGAGGGCCTTATGTGATGGGACTTGAGTGCTGAAGGCTGTGACTGGTGAAGGGAGGTCAGGTGCAGCACCAGTGGAGGTGGCCTCTGGATATCTGAGATCTGATGTGGTTCTCAGTAACTGAAGTTGAAGGAAAACACAATCAGGGAGGGAGGCCTCCATGGCAGAACTCAAGGCTGCTTCTAGGAGTGTGAACTCTCAGAGTTGGTGTAAAACTTAATCCTGTTTGAATTTGCCAAGCAGTCACTACACCACACATGCTGAGTAATGAGTAGGAAGTCAAGGAGATCACCATGGGGCTGTGGGATTTCAGGTGTGAGATAGGTGTGGGAGAAAGAGTGATGTGCCCTTGGAGTAGTCATGTGTCTTCATAGTTAAAGAGCCCTGACATTGACATAAGAGGGAATGGAGTTTGAGTCCATCTTTGGTGATGTTGGGATAATATAATATGGGGAATGTCAGATTAATTCCTGAAAAAAGGGTGTGTTCAGGTTGTACATTCCTGGTCCAGAGCTTTGGTGAAATTTATGTGCACACCTGCCTTTTGTTGTTGAGGTCTGTTACAGTGATCAATAGGAAGGAGATAGCATACCTCAGTGTCCTCTGGGCTTGAAAATCTCCACTGGCATGGAGAGGGTTGAAGGGTAAGAGAGAAATACATTACAGAGGTAGAGAATTAGAATTTTGGAAAAGAAGATGATTAGGAAATAAACTGTGGTCATTATGGCACATTTGTGTTACTTTTGAATTTGTGCCTCTGGGAATGCAGCTGTGAGAGAAGTGTGGTTCAAAGAATTATGTGCAGCAGGTAGTGCAAAGTGATGGCCTCAGCACCCTGGGATTGGGTTCTAAAGGTTGAAGTGTGATACCATAACCTTGTGATACCCTGAATCGCGGGACAACAAGGTGATTGCCTGTCAAACACAGTGTCAAATCACTCAGTCTCCTTATGGACACCATCTCTCCCCACCCTATGTTCAAGACACCCACTGTATTGAAAAGGGTGTGGACTTCATGTGAGCTCGAGAGCATGAACATTATTGTTGGGGGAATACACAGCATCAACTGGAACAGAAGGAGAGAAAGACTTTGATTGGACCACGGCATGGTATCTTTTCTGATGTGGGGGTCGAGGGAGCAGGTGGATGTGGATGTTGGGGAGTATTATGAACATAAAATCCTAGGAGAGAAACTCATCATGGACTAAACTGTGCCAATTGTGACAGGAGATGAACTTTGAGGACGTGGCCATTGCCTTCTCTGAGGAGGAGTAGGGGCTCCTTGATGAGGCTCAGAGACTTCTGTACTGCGATGTGATGCTGGAAGTGTTTGTACTGGTCTCATCTGTGGGTAAGACCTTCACATCTCTCCTAGTGTCCGGAGGTGATGTCCTCTCTTCTTTCTTTTCTGGATATAGCTCTCACAGCCAGACCATAGGCTATAGTTGTTTTCCCATTGTCCTGTCAAATGTGCCGTGGCTGAGAGTGCTGAGTAATTTGGGAGACCTGAGCAAAGGACTCCATGAATATCCCTCACACCCATAGCCTCACATGGTGCAGGAAGTGTCTGGAGGTCAGGATTGTAACATCAACTTATTGGTCCCAGCTTACACTTTCTTTTTCTGGGAGGGTGTCTATGTCCACATCCATTGCTTCCACTTCTGCTCCATTTCTCCAGCTAAAGGCTCTTTGTGACTGCCTGTGCCAGGTGATGGTCTTTACTTGCATGAGCCATGGCGGTTCTTCAAAGACCTCCTTCCATTGTTTGTAATATTTTGTTCCCCGAATACTACTGCATTCAGTCTTGTTCTGGGTCAGTGATGCCTACGCACCTCTGTTGTCTGTCAATAAAACTCAGAATATTTGTGTCCTATGTGCTTATATAGCAGAAGTTTCAAGGAGAACCCTGATTTTTCACAAGGTGAACATGCAGGATGATCTAAAGGGTTTCCTGGCCCTCCTGGATTGCAACTAGGGGGAGGTATGACATAAGGGTGGTGATTAGATAATTCCAGGAACATCCACATGTCCAACAAGTTTAGTTTGAGGTACCACTAGCAACACCTGATTTCTACCATTTCATTCCCATGCTTGCCAGTTACCTGATTTATCTTTTAATCTGTGTCTTCTGGGTTTCTGGCGACCTTCACCTTTTTGCCCTTTTCCATCTCCCGTTCCTCTGAACTGCTCTATCTGCAGCATTCTCAAATATTGACCTGCGTCTGTGTTATGAGGTGCAGAGACGTGCTTCTATAGACCTCAACACATGCTTCTGATTTCTTGAATTTTATGTGGAATAAGTTAGAAGCAAACTTCTCCAGGGGGCCCATGTCACCAGCAGACAAGCCCTGCTGAACACTGTTAGCAGAAGAATGAGGAGATTGTGAAGCTTCTGTCCATGTGGTGCTTTCCATGTTTGTTTCATATTTTGTAGGAGATCTTCCCTGTATAGTGATCCTCAGTGTCCTCAGTGTCTTTCCTCCTTCAACACTTGAGAGTACACACTGGAGAAAAGCTTTAAATGTGCAGGGAATGTTTTACTTTCTCACTCAGGATAACAACACCAGAGGAGAAGCTTTACCCCCATTTACCTGAATGCAAACCCCTTTATCAGAACATACACTCTGCTAGATGCCTCCTAAGTTTCAGGTATAAGTGACACTTTCAGAAACTGGATTGCACTTGCTAATCTACTCAGGACTACAACCTGATTTATGTCACTGGAAGAATTTGTCTGGAAGATATTTCACTCATACGTCCTGCCTCACCTGAAGAGTGTGCATCCGTCACAACCCCTGCATGGTCTGGAGTTTGTGCTTGCGAAAATTATGAATATTCTTAGCCCCTGGATGAATCTTCATTCCTTTATTTCTGACCAGAGAATTGACCTGGGCCAGGTTTTGTCGAGATCCCACTTCCTTCCCCAAGAAGTGCTACCTCTTTCAGGGACATTGTGGGTCTCACATTATTCTGTGATGAAGTGTTTCAAGTTCCAATTCATCAGCCTGCAAACCTCTTGCTGTCCTTTGATCAAGTTTATGATCTTTATGTAAAGGTATTTTTTCTTTTGTACTTTTATTTTTGTTGGTTCTATTCTCTCCCTGGGATGATTGAAAGGAAAGTTGTGTTCTGTCAGCATGGACAGGTGAACAATATGGTGTGATCTCAAACTTACTGTGCTTTGCAAGGCACAGCTTGATGGCAGAAAATCACCCTTTGTTCAATATTGGCTGATTTTGTATTGCTGAATAAGGACTTGAGAGAAAGTGTGCATGACTTCGTGGTTCTAATTTGCTTCCTGGTGCCTCTTATATTGTAGAGCTCAATGGTCACCCTCAACAGGCGGCCTTTATTGTGCTCCTGTGAACAATATGAATTATATTCTCTGTTCGCAGTATGTATTACATAAGTGTCAGCAATGTTTAGGGGAACTACTCTCCACGCGCTCCAAAGAGGCCATTCGTCATGATGTATCAGATTTCATAGGCTGGTGTCATTTGTTGTAAGACTCTGAGGTGGAATTAGTATTGAGACATAAACACTGTTTTCGTAATCATAACAGATACTGTAGTTAAACTAGATGAATAGTGCCTCTTCTGGACTAAGTCCAAATTATTCCAGGGCCTGTGTTTTGTATGATCTTTGAGAACTTTCTGTGGACCTCCATCACTATTTCCTGTAGCTGGAGTCACTGGCAGATAAAATAATCTCATGGTTTTGTGAAATCTTCTGCCCCCTAGGGGTGTTCACCTCAAGATTGTAGCTGAACAGGCAAGACCTCAAGTCTAGAGGAAGGCTAACCCTGTAATCAGTCCCAGGATGTGTCTTCTGTAACCAGTCAGCATTCCTGTTGATTCCAATGCCAATAGACTTCCCTACTTGACAGCATTTGCTGCCACTGAGACAAGGCTGGTCCTCCCAGGAAATGAGAACTGAAATGCAACAGAGTGCACCTTTCTCGTGTGTGCTATTTGGTGAGCCCTGACCTAGAGATAAAGCTGTGAAACAGTCACATATAAATAAACCCCCTGTAACTCACACACAGGGTGGGGCAATAATGTGCTTACAGTTGTATGTTTGGAAAACACAGAGATTATTCTTTTTAAAATATTTTAGAAAGTAATTTTATTCCTTTTTTGGGGAGAGGTAGTAAGAGATTGGAAGAGAGAGGTAAACATAGGTCTGCTGCCTCCTGCGCGCCAGAACGGGAAATCCAGTTGGGGATGTTCACTGACCTGGAATCAAACCAGAGAGCTGTCAGTGAATGGGATGACACCCAACCAACTGAGGACACTGGCCGGGGCAGAGCTTATTCCTGTTTTTTATTATTAATGTATTATTTTCCATACCAACAACTCTAAACCTACTTTTTGCCACATCCTATATTTTCCTAATACCCTGTTATAATCGCTCTTTCTGCCTTTCTCGGCCCCCCATGCAGTCATGGATTTTTTTTTTTCTTTACAATGGAATAGTTCACACTGTTCATAATTTTATAGGCACTACCTGGTGTGTACTCCTTAACAAATACTGGTTTCCTCCATGTACACAGTCATTTTGAGATTCAACACAAATGCTTATTTGAAGAGTTAATTTCCTTACTTCTGATTATTCAGTGAATAATCAATTTATCTATTGATCTATTTCTAGGTTTGAGATATTATAAGTAAATCTGGGAATATTTACATTCAGTTCTCTACATAGACATATGTTTTGCTTATCAAACTGTTGTGTAGGTGAATGTTTTATATTTAAGATATGCGGAACTGCGAACCAATATGGTTATTCCCTTTGGCTTACCACTAACCCACAGAATATAAAAATACCAATTGTTCTGCTATCCTGCAAGGACATACAAGGACATAACCTTTTCAAATAGTAACCCCGGAAATGCATATAATGTTAACTCGCTTTCGTTTTAATTCCATCTACCTAAGAATTTTTTATGGTGAACATTTTTTCATACATTTATTTGCACTGTCTTTATCTGCTTTGTTAAAATGTCTGTTGAGAATCTTTGTTAAGTTGTTCAAATAAATTTATCATTTTAACTGAAGGAGGACTGTGCAGCACCTAAGACATCTGCTTACATTTCCCGCATTCCTCAGTGACTCAGTGACTCCCTGGCCATATGGAAGCATTGGTTTTGCATCCTGGAAGGAAAGTTGTTTTACTCAGTTTTAATGTATGTACAACGGAAGCGAACTTATATCATATACTTACACATTTATTCTGCATTTGTGGCATTCGGAGCCACTCTTCAGTCTAATCATTTATTAAAGCATTTATTAATACATTAAATGAAGTCCAGCTTCGCAGTATTTATCAATTTCCCTGGGATAAATATTCTCATCGTAGTCAGTTTTAAATTGCCAACATGATAGCATTGAACATTGTCATGATACGATATTTCAGTAGCACATCATTGTATTTTATTTCCAACAAATTGACACAGTAGCAACAAACATGCCCCAGAACTTCCATAATGACACAGTACAATTATTGGGATCCTCAAATTTGAAAACTATTTTAAAGTTTGATTGAAGTATAATTGATTTTAATCATACATTCAAAAATATTTTTAATTGATTTCAGAGAGGAAGGAAGGAAGAGAGAGAGAGAGAAACAGCAATGATGAGAGAATCACTGATAGGCTGCTTCCTGTACCTCCCCTCTCCCTGGGAATTGAGCCTGCAACCCATGTATGTGCCCTGACCATGAATAGAACCACGTCCTCGTGGTTCATAGGCTGACGCTCAACCACTGAACCACACCAGCTGGGCTATAGTATTAAATTTTTGTTGTTGATAGTATTACAGATGTCTCCCATTTCCTACCGTCTGACAGCTGCTCCAGCTCCCAGCTCAGGTTCATCCTCTGTACCTGCGAAGCCACAAGGGCCATGTTCTCCCCCAGCAGCTCCTTGAGGCACTTCTGGGATGTGTCCAGGGTCCGAGTGCAGGAAGAGGGGAGGAGTGAGGATGCGCCCTGTTGCACCCTCTGGGCAGGCCCTGCCCCCATGCATCTACCCTCCTTCCCCCAGGATGAAGGGCCCCCGTGCACTGCTCACTTCCTAAAGCACAGCTGCACAGAAGTGACTCCCCGAAGCTGGGAGACCTACAGCCACTGAAGGACATGCTGACCCAGTGACCTCGGACGTGGTGAAGACACCCGAGGACTCTGAGTGGAGTGTGAGCAACGTGACACACAGCATAGGGCTGTAAAGCAAGTGATAGGATGCCGGCAGCTCTGGCCCCTGAGCAGGTTTATCACGTCTCGGAAAGGCCGTATGGACTCCCAAATCACAGCTCAACCCACACCCTAAACACCAGCAGAGACCCTTTTTGCAAAGACATCCACCTACATCCATCCTTAGAGAAAAGCAAGACAATCAGGCCCTGTCTATTTTTCTAACATATATATTGATCTGAGTGGAAGGGCAATGGAGAGATAGAAACATCAATGAGAGAGAATCATGGATTGGCTGCCTCCCACAGGCCACTACTGGGGATGGAGCCCACAACCTGGGCATCTGCACTGGCCGGGCAGGCCCTGTCTGTCTGGAGGGCTTTAAGTGCTGCCCACTCAAGCTGCTGAGCTAAGCAAGCGACTCTGCCATCAGCAGGTCACTGAATTGGCAGCAGCACCAACCCAGTAGCGGAAAATGAGAGAAGAACATGACACAAACCTAAAACTGCCCCCATCCGTTGTACACGTGGTGCTAGAGTGTCTGAGGGTACAGCCCCGCCTGGTGGGAGGAGTGCACCTGCTGACAGGTATGGGACTTGGCTGAGCCATTTCCTTAACACGGAAGGGGTTATACACACACACACACACACACACACACACACACACACACACACAAAAGTGGCCTGGTGCATGAAATTTGTGCACATTGAAGGGCATTAATTAGAAGAAATATTTTAATATCGCTATTTGCCCTTTCTCTATAATGGAAGTGTCAGAAATGAAAGGAAATTAGTAAAATGTATTTAAAGTGTCCTTCCTGTTGGAGTCTGGGGCGTGCCATGGGACCCAGAGCCAAGTCCCGGCCCACCGCCTGCACGCGCTTAGAAAACGCAGGAGACCCAGACCCCACCGGCCCTATGTCTGTTGGGTGAGATGCAGATGCGGCTGGCCCCACCCCCATCACGCCCACATGGGCAGGGGATGCAACCTCAGGTTCCCTGGCCTGGTGCTGGGCAGGTGGGCACTGCCTCAGGTCTCCCAGACCGGTGCCAGGTGGGAGGGCACGGACTCAGGTTCCCCTGCCAGGTTCCGGGCTGGAGGCATGGCCTGAGGTCCCCTGTCAAGATCCTCGGGGGGTGGGGGGGTGTTGCCTGAGGTACCTCAGCATGGAGCTGGGGTGGGGGGCAAGGCCTGAGGTGTCCTGGACCAGCGTTGGGGTGTGGGGTGGGTTGCCTGAGGTCCCCCATCAAGCCTCACGGGGCTGGGGGCACGGCCTGAGGTTCCCCGTCAACCCCAGCTCTTCCCCCCCCCCCCCCCCCCCCCCCCCCCCGCCCCGCAGCTTCACAGCAGTGCTGAACGGGGCACACGCAGGCAGCTTCACCTCAGCTGTGGGCAGGGATGCACAAAGGCAGCGAGATGTTAGTGCTGGGGGCGGAAGTCCCCACCCCTGTCCCCAGCCAAGGCCTGGTTGTGACTGGGACACCATAATAGACAAATTAGCACAGTACCTCTCTCTCTCTCTCTCTCTCTCTCTCTCTCTCTCTCTCTCTCTCTCTCTCTCGGAATGGAGAGAGATAGAAACACCAATAATAAGAATCACTGATTAGCTGCCTACTGCAAGTCCCCACCCACACTGGGAATTGAACCCAAAACCCATGTATGTGCCATGACCAGGAATGCAACCGTGACCTCCTGGATTGTAGGTTGTCACTCAACAACTCAGACCCACCAGCTGGCCTATCTTCTTTTGAAATATTTTTAAAATAGATAGTATTTTTTGTTGTTGACGATATTACATATGTCTCCCATTTCCCCTCTGTGCATATATTTTTGGGGTACTCTCCCAGTCCTCCTCCCTCCCCTGGGAGATCCGTCAGTCTGTCCCAGGTAACCAGGCCTCTGGACCCATCCCCTCCTTCCCCAGCCCCACTGGCAGCTACAATGCCTGGTTCCTCAAGTTCCTGGGCTGGAAAGCTGGCCCTCTCCTGGGCGGCTGAGAAAACTACATTACCCAGAAAGCAATGCGCTTACGAAAAGCATTTGGAGCCAGTGCATCCGGTTAGGGCGGGACTTCCGGAGTCCTCTTCGTGGCGGACATTTTGACTTCCTCAAGCTGTTCACCGCCTCCCGGGCTTCAGCGCTCCCATCGCCAGAAGGAGGAGCCGTGGGAGGCCGCGTCCCGCCGGGCAGGGCGGTCTGAGGCGGGTTGACCCCCAACCGGCGGGACTGGGGTCCCCGTGCCCCCGCCTCCTCTCCGCGGACAGAGTTCCCTCAGCGTCACCCCATCGGCCCTCCCGCCTCGGGGCCGGCGCCGCTCAGCCCCGCAGCCCAGGCCGCAGCGCCCAGAGCAGTGAGTGCCCGTGCGGGGCGCAGGGGGAGGGGAGGGCGACGGGCTGCGGTGCCGCCGGGGAGGCCGTGGGGGCTGAGCCGGGAGGGGGAGCCAGGCCTGTGTGTGTCTAAAGGCGACAGAGAGGAGGAGCGGCGGCTTCCGGGAGGAGGGTCACTTCCTCCTCAGGGGACGGGCTGGGGGCTGTGAACACAGAGGGACATGGAGCCCCGAGGGATGCGGGCATCACCCGGCCCGGGGCTGGGCCAGGGCCCTGAGCAGCCTGAGCCCTGGGTCCTGGCGGTGGGTGCCGGGCCCTCCACAGACCTTCAGTTCCCACAGGTCCCTGCAGGTGCAGAGCCGCTCAGGGGGCTGGGCTGTGGGGCTGATGTCAGGGCCTCACACTATCGTGGCCTCTGAGATAGGGGGGTCCTGGGACTGTCCAGCCATTATTCGCGGGGACCTTGGACCTTGGGTCCTTGAAGGGACACCAAGCCCAGAATCCTAAGTCCATGTCAAGGGTCAGATGAGTGGTACCTGATTGTGGCATCCATTGGAATTGTGGGTGATAGGCCCTTCCATGCATGGGTTCCAGAATGTGCAAAGGCTTTAAGTGAAGACTAAGGTGATTCAGGGACGACCAGGTATTCATATTTTTTTGTGTTTTTTTTTTTAAAAGAAAGTTATGGTCTTTTTATTTTATTTTACGTTTTATATTTTATTGATTTTTTTTACAGAGAGGAAGTGAGAGGGATAGAGAGTTAGAAACATCGATGAGAGAGAAACATCGATCTGCTGCCTCCTGCACACCCCCTACTGGGGATGTGCCCGCAACCAAGGTACATGCCCTTGACCCGAATGGAACCTGGGACCTTTCAGTCCGCAGGCCTACGCTCTATCCACTGAGCCAAACCAGTTTTGGCTGGTGTCCATGTTATAAAAATAGGAGCTGGAAACAGTGGGACAGGAATCAAGTCCAGAGCAGCTTTGTGACAACTTGGGTTTCTGTTCTGCTGGTGGAGGGGTCATTGGGGTAATCGGAGCAGCAGAGCAGGTGATGTGTCCCAGGTCTCATTAGACTCCTGTGACTGCAGCATGATGCACAGTATGGGTGTGAGGACGGGGGTAGGAAGACTACAATGGAAGCTGCTGTGATGGCCTTGGTGAGTGTGATGGTGACGGGAGCACAGTGGTGGTTGTGGATGTGGAAGAAGCAGTTGCATTAGGGATCAGTGATTTAGGTGTGGCCACCTGAGTTTTCTAATTTTGAGGATGGAAGAGAGAGGTAAGAATCAGAGATGATGTGAAGGTTTGGATTTAGCACCTGCAGGTATGGAAGCACCATCAGCTGTCATGGAGAAATTCATAGTGGGAACAGTCATGTTCATGAGGAATATAAAATCTTTTATTTTTTCCTATTAGGGTAAGAGATATTTCAGAGACCAGTTCATAACCATCTGGAACTCTGAGAAGTAGTTCAAGATGAAGACTACTTAAGAAAATAGTAAAGAGTATGTACCAGGGAGGACTTGTAGATCACGTTTTTAATTAATTTGAGATAAAAGAGTAATTTAAAAAAGGAGAGACTGTGGCTGGTGCATATTTACTTCCTAAACACTCTCCAGGATTTCTTGTGACCTTTCGTGTGGCCTGGTGTGTTGCATCCAGTTTGGTTGACTTGCTTATGGGCCTGAGTGGGCATCTGGGAGACTCACTGGGCATGGGGTAGAGGGCCATAGGCAGTGGGAGCTGGGTACTGAGGGCTGTGAGTAGAGAAGGGACATCAAGTGCAGCAGCAGGAGAGGTGGGCTCTGGGTAACTGAGCTGATGCGTTTCTCAGTAGGCGAGGTTAAAGGCAAAAACAAGTTGGGAGGGAGGCCTTCATAGCAGAACTGAAGGCTGTGTCTTGGGTGTGGGCAATGAGAGTCAGGTTAGTATGTGATACTGTTTGAACTTGCCATGCATTCTCTGGAACACACATGCTGAGTAATGACTAAGACCAAGGAGATGTCCATGGGAGCTGGGGCTGCGGGAGTGCAGGTGTGAGGGAGGTGTGGGAGAAGGAGTGATGTGCTCTTGGACAGGGAGTGTGAATTCATGGCCACAGATCCCTGATGTTGACAAAGAGGGACTGAGGTTGAGTCCATTTCTGGTGAGAACTGGATGATACAACATAGGGAATTTTAGGGTAACTCCTGAAAAGATGGGTGTTGTGGCGCTACATGCCAGGTCCAGCATTTAGGTGTCATATAGGTGCACACCTGCCTGTTGTTGGGCTGATACCACGAGCAATAGGAATGGGATAGCATACATCAGTGTCACCTGGGCTTGAAAATCTCTACTGGGGATGGCTGGCCGCTGGCTGCGAGGCAGTGGGAAGCAGAGCCTCAGGCCCCGCTGGCTTCTGTGCCGAGTGGTGTCCGCTGTCCGCAGGGATGCAGTGGGCGGTGCATACTGGCCACCGCGGCTGTCTGGCTGGGGCTGCGCACACAGAGGTTCGTCTTCCGGGACGAAGAGATGGTGCAGCTGGTGCGGCAGTACGCGGGCTTGGACCACGAGCTGGCCTTCTCTCTGCTCATTGTGGAGCTGCGGCTGCACCCAGGCCACGTGCTGCCCGACGAGGAACTGCAGTGGACGTTCCTGAACGCGAGCGCCTGGATGGGCGCCAGGTGCCTTCTGCATGCCTCGCCGTCCAAGTGCCCGCTGCTGTTCGGCACCGCCCTTGACTCTAGCGGCCACTCTGGACGCTATTGGGCCGAGATCTCGAACACCATAATCTCTGGCATCTTCCACCAGTGGAGAGAGGGCACTACCGAAAGTGAGGTCTTCTACCCAGGGGAGACAGTGGTGAGGCAACGGCTGTGGAGTGGGGGCCAGACACATGGATGGTGGAGTATGGCCGGGGAGTCATCCCATCTACCTTGACCTTTGCGCTGGCTGACGCAATCTTCAGCACCCAGGACTTCCTCACCCTCTCCTACACTCTTCGCGCCTATGTCTGGGCCTCCGACTTGAGCTCACTACCTACCTCTTTGGCCAGGACCCCTGAGTAGCCAGGCCTGAAGGAGGACCTGTGGGTGGACAGGAGTGGGCAGGCCCGCACACATCCACTTGCTGGAGCCCATGTGAAAAGATGGACATACAACATATGTGGATACTGAGTTCCTGGTATACAAGTAGGGATATACATGCTTATACTACCAAACCCAGAGACTTATGGGACACACTTTTGGATCATGAATCCCTATGTATACCAGGGGTTCCAGTCATGTTCCAATATAACAGAAGCTTGACTCATTAACTCAGGCCTTTCTAGAACTCCCTACCCCCAGTTAGAGCTCTGGAGTTAGGGCTGGTGGGGTATTAAACTCTGCCTGGATTTTACCCCTCAACCCAGCAGCAGTTGGGGAAAGGATGAGGAAGAAGAGGAGTTGCCTTTGGAGGTCCCCTTCACCTGCAGCTATGATGCGCTTTCCCCTGATCTCCCTGTCCTCACCATACGCCTTACCCCTGTTCTGTTCCCCTCCTGTGCAAGTCCCATCATGGCCTGTCCCCCACCCTCCCAGCAATCAAGTCAGTTGGGGAGGCAGAAGAATGGGGAATGCTGAGGTCAGAGTTCCTTCTATCCCGAAAGACCACCATTCTTCCCTCCGGAGAATGGTGGGGAGCCTGATCTCAGCCTAGGGCCCACCATGATGAGAAGATCTGAAGATGTGAGCCTAGAACCAAGGGATCATCCTGGCCTAGAGAGAAGGTCTTTTCTGCGTGCACACGCACGCACGCACACACACCCATCACATTTTTCAGACACTGCCAGCATTTTCTGTCCATTTTACTATGTTAATAAAGAGTTGTTGAACAGTTAAAAAAAAAAAAAAGAAAATACTGGTTTGGAGAAGGGAGAAGGGTAAGAGATAAATACATTACAGAGGAGGTGAGTTAGAATGTTGAAGAGAAGGTGATTAGATAACAACTCCTCCTCTTCATGGCGTATATGTGTTGTTGTTGAAGCTATGACTCTGGGAATGCAGCTGTCTGAGAGAAGTGGGATATAAAGAATTATGTGGAACAGGCAGCGCAAAGTGTTGGCTTCAGCACCCTGGGATTGGAATCAAAAGTATGACGAGTGATGCCATTTTTTGGGGTCGTGGAGGGAGAATGTGTTGGACAACAAGAATGTTGCCCCACAAGACCAGTGTCAAATCGCTCACCTCTCTCTTCAAGGCCAGCATTTATCCATACCCTATGTTAGTGACACCCATTGCGTTGAGCCTAAATGTGAGCCCTGAGGTCATGTATAATTAATGTGGGCTGCCGAAACCGGTTTGGCTCAGTGGATAGAGCGTCGGCCTGCGGACTCAAGGGTCCCGGGTTCGATTCCGGTCAAGGGCATGTACCTTGGTTGCGGGCGCATCCCCGGTGGGGGGTGTGCAAGAGGGCGCATCCCCGGTGGGGGGTGTGCAAGATGTTTCTAGCTCTCTATCCCTCTCTCTTCCTCTCTGTAAAAAAGTCAATAAAATATATTAAAAAAAATTAATGTGGGCATCTGCTCTATTGCTGTGGGAAGACACAGTATCAGTAGGAATATGAGGAGAGAGTGACTCTGTTGGGTGCAAGGCCTGCTATTTTTTGTGATGTGGGGAGTGGGAAGTATGACGAAAGTAAAAGCCTAGGAGAGAAGCTGAGCATAGACTGAACTGTCCCCATTACGACAGGATATGGACTTTGAGGACGTGGCCATTGCCTTCTCTCAGGAGGAGTGGGGGCTCCTTGGTGAGGCTCAGAGACTTCTGTACTGCGATGTGATGCTGGAAGTGTTTGCACTGGTCTCATCTGCAGGTAAGAGCTTCACATTGTCCCAGTGTCCTGCTGATTTCTGCCCCTGTCTTATCAAATATGCTGTGACTGCTGGAGCTGAGCTGTGTGGAGAGCCCTGACCAATGAATGGGCTCTAAGAACATCCATAACACCCATTGCCTCAAAAAGTGCAGAAAGTGTCTGGGAATCGGAGTCTTACAGGCAGCTTAATGGGTCCCATCTTACTCTTCCTCTGCCTGGGAGGGTGACAATACCCACATTTATTCCCTTCTTCCCCTTCCTCTAGGGGAAGGTGCTTTGTGACAGCCTGTGCCAGGTTATGTTCTGCACTTACATGAATTGTGGCCTATGCTTGTAAGACCCTTCTTCAGTTGTTGTTTGTAATATTACCTTAGCTGAAGACTGTTGCGGGCCAAAATGCTCTGGGACAAAGCAGGCTGCTCTCCTCCGTTGTCTTTCATTAATACTTGGAATATTTAGCCGAAACCGGTTTGGCTCAGTGGATAGAGCGTCGGCCTGCGGACTGAGGGGTCCCAGGTTCGATTCCGGTCAAGGGCATGTACATTGGTTGCGGGCACATCCCCGGTAGGGGGTGTGCAGGAGGCAGCTGGTCGATGTTTCTCTCTCATCGATGTTTCTAGCTCTCTATCCCTCTCCCTTCCTCTCTGTAAAAAGTCAATAAAAATATATTAAAAAAAAAAATACTTGGAATATTTAGGGTTTATACACCCTTCAGTCCGCAGGCCGATGCTCTATCCACTGAGCCAAACTGGTTTCGGCAATATACATCGATCTTTAAGGAGTAGAAGATCAGGGAGAAACCTGGATTCCTCACAGGGTGAACATTCAAGATGGTCTCAGAGGAGTTCTGGCCATGTTGAGTGACAACATGCTGGGGGAAGGTGTGACATATTGTGGTGGTCAGATGGTACCAGGCACCAGCTAATTTCCAACAGTGTTTAGGGGCAGGTGCCACTAGCTGCACCCCATTTCTGCCTTCTCTTTCCCATTCTTGACACTTTGCTGACTTGCATTTCATCTGTGACTTCCTGGTATTTGGCCACCTGTCCCTCTGTACTACTCCCTCTGCAGTATTCTCCTACATGGACCTGCACATGTGTTATGAGGTGCACATACATACTTAAGTAGTCCTCGACCCCCTGCTACTCATTTATTGAATTTTACTTGGAATAAGACATAACCAACCTTCTGCACAGCGTGCCCCTGTCATCAGCAGACCAGCCCTGCTGAGCACTATTAGCAGAAGACTGAGTTGGAGATGCACCTTCTCTTCCACGTGGTCCTTGTCATGTGTGTGTCATGTTTCTGGCGAGGTCTTCCCTGTTTTGGGACCTTCAGAGGCTCAGCCCTTCATAGCAACTTCTTAATCCTTCCTGCACATCTCTTATTTTCAGACAATTGCATAGAACCCATGTATTATGTGAAAAATGCTATAGCAATGGGACTTCCCTGTCACAACAGTCAACAATCAGTTCCTCCTCATTTCTGTTTTCAGGTTGCTGGCATAAAACGGATGATGAGGAGATCTGTTCTGAGCAGAGTGTATCTGTTCAAGGAGAACCACAGGTCAGGGCTCCTAAGACAGCTTCAGCAACCCAGAGGACCCATCTGTGTAAGCGGTGTTTTTCTGTGTTCAAAGATATTCTGCACCTGAGTGAGTCACAGGCAGCAGACTTTGAGCAAAAAGGCTTCTTCATTGATGCATGTGTGAGAGACTTCTGTTTCAGTGCAAACCCTCATCAGCAACAGAGGGAAGCCAATGGAGAGAAGTTCTGGAAAGAAGCTGTGGACAGGGCCTCGTTTGTGACCAGGTGCAGCTTCTACTTACCTTGGGTGCCTTCAACTAATAGGGAGGTTGAGAAAGTCTTCCCAGCCATCTCAGAGCTTCTCCAGCACCAGGCCTCTCTCAACACTGAGGGCCCACACAGTGGCAGTGAGATTTCACAGGAATATCCTGGTGGAAAAAGTCTTCAGCAGACTTGTAACTGTGAAAAATTTGGCATCCACAACCATAAAGTTGTTCAGCATCAGGGTGCCTGCTCTGGAGAAGTGAACTATGACAGTTACAAATGTGGGCAAGTTTTTAGAGGAAGCTTGAACCTCATTCGATCTGGAAGAATTCACTCTAGAGAAAAGCCCTATGAGTGTACTGTTTGTGGGAAGTCCTACAGGCAAAGGTCTCACCTCACTGAACACTACCGTGTTCACACTGGAGAAAAGCCCTATGAGTGTACTGACTGTGGGAAATCTTTTAGGAGCAATAATGTGCTCCTTAACCACAAGAAAATTCACACTGGAGAAAAGCCATATCAGTGTTGTGATTGTGGAAAGTCCTTCAGGCAAAGGTCTCAACTGACTGTACACCACCGTGTTCACACTGGAGAAAAACCCTATGAGTGTACTGATTGTGGGAAATCTTTTAGGAACAATAGTAACCTCCTTAACCACAAGAGAGTTCATACTGGAGAAAAGCCATATCGGTGTTGTGATTGTGGAAAGTCCTTCAGGCAAAGCTCTCAACTCACTGAACACCACCGTGTTCACACTGGAGAAAAACCCTATGAGTGTACTGATTGTGGAAAATGTTTTAGCAGCAATATTAACCTCCTTAACCATAAGAGAGTTCACAGTGGAGACAAACCCTATGAGTGTGCTGATTGTGGGAAGTCTTTTAGGATCAATAATTCACTCCTTAACCACAAGAGAGTTCACAACGGAGAAAAACCTTTTGAATGTAGTGATTGTGGGAAGTTGTTTAGACTAAAGGGGAACCTCACTAAACACCACAGAGTTCACACCGGAGAAAAGCCGTATGAGTGTAGTGCTTGTGGAAAGTCCTTCCGGCAAAGGAATTCACTTATTCTACACCACAGATTTCACACGGGTGAAAAACCTTATGAGTGTAGTGAATGTAGGAAATCTTTTAGGACCAATAATCACCTCATTACCCACAAGAGAGTTCACAGTGGAGCAAAACCGGATGAGTGTACTGATTGTGGGAAATCTTTTAGCTACAATATTAACCTCCTTGACCACAAGAGAGTTCATACTGGAGAAAAACCATATGAGTGTACTGATTGTGGGAAGTCCTTCAGGAGAAGCTGTCACCTCTCCGAACATAAGAAAATCCACACAGGCGAAAAACCTTTTGAATGTAGTGATTGTGGAAAGTTCTTTAGGCAAAAGTCTACCCTCATTCAACACTCCAGAGTTCATACCGGAGAAAAGCCATATGCGTGTAGTAAATGTGGGAAATGTTTTAGCTGCAAACTTAGCCTTGTCAGACATCTGAGAGTTCACATTGGAGAAAAGCCTTAAATGTGCAGGGGATTTTTATCTTTCGCACTCTACAACACTGAAGGAGACTTAAACCCACTTACCTGAGTATAAACCCCTCTTATCTGAACATACACTGTGCGAAATTCCTCATAAGTATGAGGTACAAGTTAAGGCTTGAAGGATCTATATTGCACTTGCTAACTTGCCGAGGACTCCACCTCATTGGTGTCACTGCAAGTATTTGTGGCTGAAGGGACCTCCTCTACCACCTGGCTCACCTGAACAGTGTGCATCAGTCACCACCCCTGCGTGCTCACGGAAAAGGAATTCTGTGTTCTCCCTTGTGCTTAAGTGAATTATGAATACTCTGAGTTCTTGGCAGGATCTTCATTCCTTACTCTCTGACTAGGAAATTGACCTGACCCAGGATTTGCCCAAAGCATTAAGAAGTGCTACCTCTTTCAGGGACATTGTGGTTCTCACCTGTTACTGTGATGAATTGTTATAAACTGATTGCTTTACACTCTTCTGGTATAATATTTTTGTAATTGTGATTTTGCTTTTGTACCTTTAGTTCTGTTGGTTCTAGTCACTGCCTGGGTTGCTTTGAAAGCACAATTGTGATGTGTCGGCATGTAGAGTTAACGGATATTGTGGGATCTCAAACTTTCTGTGCTTCAGGAAGGATAGCTTGATGGCAGAGAATCCTTCTTTGTCCAATTTCCTTTGAGTTACTGCCCCAGGCATTGAAATAAAGACCGCATGACTCTTTGGTTGTATTTTGCAGGTTTGAACCCCAGTCCACCATTTCGGCTGGTGTGTGAGGCTTCCAGTCATTGTGTTTCTCTCTCATTCTGCTCCCACTCTCTCAAAAACAAAACAAAACCCACCCACCCTTCTTCGCTAAGATGGGGCTCTGCCTGCACAGCCCACCTTCCCTTACTGTTTCCTGCCTTTGCCCGGGATGTTCCCCCTGCAGCTGGCCACGCTGTGTCCTGCCCAGAAGCTGGCAGAGAGGAGCCCCAGGCAGGCCCCTGGGAGGGATTGGGGTTCTGTGTCCGCCTGAGAGGAGCTAGCCAGAGGTCTCTCCTCATTACCCACAAGAGAGTGTCTGCTGTCTCCATCCAGAGGTCTCTCCTCATTACCCACAAGAGAGTGTCTGCTGTCTCCATCCAGAGGTCTCTCCAGCCTGCTCTCCCATCCCCAGACACCTAGCCCATTGCAACTGAATCTACTTTATCTGGGAGAATTCCCTGATGCTTTGGGCCCCACATCAGTTCACCTTAGGAAAATCTGCCTCTGGCCAGCCCACACTCACACCCCTGAGTCCCACTGGTATTCTTTGAGTCTATTTTTGCATTTTGGGGGTAGTTTTCTACTTTGATTTTATTAAAGATAAAGCACACACCCTCCTCCCCCAACTTCCCTGCCATCCTGGAGGTTGCATGTGTTTTCCAGGAAATGGTGCTGTGTATTTTCAAGGTGAGAACATTCTGCAATACAAACCTTCCCAGCAGGAGAGGGTTGGTCTCAACATGAGAACACATTGCAGGGTGCATTCTGGTAGGTGCACCCACCTTGCTAATGGTTTGTGCAGAGCAGACCCCTTCCCCTATAGTGAGCTGATGGACTCTGGACTGGGGCATATGTGATGCTGGGGTGTGTGGTTGACGAACTGAGAGGTTGGGGGCCTCAGGTTGGTGAGGGTGCTTCCTGTCAGCACAGGGGGCAGGGTCCTTGAGTGGGAGGGCTGAGGGGTGAGGGCTAGTGATGAGAACTTGAGTCAGGTGGATGGTTGTTCTAGTGAAGGACAGCCCACAAACAAGGGGGCAGGGTAGCTGTGACAGGTGATAGGAGCTCAGGGGGAAGTGAGGCCAGGGGTGGTCAGTGGGGTCTCCCTGTGGGAGTCTGGGAAGGGGAGACAGGCTCCAGATGGCAGCCTGTGGGGAGCATCCCTGCTCATTTGGGAGGTCACCATGGCTGGTTTGGCCAACCAGGATCAGTGGGGTCATGGCTGGGCTGTGGCCTCTGTGGGAGGACTTGACCTTCCTCTCAGGAGGCCTCACAGTTTGCCTTGAGCCCCAGGCTGCCTTTGCAAGAGCTGATGTGGGGAACCTTCAGCAAAATCCCTGCCCAGCGGGAAACTGAGAGGACTGAATGCAAATAAAGAGGCCAGTGATTTAAATATTTTTGCCTATTTATGATTAAAAGTGTTTCTGTAAGGTACTTTAGTATACTCACCGCAAGGAACATGACAAATACAGAAATGTACAAGGAGACAGTAATGATGGTAACCTTCCACAGAACTTCAAAAATCTGCCAGCACTAGTTGGGTTTGGTGAAGTGGATAGAGTGTCAGCCTGCAGACTGAAGGGTCCTGTGTTTGATTCCAGTCAAGGGCACATTCCCGGGTTGTGGCTCAATCCCCCGTTGGGGGCAAGAAGGAGGCAGTCAATCAATGATTCTCTCTCATCATTGATGTTTCTATCTCTCCCTCTCCCTTCCTCTCTGAAATTATATATATATATATATATATATATATATATATATATATATATATATATACATACATACATATATATACTTAAAATATTGCCAAAGGACATAATAATGGGGCAGAATATGCAATAGATGAGATATTTGAGATGATGAGGAGCCTTAGACATTTGCAATACATCCGTCTCCAAAAGCCATCCTTACAAATCCTACATCAGTCTCCACGTGGGCTCGAAGGGAAGCTCTGCTTTAGGAAGGACTGCATGTTGGCTGACTCGTGCTCCCGCTCCCCTGGCCGTGTTGTTAGACATTAGAAATGTGGTTTCTCCAGGGAAAGCTCAGTTCCTCGTTCCCCATGAGCTGTGCCCACTCCCGTGTCCCAGGCTACGATGGATCCCTCAGAAACAGCTGCTGCCAGGGGAAAGGTAAGTTCATCACTCAAAGGCTAAACTACATGCAAAAAAGAAACATGACTTTATTCAGAAACCATCGGATTTTAGTGCTTAAATAAATGCAAGGTGGGGATCATGTCTATGACGATAAGAGTGTGGGGTTTTCTGAGACGCCTGCTACTGATTCTCTTAGTCTCTTATGGGAAAGAAGACAGACTTTTGAGTTCAGAGTATTCTGATAACTGTTCTAGAGCGATGGCTCCATAGTTAACACTATGTTCTTCAAAACTCAAAACCTTAGATTGCTTTTTTTTTTTTTTTAAATCTCACCGGAGGATAGGTTCCTTGATTTGAGAGAGAAAGGGAGCAATGGTACAAAAGGAACATGGTCGTGAGAGGAAACATGGATGGGTTGCCTCCCATAAATGACCCGACCAGGGATGGAATCCCCAACCGAGGCATGCGCCCTCACCAGGAATCAAACGGGTATGTTCATTTGAATGGGCGTATGAAATGAAGCTCCAAGAGACTGAGCCACATGGCCAGGGCAGCACCTCAATTCTTACTAATTCCTTCAAGACAGTGAATTAGTATGACTCGGCATTTGGGGGAGTGTTTATTTTGCATGTTGCGTGTTGGTTGTATGTGTGAATTTGCTTTCCCTTTGAGTGTTCTTATTTGTATCTGTATCTGTTTATGTCTTCTTTTTGTCTGTGTTCTGTGTTCGAAAAAGTCTTCCCAGGTGTGTGTGTGTGTGTGTGTGTGTGTGTGTGTGTGTGTGTGTGTGTCCATTGTGTGTGGATATGCCCTGTGGTACATGTTGAGGGACCCTGTGTTTTCTCATCTGTGTGTCGCTGTGTGTATGTTCCCATCAAGGTGTTACTGGTGTCTACAGCGTGGGTCCCTGTGAGCCTGGCCATAAGCTCTGCACCTGAGCGCCCACCTTAGGCTGTGAGTGCTCTGTACCTGAGTGTGTCCCTGCTTCTGTTGTCTGTATGATTCCCTGTGAGTCTGTGTGGCTGTGCACCCCGGCAGCAGGCAGCTGCATAGGCAGTCTCCCGAGGGGTGATGGAGAGGCAATATGTTCTTCCCTGACCTCCAGGCTGAGCCCCTTTTGTCCTGCTCTTCCAGCCTCTGGCGTCCCCCTGGGGGTCTCATCTCAGGCCCCAGGATGGATGAAGTGAAGGGTCAGTTCATAGAACCCTAGGCTGGGGGAAGGTGGGGACTTGGGGAAGACTGTGATGTCAGAAAGGACTTAGAGAGTGTGGAGGTGCCGTTTTGGGAGGACTCTAGGCCTTCGAGAATGGGAGGATCCTGGTTTCCTGGAAATGAATAAATGTGTGGGTGCATATGCGGTAGAGCTGAAGGGGAAAGATTCCCAAGTCCCTAAGTCCCCTTTGCGAACGAGGAACTGGATACCCCTGTGGAGGGCTTGGAGTCCTTTGGGTTCTTAATCCCTGGAGAGCAGGTCACCCCTTGCCCATGGGAAATCTCGGCTCACACCTAATAGAGGAAGGTGCCTGGGCTGCTGAGACCATCACTCCCGGACTTCCAATCTCTGGTCATCTACTGAGTGTGCATGGTCACCTGGTAACACTGGGGCCAGGAGGCAGAACAGGCTCAGTGCTCTCTGCACTGGGGATTCGGAAAACATGAAGGGACCACATTGAGCACAGGTTCCTGCACAGGATGAATGGAAACCACAGGATCACCACGGATGTTAATGTCAGCGTTTTTCCAATCAGCCCCACCTGATGGAGCACTCATCTGGGCAATGCAAATGACAAAGAGTCTTGGAGGCAGGGTCGTGAGTGATGTGAATTTAATATAGGTGCCAGGATTTGTTCAGTCCTCTCCTCTTCCCAATCTGCTCATTTAACATGTGGGTTCCACAGTCTGGGAAGTGAGACAGCAGGGATTTACCCAAGGTCACACTCAGAACTGGGTTCTGAGTTTGCTACCAATGACATCTGACCAAAGTTCTCTTTTTGGAGTTCAGTCCTTTGAATATTTTTTAAAAATATATATTTTATTGATTTTTTACAGAGAGGAAGGGAGAGGGATAGAGAGTTAGAAACATTGATGAGAGAGAAACATCGATCAGCTGCCTCCTGCACACCCCCTACTGGGGATGTGCCCGCAACCAAGGCACACGCCCCCGACCGGAATTGAACCCGGGACCCTTCAGTCCACAGGCCGACGCTCTATCCACTGAGCCAAACTGGTTTCGGCAGTCCTTTGAATCTTGCCAGTGATTGTTTTGGGCAGCTCAGGGAAAAAGAATGTATGTGGATGAGGAGCAAGCAAACCATCCTGAATGACCTCCACTGTCATTTCCTCCCAATCCCCACCCCTCTCCTTTGCCCCTGCACATCCCCAAAGGGTCTGGCACCACGTGGTGACGTTACTGGGCCCACCCAGTAGGTCAGGTTCTGCTGCTGAATCCTGATGTTGGCTGAAGCCTGTGATGTTCTTCGACCAATGAAATGAGGTGGAATGAAGCCTGTCACCTCTAACAGAAGAGTCTGGAAGAGCTGAGACTGGCCATGATCTCTCTCCATCTGGGATAACACCTAACAGAACCAACATGGTGGCTACTCCTCAACCCTGAAGATCCAGGGTGTTCATGTGCTATGAACAAGAAAGATTCCTTCTTTACTCTAAGCCACTAAAGCTTTGGGGCTGATTGTTACCCACCATAACATCTAGCCCATTCTAGTGGGTACACATTAGCAACTCTACCCTCTAGGAGGCAGCAGAGCCTAACATTAGAAGCCAGAGCTCTGTTGTTGGGAGACATCTGGGTTTGACTTCCAGGCCTGTCTTTATTAACTCTACAATCAGGCTATTTACGTTGAAACTCTGAGCCTGGATTTCCTACCTATTAAATAGTCGGTTAAACCATCTCAGGTTTTGGAGAGGATTAAATGAAATAATAATGCCGGTAAAGCATTGAATCCAGGGCCTGGCACATGTAATGAACATTCAATAAATAGTAGCTCCATCTCTTAATAATGTGTACTGACTGTAGACATCTAGACAATGTAAGCAATGTCAACCTGTTGGCCTCTGTATCCTTTCAAATACTACTTTTAAAGGAATAGGATAGGATCATATATAGTCTCTCATAGCCTGCATTTTCTCTTAGTAATGTCATATTTTTATATAAAAAATAAAAATCTGATGACTGGAGTGACTCAATTGGTTGAGCATCCTCTTATGCACAGAAAGGTCACCAGTTCGATTCCTGGTGAGGGCACAAAGTGGGGAGGGCGTGTGGGGTCGGTGGGGGCTTGCAGAAGGCAGCTGATTATTGTTTTTCTTTATCCATCTCATTTCCTCTCTTTCCAAAATTCAAATAAAAAATTGTAAATACATAAATATATACTATATATATGCATTTTGGCCTGTAGTCTTCAGGAATCAGTGAAATAATACTTTTCACCTCAGGGAGCATTCTGAGCTTCATGGAATCTGAAATAATGTCTCTAAACAAGAGATCTGGTGCAGACAACACTCCCCAGAAACCTGCAACCAGCCACCAAAGCCGAAGGTTGTCATTTCCCAGCACCACTCGGGTGCCCCAGGGCCAATACTGCAATGGACAGCGAGTAATTGGCATCCTAATGCCACCTGTTGGGCCTGGCAAACTACATTACCCAACAGGCAATGCACCTAATGATGGCTGGGTTCAGCCAATGAAAGCCCAGGAGAGAAGGCTCATTCAGTGGTCATTGCTTGGCTGTGACTTCCGGCATCTTCCTCCTGGTGGTCATTTGGACACCTTTATTCTCTTACCACAGCCAGAGGCTCCAGCGCTCTGGGTTTAAACTACATCGAGGCCTCAGAGGCAGTGTCCCCGCTCTGCAGGGTGTGTCTGAAGCTTGTTGAGCAGCAACTGGTGTGATTGGATCTCTTTGCTTCCCAGACTCCTCTCTGCTTACAGAGTTCCACTCAGCTCATCCCATTCACGCTCCAGGCTCTGGTGAGGGAGCCTGTCAGGTCCCAGCTCCCAGAAGAGTGAGTCTCAGGTGGGTGACACACAGTGTGACGCGGTGAAAGAGGGTGACAGACTGCAGTGCCAGCCAGTAAGGACGGGACGGGGGTGTGTGGCTGACCTGGGAGGATTCCGCAAACCCAGGTCTGTCTGATGTCAAAGGCAACAAAGAAGGTGAAGCAAAGTTCTGCGTGAGGAGTTTTTCTTTCATTTTCAGGAAGCTGCTGCCATCGATGGGTATGAGCAAAAGAGGGACATAGTGTGAGGCAGGATTCTAACCTTTTCCCAAAACTGCTCAGAGGAAGAACCGACTAGAGAGAGGACACAGTTAGGGACGGGATGGGGAAGTCCTGTCAATGATCAGGTACTTGGACACAGTGTGCACTGAGGACTGAGCCCTGAGGTAATGCAGGCATCTCAAAGTCACCTGACCCTGGGGCTGGGCAGCCCGAGCCCATGGATCCTGGTGGTGGTTGCCAGGATCTATAGACCTTTAGTTCCCACAGGTTCCTGCAGATGCAGAACTGCTTAGGCGGCTGGTTTGTGGAGCTTATTTTAGGGCCTCACACTCTTCTGGCCTCTGAGATAGCGGTGCCCTGGGGCTGTCCAGCCACTCTTCCAGCCCTTGGAGGTGGAGACCTTGAAGAGACACCAAGCCCGGAATTCTAAGTTCTTGTATGTGGTCATATGAGTAGCTTCTGTTTTGGCAACTAGTGGAACGGGATATGGGAGGTCCTCCCAGGCCTATGTCCAGAATATGCCAAGGCTTAGAGTGAAGACTGGGTTTGTGGAGGGACTTGCAGGTACCCCCCGTTTTTGTTTTTTTTTAAGGGAAGTGGTAAGAATGGATAGGAGTCAGGGCCTGAGCAGCTTTGTGACAACGTGGGTGTCCGTTCTGCAGCCGATGGGAGCGATGGGAGATGTGGAGCAGTGGAAGCAGGTGACTGACCCAGGTCTCATTAGCCTCCCTTGGTTGAAGCACAAGGAGCTGTAGGGTGAGAGGGAGGTGGTGGAAAGACTAGGATGGAAGCTGCTGTGATCGTCTGGGTGAGTGTGATGGGACCTGGCCCATGATGGTGGCCATGGAGGGGAAACAAGCAGTTGGATTCTGGGTCCGTGTTATAGGTGTGGCCACCAGGATTTTCTAATTTTGAGGATGAGACAGAGAGGGGTAAGAGTCGGGGACGACGTGGAGGTTTGCATTTGGCAGCTGGGAGTATGGAAGCATCAACTGCGATGCAGATGTTCATCGTAGGAAGTGTGATGCTCATTGTGAATGGCAAAACCTCTATTTTTTACCTTTTAGGGTTTGTGATATTTCAGAGAGCAGTTCATGAGGGTCTGTAACTCTGAGAAGCAGTTCAGGATGAAAACTTATTTAAAAGGTATTGGGAGTGCTCTAACTGGTTTGACTCAGTGGATAGAGCATCGGCCTGCGGACTCAAGGGTCCCAGGTTCGATTCCGGTCAGGGGCATGTACCTTGGTTGTGGGCACATCTCCGGTTGCAGGTGTGCAGGAGGTGGCTGATCTATGTTTCTCTCTCATCATTTCTCTCCCATTGATGTTTCTAACTCTTTATCCCTCTCCCTTTCTCTCTGTAAAAAAAATCAATAAAATATATTATAGAAAAAGGCATCAGGAGTGAAGGTAACAGGGTGCATATGTACATCATCTTATTTTTTTTAAGTGGAGACCAAAGAGCAATTCAAATAAGATGAGACTGCAGCTGTTGCCTATTTACTTGTTAAACACACACCAGGGTTTTTATTGAGCTTTAGCGTGGGGTGTTGTCCTCAGTCTGGTTGATTTGCTTAGGGCAGTGGTCGGCAAACTCATTAGACAACAGAGCCCAATACAACCGTACAACGATTGAAATTTTTTTTTCAGAGCCGAAAACCGACTTCTGCATAGGGGCCACGAAATTTAAGTCGCACTGTATATGCGCGACTGCACATGGTGTTTTGTGGAAGAGCCACACTCAAGGGGCCAAAGAGCCTCATGTGGCTCGCGTGCCGCGATTTTCCGACCACTGGCTTAGGGGCATGAGTGGGCATCTGTGAGACTCACTGGGCATGGGCTAGAGGGCCTTAGGTGATGGGACTTGAGTGCTAAAGGCTGTGACTGAAGAAGGGAGGTCAGGTGCAGGACCAGTGGAGGTGGCCTCTGGATATCTGAGATCTGATGTGGTTCTCAGTAGGTGAGGTTGAAGGAAAACACAATCAGGGATGGAGGCCTCCATAGCAGGACTCACGGCTGCTTCAATGAGTGTGGACTCTCAGAGTTTGTGTAGAACTTAATCCTGTTTGATTTTTCCAAGCAGTCACTACACCACACATGCTGAGTAATGAGTAGAAAGTCAAGAAGATCACCATGGGGGCTGTGCGTGTGGGAGTGCAGTTGTGTGATAGGTGTGGGAGAAAGAGTAATGTGCCCTTGGAGTAGTCACGTGCTTTCATAGTTAAATGTCCCTGACATTGACATAAGAGGGAATGAAGTTTGAGACCATTTTTGGTGAGGTCTGGAAATATGATATAGTGAATTTCAGATTAATTCCTGAAAAGAGGGCATGTTGTGGTGGCATATTCCTGGTCCAGATATTTAGTGAAATTTATATGCACACCTGCCTTTTGTTGTTGAGGGCTGTTATAGTGATAAATAGGAAGGAGGTAGCATACATCAGTGTCCTCTGGGCTTGAAAATCTCCACTGGCATGGAAAGGAGAAACAGGTAAGAGAGAAATACATTACAGAGGCGATGGATTAGAATTTTGGAAAAGAAGATGATTAGGAAATAAACTGCTCATCACGGCACATTTGTGTTACCTTTGATGTTGTGCCTCTGGGAATGCAGCTGTGTGAGAAGTGAGATTCAAAGAATATGTGTAGCAGGTAGTGCAAAGTGATGGCCTCAGCACTGTGGGATTGGGTTCAAAAGGTTGAAGTGTGATACCATAACCTTGTGATACCCTGAATCGGGAGAGAACAAGGTTACTGCTGGTCAAGAACAGTGTCAAATCACTCACACTCTCATTATGGACACCATGTCTCCCCACCCTATGTTCATGACACCCACTGTATTGAAAAGGGATGTGGTCTACATGTGAGTTCCAGAGCAGAGGTATCATCTACAAGGTTATTTGCCCTTATTGTTGGGGGAATACACAGCATCAGTAGAAACAGAAGGAGAGAGTGACTTTGATGGGACCAAGGCATGGTATCTTTCTGATGTGGGGAGTCGAGGGAGCAGATGGATGTGGATGTTGGGGAGTATTATTAACATAAGATCCTAGGAGAGGAACTCATCATGGACTGAACTGTGCCCATTGTGACAGGATATGGACTTTGAGGACGTGGCCATCGCCTTCTCTGAGGAGGAGTGGGGGCTCCTTGATGATGCTCAGAGATTTCTGTACTGCAAGATGATGGTAGAAGTTTTTGCACTGGTCTCATCTGTAGGTAAGACCTTCACATCTCTCCTAGTGTGCTGAGGTGATGTCCTCTCTTTCATTCTCCTCCGGATGTAGCTCTCACAGCCAGACCATGGGCTGTACTTCTTTTCTCGCATTATCCTGTCAAATGTGCTTTGGCTGAGAGTGCTGAGTTATTTGGAGAGTCCTGAGCAAAGGACTCCATGAATATCCCTCAGACCCATAGCCTCACATGGCACAGGAAGTGTGTGGGGGTCAGGATTGTTACAATCAACTTAATGGGCCCAGCTTGCACTTTCTCTTTCTGGGAGGGTGTCTATGTGCACATCCATGGCTTCCACTTCGGCACCATTTCTCCAGCTAAAGGCTCTTTGTGACTGCCTGTGCCAGGTTATGGTCTTTACTTGCATGAACAATGGGCGGTTCTTGAAAGACCTCCTTCCATTGTAATATTTTGTTCGCTGAATACTACTGCATGCTGTCTTGCTCTGGGTCAGTGCTGCCTATTCACCTCTGTTTTCTTTCAATAAAACTCAGAATATTTGTGTCCTATGTGCTTATATAGTAGAAGATGCAAGGAGAACCCTGTTTGTTCACAGGGTGAACATTCAGGATGATCTAAAGGGTTGCCTGGCCCTCTTGAGTTGCAACTGGGGGGAGGTATGACATAAGGATGGTGTTTAGATCATACCAGGAACGTGCTAATGTCCAACAAGTTTAGGTTGATGTACCACTGGCAACACCTGATTTCTACATTTTCATTTCCATGCTTGACACTTCCCTGACATATCTTTTAATCAGTGTCTTTCTGATTTCTGGATACCTTCACCTTTTTGCCCTTTTCCATAACGTGTTCCTCTGAACTGCTCTCTCTGCAGTATCCTCAAATATTTACCTGCACATGTGTTATAAGGTGCACAGACGTGCTTCACTAGACCTCGACACATGCTTCTCATTTCTAGAATTTTATGTGGAATAAGATGTAAGCAACCTTCTGCACAGCTGGCCCATGTCACCAACAGACAAGCCCTGCTGAACACTGTTAGCAGACGCATGAGCAGACGATCCAGCTTCTGTTCCATGTGGTGCTTGCCATGTTTGTTTCATATTTTGTATGGGATCTTCCCTGTATAGTGATATTCAGTGGCCCAGATCTTCCCAGCAGCATCTTATCAATATTTCCTTCAGATATTTTACTGCCTGACAATTGCATGAAACCAATGTGTTATGGGCAACACACTTTTGTAATGACACTTCTCCCTGTCACCACAGTCGACATTCTTTTCATCACCATTTTTTTGTTTCCAGGTTGTTGGCATAAAACGGATGATGCGGAGGCCTGTTCTGAGCAGAGTGTATCTGTACAAGGGGAGTCACAGGTCAGGGCTTCTAAGAAAGCTCCAGCATCTCAGAGGACTCATCTCTGCGGGAGGTGTTTCTCTGTGTTCAAAGCTATTCTGCACCTGACTGAGTCACAGGCAGCAGACTTTGAGCAGAAAGCCTTCTTCAGTGACGCATGTGTGAGAGACTTCTGTTTCAGTGCAAACCCTCCTCATCAACAGAGGGAAGCCAGTGGAGAGAAGCCCTGGAAAGGAGCTGTGGACAGGGCCTCGTTTGTGACCAGGTGCTGCTTCTCCTTATCAGGGCTGCCTTCAACCAGGAGGGAGGTTGGGGGAGACTTCCCAGCCATCTCAGAGCTTCTCCAGCACCAGGCCCCTCTCAACACTGAGGAGCCACACAGTGGCAGTGAGATTTCAGAGGAATTTCTCAATAGAAAAAGGCATCGCCAGTGGGATGATTGTGAAAAAGCTGCCAGCCACCACCAGAACCTTGTTCAACATCAGGGCGTCTGCTCTGGTGAAGTGAATTATAAGTGTAATACATGTGGAAAAGTGTTTGCATGTATATTTAACCTCAATAGACATAGGAGAGTTCACACTGGAGACAAGTCCTATCGGTGTACTGACTGTGGGAAGCTGTTCAATCAAAGGACTTCCCTCAGTAAACACCACAGAGTTCACACTGGAGAAAAACCTTACAAATGTAGTGAATGTGGAAAATCATTTAGGTGCACTTATGACCTCTTTACCCACAAGAGAGTTCACACTGGAGAAAAACCATATGGGTGTAGTGAATGTGGGAAATCTTTTAGGCACAACAGTCATCTCCTTATGCACCAGAGAGTTCACACTAGTGAAAAGCCATATCAATGTAATGATTGTGGGAAGTGCTTCAGTCACAAATCTAGCCTCATTAATCACTACAGAGTTCACACTGGAGAAAACCCTTACAAATGTAGTGAATGTGAGAAATCTTTTAGTGGGAAAAGTCACCTCCTTATTCACCAGAGAGTGCACACTGGAGAAATACCGTATCAATGTAGAGATTGTGGAAAGTGCTTCAGTCAGAAATCTAACCTCATTATTCACTACAGAATCCACACTGGAGAAAAACCTTATGAGTGCAGTGTATGTGGGAAGTCCTTTAATGAAAATTCTGCCCTCACTAAACACCACAGAGTTCACACTGGAGAAAAACCGTATCAATGTAGAGATTGTGGAAAGTGCTTCAGTCAGAAATCTAACCTCATTATGCACTACAGAATCCACACTGGAGAAAAACCTTATGAGTGCAGTGTATGTGGGAAGTCCTTTAATGAAAATTCTGCCCTCACTAAACACCTCAGAGTTCACACTGGAGAAAAACCGTATCAATGTAGAGATTGTGGAAAGTGCTTCAGTCTCAAGTCTAACCTCATTAATCACTACAGAATCCACACTGGAGAAAAACCTTATGAGTGCAGTGTATGTGGGAAGTCCTTTAATCAAAGTTCTCACCTCACTAAGCATAACAGAGTTCACACTGGAGAAAAACCATATGAGTGTAGTGACTGTGGGAAGTCCTGCAGCACAAGCTCCACTCTCTTTCAACACCACAGAGTTCACACTGGAAAAGGTCCTCATGAGTGTATTGAATGTGGGAAATGTTTCGCTACAAATCTTTCCTCATTCAGCACTTGAGAGTACACACTGGAGAAAAGCTTTAAATGTGCAGGGTATGCTTTACTTTCTCCCTCAGGATAACAACACCAGAGGAGAAGCTTTTACCCCCGTTTACCTGAATGCAAACTCCTTTATCAGAACATACACTCTGCTAGATGCCTCCTAAATTTCAGGTATAAGTGACACTTTCAGAAACTGCATCGCACTTGTTAATCTACCTCATGCCTACAACCTGATTTATGTCACTGGAAGAATTTGTGTGGAAGGTATTTAACTCCTACCTCCTGCCTCACCTGAAGAGTGTGCATCCGTCACAACCCCTGCATGCTCTGGGGTTGTGCTTGAGAAGATTATGAATATTCTGAGCTCCCAGATGAATCTTCATTCCTTTATTTCTGATCAGAGAATTGACCTGGCCCAGATTTTGTCCAGAGCCCACTTCCTTCACCAAGAAGTGCTACCTCTTTCAGGGACATTGTGGGTCTCACATTAGGCTGTGATGAAGTGTTTCAGGTTCCAATTCATCAACCTGCAAACCTCTTGCTGTCCTCTGCTCTGGTTTATGATCTTTATATAAAGTAGTTTTTTCTTTTGTACCTTTAATTTTGTTGGTTCTATTCTCTCTGTGCGATGACTGAAATGAAATTAGTGTTCTGTCAGCATGGACAGGTGAACAATATGGTGTGATCTCAAACTTTCTGCGCTTTGGAAGGCACAGCTTGATGGCAGAAAAATCACTCTGTTCAATATTGGCTGATTTTGTATTGCCGACCGAGGCCTTGGGAGAAAGTGTGCATGACTTTGTGGGTCTAATGTGCTGTCTGTTGCCTCTTATATTGTAGAGGTCAATGGTCGCTCTGCACCCGCGGCCTTTATTGTGCTTCTGTGAACAATATGAATTATATTCTCTGTTCGCAGTATGTATTACATAAGTGTCAGCAATGTTTAGGGGAAATACTCTCCACGTGCACCAAAGAGGCCATGTGCCATGATGTATGAGAATTCATAGGCTGGTGTCATTTGTTGTAAGACTCTGAGGTGGAATTAGTTTGGGACATAAACACTGTTTTCATAGTCAAGGCATACACTGCTGTTAAACCAGATAGGAAGTGCCTCTTCTGGACAGAAATCTAAATATTTCGTGTCCTGTGGCTTGTATGATCTGTGAGAACTTTCTGAGGACCTCCATCACTATTTCCTGTAGCTGGCGTCACTAGCAGACAAAATAATCTCACCGATTTTTTAATTGCCCTGGCCCGTTAGGGTGTTCATCTCAAGGTTGTTGCTCAACCGGCAAGACCTCAAAGCTAGAGGAAGGATAACCCTGTAATCAGTCCCAGGATGTGTCTTTTGTAACCAGCCAGCATTCCTGTTGGTTCCAATGGCAATAGTCTTCCAAACGTGACAACATTTGCTGACACTGTGCTATTTGGTGAGCTCTGACCTAGAGATAAAGCTGAAACTGTCACATGTGACATAAACCACCTGTAACTCATACACAGGGTGGGGCAATAATGTGCTTACAGTTGTATGTTTGGAAAATACAGAGATTATTCTTTTTGAAAAGATATTTTAGAAAATAATTTTATTCTTTTTTTGGGGGGGGGGAGAGGGAGAGTAAGAGACTTGAAGAGAGATATAAACACAGATCTTCTGCCTCCTGCACGCCAAAACGGAAAATCCATTTGGCGATGTTCACTGACCGGGAATCAAACCAGAGACATGTCCAGGAATGGGATCACACCGAACCAACTGAGGACACTGACTGGGGCAGAGTTCATTCCTATTTATTATTAATTAATGTATTATTATGCATACCAACAACTCTATACCTTTTTTTGCCACACCCTCTATTTTCCTACCGCCCACTTAAAATCTCTCTTTCAGCCTTTCTTCGCCCTCCGTGCACTCAGGAATTTTCCATTCTTTACAATAGAATAGTTCATGCTGTTCATTATTTTAAACTATTTGAAATCTAGTTTTGTTTTGTTTTGTTACAAATACCGGTTTCCCCCATGCCACACAGTCATTTTGAGATTCAATACAAATGCTTTTGTGAAGAGTTAATTCTTTTTATTGCCGAGTAGTACTGGATTCTGTGAATTACCAGTTTATTAGTTGCTCTATGTTTTTTGTTATTTCCAAATTTAGGGTATTATACATAACTCTTCTGGGAATATTTGCATTTAATTCTCTGTATAGACATATGTTTTGCTTATCACACTGTTGTGTAGGTGAATGTTTTACATTTGAGATATGCAGAACTGTGACTCAAAATGGTCATTCCCTTTGGCTTACCACTAACCCACAGTATATAAAAATTCCAAATTTTCTGCTACTCTACAAGGACATACAATGGTTAATCATTTAAAATAGTAACCCCAGAAATGCAGATAATATTATCTTGCACTTGTTTTTATTCCATCTACCGAGGAATACTTTATGGTGAACATTTTTTATACATTCTTTGCACTGTATTTATCTGCTTTGTGAATATGTCTGCTGAGAATCGTTTTCAAATTGTTTAAATAAATTTATTATTTTAACTGAAGGAGGACTGTGCAGCATTTAAGACATCTGCTTAAATTTCCCTCATACCTCAGTGACTCAAGTGACTCCTTTGCCATATGGAACCATTGGTTTTGAATCCTGAAGGGAAATTGTTTTACTCATTTTTAATGCTATGTACAACTGAGGCAAAATTATACCATATACTAGTAAATTTAATCTGCATTGTGAAAGTTCAGAGCCACTCTTAAGTCTAAGCATTTATTAATACATTAAGTGAAGTGTAGGTTTGTGGTATTTGTCAATTCCCTTGCATAAATACTCTCAACATGGTCAGTTTTAAACTGTCAGAGAGACAGCAGTGAATATGCACATGATAAGGTATTTCAGTAGCTCATCCTTGTATTTTATTTCCAACATACTGAGACAGGTGCAACAAATCTGCTCCAGAACTTCCATAGTAACACAGAAACACCTTTGGAACCCCTCAATTTTTCAACCTTTTTTAAAGTTTCATTTAAGTACAATTCAAATAAATCATATATTCAAAAGATATTTTTATTGATTTCAGGGAAGGAAAATATGTTCTTCCCTGACCTGCAGGCTGAGCTCCTTCTGTCCAGCTCATCGAGCCTTTGTTGTCCCCCTGGGGGTCTCATCTCAGGCCTCAGGGATGGATGAAGTGAAGGGTCAGTTCATGGAATCCTAGGCTGGGGAAATGTGGGGACTTGGGGAAGACTCTGATGTCAGAAAGGACTTAATAGAGTGTGGAGGTGCTGTTTTGGCAGGATCTAGACCTTCGAGGAGGATGGGCGGATCCTGGTTTCCTGGAAATGAATAAATGGGTGGGTGCATATGTGGGAGAGCTAAAGGGAAGGTTCCTCGGCTCCTGAGTCCTATTTACAAATGAGGAACTGGAAGCCCCTGAAGAGGGCTGGAGGTCCTTTGGGTTCCTAATCCCTGGAGAGCAGGTCACTCCGTACCCCTGGAAATATCGGCTCACACCTAATAGAGGAATGTGCCTGGGCTGCTCTGAGCATCACTCCCAGACCTCCAATCTCTGGTCATCTGCTGAATGTGCATGGTCACCCGGTAACACTGGGGCAGGAGACAGAACAGGCTCGGTGCTCTCTGCAGTGGGGATGAGGAAAACCTGAAGGGACCACATTTAGCACAGGTTCCTGCACAGGATGAATGGAAACCACGGGATCACCATGGAAGTTAATGTCAGCGTTTTTCCAATCAGCCCCACCTGATGGCGCACTCACCTGGGCAATGCAAATGACAAAGAGGCTTGGAGGCAGGGTAGTGACAGCTGTGACTATAAGAGAACATGGGCGCTGGAATGCTTGGGGTCCAGTAACCTTCGTCCAGGTCTTCGTGAAGACCACAACTCTCTTAACATGTGGTCTTCACGCCACCACAGAGGGGGAACCCAGGCAGCAGGTATTTACCCAGATTAACCCTCAGAAGTGGGTTCTGAGTTTTCTGCCAATGACATCTGACCAAACTCCTTTTTCTGAAGTTCACTCCGATGAATCTTGTGTTTTGGGCAGCTGGGGGACAACGTCTCGGTGGATGAGGAGAAAGCAAGCCATCCTGACTGACTTCCATTCTCATTTCCTACCAATCCCCACTCCTCTCCTTTGTCCCTGAGCAGCCCCAAAGGAGGCTGGCACCATGGGGTCGCCTTACTGGGGCCCATCAAGTAGGTCAGGTTGTGCTACTGACCCTGATGTTGGCTGCAGCCAGTGATATGCTCTGACCAATGAAATGAGGTTGGAGTCAAGCCTGTCACCTCTAACAGAAGAGTCTGGGACCAGTGAGATGGCCGCCCTCTCTGTCCATCTCTGATAACACCCAGCAGGAACCTACATGTTGGCTACTCCTTTATCCTGATTCCAGGAGAACCAGGGTGTTCATGTGCTATGAACAAGAAAGATTCCTTTACTCTAAGCCACTAAAGCTTTTGTGCTGATTGTTACCCATTATAACATCCAGCCTGTCCTAATGGTAACCCATCCCCTATTCTACCCTCTAGGAGGCAGCAGACCCGAACATTAGAAACCAGATGTCTGTTGTTAGAGACACATGGGTTTGACTTCCAGCCCTGCCTTTATTAACTCTACAATGACTCAATTTACTGTATATTGAGTCTCCGAGTGTGGATTTCCTCCCCATAAAATAGATGGTTAAACCATCTCAGGTTGCAAAGAGGATTAAATGAAATAATAATGCAGGTAAAGCATTGAACCCAGGGCCTGGCCCCTCCAGTAAACATTCAGTAACTGTTAGCTCCTTTAGGTCACAATGTGTACTGACGACAGACATACAGACAATGTAGGAACTGTCATTGCATTGGCCTACGTATTCTTTCAAATTTTCATTTTAAACAAATAGGATAGGATCGTGTATATTTTCTCATAGCCTCCTTTTTCTCTTAATAATGTCATATTTTGATGTTAAAAAAAATCCAGGCTGAACTGGCTCCGTTTGTTGAGCTTAGTCCCATGCACAGAAAGATTGCTGGTTCAGTTCTTATTTGAGGGCACCTGCATCCAAATTAGAAATCCAGGTGGTTATGGGCTGCATCCCATTAGGGTTCATGTAGGAGGCAGCCATTCTCTCCTTCTTCTCTGTGTAAAAGTCAGTTACTATCCCTTTACATATATTTATCCAGTTAGATTTGTAGTCTTCAGGAATAATTGAAATAACACTTGTCACCTGAGAGAGCATTCTAAGTGTCCTGGAATCGGAAATAATGTTTCCAAACAAGAGTTGTTTTATAGACAACACTCCCCAGGAAGCTGTGACCAGCCCTAAAACCTAAAGTTGTCAGTACCCAGTGCCACTTGGACGCCCCAGAACAATATTTGCAATGGGCAGTGAGTGACTGGGATCCTAGTGCCACATGAGAGGCTAGATTGCTACATTACCCAAAGGGCCATGCGCTAAGGAAGGCTGGGTTTATCCAATGAAAGCCCAGGAGAGGCACATTATCCCTGAGCTCAGTGGTTGGTGCTTGACTTCCAGCATCTTTCTCCTGGTGGTGAATTTGACCTTTGCAGTGTGTTCACAGAATCTGAGGCTCCAGTGCTGGGTCAGGAGGCATCAGAGGCAGTGTCCCCGCAGGGCAGGGTGTGTCTGAGGCGGGTTGAGTCACAAAGGCCGCGATTGAATCCTCCGTGCCTCCAAAACTACTTTCTGCTTCCAGAGTCCACCCGGCCTCCCCTCATTCACCCTCCAGGCTTGAGTGTGGGTGCCTGTCCGATCCTGCAGCCCACATCTCAGCGCTGCCAGAACAGTGAGTTGCTTGGGGTGCCACATGGTGTGACTGGGTGGGAGAGGGTGACAGGCTGAGAAGCCACCGTGTGTGGCCGTGGTGGTGTGACTGAGGAGGGAGGATTGGCAAAACCCAGTCTGTTTTATGTCTAAAGGCAACAAAGAAGATGAAGCAAAGTTTTGTGTGAGGAGTTTTACTTCATTTTCAGGAAGCTGCTGCCATCAATGGCTGTGAACCAAAGAGGGAGAAAGTGTGAGTTAGGGCTCTAACCTTTTCTGAAAACTTCTCAGAGGAAGAACAGACTAGAAGAGAGAGGATAGCAGTGAGGGGAAGGAAGGAGAAATCCTGTAAATGATAAGGTAGCTGGTAGGGTCTGCACTGAGGCCTGAGCCTGAAGGATGCAGGCATCACCCGGCCCCGGAGCTGGGCAAGGTAACTGAGCAGCCTGAGCCCCTGGGTCCTGGCGGTGGGTGCCAGGCTCTCAACACTCCTTTAGTTCCCACAGGTTCCTGCAGGTGTAGAGCCGCTTAGGGGACTGGGTTGTAGAGCTGATTTCAGAGCCTCTCACACTTGTGGCCTCTGACGTAGTGGGGTCCTCGTATCGTACAGCCACTCTTCCAGCCCTGGGACCTGGGGACCTTGATGAGACGCCAAGCACAGAATTCTAAGTCCAGGTCTAGGGTCCTATGAATGGTCCCAATTATTGGCAACCAGAGGAATGGGATGTGAGAGGATTTTCCAGGCATAGGTTCCTATGTGTGCAAAGACTCTGAGTGAAGACGGAGCTCATTCAGAAACCCTATCGTATCCCTTTTTTTCTTTTAATTAGGAAATGGTAACAATGGGACAGGAGTCAGGCCTTGAGCAGCTTTGTGACAATTTGGAAAACTGATCTACGGGTGTTGGGAGATTTGGAGCAATGGAGTCCGGTGGGACCTGATCCAGGTCTCATTAGACTCCCTGTGGCTGCAGCATGATGACCTATAGATGGGATGGAGGCTGTAGAAAGACTAGGATGGAAGCCACTGTGATAGTCTTGATGACTTTTCTGGTAACTGGCCCATGATGGTGGTTGTGGAGCTGAAATAAGCAGTTGCATTCTGGATTAGTGTTTTAGTTGTGGCCACCTGCATTACCTAATTTCGAGGCAGAGAGAGAGGTAGGGGCAGGGATGATGTGAAGGTTTGCATTTGGCAGATGGAAGTATGGAAGGACCATAAGCTGAGTTTCAGATATTCATATTATGAACTGTAGTGTTATTTGGGGATACCAAAACTTCTAAATTTTACCTGTTATGGTTACTGATATTTCAGGGAGCAGTTCATGAGCGCCTGGAACTCTGAGGAGCAGGTCAGAATAAATACTTCTCTAAAATGTAGTTGGGAATGTATGGACAAGGGTGGGGTTGTGGATCATTTTCTTTTTAATTGGAGACCAAAGAGTGAGTCAAACAAGAAGAGACTTCAGCTGTTGCATATTCACTTGTTAAACACACACCAGGATATTGTTGTGAGCCTTATCCTGGGCTGTTGTCCTCAGTCTGGTTGATTTGCTTAGGGCAGTGGTTGGCAAACTGCCTAGGCCTGTGGTTTGCCGCTCTGTTGACTAATGAGTTTGCTGACCACTGGCTTAGGGGCATGAGTGGGCATCTGTGAGACTCACTGGGAATGTGGTAGAGGGCCTTCGGTGATGGGACTTGAGTGCTGAAGGCTGTGACTGGTTGAAGAGAAGTCAGGTGCAGCACCAGTGGAGGTGGCCTGTGGATATCTGAGGTCTGATGTGGTTCTCAGTAACTGAGGTTGAAGAAAAAACAATCAGGGAGGGAGGCCTCCATAGCAGGACTCAAGGCTGCTTCAATGATTGTGGACTCAGAGTTGGTATAGAACTTAATCCTGTTTGAATTTGCCAATCAGTCACTATATCACCCATGCTGAATAATGAGTAGGAATTCAAGGAGATCACCATGGGGCTGTGGGATTGCAGGTGTGAGATAGGTTTGGGAGAAAGAGTGATGTGCCATTGGAGTAATCATGTGCCTTCATAGTTAAAGGACCCTGACATTGACATAAAAGGGAATTAAGGTTGAGTCTATTTCTGTTAATGTGTGGAAATACTATATGGTGAATGTCAGATTAGGTCCTGAAAAGTGGGTATGTTCTGGTGGTACATTCGTGGACCAGAGCTTGAAAATTTCCACTGGCTTTGGAAGGGAAAAGGGTTAGAGAGAAATACATTACAGAGGTGGTGAATTCAAATTTTAGAAAAGAACATAATTAGGAAATCAACTGTGCTCATTATGGCACCTTTGTGTTACCTTTGAAGTTGTGCCTCTGGGAATGCAGCTGTGTGAGAGAAGTGTGGTTCAAAGAATATTTGCAGCAGGTAGTGCAAAGTGATGGCCTCAGAACCCGGGGATTTCTTTCAAAAGGGTGAACAATGATACCATAACCTTGTGATACCCTGAATCGGGAGACAACAGGTGATTGCCTGTCAAACACAGTGTCAGATCACTCAGTCTCCTTATGGACACCATCTCTCCCTCCCCTATGTTCATGACACCCACTGTATTGAAAAGTGGTGTGGTATACATGTGAGTTCCAGAGCAGAGGTATCATCTACAAGATCAATTGCCCTTATTGCTGGGGGAATACACAGCATCAAATAGAACAGAAGGAGAGAATGACTTTGATGGGACCAAGGCCTGGTATCTTTTCTGATGTGGGGAGTCGAGGGAGCAGATGGATGTGGATGTTGGGGAGTATTTGAACATAAAATCTTAGGAGAGGAAGTCATCATGGACTGAACTGTGCCAATTGTGACAGGAGATGAACTTTGAGGACGTGGCCATCGCCTTCTCTGAGGAGGAGTGGGGGCTCCTTGATGAGGCTCAGAGACTTCTGTACTGCAAGATGATGGTAGAAGTTTTTGCACTGGTCTCATCTGTAGGTAAGACCTTCACATCTCTCCTAGTGTGCTGAGGTGATGTCCTCTCTTCCTTTCTTCTCTGGATGTGGTTCTCACAGCCAGACCATGGGCTGTCCTTGTTTCCCCCCATTATCCTGTCAAATGTGCGGTGGCTGAGAGTGCTGAGTAATTTGGAGAGACCTGAGGAAAGGACTCCATGAATATCCCTCACACCCATAGCCTCAAATGGTGCAGGAAATGTCTGGGGGTCAGGATTGTTACAATCAACTTAATGGGCCCAGCTTGCACTTTCTCTTTCTGGGAGGGTGTCTATGTCCAGATGCATGGCTTCCACTTCTGCACCTTTCCTCCAGCTAATGGCTCTTTGTGACTGAGTGTGCCAGGTTATGGTCTTTACTGGCATGACCCATGGGCGGTTCTTGTAAGACCTCCTTCCATTTTTTGTAATATTCTGTTGCCTGAATACTACTGCATGCTGTCTTGCTCAGGTCAGTGCTGGCTACTCACCTCTGTTGTCTTTCAATACAACTCAGAATATTATTGTTCTATATGCTTATACAGTAGAAGGTGCAAGGAGAACCCTACTGTTTTTTCACAAGGTGAACATACAGGATGACATAAGGGTGGCCTGGCCTTCCTGAGTTTCAGCTGGGGGGAGATATGACATAAGGGTGGTGTTTAGATCATACCAGGAATGTGTTCATGTCCAACCATTTTAGGCTGAGGTTCCATTGGCAGCAGCTCTTTTCTACGTTTTCATTCCCATGTTTGACACTTCCCTGACATATCTTTTAATCTGTGCCTTCCTGGGTTCTGGCTACCTTCACCATCTTGCCCTTTTCCATCATCTGTTCCTCTGAACTCTTCTATATGCAGTTTTTTCTTTTCTTTTTTTTTTAAAAAAATATTTAATTGAATTTTTTACAGAGAGAAAGTGAGAGGGATAGAATAATTATAAACATCAATCAGCTGCCTCCTTCACACCTTGTACTGGGATGTTTCCGCAACCAAAGTACATGCCCTTGACCAGAATCAAACCTGGAGTCCTTCAGTCCCCAGGCCAATGCTGTATCTACTGAGCCAAACCAGTTAGGGCTGCAGTATTTTTAAATATTGACAGGCATATGTGCTATGATGTTCACAGAAGTGTTTCACTATTCCCTGACACAAGCTTCTCGTTTCTTGAATTTTAGGTGGAATAAGTTGTAGCCAAGCTTCTGCACAGCTGGCCCATGTCACCAGCAGAAAAGCCCTGTTGAACACTATTAGTAGACCTTTGAGCAGATGATCCAGGATCTGTTCCATGTGGTGCTTGCCATGATTGTTTCATATTTTGTATGACGTCTTCCCTGTATGGTGATCTTCAGAGGCCCAGATCTTCACAGCAGAATCTTATCAATATTTCCTTCAGATATTTTACTGCCTGACAATTGCATGGAACCAACATGTTATGTGCAACACACTTTTGTAATGAGACTTCTCCCTGTCACCATAGTCGACATTCATTTCATCACCATTTTTCTGTTTATAGGTTGTGAGCATAAAACGGATGATGAGGAGGTGTGTTCTGAGCAGAGTGTATCAATAGAAGGAGAGTCACAGGTCAGTGTTTCTAAGACAACTCCAGCAACCCAGAGGACCCATCTCTGCGGGAGGTGTTTCTCTGTGTTCAAAGATATTTTGCACCTGACGGAGTCACAAGCATCAGATTTTGAGCAGAAAGCCTTCTTCTCCAATGCATGTGTGAGAGACTTCGGTTTCAGTGCAAACCCTCATCAGCAACAGGGGGAAGCCAATAGAGAGAAGCTCTGGCAAGAAGCTGTGGACAGGGCCTCGTTTGTGACCAGGTTCATCTTCTACTTATCAGAGCTGTGTTCCACCAGTAGGGAGGTTGGGGGACACTTCCCAGCCATGTCAGGGTTTCTCCAGCACCAGGCCCTTCACAACACTGAAGATCCACACAGTGGTAGTGAGATTTCAGAGGAATTTCTCAATAGAAAAAGGCATCACCAATGGGATGAATGTGACAAAGCTGACAGCCACAACCAGAACCTTGTTCAACATCAGGACTTCAGCTCTGGAGAAGTGAAATATGAATATAATACATGTGAGAAAGTTTTCAGATGTACCTTTAACCACAATAGACATAGGAGAGTTCACACTGGAGAAAAGTCCTATCCATGTGCTGACTGGGGGAAGCTGTTCAATCAAAGGTCTGCCCTCACTAAACACCACAGAGTTCACACTGGAGAAAAACCTTACAAATGTAGTGAATGTGGAAAAAAATTTAGGCGCAATTGTGACCTCTTTACCCACAAGAGAGTTCACACTGGAGAAAAACCATTCGAGTGTAGTGAATGTGGGAAATGTTTTCATGGAAATTCTCATCTCACTAAACACAAGAGAGTTCACACTGGAGAAAAACCATATAACTGTAGTGAATGTGGGAAATCATTTAGGTGCAAATATAAGCTCTTTATCCACAAGAGAGTTCACACTGGAGAAAAACCATATGAGTGTACTGACTGTGGGAAGTCCTTCAGCAGTAGGTCTAATCTCATTCGACACCACAGAGTTCACACTGGAGAAAAACCTTACAAATGTAGTGAATGTGGAAAATCATTTAGGAGCAATCATGACCTCTTTACCCACAAGAGAGTTCACACTGGAGAAAAACCATATGGGTGTAGTGAATGTGGGAAATTTTTTCGGCGTAACAATCACCTCCTTATCCACCAGAGAGTTCACACTGGAAAAAAACCGTATGAGTGTAGTGACTGTGGGAAGTACTTCAGCAGAAGCTCTAATCTCACTCAACACCACAGAGTTCACACAGGAGAAAAACCATATGAGTGTAGTGATTGCAGGAAGTCCTTCAGTAATAAGTCTTACCTGACTATACACCAGAGAGTTCACACTGGAGAAAAGCCATATGAGTGTAGTGATTGCGGGAAGTCCTTCAGTAATAGGTCTTACCTGACTGTACACCAGAGAGTTCACACTGGAGAAAAACCTTATAATAAGTGTAGTGATTGTGAGAAGTATTTCAGTAATAGGTTTGTCCTCACTGTACATCAGAGAGTTCACACTGGAGAAAAACCTTATAAGTGTAGTGAATGTGGAAAATCATTCAGGCAAAATTCCAATCTCATGCAACACCAGAGAATGCACACTGGAGAAAAGCCGTATGAGTGTAGTGACTGTGGGAAGTCCTTCAGCAGAAGCTCTACTCTCATTCAACACCACAGATTTCACACTGGCTAAGGGACTTATGAGTGTATTCAATGTGGGAAATCTTTTTGCTATAAATCTTTCCTCATTCAACATTTGAGAGTACACACTGGAAAAAAAGCTTTAAATGTGCAGGGAATGTTTTACGTTCTCACTCAGAATAACAACCCCAGAGGAGAAATTTTTACCCAATTTACCTTAATGCAAACCCCTTTATCAGAACATACACTCTGCTAGATGTTCATAAGTTTCAGGTATAAGTGACACTTTCAGAAACTAGATTGCACTTTCGAATCTACTCAGGAATAGAAACTGATGTCAGTAGAAGAATTTGTCTGGAAGATATTTCACCCGTATCCCCTGGCTCACCTGACAAGTGTGCATCCGTCACAACCCCTGCCTGCTTGAGAAAATTATGAATATTCTGAGCCCATAGATGAATCTTCATTCCTTTATTTCTGACTAGGGAATTTACCTGATCCAGGTTTTGTCCAGAACCCACTTCATCCACCAAGAAGTGCTACCTCATTCAGGGACATTGTGGGTCTCACATTAGGCTGTGATGAAGTGTTTAAGGTTCCAATTAATCAGACTGCAAACCTCTTGCTATCCTTTGCTCTGGTTTATGATCTTTATGTAAAGGTGTTTTTTCTTTTGTATTTAATATTCTTGGTTCTATTTTATCCCTAGGATGATTGAAAGGAAAGTTGTGTTCTGTCAGCATGGACAGGTGAACAATATGGTGTGATCTCAAACTTACTGTGCTTGGGAAGGCACAGCTTGATGGCAGAAAATCACTCTTTGTTCAATATTGGCTGATTTTGTATTGCCGACCAAGGCCTTGAGAGAAAGTGTGCATGTCTTTGTGGGTCTAATGTGCTGTCTGGTCCCTCTTATATTGTAGAGGTCAATGGTCGCCCTGAACAGGCGGCCTTTATTGTGCTCCTGTGAACAATATGAATTACATTCTCTGTTTGCAGTATGTATTACATAAGTGTCAGCAATGTTTTATGGAACTACACTCCACGCGCTCTGAAGAGGCCATGTGTCATGATGTATGTGGTTTCATAGGCTGGTGTCATTTGTTGTAAGACTCAGAATTGGAATTAATTTGGGAGATAAAAACTGTTTTCATATTCATGGCAGACACTGCAGTTAACCTGGATAAAAGTGCCTCTATTGGACATAAATCCAAATTGTTTCATTTCCTGTGGCTTGTATGATCTGAGAGAAATTCCATCACTATTTCTTGTAGCTGGCATCACTAGCAGACAAAATAATCTCCTGGTTTTGTGATTTTCTTTGGCCCCTTAGCGTATTCATCTCAATGTTGTTGCCTAACAGGAAAGACCTCAAAGCTAGAGGAAGGCTAACCCTGTAATCAGTCCCAGGATGTGTCTTCTGTAACCAGTCAGCATTCTTGTTGATTCCAATGCCAATAGTCTTCCCTACTTGACAACATTTGCTGCCACTGAGACAAGGCTGGTCCTCCCAGGAAATGAGAACTGAAATGCAATAGAGTGCACCTTTCTCATGTGTGCTATTTGGTGAGCCCTGACCTAGAGAGAAAGCTGTGAAACTGTCACATGTAAATAAACCACCTGTACCTCATACACAGGGTAGGGCAATAATGTGCTTACAGTTGTATGTCTGGAAAACACAGACATTATTTATTTTAAGAAATTATTTTAGAAAAAAATTTATTCATTTTTTGGGAGAGAAAAAGTAGGAGAATTGAAGAGAGAGGTAAACATAGATCTGCTGCCTCCAGCACGCCACAACTGGAAATCCATTTGGGGATGTTCACTGACCTGGAATCAAACCAGAGACCTGTCCAGGAATGGGATGACACCCAACCAACTGAAGACACTGGCTAGGTCACAGTATATTCCTGTATTATTATTAATTATTGTGTTATATTCCATACCAGTAACTCTATACCTTCTTTTGTCACACCCACTGTTTTCCTACCTTCCTCTTATAATCTCTCTTTCTGCCTTTCTTGGCCCTCCATGCACTCAGGAATTTTCCATTCTTTAAATAGAATAGTACATACTGTTCATAGTTTCATAGGCACTATTTGATATGTACATTTTAACAGATACTAGTTTCCTGCATGCCACACAATCATTTTGACATTCAATACAAATGCTTGTGTGAAGAATTAATTTTTTTTATTGTCGAGTAGTACTGGATTCTGTGAATTACCAGTTTATTAGTTGCTCTATGTTTTTTGTTATTTCCAGGTTTGGCGTATTATAGATAGTTCTTCTGGGAATATTTGCATTCAGTTCTCTGTATAGACATATGTTTTGCTTATCCCACTGTTGTGTAGGTGAATGTTTCACATTTAAGATATGCAGAACTGTGACCCAAAATGGTCATTCCCTTTGACTTACACTGAGATTAACCCACAGTATATAAAAATCCCAAATTTTCTGTTACCCTGAAATAGCATACAATGGTTAACCTTTTTAAATAGTAACCCCAGAAATGTATATAATGTTAACTTGCTCTAGTTTGAATTCCATCTACTGAGTAATATTTTATGGTGAAAATTTTTTATACATTTCTTTGTACTATATTTATCTGCTTTTTAAAATTATCTGCTGAGAATCTTTTTCAAATTGTTTAAATAAATTTATCATTTTAACTGAAGGAGGACTGTGCAGCATTTAAGACATCTGCTTAAACTTCCCACATTCCTCAGTGACTCAAGTGACTCCTTTGCCATATGGAACCATTGGTTTTGAGTACTGAAGGACAATTGTTTTATAGAGTGTGGAGGTGCTGTTTTGGGAGGACTCTAGGCCTTTGAGGATGAGGGAGGATCCTGGTTTCCTGGAAATGAATAAATGGGTGTGTGCATATGAGGGAAAGCATAGGGGGAAAGTTTCTGGGCTCCTGAGTCCCCTTTGCCAATGAGGAACTGGATACCCCTGGAGAGCACTGAGGGTCCATTGGGTTCCTAATCCCTGGAGAGCAGGTCACCCCCTTGCCCTGGGAAATCTCAGCTGCCACCTAATAGAGAAAGGTGCGTGCACTGCTGGGACCATCACCCCCGGACCTCCAATCTCTGGTCATCTACTGAGTGTGCATGGCCTCCCGGTAACACTGGGGCCAGGAGGCAGAACAGGCTCAGTGCTCTCTGCAGTGGGGATGGGGAAAACCTGAAGGGACCACATTTAGCACAGGTTCCCGCACAGGATGAATGGAAACCACAGGATCACCACGGATGTTAATGTCAGCGGTTTTCCAATCAGCCCCACCTGATGGAGCACTCACCTGGGCAATGCAAATGACAAAGAGTCTTGGAGGCAGGGTCGTGAGTGATGTGAATTTAATATAGGTGCCAGGATTCTTTCAGTCCTGTCCTCTTCCCAATCTGCTCTTTTAACATGTGGGTTCCGCAGTGGGGGAAGCGAGACAGCAGGGATTTGTTTACCCAGGGTCACACTCAGAAGTGGGTTCTGAGTTTTCTGCCAATGGCATCTGACCAAATTGCCTTTACTGAAGTTCACTCCAATAAATATTGGCTTTGGGGTAGCTGGGGGACAACGTCTCGGTGGATGAGGAGGATGCAAACCATCCTGACTGACTTCCACTGTCATTTCCTACCAATTCCCACTCCTCTCTGTTGCCCCTGCACAGTCCCCCAAAAGAGGCTGGTACCTTGGGGTCACCTTACTGGGGCCCATCAAGTAGGTCAGGTTCTGCTACTGACCCTGATGTTGGCTGCAGTCAGTGATATGCTTTGACCAATGAAATGAGGTGGGAGTCCAGCCTGTCACCTCCAACAGAAGAGTCTGGGACCAGTGAGATGGCCGCCCTCTCTGTCCATCTCTGATAACACCCAGCAGGAACCTACATGTTCGATGCTTCTTTATGCTGATTCCAGGAGAACCAGGGTGTTCATGTGCTATGAACAGGAAAGATATCACCTTACTTTAAGCCACTAAAATTTGGGGCTGATTGTAACACATTATAACATCTAGCTGGTCCTAATGGTAACCCATCCCGTATACTACCCTCTAGGAGGCAGCAGAGCCTAATATTAGAAGCCAGAGCTGGGTTTGACTTCCAGGTCTGCCTTTATTAACTCTACAATCAGTCAATTTTCATTGAGTCTCAGAGCTTGGATTTCCTCCCCATTAAATCGATGTTTGAACCATCTCAGGTTGCAGAGAAAATTAAATGAAACAATAATGAAGGTAAAGCCTTGAATCCAATGCCTGGCACCTGTAGTAAAACATTCAGTAACTGTTAGCTGCTTAGCTTGACATTGTGTACTGACCACAGACATACAAACAATGTAGGAAATGTCAATGTGTTGGCCTATGTATGCTTTTAAATTTCCTTTTTAAATGAGTAGGATAAGATTATGTATATTCTCTCATAGCCTGATTTTTCTCTTAATAATGTCATATTTTCAGGTTAAAAGAATGATAGCCAGTCTTGAGTGGCTCAGTTTGTTGATCTTAGTGCTATGCATGGAATGTTTGCCAGTTCAGTTCTTATTTGAGGACACCTGCTATGGTAATGAGCTGCATCCCATTAGGGGTCATGTAGGAGGCAACTAATCTGTGTTTCTATCCTTCTTGTCACTTTAAAAGTCAGTTGAAATACTTTTACATATATTTATCCATTACATTTGTAGTCTTTAGGAATAATTGAAATATACTTTTCACCTGAGGGAGCATTCTAAGCGTCACAAATTCTGAAATAATGTTTACAAACAAGAGTTCAGTTTTGTAGACAACACTCCCCAGAAACTTTTGACCAGCCTCTAAAACCTAACGTTGCCAGTTCCCAGTGTCACTTGGACGCCCCAGAACAATATTGGCAATGGGAAGTGAGTGACTGGGATCCTAGTGCCCCATGGGAGACTAGATTGCTACATTACCCAAAGGGCCATGCGCTATGGAAGGCTGGGTTTATCCAATGAAAGCCCAGGACAGGAGCCTTATCACTGTGCTCATTGGTTGGAGCTTGACTTGGTGGTGAATTTGACCTTTGCAGTGTGTTCACAGAATCAGAGGCTCCAGTGCTGGGTCACGAGGCCTCAGAGGCAGTGTCCCCGCAGTGCAGGGTGTGTCTGAGGCTGGTTGAGGTACAACAGGCTGGGATTGAGTCCTCCGTGCCCCCCAAACTACTTTCTGCTTCCAAACTTCAACCCAGCCTCACCTCATTTGCCCTCCAGTCTTGGGTGTGGGTGCCTGTCCCGTCCTGCAGCCCAGGTCTCAGCGCCGCCAGAACAGTGAGTTGCTTGAAGGTGCCTCATGGTGTGACTGGGTTGGAGAGGGTGACAGGCTGAAAAGCCACCTTGTAAGCCGTGGTGGTGTGACTGAGGAGGGAGATTTGGGGAAACCTTGGCCTGTTTTATGTCTAAAAAAATCAAAGAAGATGAAGCTAAGTTTTGTGTGAGGAGTTTTACTTCATTTTCAGGAAGCTGCTGCCATCAATGGCTGTGAACTAAAGTGGGACCAAGTGTGAGTTAGGGTTCTAAATTTTCTCAAAACTGCCCAGACGAAGAACAGACTAGAAGAGAGAGGATAGTAGTCAGGGACGGGAAGGAGAAATTCTATGAAAGTCCTGAGGGATGCAGGCATCACCCGGCCCCGGGGCTGGGACAGGGCCCTGAGGAGCCTGAGGCTCTGGGTCCAGGCCGTGGGTGCAGGCCCTCAACAGACTTTTAATTCCCACAGTTTTCTTCACATGCAGAACCGCTTAGGGGGACTGGGTTGTGGTGCTGATTTCAGGGCCTCACACTCTTGTGTCCTCTGAGGTAGTGGGGTCCTGGAACTATCCAGCCACTGTTCTACACCTGGTACCTGGGGACCTTGATGACACACCAAGACCAGAATTCTAAGTCCAGGTCTAGTGTCATATGAATGGTTCCTGTTGTTGGCAACCAGTGGAATGGGATGTGAGTGTTTGTTTTTTTTTTCAGGCATAGCGTCCTGTATATGTAACAATTTTGATTGAAGACTGAACTCATTCAGGAACCAGAAAGAGTATTTTTCTTTAATTAGTAACTGGTAACAAAGGACAGGAACTGTGACATGTTGGAAGTGTGTTCTGCAGGTGATGGGAACAATGGGAGGTTTGGAGCAGTAGGGGCAAGTCATGTGACCGAGGTCTCATTGGACTCTCCATGGCTGCAGCATCATGAATAATATAGACCGGATGGAGGCGGTAAAAGACTAGGATGGAAGCTGCTGTGTTAGCCTTGGTGAATGTGATTGTAACTGGCCCATGATGGTGGTTGTGGAGCTGAAATAAGCAGTTGAATTCTGCATTAGTGTTTTAGGTGTGGCCACCTGGATTACCTAATTTGGAGGTTGAGAGAGAGGTAAGAGTCAGGGATGATGTGAAGGTTTGCATTTGGCAGCTGGAGTTATGTAAGGACCATCAGCTGAGATGCAGATATTCATATTAGGAACTGTAATGTTATTTGGGGATACCAAAACTTCTATATTTTACCTGTTAGGGTTTCTGATAATTCAGGGAGCAGTTCATGAGACTCTGGAATTCTGAGGAGCGGTTCAGAATAAAAACTTCTCTAAAATGTTGTTGGGGATGTAGGGACCAGGTTGGGGTTGTAGATTATTTTCTTTATTTTAATTGGAGACCAAAGAGTGAGTCAAACAAGATGAGACTGCAGCTGTTGCCTATTTACTTGTTAAACACACACCAGCATTGGGTTGTGAGCCTTAGTCTGGGGTGTTGTGGTCAGTCTGGCTGATTTGCTGAGTGGCATGAATGGGCATCTGTGAGACTCACTGGGCATTGGCTAAGGGGCCTTAGGTGATGGGACGTGAGGGCTGAAGGCTGTGACTGATAAAGGGACAACGGGTGCAGCTCCAGTGGAAATGGCGTCTGGATATCTGAGATCTGATGTGGTTCTCAGTAACTGAGGTTGAAGGAAAACAGAATCAGGGAGGTTGGCCTCCATGGCAGAACTCAAGGCTGCTTCAATCAGTGAGTGTGAACACTCAGAGTTGGTGTAGGAATTAATCCTCTTTGATTTTTCCAAGCAGTCACTACATCACACATGCTGAGTAATGAGTAGGAATTCAAGGAGATCACCATGGGGGCTGTGGGAGTGCAGGTGTGAGATAGGTGTGGGAGAAAGAGTGATGTGCCCTTGGAGTAGTCATGTGTCTTCATAGTTAAAGGACCCTGACATTGACATAAGAGGGAATTAAGGTTGAGTCCATATTTGGTGATGTCTGCAAATATGATATGGTGAATGTCAGATTAATGTCTGTAAAGAGGGCATGTTGTGGTGGTACATTACTGGTCCAGAGCTTCAGTGAAATTTATGTTCACACCTGCCTTTTGTTGTTGAGGGCTGTTACAGTGATCAATAGGAAGGAGGTAGCATACATCAGTGTCTTCTGGGCTTGAAAATATCCATTGGCATGGAGAGGGGAGAAGGGTAAGAGAGAAATACATTACAGAGGTGGTGGGGTAGAATTTTGGAAAAGAAGATGATTAGGAAATAAACTGTGGTCATTATGGCACATTTGTGTTACCTTTGAAGTTGTGCCTTTGGGAATGCAGCTGTGTGAGAGAAGTGTGGTTCAAAGAATTATGTGCAGCAGGTAGTGCAAAGTGATGACTTCAGCACCTTGGGATTGGGTTCAAAAGTTTGAACAGTGATACCATAATGTTGTGATACCCTGAATCGGGAGACAACAAGGTGATTGCCTGTCAAACGCAGTGTCAAATCATTCACAGCCTCCGTATGCACACCATCTCTCCCTACCCTATGTTCATAACACCCACTGTATTGAAAAGGGGTGTGGTCTACATGTGAGTTCCAGAGCAGAGGTATTATCTACAAGATTATTTGCCCTTAATTGTAGGGGAATACACAGCATCAACTAGAACAGAAGGAGAGAATGACTTTGATTGGACCAAGGCCTGGTATCTTTTCTGAGGTGGGGAGTTGAGGGAGCAGACGGATGTGGACGTGAGGGAATTTTATGAACATAAAATCCTAGGAGAAGTACTCATGATGGACTGAACTGTGCCAATTGTGACAGGAGATGAACTTTGAGGACGTGGCCGTCACCTTCTCTGAGGAGGAGTGGGGGCTCCTTGATGAGGCTCAGAGACTTCTGTACTGCAAGACGATGGTAGAAGTTTTTGCCCTGGTCTCATCTGTAGGTAAGACCTTCACATCTCTCCTAGTGTCCTGAGGTGAAGTCCTCTCATTCTTTCTTCTAAGGATGTAGCTTTCCCAGCCAAACCATGGGCTATAATTGTTTTCCCCATTGTCCTGTCAATTGTACTGTGGCTGCGAGTGCTGAGTAATTTGCAGAGACATGAGCAAAGGACTCCATGAATATCCCTCACACCCATTGCCTCACATGGTGCAGGAAGTGTCTAAGAGTCATGATTGTTGCAGCCTAATGGGCCCAGCTTGCACTATCTCACTCTAGGAGGGTGTCTATGTCCACATGCATGGCTTCCACTTCTGCCCCATTCCTCCAGGTAAAGGCTATTTGTGACTGCCTGTGCCAAGTTATGGTCTTTACTTGCATGAACCATGGGCGGTTCTTGTAAGACCTCCTTCCATTTTTTGTAATATTCTGTTGCCTGAATACTACTGCATGCTGTCTTGCTCAGGTCAGTGCTGGCTACTCACCTCTGTTGTCTTTCAATACAACTCAGAATATTATTGTTCTATATGCTTATACAGTAGAAGGTGCAAGGAGAACCCTACTGTTTTTTCACAAGGTGAACATACAGGATGACATAAGGGCGGCCTGGCCTTCCTGAGTTTCAGCTGGGGGGAGATATGACATAAGGGTGGTGTTTAGATCATACCAGGAATGTGTTCATGTCCAACCATTTTAGGCTGAGGTTCCATTGGCAGCAGCTCTTTTCTACGTTTTCATTCCCATGTTTGACACTTCCCTGACTTATCTTTTAATCTGTGCCTTCCTGGGTTCTGGCTACCTTCACCATCTTGCCCTTTTCCATCATCTGTTCCTCTGAACTCTTCTATATGCAGTTTTTTCTTTTCTTTTTTTTTAAAAAAAATATGTTTAATTGAATTTTTTACAGAGAGAAAGTGAGAGGGATAGAATAATTATAAACATCAATCAGCTGCCTCCTTCACACTTTGTACTGGGGATGTTTCCGCAACCAAAGTACATGCCCTTGACCAGAATCAAACCTGGAGCCCTTCAGTCCGCAGGCCAATGCTGTATCTACTGAGCCAAACCAGTTAGTGCTGCAGTATTTTTAAATATTGACAGGCATATGTGCTATGAGGTTCACAGAAGTGTTTCACTATTCCCTGACACAAGCTTCTCGTTTCTTGAATTTTAGGTGGAATAAGTTGTAGCCAACCTTCTGCATAGCTGGCCCATGTCACCAGCAGACAAGCCCTGTTGAACACTATTAGTAGACCTTTGAGCAGATGATCCAGGATCTGTTCCATGTGGTGCTTGCCATGATTGTTTCATATTTTGTATGAGGTCTTCCCTGTATGGTGATCTTCAGAGGCCCAGATCTTCACAGCAGAATCTTATCAATATCTCCTTCAGATATTTTACTGCCTGACAATTGCATGGAACCAACATGTTATGTGCGACACACTTTTGTAATGAGACTTCTATCTGTCACTATAGTCGACATTCATTTCATCACCATTTTTCTGTTTTCAGGTTGTAGGCATAAAACGGATGACGAGGAGGTGTGTTCTGAGCAGAGTGTATCAATAGAAGGAGAGTCACAGGTCAGTGTTTCTAAGACAACTCCAGCAACCCAGAGGACCCATCTCTGCGGGAGGTGTTTCTCTGTGTTCAAAGATATTTTGCACCTGACGGAGTCACAAGCATCAGATTTTGAGCAGAAAGCCTTCTTCTCCAATGCATGTGTGAGAGACTTCGGTTTCAGTGCAAACCCTCATCAGCAACAGGGGGAAGCCAATAGAGAGAAGCTCTGGCAAGAAGCTGTGGACAGGGCCTCGTTTGTGACCAGGTTCATCTTCTACTCATCAGAGCTGTGTTCCACCAGTAGGGAGGTTGGGGAACACTTCCCAGCCATGTCAGGGTTTCTCCAGCACCAGGCCCTTCACAACACTGAAGATCCACACAGTGGTAGTGAGATTTCAGAGGAATTTCTCAATAGAAAAAGGCATCACCAATGGGATGAATGTGACAAAGGTGACAGCCACAACCAGAACCTTGTTCAACATCAGGACTTCAGCTCTGGAGAAGTGACATATGAATATAATACATGTGAGAAAGTTTTCAGATGTACCTTTAACCACAATAGACATAGGAGAGTTCACACTAGAGAAAAGTCCTATCCGTGTGCTGACTGGGGGAAGCTGTTCAATCAAAGGTCTGCCCTCACTAAACACCACAGGGTTCACCCTGGAGAACAACCTTACAAATGTAGTGAATGTGGGAAAACATTTAGGCGCAAGTATAAGCTCTTTATCCACAAGAGAGTTCACACTGGAGTAAAACCATATGAGTGTAGTGACTATGGGAAGTCCTTCAGCAGTAGCACTAATCTGGTTTGACACCAAAGAGTTCACACTGGAAAAAAACCATATAACTGTAGTGAATGTGGGAAATCATTTAGGCGCAATTGTGACCTCTTTACCCACAAAAGAGTTCACACTGGAGAAAAACCATTCGATTGTAGTGAATGTGGGAAATGTTTTCATGGAAATTCTCAACTCACTAAACACAAGAGAGTTCACACTGGAGAAAAACCATATAACTGTAGTGAATGTGGGAAATCATTTAGGCACAATTATGAGCTCTTTATCCACAAGAGAGTTCACACTGGAGAAAAACCATATGAGTGTATTGACTGTGGGAAGTCCTTCAGCAGTAGGTCTAATCTCATTCGACACCACAGAGTTCACACTGGAGAAAAACCTTACAAATGTAGTGAATGTGGAAAATCATTTAGGAGCAATCATGACCTCTTTACCCACAAGAGAGTTCACACTGGAGAAAAGCCATATGAGTGTAGTGATTGCAGGAAGTCCTTCAGTAATAGGTCTTACCTGACTGTACACCAGAGAGTTCACACTGGAGAAAAACCATTCGAGTGTAGTGAATGTGGGAAATGTTTTCATGGAAATTCTCAACTCACTAAGCACAAGAGAGTTCACACTGGAGAAAAACCGCATGAGTGTAGTGACTGTGGGAAGTACTTCAGCAGAAGCTCTCATCTCACTCAACACCACAGAGTTCACACTGGAGAAAAACCATATGAGTGTAGTGATTGCAGGAAGTCTTTCAGCAATAAGTCTTACCTGACTATACACCAGAGAGTTCACACTGGAGAAAAGCCATATGAGTGTAGTGATTGCGGGAAGTCCTTCAGTAATAGGTCTAACCTGACTGTACACCAGAGAGTTCACACTGGAGAAAAGCCATATGAGTGTAGTGATTGCGGGAAGTCCTTCAGTAATAGGTCTTACCTGACTGTACACCAGAGAGTTCACACTGGAGAAAAACCTTATAAGTGTAGTGAATGTGGAAAATCATTCAGGCAAAATTCCAATCTCATGAAACACCAGAGAATGCACACTGGAGAAAAGCCGTATGAGTGTAGTGAGTGTGGGAAGTCCTTCAGCAGAAGCTCTACTCTCATTCGACACCACAGATTTCACACTGGCAAAGGGACTTATGAGTGTATTCAATGTGGGAAATCTTTTTGCTATAAATCTTTCCTCATTCAACATTTGAGAGTACACACTGGAAAAAAGCTTTAAATGTGCAGGGAATGTTTTACGTTCTCACTCAGAATAACAACCCCAGAGGAGAAATTTTTACCCAATTTACCTTAATGCAAACCCTTTTATCAGAACATAAACTGTGCTAGATGCCTCCTAAGTTAAAGGTATAAGAGACACTTTCAGAAACTAGATTGCACTTGCTAATCTACCTCAGGAATAGAAACTGATGTCAGTAGAAGAATTTGTCTGAAAGATATTTCACCCCAACAACTGGCTTACCTGAAGTGTGTATCTGTCACAACCCCTGCATGTTCTGGGGTTGTGCTTGAGAAAATTATGAATATTCTGAGCTCCTGGAAGAATCGTCATTCCTTTATTTCTGACCAAAGAATTGTCCTGGCCCAGGATTTGTCCAGAGCCCAGTTCCTCCACCAAGAAGTGCTACCTCTTTCAGAGACATTGTGGGTCTCACATTATGCTGTGATGAAGTGTTTCAGGTTCCAATTCATCAGCCTACAAACCTCTTGCTGTCCTCTGCTCTTGTTTAGGATCTTTATGTAATGGAGATTTTTCTTTTGTATTTAATATTCTTGGTTCTATTCTCTCCCTGGGATGACTGAAAGAAAATTGTGTTCTGTCAGCATGGACAGGTGAACAATATGGTGTGATCTCAAACTTACTGTGCTTTGGAAGGCACAGCTTGATGTCATAAAATCACTCTTTGTTCAATATTGGTTGATTTTGTATTGACGACCGAGGCCTTGAGAGAAAGTGTGCATGACTTTGTGGGTCTAATGTGCTGTCTGGTGCCTCTTATTGTAGAGGTCAATGGTCGCCCTGAACAGGCGGCCTTTATTGTGCTCCTGTGACCAATATGAATTACATTCTCTGTTCACAGTATGTATTACATAAGTATCAGCAATGTTTTATAGAACTACACTCCACGCGCTCTGAAGAGGCCATGTGTCATGATGTATGTGGTTTCATAGGCTGGTGTCATTTGTTGTAAGACTCAGAATTGGAATTAAGTTGGGAGATAAAAACTGTTTTCATATTCATGGCAGACACTGTAGTTAAGCTGGATAAAAGTGCCTCTATTGGACATAAATCCAAATTGTTTCATGTCCTGTGGCTTGTATGATCTGAGAGAAATTCCATCACTATTTCTTGTAGCTGGCATCACTAGCAGACAAAATAATCTCCTGGTTTTGTGATTTTCTTTGGCCCCTTAGCATGTTCATCTCAAGGTTGTTGCCTAACAGGAAAGACCTCAAAGCTAGAGGAAGGCTAACCCTGTAATCAGTCCCAGGATGTGTCTTCTGTAACCAGTCAGCATTCTTGTTGATTCCAATGCCAATAGACTTCCCTACTTGACAGCATTTGCTGCCACTGAGACAAGGCTGGTCCTCCCAGGAAATGAGAACTGAAATGCAACAGAGTGCACCTTTCTCGTGTGTGCTATTTGGTGAGCCCTGACCTAGAGATAAAGCTGTGAAACTGTCACATGTAAATAAACCACCTGTAACTCACACACAGGGTAGGGCAATAATGTGCTTACATTTGTATGTCTGGAAAACACAGAGATAGTTCATTTTAAGAAATTATTTTAGAAATTAATTTTATTCATTTTTTGGGAGAGAAAAAGTAGCAGAATTGAAGAGAGAGGTAAACATAGATCTGCTGCCTCCTGCACGACACAACTGTAAATCCATTTGGGGATGTTCACTGACCTGGAATCAAACCAGAGACCTGTCCAGGAATGGGATGACACGCAACCAACTGAGGACACTGGCTGGGTCAGAGTATATTCCTGTATTATTATTAATTATTGTGTTATATTCCATACCAATAACTCTATACCTTCTTTTGTCACACCCACTGTTTTCCTACCTTCCTCTTATAATCTCCCTTTCTACCTTTCTTGGCCCTCCGTGCACTCAGGAATTTTCCATTCTTTAAATAGAATAGTTCATACTGTTCATAGTTTTATAGAAACTATTTTATGTGTATCAATGTAGTGATTGTGAAAAGTGCTTCAGTGAAAAATCTAGCGTCATTAAACACTACAGAATCCACACTGGAGAAAAACCGTATGAGTGCAGGGAATGTGGGAAGTCCTTTCATCAAAATTCTCACCTCACTAAGCAAAACAGAGTTCAAGGCAGACACTGCTGTTAAAACAGATAGGAAGTGCATCTTTTGTACAGAAATCCAAATATTTCGTGTCCTGTGGCTTGTATGATCTGTGAGAACTTTCTGAGGACTTCTATCACTATTTCCTGTGGCTGGCGTCACAAGCAGACAAAATAACCTCACCGATTTTTGAATTGCCCTGGCCCCTTAGGGTGTTCACCTCAAGGTTGTTGCTCAACCGGCAAGACCTCAAAGCTAGAGGAAGGATAACCCTGTAATCAGTCCCAGGATGTGTCTTTTGTAACCAGTCAGCATTCCTGTTGGTTCCAATGGCAATAGTCTTCCAAACGTGACAACATTTGCTGACACTGGGCTATTTGGTGAGCTCTGACCTAGAGATAAAGCTGAAACTGTCACATGTGACATAAACCACCTGTAACTCATACACAGGGTGGGGCAATAATGTGCTTACAGTTGTATGTTTGGAAAATACAGAGATTATTCTTTTTGAAAAGATATTTTAGAAAATAATTTTATTCTTTTTTGGGGGTAGCCGGGGAGTAAGAGACTTGAAGAGAGATATAAACACAGATCTTCGGCCTCCTGCACGCCAAAACGGGAAATCCATTTGGGGATGTTCACTGACCTAGAATCAAACCAGAGACCTGTCCAGGAATGGGATCACATGCTGTTCATTATTTTAAACTATTTGAAATCTAGTTTTTGTTTTGTTTTGTTACAAATAACGGTTTCCCCCATGCCACACAGTCATTTTGAGATTCAATACAAATGCTTTTGTGAAGAGTTAATTTTTTTTATTGCCGTGTAGTACTGGATTCTGTGAATTACCAGTTTATTAGTTGCTCTATGTTTTTTGTTATTTCCAAGTTTAGGGTATTATACATAACTCTTCTAGGAATATTTGCATTCAGTTCTCTGTATAGACATATGTTTTGCTTATCACACTGTTGTGTAGGTGAATGTTTTACATTTGAGATATGCAGAACTGTGACTCAAAATGGTCATTCCCTTTGGCTTACCACTAACCCACAGTATATAAAAACTCCAAATTTTCTGCTACTCTGCAAGGACATACAATGGTTAATCATTTAAAATAGTAACCTCAGAAATGCAGATAATATTATCTTGCACTTGTTTTTATTCCATCTACCGAGGAATACTTTATGGTGAACATTTTTTATACATTCTTTGCACTGTATTTATTTGCTTTGTGAATATGTCTGCTGAGAATCTTTTTCAAATTGTTTAAATAAATTTATTATTTTAACGGAAGGAGGACTGTGCAGCATTTAAGAAATCTGCTTAAATTTCTCTCATTCCTCAGTGACTCAAGTGACTCCTTTGCCATATGGAACCATTGGGTTTGAATCCTGAAGGGAAATTGTTTTACTCATTTTTAATGCTATGTACAACTGAGGCAAAATTATACCATATACTTGTAAATTTAATCTGCATTGTGAAAGTTCAGAGCCACTCTAAAGTCTAAGCATTTATTAATACATTAAGTGAAGTGTAGGTTTGTGGTATTTGTCAATTCCCTTGCATAGATACTCTCACCATTGTCAGTTTTAAACTGTCAGAGAGATAGCAGTGAATATGCACATGATAAGATATTTCAGTAGCTCATCCTTGTATTTTATTTCCAACATACTGATACAGGTGCAACAAATCTGCTCCAGAACTTCCATAGTAACACAGAAACACCTTTGGAAACCCTCAATTTTTCAACCTTTTTTAAAGTTTCATTTAAGTACAATTCAAATAAATCATATATTCAAAAGATATTTTTATTGATTTCATTGAAGGAAAATATGTTCTTCCCTGACCTGCAGGCTGAGCTCCTTCTGTCCAGCTCATCGAGCCTTTGTTGTCCCCCTGGGGGTCTCATCTCAGGCCTCAGGGATGGATGAAGTGAAGGGTCAGTTCATGGAACCCTAGGCTGCGGAAATGTGGGGACTTGGGGAAGACTCTGATGTCAGAAAAGGACTTATAGAGTGTGGAGGTGCTGTTTTGGCAGGATCTAGACCTTCGAGGAGGATGGGCGGATCCTGGTTTCCTGGAAATGAATAAATGGGTGGGTGCATATGTGGGAGAGCTAAAGGGAAGGTTCCTCGGCTCCTGAGTCCTATTTACAAATGAGGAACTGGAAGCCCCTGAAGAGGGCTGGAGGTCCTTTGGGTTCCTAATCCCTGGAGAGCAGGTCACTCCGTACCCCTGGAAATCTCGGCTCACACCTAATAGAGGAATGTGCCTGGGCTGCTCTGAGCATCACTCCCAGACCTCCAATCTCTGGTCATCTGCTGAATGTGCATGGTCACCCGGTAACACTGGGGCAGGAGACAGAACAGGCTCGGTGCTCTCTGCAGTGGGGATGAGGAAAACCTGAAGGGACCACATTTAGCACAGGTTCCTGCACAGGATGAATGGAAACCACAGGATCACCATGGAAGTTAATGTCAGCGTTTTTCCAATCAGCCCCACCTGATGGCGCACTCACCTGGGCAATGCAAATGACAAAGAGGCTTGGAGGCAGGGTAGTGACAGCTGTGACTATAAGAGAACATGGGCGCTGGAATGCTTGGGGTCCAGTAACCTTTGCAGTCAACTCTCTTAACATGTGGTCTTCACGCCACCACAGAGGGGGAACCCAGGCAGCAGGTATTTACCCAGATTAACCCTCAGAAGTGGGTTCTGAGTTTTCTGCCAATGACATCTGACCAAACTCCTTTTTCTGAAGTTCACTCGGATGAATCTTGGGTTTTGGGCAGCTGGGGGACAACGTCTCGGTGGATGAGGAGAAAGCAAACCATCCTGACTGACTTCCACTCTATTTCCTACCAATCCCCACTCCTCTCCTTTGTCCCTGAGCAGCCCCAAAGGAGGCTGGCACCATGGGGTCACCTTACTGGAGCCCATCAAGTAGGTCAGGTTCTGCTACTGACCCTGATGTTGGCTGCAGCCAGTGATATGCTTTGACCAATGAAATGAGGTTGGAGTCAAGCCTGTCACCTCTAACAGAAGAGTCTGGGACCAGTGAGATGGCCGCCCTCTCTGCCCATCTCTGATAACACCCAGCAGGAACCTACATGTTCGCTGCTCCTTTATCCTGATTCCAGGAGAACCAGGGTGTTCATGTGCTATGAACAAGAAAGATTCCTTCTTTACTCAAAGCCACTAAAGCTTTTGTGCTGATTGTTACCCATTATAACATCCAGCCTGTCCTAATGGTAACCCATCCCCTATTCTACGCTCTAGGAGGCAGCAGAGCCGAACATTAGAAACCAGATGTCTGTTGTTAGAGACACATGGGTTTGACTTCCAGCCCTGCCTTTATTAACTCTACAATGACTCAATTTACTGTTTATTGAGTATCCGAGCGTGGATTTCCTCCCCATAAAATAGATGGTTAAACCATCTCAGGTTGCAAAGAGGATTAAATGAAATAATAATGCAGGTAAAGCATTGAATCCAGGGCCTGGCCCCTCCAGTAAACATTCAGTAACTGTTAGCTCCTTTAGGTCACAATGTGTACTGACGACAGACATACAGACAATGTAGGAACTGTCATTGCATTGGCCTACGTATTCTTTCAAATTTTCATTTTAAACAAATAGGATAGGATCGTGTGTATTTTCTCATAGCCTCCTTTTTCTCTTAATAATGTCATATTTTGATGTTAAAAAAAATCCAGGCTGAACTGGCTCCGTTTGTTGAGCTTAGTCCCATGCACAGAAAGATTGCTGGTCCAGTTCTTATATGAGGGCACCTGCATCCAAATTAGAAATCCAGGTGGTTATGGGCTGCATCCCATCAGGGGGTCATGTAGGAGGCAGCCATTCTCTCCTTCTTCTCTGTGTAAAAGTCAATTAATATCCATTTACATATATTTATCCAGTTAGATTTGTAGTCTTCAGGAATAATTGAAATAACACTTGTCACCTGAGAGAGCATTCTAAGTGTCCCGGAATCGGAAATAATGTTTCCAAACAAGAGTTGTTTTATAGACAACACTCCCCAGGAACCTGTGACAGATCCTAAAACCTAAAGTTGTCAGTACCCAGTGCCACTTGGACGCCCCAGAACAATATTTGCAATGGGCAGTGAGTGACTGGGATCCTAGTGCCACATGAGAGGCTAGATTGCTACATTACCCAAAGGGCCATGCGCTAAGGAAGGCTGGGTTTACCCAATGAAAGCCCAGGAGAGGCACATTATCCCTGAGCTCAATGGTTGGAGCTTGACTTCCAGCATCTTTCTCCTGGTGGTGAATTTGACCTTTGCAGTGTGTTCACAGAATCTGAGGCTCCAGTGCTGGGTCAGGAGGCCTCAGAGGCAGTGTCCCCGCCGGGCAGGGTGTGTCTGAGGCGGGTTGAGTCACAAAGGCTGCGATTGAGTCCTCCGTGCCTCCCAAACTACTTTCTGCTTCCAGAGTCCACCCGGCCTCCCCTCATTCACCCTCCAGGCTCGAGTGTGGGTGCCTGTCCGATCCTGCAGCCCACATCTCAGCGCTGCCAGAACAGTGAGTTGCTTGGGGTGCCACATGGTGTGACTGGGTGGGAGAGGGTGACAGGCTGAGAAGCCACCTTGTAAGGCCGTGGTGATATGACTGAGGAGGGAGGATTGGAGAAACCCAGTCTGTTTTATGTCTAAAGGCAACAAAGAAGATGAAGCAAAGTTTTGTGTGAGGAGTTTTACTTCATTTTCAGGAAGCTGCTGCCATCAATGGCTGTGAACCTAAGAGGGACAAAGTGTGAGTTAGGGCTCTAACCTTTTCTGAAAACTTCTCAGAGGAAGAACAGACTAGAAGAGAGAGGATAGCAGTGAGGGGAAGGAAGGAGAAATCCTGTAAATGATAAGGTAGCTGGTAGGGTCTGCACTGAGGCCTGAGCCTGAAGGATGCAGGCATCACCCGGCCCCGGAGCTGGGCAAGGTAACTGAGCAGCCTGAGCCCCTGGGTCCTGGCGGTGGGTGCCAGGCTCTCAACACGCCTTTAGTTCCCACAGGTTCCTGCAGGTGTAGAGCCGCTTAGGGGACTGGGTTGTAGAGCTGATTTCAGAGCCTCTCACACTTGTGGCCTCTGACGTAGTGGGGTCCTCGTATCGTACAGCCACTCTTCCAGCACTGGGACCTGGGGACCTTGATGAGACGCCAAGCCCAGAATTCTAAGTCCAGGTCTAGGGTCCTATGAATGGTCCCTGTTATTGGCAACCAGTGGAATGGGATGTGAGAAGATTTTCCAGGCATAGGTTCCTATGTGTGCAAAGACTCTGAGTGAAGACGGAGCTCATTTAGAAACCCTATCGTATCCCTTTTTTTCTTTTAATTAGGAAATGGTAACAATGGGATGGGAGTCAGGCCTTGAGCAGCTTTGTGACAATTTGGAAAACTGATCTACGGGTGTTGGGAGATTTGGAGCAATGGAGTCCGGTGGGACCTGATCCAGGTCTCATTAGACTCCCTGTGGCTGCAGCATGGTGACCTATAGATGGGATGGAGGCTGTAGAAAGACTAGGATGGAAGCCACTGTGATAGTCTTGATGACTTTTCTGGTAACTGGCCCATGATGGTGGTTGTGGAGCTGAAATAAGCAGTTGCATTCTGGATTAGTGTTTTAGTTGTGGCCACCTGCATTACCTAATTTCGAGGCAGAGAGAGAGGTAGGGGCAGGGATGATGTGAAGGTTTGCATTTGGCAGATGGAAGTATGGAAGGACCATAAGCTGAGTTTCAGATATTCATATTATGAACTGTAGTGTTATTTGGGGATACCAAAACTTCTAAATTTTACCTGTTAAGGTTACTGATATTTCAGGGAGCAGTTCATGAGCGCCTGGAACTCTGAGGAGCAGGTCAGAATAAATACTTCTCTAAAATGTAGTTGGGAATGTATGGACAAGGGTGGGGTTGTGGATCATTTTCTTTTTTATTGGAGACCAAAGAGTGAGTCAAACAAGAAGAGACTTCAGCTGTTGAATATTCACTTGTTAAACACACACCAGGATATGGTTGTGAGCCTTATCCTGGGCTGTTGTCCTCAGTCTGGTTGATTTGCTTAGGGCAGTGGTTGGCAAACTGCCTAGGCCTGTGGTTTGCCGCTCTGTTGACTAATGAGTTTGCTGACCACTGGCTTAGGGGCATGAATGGGCATCTGTGAGACTCACTGGGAATGTGGTAGAGGGCTTTCGGTGATGGGACTTGAGTGCTGAAGGCTGTGACTGGTGAAGAGAAGTCAGGTGCAGCACCAGTGGAGGTGGCCTGTGGATATCTGAGGTCTGATGTGGTTCTCAGTAGGTGAGGTTGAAGAAAAAACAATCAGGGAGGGAGGCCTCCATAGCAGAACTCAAGGCTGCTTCAATGATTGTGGACTCAGAGTTGGTATAGAACTTAATCCTGTTTGAATTTGCCAAGCAGTCACTATATCACCCATGCTGAATAATGAGTAGGAATTCAAGGAGATCACCATGGGGCTGTGGGATTGCAGGTGTGAGATAGGTTTGGGAGAAAGAGTGATGTGCCATTGGAGTAATCATGTGCCTTCATAGTTAAAGGACCCTGACATTGACATAAAAGGGAATTAAGGTTGAGTCTATTTCTGTTAATGTGTGGAAATACTATATGGTGAATGTCAGATTAGTTCCTGAAAAGTGGGTATGTTCTGGTGGTACATTCGTGGACCAGAGCTTGAAAATTTCCACTGGCTTTGGAAGGGAAAAGGGTTAGAGAGAAATACATTACAGAGGTGGTGAATTCAAATTTTAGAAAAGAACATAATTAGGAAATCAACTGTGCTCATTATGGCACATTTGTGTTACCTTTGAAGTTGTGCCTCTGGGAATGCAGCTGTGTGAGAGAAGTGTGGTTCAAAGAATATTTGCAGCAGGTAGTGGAAAGTGATGGCCTCAGAACCCGGGGATTTCTTTCAAAAGGGTGAACAATGATACCATAACCTTGTGATACCCTGAATCGGGAGACAACAGGTGATTGCCTGTCAAACACAGTGTCAGATCACTCAGTCTCCTTATGGACACCATCTCTCCCTCCCCTATGTTCATGACACCCACTGTATTGAAAAGGGGTGTGGTATACATGTGAGTTCCAGAGCAGAGGTATCATCTACAAGATCAATTGCCCTTATTGCTGGGGGAATACACAGCATCAAATAGAACAGAAGGAGAGAATGACTTTGATTGGACCAAGGCCTGGTATCTTTTCTGATGTGGGGAGGCAAGGGAGCAGATGGATGTGGATGTTGGGGAGTATCCTATCTAATAAAAGGGTAATATGCAAATTAACCATCACTCCGAGACAAAATGGTGGCGCCCATGGCCACAAGATGGCGGCGCCCAGTCCTCTTAGCCCTGAGCCCGGCGGAGTCCCCAAGTCTGCCCAGCAGTGGCAGTCCAGGGTGTTTAGCTGGGAGGCGCCCGACCCCCACACAGCAATTTCTGCGCAGTGGCGGCAGTCCCAGGTGTCCGGCTGGTCGCCCCCGAGCTGCGCGCCATCCGGGGCGAAGCGGGCCGCGGAGCCTGGGGCTGGGGTGTTAGGCCGGCAGCGACCCGCCCCCGAGCCATGCGCGATCTGGGGCGAAGTGGGCTGCGGGGCTTTTGCCGGGGTGTCAGGCCGGCAGCAACCCGCCCCAGAGCCGCGCGCGATCTGGGGCGAAGCGGGCCGCTGGGCCTGGGGCCAGGGTGTCAGGCTGGCATCGACCCGCCCCCAAGCCATGGGCGATCTGGGGCAAAGCGGGCCACGGGGTTTGTGGCAAGGGTGTCAGGCTGGCAGCGCAGTGCACCCCCAATGCGAGATCTTCAGGCCAGGGAAGGCACCCACCGGGCTCTCTGCAGCCAGGCTGAGATGGGGTGTCATCTGGCTGGGCTGAGGCGGCAGCCTTGGGCTGGGGTCTCAGCCTGGCCAGGGCCCAAACCCCTCTAGTGGTGGCAGCCTGGGGTCTCAACCATTGAGTCACACCAGCCAGGCAGATATGGAGGAATCTTAAATGTTTCTTTTTTTATAATATATATTTTATTGATTTTTTAGAGAGAGGAAGGGAAAGGGATAGAGAGCTAGAAACATCTATGAGAAAGAAACATCGATCAACTGCCTCCTGCAAACTCTCGACTGGGTATGTGCCCCCAACCAAGGTACATGCCTTTGACCAGAATCGAACCTAGGACCCTTGAATCTGCAGGCCAGTGCTCCATCCTCTGAGCCAAACCAGTTAGGACTGTCCAATATGCTAAAGAAAAAACCCTATCTAATAAAGAGGGAATATGCAAGGGAGGGCATTTAGGGGTGACTGGGGTGTCAGGGGAGGGCAGTTAAGCATCAATCATGCTGGCAGGGGTGTGGTTAGGGGGTGATCAGGCTGGCAGGCAGAGCGGTTAGGAGCAATCAGGAAGGCAGGCAGGCGAGTAGTTGGGAACCAGCAGTCCTAGATTGTGAAAGGGATGTCTGACTGCCTGTTTAGGCCCGATCCCATGGATTGGGCCTAAACAGGCAGTCAGACATCCTCCAAGGGGTCCCAGATTGGAGAGGGTGCAGGTTGGGCTGAGAGACACCCTCCCCCACCCCCGTGCACGAATTTCGTGCACTGGGCCTCTAGTTTGAACATAAAATCTTAGGAGAGGAAGTCATCATGGACTGAACTGTGCCAATTGTGACAGGAGATGAACTTTGAGGACGTGGCCATCGCCTTCTCTGAGGAGGAGTGGGGGCTCCTTGATGATGCTCAGAGACTTCTGTACTGCAAGATGATGGTAGAAGTTTTTGCCCTGGTCTCATCTGTAGGTAAGACCTTCACATCTCTCCTAGTGTGCTGAGGTGATGTCCTCTCTTCCTTTCTTCTCTGGATGTGGTTCTCACAGCCAGACCATGGGCTGTCCTTGTTTCCCCCCATTATCCTGTCAAATGTGCGGTGGCTGAGAGTGCTGAGTAATTTGGAGAGACCTGAGGAAAGGACTCCATGAATATCCCTCACACCCATAGCCTCAAATGGTGCAGGAAGTGTCTGGGGGTCAGGATTGTTACAATCAACTTAAAGGGCACAGCTTGCACTTTCTCTTTCTGGGAGGGTGTCTATGTCCAGATGCATGGCTTCCGCTTCTGCACCTTTCCTCCAGCTAATGGCTCTTTGTGACTGAGTGTGCCAGGTTATGGTCTTTACTGGCATGACCCATGGGCGGTTCTTGTAAGACCTCCTTCCATTTTTTGTAATATTCTGTTGCCTGAATACTACTGCATGCTGTCTTGCTCAGGTCAGTGCTGGCTACTCACCTCTGTTGTCTTTCAATACAACTCAGAATATTCTTGTTCTATGTGCTTATACAGTAGAAGGTGCAAGGAGAACCCTGTTTTTTCACAAGGTGAACATACAGGATGACATAAGGGCGGCCTGGCCTTCCTGAGTTTCAGCTGGGGGGAGATATGACATAAGGGTGGTGTTTAGATCATACCAGGAATGTGTTCATGTCCAACCATTTTAGGCTGAGGTTCCATTGGCAGCAGCTCTTTTCTAGGTTTTCATTCCCATGTTTGACACTTCCCTGACATATCTTTTAATCTGTGCCTTCCTGGGTTCTGGCTACCTTCACCATCTTGCCCTTTTCCATCATCTGTTCCTCTGAACTCTTCTATATGCAGTTTTTTCTTTTCTTTTTTTTTTTTTAAAAATATATTTAATTGAATTTTTTACAGAGAGAAAGTGAGAGGGATAGAATAACTGTAAACATCAATCAGCTGCCTCCTTCACACCTTGTACTGGGGATGTTTCCGCAACCAAAGTACATGCCCTTGACTAGAATCAAATCTGGAGTCCTTCAGTCCGCAGGCCAATGCTGTATCTACTGAGCCAAACCAGATAGGGCTGCAGTATTTTTAAATATTGACAGGCATATGTGCTATGAGGTTCACAGAAGTGTTTCACTAGACGCTGACACAAGCTTCTCGTTTCTTGAATTTTAGGTGGAATAAGTTGTAGCCAACCTTCTACATAGCTGGCCCATGTCACCAGCAGACAAGCCCTGTTGAACACTATTAGTAGACCTTTGAGCAGATGATCCAGGATCTGTTCCATGTGGTGCTTGCCATGATTGTTTCATATTTTCTATGAGGTCTTCCCTGTATGGTGATCTTCAGAGGAGAATCTTCACAGCAGAATCTTATCAATATCTCCTTCAGATATTTTACTGCCTGACAATTGCATGGAACCAACATGTTATGTGCGACACACTTTTGTAATGAGACTTCTCCCTGTCACTATAGTCGACATTCAATTCATCACCATTTTTCTGTTTATAGGTTGTGAGCATAAAACGGATGATGAGGAGGTGTGTTCTGAGCAGAGTGTATCAAAAGAAGGAGAGTCACAGGTCAGTGTTTCTAAGACAACTCCAGCAACCCAGAGGACCCATCTCTGCGGGAGGTGTTTCTCTGTGTTCAAAGATATTTTGCACCTGACGGAGTCACAAGCAGCAGATTTTGAGCAGAAAGCCTTCTTCTCCAATGCATGTGTGAGAGACTTCGGTTTCAGTGCAAACCCTCATCAGCAACAGGGGAAAGCCAATAGAGAGAAGCTCTGGCAAGAAGCTGTGGACAGGGCCTCGTTTGTGACCAGGTTCATCTTCTACTTATCAGAGCTGTGTTCCACCAGTAGGGAGGTTGGGGAACACTTCCCAGCCATGTCAGGGTTTTTCCAGCACCAGGCCCTTCACAACACTGAAGATCCACACAGTGGTAGTGAGATTTCAGAGGAATTTCTCAATAGAAAAAGGCATCACCAATGGGATGAATGTGACAAAGCTGACAGCCCCAACCAGAACCTTGTTCAACATCAGGACTTCAGCTCTGGAGAAGTGACATATGAATATAATACATGTGAGAAAGTTTTCAGATGTACCTTTAACCACAATAGACATAGGAGAGTTCACACTGGAGAAAAGTCCTATCCATGTGCTGACTGGGGGAAGCTGTTCAATCAAAGGTCTTCCCTCACTAAACACCACAGAGTTCACACTGGAGAAAAACCTTACAAATGTAGTGAATGTGGAAAAAAATTTAGGCGCAATTGTGACCTCTTTACCCACAAGAGAGTTCACACTGGAGAAAAACCATTCGAGTGTAGCGAATGTGGGAAATGTTTTCATGGAAATTCTCATCTCACTAAACACAAGAGAGTTCACACTGGAGAAAAACCATATAACTGTAGTGAATGTGGGAAATCATTTAGGCGTAATTATGAGCTCTTTATCCACAAGAGAGTTCACACTGGAGAAAAACCATATGAGTGTATTGACTGTGGGAAGTCCTTCTGCAGTAGGTCTAATCTCATTCGACACCACAGAGTTCACACTGGAGAAAAACCTTACAAATGTAGTGAATGTGGAAAATCATTTAGGAGCAATCATGACCGCTTTACCCACAAGAGAGTTCACACTGGAGAAAAACCATATGGGTGTAGTGAATGTGGGAAATTTTTTCGGCGTAACAATCACCTCCTTATCCACCAGAGAGTTCACACTGGAAAAAAACCGTATGAGTGTAGTGACTGTGGGAAGTACTTCAGCAGAAGCTCTAATCTCACTCAACACCACAGAGTTCACACAGGAGAAAAACCATATGAGTGTAGTGATTGCAGGAAGTCCTTCAGTAATAAGTCTTACCTGACTATACACCAGAGAGTTCACACTGGAGAAAAGCCATATGAGTGTAGTGATTGCGGGAAGTCCTTCAGTAATAGGTCTTACCTGACTGTACACCAGAGAGTTCACACTGGAGAAAAACCTTATAAGTGTAGTGATTGTGAGAAGTATTTCAGTAATAGGTTTGTCCTCACTGTACATCAGAGAGTTCACACTGGAGAAAAACCTTATAAGTGTAGTGAATGTGGAAAATCATTCAGGCAAAATTCCAATCTCATGCAACACCAGAGAATGCACACTGGAGAAAAGCCGTATGAGTGTAGTGACTGTGGGAAGTCCTTCAGCAGAAGCTCTACTCTCATTCAACACCACAGATTTCACACTGGCTAAGGGACTTATGAGTGTATTCAATGTGGGAAATCTTTTTGCTATAAATCTTTCCTCATTCATCATTTGAGAGTACACACTGGAAAAAAAGCTTTAAATGTGCAGGGAATGTTTTACGTTGTCACTCAGAATAAAAACCCCAGAGGAGAAATTTTTACCCAATTTACCTTAATGCAAACCCCTTTATCAGAACATACACTCTGCTAGATGTTCATAAGTTTCAGGTATAAGTGACACTTTCAGAAACTAGATTGCACTTGCGAATCTACTCAGGAATAGAAACTGATGTCAGTAGAAGAATTTGTCTGGAAGATATTTCACCCGTATCCCCTGGCTCACCTGACAAGTGTGCATCCGTCACAACCCCTGCCTGCTTGAGAAAATTATGAATATTCTGAGCCCATAGATGAATCTTCATTCCTTTATTTCTGACTAGGGAATTTACCTGATCCAGGTTTTGTCCAGAACCCACTTCATCCACCAAGAAGTGCTACCTCATTCAGGGACATTGTGGGTCTCACATTAGGCTGTGATGAAGTGTTTAAGGTTCCAATTAATCAGACTGCAAACCTCTTGCTATCCTTTGCTCTGGTTTATGATCTTTATGTAAAGGTGTTTTTTCTTTTGTATTTAATATTCTTGGTTCTATTTTATCCCTAGGATGATTGAAAGGAAAGTTGTGTTCTGTCAGCATGGACAGGTGAACAATATGGTGTGATCTCAAACTTACTGTGCTTGGGAAGGCACAGCTTGATGGCAGAAAATCACTCTTTGTTCAATATTGGCTGATTTTGTATTGCCGACCAAGGCCTTGAGAGAAAGTGTGCATGTCTTTGTGGGTCTAATGTGCTGTCTGGTCCCTCTTATATTGTAGAGGTCAATGGTCGCCCTGAACAGGCGGCCTTTATTGTGCTCCTGTGAACAATATGAATTACATTCTCTGTTCGCAGTATGTATTACATAAGTGTCAGCAATGTTTTATGGAACTACACTCCACGCGCTCTGAAGAGGCCATGTGTCATGATGTATGTGGTTTCATAGGCTGGTGTCATTTGTTGTAAGACTCAGAATTGGAATTAATTTGGGAGATAAAAACTGTTTTCATATTCATGGCAGACACTGCAGTTAACCTGGATAAAAGTGCCTCTATTGGACATAAATCCAAATTGTTTCATTTCCTGTGGCTTGTATGATCTGAGAGAAATTCCATCACTATTTCTTGTAGCTGGCATCACTAGCAGACAAAATAATCTCCTGGTTTTGTGATTTTCTTTGGCCCCTTAGCGTATTCATCTCAAGGTTGTTGCCTAACAGGAAAGACCTCAAAGCTAGAGGAAGGCTAACCCTGTAATCAGTCCCAGGATGTGTCTTTTGTAACCAGTCAGCATTCTTGTTGATTCCAATGCCAATAGTCTTCCCTACTTGACAACATTTGCTGCCACTGAGGCAAGAGTGGTCCTCCCAGGAAATGAGAACTGAAATGCAACAGAGTGCACCTTTCTCATGTGTGCTATTTGGTGAGCCCTGACCTAGAGATAAAGCTGTGAAACAGTCACATGTAAATAAACCACCTGTAACTCACACACAGGGTAGGGCAATAATGTGCTTACAGTTGTATGTCTGGAAAACACAGACATTATTTATTTTAATAAATTATTTTAGAAAAAAATTTATTCATTTTTTGGGAGAGAAAAAGTAGGAGAATTGAAGAGAGAGGTAAACATAGATCTGCTGCCTCCAGCACGCCACAACTGGAAATCCATTTGGGGATGTTCACTGACCTGGAATCAAACCAGAGACCTGTCCAGGAATGGGATGACACCCAACCAACTGAAGACACTGGCTGGGTCACAGTATATTCCTGTATTATTATTAATTATTGTGTTATATTCCATACCAGTAACTCTATACCTTCTTTTGTCACACCCACTGTTTTCCTACCTTCCTCTTATAATCTCTCTTTCTGCCTTTCTTGGCCCTCCATGCACTCAGGAATTTTCCATTCTTTAAATAGAATAGTACATACTGTTCATAGTTTCATAGGCACTATTTGATATGTACATTTTAACAGATACTAGTTTCCTGCATGCCACACAATCATTTTGACATTCAATACAAATGCTTGTGTGAAGAATTAATTTTTTTTATTGTCGAGTAGTACTGGATTCTGTGAATTACCAGTTTATTAGTTGCTCTATGTTTTTTGTTATTTCCAGGTTTGGCGTATTATAGATAGTTCTTCTGGGAATATTTGCATTCAGTTCTCTGTATAGACATATGTTTTGCTTATCCCACTGTTGTGTAGGTGAATGTTTCACATTTAAGATATGCAGAACTGTGACCCAAAATGGTCATTCCCTTTGACTTACACTGAGATTAACCCACAGTATATAAAAATCCCAAATTTTCTGTTACCCTGAAATAGCATACAATGGTTAACCTTTTTAAATAGTAACCCCAGAAATGTATATAATGTTAACTTGCTCTAGTTTGAATTCCATCTACTGAGTAATATTTTATGGTGAAAATTTTTTATACATTTCTTTGTACTGTATTTATCTGCTTTTTAAAATTATCTGCTGAGAATCTTTTTCAATATGTTTAAATAAATTTATCATTTTAACTGAAGGAGGACTGTGCAGCATTTAAGACATCTGCTTAAACTTCCCACATTCCTCAGTGACTCAAGTGACTCCTTTGCCATATGGAACCATTGGTTTTGAGTACTGAAGGACAATTGTTTTATAGAGTGTGGAGGTGCTGTTTTGGGAGGACTCTAGGCCTTTGAGGATGAGGGAGGATCCTGGTTTCCTGGAAATGAATAAATGGGTGTGTGCATATGAGGGAAAGCATAGGGGGAAAGTTTCTGGGCTCCTGAGTCCCCTTTGCCAATGAGGAACTGGATACCCCTGGAGAGCACTGAGGGTCCATTGGGTTCCTAATCCCTGGAGAGCAGGTCACCCCCTTGCCCTGGGAAATCTCAGCTGCCACCTAATAGAGAAAGGTGCGTGCACTGCTGGGACCATCACCCCCGGACCTCCAATCTCTGGTCATCTACTGAGTGTGCATGGCCTCCCGGTAACACTGGGGCCAGGAGGCAGAACAGGCTCAGTGCTCTCTGCAGTGGGGATGGGGAAAACCTGAAGGGACCACATTTAGCACAGGTTCCCGCACAGGATGAATGGAAACCACAGGATCACCACGGATGTTAATGTCAGCATTTTTTTAATCTGTCCCATCTGATGGAGCACTCACCTGGGCAATGCAAATGACAAAGAGTCTTGGAGGCAGGGTCGTGAGTGATGTGAATTTAATATAGGTGCCAGGATTCGTTCAGTCTTGTCCTCTTCCCAATCTGCTCTTTTAACATGTGGGTTCCGCAGTGGGGGAAGCGAGACAGCAGGGATTTGTTTACCCAGGGTCACACTCAGAAGTGGGTTCTGAGTTTTCTGCCAATGGCATCTGACCAAATTGCCTTTACTGAAGTTCACTCCAATAAATATTGGCTTTGGGGCAGCTGGGGGACAACGTCTCGGTGGATGAGGAGGATGCAAACCATCCTGACTGACTTCCACTGTCATTTCCTACCAATTCCCACTCCTCTCTGTTGCCCCTGCACAGTCCCCCAAAAGAGGCTGGTACCTTGGGGTCACCTTACTGGGGCCCATCAAGTAGGTCAGGTTCTGCTACTGACCCTGATGTTGGCTGCAGTCAGTGATATGCTTTGACCAATGAAATGAGGTGGGAGTCCAGCCTGTCACCTCTAACAGAAGAGTCTGGGACCAGTGAGATGGCCGCCCTCTCTGTCCATCTCTGATAACACCCAGCAGGAACCTACATGTTCGATGCTTCTTTATGCTGATTCCAGGAGAACCAGGGTGTTCATGTGCTATGAACAGGAAAGATATCACCTTACTTTAAGCCACTAAAATTTGGGGCTGATTGTAACACATTATAACATCTAGCTGGTCCTAATGGTAACCCATCCCGTATACTACCCTCTAGGAGGCAGCAGAGCCTAATATTAGAAGCCAGAGCTGGGTTTGACTTCCAGGTCTGCCTTTATTAACTCTACAATCAGTCAATTTTCATTGAGTCTCAGAGCTTGGATTTCCTCCCCATTAAATCGATGTTTGAACCATCTCAGGTTGCAGAGAAAATTAAATGAAACAATAATGAAGGTAAAGCCTTGAATCCAATGCCTGGCACCTGTAGTAAAACATTCAGTAACTGTTAGCTGCTTAGCTTGACATTGTGTACTGACCACAGACATACAAACAATGTAGGAAATGTCAATGTGTTGGCCTATGTATGCTTTTAAATTTCCTTTTTAAATGAGTAGGATAAGATTATGTATATTCTCTCATAGCCTGATTTTTCTCTTAATAATGTCATATTTTCAGGTTAAAAGAATGATAGCCAGTCTTGAGTGGCTCAGTTTGTTGATCTTAGTGCTATGCATGGAATGTTTGCCAGTTCAGTTCTTATTTGAGGACACCTGCTATGGTAATGAGCTGCATCCCATTAGGGGTCATGTCAGAGGCAGCTAATCTGTATTACTCTCCTTCTGTTAACTTTAAAAGTCAGTTAAAATACTTTTACATATATTTATCCATTACATTTGTAGTCTTCAGGAATAATTGAAATATACTTTTCACCTGAGGGAGCATTCTAAGCGTCACAGATTCTGAAATAATGGTTCCAAACAAGAGTTTAGTTTTGTAGACTACACTCCCCAGAAACCTGTCACCAGCCTCTAAAACCTAATGTTGCCAGTTCCCAGTGTCACTTGGATGCCTCAGAACAATATTCTCAATGGGCAGTGAGTAATTGGGATCGTAGTGCCCCATGGGAGACTAGATTGCTACATTACCCAAAGGGTCATGCGCTAAGGAAGGCTGGATTTATCCAATGAAAGCCCAGGAGAAAAGCCTTATCACTGTGCTCATTGGTTGGAGCTTGACTTGGTGGTGAATTTGACCTTTGCAGTGTGTTCACAGAATCAGAGGCTCCAGTGCTGGGTCACGAGGCCTCAGAGGCAGTGTCCCCGCAGTGCAGGGTGTGTCTGAGGCTGGTTGAGGTACAACAGGCTGGGATTGAGTCCTCCGTGCCCCCCAAACTACTTTCTGCTTCCAAACTTCAACCCAGCCTCACCTCATTTGCCCTCCAGTCTTGGGTGTGGGTGCCTGTCCCGTCCTGCAGCCCAGGTCTCAGCGCCGCCAGAACAGTGAGTTGCTTGAAGGTGCCTCAGGGTGTGACTGGGTTGGAGAGGGTGACAGGCTGAAAAGCCACCTTGTAAGCCGTGGTGGTGTGACTGAGGAGGGAGATTTGGGGAAACCTTGGCCTGTTTTATGTCTAAAAAAATCAAAGAAGATGAAGCTAAGTTTTGTGTGAGGAGTTTTACTTCATTTTCAGGAAGCTGCTGCCATCAATGGCTGTGAACTAAAGTGGGACCAAGTGTGAGTTAGGGTTCTAAATTTTCTCAAAACTGCCCAGACGAAGAACAGACTAGAAGAGAGAGGATAGTAGTCAGGGACGGGAAGGAGAAATTCTATGAAAGTCCTGAGGGATGCAGGCATCACCCGGCCCCGGGGCTGGGACAGGGCCCTGAGGAGCCTGAGGCTCTGGGTCCAGGCCGTGGGTGCAGGCCCTCAACAGACTTTTAATTCCCACAGTTTTCTTCATATGCAGAACCGCTTAGGGGGACTGGGTTGTGGTGCTGATTTCAGGGCCTCACACTCTTGTGTCCTCTGAGGTAGTGGGGTCCTGGAACTATCCAGCCACTGTTCTACACCTGGTACCTGGGGACCTTGATGACACACCAAGCCCAGAATTCTAAGTCCAGGTCTAGTGTCATATGAATGGTTCCTGTTGTTGGCAACCAGTGGAATGGGATGTGAGTGTTTGTTTTTTTTTTCAGGCATAGCGTCCTGTATATGTAACAATTTTGATTGAAGACTGAACTCATTCAGGAACCAGAAAGAGTATTTTTCTTTAATTAGTAACTGGTAACAAAGGACAGGAATTGTGACATGTTGGAAGTGTGTTCTGCAGGTGATGGGAACAATGGGAGGTTTGGAGCAGTAGGGGCAAGTCATGTGACCGAGGTCTCATTGGACTCTCCATGGCTGCAGCATCATGAATAATATAGACCGGATGGAGGCGGTAAAAGACTAGGATGGAAGCTGCTGTGTTAGCCTTGGTGAATGTGATGGTAACTGGCCCATGATGGTGGTTGTGGAGCTGAAATAAGCAGTTGAATTCTGCATTAGTGTTTTAGGTGTGGCCACCTGGATTACCTAATTTGGAGGTTGAGAGAGAGGTAAGAGTCAGGGATGATGTGAAGGTTTGCATTTGGCAGCTGGAGGTATGTAAGGACCATCAGCTGAGATGCAGATATTCCGATTAGGAACTGTAATGTTATTTGGGGATACCAAAACTTCTATATTTTACCTGTGAGGGTTTCTGATAATTCAGGGAGCAGTTCATGAGACTCTGGAATTCTGAGGAGCAGTTCAGAATAAAAACTTCTCTAAAATGTTGCTGGGGATGTAGGGACCAGGTTGGGGTTGTAGATTATTTTCTTTCTTTTAATTGGAGACCAAAGAGTGAGTCAAACAAGATGAGACTGCAGCTGTTGCCTATTTACTTGTTAAACACACACCAGCATTGGGTTGTGAGCCTTAGTCTGGGGTGTTGTGGTCAGTCTGGCTGATTTGCTGAGTGGCATGAATGGGCATCTGTGAGACTCACTGGGCATTGGCTAAGGGGCCTTAGGTGATGGGACGTGAGGGCTGAAGGCTGTGACTGGTAAAGGGACATCGGGTGCCGCTCCAGTGGAAATGGCGTCTGGATATCTGAGATCTGATGTGGTTCTCAGTAACTGAGGTTGAAGGAAAACAGAATCAGGGAGGTTGGCCTCCATGGCAGAACTCAAGGCTGCTTCAATCAATGAGTGTGGACACTCAGAGGTTGTGTAGAACTTAATCCTGTTTGAATTTGCCAAGCAGTCACTAAACCACCGAAGCTGAGTAATGAGTAGGAAGTCAAGGAGATCACCATGGGGGCTGTGGGTGTGAGAGTGCAGTTGTGAGAGAGGTGTGGGAGAAAGAGTGATGTGCCCTAGGAGTAGTCATATGCCTTCATAGTTAAAGGGCCCGGACGTGGACATAAGAGGAAATGGAGTTTGAGTCCATTTCTGGTGATGTCTGGCAATATGATATGGGGAATGTCATATTAATTTCTGAAAAGAGGGTGTGTTCTAGTGGTACATTACTGGTCCAGAGCTTCAGTGAAATTTATGTTCACACCTGCCTTTTGTTGTTGAGGGCTGTTACAGTGATCAATAGGAAGGAGGTAGCATACATCAGTGTCTTCTGGGCTTGAAAATACCCATTGGCATAGAGAGGGGAGAAGGGTAAGAGAGAAATACATTACAGAGGTGGTGGGGTAGAATTTTGGAAAAGAAGATGATTAGGAAATAAACTGTGGTCATAATGGCACATTTGTGTTACCTTTGAAGTTGTGCCTTTGGGAATGCAGCTGTGTGAGAGAAGTGTGGTTCAAAGAATTATGTGCAGCAGGTAGTGCAAAGTGATGACTTCAGCACCTTGGGATTGGGTTCAAAAGTTTGAACAATGATACCATAATGTTGTGATACCCTGAATCGGGAGACAACAAGGTGATTGCCTGTCAAACGCAGTGTCAAATCATTCACAGCCTCCGTATGCACACCATCTCTCCCTACCCTATGTTCATAACACCCACTGTATTGAAAAGGGGTGTGGTCTACATGTGAGTTCCAGAGCAGAGGTATTATCTACAAGATTATTTGCCCTTAATTGTGGGGGAATACACAGCATCAACTAGAACAGAAGGAGAGAATGACTTTGATTGGACCAAGGCCTGGTATCTTTTCTGAGGTGGGGAGTTGAGGGAGCAGATGGATGTGGACGTGAGGGAATTTTATGAACATAAAATCCTAGGAGAAGAACTTATGATGGACTGAACTGTGCCAATTGTGACAGGAGATGAACTTTGAGGACGTGGCCGTCACCTTCTCTGAGGAGGAGTGGGGGCTCCTTGATGAGGCTCAGAGACTTCTGTACTGCAAGATGATGGTAGAAGTTTTTGCCCTGGTCTCATCTGTAGGTAAGACCTTCACATCTCTCCTAGTGTCCTGAGGTGAAGTCCTCTCATCCTTTCTTCTCAGGATGTAGCTTTCCCAGCCAAACCATGGGCTGTAATTGTTTTCCCCATTGTCCTGTCAATTGTACTGTGGCTGCGAGTGCTGAGTAATTTGCAGAGACATGAGCAAAGGACTCCATGAATATCCCTCACACCCATTGCCTCACATGGTGCAGGAAGTGTCTAAGTGTCATGATTGTTGCAAACAGCTTAATGGGCCCAGCTTGCACTTTCTCACTCTAGGAGGGTGTCTATGTCCACATGCATGGCTTCCACTTCTGCCCCATTCCTCCAGGTAAAGGCTCTTTGTGACTGCCTGTGCCAGGTTATGGTCTTTACTTGCATGAACCATGGGCGGTTCTTGTAAGACCTCCTTCCATTGTTTGTAATATTCTGTTCCTGAATACTTCTGCATGCTGTCTTGCTCAGGTCAGTGCTGGCTACTCACCTCTGTTGTGTTTCAATACAACTCAGAATATCGTTGTGCTATGTGCTTGTACAGTGGAAGGTGCAAGGAGAACCCTGTTTTTTCACAAGGTGAACATACAGGATGACATAAGGGTGGCCTGGCCCTCCTGAGGTGCAGCTGGGGGAGGTATGACATAAGGATGGTGTTTAGATCATACCAGGAACGTGCTCATGTCCAACAAGTTTAGGCTGAGGTGCCACTGGCAGAAGCTCTTTTCTACCTTTTCATTCCCATGTTTGACACTTCCCTGACATATCTTTTAATCTGTGCCTTCCTGGGTTCTGGCCACCTTCACCGTCTTCCCTTTTCCATCACCTGTTCCTCTGAACTATTCTATATGCAGTTTTTTTCCTTTCTTTTTTTTAAAAAATAATATTTAATTGAATATTTTCGCAGAAAGAAAGTGAGAGGGATAGAAAAGTTAGAAACATCAATCAGCTGCCTCCTTCACACCTTGTACTGGAAATGTGTCCACAAGCAAGGTACATGCCCTTGACCGGAATCAAACCTGGAGCCCTTCAGTCCCCAGGCCAATGCTGTATCTACTCAGCCAAACCGGTTAGGGCTGCAGTATTTTTAAATATTGACAGGCATATGTCTATGAGGTTCACAGAAGTGTTTCACTAGACGCTGACACAAGCTTCTTGTTTCTTGAATTTTAGCTGGAATAAGTTGTAGCCAACCTTCTGCACAGCTGGCCCATGTAACCAGCAGACAAGCCCTGTTGAACACTATTAGCAGACTCTCGAGCAGATGATCCAGGATCTATTCCATGTGGTGCTTGCCATGTTTGTTTCATATTTTGTTTGAGGTCTTCCCTGTATGGTGATCTTCAGAGGCCCAGATCTTCACAGCAGAATCTTATCAATATTTCCTTCAGATACTTTACTGCCTGACAATTGCATGGAACCAACATGTTATGTGCAACACACTTTTGTAATGAGACTTCTCCCTGTCACCATAGTCGACATTCATTTCATCACCATTTTCTGTTTATAGGTTGTGAGCATAAAACGGATGATGAGGAGGTGTGTTCTGAGCAGAGTGTATCAATAGAAGGAGAGTCACAGGTCAGTGTTTCTAAGACAACTCCAGCAACCCAGAGGACCCATCTCTGCGGGAGGTGTTTCTCTGTGTTCAAAGATATTTTGCACCTGACGGAGTCACAAGCATCAGATTTTGAGCAGAAAGCCTTCTTCTCCAATGCATGTGTGAGAGACTTCGGTTTCAGTGCAAACCCTCATCAGCAACAGGGGAAAGCCAATAGAGAGAAGCTCTGGAAAGAAGCTGTGGACAGGGCCTCCTTTGTGACCAGGTTCATCTTCTACTTATCAGAGCTGTGTTCCACCAGTAGGGAGGTTGGGGGACACTTCCCAGCCATGTCAGGGTTTCTCCAGCACCAGGCCCTTCACAGCACTGAAGATCCACACAGTGGCAGTGAGATTTCAGAGGAATTTCTCAATAGAAAAGGGCATCACCAATGGGATGAATGTGAAAAAGCTGACAGCCACAATCAGAACCTTGTTCAACATCAGGACTTCAACTCTGGAGAAGTGAAATATGAATATAATACATGTGAGAACGTTTTCAGATGTACCTTTAACCACAATAGACATAGGAGAGTTCATACTGGAGAAAAGTCCTATCCATGTGCTGACTGGGGGAAGCTGTTCAATCAAAGGTCTGCCGTCACTAAACAACACAGAGTTCACCCTGGAGAAAAACCTTACAAATGTAGTGAATGTGGGAAATCATTTAGGCGCAATTACGACCTCTTTATCCACAAGAGAGTTCACACTGGAGAAAAACCATATGAGTGTAGTGACTGTGGGAAGTCCTTCAGCAGTAGGTCTAATCTCATTCAACACCACAGAGTTCACACTGGAGAAAAACCATATGAGTGTAGTGACTGTGGGAGGTCCTTCAGCAGTAGCTCTCATCTCATTCAACACCACAGAGTTCACACTGGAGAAAAGCCATATAACTGTAGTGAATGTGGGAAATCATTTAGGCGCAATTGTGACCTCTTTACCCACAAGAGAGTTCACACTGGAGAAAAACCATATATCTGTAGTGAATGTGGGAAATCATTTAGGCGCAAGTATGAGCTCTTTATACACAAGAGAGTTCACACTGGAGAAAAACCATATATGTGTAGTGAATGTGGGAAATCATTTAGGCGTAAGTATAAGCTCTTTATCCACAAGAGAGTCCACACTGGAGAAAAACCATATGAGTGTAGTGACTGTGGGAAGTCCTTCAGCAGTAGCTCTAATCTCATTCAACACCACAGAGTTCACAATGGAGAAAAGCCATATAACTGTAGTGAATGTGGGAAATCATTTAGGCGCAATTGTGACCTCTTTACCCACAAGAGAGTTCACAATGGAGAAAAACCATATGAGTGTATTGACTGTGGGAAGTCCTTCAGTAGTAGGTCTAATCTCATTCGACACAACAGAGTTCACACTGGAGAAAAACCTTACAAATGTAGTGAATGTGGGAAATCATTTAGGCGCAATTACGACCTCTTTATCCACAAGAGAGTTCACACTGGAGAAAAACCATATGAGTGTAGTGACTGTGGGAAGTCCTTCAGCAGTAGGTCTAATCTCATTCATCACCACAGAGTTCACACTGGAGAAAAACCATATGAGTGTAGTGACTGTGGGAAGTCCTTCAGCAGTAGCTCTCATCTCATTCAACACCACAGATTTCACACTGGAGAAAAACCATATAACTGTAGGGAATGCGGGAAATCATTTAGGCGCAATTGTGACCTCTTTACCCACAAGAGAGTTCACACTGGAGAAAAACCATATAATCTGTAGTGAATGTGGGAAATCATTTAGGCGCAAGTATGAGCTCTTTATCCACAAGAGAGTTCACACTGGAGAAAAACCATATGAGTGTAGTGACTGTATGAAGTCCTTCAGCAGTAGCTCTCATCTCATTCAACACCACAGAGTTCACACTGGAGAAAAACCATATAACTGTAGTGAATGTGGGAAATCATTTAGGCGCAATTGTGACCTCTTTACCCACAAGAGAGTTCACAATGGAGAAAAACCATATGAGTGTATTGACTGTGGGAAGTCCTTCAGCAGTAGGTCTAATCTCATTCGACACAACAGAGTTCACACTGGAGAAAAACCTTATAAGTGTAGTGAATGTGGAAAATCATTTAAGAGCAATCATGACCTCTTTACCCACAAGAGAGTTCACACTGGAGAAAAACCATATGAGTGTAGTGAATGTGGGAAATTTTTTTGGCGCAACAATCGCCTCCTTATCCACCAGAGAGTTCACACTGGAAAACAACCGTATGAGTGTAGTGACTGTGGGAAGTACTTCAGCAGAAGCTCTAATCTCACTCAACACCACAGAGTTCACACTGGAGAAAAACCATATGAGTGTAGTGATTGCAGGAAGTCCTTCAGTAATAAGTCTTACCTGACTATACACCAGAGAGTTCATACTGGAGAAAAGCCATATGAGTGTAGTGATTGCGGGAAGTCCTTCAGTAATAGGTCTTACCTGACTGTACACCAGAGAGTTCACACTGGAGAAAAACCTTATAAGTGTAGTGAATGTGGAAAATCATTCAGGCAAAATTCCAATCTCATGCAACACCAGAGAATGCACACTGGAGTAAAGCCGTATGAGTGTAGTGACTGTGGGAAGTCCTTCAGCAGCAGCTCTACTCTCATTCGACACCACAGCGTTCACACTGGCAAAGGGACTTATGAGTGTATTCAATGTGGGAAATCTTTTTGCTATAAATCTTTCCTCGTTCAATATTTGAGAGTACACACTGGAAAAAAGCTTTAAATGTGCAGGGAATGTTTTACATTCTCAGTCAGAATAAAAACCCCAGAGGAGAAATTTTTACCCGATTTACCTTAATGCAAACCCCTTTATCAGAACATACACTGTGCTAGATGCCTCCTAAGTTAAAGGTATAAGAGACACTTTCAGAAACTAGACTGCACTTGCTAATCTACTCAGCAATAGAAACTGATGTCAGTAGAAGAATTTTTCTAGAAGATATTTCACCCATATCCCCTGGCTCACCTGACGAGTGTGAATCTGTCACCACCCCTGCATGTGCTTGAGAAAATTATGAATATTCTGAGCTCCTGGATGAATCTTCATTCCTTTATTTCTGACCAGAGAATTTACCTGATCCAGGTGTGGTCCAGAACCCACTTCATCCACTAAGAAGTGCTACCTCTTTCAGATACATTGTGGGTCTCACATTATGCTGTGATGAAGTGTTTCAGGTTCCAATTCATCAGACTGCAAACCTCTTGCTATCCTTTGCTGCGGTTTATGATCTTTATGTAAAGGTGGGTTTTGTTTTTTTTTTGTACTTTAATTTTGTTGGTTCTATTTTCTCCCAGGGATGATTGAAAGAAAAGTTGTGTTCTGTCAGCATGGACAGGTGAATACTATGGTGTGATCTCAAACTTACTGTACTTTGGAAGGCACAGCTTGATGTCATAAAATCACTCTGTTCAATATTGGTTGATTTTGTATTGCCGACCGAGGCCTTGAGAGAAAGTGTGCATGACTTTGTGGGTCTAATGTGCTGTCTGGTGCCTCTTATTGTAGAGGTCAATGGTCACCCTGAACAGCTGGCCTTTATTGTGCTCCTGTGAACAATATGAATTACATTCTCTGTTCACAGTATGTATTACATAAGTATCAGCAATGTTTTATGGAACTACACTCCACGTGCTCTGAAGAGGCCATGTGTCATGATGTATGTGGTTTCATAGGCTGGTGTCATTTGTTGTAAGACTCAGAGGTGGAATTAGTTTGGGAGATAAAAACTGTTTTCATATTCATGGCAGACACTGTAGTTAAGCTGGATAAAAGTGCCTCTATTGGACATAAATCCAAATTATTTCATGTCCTGTGGCTTGTATGATCTTAGAGAACTTCCATCACTATTTCTTGTAGCTGGCATCACTAGCAGACAAAACAATCTCCTGGTTTTGTGATTTTCTTTGGCCCCTTAGCGTATTCATCTCAAGGTTGTTGCCTAACAGGAAAGACCTCAAAGCTAGAGGAAGGCTAACCCTGTAATCAGTCCCAGGATGTGTCTTTTGTAACCAGTCAGCATTCTTGTTGATTCCAATGCCAATAGTCTTCCCTACTTGACAACATTTGCTGCCACTGAGGCAAGAGTGGTCCTCCCAGGAAATGAGAACTGAAATGCAACAGAGTGCACCTTTCTCATGTGTGCTATTTGGTGAGCCCTGACCTAGAGATAAAGCTGTGAAACAGTCACATGTAAATAAACCACCTGTAACTCATACACAGGGTAGGGCAATAATGTGCTTACAGTTGTATGTCTGGAAAACACAGACATTATTTATTTTAAGAAATTATTTTAGAAAAAAATTTATTCATTTTTTGGGAGAGAAAAAGTAGGAGAATTGAAGAGAGAGGTAAACATAGATCTGCTGCCTCCAGCACGCCACAACTGGAAATCCATTTGGGGATGTTCACTGACCTGGAATCAAACCAGAGACCTGTCCAGGAATGGGATGACACCCAACCAACTGAAGACACTGGCTGGGTCACAGTATATTCCTGTATTATTATTAATTATTGTGTTATATTCCATACCAGTAACTCTATACCTTCTTTTGTCACACCCACTGTTTTCCTACCTTCCTCTTATAATCTCTCTTTCTGCCTTTCTTGGCCCTCCATGCACTCAGGAATTTTCCATTCTTTAAATAGAATAGTACATACTGTTCATAGTTTCATAGGCACTATTTGATATGTACATTTTAACAGATACTAGTTTCCTGCATGCCACACAATCATTTTGACATTCAATACAAATGCTTGTGTGAAGAATTAATTTTTTTTATTGTCGAGTAGTACTGGATTCTGTGAATTACCAGTTTATTAGTTGCTCTATGTTTTTTGTTATTTCCAGGTTTGGCGTATTATAGATAGTTCTTCTGGGAATATTTGCATTCAGTTCTCTGTATAGACATATGTTTTGCTTATCCCACTGTTGTGTAGGTGAATGTTTCACATTTAAGATATGCAGAACTGTGACCCAAAATGGTCATTCCCTTTGACTTACACTGAGATTAACCCACAGTATATAAAAATCCCAAATTTTCTGTTACCCTGAAATAGCATACAATGGTTAACCTTTTTAAATAGTAACCCCAGAAATGTATATAATGTTAACTTGCTCTAGTTTGAATTCCATCTACTGAGTAATATTTTATGGTGAAAATTTTTTATACATTTCTTTGTACTGTATTTATCTGCTTTTTAAAATTATCTGCTGAGAATCTTTTTCAAATTGTTTAAATAAATTTATCATTTTAACTGAAGGAGGACTGTGCAGCATTTAAGACATCTGCTTAAACTTCCCACATTCCTCAGTGACTCAAGTGACTCCTTTGCCATATGGAACCATTGGTTTTGAGTACTGAAGGACAATTGTTTTATAGAGTGTGGAGGTGCTGTTTTGGGAGGACTCTGGGCCTTTGAGGATGAGGGAGGATCCTGGTTTCCTGGAAATGAATAAATGGGTGTGTGCATATGAGGGAAAGCATAGGGGGAAAGTTTCTGGGCTCCTGAGTCCCCTTTGCCAATGAGGAACTGGATACCCCTGGAGAGCACTGAGGGTCCATTGGGTTCCTAATCCCTGGAGAGCAGGTCACCCCCTTGCCCTGGGAAATCTCAGCTGCCACCTAATAGAGAAAGGTGCGTACACTGCTGGGACCATCACCCCCGGACCTCCAATCTCTGGTCATCTACTGAGTGTGCATGGCCTCCCGGTAACACTGGGGCCAGGAGGCAGAACAGGCTCAGTGCTCTCTGCAGTGGGGATGGGGAAAACCTGAAGGGACCACATTTAGCACAGGTTCCCGCACAGGATGAATGGAAACCACAGGATCACCACGGATGTTAATGTCAGCGTTTTTCCAATCAGCCCCACCTGATGGAGCACTCACCTGGGCAATGCAAATGACAAAGAGTCTTGGAGGCAGGGTCGTGAGTGATGTGAATTTAATATAGGTGCCAGGATTCTTTCAGTCCTGTCCTCTTCCCAATCTGCTCTTTTAACATGTGGGTTCCGCAGTGGGGGAAGCGAGACAGCAGGGATTTGTTTACCCAGGGTCACACTCAGAAGTGGGTTCTGAGTTTTCTGCCAATGGCATCTGACCAAATTGCCTTTACTGAAGTTCACTCCAATAAATATTGGCTTTGGGGTAGCTGGGGGACAACGTCTCGGTGGATGAGGAGGATGCAAACCATCCTGACTGACTTCCACTGTCATTTCCTACCAATTCCCACTCCTCTCTGTTGCCCCTGCACAGTCCCCCAAAAGAGGCTGGTACCTTGGGGTCACCTTACTGGGGCCCATCAAGTAGGTCAGGTTCTGCTACTGACCCTGATGTTGGTTGCAGTCAGTGATATGCTTTGACCAATGAAATGAGGTGGGAGTCCAGCCTGTCACCTCTAACAGAAGAGTCTGGGACAAGTGAGATGGCCGCCCTCTCTGTCCATCTCTGATAACACCCAGCAGGAACCTACATGTTCGATGCTTCTTTATGCTGATTCCAGGAGAACCAGGGTGTTCATGTGCTATGAACAGGAAAGATATCACCTTACTTTAAGCCACTAAAATTTGGGGCTGATTGTAACACATTATAACATCTAGCTGGTCCTAATGGTAACCCATCCCGTATACTACCCTCTAGGAGGCAGCAGAGCCTAATATTAGAAGCCAGAGCTGGGTTTGACTTCCAGGTCTGCCTTTATTAACTCTACAATCAGTCAATTTTCATTGAGTCTCAGAGCTTGGATTTCCTCCCCATTAAATCGATGTTTGAACCATCTCAGGTTGCAGAGAAAATTAAATGAAACAATAATGAAGGTAAAGCCTTGAATCCAATGCCTGGCACCTGTAGTAAAACATTCAGTAACTGTTAGCTGCTTAGCTTGACATTGTGTACTGACCACAGACATACAAACAATGTAGGAAATGTCAATGTGTTGGCCTATGTATGCTTTTAAATTTCCTTTTTAAATGAGTAGGATAAGATTATGTATATTCTCTCATAGCCTGATTTTTCTCTTAATAATGTCATATTTTCAGGTTAAAAGAATGATAGCCAGTCTTGAGTGGCTCAGTTTGTTGATCTTAGTGCTATGCATGGAATGTTTGCCAGTTCAGTTCTTATTTGAGGACACCTGCTATGGTAATGAGCTGCATCCCATTAGGGGTCATGTAGGAGGCAACTAATCTGTGTTTCTATCCTTCTTGTCACTTTAAAAGTCAGTTGAAATACTTTTACATATATTTATCCATTACATTTGTAGTCTTTAGGAATAATTGAAATATACTTTTCACCTGAGGGAGCATTCTAAGCGTCACAAATTCTGAAATAATGTTTCCAAACAAGAGTTCAGTTTTGTAGACAACACTCCCCAGAAACTTTTGACCAGCCTCTAAAACCTAACGTTGCCAGTTCCCAGTGTCACTTGGACGCCCCAGAACAATATTCGAAATGGGAAGTGAGTGACTGGGATCCTAGTGCCCCATGGGAGACTAGATTGCTACATTACCCAAAGGGCCATGCGCTATGGAAGGCTGGGTTTATCCAATGAAAGCCCAGGAGAAAAGCCTTATCACTGTGCTCATTGGTTGGAGCTTGACTTGGTGGTGAATTTGACCTTTGCAGTGTGTTCACAGAATCAGAGGCTCCAGTGCTGGGTCACGAGGCCTCAGAGGCAGTGTCCCCGCAGTGCAGGGTGTGTCTGAGGCTGGTTGAGGTACAACAGGCTGGGATTGAGTCCTCCGTGCCCCCCAAACTACTTTCTGCTTCCAAACTTCAACCCAGCCTCACCTCATTTGCCCTCCAGTCTTGGGTGTGGGTGCCTGTCCCGTCCTGCAGCCCAGGTCTCAGCGCCGCCAGAACAGTGAGTTGCTTGAAGGTGCCTCATGGTGTGACTGGGTTGGAGAGGGTGACAGGCCGAAAAGCCACCTTGTAAGCCGTGGTGGTGTGACTGAGGAGGGAGATTTGGGGAAACCTTGGCCTGTTTTATGTCTAAAAAAATCAAAGAAGATGAAGCTAAGTTTTGTGTGAGGAGTTTTACTTCATTTTCAGGAAGCTGCTGCCATCAATGGCTGTGAACTAAAGTGGGACCAAGTGTGAGTTAGGGTTCTAAATTTTCTCAAAACTGCCCAGACGAAGAACAGACTAGAAGAGAGAGGATAGTAGTCAGGGACGGGAAGGAGAAATTCTATGAAAGTCCTGAGGGATGCAGGCATCACCCGGCCCCGGGGCTGGGACAGGGCCCTGAGGAGCCTGAGGCTCTGGGTCCAGGCCGTGGGTGCAGGCCCTCAACAGACTTTTAATTCCCACAGTTTTCTTCACATGCAGAACCGCTTAGGGGGACTGGGTTGTGGTGCTGATTTCAGGGCCTCACACTCTTGTGTCCTCTGAGGTAGTGGGGTCCTGGAACTATCCAGCCACTGTTCTACATCTGGGACCTGGGGACCTTGATGACACACCAAGACCAGAATTCTAAGTCCAGGTCTAGTGTCATATGAATGGTTCCTGTTGTTGGCAACCAGTGGAATGGGATGTGAGTGTTTTTTTTTTTTTTTTCAGGCATAGCGTCCTGTATATGTAACAATTTTGATTGAAGACTGAACTCATTCAGGAACCAGAAAGAGTATTTTTCTTTAATTAGTAACTGGTAACAAAGGACAGGAACTGTGACATGTTGGAAGTGTGTTCTGCAGGTGATGGGAACAATGGGAGGTTGGAGCAGTAGGGGCAAGTCATGTGACCGAGGACTCATTGGACTCTCCATGGCTGCAGCATCATGAATAATATAGACCGGATGGAGGCGGTAAAAGACTAGGATGGAAGCTGCTGTGTTAGCCTTGGTGAATGTGATTGTAACTGGCCCATGATGGTGGTTGTGGAGCTGAAATAAGCAGTTGAATTCTGCATTAGTGTTTTAGGTGTGGCCACCTGGATTACCTAATTTGGAGGTTGAGAGAGAGGTAAGAGTCAGGGATGATGTGAAGGTTTGCATTTGGCAGCTGGAGGTATGTAAGGACCATCAGCTGAGATGCAGATATTCATATTAGGAACTGTAATGTTATTTGGGGATACCAAAACTTCTATATTTTACCTGTTAGGGTTTCTGATAATTCAGGGAGCAGTTCATGAGACTCTGGAATTCTGAGGAGCGGTTCAGAATAAAAACTTCTCTAAAATGTTGTTGGGGATGTAGGGACCAGGTTGGGGTTGTAGATTATTTTCTTTATTTTAATTGGAGACCAAAGAGTGAGTCAAACAAGATGAGACTGCAGCTGTTGCCTATTTACTTGTTAAACACACACCAGCATTGGGTTGTGAGCCTTAGTCTGGGGTGTTGTGGTCAGTCTGGCTGATTTGCTGAGTGGCATGAATGGGCATCTGTGAGACTCACTGGGCATTGGCTAAGGGGCCTTAGGTGATGGGACGTGAGGGCTGAAGGCTGTGACTGATAAAGGGACAACGGGTGCAGCTCCAGTGGAAATGGCGTCTGGATATCTGAGATCTGATGTGGTTCTCAGTAACTGAGGTTGAAGGAAAACAGAATCAGGGAGGTTGGCCTCCATGGCAGAACTCAAGGCTGCTTCAATCAGTGAGTGTGAACACTCAGAGTTGGTGTAGGAATTAATCCTCTTTGATTTTTCCAAGCAGTCACTACATCACACATGCTGAGTAATGAGTAGGAATTCAAGGAGATCACCATGGGGGCTGTGGGAGTGCAGGTGTGAGATAGGTGTGGGAGAAAGAGTGATGTGCCCTTGGAGTAGTCATGTGTCTTCATAGTTAAAGGACCCTGACATTGACATAAGAGGGAATTAAGGTTGAGTCCATATTTGGTGATGTCTGCAAATATGATATGGTGAATGTCAGATTAATTTCTGTAAAGAGGGCATGTTGTGGTGGTACATTACTGGTCCAGAGCTTCAGTGAAATTTATGTTCACACCTGCCTTTTGTTGTTGAGGGCTGTTACAGTGATCAATAGGAAGGAGGTAGCATACATCAGTGTCTCTGGGCTTGAAAATATCCATTGGCATAGAGAGGGGAGAAGGGTAAGAGAGAAATACTTTACAGAGGTGGTTGGGTAGAATTTTGGAAAAGAAGATGATTAGGAAATAAACTGTGGTCATTATGGCACATTTATGTTACCTTTGAAGTTGTGCCTTTGGGAATGCAGCTGTGTGAGAGAAGTGTGATTCAAAGAATTATGTGCAGCAGGTAGTGCAAAGTGATGACTTCAGCACCTTGGGATTGGGTTCAAAAGTTTGAACAATGATACCATAATGTTGTGATACCCTGAATCGGGAGACAACAAGGTGATTGCCTGTCAAACGCAGTGTCAAATCATTCACAGCCTCCGTATGCACACCATCTCTCCCTACCCTATGTTCATAACACCCACTGTATTGAAAAGGGGTGTGGTCTACATGTGAGTTCCAGAGCAGAGGTATTATCTACAAGATTATTTGCCCTTAATTGTAGGGGAATACACAGCATCAACTAGAACAGAAGGAGAGAATGACTTTGATTGGACCAAGGCCTGGTATCTTTTCTGAGGTGGGGAGTTGAGGGAGCAGACGGATGTGGACGTGAGGGAATTTTATGAACATAAAATCCTAGGAGAAGTACTCATGATGGACTGAACTGTGCTAATTGTGACAGGAGATGAACTTTGAGGACGTGGCCGTCACCTTCTCTGAGGCGGAGTGGGGGCTCCTTGATGAGGCTCAGAGACTTCTGTACTGCAAGACGATGGTAGAAGTTTTTGCCCTGGTCTCATCTGTAGGTAAGACCTTCACATCTCTCCTAGTGTCCTGAGGTGAAGTCCTCTCATTCTTTCTTCTCAGGATGTAGCTTTCCCAGCCAAACCATGGGCTATAATTGTTTTCCCCATTGTCCTGTCAATTGTACTGTGGCTGCGAGTGCTGAGTAATTTGCAGAGACATGATCAAAGGACTCCATGAATATCCCTCACACCCATTGCCTCACATGGTGCAGGAAGTGTCTAAGAGTCATGATTGTTGCAGCCTAATGGGCCCAGCTTGCACTTTCTCACTCTAGGAGGGTGTCTATGTCCACATGCATGGCTTCCACTTCTGCCCCATTCCTCCAGGTAAAGGCTATTTGTGACTGCCTGTGCCAAGTTATGGTCTTTACTTGCATGAACCATGGGCGGTTCTTGTAAGACCTCCTTCCATTTTTTGTAATATTCTGTTGCCTGAATACTACTGCATGCTGTCTTGCTCAGGTCAGTGCTGGCTACTCACCTCTGTTGTCTTTCAATACAACTCAGAATATTATTGTTCTATATGCTTATACAGTAGAAGGTGCAAGGAGAACCCTACTGTTTTTTCACAAGGTGAACATACAGGATGACATAAGGGCGGCCTGGCCTTCCTGAGTTTCAGCTGGGGGGAGATATGACATAAGGGTGGTGTTTAGATCATACCAGGAATGTGTTCATGTCCAACCATTTTAGGCTGAGGTTCCATTGGCAGCAGCTCTTTTCTACGTTTTCATTCCCATGTTTGACACTTCCCTGACTTATCTTTTAATCTGTGCCTTCCTGGGTTCTGGCTACCTTCACCATCTTGCCCTTTTCCATCATCTGTTCCTCTGAACTCTTCTATATGCAGTTTATTCTTTTCTTTTTTTTTTAAAAAAAATATATTTAATTGAATTTTTTACAGAGAGAAAGTGAGAGGGATAGAATAATTATAAACATCAATCAGCTGCCTCCTTCACACTTTGTACTGGGGATGTTTCCGCAACCAAAGTACATGCCCTTGACCAGAATCAAACCTGGAGCCCTTCAGTCCACAGGCCAATGCTGTATCTACTGAGCCAAACCAGTTAGTGCTGCAGTATTTTTAAATATTGACAGGCATATGTGCTATGAGGTTCACAGAAGTGTTTCACTATTCCCTGACACAAGCTTCTCGTTTCTTGAATTTTAGGTGGAATAAGTTGTAGCCAACCTTCTGCATAGCTGGCCCATGTCACCAGCAGACAAGCCCTGTTGAACACTATTAGTAGACCTTTGAGCAGATGATCCAGGATCTGTTCCATGTGGTGCTTGCCATGATTGTTTCATATTTTGTATGAGGTCTTCCCTGTATGGTGATCTTCAGAGGCCCAGATCTTCACAGCAGAATCTTATCAATATCTCCTTCAGATATTTTACTGCCTGACAATTGCATGGAACCAACATGTTATGTGCGACACACTTTTGTAATGAGACTTCTATCTGTCACTATAGTCGATATTCATTTCATCACCATTTTTCTGTTTTCAGGTTGTAGGCATAAAACGGATGACGAGGAGGTGTGTTTTGAGCAGAGTGTATCAATAGAAGGAGAGTCACAGGTCAGTGTTTCTAAGACAACTCCAGCAACCCAGAGGACCCATCTCTGCGGGAGGTGTTTCTCTGTGTTCAAAGATATGTGGCACCTGACGGACTCACAAGCATCAGATTTTGAGCAGAAAGCCTTCTTCTCCATTGCATGTGTGAGAGACTTCGGTTTCAGTGCAAACCCTCATCAGCAACAGGGGGAAGCCAATAGAGAGAAGCTCTGGCAAGAAGCTGTGGACAGGGTCTCGTTTGTGACCAGGTTCATCTTCTACTTATCAGAGCTGTGTTCCACCAGTAGGGAGGTTGGGGAACACTTCCCAGCCATGTCAGGGTTTCTCCAGCACCAGGCCCTTCACAACACTGAAGATCCACACAGTGGCAGTGAGATTTCAGAGGAATTTCTCAATAGAAAAAGGCATCACCAATGGGATGAATGTGACAAAGCTGACAGCCCCAACCAGAACCTTGTTCAACATCAGGACTTCAGCTCTGGAGAAGTGACATATGAATATAATACATGTGAGAAAGTTTTCAGATGTACCTTTAACCACAATAGACATAGGAGAGTTCACACTAGAGAAAAGTCCTATCCGTGTGCTGACTGGGGGAAGCTGTTCAATCAAAGGTCTGCCCTCACTAAACACCACAGGGTTCACCCTGGAGAACAACCTTACAAATGTAGTGAATGTGGGAAATCATTTAGGCGCAATTATGACCTCTTTATCCACAAGAGAGTTCACACTAGAGTAAAACCATATGAGTGTAGTGACTATGGGAAGTCCTTCAGCAGTAGCACTAATCTCGTTCGACACCAAAGAGTTCACACTGGAAAAAAACCATATAACTGTAGTGAATGTGGGAAATCATTTAGGCGCAATTGTGACCTCTTTACCCACAAAAGAGTTCACACTGGAGAAAAACCATTCGATTGTAGTGAATGTGGGAAATGTTTTCATGGAAATTCTCAACTCACTAAACACAAGAGAGTTCACACTGGAGAAAAACCATATAACTGTAGTGAATGTGGGAAATCATTTAGGCACAATTATGAGCTCTTTATCCACAAGAGAGTTCACACTGGAGAAAAACCATATGAGTGTATTGACTGTGGGAAGTCCTTCAGCAGTAGGTCTAATCTCATTCGACACCACAGAGTTCACACTGGAGAAAAACCTTACAAATGTAGTGAATGTGGAAAATCATTTAGGAGCAATCATGACCTCTTTACCCACAAGAGAGTTCACACTGGAGAAAAGCCATATGAGTGTAGTGATTGCAGGAAGTCCTTCAGTAATAGGTCTTACCTGACTGTACACCAGAGAGTTCACACTGGAGAAAAACCATTCGAGTGTAGTGAATGTGGGAAATGTTTTCATGGAAATTCTCAACTCACTAAACACAAGAGAGTTCACACTGGAGAAAAACCGTATGAGTGTAGTGACTGTGGGAAGTACTTCAACAGAAGCTCTCATCTCACTCAACACCACAGAGTTCACACTGGAGAAAAACCATATGAGTGTAGTGATTGCAGGAAGTCTTTCAGCAATAAGTCTTACCTGACTATACACCAGAGAGTTCACACTGGAGAAAAGCCATATGAGTGTAGTGATTGCGGGAAGTCCTTCAGTAATAGGTCTAACCTGACTGTACACCAGAGAGTTCACACTGGAGAAAAGCCATATGAGTGTAGTGATTGCGGGAAGTCCTTCAGTAATAGGTCTTACCTGACTGTACACCAGAGAGTTCACACTGGAGAAAAACCTTATAAGTGTAGTGAATGTGGAAAATCATTCAGGCAAAATTCCAATCTCATGAAACACCAGAGAATGCACACTGGAGAAAAGCCGTATGCGTGTAGTGACTATGGGAAGTCCTTCAGCAGAAGCTCTACTCTCATTCGACACCACAGATTTCACACTGGCAAAGGGACTTATGAGTGTATTCAATGTGGGAAATCTTTTTGCTATAAATCTTTCCTCATTCAACATTTGAGAGTACACACTGGAAAAAAGCTTTAAATGTGCAGGGAATGTTTTACGTTCTCACTCAGAATAACAACCCCAGAGGAGAAATTTTTACCCAATTTACCTTAATGCAAACCCTTTTATCAGAACATACACTGTGCTAGATGCCTCCTAAGTTAAAGGTATAAGAGACACTTTCAGAAACTAGATTGCACTTGCTAATCTACCTCAGGAATAGAAACTGATGTCAGTAGAAGAATTTGTCTGAAAGATATTTCACCCCAACAACTGGCTTACCTGAAGTGTGTATCTGTCACAACCCCTGCATGTTCTGGGGTTGTGCTTGAGAAAATTATGAATATTCTGAGCTCCTGGAAGAATCGTCATTCCTTTATTTCTGACCAAAGAATTGTCCTGGCCCAGGATTTGTCCAGAGCCCAGTTCCTCCACCAAGAAGTGCTACCTCTTTCAGAGACATTGTGGGTCTCACATTATGCTGTGATGAAGTGTTTCAGGTTCCAATTCATCAGCCTGCAAACCTCTTGCTGTCCTCTGCTCTTGTTTAGGATCTTTATGTAATGGAGATTTTTCTTTTGTATTTAATATTCTTGGTTCTATTCTCTCCCTGGGATGACTGAAAGAAAATTGTGTTCTGTCAGCATGGACAGGTGAACAATATGGTGTGATCTCAAACTTACTGTGCTTTGGAAGGCACAGCTTGATGTCATAAAATCACTCTTTGTTCAATATTGGTTGATTTTGTATTGACGACCGAGGCCTTGAGAGAAAGTGTGCATGACTTTGTGGGTCTAATGTGCTGTCTGGTGCCTCTTATTGTAGAGGTCAATGGTCGCCCTGAACAGGCGGCCTTTATTGTGCTCCTGTGACCAATATGAATTACATTCTCTGTTCACAGTATGTATTACATAAGTATCAGCAATGTTTTATAGAACTACACTCCACGCGCTCTAAAGAGGCCATGTGTCATGATGTATGTGGTTTCATAGGCTGGTGTCATTTGTTGTAAGACTCAGAATTGGAATTAATTTGGGAGATAAAAACTGTTTTCATATTCATGGCAGACACTGTAGTTAAGCTGGATAAAAGTGCCTCTATTGGACATAAATCCAAATTGTTTCATGTCCTGTGGCTTGTATGATCTGAGAGAAATTCCATCACTATTTCTTGTAGCTGGCATCACTAGCAGACAAAATAATCTCCTGGTTTTGTGATTTTCTTTGGCCCCTTAGCATGTTTATCTCAAGGTTGTTGCCTAACAGGAAAGACCTCAAAGCTAGAGGAAGGCTAACCCTGTAATCAGTCCCAGGATGTGTCTTCTGTAACCAGTCAGCATTCTTGTTGATTCCAATGCCAATAGACTTCCCTACTTGACAGCATTTGCTGCCACTGAGACAAGGCTGGTCCTCCCAGGAAATGAGAACTGATGCAACAGAGTGCACCTTTCTCATGTGTGCTATTTGGTGAGCCCTGACCTAGAGAGAAAGCTGTGAAACTGTCACATATAAATAAACCACCTGTAACTCACACACAGGGTAGGGCAATAATGTGCTTACATTTGTATGTCTCGAAAACACAGAGATAGTTCATTTTAAGAAATTATTTTAGAAATTAATTTTATTCATTTTTTGGGAGAGAAAAAGTAGGACCATTGAAGAGAGAGGTAAACATAGATCTGCTGCCTCCTGCACGCCACAACTGTAAATCCATTTGGGGATGTTCACTGACCTGGAATCAAACCAGAGACCTGTCCAGGAATGGGATGACACGCAACCAACTGAGGACACTGGCTGGGTCAGAGTATATTTCTGTATTATTATTAATTATTGTGTTATATTCCATACCAGTAACTCTATACCTTCTTTTGTCACACCCACTGTTTTCCTACCTTCCTCTGATAATCTCCCTTTCTGCCTTTCTTGGCCCTCCGTGCACTCAGGAATTTTCCATTCTTTAAATAGAATAGTTCATACTGTTCATAGTTTTATAGAAACTATTTGATGTGTACATTTTAACAGATACTGGTTTCCTCCATGCCACACAATCAGAGATTCAATACAAATGCTTGGGTGAAGAGTTAATTTTTTTTATTGTCGAGTAGTACTGGATTCTGTGAATTACCAGTTTATTAGTTGCTCTATGTTTTTTGTTATTTCCAGGTTTGGCATATTATACATAACTCTTCTGGGAATATTTGCATTCAGTTCTCTATATAGACATATGTTTTGCTTATCACACTGTTGTGTAGGTGAATGTTTTACATTTAAGATATGCAGAACTGTGACCCAAAATGATCATTCCCTTTGGCTTACACTAACCCACAGTATATAAAAATCCCAAATTTTCTGTTACCCTGCAAGGGCATACAATGGTTAACCTTTTTAAATAGTAACCCCAGAAATGCAAATAATGTTAACTTGCTCTAGTTTTAATTGCATCTACCGAGTAATATTTTATGGTGAACATTTTTAATACATTTTTTGTATTGTATTTATCTGCTTTGTTAAATTATCTGCTGAGAATCTTTTTCAAATTGTTTAAATAAATTTATCATTTTAACCGAAGGAGGACTGTGCACCATTTAAGACATCTGCTTAAACTTCCCACATTCCTCAGTGACTCAAGTGACTCCTTTGCCATATGGAACCATTGGTTTTGAGTACTGAAGGACAATTGTTTTATAGAGTGTGGAGGTGCTGTTTTGGGAGGACTCTAGGACTTTGAGGATGAGGGAGGATCCTGGTTTCCTGGAAATGAATAAATGGGTGTGTGCATATGAGGGATAGTATAGGGGGAAAATTACTAGGCTCCTGAGTCCCCTTTGCGAATGAGGAACTGGATACCCCTGGAGAGCACTGAGGGTCCAATGGGTTCCTAATCCCTGGAGAGCAGGTCACCCCCTTGCCCTGGGAAATCTCAGCTGCCACCTAATAGAGGAAGGTGCCTGTGCTGCTGGGACTATCACCCCCGGACCTCCAATCTCTGGTCATCTACTGAGTGTGCATGGCCTCCCGGTAACACTGGGGCCAGTAGGCAGTACATGCTCAGTGCTCTCTGCAGTGGGGATGGGGAAAACCTGAAGGGACCACATTTAGCACAGGTTCCCGCACAGGATGAATGGAAACCACAGGATCACTACGGATGTTAATGTCAGCATTTTTTTAATCTGCCCCACCTGATGGAGCACTCACCTGGGCAATGCAAATGACAAAGAGTCTTGGAGGCAAGGTCGTGAGTGATGTGAATTTAATATAGGTGCCAGGATTCGTTCAGTCCTGTCCTCTTCCCAATCTGCTCTTTTATCATGTGGGTTCCGCAGTGGGGGAAGCGAGACAGCAGGGATTTATTTACCCAGGGTCACACTCAGGTTCTGAGATTTCTGCCAATGGCATCTGACCAAACTCCTTTTTCTGAAGTTCACTCCGGTAAATATTGGCTTTGGGGCAGCTGGGGGACAAAGTCTAGGTGGAGGAGAAGAAAGCAAACCATCCTGACTGACTTCCGCTCTCATTTCCTACCAATTCCCACTCCTCTTTGTTGCCCCTGCACAGTCCCCCAAAAGAGGCTGGCACCAGGGGGTCACCTTACTGGGGCCCATCAAGTAGGTCAGGTTCTGCTACTGACCCTGATATTGGCTGCAGCCAGTGATATGCTTTGACCAATGAAATGAGGTGGGAGTCAAGCCTGTCACCTCTAACAGAAGAGTCTGGGACCAGTGAGATGGCCGCCCTCTCTGTCCATCTCTGATAACACAGCAGGAACCTACATGTTCGATGCTCCTTTATCCTGATTCCAGGAGAACCAGGGTGTTCATGTGCTTTGAACAAGAAAGATATCTTCTTTACTTTAAGCCACTAAAATTTGGGGCTGAGTGTAACACATTATAACATCTAGCTGGTCCAATTGGTAACTCATCCCATATGCTACCCTCTAGGAGGCAGCAGAGCTGAACATTAGAAGCCAGAGCTCTGTTAGAGACACATGGGTTTGACTTCCAGCCCTGCCTTTATTAACTCTACATTCAGTCAATTTTCGTTGAGTCTCAGAGCTTGGATTTCCTCCCCATTAAATCGATATTTGAACCATCTCAGGTTGCAGAGAAAATTAAATAAAACAATAATGAAGGTATAGCATTGAATCCAGGGCCTTTCACCTGTAGTAAAACATTCAGTAATTATTAGCTGCTTAGCTTCACATTGTGTACTGACCACAGACATGCAGACAATGTAGGAAATGTCAATGTGTTGGCCTATGTATGCTTTTAAATTTTCTTTTTAAACTAGTAGGATATGATTATGTATATTCTCACATAGTCTGCTTTTTCTCTTAATAATGTCATATTTTCAGGTTAAAAAAAAAAAGATAGCCAGGCTTGAGTGGCTCAGTTTGTTGATCATAGTGCTATGCACAGAATGTTTGCCAGTTCAGTTCTTATTTGAGGAAACCTGCTGTGGTAATGGGCTGAATCCCATTAGGGGTCATGTAGGAGGCAACTAAATTGTGTTTCTCTCCTCCTTGTCACTTTAAAAGTCAGTTAAAATACTTTTACATATATTTATCCATTATATTTGTAGTCTTCAGGAATAATTGAAATATACTTTTCACCTGAGGGAGCATTCTAAGTGTCATAGATTCTGAAATAATGCTTACAAACAAGAGTTCAGTTTTGTAGAGAACACTCCCCATAAACTTGTGACCAGCCTCTAAAACCTAACGTTGCCAGTTCCCAGTGTCACTTGGACGCCCCAGAACAATATTGGCAATGGGAAGTGAGTGACTGGGATCCTAGTGCCCTATGGGAGACTAGATTGCTACATTACCCAAAGGGCCATGCGCTAAGGAAGGCTGGATTTATCCAATGAAAGCCCAGGAGAAAAGCCTTATCACTGTGCTCATTGGTTGGAGCTTGACTTGGTGGTGAATTTGACCTTTGCAGTGTGTTCACAGAATCAGAGGCTCCAGTGCTGGGTCACAAGGCCTCAGAGGCAGTGTCCCCGCAGTGCAGGGTGTGTCTGACGCTGGTTGAGGTACAACAGGCTGGTATTGAGTCCTCCGTGCCCCCCAAACAACTTTCTGCTTCCAAACTTCAACCCAGCCTCACCTCATTTGCCCTCCAGTCTTGGGTGTGGGTGCCTGTCCCGTCCTGCAGCCCAGGTCTCAGCGCCGCCAGAACAGTGAGTTGCTTGAAGGTGCCTCATGGTGTGACTGGGTTGGAGAGGGTGACAGGCCGAAAAGCCATCTTGTAAGCCGTGGTGGTGTGACTGAGGAGGGAGATTTGGGGAAACCTTGGCCTGTTTTATGTCTAAAAAAAAATCAAAGAAGATGAAGCTAAGTTTTGTGTGAGGAGTTTTACTTCATTTTCAGGAAGCTGCTGCCATGAATGGCTGTGAACTAAAGTGGGACCAAGTGTGAGTTAGGGTTCTAAATTTTCTCAAAACTCCCCAGACGAAGAAAAGACTAGAAGAGAGAGGATAGTAGTCAGGGACAGGAAGGAGAAATTTTATGAAAGCCCTGAGGGATGCAGGCATCACCCGGCCACGGGGCTGGGCCAGGGCCCTGAGGAGCCTGAGCCCCTGGGTCCAGGCCGTGGGTGCAGGCCCTCAACAGACCTTTAATTCCCACAGTTTTCTGCACATGCAGAACCGCTTAGGGGGACTGGGTTGTGGTGCTGATTTCAGGGCCTCACACTCTTGTGTCCTCTGAGGTAGTGGGGTCCTGGGACTATCCAGCCACTCTTCTACACCTGGGATCTGGGGACCTTGATGACACACCAAGCCCAGAATTCTAAGTCCAGGTCTAGTGTCATATGAATGGTTCCTGTTGTTGGCAACCAGTGGAATGGGATGTGAGTGTTTTTTTTTTTCCAGGCATAGCGTCCTGTATATGTAACAACTTTGATTGAATACTTTGCTCATTCAGGAACCAGAAAGAGTATTTTTTTTAATTAGTAACTGGTAACAAAGGACAGGAATTGTGACATGTTGGAAGTGTGTTCTGCGGGTGATGGGAACAATGGGACGTTTGGAGCAGTAGGGGCAAGTCATGTGACCGAGGTCTCATTGGATTCTCCATGGCTGCAGCATCATGAATAATATAGACCGGATGGAGGCGGTAAAAGACTAGGATGGAAGCTGCTGTTTTAGCCTTGGTGAATGTGATGGTAACTGGCCCATGATGGTGGCTGTGGAGCTGAAATAAGCAGTTGAATTCTGCATTAGTGTTTTAGGTGTGGCCACCTGGATTACCTAATTTGGAGGTTGAGAGAGAGGTAAGAGTCAGGGATGATGTGAAGGTTTGCATTTGGCAGCTGGAGGTATGTAAGGACCATCAGCTGAGATACAGATATTCCGATTAGGAACTGTAATGTTATTTGGGGATACCAAAACTTCTATATTTTACCTGTTAGGGTTTCTGATAATTCAGGGAGCAGTTCATGAGACTCTGGAATTCTGAGGAGCAGTTCAGAATAAAAACTTCTCTAAAATGTTGTTGGGGATGTAGGGACCAGGTTGGGGTTGTAGATTATTTTCTTTCTTTTAATTGGAGACCAAAGAGTGAGTCAAACAAGATGAGACTGCAGCTGTTGCCTATTTACTTGTTAAACACACACCAGCATTGGGTTGTGAGCCTTAGTCTGGGGTGTTGTGGTCAGTCTGGCTGATTTGCTGAGTGGCATGAATGGGCATCTGTGAGACTCACTGGGCATTGGCTCAGGGGCCTTAGGTGATGGGACGTGAGGGCTGAAGGTTGTGACTGATAAAGGGACATCGGGTGCCGCTCCAGTGGAAATGGCGTCTGGATATCTGAGATCTGATGTGGTTCTCAGTAACTGAGGTTGAAGGAAAACAGAATCAGCGAGGTTGGCCTCCATGGCAGAACTCAAGGCTGCTTCAATCAATGAGTGTGGACACTCAGAGGTTGTGTAGAACTTAATCCTGTTTGAATTTGCCAAGCAGTCACTAAACCACCGAAGCTGAGTAATGAGTAGGAAGTCAAGGAGATCACCATGGGGGCTGTGGGTGTGAGAGTGCAGTTGTGAGAGAGGTGTGGGAGAAAGAGTGATGTGCCCTTGGAGTAGTCATATGCCTTCATAGTTAAAGGGCCCGGACGTTGACATAAGAGGAAATGGAGTTTGAGTCCATTTCTGGTGATGTCTGGAAATATGATATGGGGAATGTCATATTAATTTCTGAAAAGAGGGTGTCTTCTAGTGGTACATTACTGGTCCAGAGCTTCAGTGAAATTTATGTTCACACCTGCCTTTTGTTGTTGAGGGCTGTTACAGTGATCAATAGGAAGGAGGTAGCATACATCAGTGTCTTCTGGGCTTGAAAATATCCATTGGCATAGAGAGGGGAGAAGGGTAAGAGAGAAATACATTACAGAGGTGGTGGGGTAGAATTTTGGAAAAGAAGATGATTAGGAAATAAACTGTGGTCATAATGGCACATTTATGTTACCTTTGAAGTTGTGCCTTTGGGAATGCAGCTGTGTGAGAGAAGTGTGGTTCAAAGAATTATGTGCAGCAGGTAGTGCAAAGTGATGACTTCAGCACCTTGGGATTGGGTTCAAAAGTTTGAACAATGATACCATAATGTTGTGATACCCTGAATCGGGAGACAACAAGGTGATTGCCTGTCAAACGCAGTGTCAAATCATTCACAGCCTCCGTATGCACACCATCTCTCCCTGCCTATGTTCATGACACCCACTGTATTGAAAAGGGGTGTGGTCTACATGTGAGTTCCAGAGCAGAGGTATTATCTACAAGATTATTTGCCCTTAATTGTGGGTGAATACACAGCATCAACTAGAACAGAAGGAGAGAATGACTTTGATTGGACCAAAACCTGGTATCTTTTCTGAGGTGGGGAGTTGAGGGAGCAGATGGATGTGGACGTGAGGGAATTTTATGAACATAAAATCCTAGGAGAAGTACTCATGATGGACTGAACTGTGCCAATTGTGACAGGAGATGAACTTTGAGGACGTGGCCGTCACCTTCTCTGAGGAGGAGTGGGGGCTCCTTGATGAGGCTCAGAGACTTCTGTACTGCAAGATGATGGTAGAAGTTTTTGCCCTGGTCTCATCTGTAGGTAAGACCTTCACATCTCTCCTAGTGTCCTGAGGTGAAGTCCTCTCATTCTTTCTTCTCAGGATGTAGCTTTCCCAGCCAAACCATGGGCTGTAACTGTTTCCCCCATTGTCCTGTCAATTGTACTGTGGCTGCGAGTGCTGAGTAATTTGCAGAGACATGAGCAAAGGACTCCATGAATATCCCTCACACCCATTGCCTCACATGGTGCAGGAAGTGTCTAAGAGTCATGATTGTTGCAGCCTAATGGGCCCAGCTTGCACTTTCTCACTCTAGGAGGGTGTCTATGTCCACATGCATGGCTTCCAATTCTGCCCCATTCCTCCAGGTAAAGGCTATTTGTGACTGCCTGTGCCAGGTTATGGTCTTTACTTGCATGAACCATGGGCGGTTCTTGTAAGACCTCCTTCCATTGTTTGTATTATTCTGTTGCCTGAATACTACTGCATGCTGTCTTGCTCAGGTCAGTGCTGGCTACTCACCTCTGTTGTGTTTCAATACAACTCAGAATATTGTTGTGCTATGTGCTTATACAGTATAAGGTGCAAGGAGAACCCTGTTTTTTCACAAGGTGAACATACAGTATGACATAAGGGTTGCCTGGCCCTCCTGAGTTGCCGCTGGGTGAGGTATGACATAAGGATGATGTTTAGATCATACCAGGAATGTGTTCATGTCCAACAAGTTTAGGCTGAGGTGCCACTGGCAGCAGCTCTTTTCCAACTTTTCATTCCCATGTTTGACACTTCCCTGACTTATCTTTTAATCTGTGCCTTCCTGGGTTCTGGCTACCTTCACCTTCTTGCCCTTTTCCATCATCTGTTCCTCTGAATTCTTCTATATGCAGTTTTTTCTTTTCTTTTTTTTTAAAAAAATATTTAATTGAATTTTTTACAGAGAGAAAGTGAGAGGGATAGAATAATTATAAACATCAATCAGCTGCCTCCTTCACACCTTGTACTGGGATGTTTCCGCAACCAAAGTACATGCCCTTGACCAGAATCAAACCTGGAGTCCTTCAGTCCCCAGGCCAATGCTGTATCTACTGAGCCAAACCAGTTATGGCTGCAGTATTTTTAAATATTGACAGGCATATGTGCTATGAGGTTCACAGAAGTGTTTCACTATACGCTGACACAAGCTTCTCGTTTCTTGAATTTTAGCTGGAATAAGTTGTAGCCAACCTTCTGCACAGCTGGCTCATGTCACCAGCAGACAAGCCCTGTTGAACACTATTAGCAGACTCTTGAGCAGATGATCCAGGATCTATTCCATGTGGTGCTTGCCATGTTTGTTTCAAATTTTGTTTGAGGTCTTCCCTGTATGGTGATCTTCAGAGGCCCAGATCTTCACAGCAGAATCTTATCAATATTTCCTTCAGATATTTTACTGCCTGACAATTGCATGGAACCAACATGTTATGTGCAACACACTTTTGTAATGAGACTTCTCCCTGTCACCACAGTCGACATTCATTTCATCACCATTTTTCTGTTTTCAGGTTGTGAGCATAAAATGGATGATGAGGAGGTGTGTTCTGAGCAGAGTGTATCAATAGAAGGAGAGTCACAGGTCAGTGTTTCTAAGACAACTCCAGCAACCCCGAGGACCCATCTCTGTGGGAGGTGTTTCTCTGTGTTCAAAGATATTTTGCATCTGACGGAGTTACAAGGAGCAGATTTTGAGCAGAAAGCCTTCTTGTCCAATGCATGTGTGAGAGACTTTGGTTTCAGTGCAAACCCTCATCAGCAACAGGGGAAAGCCAATAGAGAGAAGCTCTGGCAAGAAGCTGTGGACAGGGCCTCGTTTGTGACCAGGTTCATCTTCTACTTATCAGAGCTGTGTTCCACCAGTAGGGAGGTTGGGGGAGACTTCCCAGCCATGTCAGGGTTTCTCCAGCACCAAGCCCTTCATAACACTGAAGATCCACACAGTGGTAGTGAGATCTCAGAGGAATTTCTCAATGGAAAAAGGCATCACCAATGGGATGAATGTGACAAAGCTGACAGCCCCAACCAGAACCTTGTTCAACATCAGGACTTCAGCTCTGGAGAAGTGACATATGAATATAATACATGTGAGAAAGTTTTCAGATGTACCTTTAGCCACAATAGACATAGGAGAGTTCACACTGGAGAAAAGTCCTATCCGTGTGCTGACTGGGGGAAGCTGTTGAATCAAAGGTCTGCCCTCACTAAACACCACAGAGTTCACACTGGAGAAAAACCTTACAAATGTAGTGAATGTGGAAAATCATTTAGATATAATTGTGATCTCTTTACCCACATAAGAGTTCACACTGGAGAAAAACCATTCGAGTGTAGTGAATGTGGGAAATGTTTTCATGGAAATTCTCATCTCACTAAACACAAGAGAGTTCACACTGGAGAAAAACCATATAACTGTAGTGAATGTGGGAAATCATTTAGGCGCAATTATGAGCTCTTTATCCACAAGAGAGTTCACACTGGAGAAAAACCATATGAGTGTATTGACTGTGGGAAGTCCTTCAGAAGTAGGTCTAATCTCATTCGACACCACAGAGTTCACACTGGAGAAAAACCTTACAAATGTAGTGAATGTGGAAAATCATTTAGGAGCAATCATGACCTCTTTACCCACAAGAGAGTTCACACTGGAGAAAAGCCATATGAATGTAGTGATTGCGGGAAGTCCTTCAGTAATAGGTCTTACCTGACTGTACATCAGAGAGTTCACACTGGAGAAAAACCTTATAAGTGTAGTGAATGTGGAAAATCATTCACGCAAAATTCCAATCTCATGCAACACCAGAGAATGCACACTGGAGAAAAGCCGTATGAGTGTAGTGACTGTGGGAAGTCCTTCAGCAGAAGCTCTACTCTCATTCAACACCACAGATTTCACACTGGCTAAGGGACTTATGAGTGTATTCAATGTGGGAAATCTTTTTGCTATAAATCTTTCCTCATTCAACATTTGAGAGTACACACTGGAAAAAAAGCTTTAAATGTGCAGGGAATGTTTTACGTTCTCACTCAGAATAACAACCCCAGAGGAGAAATTTTTACCCAATTTACCTTAATGCAAACCCCTTTATCAGAACATACACTCTGCTAGATGTTCATAAGTTTCAGGTATAAGTGACACTTTCAGAAACTAGATTGCACTTGCGAATCTACTCAGGAATAGAAACTGATGTCAGTAGAAGAATTTGTCTGGAAGATATTTCACCCGTATCCCCTGGCTCACCTGACAAGTGTGCATCCGTCACAACCCCTGCCTGCTTGAGAAAATTATGAATATTCTGAGCCCATAGATGAATCTTCATTCCTTTATTTCTGACTAGGGAATTTACCTGATCCAGGTTTTGTCCAGAACCCACTTCATCCACCAAGAAGTGCTACCTCATTCAGGGACATTGTGGGTCTCACATTAGGCTGTGATGAAGTGCTTAAGGTTCCAATTAATCAGACTGCAAACCTCTTGCTATCCTTTGCTCTGGTTTATGATCTTTATGTAAAGGTGTTTTTTCTTTTGTATTTAATATTCTTGGTTCTATTTTATCCCTAGGATGATTGAAAGGAAAGTTGTGTTCTGTCAGCATGGACAGGTGAACAATATGGTGTGATCTCAAACTTACTGTGCTTGGGAAGGCACAGCTTGATGGCAGAAAATCACTCTTTGTTCAATATTGGCTGATTTTGTATTGCCGACCAAGGCCTTGAGAGAAAGTGTGCATGTCTTTGTGGGTCTAATGTGCTGTCTGGTGCCTCTTTTATTGTAGAGGTCAATGGTCGCCCTGAACAGGCGGCCTTTATTGTGCTCCTGTGAACAATATGAATTACATTCTCTGTTCACAGTATGTATTACATAAGTGTCAGCAATGTTTTATGGAACTACACTCCACGCGCTCTGAAGAGGCCATGTGTCATGATGTATGTGGTTTCATAGGCTGGTGTCATTTGTTGTAAGACTCAGAATTGGAATTAATTTGGGAGATAAATCTGTTTTCATATTCATGGCAGACACTGCAGTTAACTTGGATAAAAGTGCCTCTATTGGACATAAATCCAAATTGTTTCATTTCCTGTGGCTTGTATGATCTGAGAGAAATTCCATCACTATTTCTTGTAGCTGGCATCACTAGCAGACAAAATAATCTCATGGTTTTGTGATTTTCTTTGGCCCCTTAGCGTATTCATCTCAAGGTTGTTGCCTAACAGGAAAGACCTCAAAGCTAGAGGAAGGCTAACCCTGTAATCAGTCCCAGGATGTGTCTTTTGTAACCAGTCAGCATTCTTGTTGATTCCAATGACAATAGTCTTCCCTACTTGACAACATTTGCTGCCACTGAGGCAAGAGTGGTCCTCCCAGGAAATGAGAACTGAAATGCAACAGAGTGCACCTTTCTCATGTGTGCTATTTGGTGAGCCCTGACCTAGAGAGAAAGCTGTGAAACTGTCACATGTAAATAAACCACCTGTAACTCATACACAAGGTAGGGCAATAATGTGCTTACAGTTGTATGTCTGGAAAACACAGACATTATTTATTTTAAGAAATTATTTTAGAAAAAAATTTATTCATTTTTTGGGAGAGAAAAAGTAGGAGAATTGAAGAGAGAGGTAAACATAGATCTGCTGCCTCCAGCACGCCACAACTGGAAATCCATTTGGGGATGTTCACTGACCTGGAATCAAACCAGAGACCTGTCCAGGAATGGGATGACACCCAACCAACTGAAGACACTGGCTGGGTCACAGTATATTCCTGTATTATTATTAATTATTGTGTTATATTCCATACCAGTAACTCTATACCTTCTTTTGTCACACCCACTGTTTTCCTACCTTCCTCTTATAATCTCTCTTTCTGCCTTTCTTGGCCCTCCATGCACTCAGGAATTTTCCATTCTTTAAATAGAATAGTACATACTGTTCATAGTTTCATAGGCACTATTTGATATGTACATTTTAACAGATACTAGTTTCCTGCATGCCACACAATCATTTTGACATTCAATACAAATGCTTGTGTGAAGAATTAATTTTTTTTATTGTCGAGTAGTACTGGATTCTGTGAATTACCAGTTTATTAGTTGCTCTATGTTTTTTGTTATTTCCAGGTTTGGCGTATTATAGATAGTTCTTCTGGGAATATTTGCATTCAGTTCTCTGTATAGACATATGTTTTGCTTATCCCACTGTTGTGTAGGTGAATGTTTCACATTTAAGATATGCAGAACTGTGACCCAAAATGGTCATTCCCTTTGACTTACACTGAGATTAACCCACAGTATATAAAAATCCCAAATTTTCTGTTACCCTGAAATAGCATACAATGGTTAACCTTTTTAAATAGTAACCCCAGAAATGTATATAATGTTAACTTGCTCTAGTTTGAATTCCATCTACTGAGTAATATTTTATGGTGAAAATTTTTTATACATTTCTTTGTACTGTATTTATCTGCTTTTTAAAATTATCTGCTGAGAATCTTTTTCAAATTGTTTAAATAAATTTATCATTTTAACTGAAGGAGGACTGTGCAGCATTTAAGACATCTGCTTAAACTTCCCACATTCCTCAGTGACTCAAGTGACTCCTTTGCCATATGGAACCATTGGTTTTGAGTACTGAAGGACAATTGTTTTATAGAGTGTGGAGGTGCTGTTTTGGGAGGACTCTAGGCCTTTGAGGATGAGGGAGAATCCTGGTTTCCTGGAAATGAATAAATGGGTGTGTGCATATGAGGGAAAGCATAGGGGGAAAGTTTCTGGGCTCCTGAGTCCCCTTTGCCAATGAGGAACTGGATACCCCTGGAGAGCACTGAGGGTCCATTGGGTTCCTAATCCCTGGAGAGCAGGTCACCCCCTTGCCCTGGGAAATCTCAGCTGCCACCTAATAGAGAAAGGTGCGTGCACTGCTGGGACCATCACCCCCGGACCTCCAATCTCTGGTCATCTACTGAGTGTGCATGGCCTCCCGGTAACACTGGGGCCAGGAGGCAGAACAGGCTCAGTGCTCTCTGCAGTGGGGATGGGGAAAACCTGAAGGGACCACATTTAGCACAGGTTCCCGCACAGGATGAATGGAAACCACAGGATCACCACGGATGTTAATGTCAGCGGTTTTCCAATCAGCCCCACCTGATGGAGCACTCACCTGGGCAATGCAAATGACAAAGAGTCTTGGAGGCAGGGTCGGGAGTGATGTGAATTTAATATAGGTGCCAGGATTCGTTCAGTCTTGTCCTCTTCCCAATCTGCTCTTTTAACATGTGGGTTCCGCAGTCGGGGAAGCGAGACAGCAGGGATTTGTTTACCCAGGGTCACACTCAGAAGTGGGTTCTGAGTTTTCTGCCAATGGCATCTGACCAAATTGCCTTTACTGAAGTTCACTCCAATAAATATTGGCTTTGGGGCAGCTGGGGGACAACGTCTCGGTGGATGAGGAGGATGCAAACCATCCTGACTGACTTCCACTGTCATTTCCTACCAATTCCCACTCCTCTCTGTTGCCCCTGCACAGTCCCCCAAAAGAGGCTGGTACCTTGGGGTCACCTTACTGGGGCCCATCAAGTAGGTCAGGTTCTGCTACTGACCCTGATGTTGGCTGCAGTCAGTGATATGCTTTGACCAATGAAATGAGGTGGGAGTCCAGCCTGTCACCTCCAACAGAAGAGTCTGGGACCAGTGAGATGGCCGCCCTCTCTGTCCATCTCTGATAACACCCAGCAGGAACCTACATGTTCGATGCTTCTTTATGCTGATTCCAGGAGAACCAGGGTGTTCATGTGCTATGAACAGGAAAGATATCACCTTACTTTAAGCCACTAAAATTTGGGGCTGATTGTAACACATTATAACATCTAGCTGGTCCTAATGGTAACCCATCCCGTATACTACCCTCTAGGAGGCAGCAGAGCCTAATATTAGAAGCCAGAGCTGGGTTTGACTTCCAGGTCTGCCTTTATTAACTCTACAATCAGTCAATTTTCATTGAGTCTCAGAGCTTGGATTTCCTCCCCATTAAATCGATGTTTGAACCATCTCAGGTTGCAGAGAAAATTAAATGAAACAATAATGAAGGTAAAGCCTTGAATCCAATGCCTGGCACCTGTAGTAAAACATTCAGTAACTGTTAGCTGCTTAGCTTGACATTGTGTACTGACCACAGACATACAAACAATGTAGGAAATGTCAATGTGTTGGCCTATGTATGCTTTTAAATTTCCTTTTTAAATGAGTAGGATAAGATTATGTATATTCTCTCATAGCCTGATTTTTCTCTTAATAATGTCATATTTTCAGGTTAAAAGAATGATAGCCAGTCTTGAGTGGCTCAGTTTGTTGATCTTAGTGCTATGCATGGAATGTTTGCCAGTTCAGTTCTTATTTGAGGACACCTGCTATGGTAATGAGCTGCATCCCATTAGGGGTCATGTCAGAGGCAGCTAATCTGTATTACTCTCCTTCTGTTAACTTTAAAAGTCAGTTAAAATACTTTTACATATATTTATCCATTACATTTGTAGTCTTCAGGAATAATTGAAATATACTTTTCACCTGAGGGAGCATTCTAAGCGTCACAGATTCTGAAATAATGGTTCCAAACAAGAGTTTAGTTTTGTAGACTACACTCCCCAGAAATCTGTGACCAGCCTCTAAAACCTAATGTTGCCAGTTCCCAGTGTCACTTGGATGCCTCAGAACAATATTCTCAATGGGCAGTGAGTAATTGGGATCGTAGTGCCCCATGGGAGACTAGATTGCTACATTACCCAAAGGGCCATGCGCTAAGGAAGGCTGGATTTATCCAATGAAAGCCCAGGAGAAAAGCCTTATCACTGTGCTCATTGGTTGGAGCTTGACTTGGTGGTGAATTTGACCTTTGCAGTGTGTTCACAGAATCAGAGGCTCCAGTGCTGGGTCACGAGGCCTCAGAGGCAGTGTCCCCGCAGTGCAGGGTGTGTCTGAGGCTGGTTGAGGTACAACAGGCTGGGATTGAGTCCTCCGTGCCCCCCAAACTACTTTCTGCTTCCAAACTTCAACCCAGCCTCACCTCATTTGCCCTCCAGTCTTGGGTGTGGGTGCCTGTCCCGTCCTGCAGCCCAGGTCTCAGCGCCGCCAGAACAGTGAGTTGCTTGAAGGTGCCTCAGGGTGTGACTGGGTTGGAGAGGGTGACAGGCTGAAAAGCCACCTTGTAAGCCGTGGTGGTGTGACTGAGGAGGGAGATTTGGGGAAACCTTGGCCTGTTTTATGTCTAAAAAAATCAAAGAAGATGAAGCTAAGTTTTGTGTGAGGAGTTTTACTTCATTTTCAGGAAGCTGCTGCCATCAATGGCTGTGAACTAAAGTGGGACCAAGTGTGAGTTAGGGTTCTAAATTTTCTCAAAACTGCCCAGACGAAGAACAGACTAGAAGAGAGAGGATAGTAGTCAGGGACGGGAAGGAGAAATTCTATGAAAGTCCTGAGGGATGCAGGCATCACCCGGCCCCGGGGCTCGGACAGGGCCCTGAGGAGCCTGAGGCTCTGGGTCCAGGCCGTGGGTGCAGGCCCTCAACAGACTTTTAATTCCCACAGTTTTCTTCACATGCAGAACCGCTTAGGGGGACTGGGTTGTGGTGCTGATTTCAGGGCCTCACACTCTTGTGTCCTCTGAGGTAGTGGGGTCCTGAAACTATCCAGCCACTGTTCTACACCTGGTACCTGGGGACCTTGATGACACACCAAGCCCAGAATTCTAAGTCCAGGTCTAGTGTCATATGAATGGTTCCTGTTGTTGGCAACCAGTGGAATGGGATGTGAGTGTTTGTTTTTTTTTTTCAGGCATAGCGTCCTGTATATGTAACAATTTTGATTGAAGACTGAACTCATTCAGGAACCAGAAAGAGTATTTTTCTTTAATTAGTAACTGGTAACAAAGGACAGGAATTGTGACATGTTGGAAGTGTGTTCTGCAGGTGATGGGAACAATGGGAGGTTTGGATCAGTAGGGGCAAGTCATGTGACCGAGGACTCATTGGACTCTCCATGGCTGCAGCATCATGAATAATATAGACCGGATGGAGGCGGTAAAAGACTAGGATGGAAGCTGCTGTGTTAGCCTTGGTGAATGTGATGGTAACTGGCCCATGATGGTGGTTGTGGAGCTGAAATAAGCAGTTGAATTCTGCATTAGTGTTTTAGGTGTGGCCACCTGGATTACCTAATTTGGAGGTTGAGAGAGAGGTAAGAGTCAGGGATGATGTGAAGGTTTGCATTTGGCAGCTGGAGGTATGTAAGGACCATCAGCTGAGATGCAGATATTCCGATTAGGAACTGTAATGTTATTTGGGGATACCAAAACTTCTATATTTTACCTGTGAGGGTTTCTGATAATTCAGGGAGCAGTTCATGAGACTCTGGAATTCTGAGGAGCAGTTCAGAATAAAAACTTCTCTAAAATGTTGCTGGGGATGTAGGGACCAGGTTGGGGTTGTAGATTATTTTCTTTCTTTTAATTGGAGACCAAAGAGTGAGTCAAACAAGATGAGACTGCAGCTGTTGCCTATTTACTTGTTAAACACACACCAGCATTGTGTTGTGAGCCTTAGTCTGGGGTGTTGTGGTCAGTCTGGCTGATTTCCTGAGTGGCATGAATGGGCATCTGTGAGACTCACTGGGCATTGGCTAAGGGGCCTTAGGTGATGGGACGTGAGGGCTGAAGGCTGTGACTGGTAAAGGGACATCGGGTGCCGCTCCAGTGGAAATGGCGTCTGGATATCTGAGATCTGATGTGGTTCTCAGTAACTGAGGTTGAAGGAAAACAGAATCAGGGAGGTTGGCCTCCATGGCAGAACTCAAGGCTGCTTCAATCAATGAGTGTGGACACTCAGAGGTTGTGTAGAACTTAATCCTGTTTGAATTTGCCAAGCAGTCACTAAACCACCGAAGCTGAGTAATGAGTAGGAAGTCAAGGAGATCACCATGGGGGCTGTGGGTGTGAGAGTGCAGTTGTGAGAGAGGTGTGGGAGAAAGAGTGATGTGCCCTAGGAGTAGTCATATGCCTTCATAGTTAAAGGGCCCGGACGTGGACATAAGAGGAAATGGAGTTTGAGTCCATTTCTGGTGATGTCTGGAAATATGATATGGGGAATGTCATATTAATTTCTGAAAAGAGGGCATGTTGTGGTGGTACATTACTGGTCCAGAGCTTCAGTGAAAGTTATGTTCACACCTGCCTTTTGTTGTTGAGGGCTGTTACACTGATCAATAGGAAGGAGGTAGCATACATCAGTGTCTTCTGGGCTTGAAAATACCCATTGGCATAGAGAGGGGAGAAGGGTAAGAGAGAAATACATTACAGAGGTGGTGGGGTAGAATTTTGGAAAAGAAGATGATTAGGAAATAAACTGTGGTCATAATGGCACATTTATGTTACCTTTGAAGTTGTGCCTTTGGGAATGCAGCTGTGTGAGAGAAGTGTGGTTCAAAGAATTATGTGCAGCAGGTAGTGCAAAGTGATGACTTCAGCACCTTGGGATTGGGTTCAAAAGTTTGAACAATGATACCATAATGTTGTGATACCCTGAATCGGGAGACAACAAGGTGATTGCCTGTCAAACGCAGTGTCAAATCATTCACAGCCTCCGTATGCACACCATCTCTCCCTACCCTATGTTCATAACACCCACTGTATTGAAAAGGGGTGTGGTCTACATGCGAGTTCCAGAGCAGAGGTATTATCTACAAGATTATTTGCCCTTAATTGTGGGGGAATACACAGCATCAACTAGAACAGAAGGAGAGAATGACTTTGATTGGACCAAGGCCTGGTATCTTTTCTGAGGTGGGGAGTTGAGGGAGCAGATGGATGTGGACATGAGGGAATTTTATGAACATAAAATCCTAGGAGAAGAACTTATGATGGACTGAACTGTGCCAATTGTGACAGGAGATGAACTTTGAGGACGTGGCCGTCACCTTCTCTGAGGAGGAGTGGGGGCTCCTTGATGAGGCTCAGAGACTTCTGTACTGCAAGATGATGGTAGAAGTTTTTGCCCTGGTCTCATCTGTAGGTAAGACCTTCACATCTCTCCTAGTGTCCTGAGGTGAAGTCCTCTCATCCTTTCTTCTCAGGATGTAGCTTTCCCAGCCAAACCATGGGCTGTAATTGTTTTCCCCATTGTCCTGTCAATTGTACTGTGGCTGCGAGTGCTGAGTAATTTGCAGAGACATGAGCAAAGGACTCCATGAATATCCCTCACACCCATTGCCTCACATGGTGCAGGAAGTGTCTAAGTGTCATGATTGTTGCAAACAGCTTAATGGGCCCAGCTTGCACTTTCTCACTCTAGGAGGGTGTCTATGTCCACATGCATGGCTTCCACTTCTGCCCCATTCCTCCAGGTAAAGGCTCTTTGTGACTGCCTGTGCCAGGTTATGGTCTTTACTTGCATGAACCATGGGCGGTTCTTGTAAGACCTCCTTCCATTGTTTGTAATATTCTGTTCCTGAATACTTCTGCATGCTGTCTTGCTCAGGTCAGTGCTGGCTACTCACCTCTGTTGTGTTTCAATACAACTCAGAATATCGTTGTGCTATGTGCTTGTACAGTGGAAGGTGCAAGGAGAACCCTGTTTTTTTCACAAGGTGAACATACAGAATGACATAAGGGTGGCCTGGCCCTCCTGAGGTGCAGCTGGGGGAGGTATGACATAAGGATGGTGTTTAGATCATACCAGGAATGTGTTCATGTCCAACAAGTTTAGGCTGAGGTGCCACTGGCAGCAGCTCTTTTCTACCTTTTCATTCCCATGTTTGACACTTCCCTGACTTATCTTTTAATCTGTGCCTTCCCGGGTTCTGGCCACCTTCACCATCTTCCCTTTTCCATTACCTGTTCCTCTGAACTATTCTACATGCAGTTTTTTTCCTTTCTTTCTTTTTTTTTTAAAAAAAGTATTTAATTGAATATTTTCATAGAAAGAAAGTGAGAGGGATAGAAAAGTTAGAAACATCAATCAGCTGCCTCCTTCACACCTTGTACTGGAAATGTGTCCACAAGCAAGGTACATGCCCTTGACCGGAATCAAACCTGGAGCCCTTCAGTCCCCAGGCCAATGCTGTATCTACTGAGCCAAACTGGTTAGGGCTGCAGTATTTTTAAATATTGACAGGCATATGTGCTATGATGTTCACAGAAGTGTTTCACTAGACGCTGACACAAGCTTCTCGTTTCTTGAATTTTAGCTGGAATAAGTTGTAGCCAACCTTCTGCACAGCTGGCCCATGTAACCAACAGACAAGCCTTGTTGAACACTATTAGCAGTCTCTTGAGCAGATGATCCAGGATCTATTCCATGTGGTGCCTGCCATGTTTGTTTCATATTTTGTATGGTGATCTTCAGAGGCCCAGATCTTCACAGCAGAATCTTATCAATATTTCCTTCAGATATTTTACTGCCTGACAATTGCCTGAAACCAACATGTTATGTGCAACACACTTTTGTAATGAGACTTCTCCCTGTCACCATAGTCGACATTCATTTCATCACCATTTTTCTGTTTATAGGTTGTGAGCATAAAACGGATGATAAGGAGGTGTGTTCTGAGCAGAGTGTATCAATAGAAGGAGAGTCACAGGTCAGTGTTTCTAAGACAACTCCAGCAACCCAGAGGACCCATCTCTGCGGGAGGTGTTTCTCTGTGTTCAAAGATATTTTGCACCTGACGGAGTCACAAGCATCAGATTTTGAGCAGAAAGCCTTCTTCTCCAATGGATGTGTGAGAGACTTCGGTTTCAGTGCAAACCCTCATCAGCAACAGGGGGACGCCAATAGAGAGAAGCTCTGGCAAGAAGCTGTGGACAGGGCCTCGTTTGTGACCAGGTTCATCTTCTACTTATCAGAGCTGTGTTCCACCAGTAGGGAGGTTGGGGGAGACTTCCCAGCCATGTCAGGGTTTCTCCAGCACCAGGCCCTTCACAACACTGAAGATCCACACAGTGGTAGTGAGATTTCAGAGGAATTTCTCAATAGAAAAAGGCATCACCAATGGGATGAATGTGACAAAGGTGACAGCCACAACCAGAACCTTGTTCAACATAAGGACTTCAGCTCTGGAGAAGTGAAATATGAATATAATACAGGTGAGAAAGTTTTCAGATGTACCTTAAACCACAATAGACATAGGAGAGTTCACACTGGAGAAAAGTCCTATCCATGTGCTGACTGGGGGAAGCTGTTCAATCAAAGGTCTGCCCTCACTAAACACCACAGAGTTCACACTGGAGAAAAACCTTACAAATGTAGTGAATGTGAAAAATCATTTAGGCGCAATTGTGACCTCTTTACCCACAAGAGAGTTCACACTGGAGAAAAACCATATAACTGTAGTGAATGTGGGAAATCATTTAGGCGCAATTATGACCTCTTTATCCACAAGAGAGTTCACACAGGAGAAAAACCATATGAGTGTAGTGACTGTGGGAAGTCCTTCAGCAGTAGCTCTCATCTCATTCGACGCCACAGCGTTCACACTGGAGAAAAACCACATAACTGTAGTGAATGTGGGAAATCATTTAGGTACAAGTATAAGCTCATTATCCACAAGAGAGTTCACACTGGAGAAAAACCATACGAGTGTAGTGACTGTGGGAAATCCTTCAGCATTAGCTCTAATCTCATTCGACACCACAGAGTTCACACTGGAGAAAAACCATATAACTGTAGTAAGTGTGGGAAATCATTTAGGCACCATTACTGCCTCATTATCCACAAGAGAGTTCACACTGGAGAAAAACCATATGAGTGTAGTGATTGCGGGAAGTCCTTCAGTAATAGGTCTTACCTGACTGTACACCAGAGAGTGCACACTGGAGAAAAACCTTATCAGTGTAGTGAATGTGGAAAATCATTCAGGCAAAATTCCAATCTCATGCAACACCAGAGAATTCACACTGGAGAAAAGCCTTATGAGTGTAGTGTCTGTGGGAAGTCCTTCAGCAGCAGCTCTACTCTCATTCGACACCACAGATTTCACACTGGCTAAGGGACTTATGAGTGTATTCAATGTGGGAAATCTTTTTGCTATAAATCTTTCCTCATTCAACATTTGAGAGTACACACTGGAAAAAAGCTTTAAATGTACAGGGAATGTTTTATGTTCTCACTCAGAATAATAACCCCAGAGGAGAAATTTTTACCCAATTTACCTTAATGCACACCCCTTTATCAGAACATACACTGTGCTAGATGCCTCCTAAGTTAAAGGTATAAGAGACACTTTCAGAAACTAGATTGCACTTGCTAATCTACTCAGGAATAGAAACTGATGTCAGTAGAAGAATTTGTCTGGAAGATATTTCACCCGTATCCCCTGGATCACCTGACGAGTGTGAATCTGTCACCACCCCTGCATATGCTTGAGAAAATTATGAATATTCTGAGCTCCTGAATGAATCCTCATTCCTTTATTTCTGACCAGAGAATTTACCTGATCCAGGTTTTTTCCAGAACCCACTTCATCCACTAAGAAGTGCTACCTCTTTCAGATACATTGTGGGTCTCACATTATGCTGTGATGAAGTGTTTCAGGTTCCAATTCATCAGACTGCAATCCTCTTCCTATCCTTTGCTGTGGTTTATGATCTTTATGTAAAGGTGGGTTTTTTTGTGTTGTTTTTTTTTTTTTTTTTGTACTTTAATTTTGTTGGTTCTATTTTCTTCCTGGGATGATTTAAAGGAAAGTTGTGTTCTGTCAGCATGAACAGGTGAATACTATGGTGTGATCTCAAACTTACTGTACTTTGGAAGGCACAGCTTGATGTCATAAAATCACTCTGTTCAATATTGGTTGATTTTGTATTGCCGACCGAGGCCTTGAGAGAAAGTGTGCATGAATTTGTGGGTCTAATGTGCTGTCTGGTGCCTCTTATTGTAGAGGTCAATGGTCGCCCTGAACAGGTGGCCTTTATTGTGCTCCTGTGAACAATATGAATTACATTCTATGTTCACAGTATGTATTACATAAGTATCAGCAATGTTTTATGGAACTACACTCCACGCGCTCTGAAGAGGCCATGTGTCATGATATATGTGGTTTCATAGGCTGGTGTCATTTGTTGTAAGACTCAGAGGTGGAATTAGTTTGGGAGATAAAAACTGTTTTTATATTCATGGCAGACACTGTAGTTAAGCTGGATAAAAGTGCCTCTATTGGACATAAATCCAAATTATTTCATGTCCTGTGGCTTGTATGATCTGAGAGAACTTCCATCACTATTTCTTGTAGCTGGCATCACTAGCAGACAAAATAATTTCCTGGTTTTGTGATTTTCTTTGGCCCCTTCGCATGTTCATCTCAAGGTTGTTGCCTAACAGGAAAGACCTCAAAGCTAGAGGAAGGTTAACCCTGTAATCAGTCCCAGGATGTGTCTTCTGTAACCAGTCAGCATTCTTGTTGATTCTAATGCCAATAGTCTTCCCTACTTGACAGCATTTGCTGCCACTGAGACAAGGCTGGTCCGCCCAGGAAATGAGAACTGAAATGCAACAGAGTGCACCTTTCTCGTGTGTGCTATTTGGTGAGCCCTGACCTAGAGATAAAGCTGTGAAACTGTCATGTAAATAAAACCCCTGTAACTCATACACAGGGTAGGGCAATAATGTGCTTACAGTTGTATGTCTGGAAAACACAGACATTATTTATTTTAAGAAATTATTTTAGAAATTAATTTTATTCATTTTTTGGGAGAGATCAAGTAGGACCATTGAAGAGAGAGGTAAACATAGATCTGCTGCCTCCTGCACGCCACAACTGGAAATCCAATTGGGGATGTTCACTGACCTGGAATCAAACCAGAGAGCTGTCCAGGAATGGGATGACACGCAACCAACTGAGGACACTGGCTGGGTCAGAGTATATTCTTGTATTATTATTAATTATTGTGTTATATTCCATACCAATAACTCTATACCTTCTTTTGTCACACCCACTGTTTTCCTACCTTCCTCTTATAATCCCCCTTTCTGCCTTTCTTGGCCCTCCGTGCACTCAGGAATTTTCCATTCTTTAAATAGAATAGTTCATACTGTTCATAGTTTTATAGGCACTATTTGATGTGTACATTTTAACAGATACTGGTTTCCTCCATGCCACACAATCATTTTGAGATTCAATACAAATGCTTGGGTGAAGAGTTAATTTTTTTTGTTGCCGAGTAGTACTGGATTCTGTGAATTACCAGTTTATTAGTTGCCCTATGTTTTTTGTTATTTCCAGGTTTGGCGTATTATCCATAACTCTTCTGGGAATATTTGCATTCAGTTCACTGTATAGACATATGTTTTGCTTATCCCACTGTTATGTAGGTGAATGTGTTCATTTAAGATATGCAGAACTGTGACCCAAAATGGTCATTCCCTTTGGCTTACACTGAGATTAACCCACAGTATATAAAAATCCCAAATTTTCTGTTATCCTGCAAGGGCATACAATGGTTAACCTTTTTAAATAGGAACCCCAGAAATGCATATAATGTTAACTTGCTCTACTTTTAATTCCATCTACCGAGTAATATTTTATGGTGAACATTTTTTATACATTTCTTTGTACTGTATTTATCTGCTTTTTAAAATTATCTGCTGAGAATCTTTTTCAAATTGTCTAAATAAATTTATCATTTTAACCGAAGGAGGACTGTGCAGCATTTAAGACATCTGCTTAAACTTCCCACATTCCTCAGTGACTCAAGTGACTCCTTTGCCATATGGAACCATTGGTTTTGAGTACTGAAGGACAATAGTTTTATAGAGTGTGGAGGTGCTGTTTTGGGAGGACTCTAGGCCTTTGAGGATGAGGGAGGATCCTGGTTTCCTGGAAATGAATAAATGGGTGTGTGCATATGAGGGATAGCATAGGGGGGAAGTTCCTGGGCTCCTGAGTCCCTTTTGCGAATGAGGAACTGGATACCCCTGGAGAGCACTGAGGGTCCATTGGGTTCCTAATCTCTGGAGAGCAGGTCACCCCCTTGCCCTGGGAAATCTCAGCTGCCACCTAATAGAGGAAGGTGCCTGCGCTGCTGGGACCATCACCCCGGACCTCCAATCTCTGGTCATCTACTGAGTGTGCATGGCCTCCCGGTAACACTGGAACCAAGAGGCAGTACAGGCTCAGTGCTCTCTGCAGTGGGGATCGGGAAACCTGAAGGGACCACATTTAGCACATGTTCCTGCACAGGATGAATGGAAACCACAGGATCACCACGGATGTTAATGTCAGCATTTTTCCAATCAGCCCCACCTGATGGAGCACTCACCTGGGCAATGCAAATGACAAAGAGTCTTAAAGGCAAGGTCGTGAGTGATGTGAATTTAATATAGGTGCTAGGATGCGTTCAGTCCGGTCCTCTTCCCAATCTGCTCTTTTAACATGTGGGTTCCGCAGTGGGGGAAGCGAGACAGCAGGGATTTATTTACCCAGGGTCACACTCAGAAGTGGGTTCTGAGATTTCTGCCAAATGACATCTGACCAAACTCCTTTTTCTGAAGTTCACTCCGGTAAATATTGGCTTTGGGGCAACTGGGGGACAAAGTCTCAGTGGAGGAGGAGAAAGCAAACCATCCGGACTGACTTCCACTGTCATTTCCTACCAATTCCCACTCCTCTCTGTTGCCCTGCACAGTCCCTCAAAAGAGGCTGGCACGATGGGGTTACCTTACTGGGGCCCATCAAGTAGGTCAGGTTCTGCTACTGACACCTTGATGTTGGCTGCAGCCAGTGATATGCTTTGACCAATGAAATGAAGTTGGAGTCAAGCCTGTCACCTCTAACAGAAGAGTCTGCAATCAGTGAGATGGCCACCCTCTCTGTCCATCTCTGATAACACCCAGCAGGAACCTATATGTTCGATGCTCCTTTATCCTGATTCCAGAAAAACCAGGGTGTTCATGTGCTTTGAACAAGAAAGATATCTTCTTAACGTTAAGCCACTAAAATTTGGGGCTGATTGTAACACATTATAACATCTAGCTGGTCCTAATGGTAACCCATCCCGTATACTACCCTCTAGGAGGCAGCAGAGCCTAACATTAGAAGCCAGAGCTCCGTTAGAGACACATGGGTTTGACTTCCAGCCCTGCCTTTATTAACTCTACAATCAGTCAATTTTCGTTGAGTCTCAGAGCTTGGATTTCTTCCCCATATAATCGATATTTGAACCATCTCAGGTTGCAGAGAAAATTAAATGAAACAATAATGAAGGTATAGCATTGAATCCAGGGCCTGGCACCTGTAGTAAAACATTCAGTAATTGTTAGCTGCGTAGCTTCACATTGTGTACTGACCACAGACATGCAGACAGTGTAGGAAATGTCAATTTGTTGGCCTGTGTATCCTTATAAATTTTCTTTTTCAACTAGTAGGATAAGATTATGTATATTCTCACATAGTCTGCTTTTTCTCTTAATAATGTCATATTTTCAGGTTAAAAAAAAAAAGATAGCCAGGCTTCTGTGGCTCAGTTTGTTGATCATAGTGCTATGCACAGAATGTTTGCCAGTTCAGTTCTTATTTGAGGACACCTGCTGTGGTAATGGGCTGAATCCCATTAGGGGTCATGTAGGAGGCAACTAATCTGTGTTTCTCTCCTTCTTGTCACTTTAAAACTCAGTTAAAATACTTTTACATATATTTATCCATTACATTTGTAGTCTTCAGGAATAATTGAAATATACTTTTCACCTGGGGGAGCATTCTAAGCGTCACAGATTCTGAAATAATGTTTACAAACAAGAGTTCAGTTTTGTAGACAACACTCCCCAGAAACTTGTGACCAGCCTCTAAAACCTAACGTTGCAAGTTCCCAGTGTCACTTGGACGCCCCAGAACAATATTGGCAATGGGAAGTGAGTGACTGGGATCCTAGTGCCCCATGGGAGACTAGATTGCTACATTACCCAAAGGGCCATGCGCTAAAGAAGGCCGGGTTTATCCAATGAAAGCCCAGGAGAAAAGCCTTATCATTGTGCTCATTGGTTGGAGCTTGACTTGGTGGTGAATTTGACCTTTGCATTGTGTTCACAGAATCAGAGGCTCCAGTGTTGGGTCACGAGGCCTCAGAGGTAGTGTCCCCGCAGTGCAGGGTGTGTCTGACGCTGGTTGAGGTACAACAGGCTGGGATTGAGTCCTCTGTGCCCCCCAAACTACTTTCTGCTTAAAGATTTCAACCCGGCCTCACCTCATTCACCCTCCAGCCTTGGGTGTGGGTGCCTGTCCCGTCCTGCAGTCCAGGTCTCAGCGCCGCCAGAACAGTGAGTTGCTTGAAGGTGCCACATGGTTTGATTGGGTTGGAGAGGGTGACAGGCTGAAAAGCCACCTTGTAAGGCCGTGGTGATATGACTGAGAAGGGAGATTTGGGGAAACCTTGGCCTGTTTTATGTCTAAAATAATCAAAGAAGATGAAGCTAAGTTTTGTGTGAGGAGTTTCACTTCATTTTCAGGAAGCTGCTGCCATCAATGGCTGTGAACTAATGTGGAACAAAGTGTGAGTTAGGGCTATAACCTTCTTCAAAACTTCTCAGAGGAAGAACTTACTAGAAGAGAGAGGATAGCAGTGAGGGACGGGAAGGTGAAATCCTGTGAAGCTCTGAGGGATGTAGGCATCACCTGGCCACGGGGCTGGGCCAGGTTTCTGAGGGCCTGAGCCCATGGGTCCAGGCGGTGCGTGCAGGCCCTCAACAGAGCTTTAATTCCCACAGTTTTCTGCATATGCAGACCCGCTGCAGGGGTCCTCAGACTTTTTAAACAGGGGGCCAGTTCACTGTCCCTCAGACTGTTGGAGGGCCGGATTATAGTTTTTTTAAAAAATCTATGAACAAATTCCTATGCACACTTGCAAACTGCACATATCTTATTTTAAAGTAAATATACAAAACGGCAAAAAAACACCCAGCGGGCCGGATAAATGTCTTCGGCGGGACGCAGGTGGCCCGCGGGCCATAGTTTGAGGACCCCTGGTTAGGGGGACTGGGTTGTGTAGCTGATTTCAGGGCCTCACAATCTTGTGGCCTCTGAGGTAGTGGGGTCCTGGAACTATCCAGCCACTCTTCTACACCTGGGACCTGGTTAACTGAATTCTAAGTCCAGGTCTAGTGTCATATGAATGGTTCCTGTTGTTGGCAACCGGTGGAATGGGATGTGAGTGGTTTTTTTCAGGCATAGCGTCCTGTATATGTAACAACTTTGATTGAATACTTTGCTCATTCAGGAACCAGAAAGAGTCTTTTTTTTTTTTTTTAAATTAGTAACTGGTAACAAAGGACAGGAATTGTGACATGTTGGAAGTGTGTTCTGCAGGTGATGGGAACAATGGGAGGTTTGGAGCAGTAGGGGCAAGTCATGTGACCGAGGACTCATTGGACTCTCCATGGCTGCAGCATCATGAATAATATAGACCGGATGGAGGCGGTAAAAGACTAGGATGGAAGCTGCTGTGTTAGCCTTGGTGAATGTGATTGTAACTGGCCCATGATGGTGGTTGTGGAGCTGAAATAAGCAGTTGAATTCTGCATTAGTGTTTTAGGTGTGGCCACCTGGATTACCTAATTTGGAGGTTGAGAGAGAGGTAAGAGTCAGGGATGATGTGAAGGTTTGCATTTGGCAGCTGGAGGTATGTAAGGACCATCAGCTGAGATGCAGATATTCCTATTAGGAACTGTAATGTTATTTGGGGATACCAAAACTTCTATATTTTACCTGTTAGGGTTTCTGATAATTCAGGGAGCAGTTCATGAGACTCTGGAATTCTGAGGAGCAGTTCAGAATAAAAACTTCTCTAAAATGTTGTTGGGGATGTGGGGACCAGGTTGGGGTTGTAGATTATTTTCTTTCTTTTAATTGGAGACCAAAGAGTGAGTCAAACAAGATGAGACTGCAGCTGTTGCCTATTTACTTGTTAAACACACACCAGCATTGCGTTGTGAGCCTTAGTCTGGGGTGTTGTGGTCAGTCTGGCTGATTTCCTGGGTGGCATGAATGGGCATCTGTGAGACTCACTGGGCATTGGCTAAGGGGCCTTAGGTGATGGGACGTGAGGGCTGAAGGCTGTGACTGATAAAGGGACATCGGGTGCAGCTCCAGTGGAAATGGCGTCTGGATATCTGAGATCTGATGTGGTTCTCAGTAACTGAGGTTGAAGGAAAACAGAATCAGGGAGGTTGGCCTCCATGGCAGAACTCAAGGCTGCTTCAATCAATGAGTGTGGACACTCAGAGGTTGTGTAGAACTTAATCCTGTTTGAATTTGCCAAGCAGTCACTAAACCACCGAAGCTAAGTAATGAGTAGGAAGTCAAAGAGATCACCATGGGGGCTGTGGGTTGTGAGAGAGGTGTGGGAGAAAGAGTGATGTGCCACTGGAGTAGTCATATGCCTTCATAGTTAAAGGGCCCGGACGTTGACATAAGAGGAAATGGAGTTTGAGTCCATTTCTGGAGATGTCTGGAAATATGATATGGGGAATGTCATATTAATTTCTGAAAAGAGGGTGTGTTCTAGTGGTACATTCCTGGTCCAGAGCTTCAGTGAAATTTATGTTCACACCTGCCTTTTGTTGTTGAGGGCTGTTACACTGATCAATAGGAAGGAGGTAGCATACATCAGTGTCTTCTGGGCTTGAAAATATCCATTGGCATAGAGAGGGGAGAAGGGTAAGAAAGAAATACATTACAGAGGTGGTGGGGTAGAACTTTGGAAAAGAAGATGATTAGGAAATAAACTGTGGTCATTATGGCACATTTATGTTACGTTTCAAGTTGTGCCTTTAGGAATCCAGCTGTGTGAGAGAAGTGTGGTTCAAAGAATTATGTGCAGCAGGTAGTGCAAAGTGATGACTTCAGCACCTTGGGATTGGGTTCAAAAATTTGAACAATGATACCATAATGTTGTGACACCCTGAATCGGGAGACAACAAGGTGATTGCCTGTCAAACACAGTGTCAAATCATTCACAGCCTCCGTATGCACACCATCTCTCCCTGCCTATGTTCATGACACCCACAGTATTGAAAAGGGGTGTGGTCTACATGTGAGTTCCAGAGCAGAGGTATTATCTACAAGATTATTTGCCCTTAATAGTGGGGGAATACACAGCATCAACTAGAACAGAAGGAGAGAATGACTTTGATGGGACCAAGGCCTGGTATCTTTTCTGAGGTGGGGAGTTGAGGGAGCAGATGGATGTGGTTGTGAGGGAATTTTATGAACATAAAATCCTAGGAGAAGTACTCATAATGGACTGAACTGTGCCAATTGTGACAGGAGATGAACTTTGAGGACGTGGTCATCACCTTCTCTGAGGAGGAGTGGGGGCTCCTTGATGAGGCTCAGAGACTTCTGTACTGCAAGATGATGGTAGAAGTTTTTGCCCTGGTCTCATCTGTAGGTAAGACCTTCACATCTCTCCTAGTGTCCTGAGGTGACGTCCTCTTTTCCTTTCTTCTCCGGATGCAGCTTTCACAGCCAAACCATGGGCTATACCTGTTTTCCCCATTGTCCTGTCAATTGTACTGTGGCTGCGAGTGCTGAGTAATTTGGAGAGACCTGAGCAAAGGACTCCATGAATATCCCTCACACCCATTGCCTCAAATGGTGCAGGAAGTGTCTGGGAGTCATGATTGTTGCAAACAGCTTAATGGGCCCAGCTTGCACTTTCTCACTCAAGGAGGGTGTCCACATGCATGGCTCCCACTTCTGCACCATTCCTCCAGCTAAAGGCTCTTTGTGACTGAGTGTGCCAGGTTATGGTCTTTGCTTGCATGAACCATGGGCGGTTCTTGTAAGACCTCCTTCCATTGTTTGTAATATTCTGTTCCTGAATACTTCTGCATGCTGTCTTGCTCAGGTCAGTGCTGGCTACTCACCTCTGTTGTGTTTCAATACAACTCAGAATATTGTTGTGCTATGTGCTTGTACAGTGGAAGGTGCAAGGAGAACCCTGTTTTTTCACAAGGTGAACATACAGGATGACATAAGGGTGGCCTGGCCCTCCTGAGTTGCAGCTGGGGGAGGTATGACATAAGGATGGTGTTTAGATCATACCAGGAGCGTGCTCATGTCCAACAAGTTTAGGCTGAGGTGCCACTGGCAGAAGCTCTTTTCTACCTTTTCATTCCCATGTTTGACACTTCCCTGACATATCTTTTAATCTGTGCCTTCCTGGGTTCTGGCCACCTTCACCGTCTTCCCTTTTCCATCACCTGTTCCTCTGAACTATTCTATATGCAGTTTTTTTCCTTTCTTTTTTAAAAAAAATAATATTTAATTGAATATTTTCACAGAAAGAAAGTGAGAGGGATAGAAAAGTTAGAAACATCAATCAGCTGCCTCCTTCACACCTTGTACTGGAAATGTGTCCACAAGCAAGGTACATGCCCTTGACCGGAATCAAACCTGGAGTCCTTCAGTCCCCAGGCCAATGCTGTATCTACTGAGCCAAACCGGTTAGGGCTGCAGTATTTTTAAATATTGACAGGCATATGTGCTATGAGGTTCACAGAAGTGTTTCACTATACGCTGACACAAGCTTCTCGTTTCTTGAATTTTAGCTGGAATAAGTTGTAGCCAACCTTCTGCACAGCTGGCACATGTCACCAGCAGACAAGCCCTGTTGAACACTATTAGCAGACTCTTGAGCAGATGATCCAGGATCTATTCCATGTGTTGCTTGCCATGTTTGTTTCATATTTTTTATGGTGATCTTCAGAGGCCCAGATCTTCACAGAAGCATCTTATCAATATTTCCTTCAGATATTTTACTGCCTGACAATTGCATGGAACCAACATGTTATGTGCAACACACTTTTGTAATGAGACTTTTCCCTGTCACCATAGTCGACATTCATTTCATCACCATTTTTCTTTTTATAGGTTGTGAGCATAAAACGGATGATGAGGAGGTGTGTTCTGAGCAGAGTGTATCAATAGAAGGAGAGTCACAGGTCAGTGTTTCTAAGACAACTCCAGCAACCCAGAGGACCCATCTCTGCGGGAGGTGTTTCTCTGTGTTCAAAGATATTTGGCACCTGACGGAGTCACAAGCATCAGATTTTGAGCAGAAAGCCTTCTTCTCCAATGCATGTGTGAGAGACTTCGGTTTCAGTGCAAACCCTCATCAGCAACAGGGGGAAGTCAATAGAGAGAAACTCTGGCAAGAAGCTGTGGACAGGGCCTCGTTTGTGACCAGGTTCATCTTCTACTTATCAGAGCTGTGTTCCACCAGTAGGGAGGTTGGGGGACACTTCCCAGCCATGTCAGGGTTTCTCCAGCACCAGGCCCTTCACAACACTGAAGATCCACACAGTGGTAGTGAGATTTCAGAGGAATTTCTCAATAGAAAAAGGCATCACCAATGGGATGAATGTGACAAAGCTGACAGCCACAACCAGAACCTTGTTCAACATCAGGACTTCAGCTCTGGAGAAGTGACATATGAATATAATACATGTGAGAAAGTTTTCAGATGTACCTTTAACCACAATAGACATAGGAGAGTTCACACTGGAGAAAAGTCCTATCCATGTGCTGACTGGGGGAAGCTGTTCAATCAAAGGTCTTCCCTCACTAAACACCACAGAGTTCACACTGGAGAAAAACCTTACAAATGTAGTGAATGTGGAAAAAAATTTAGGCGCAATTGTGACCTCTTTACCCACAAGAGAGTTCACACTGGAGAAAAACCATTCGAGTGTAGTGAATGTGGGAAATGTTTTCATGGAAATTCTCATCTCACTAAACACAAGAGAGTTCACACTGGAGAAAAACCATATAACTGTAGTGAATGTGGGAATTCATTTAGGCGTAATTATGAGCTCTTTATCCACAAGAGAGTTCACACTGGAGAAAAACCATATGAGTGTATTGACTGTGGGAAGTCCTTCAGCAGTAGGTCTAATCTCATTCGACACCACAGAGTTCACACTGGAGAAAAACCTTACAAATGTAGTGAATGTGGAAAATCATTTAGGAGCAATCATGACCTCTTTACCCACAAGAGAGTTCACACTGGAGAAAAACCATATGGGTGTAGTGAATGTGGGAAATTTTTTCGGCGTAACAATCACCTCCTTATCCACCAGAGAGTTCACAGTGGAAAAAAACCGTATGAGTGTAGTGACTGTGGGAAGTACTTCAGCAGAAGCTCTAATCTCACTCAACACCACAGAGTTCACACAGGAGAAAAACCATATGAGTGTAGTGATTGCAGGAAGTCCTTCAGTAATAAGTCTTACCTGACTATACACCAGAGAGTTCACACTGGAGAAAAGCCATATGAGTGTAGTGATTGCGGGAAGTCCTTCAGTAATAGGTCTTACCTGACTGTACACCAGAGAGTTCACACTGGAGAAAAACCTTATAAGTGTAGTGATTGTGAGAAGTATTTCAGTAATAGGTTTGTCCTCACTGTACATCAGAGAGTTCACACTGGAGAAAAACCTTATAAGTGTAGTGAATGTGGAAAATCATTCAGGCAAAATTCCAATCTCATGCAACACCAGAGAATGCACACTGGAGAAAAGCCGTATGAGTGTAGTGACTGTGGGAAGTCCTTCAGCAGTAGCTCGACTCTCATTCGACACCACAGAGTTCACACTGGCTAAGGGACTTATGAGTGTATTCAATGTGGGAAATCTTTTTGCTATAAATCATTCCTCATTCAACATTTGAGAGTACACACTGGAAAAAAAGCTTTAAATGTGCAGGGAATGTTTTACGTTCTCACTCAGAATAACAACCCCAGAGGAGAAATTTTTACCCAATTTACCTTAATGCAAACCCCTTTATCAGAACATACACTCTGCTAGATGTTCATAAGTTTCAGGTATAAGTGACACTTTCAGAAACTAGATTGCACTTGCGAATCTACTCAGGAATAGAAACTGATGTCAGTAGAAGAATTTGTCTGGAAGATATTTCACCCGTATCCCCTGGCTCACCTGACAAGTGTGCATCCGTCACAACCCCTGCCTGCTTGAGAAAATTATGAATATTCTGAGCCCATAGATGAATCTTCATTCCTTTATTTCTGACTAGGGAATTTACCTGATCCAGGTTTTGTCCAGAACCCACTTCATCCACCAAGAAGTGCGACCTCATTCAGGGACATTGTGGGTCTCACATTAGGCTGTGATGAAGTGTTTAAGGTTCCAATTAATCAGACTGCAAACCTCTTGCTATCCTTTGCTCTGGTTTATGATCTTTATGTAAAGGTGTTTTTTCTTTTGTATTTAATATTCTTGGTTCTATTTTATCCCTAGGATGATTGAAAGGAAAGTTGTGTTCTGTCAGCATGGACAGGTGAACAATATGGTGTGATCTCAAACTTACTGTGCTTGGGAAGGCACAGCTTGATGGCAGAAAATCACTCTTTGTTCAATATTGGCTGATTTTGTATTGCCGACCAAGGCCTTGAGAGAAAGTGTGTATGTCTTTGTGGGTCTAATGTGCTGTCTGGTCCCTCTTATATTGTAGAGGTCAATGGTCGCCCTGAACAGGCGGCCTTTATTGTGCTCCTGTGAACAATATGAATTACATTCTCTGTTCGCAGTATGTATTACATAAGTGTCAGCAATGTTTTATGGAACTACACTCCACGCGCTCTGAAGAGGCCATGTGTCATGATGTATGCGGTTTCATAGGCTGGTGTCATTTGTTGTAAGACTCAGAATTGGAATTAATTTGGGAGATAAAAACTGTTTTCATATTCATGGCAGACACTGCAGTTAACCTGGATAAAAGTGCCTCTATTGGACATAAATCCAAATTGTTTCATTTCCTGTGGCTTGTATGATCTGAGAGAAATTCCATCACTATTTCTTGTAGCTGGCATCACTAGCAGACAAAATAATCCCCTGGTTTTGTGATTTTCTTTGGCCCCTTAGCGTATTCATCTCAAGGTTGTTGCCTAACAGGAAAGACCTCAAAGCTAGAGGAAGGCTAACCCTGTAATCAGTCCCAGGATGTGTCTTTTGTAACCAGTCAGCATTCTTGTTGATTCCAATGCCAATAGTCTTCCCTACTTGACAACATTTGCTGCCACTGAGGCAAGAGTGGTCCTCCCAGGAAATGAGAACTGAAATGCAATAGAGTGCACCTTTCTCATGTGTGCTATTTGGTGAGCCCTGACCTAGAGATAAAGCTGTGAAACTGTCACATGTAAATAAACCCACCTGTAACTCACACACAGGGTAGGGCAATAATGTGCTTACAGTTGTATGTCTGGAAAACACAGACATTATTTATTTTAAGAAATTATTTTAGAAAAAATTTATTCATTTTTTGGGAGAGAAAAAGTAGGAGAATTGAAGAGAGAGGTAAACATAGATCTGCTGCCTCCAGCACGCCACAACTGGAAATCCATTTGGGGATGTTCACTGACCTGGAATCAAACCAGAGACCTGTCCAGGAATGGGATGATACCCAACCAACTGAGGACACTGGCTGGGTCACAGTATATTTCTGTATTATTATTAATTATTGTGTTATATTCCATACCAATAACTCTATACCTTCTTTTGTCACACCCACTGTTTTCCTACCTTCCTCTTATAATCTCTCTTTCTGCCTTTCTTAGCCCTCCATGCACTCAGGAATTTTCCATTCTTTAAATAGAATAGTTCATACTGTTCATAGTTTTATAGAAACTATTTGATGTGTACATTTTAACAGATACTGGTTTCCTCCATGTCACACAATCATTTTGAGATTCAATACAAATGCTTGGGTGAAGAGTTAATTTTTTTTATTGCCGAGTAGTACTGGATTCTGTGAATTACCAGTTTATTAGTTGCTCTATGTTTTTTGTTATTTCCAGGTTTGGCGTATTATCCATAACTCTTCTGGGAATATTTGCATTCAGTTCTCTATATAGACATGTGTTTTGCTTATCACACTGTTGTGTAGGTGAATGTTTTACATTTAAGATATGCAGAACTGTGACCCAAAATGGTCATTCCCTTTGGCTTACACTAACCCACAGTATATAAAAATTTTCTGTTACCCTGCAAGGGCATACAATGGTTAACCTTTTTAAATAGGAACCCCAGAAATGCATATAATGTTAACTTGCTCTAGTTTTAATTGCATCTACCGAGTAATATTTTATGGTGAACATTTTTTATACATTTTTTTGTATTGTATTTATCTGCTTTGTTAAATTATCTGCTGAGAATCTTTTTCAAATTGTTTAAATAAATTTATCATTTTAAACAAAGGAGGACTGTGCAGCATTTAAGACATTTGCTTAAACTTCCCACATTCCTCAGTGACTCAAGTGACTCCTTTGCCATATGGAACCATTGGTTTTGAGTACTGAAGGACAATTGCTTTATAGAGTGTGGAGGTGCTGTTTTGGGAGGACTCTAGGCCATTGAGGATGCGGGAGGATCCTGGTTTCCTGGAAATGAATAAATGGTTGTGTGCATATGAGGGAAAGCATAGGGGGAAAGTTCCTGGGCTCCTGAGTCCCCTTTGCAAATGAGGAACTGGATACCCCTGGAGAGCACTGAGGGTCCAATGGGTTCCTAATCCCTGGAGAGCAGGTCACCCCCTTGCCCTGGGAAATCTCAGCTGCCACCTAATGGAGGAAGGTGCCTGCGCTGCTGGGACCATCACCCCCGGACCTCCAATCTATGGTCATCTACTGAGTGTGCATGGCCTCCCGGTAACACTGGGGCCAGGAGGCAGATAGTCTCAGTGCTCTCTGCAGTGGGGATGGGGAAAACCTGAAGGGACCACATTTAGCACAGGTTCCTGCACAGGATGAATGGAAACCACAGGATCACCACGGATGTTAATGTCAGCATTTTTTTAATCTGTCCCATCTGATGGCGCACTCACCTGGGCAATGCAAATGACAAAGAGTCTTGGAGGCAAGGTCGTGAGTGATGTGAATTTAATATAGGTGCCAGGATGCGTTCAGTCCTGTCCTCTTCCCAATCTGCTCTTTTAACATGTGGGTTCCGCAGTGGGGGAAGCGAGACAGCAGGGATTTATTTACCCAGGGTCACACTCAGAAGTGGGTTCTGAGATTTCTGCCAATGGCATCTGACCAAACTCCTTTTTCTGAAGTTCACTCCGGTAAATATTGGCTTTGGGGCAGCTGGGGGACAAATCTCAGTGGAGGAGAAAGCAAACCATCCTGACTGACTTCCACTCTCATTTCCTACCAATCCCCACTCCTCTCCGTTGCTCTTGCACAGTCCCCCCAAAAGAGGCTGGTACCAGGGGGTCAACTTACTGGGGCCCATCAAGAAGGTCAGGTTCTGCTACTGACCCTGATGTTGGCTGCAGCCAGTGATATGCTTTGACCAATGAAATGAGGTGGGAGTCAAGCCTGTCACCTCTAACAGAAGAGTCTGCAATCAGTGAGATGGCCGCCTTCTCTGTCTATCTCTGATAACACCCAGAAGGAACCTACATGTTCGATGCTTCTTTATGCTGCTTCCAGAAGAACCATGGTGTTCATGTGCTTTGAAGAAGAAAGATATCTTCTTTACTTTAAGCCACTAAAATTTGGGGCTGATTGTAACCCATTATAACACCTAGCTGGTCCAAATGGTAACCCATCCCATATGCTACCCTCTAGGAGGCAACAGAGCCTAACATTAGAAGCCAGAGCTGGGTTTGACTTCCAGCTCTGCCTTTATTAACTCTACAATTAGTCAATTTTCATTGAGTCTCAGTGCTTGGATTTCCTCCCCATTAAATCGAAGTTTGAACCATCTCAGGTTGCAGAGAAAATTAAATGAAACAATAATGAAGGTAAAGCCTTGAATCCAAGGCCTGGCACCTGTAGTAAAACGTTCAGTCACTGTTAGCTGCTTAGCTTGACATTGTGTACTGACCACAGACATACAAACAATGTAGGAAATGTCAATGTGTTGGCCTATGTATGCTTTTAAATTTTCTTTTTAAATGAGTAGGATAAGATTATGTATATTCTCTCATAGCCTGATTTTTCTCTTAATAATGTCATATTTTCAGGTTAAAAGAATGATAGCCAGTCTTGAGTGGCTCAGTTTGTTGATCTTAGAGCTATGCATGGAATGTTTGCCAGTTCAGTTCTTATTTGAGGACACCTGCTATGGTTATGAGCTGCATCCCATTAGGGGTCATGTCAGAGGCAGCTAATCTGTATTACTCTCCTTCTTCTCACTTTAAAAGTCAGTTAAAATACTTTTACATATATTTATCCATTACATTTGTAGTCTTCAGGAAAAATTGAAATATACTTTTCACCTGAGGGACCATTCTAAGCATCACAGATTCTGAAATAATGGTTCCAAACAAGAGTTTAGTTTTGTAGACTACACTCCCCAGAAATCTGTGACCAGCCTTTGAAACCTAATGTTGCCAGTTCCCAGTGTCACTTGGATGCTTCAGAACAATATTCTCAATGGGCAGTGAGTAATTGGGATCGTAGTGCCCCATGGGAGACTAGATTGCTACATTACCAAAAGGGCCATGCGCTAAGGAAGGCTGCATTTATCCAATGAAAGCCCAGGAGAAAAGCCTTATCACTGTGCTCATTGGTTGGAGCTTGACTTGGTGGTGAATTTGACCTTTGCAGTGTGTTCACAGAATCAGAGGCTCCAGTGCTGGGTCACGAGGCCTCAGAGGCAGTGTCCCCGCAGTGCAGGGTGTGTCTGAGGCTGGTTGAGGTACAACAGGCTGGGAATGAGTCCTCCGTGCCCCCCAAACTACTTTCTGCTCCTAAATTTCAACCCAGCCTCACCTCATTTGCCCTCCAACCTTGGGTGTGGGTGCCTGACCCCTCCTGCAGCCCAGGTCTCAGCGCCGCCAGAACAGTGAGTTGCTTAAAGGTGCCTCAGGGTGTGACTGGGTTGGAGAGGGTGACAGGCTGAAAAGCCACCTTGTAAGCCGTGGTGGTGTGACTGAGGAGGGCGATTAGGGGAAACCTTGGCCTGTTTTATGTCTAAAAAAATCAAAGAAGATGAAGCTAAGTTTTGTGTGAGGAGTTTTACTTCATTTTCAGGAAGCTGCTGCCATCAATGGCTGTGAACTAAAGTGGGACCAAGTGTGAGTTAGGGTTCTAAATTTTCTCAAAACTGCCCAGACGAAGAACAGACTAGAAGAGAGAGGATAGTAGTCAGGGACGGGAAGGAGAGATTCTATGAAAGCCCTGAGGGATGCAGGCATCACCCAGCCCCGGGGCTGGGCCAGGGCCCTGAGGAGCCTGAGCCCCTGGGTCCAGGCCGTGGGTGCAGGCCCTCAACAGACTTTTAATTCCCACAGTTTTCTGCACATGCAGAACCGCTTAGGGGGACTGGGTTGTTGTGCTGATTTCAGGGCCTCACACTCTTGTGTCCTCTGAGGTAGTGGGGTCCTGGAATTATCCAGCCACTCTTCTACACCTGGGACCTTGGGACCTTGATGACACACCAAGCCCAGAATTCTAAGTCTAGGTCTAGTGTCATATGAATGGTTCCTGTTGTTGGCAACCAGTGGAATGGGATGTGAGTGGGTTTTTTTCAGGCATAGCGTCCTGTATATGTAACAACTTTGATTGAATACTTCGCTCATTCAGGAACTAGAAAGTCTTGTTTTTTTTAAAATTAGTAACTGGTAACAAAGGACAGGAACTGTGACATGTTGGAAGTGTGTTCTGCAGGTGATGGGAACAATGGGAGGTTTGGAGCAGTAGGGGCAAGTCATGTGACCGAGGACTCATTGGACTCTCCATGGCTGCAGCATCATGAATAATATAGACCGGATGGAGGCGGTAAAAGACTAGGATGGAAGCTGCTGTGTTAGCCTTGGTGAATGTGATTGTAACTGGCCCATTATGGTGGTTGTGGAGCTGAAATAAGCAGTTGAATTCTGCATTAGTGTTTTAGGTGTGGCCACCTGGATTACCTAATTTGGAGGTTGAGAGAGAGGTAAGAGTCAGGGATGATGTGAAGGTTTGCATTTGGCAGCTGGAGGTATGGAAGAACCATCAGCTGAGATGCAGATATTCCTATTAGGAACTGTAATGTTATTTGGGGATACCAAAACTTCTATATTTTACCTGTGAGGGTTTCTGATAATTCAGGGAGCAGTTCATGAGACTCTGGAATTCTGAGGAGCAGTTCAGAATAAAAACTTCTCTAAAATGTTGTTGGGGATGTAGGGACCAGGTTGGGGTTGTAGATCATTTTCTTTCTTTTAATCGGAGACCAAAGAGTGAGTCAAACAAGATGAGACTGCAGCTGTTGCCTATTTACTTGTTAAACACACACCAGCATTGGGTTGTGAGCCTTAGTCTGGGGTGTTGTCGTATCTCTGGCTGATTTGCTGAGTGGCATGAATGGGCATCTGTGAGACTCACTGGGCATTGGCTCAGGGGCCTTAGGTGATGGGACGTGAGGGCTGAAGGCTGTGACTGATAAAGGGACATCGGGTGCCGCTCCAGTGGAAATGGCGCCTGGATATCTGAGATCTGATGTGGTTCTCAGTAACTGAGGTTGAAGGAAAACAGAATCAGGGAGGTTGGCCTCCATGGCAGAACTCAAGGCTGCTTCAATCAGTGTGTGTGAACACTCAGAGTTGGTGTAGGAATTAATCCTGTTTGATTTTTCCAAGCAGTCACTACATCACACATGCTGAGTAATGAGTAGGAATTCAAGGAGATCACCATGGGGGCTGTGGGAGTGCAGGTGTGAGAGAGGTGTGGGAGAAAGAGTGATGTGCCCTTGGAGTAGTCATGTGTCTTCATAGTTAAAGGACCCTGACATTGACATAAGAGGGAATTAAGGTTGAGTCCATCTTTGGTGATGTCTGCAAATATGATATGGTGAATGTCAGATTAATTTCTGTAAAGAGGGCATGTTGTGGTGGTACATTACTGGTCCAGAGCTTCAGTGAAATTTATGTTCACACCTGCCTTTTGTTGTTGAGGGCTGTTACAGTGATCAATAGGAAGGAGGTAGCATACATCAGTGTCTTCTGGGCTTGAAAATATCCATTGGCATGGAGAGGGGAGAAGGGTAAGAGAGAAATAGTTTACAGAGGTGGTCGGGTAGAATTTTGGAAAAGAAGATGATTAGGAAATAAACTGTGGTCATTATGGCACATTTGTGTTACCTTTGAAGTTGTGCCTTTGGGAATGCAGCTGTGTGAGAGAAGTGTGGTTCAAAGAATTATGTGCAGCAGGTAGTGCAAAGTGATGACTTCAGCACCTTGGGATTGGGTTCAAAAGTTTGAACAATGATACCATAATGTTGTGATACCCTGAATCGGGAGACAACAAGGTGATTGCCTGTCAAACGCAGTGTCAAATCATTCACAGCCTCCGTATGCACACCATCTCTCCCTACCCTATGTTCATAACACCCACTGTATTGAAAAGGGGTGTGGTCTACATGTGAGTTCCAGAGCAGAGGTATTATCTACAAGATTATTTGCCCTTAATTGTGGGGGAATACACAGCATCAACTAGAACAGAAGGAGAGAAGGACTTTGATTGGACCAAGGCCTGGTATCTTTTCTGAGGTGGGGAGTTGAGGGAGCAGATGGATGTGGACGTGAGGGAATTTTATGAACATAAAATCCTAGGAGAAGAACTTATGATGGACTGAACTGTGCCAATTGTGACAGGAGATGAACTTTGAGGACGTGGCCGTCACCTTCTCTGAGGAGGAGTGGGGGCTCCTTGATGAGGCTCAGAGACTTCTGTACTGCAAGATGATGGTAGAAGTTTTTGCCCTGGTCTCATCTGTAGGTAAGACCTTCACATCTCTCCTAGTGTCCTGAGGTGAAGTCCTCTCATTCTTTCTTCTCAGGATGTAGCTTTCCCAGCCAAACCATGGGCTGTAACTGTTTTCCCCATTGTCCTGTCAATTGTACTGTGGCTGCGAGTGCTGAGTAATTTGCAGAGACATGAGCAAAGGACTCCATGAATATCCCTCACACCCATTGCCTCACATGCTGCAGGAAGTGTCTAAGAGTCATGATTGTTGCAAACAGCCTAATGGTCCCAGCTTGCACTTTCTCACTCTAGGAGGGTGTCTATGTCCACGTGCATGGCTTCCACTTCTGCCCCATTCCTCCAGGTAAAGGCTCTTTGTGACTGCCTGTGCCAGGTTATGGTCTTTACTTGCATGAACCATGGGCGGTTCTTGTAAGACCTCCTTCCATTTTTTGTAATATTCTGTTCCTGAATACTACTGCATGCTGTCTTGCTCAGGTCAGTGCTGGCTACTCACCTCTGTTGTGTTTCAATACAACTCAGAATATTCTTGTTCTATATGCTTATACAGTAGAAGGTGCAAGGAGAACCCTGTTTTTTCACAAGGTGAACATACAGGATGACATAAGGGTTGCCTGGCCCTCCTGAGTTGCAACTGGGGGAGGTATGACATAAGGGTGGTGTTTAGATCATACCAGGAACGTGTTCATGTCCAACAAGTTTCGGTTGAGGTGCCACTGGCAGCAGATCTTTTCTACCTTTTGATTCCCATGTTTGACACTTCCCTGACTTATCTTTTAATCTGTGCCTTCCTGGGTTCTGGCCACCTTCACCGTCTTGCCCTTTTCCATCACCTGTTCCTCTGAACTATTCTATATGCAGTTTTTTCTTTTCTTTTTTTAAAAAAAAATTTAATTGAATATTTTCACAGAAAGAAAGTGAGAGGGATAGAAAAGTTAGAAACATCAATCAGCTGCCTCCTTCACACCTTGTACTGGAAATGTGTCCACAAGCAAGGTACATGCCCTTGACCGGAATCAAACCTGGAACCCTTCAGTCCCCAGGCCAATGCTGTATCTACTGAGCCAAACTGGTTAGGGCTGCAGTATTTTTAAATATTGACAGGCATATGTGCTATGAGGTTCACAGAAGTGTTTCACTATACGCTGACACAAGCTTCTCGTTTCTTGAATTTTAGCTGGAATAAGTTGTAGCCAACCTTCTGCACAGCTGGCCCATGTCACCAGCAGACAAGCCCTGTTGAACACTATTAGCAGACTCTTGAGCAGATGATCCAGGATCTATTCCATGTGGTGCTTGCCATGTTTCTTTCATATTTTGTATGGTGATCTTCAGAGGCCCAGATCTTCACAGCAGAATCTTATCAATATTTCCTTCAGATATTTTACTGCCTGACAATTGCATGGAACCAACATGTTATGTGCAACACACTTTTGTAATGAGACTTCTCCCTGTCACCATAGTCGACATTCATTTCATCACCATTTTTCTGTTTTCAGGTTGTGAGCATAAAACGGATGATGAGGAGGTGTGTTCTGAGCAGAGTGTATCAATAGCAGGAGAGTCACAGGTCAGTGTTTCTAAGACAACTCCAGCAACCCAGGGGACCCATCTCTGCGGGAGGTGTTTCTCTGTGTTCAAAGATATTTTGCACCTGACGGAGTCACAAGGAGCAGATTTTGAGCAGAAAGCCTACTTCTCCAATGCATGTGTGAGAGACTTCGGTTTCAGTGCAAACCCTCATCAGCAACAGGGGAAAGCCAATAGAGAGAAGCTCTGGCAAGAAGCTGTGGACAGGGCCTCGTTTGTGACCAGGTTCACCTACTACTTATCAGAGCTGTGTTCGACCAGTAGGGAGGTTGGGGGACACTTCCCAGCCATGTCAGGGTTTCTCCAGCACCAGGCCCCCCTCAACACTGAAGAGCCACACAGTGGTAGTGAGATTTCAGAGGAATTTCTCAATAGAAAAAGGCATCACCAATGGGATGAATGTGACAAAGCTGACAGCCACAACCAGAACCTTGTTCAACATCAGGACTTCAGCTCTGGAGAAGTGACATATGAATATAATACAGGTGAGAAAGTTTTCAGATGTACCTTTAACCACAATAGACATAGGAGAGTTCACACTGGAGAAAAGTCCTATCCATGTGCTGACTGGGGGAAGCTGTTGAATCAAAGGTCTGCCCTCACTAAACACCACAGAGTTCACCCTGGAGAAAAACCTTACAAATGTAGTGAATGTGGGAAATCATTTAGGCACAATTATGACCTCTTTATCCACAAGAGAGTTCACACTGGAGAAAAACCATTCGAGTGTAGTGAATGTGGGAAGTCCTTCAGCCGTAGCTCTCATCTCATTCGACACCACAGAGTTCACACTGGAGAAAAACCATATAACTGTAGTGAATGTGGGAAATCATTTAGGCACAATTATGAGCTCTTTATCCACAAGAGAGTTCACACTGGAGAAAAACCATATGAGTGTAGTGATTGCGGGAAGTCCTTCAGTAATAGGTCTTACCTGACTGTACACCAGAGAGTTCACACTGGAGAAAAACCTTATAAGTGTAGTGATTGTGAGAAGTATTTCAGTAATAGGTTTGTCCTCACTGTACATCAGAGAGTTCACACTGGAGAAAAACCTTATCAGTGTAGTGAATGTGGAAAATCATTCAGGCAAAATTCCAATCTCATGAAACACCAGAGAATGCACACTGGAGAAAAGCCGTATGAGTGTAGTGACTGTGGGAAGTCCTTCAGCAGTAGCTCGACTCTCATTCGACACCACAGAGTTCACACTGGAGAAAAACCTTATGAGTGTAGTGATTGCGGGAAGTCCTTCAGTAATAGGTCTAACCTCACTGTACACCACAGAGTTCACACTGGAGAAAAACCTTACAAATGTAGTGAATGTGGGAAATGTTTTAGGTGGAAAAGTCACCTCATTATCCACCACAAAGTTCATATTGAAAAAAAAGCCATATCAACGTAGTGATTGTGGGTATTGCCTCCATGATAACTCTACCCTCATAAAACACTACAGAATTTACACTGGAGGAAAACCCTATGAGTGTAGTGAATGTGGGAAGTCCTTTCATGAAAGTTCTCACCTCACTAAGCACCACAGAGTACAAACTGTACAAAAACCTTATGAGTGTATTGAATGTGGGAAATTCTTCCATGTGAGGTCTTTCCTCACTAAACACCACAGAATTCACAACTATAGAAAAACCTTATCAATATAGTGATTGTGAGAAGTGCTTCAGTCAAAAATCTAGCCTCATTAATCACTACATAATTCACACTGGAGAAAAACATTATGAGTGCAGTTAATATGGGAAGTCCTTTCATGAAAGTTCTAACCTAACTTAACACAACAGAGTTCACAGTAGAGAAAAACCTTATGAGTGTAGTGAATTTGGAAAATGTTTTAGGCACAACCATCACCTCCTTATTCACCAGAGAGTTCACAATGTAGAAAAACCATATGAGTGTAGTGACTGTGGGAAGTCCTTTGGCACAATCTCTATTATCATTCAACACCACAGAGTTCACACTGGAAAAGGGCCTCATGGGTGTATTGAATTTGGAAACTCTTTTCGCTACAAATCTTTCCTCATTCAACACTTGAGAGTACACACTGGAGAAAAGCTTTAAATGTGCAGGGAATGTTTTACTTTCGCACTCAGAAAAACAACACCAAAGGAGAAGGTTTTACCCCCATTTACCTGAATGCAAACCCCTTTATCAGAACATACACTCTGCTAGATGCCTCCTAAGTTTCAGGTAGAAGGAACACTTTCAAAAACTGGATCCCACTTGCTAATCTACTCGGGACTACAACCGGATTTATCTCAGTGAAAGGATTTGTCTGGAAGATATTTCACCCGTACCACCTAGCTCACCTGAAGAGTGTGCATCAGTCACAACCCCTCCATGCTCTGGGGTTGTGCTTGAGAAAATTATGAATATTCTGAGCTCCTGGATGAATCGTCATTCATTTCTGAACAGAGAATTTACCTGACTCAGGTTGCTTCCAGAGTACACTTCCTCCACCAAGAAGTGCTACCTCTTTCAGGGACATTGTGGTTCTCACATTATGCTGTGATGAAGTGTTTCAGGTTCTAATTCTTCAACCTGCAAACCTCTTACTGTCTTCTGCTCTGGTTTTTGATCTTTATATAAATGAGTTTTTTTTTCTTTTGTACTTTTATTTTGTTGGTTCTATTATCTCCCTGGGATGATTGAATGGACGGCTGTGTTCTGTCAGCATGGACAGGTGAACAATATGGTGTGATCTCAAACTTTCTGTGCTTTGGAAGGCACAGCTTGATGTCAGAAAATCACTCTTTGTTCAATATTGGCTCATTTTGTATTGCTGACTGAGGCCTTGAGAGAAATGTTGTGTGACTTTGTGGTTCTAATTTGCTTCCTGGTGCCTCTTATATTGTAGAGGTCAATGGTCGCTTGAACATGTGGCCTTTATTGTCCTCCTGTGAACAATATGAATTACATTCTCTGTTCGCAGTATGTATTACATAAGTGTCAGAAATGTTTAGGGGAACTACTCTCCACCTGCTGCAAAGAGGCCATGTGCCACGATGTATGAGATTTCATAGGCTGGTGTCATTTGTTGTCAGGCTCTGAGGTGGAATGAGTTTGGGACATAAACACTGTTTTCATAGTCATGGTAGACACTGCAGTTTAACTTCAAAAAAGTGCTTCTATGGACCTAAATTCAAATTATTTCATGTTCTGTGGCTTGTAGGGTCTGTGAGAACTTTCTGAGGACCTCCATCACTATGTCCTGTAGCTGACGTCACTAGCAGACAAAATAATCTCATGGTTTTGTGCATTTCCCTGGCCCCTTTGGGTGTTCATCTCAATGTTGTTGCTCAGCAGGCAATACCTCAAAGCTAGAGGAAAGGTAATACTGTAATCAGTACCAGGACATGTCTTTTGTAACCAGTCAGCATTCCTGTTGGTTCCAATGGCAATAGTCTTCCCTACTTGACAAGATTTGCTAGTACTGTGGTATTTGGTGAGCCCTGACCTAGAAATAAAGCTTCAAAACTGTCACATGTAAATAAACCTACCAGTAACTCATACACAGGGTGGAGCAACAATAGGCTTACAGTTGTATATTTGGAAAACACAGAGATTATTTAAAAAAAACTATTTTAGAAAATAATTTTATTCATTTTTTGGGAGAGAGAGTAAGAGAGTGGAAGAGAGAGGTAAACATAGATATTTTGCCTCCTGCAAGCCACAGCTGGATATCCATTTTGGGATGTTCACTGACCTGGAATCAAACCAGAGAGCTGTCCAGGAATGGGATGACACTCAACCAACTCAGGAAACTGGACGGGCAGAATTTATTCCTGTTTATTATTAATTAATGTATTATTTTCCTTACCAACAACTCTAAACCTTCCTTTGCCACAACCTCTGTTTTCCTACCGCCCTCTTATAATCTCTCTTTCTGCCTTTCTTTGCCCTCCATGCACTCAGGGATTTTCCATTTTTTACAATAGAATAGTTCATACTGTACATAATTTTATACTATTTGATGTGTACTTTTTAACAAATACTGGTTTCCTCCATGCCACAGAATCATTTTGAGATTCAATACAAATGCTTGTGTGAAGAGTTAATTTTTTTTATTGCTGAGTACTACTGGATTCTGTGAATAACCAGTTTATTAATTGATTTGTGTTTTTTGTTTTTTCCAGGGTTGGGGTATTACATATGTCTCTTCTGGGAATATTTGCATTTAGTTCTGTATATAGACATATGTTTTATTTAACACACTGTTGTGTAGGTGAATGTTTACATTGAAGATATGCAGAACTGTGACCTAAAATGGTCATTCCCTTTGGCTTACCACTAACCCACAGTATATAAAAAATTCCAAATTTTCTGCTATGCTGCAAAGACATACAATGGTTAATCATTTAAAATAGTAACCCCAGAAATGCAGATAATATTATCTTGCTCTTGTTTTAATTCCATCTACCGAGGAATATTTTATGGTGAAATTTTGGATACATTTCTTTGCACTGTATTTATCTGCTTTGTTAAAATGTCTGCTGAGAATCTTTTTCAAATTGTTTAAATAAATTTATGATTTTAACTGAAAGAAGACTGTGCAGCATTTAAGACATCTGCTTAAGTTTCCCTCATTCCTCAGTGACTCAAGTGACTCCTTTGCCATATGGAACCATTGGTTTTGAATCCTGAAGGGAAATTGTTTTACTCATTTTTAATGCTATGTACCACTGAGGCAAAATTATACCATATACATATAAATGTAATCTTCATTGTGAAAGTTCAGAGCCACTCTTACTCAAGTCTAAGCATTTATTAATATGTTAAGTGAAGTGTAGGTTTGTAGTATTTGTCAATTTTCCTGGCATAAATACTCTCACCATGGTCCGTTTTAAACTGCCAAGGAGATAGCAGTGAATATGCACATGATAAGATATTTCAGTAGCTCACCCTTGTATTTTATTTCCAAAATACTGATACAGTTGCAAAAAAAAATATGCTCCAGAACTTCCATAATAACACAGAAAAACCTTTGGAACCCCTCAATTTTTAAACCTTTTTTAAATTTTCATTTAAGTACAATTCATTGAAATCATAAATCAAAAATATTTGTATTGATTTCAGGGAATAAGGGAGAGGAAGAGAGAGATAGAAACATCAATGATGAGAGAGAATCACTGATAGGCTGCTTCCTGTACCTCCCCTCTCCCTGGGAATTGAGTCTGCAACCCATGTATGTGCCCTCACCATGAATAGCACCATGACCTCCTGGTTCATAGGTCGGTGGTCAACCACTGAGTCACACCAGCTGGGCTATAGTATTTGCAAAAAGAAATTTTAATATTTGTATTTTTTATTGTTGATAGTATTACAGATGTCCCCCATTTCCCCCTTATATATATTCTTTGGTGGGTCTGTCAGTGTGGAACAGGAAAGCAGACCTCCAGGCCCATCTCCTCCTCCAGCACCACTTGTGGGGCCTCAACACCAACACTCACCAAGGTCATTGGCTGGGATGAGGCCTCCTCTGGGCCTTTGAAAAAACTACATTACCCAGAAAGCACTGCCCCAGAGCTACAGGTGGTAAACAGCATTTTGGTGGCTGCACATCCGGTTAGGGTGGGACTTCCTGTATTTTCCTGGCGCAGGTTTTGGCTTCCTTCAACGGACCAGCAGGGTTCTGCGCGCCGGTTGGGCGTTGGTCGCGCGAAGCAGGATCCGTGGGAGGCGGCGTCCCGCTGGGCAGGGGTGTCTGAGGCGGGCTGACCCCCAACCGGCGGGATTAGGGTCCCCGTGCCCCCCGCCTCCTCTCCGCGGACAGAGTTCCCTCAGCGTCACCCCATCGGCCCTCCCGCCTCGGGGCCGGCGCCGCTCAGGCCCGCAGCCCAGGCCGCAGCGCCCAGAGCAGTGAGTGCCCGTGGGGGGCGCAGGGGGAGGGGAGGGCGACGGGCTGCGGTGCCGCCGGGGAGGCCGTGGGGGCTGAGCCGGGAGGGGGAGCCAGGCCTGAGTGTGTCTAAAGGCGACAGAGAGGAGGAGCGGCGGCTCCGGGAGGAGGGTCACTTCCTCCTCAGGGGACGGGCTGGGGCTGTGAACACAGAGGGACATGGAGCCCCGAGGGATGCGGGCATCGCCCGGCCCGGGGCTGGGCCAGGGCCCTGAGCAGCCTGAGCCCTGGGTCCTGGCGGTGGGTGCCGGGCCCTCCACAGACCTTCAGTCCCACAGGTCCCTGCAGGTGCAGAGCCGCTCAGGGGCTGGGCTGTGGGGCTGATGTCAGGGCCTCACACTGTCGTGGCCTCTGAGGTAGGGGGGTCCTGGGACTGTCCAGCCCCTCTTCCTGCCCCGGGACCTGCAGACACTCAGCCCAGAGTCCTGAGGCCACGACTAGGTCTTAGGAAGTGGACCCTGGTTTTGGGAACGGGTGGAGTGAGATGTGGGAGGTCCTCCCAGGCACAGGGACCAGAATGGGCAAAGGCTGGGAGTGAAGACTGAGCTGGCTCAGGAACGAACAAGTATCCTTTTAAAAATATATACTTTTATTGATTTTAGACATAGAAAGGGAGAGGGAGAGAGAGAAATATCCATGAGCGAGAAACAAGGATCGATCAGTTGCAGGCATGTGACCTGACCAGGATTGTTGCCTGTAAACTCTCAGTGCATCATGGGTCCGTGCTCAAGCAACTGAGACACATCAGCCGGGGCTATAGATCAGTTTAATATAGGGAATCATGGGCCCTAGCTGATTGGGCTCAGTGGATAGAGTTCGGCCTTTGGACTGAACGATCCCAGGTTCGGTTCCAGTCAAGGGTACATGCCGGGGTTGTGGGCTGGATCCCTAGTAGGGGAGCCTGCAGGAGGAAGCCAATCAGAGATTCTCATTGATGTTTCTCTCTCCCTTTCTGAAATCAATAAAAATTTATTTAAAAATATATAGGGAATCATGATCAGGATGATAATGGTCATAGTAGCTCAGATGGGACAGTGTGGGCCTAGTACTGGCTTACCTGCTGGGGCCCCTGTTGTGGGAGGTGGGTGTCACAACACAGCAAAGGGACAGAGTGGTCATGTAGAGTGTTGGGAGGATAATGGTTTCCCAGTGGCCAAGGCTTTAAAAGATGAGTGGACATGAGATGAATTGGAGGCTGAAGAGTAATTCACACAAGAGGAGACTAGGGCTGGTGCATATTCTCTAAACACTCACCAGGGTTTGGCTGTGACCCTGGGTGTGGCCTGGGGGTTGCAGTCAGTCTTGTGGGTGAGCTAGAGGCTTGAGTGGTCATCTGTGAGACTCACTGGGCTTGGTGCACAGGGCCACCAGGGCTGGGACTTGAGTGACAGGTAAGTGGAGAGATGTTGGCTGTGACTGCTGAGGGGACATCAAGTGCAGCAGGGGGGGCGCGCTGTGGATATCTCAGATCTGATTGTGGTTCTTTTGTGTGTTTTTAAAAATTCTTTGTTGTTGAAAGTATTATATATGTCTCCTTTCTCCCTATTGACCTCTCCCGCCCACTCTCACCCTCCAGCACAGGCCTCACCCCCCACTGTCTGTGCCCATTGGTTATGATTATATGCATCCATACAAGTACTTTGAATGGTCTCTTTCCCCCCCTCCCCTTCTTTACGTCTGAGGTTTGACTGTCTGTTCAATGCTTCCATGTCCCTGGATCTATTTTTGTTCATCTGTTTATGTTGATCGTTATATCCTACAAATGAGTGAGATCATGTAATACTTAATCTTTCTCTGATTGGCTTATTTCCTTCAGGTCCACCCATGCTGTTGCAAATGGTAAAAGTTCTTTCTTTTTTATAGCAGCGTAGTGTCCCATGTAGATGTACCACAGTTTTTTTAATCCACTCATCTGCTGATGGGCACTTACGCAGTTTCCAAATCTTAGCTATGGTAAATTGTGCTGCTATGAACATAGGGATTTATATATCCTTTCTGACTGTTGTTTCTGAATTTTTGGGATATATTCCTAGAAGTGGAATTACTGGGTCAAATGCAATTTCCATTTTTAATTCTTTGAGGAAACTCCATACTGTTCTCCACAGTGGCTGCACAAGTCTGCATTCCCACCAGCAGTGCACGAGGGTTCCTTTTTCTCCGCATCCTCACCAGCACTTGTCATTTGTTGATTTGTTGATGATAGCCATTCTGACAGGTGTGAAATGATATCTCATTGTCATTTTGATTTGCCTCTCTAGGATGATTAGTGACTTTGGGCATTTTTTCATATGTCTCTTGGCCTTCTGTATGTCCACTTTTGAAAGTATCTATTTAGGTCTTTGCCCATTTTTGACTGGATTGTTTATCTTCCTTTTGTTAAGTTGTATGAGTTCCCTATAAATTTTGGAGATTAAATCCTTATTGGATGTAACATTGGCAAATATATTCTCCCATTCAGTGGGCTCTCTTGTTGTTTTGTTGATGGTTTCTTTTGCTGTACAGAAGCTTTATATTTTGATGTAGTCCCATTTGTTTATTTTCTCTTTAGTTTCCATTGTCCTAGGAGATGTATCTGTAAACATATTGCTACGAGAGTTGTCTGAGATTTTGTTGCCTATGGATTCTTCTAAGATTTTTATGGTTTCCTATCTTATGTTTAAGTCCTTTATCCATTTTGAGTTTACCTTTGTGTATGGTGTAAGTTTGGTGGTCTAGTTTCATTTTTTTTGCATGTATCTGTCCAATTTTCCCAACACCATTTATTGAAGAGACTGTCTTGACTCCATTGTATGTTCATGCCTCCTTTGTCAAATATTAATTGAGCATAGTGGTTTGGGTAGATATCTGGGTTGTCTATTCTATTCCCTTTGTCTATATGTCTGTTCTGGTGCCAGTACCAGGCTGTTTTGAGAACAATGGCTTTGTAATACAGCTTGAAATCTGCATTACTTTGTTCTTCTTTCTCAGGATTGCTGTGGCTATTCGGGGTCTTTTTTTATTCCAGATGAATTTTTGGAGAGTTCTTTCTAGGTCTGTGAAATATGCTATTGGTATTTTAATGGGAAGTGCATTGAATCTATAGATTGCTTTGGGTAGTATGGATATTTTAATGATGTTGATTCTACCAATCCATGAACATGGTATGTTGTTCCATCTGTTTACGTATTCCTCTATCTCTTTTTTCAGTGTCCTGCAGTTTTCCGTGTATAGGTCTTTTACTTCCTTAGTTAAGATTATTCCTAGGTATCCCAATTTTTTTGGTGCGATTGTAAGTGGAATTGATTTTTTAGTCTCTCTGTCTGTAAGTTCACTATTGGTATATAGAAATACCATAGATTTATTGGCGTTAATTTTGTATCCTTCTACATTGCCAAATTCATTTATTAAGTCTAATAGTTTTTTTATGGAGGCTTTAGGGTTTTTTATGTACAATATCATGTCATCTGCAAAGAAGGACAGCTTTACTTCTTCTTTTCCAATTTGGATGCTTTTTATTTCTTCTTCTTGTCTAATTGCAATGGCTAATACTTCCAGTACTATGTTGAACAGGAGTGGTGAGAGTGGGATTCCCTGTCTTGTTCCTGTTCTTAGGGGAAATGGTTTTAGTTTTTGCCCATTGAGTATGATGCTGGCTGTGGGTTTATCATATAAGGCTTTTATTATGTTGAGGTATGATCCTTCTATTCCCACCTTGCTGAGAATTTTTATCAAGAAAAGGTGTTGGATTTTGTAAAATGCTTTTTCTGCATCAATTGATATGACTATGTGGTTTTTCTCCCTCAATTTGTTAATGTGATGTATCACGTTTATTTGCGGATATTGTACTCCCCTTGCATCCCTGGGATAAATCCTACTTGGTCCTGGTGTATGATCTTTCTGATGTACTGCTGGAGCCGATTTGCTAGAATTTTGTTGAGGATTTTGGCATCTATGTTCATGAGGAATATTGGCCTGTAATTCTCTTTCATTGTGTTGTCTTTATCTGGTTTTGGTATTAGGGTGATGCTGGCTTCATAGAATGAGCTTGGAAGTGTTCCTTCCTCTTGAATTTTTTTGGAATAGTCTGAGGAGGATAGGTTTTAGTTCTTCCTTGAATGTTTGGTAAAACTCCTCTGTGAAGCTGTCTGGCCCCAGGCTTTTGTTTGCTGGAAGCTTTTTGATTACTGCTTCAATTTCTTCCATAGTTATTGGCCTATTGAGATGTTGAGATTCTTCCTGATTGAGTTTTGGATGGTTGTATTTTTCTAGGAATATGTCCATTTCCTTCAGGTTTTCCAGTTTGTTGGAATAGAGTTGTTCATAGTATATTTTAACAATCCTTTGTATTTCTGTGGGGTCTGTTATTATTTCTCCTCTTTCATTTCTGATTTTGTTTATTTGGGTCCCCTCTCTCTCTGCTTCTTGGTGAGCCTGGCTAGAGTTTCATCAATCTTGTTTATCCTTTCAAAGAACCAGCTCTTGGTTTTGTTCATCTTTTGTATTGTGTTTTTGTGTGTGTGTGTGTGGGGGGGGGTTGTTTTTGTGTTTTTTTGTTTTTTTGTTTTTTGTTGTTGTTTTTTTTTTTGTTTCTATGTCATTTATCTCCACTCTGATCTTTATTATTTCCTTCCTTCTGCTTACACTGGTATTTTCTTGTTGCTCTCTTTCTAACTCTTTGAGTTGTAGAGTTAGGTAATTTATTACCATTGTTTCTTGTTTTTTTGCAGTTATGAACTTTCCTCTCAAGACTGCTTTCACTGTGTCCCATAGATTTTGGATTGTTGTGTTTTCATTGTTGTTTGTTGTCATGATGTTTTTTATTTCTTCTTTGATCTCTCTGGTAACCCAGTCATTGTTTAATAGTATGCTGTTTAGTCTCCATGTGTTTGATTTTTTTGGATTCTTTTTATTGTAGTTGATTTCCAGTTTTATGCCATTGTGATCTGAGAAGATGCTTGATAGGATTTCTGTCTTCTTGAATTTGAAGAGAATTTGCCTGTAACCCAATATATGATCTGTCTTTGAAAATGACCCATGTGCCCTTGAAAAGGATATATATTCTGTGGCTTTGGGGTGAAATATTCTGAAGATGTCAAATAATTTCACCTGGCCTAGTGAGTCATTTAGGACTGATGTTTCTTTGCTGATTTTTTGTTTCGAGGATTTGTCCAATGGTGATAGTGGGGTATTAAAGTCTCCAACTATGATTGTATTGCTATCAATCTCTCCCTTGATATCCTCCAGGAGTTTTTTTTATGTATTTGGGTGCTCCTGTATTCGGTGCATATATGTTTACCAGAGTTATTTCTTCTTGTAGGATTGCTCCCTTTAGTATTATGAAGTGACCTTCCTTATTTCTTTTTATGTCCTTCACTTTGGGACCTAATTTGTCAGATATAAGCATTTCTACCCCAGCTTTTTTTTTTTTTTTTTTTTCATTTTCATTTGCCTGAAAAACCTTTTTCCATCCCTTCACCATCAGTCTGTGTGCATCTTTCTTTCTGAGGTGGGTTTCCTGCAGACAGCCAATATATGGGACATGTTTTCTTATCCAATCAGTTACCCAATGTCTTTTGATTGGAGCACTTAGTCTGTTTACATTTAAAGTTATTATTGATAGGTACTTGTTTGTCGCCATTTTTATTCTTTACCCGTGTGTTCCTTCTTTGCTTCCTATTTCTTCTTTTTACAGCAGACCCTTTAGCATTTCTTGCATTGCTGGTTTGGTGGTAATAAACTCCTTTAGTCCTTTTTTGTCTGTGAAGCTCCTGATTTCACCCTCAATTTTGATTGATAGCCTTGCTAGGTACAGTATTCTTTGGTTCAGACCCTTCCTTTGCATGACTTTGTTTGCCAATTTAATTATAATGTGCCTTGGCATCGGTCTTTTGGGGTTCATTTTGTTTGGGACTCTGTGAGCTTCTTGGATTTGTGTGGGTTTGTTCTTCCTTATATCAGGGAAGTTTTCTGTCATTATTTCTTTAAAAAAAGGTTTTCTATTCCTTGCTCAGTTTCCTCTCCTCTGGCACCCCTATTATGCAGATGTTGTTTTGTTTCATGTTGTCTCAAAGTTCCCTTAGGCCAGTGATGGCGAACCTATGACACGCGTGTCAGCACTGACATGCATAGCCATTTCTGATGACACGCGGCCGCTGAGGTGGCCGCATGCCGAGGATGAAACATTTGCTGCTCCTGAGGATGAAACATTTGCAAAATAAGGTTTTTTCCTCAAAGTGACACACTACCCGAGTTATGCTCAGTTTTTTGGTGAAGTTTGACACACCAAGCTCAAAAGGTTGCCCATCACTGCCTTAGGCTCTCCTTCTGCTTTTCAATTTTTTTTCTAGAAGCTGCTCTACTTGGGTATTTTTTCCTATCTTGTCTTTTGTTCACTGATGTGGTCCTCTGGTTCTTTTATTCTACTGTTGATGCTTCCTATTGAGTTCTTTATAGCAGCGATGTCATTTTTCATTTCTTCTTTGTTATTCTTCATTTCCTCTTGGTTCTTACACATATTGTTGCATTTGTCCTCCATTCTTTTCATCCACCTTATGACCAATTTTCTGATATCTTTCTCTGACAGGTTGCTTGCCTCCATTTCACTTCCTTTTCTGTTGATGCCTGCTTTTCTTTCATATGTGGGCTGTTTCTTTGTCTCCCTAGATCTCTCTTTTCCGGGTGTCTGGATATGTAGTGCGCTCTCTCCTGTGTTGATTTAAAGGCACAAAATGCAACACAACAAGGCACAATGCACGAGGCACTGAACACAAATGTATTCACAATATTAATAACCACAAATAAAGGTGACCACCAGAGAAAGGCGAATTAGAGGATCAGAAAGAAAGAAGAGAAAAAAACGGAGTGTAAAAATGAAATTGGGAAAAGGGGGAGTAAGAGAGAAAAGAAAGAGCATAAGAAAGAAGAGGGGAAAAAAACTATATATATAGGGAGAAAACTCCAATAGAACAGCCACTAATCCCAACAAATGCTAGCAACAAATACCTAGAGATGAATGTAAACTACAAACTAATATCAAGTGAGGCAAGGGAAAACAGAAGCAAAAAACAAACAAAAACAAAACGAAAAGAAAAGGCAAAACAATCTCACAAACAAGCATAAAACCCCCGATATGATCAATAATCAAGCAAACAACAACAAAAGTACAGAGAGGGAAAAAATTTTGGATAGTGAAGAAAGAGAAGAGAGAGGTGAGTATGGACTTGGAGCAGGGGATTGGAAATTAGATATATAACTAAGATGACATTTTTTCTATTTTTTAAAAACAATCAGAAGTTTATTAACATGTATACTTCGTGTGTACATGGGAGATACCGAGGGGGAAAATGAGTAAGTCCCTGAAGTGGCCTAAAACACCCACTTTAATACCACCTTCTGCTAAAGACGGGAGAAAGTGAGGGGCCACCAGGAACAGCAGGTAAACACGGGTACGGGTTGTTAGCTCTCAAGGGCGCCTTTTCCACTGAAGACCCTTTAGCATTTCTTGCATTACAGCAGATTAGTCATCCTTTTCCTGTTACAAAGAGGGAGGCACCCTTACAAATGGAGATTTCCTTTATAATATAAATCTCCCTTACAAAAGGGTAACTTGTACTCTGTTCTCAGAGCTTCTCCTGTTTCTCAAAACAATCAGCTTAAAATAACCCTTATGTCCAAATGGCATATTTGGGGTTGGCATATTCTGTTGCCCTTGTTCCTTAGAAGGTAGCGGAAGCAGACGTGATGAAGAGCAGTAAGGCCAGGGGACCCGGTTTTGGGCTTGGCACTCACGGAGATGAGAAACACCATGGGGTCAGAACTGGAGAAAGATGAGGAAGCTCAATTTTGAACAGTGTCTGAGGTGTCCGTGAGCCATTTGTAAAAAGTTGCATCTACAGGAGGCAGGTCTGGAATTTAAGGGGCTGAGCCGAAAAGTACAAGTGTAAATGGGGTGGGTGAGCGCGCCCAGGGACCCGAGGTAGAGTTAGGGTAAGGTGCCAGGGAAAACGATTTTGGTTTTCAGCATAGCCAGGAGGGTCGGCCCAGCTCACGCCCGCGCCCTTTCCGCCCCTCCTCGGCCCCGACCACAGAGCTCTGCGCCCGGCTGACCGGGTGCTTCCCCACTGAGTGCTTCCCGCGCCCCGCTCGCCGAGCATGGTGGGAGCGGAAGCCTGCTCAGAGGACCAAGCATGTCGGGAGATGTAGTTTAGGAGAGGCCCAGCATTCCTCGGGAGACCTGGCCTTTGGTCACTTTAAGGGCAGGTCCAGAAAGCGGCGATGCTCCGGGGGCAGGGTTCCCCTCCGGCGGCAGCACGTGGCACCTTGGGCCGCATCTCCTCTTCGCAGAGCGTGGCATTTCCACGCCTCCACGATCTGCTCCACCGGGATGAGCGGCTCCCTCCGGTTTTGCTCTTCCAGGGCACTCAGCTCTGCTAGGGCCAGCAGGGCCAATCTCAGCTCCCGCACCACTGGGGCTGCTACCTCGGCCACAGGCCTGTCCGGTGCCAAGCTCCAGGCTGCCAGGACGAGGTCAGCCTCATCCACGCAGAGCTTGTCACTGCGCAGCAGGAGCAGCAGCACGGGTGCTGACAGCTCCAGGAAGCCACCGGTCCGAAGTGCTTCCTGGCTGTGGGCCTCTATGGAGGCTATGCAACGCTCCTGCAATGGTCCCAGGCCCAAGGTTAAAGGCGCCTGCAGGGCCTCACAAACCTGCTCCGCGTCCAGCACCTTCACCACAAACTCCAGACATAGCTCTCTCAGTTCCTCCAGCCCATACTCCACAGCTGCTGTCAGCACCTCCACACAGAATGGCGGTGCAGCTTGACACTGTTGGTATATAAGAACTCCAGCACTGCCAGGAAGGCCTCAGCTGGTACTGTGCTTAGCACCACTGGGCCAGGCACCCCAGGGCCTGGCTCTGGGCCCAGAAGTCGCTGGAAAAAGTTGCATCTACAGGCCAGCAAGCACCAGTGGGCAAACACCTCCTGCTGCTCTTGACCAACCACAAAGCGAACATCACTGTATAGGCGATAGTTGATAAGGCTTCGGAGTGCTTTGGAAAAGGGCTCAGCTTCCCCACGCACCAGTCCAGGGGTCTCCATGGAGTCTAGGATGAAATTTTAACGGGGTAAAAACAAGGAATAGGGAAAATCTAAAGCAGGTATAGGGTAAGAGAAACAGGACAACAAAAGGGGAAAAGTGAGGAAGAGAGTGTTGGCATAAAGGTAAAGTTGAGATAGAGGAAAATGTTGCTAAAGGTAACATGAAAATAGAATGTAGAACACTAATCCCAAAGTAAAATAAAGAGAAAATAAAATTACCTTTTTTAAAAAAAGGTAAAATAGTAGTAGTAGTAATGCTGATTGAAAATAAAAATGTAATAAGAAAGTAAAATCAAGTGAGGAAAAAAGAAAAAAAATTAGTTTCTTAAGTAAAAGATGAAAAAAAAAATGTGCAGTAGTGAAGGTCATTCACTTTCTCTACTGTTCTGTTTGGCACGCCTGTTTCGTAGTCAGGACAATATTGAAGTTGCCTACGTTCCACTGCTCCTCAGTGTTGTAGGCCACAGTCCTGATTTCCAAGCAGGCAGTACGTCTTTATTTCTTATACTCCTTTATTTGTGTTTACACAAGAGTCAATTTGTGAATCACCCCCTGGGTGGCAGTGTTTCTGGATTGACCTCTGGGTCTATAGGTTCTCTCTAGCTAGTGTTTAGATTTTGTTTTCCCTGTGGCACTTAATACTGGTTTGGGGGACTGGTTTACCCCAGAGCTAGTGCTCTGATGGTTATTCCCCGCTCTGATCCCCAGGTTCCACAAAAACAACTTTCCCCTGCAGTCTCTTTGAATGTCCCAAATTGGGTGACCTTATGTATTGGGCTTAGTAATCAAAAGCAAGGATTTAAACAGAGAGAAAAAAAGAGAGAGAGAAAAGAGCCAGAGTAAGTGCACGAACTCCGGGGCTGTGCGCAAGTCTGTGCAGTCTTTTTTCTCCTTGGGTCGAAGCAGCCAGCATAGTTTTAAAATTTTTAGGGTGTCCTTTTGCGCCCAGTTCATCTACGGTTTGCTTTTTTGAGTTCCCTTTGGTTAGCAGCTCTGCGGATCCCCTTCCACATTCGCGGATCATGCCAGCCCCAATGGATTTTTCTGGGCACAGACTTCCCCAGGTCCTCCAACTCCTGAGTGCGAGTTTTTCTCTCCTGCCCGGACCACAGACCTCACTTATCCCAGGCAAAATCTGACCTTTCTGTGAGGAGGTGCAGAGCTCTTCTGAATCCATGTGCTCGCGCCACTTGGGAACCGGTGTTCTTGAATTCGCAGCTGTTTGCTGGGTGCTGTAGTTTTAGATTTTCAGGCTTCCGATAACATCCACTTTCCCATTCAAGATGGCTCAGTCTCTGTGTCAGAGCTGGTCGCTCCAGGATGGAACCCATGAGCAGTGGGGGCTGCCCAGTCAGGGGTACCCCGCCCATCCAGCCCCCACAGTCTCCTGAAGTATAGCTGTCCCTCAACTCACCAACAAACACTCCCTGTGCGACCACACACTCTCCCTTTGTCCTCGCACTCACACACTGTCTTGCAGTCTGCCCTCCCATCAGCAGCCATCTCCCTCTAAACTTCTGGGTATTGGGGTTTATGACGAAAATATAAGCCTAGGAGAGAAGCTAATCAAGGACTGAACTGTCTTCCTTACGACAGGATATGGACTTTGAGGACGTGGCCATTGGCTTCTCCCAGGAGGAGTGGGGGCTCCTTGTTGAGGCTCAGAGACTTCTGTACTGCGAGGTGATGCTGGAAGTGTTTGCACTTGTCTCATCTGTAGGTAAAGCTTCACATTGTCCCAGTGTCCTGAGGTGATTCCCTCTCTTCCTTTATTCAAAAAACAGCTTTCCTTCTCGCACAGCCAGACCATGGGATCTTCCATTTTATCCCATTATCCTGTCAAATGTGCTGTGGCTGAGAGTGCTGAGTGTGTGGGGAGCTCAGGAAAAGGACTCCATGAGTATCCCTTGAACCCATAGCCTCTGATAGGGCAGGGAGTGTCTGGGGGTCAGGATTGTTGCAAACAGTTTAATGGGAGTGTGTCTATGTCCACATCCATGGCTTCCACTTCTGCACCATTCCTCCAGCTACAGGCTCTTTGTGACTGACTGTGCCAGGTTATGGTATTTTCTTGCATGAACCTTGGGTGGTTCTTGAAAGACCTCCTTCCATTGTTTGTAATATTCTGTTTTCTGAATACGATTGCATGCTGTCTTGCTTTGAGCCAGTGCTGCCTACTCACCACTGTTGTCTTTCAATAAAATTCACAATATTAGTGTTTTATGTGCTTGTACAGTAGAAGGTACAAGGAGAGCCCTGTTCTTTTCACAGGTTGAACATACAACATGATCTAAAGGGTTGCCTAGCTCTCCTGAGTTCCAACTTGCAGGAACTATGACATAAGGGTGGTGGTTAGAGATTATACTGGGAACTTGCTCATGTCCAACAGAGTTTAGGTTGAGGTGCTACTGGCAACACCTGATTTCTACACTTTCATTCCCATGCTTGACACTTCCCTGACTTACCTTTTAGTCTGTGCCTTCCTGGTTTCTGGCTACCTTCACCGTTTTGCCCCTTTTCCATCATCTGTTCCTCTGAACTGCTCTCTCAGCAGTAATCTCAAATATTGACCTGCACATGTGTTATGAGGTGCACAGACATGCTTCACTAGACCTCGACACAAACTTCTCGTTTCTTGAATTTTACTTGAAATAAGATGTAAGCAACCTTCTGCACAGCTGGCCCATGTCACCAGCAGATAAGCCCTGTTGAACACTGTTAGCAGACACATGAACAGATGATCCAGCTTCTGTTCCATGTGGTGCTTGCCATGTTAGTTTCAAATTTTTTTGGACATTTTCTCTGTATGGTAATCTTCAGTGGCTCAGAGTATCACAGCAGCATCTTAGCAATATTTCCTTCAGATATGTTACCCTCAGACATTTGCATGGAACCAACATGTTATGGGCAACACACTTTTGTAATGACACTTCTCCCTGTCACCACAGTCAACATTCATTTGATCACCATTTTTTTGTTTTCAGGTTGTTGGCATAAAACAAATGATGCAGAGGCCTGTTCTGAGCAGAGTGTACCTGTACAAGGGGAGTCACAGGTTAGTGCTTCTAAGACAGCTCCAGCAACCCAGAGGACCCATCTCTGCGGGAGGTGTGTCTCAGAGTTCAAAGATATTCTGCACCTGACTGAGTCACAAGCAGCAGATTTTGAGCAGAAAGCCTTCTTCAGTGACGCATGTGTGAGAGACTTTTGTTTCAGTGCAAACCTTCATCAGGAGCAGAGGGAAGCCAGTGGAGAGAAGCCCTGGAAAGAAGCTGTGGACCTGGCCTCATTTGTGACCAACTTCAGCTTCTCCTTATCAGGGCTATCTTTAACCAGTAGGGAGGTTGGGGAAGACTTCCCAGCCATTTCAAGGTTTCTCCAGCACCAGGCCCCTCTCACCACTGAGGAGCCACACAGTCATAGTGAGATTTCAGAGGAATTTCTCAATAGAAAAAGACATCACCAATGGGATGAATGTGAAAAAGCTGCCAGCCACCACCAGAACCTTGTTCAACATCAGGGCGTCTCATCTGGAGAAGGGAAATATCAGTGCAATACATGTGGGAAAGTTTTTTCACGTATCTTTAACCTCAATAGACATAGGAGAGTTCACACTGGAGAAAAGCCCTATGAGTGTACTGATTGTGGGAAGTTCTTCAGGCAAAGCTCTAATCTCACTCAGCACAAGAGAGTTCACACTGGTGAAAAGCCCTATGTCTGTGGTGATTGTGGGAAGTCATTCAGTCAAAAGTGTAGCCTCAACAGTCACCAGAGAGTGCACATTGGTGCAAAGCTGTATGAGTGTAGTGAATGTGGGAAATCATTTGGGTCCAGTTACCATCTCCTCAAACATAAGAGAATTCACACTGGAGAAAAGCCATACGTGTGTTGTGATTGTGGGAAGTCATTCGGGCCAATGTGTTCCCTCAAGGGTCACCAGAGAATTCACACTGGAGAAAATCTTTATCAGTGTAGTGATTGTGGGAAGTCATTCAGGAAAAGCTGTACCCTCATTCACCACCACAGAGTTCACATTGGAGGTAAGCCTTATGAGTGTAGTGATATTGGGAAGTCATACAGGCAAACCTCTGCTCTCACACATTCTCAGAGAGCTCCCACTGGTAAAAAGCAGTATGAGTGTAGTGAATGTGGGAAATCATTTGGGTCCAGTCATCATCTCCTTAACCATAAGAGAATTCACACTGGAGAAAAGCTGTATCAGTGTAGTGATTGTGGGAAGTCATTCAGGGAAAGCTGTAACCTCACCCGACACCGCAGAGTTCACTTTGAAGACAAACCTTATGAGCGTAGTGATACTGGGAAGTCATACAGGCAAACCTCTGCTCTCACACATCATCAGAGGGTTCACACTGGAATAAAGCCATATGAGGGTAGTGATAGTGGGAACTCCTTCAGCCAAAGCTCTATGCTCATGGGCCAAAATACAACCCTGTTATTAGACACCTGTGTGTTTGTCTTCCAGCCCTGCCTTTTATTGACTCTACCACCAGGCAATTTACATTGAGTCTCTGAGCCTGGTTTCCTCCCTAGGAAATAGATGGTTAAGCCATCTCAGGTTGCGGAGAGGATTAAATGAAATAATTTTTTAAAATGCATTGTTTACAGAGAGGAAGGGAGAGGGACAGAGAGCTAGAAACATCGATCAGCTGCCTCCTGCACACCTCCCACTGGGGATGTGCCCAAGACCAAGGCACATGCCCTTGACCAGAATTGAACCTGGGACCCTTCAGTCCGCAGGCCAACGCTCCATCCACTGAGCCAAACCGGTCAGGGCTAAATGAAATAATTCTTTAAAGCATTGAATCCAGGGCCTGGCACGTGTAGTGAGCATTCAGTAACTGTTAGCTCCTTAGCTTCACAATGTGTACTGACTGCAGACATGCAAACAATGTAGGAAATGTCGACTTGTTGGTCTTTGTATCCTTTTAAATGTTTTTACATGAATAGGATAGGGTTATGTATGTTCTCAGCCTACTTTTTCTCATAAAAGTGTGAAATTTGTAAATTAAAATTAAAGCTCTGACAGCTGGAGTGGGTCCATTGAGTGAGTGTCATCTCATGCACTGAAAGGTTTCCAGTTCGTATCCTGTTGAGGGCCCAAGCCAATTTCCTGGTAGATGCCATTGGGGGCGGGGGGGAGTGCGGGAGGCAGGCAATCAGTGTTTCCATCTCATTTCCTCTCTCTAAATAATAAATTAAAAATAAATCTCCATTTCGGTTTGTAGAGTCCAGGAATAATAGAAATAACACTTTTCACCCTGAGGAGCATTCTGAGCTTCACGTAATCTAAAATACTTCAAAACATGAGATCAGATGCAGACAATACTCCCCAGATTCCTGAGTCAACACCCCAAATCCTAACGTTCTCATTTCCCAATGCCACTGCCGCCCCTGCTCCGCCCCCAACACCAGCATTTGCCATGGTCTCATCATGCCATCTGCACTGCCTGAAAAGTACATTACCCAAAGGGCAATGCGCCTAATGATGGCTGGGTTTAGCCAACGAAAACCCAGCAGAAGCACATGATGCCAGTGCACATCGGTTTGGGCCGGACTTCCATTGTCTCCCCTTGGTGGTCATTTTGACCTCTGTTGTGTGGGTCAAGGCAGAGGCTCCAGGACTGGGTTACAACCACGAAGGGGCGTCATGGGCTGTGCAGGGTGTGTCAGGCTTGTGGAGCCCCAATCCCACAGGTGGGATTTAGGCCTCTGGGCCTCCCAGACTCCACTCTCCTTAAAGGGTCCAACTCAGCCTCATCCCACTTACCCTCCATCCGACGGTGCTGGCCTGTGTCTGGTCCTGCAGCTGACGTCACAGTATCCAGAACAGTGAGTCCTTGTGGGTGATAGACCCTGTGATGGGGGGAGGGGGGTGGGCTGCAGTGCCACTGTGAGGACGCGGTGGTGTGGCTGAGCTGAGAGGATTCAGCCAACCCAGGCCTGTTTTGTGTAAAGGCAGCAGCAAGAGGAGGTGAGGTTGTGCATGAGGAGTTTTACTTTTATTCTCAGGAAGCTGGGTCATCCATTGCCATGATCAAGAGATGGACATTGTGTGAGGCCCCGCCCTCCTCGCGCCCTCGGCCAGCTCCCCACAGCCCACCAGCCCGCAGGGTAGCCGCCAGGAGAGCGCCCTGCTCAGGCCCCGCGGCGAGTCTGACACATGCTGGCCCTTCCACCCCATAAAACACATTGTGTTGGGTTCAGAGGGAAGAAGGGGGAGGGAGAGAACCACCGGGGACGGGAGAGGGTCCCTGGTCAGCGGCCTCCCGCAAGGGTCCCTGGTCCGCCGCCCACTGGACACTGAGCCTGCGGTCCGTGCTCGCGCCTGACCCGCGATGCAACCTGGTCTCCCGGGTCCTAGGTCGGTGTCAACCACTGAGCAGCCCAGCTGAGCTTTATTATATTTTTTAAATAGAACGTAATGTGTACTTTTCATTGTTGAAGGTGTTACAGAGGTCTCCCATTTCCCCTGTGTGTATGTTCTTTGGGGGATCTCTCCCTGTCCCCCCTCCCCGGGAGGTCTGTCCGTCTGTCCCAGGGAACCAGGCCTCTGGTCCCAGCTCCTCCTTCCCCAGCGCCACTGGCAGCGCCACCCCTTTACTCACCAAGGTCGCGGCCTGGATGGACTGCGTGGAGAAAACTACATCACCCAGAAGGCAATGCGCCTGCTTCAGTAGAGGTCTACGCGTTTTTTATTCCTGTGCATCCGGTTAGGGCGGGGCTTCCGGTATTCTCCTGGCGGCCTTTTTGGCTTCCGTTAACACACCTGCAGGGTTCAGCGCGCCGGTTGGGCGTTGGTCTCGGGGAGGAGGAGCCGTGGGAGGCCGCGTCCCGCTGGGCAGGGCTGTCTGAGGCGGGTTGACCCCCAACCGGCGGGATTGGGGTCCCCGTGCCCCCGCCTCCTCTCCGCGGACAGAGTTCCCTCAGCGTCACCCCATCGGCCCTCCCGCCTCGGGGCCGGCGCCGCTCAGGCCCGCAGCCCAGGCCGCAGCGCCCAGAGCAGTGAGTGCCCGTGGGGGGCGCAGGGGGAGGGGAGGGCGACGGGCTGCGGTGCCGCCGGGGAGGCCGTGGGGACTTAGCCGGGAGGCGGGGAGCCAGGCCTGTGTGTGTCTAAAGGCGACAGAGAGGAGGAGCGGCGGCTCCGGGAGGAGGGTCACTTCCTCCTCAGGGGACGGGCTGGGGGCTGTGAACACAGAGGGACATGGAGCCCCGAGGGATGCGGGCATCGCCCGGCCCGGGGCTGGGCCAGGGCCCTGAGCAGCCTGAGCCCTGGGTCCTGGCGGTGGGTGCCGGGCCCTCCACAGACCTTCAGTTCCCACAGGTTCCTGCAGGTGCAGAGCCGCTCAGGGGGCTGGTCTGTGGGGCTGATGTCAGGGCCTCACACTATGGTGGCCTCTGAGGTAGGGGGGTCCTGGGCTGTCCAGCCCCTCCTCCTGCCCCGGGACCTGCAGACACTCAGCCCAGAGTCCTGAGGCCACGACTAAGTCTTAGGAAGTGGATTCTGGTTTTGGCAACGGGTGGAGTGAGATGTGGGAGGTCCTCCCAGGCACAGGGACCAGAATGGGCAAAGGCTGGGAGTGAAGACTGAGCCGGTTCAGGAACGAACAAGTATCCTTTTAAAAATATATACTTTTATTGATTTTAGACATAGAAAGGGAGAGGGAGAGAGAGAAATATCCGTGGGCGAGAAACAAGGATCGATCAGTTGCAGGCATGTGACCTGACCAGGATTGTTGCCTGTAAACTCTCAGTGCATCATGGGTCCATGCTCAAACAATTGAGACACATCAGCCGGGGCTATAGATCAGTTTAATATAGGGAATCATGGGTCCTAGCTGGTTGGGCTCAGTGGATAGAGCTCAGCCTATGGACTGAACGATCCCAGGTTGGGTTCTAGTCAAGGGCATTATGCCCGGGTTGTGGGCTGGATTCCTAGTAGGGGGCGTGCAGGAGGTAGCCAGTCAGAGATTCTCATTGATGTTTCTCTCTCCCTTCCTTTCTGAAATAAAAAAAAAATTTATTAAAAAATACATAGGGAATAATGATCAGGATGATAATGGTCATAGTAGCTCAGATGGGACAGTGTGGGCCTAGTACTGGCGTTCCTGCTGGGGCCCCTGTTGTGGGAGGTGGGTGTCACAACACAGCAAAGGGACAGAGTGGTCATGTAGAGTGTTGGGAGGATAATGGTTTCCCAGTGGCCAAGGCTTTAAAAGATGAGTGGACATGAGATGAATTGGAGGCTGAAGAGTAATTCACACAAGAGGAGACTAGGGCTGGTACATATTCTCTAAACACTCACCAGGGTTTTTTTGTGTTTTTTTTTTAAATATATTTTATTGATTTTTCACAGAGAGAAAGGGAGAAGGATAGAGAGCTAGAAACATCGATGAGAGAGATACATCGACCAGCTGCCTCCTGCACACCCCCCAACGGGGATGTGCCCGCAACCAATGTACATGCCCTTGACCGGAATCGAACCTGGGACCTTTCAGTCCGCAGACCGACACTCTATCCACTGAGCCAAATCTGTTTCGGCCTCACCAGGGTTTTGCTGTGACCCTGGGTGTGGCCTGGGGGTTGCAGTCAGTCTTGTGGGTGAGCTAGAGGCTTGAGTGGTCACCTGTGAGACTCACTGGGGTTGGTCCACAGGGCCATTGGGGCTGGGACTTGAGTGTCGGGTAAGTGGAGAGATGTTGGCTGTGACTGCTGAAGGGACATCAAGTGCAGCACCAGGGCAGGTGGGCTCTGGGTATCTGAGATCTGATTGTGGTTCTTTTGTGTGTTTTTAAAAATGCTTTATTGTTGAAAGTATTATATATGTCTCCTTTCTCCCTATTGACCTCTCCCGCCCACTCTCACCCTCCAGCACAAGCCTCAGCCCCCCACTGTCTGTGCCCATTGGTTATGCTTATATGCATCCATACAAGTACTTTGGTTGATCTCTTATCCCACTCACCCTCCCCTGCCTTACGTCTGAGGTTTGACTGTTCAATGCTTCCATATCTCTGGATCTATTTTTGTTCATCTGTTTTATGTTGATCGTTATATTCTACAAATGAGTGAGATCATGTAATACTTAATCTTTCTCTGATTGGCTTATTTCGTTTAGGTCCATCCATGCTGTTGCAAATGGTAAAAGTTCTTTGTTTTTTATAGCAGCGTAGTGTTCCATTGTGTAGATGTACCACAGTTTTTTAATCCACTCATCTGCTAATGTGCACTTAGACTGTTTCCAAATCTTAGCTATGGTAAATTGTGCTGCTATTAATATAGGAATGCATATATCCTTTCTGACTGTTGTTTCTGAATTTTTGGGATATATTACTAGAAGTGGGATTACTGGGTCAAATGCAATTTCCATTTTTAATTCTTTGAGGAAACTCCGTACAGTTTTCCACGGTGACTGCACAAGTCTGCATTCCCACCAGCAGTGCACGAGGGTTCCTTTTTCTCCGCATCCTCACCAGCACTTGTCGTTTGTTGATTTGTTGATGATAGCCATTCTGACAGGTGTGAAATGATATCTCATTGTCATTTTGATTTGCCTCTCTAGGATGATTAGTGACTTTGGGCATTTTTTCATATGTCTCTTGGCCTTCTGTATGTCCACTTTTGAAAGTATCTATTTAGGTCTTTGCCCATTTTTGACTGGATTGTTTATCTTCCTTTTGTTAAGTTGTATGAGTTCCCTATAAATTTTGGAGATTAAATCCTTATTGGATGTAACATTGGCAAATATATTCTCCCATTCAGTGGGCTCTCTTGTTGTTTTGTTGATGGTTTCTTTTGCTGTACAGAAGCTTTATATTTTGATGTAGTCCCATTTGTTTATTTTCTCTTTAGTTTCCATTGTCCTAGGAGATGTATCTGTAAACATATTGCTACGAGAGTTGTCTGAGATTTTGTTGCCTATGGATTCTTCTAAGATTTTTATGGTTTCCTATCTTATGTTTAAGTCCTTTATCCATTTTGAGTTTACCTTTGTGTATGGTGTAAGTTTGGTGGTCTAGTTTCATTTTTTTGCATGTATCTGTCCAATTTTCCCAACACCATTTATTGAAGAGACTGTCTTGACTCCATTGTATGTTCATGCCTCCTTTGTCAAATATTAATTGAGCATAGTGGTTTGGGTAGATATCTGGGTTGTCTATTCTATTCCCTTGGTCTAATTCTAGTAGCACTTGATCTCACTCATCTAGGGGAAATGATGAACAACACAGACTGATGAACAAGAACAGACCCAGAAACAAGGAGGAATGGATCAGACTGTCGGGCCTCAGAGGGAGGGTAGGGAAGGGTGGGGGTAAAGGGGAGAGATCAACCAAAGGACTTGTGTGCAAGCATATGAGCCTAACCAGTGGTTAAGGACAACAGGGGGGTGGAGGCATGTGTGGAGAGGGATGTGGGATGGGAATGGGGGGATGAGGACAAATATGTGATACCTTAATCAATAAAGGAAAAAAAAAAAAGAATTGTCTGGGAAGGGGCCATGTCTTTGAAAAGCCACCAAAAGCCAAACACCCCTCCTTGCGGAAAGCTAGAACCATTCCTGGAAACGAGAGAAGGATGCGCTGGGAAGATGGTCTGTCCCTTGCTCTTGGGACACCAGTGCACCAGGGGGCTCTCTGCCCAGAACATGGAGGCCTGGGCGTGGAGCTGGAAGCCAGGAGCCTTTGTGGACAGGCGTCGGTCAGCCCGCCCCTTATATGCACTGAGCCTCGTTCTCCGCACTCACTTCTAGAAGGCTCCGGTTCTGCTTGGCCAACGTCTTGATCTGGCTCCTGAAGTGATGTTTATCTTCCTCCAAGGTCTGCCTCACGCGGGTGAGCACCTAAAACCCAGATCAGCAAAGTCTCACACCACACGCCCCTGGGACTCCACTGCTGGGAATCTGCTCCCAAAAGAGGAAAAGGCCACGTCACAAAGAGGCCATTTCAGTGTGATCTACACCAGTCAGAAGGGCCAACACAGCCAATGACATGGGGATGGCCAAGTGCGCTTTCCAATCAGGCAGCCACTGCCTTGTGTGGCCACTGAGCACTGAACACACAGCCAGTCTGAGCTGAGACCCGCCATCAGTGCAACATATACAACAGGTTCTGGGGACTTAATGTAAACTCACTAATAAGCTGCCTGCAGGGGCGAAGGCCGTTACCTGTCTGTAGAGGTCTGCCTGGAAAGACACATGGGCATTTTTCTTTAATTATCGTCAGCAGAACTCAGGGTGTAGGCAGAGCCACGCCCTGGGAACATGCTTCCCCAATCATAGCAGCCTAGGTGTCGGCAGGGGCAGGACTAGATATGTAAATCTAGGCCTATAAAATCGAAGCGCTGCGTGGCTTAGGTCGTCATCTCTCCAACAGAGAGGAAAGATGGCCTCCCACCCAGCACCCAGCATTCAAATCTCTGTGTCTTTTCTCTTTATTTCCAATATTTCTCAATCCCTGGCTGCCTCCCCTTAGAACCGGTTCATTCATCTCTCTTCCTGCGCGGGACACGGAAAAGGGAGATCCCCGCCATGTTTGGCCCCCACCGCACTCAGGCCCCCGTACCTGTCCACCTCCTGCTGCAGCCTCTCATTCTCTTTCAGAAGCCAATCAATGATTCCCTCTCATTATTGCTGTTTCTATCTCACTCTTCTCCGTTCCTCTCTGAAATCAATAAAACTATATATTTTTTAAAAATTAAAAAATAAGAGTAAAGTAAAAGCCGATTGAAAAAGAAAGTACATAGAAAATCAGTAAGGATACAGAAAATCTGAACAACACTGCCAACCACTTTCGTCTGATGTTTATGGAACAAGCATCCACCCAGCACAGCTGGTAGCACTTCCCTTTTTTGTAGTGTAACCCCCATCTTACAAAGGACGCCTCAAAAAAGTCAAATTATGGAGTCATTTATTAAGAGCCGGTGGCATACGAGGGAGCAAACGTACTCCAGACCTCAAAGCTCCGAACAGCTTGCCACGCCTGGCTTATATTGACAGAATATCGTAAAAGTATCGATTACATATTTGGGACTGGAATGAAGAACCTGTTTCGAGAAAAAGCATTTTTACAGAAGCAGAATTTGAGCAACTAAGTTATCTACTAATGACTGAATCAACAGAAACGCATTATCTGGGACCACTGGGGCAATTTAGTATAATTGTGCTGTCCAGATTCTGGAATCACTGAGTCAACAGGAATGCATTATCTGTAGCTACTGAGATAATTTAGGATAATTGAGCTGTCTTGGTTCCCAGGAATGTGCTTCGATGGGGCGCTGAGAAATCTGGCAACACTAACTTTGTGGTTCGTGTCCTGACTTCAAGGCTACTAGACGCTTCATGTTCTCCTTGGGGAGAATGGCAACGGAACAGTTCCAAATGGCCCTTGAATAAAACCCTATTGAGTTGTTTGAGGATGAGCTGACCCAGGAGATTCAGAGTCCAGGGCTCAGCTCCCTGGGTGAGGGAGAAGCCGTAGCCAGGCTGGCTCCCCTGCACCAGGGCTGCTGCCTGCCCTCTGACAGCTGCTCCAGCTCCCAGCTCAGGTTCATCCTCTGGACCTGCGAAGCCACAAGGGCCATTTTTACCCCCAGCAGCTCCTTGAGGCACTTCTGGGAGGTGTCCAGAGTCCGAGTGCAGGAAGAGGGGAGGAGTGAGGATGTGCCCCGGGCACCCTCTGGGCAGTCCCTGCCCCCATGCATCTACCCTCCTTCCCCCAGGATGAAGGGCCCCCGTGCACTGCTCACTTCCTAAAGCACAGCTGCACAGAAGTGACTCCCCGAAGCTGGGAGACCTACAGCCACTGAAGGACATGCTGACCCAGTGACCTCGGACATGGTGAAGACACCCGAGGACTCTGAGTGGAGTGTGAGCAAAGTGACGCACAGCACAGGGCTGTAAAGCAAGTGATAGGATGCCGGCAGCTCTGGCCCCTGAGCAGGTTTATCACGTCTCGGAAAGGCCGTATGGACTCCCAAATCACAGCTCAACCCACACCCTAAACACCAGCAGAGACCCTTTTTGCAACAGACATCCACCTACATCCATGCTTAGAGAAAAGCAACACAATCAGGCCCTGTCTATTTTTCTAACATATATATTGATCTCAGAGTTGAAGGGAGTTGGAGAGATAGAAACATCAATGAGAGAGAATCATGGATTGGCTGCCTCCCACAGGCCACCCCTGGGGATGGAGCCCACAACCTGGGCATCTGCACTGGCCGGGCAGGCCCTGTCTGTCTGGAGGGCTTTAAGTGCTGCCCACTCAAGCCGCTGAGCTAAGCAAACGACTCTGCCATCAGCAGGTCACTGTATTGGCAGCAGCACCAACCCAGTAGCGGAAAATGAGAGAAGAACATGACATAAACCTAAAACTGCCCCCATCCATTGTACACATGGTGCTAGAGTGTCTGAGGGTACAGCCCCGCCTGGTGGGAGGAGTGCACCTGCTGACAGGTATGGGACTTGGCTGAGCCCCGTTCCTTGACAAGGAAGGGGTGGGGCTAAGAGTCTGTTCCATGTTTGAGGTCTGAGACTAGGCCTCTCAGTTCCACAGTCCCTCCACTGATGTGGGGCCTGGAAATATATGGCTATTCAGGCAAGCCTTTGTTCAACACACAGTTCCTATATGATTATAAGTGAAAATTAACCACTTAATTCTATTACTGTCTATCCACATTTCTAAAAAAAGTTTTTCCCATCAGCCTAATTACAGAAATGTGATCCATTCCTTTTAGGTAACAACACATTCATCTCATTTTGTGAAGTCTCACCTAGAGAGCTCAGATCAGGAATTCTTCTCCCCATCGACTGCGAATAGTTCATATATTGGGACACCTGAGCTCCACCAGTCAACTGCCTAAAGAGCAATTTGCTAGAACATTCACTAGTGTGCAATTTATAAGAAAAATGAGCAAAGTAAAGCTGTATATTTGGAAAATAATTTTTTAAAATATAGTTTTGCCTTGGCTAGTGCATAGAGCATTAGTATGGAGACTCGAGACCTGGGGTTTGATTCCAGCTGGGAGCACATGTCTGGGTAATGGGCTCGATCCCCAGTGGGGGCGTGCAGAAGGCTGAACATTGTGATTCTCTCTCATCGTTGATGTTTCTATCTTTCATTTTCCCTTCCTCTATGAAATAAGTAAATTTATTTAAATATATAGTAAATATATATACATATTGATTGATTTCAGAGGGGAAGGAGAGGAAGAAATATAAACATCGATGATGAGAGAGAATCACTAATTAACTGCCTCTTGCATGTCCCTGTAACCCACTGGGAGTTGAACAAGCAACCCAGGGATGTGTCCTGACTAGGAATAGAACTGGGACCTCCTGGATCATAGGTTGATGCTCAACCACTCAGTGACAACGTCTAGAGTATATTGTTTTGAAATATATTATTTTTAATATGTATTTTTATTGTTGGTAATATTACTGATATCTCTCATTTCCCCCGTGTATATATTCTCAGGAGGATCTATTCCAGTCCTCCCCCCATCCCCTGGGAGATCCGTCAGTCTGTCCCAGGTAACCAGGCCTCTGGGCCCATCCCCTCCTTCCCCAGCGCCACTGGCACCTACAACACCTTGTTCCTCAAGTTCCTGGGCTGGAAAGCTGGCCCTCTCCTGGGCGGTTGAGAAAACTACATTACCCAGAAAGCAATGCGAATACGCAACTGGCAATAAAGGGCCCTCGCATCGGATAAGGGCGGGACTTCCGGAGTTCTCTTCCTGGCGGACATTTTGACTTCCTCAAGCTGTTCACCGGCTCACGGGCTTCAGCGCTCCCATCGCCTGAAGGAGGAGCCGTGGGAGGCCGCGTCCCGCTGGGCAGGGCTGTCTGAGGCGGGTTGACCCCCAACCGGCGGGATTGGGGTCCCCATGCCCCCCGCCTCCTCTCCGCGGACAGAGTTCCCTCAGCGTCACCCCATCGGCCCTCCCGCCTCGGGGCCGGCGCCGCTCAGGCCCGCAGCCCAGGCCGCAGCGCCCAGAGCAGTGAGTGCCCGTGGGGGGCGCAGGGGGAGGGGAGGGCGACGGGCTGCGGTGCCGCCGGGGAGGCCGTGGGGGCTGAGCCGGGAGGGGGAGCCAGGCCTGTGTGTGTCTAAAGGCGACAGAGAGGAGGAGCGGCGGCTCCGGGAGGAGGGTCACTTCCTCCTCAGGGGACTGGCTGGGGGCTGTGAACACAGAGGGACGCGGCCTGAGATGCGGCTCTAACGTCTCCACAACTGCCCAGAGGAGGAGCCGACCACAGGGGAGAGGACAGCAGGGGGGGGGGGGACCCTGTGACCACAGCCACCCAGCAGGAGTGCGCCCTGAGGACACCCCTGAGGGGTGCAGGCCTCTCCTGGTCACGAGACCTCGGGCCTGACCCCTGGGTCCTGGCGGTGGGTGCCGGGCCCTCCACAGACCTTCAGTTCCCACAGGTTCCTGCAGGTGCAGAGCCGCTCAGGGGGCTGGTCTGTGGGGCTGATGTCAGGGCTTTAAACTGTCGTGGCCTCTGAGATAGGGGGGTCCTGGGACTGTCTAGCCCCTCTTCTCAGGGAACTTAGACTTGGGGACCTTGAAGAGACACCAAGTCCAGAATGCTAAGTCCAGGTCAAGGGTCATATGAGTGGCACCTGATTTTGGCCTCCAGTGGAATTGTGGGTGATAGGTCTTTCCATGCTTGGGCTCCAGAATGATCAAAGGCTTGAAGTGAAGACTAAGCTGATTGAAGGACAATCAGGTGTCCTTTTTTTATATATATATATAAATTTTATTGATTTTTTATAGAGAGGAAGGGAGAGGGTCAGAGAGTTAGAAACATCGATGAGAGAGAAACATCGATTAGCTGCCTCCTGAACAGCCCCCACCGGGGATGTGCCCGCAACCAAGGTACATGCCCTTGACCCGAATGGAACCTGGGACCTTTCAGTCCGAAGGCCAACGCTCTATCCACTGAGCCAAACTGGTTTCGGCAGGTGTCCATTTTTTTAAAAAAAAATAGGGACTGGAAACAGTGGGACAGGAGTCAAGTCCAGAGCAGCTTTGTGACAACTTGGGTTTCTGTTCTGCTGGTGGAGGGGTCATTGGGGTAATCGGAGCAGTAGATCAGGTGATGTGTCCCAGGTCTCATTAGACTCCCGTGACTGCAGCATGATGCACAGTATGGGTGTGAGGACGGGGGTAGGAAGACTACAATGGAAGCTGCTGTGATGGCCTTGGTGAGTGTGATGGTGACGGGAGCACAGTGGTGGTTGTGGACATGGAAGAAGCAGTTGCATTAGGGATCAGTGATTTAGGTGTGGCCACCTGGATATTCTAATTTTGAGACTTGGAGAGATGATGTAAAAGTTTGGATTTAGCACCTGAAGGTATGAAAGCACCATCAACTGACATAGAGAAATTCATAGTGGGAAAAGTAATGTCCATGAGGAATATAAAATCTTTTATTCTTTTCCTACTAGGATATGAGATACTTCAGAGACCAGTTCATGACCATCTTGAACTCTGTGGAGTAGGTCAAGATGAAGACTACTTAAGAAAATAGTAAAGACTATGGACCAGGGAAGAGTTGTAGATCACCTTTTTTTATTAATTGGAGATAGAAAAGTAATTCAAAAATAGTGAGACTGTAGCTGGTCTGTATTTGCTTCTTAAACACTCACCAGGATTTCTTGTGACCCTTTGTGTGGCCTGGTGTGTTGCATCCAGTTTGGTTGACTTGCTTATGGGCCTGAGTGGGCATCTGGGAGACTCACTGGGCATGGGGTAGAGGGCCATAGGCAGTGGGACTTGAGGACTGAGGGCTGTGAGTGGAGAAGGGACATCAAGTGCAGCAGCAGGAGAGGTGGGCTCTGGGTAACTGAGCTGATGCGGTTCTCAATGGGCGAGTTTGAAGGAAAAAAACAAGTTGAGTAGGAGACCTTCATAGCAGAACTGAAGGCTGTGTCTTGGGCGTGGGCAATCATGGTCAGGTTAGTACTTTATAGTGTTTGAACTTGCCATGCATTCTCTGGAACACACATGCTGAGTAATGACTGAGACCAAGGAGATGTCCATGGGAGCTGGGGCTGCGGGAGTGCAGGTGTGAGGGAGGTGTGGGAGAAGGAGTGATGTGCTCTTGGAGAGGGCGTGTGAATTCATGGCCACAGATTTCTGATGTTGACATAGAGGGAATTAGGTTGAGTCTCTTTCTGGTGATAACTGGATGATACAACATGGGGAATTTTAGGGTAACTCCTGAAAAGACGCGTGTTGTGGCGCTACATGCCAGGTCCAGAATTTAGGTGTCATACAGGTGCACACCTGCCTGTTGTTGTTGGGCTGATGCAGTGATCAATAGGAATGGGATACCATACATCAGTGTCAGCTGGGCATGAAAATCTGTACTGGCTTGTGGAGGGGAGAAGGGTAAGAGAGAAATACATTACAGAGGAGGTGAGTTAGAACGTTGAAAAGGAGATTAGAATACAACCCCTCCTCTTCAGGGCATATATGTGTTGTCTTTGAGTTGTGATTCTGGGAATGAAGCTGTCTGAGAGAAGTGCGATACAAAGAATCATGTGGAACAGGAAAGGGACACGTTGGCCTCAGCACCCTAGGATTGGAATCAAAAGTGTGACGAGAGATGCTTGTTTTCGGGTCTTGGAATGAGATTCTGTTGGAAAACAAGGATTTCACCCCACATGACCAGTGTCAAATCACTCACATCTCTCTTTATGGTCAACATTAATCTGTACCCTATGTTGGTGACACCCATTCCGTTGACCCTGAATGTGAGGCCCTACTGTATAATCAATCTGGGCATTTGCTCTATTGCTTTGGGAAGACACAGTATCGGTAGGAACATAAGCAGAGAGTGACTCTGGTGGGTGCAAGGTCTGCTATTTTCTGTGATGTGGGGAGTGGAGAGAGCAGATGGTTATGGACAGTGGGAAGTATGACAAAAGTAAAGCCTAGGAGAAAAGCTGATCATGGACTGAATTGTCCCCATTACAACAGGATATGAACTTTGAGGACGTGGCCATTGCCTTCTCTCAGGAGGAGTGGGGGCTCCTTGATGAGGCTCAGAGACTTCTGTACTGCGATGTGATGCTGGAAGTGTTTGCACTGGTCTCATCTGTAGGTAAGAGCTTCACATTGTCCCAGTGTCCTGAGGTGATGCCCTTTCTTCCTTAATTCTCAAAACAGCCTTTTCTCTCCCACAGCCAGACCATGGGGTCTTCTATTTTATCCCATTATCCTGTGAAATGTGCTGTGCCTGAGAGTGCTGAGTGTGTGGGGACCCCAGAGCAAAGGACTGCATGAATATCCATCACACCCATAGCCTCAGATAGGGCAGCAAGTGTCTGGGAGTCAGGATTGTTAAAAACCAACTCAATGGGCCCAGCTTGTACTTTCTCTCTCTGTGAGGGTATCTATTTCCACATCCATGGCTTCCACTTCTACACCATTCATCCAGCTAAAGGTTCTTTGTGACTGACTGTGCCAGGTCTTTACTTGCACGAACCATGGGCGGTTCTTGTAAGACCTCCTTCCATTGTTTGTAATATTCTGTTCCCTGACTACTACTGCATGCTGTCTTCCTCTGAGCCAGTGTTGGCAACTCATCTCTGTTGACCTTCACTAATATTCAGAATATTGGTGTTCTATGTGCTTGTACAGTAGAAGGTGCAAGGAGAACCCTGTTTTTTCACAGGGTGAACATGCAAGATGATCTAAAGTGTTGACTGGCCCTCCTGAGTTGCAACTGGGGGGAGGTATGACATAAGGGTAGTGTTTAGGTCATACCAGGAACCTGCTCATGTCCAACAGAGTTTAGGTTGAGGTGCCACTGGCAACATCTGATTTCTACCATTTCATTCACATTCTTGACACTTCCCTGACTTATCTTTTAGTCTGTGACTTCCTGGTTCCTGGCTACCTTCATATTTTTGCCCTTTCTCCATCACCTGTTCCTCTGAACTGATCTCTCTGCAGTATTCTCAAATATTGACCTGCATATGTGTTATGAGGTGCACAGACATGCTTTCCTAGACCTTGATACAAGCTCCTCATTACTTGAATTTTATGTGGAATAAGATGTAAGCAACATTCTGTACACATTTCCATGTCATCAGCGGACAAGCCCTGTTGGACACTGTTAGCAGACCCATGAGCAGATGATCCAGCTTCTGTTCCATGTGGTGCTTGCTATGTTTGCTTCATATTTTGTTTGAGATCTTCCCTATATGATGATCTTCAGCGGCCCAGCTCTTCACAGCAGCATCTTATCAATATTTCCTTCAGATATTTTACTGTCAGACAATATCATGGAACCAACACGTTATGTGGGACACGCTTTTGTAATGAGACTTCTCCCTGTCACCACAGTCGACATTCATTTCATCAACATTTTTCTGTTTTCAGGTTGTTGGCATAAAATGGATGATGCGGAGGCCTGTTCTGAGCAGAGTGTATCTGTACAAGGGGAGTCACAGGTCAGTGCTTCTGAGACAGCTCCAGCAACCCAGAGGACCCATCTCTGTGGGAGGTGTGTCTCTGTGTTCAAAGATATTCTGCACCTGACTGAGTCACAGGCAGCAGACTTTGAGCAGAAAGCCTTCTTCAGTGACGCATGTGTGAGAGACTTCTGTTTCGGTGCAAACCCTCATCAGCAACAGAGGGAAGCCAGTGGAGAGAAGCCCTGGAAAGAATCTGTGGACAGGGCCTCGTTTGTGACCAGGTGCAGCTTCTCCTTATCAGGGCTGCCTTCCAGCAGTAGGGAGGTTGGGGAAGACTTCCCAGCCATCTCAGAGCTTCTCCAGCACCAGGCCCCTCTCACCACTGAGGAGCTACATAGTCGTAGTGAGATTTCAGAGGAATTTCTCAATAGAAAATGTGATCACCAATGGGATGAATGTGAAAAAGCTGCCAGCCATAACCAGAACTTTGTTCAACATCAGGGTGTCTGCTCTGGAAAAGGGAAATATGAGTGTAATATATGTGGGAAAGTTTTTACATGTAACTTTAACCTCAATAGACATAGGACAGTTCACACTGGAGAAAAGTCCTATGAATGTACTGATTGTGGGAAGCTGTTCAAACACAGGTCTTCCCTCACAAAACACTACAGAATTCACACTGGAATAAAATCGTATGAGTGTAGTGAATGTGGGAGGGCATTCAATCAAAAATGTCACCTCACTAAACACCACAGAGTTCACACTGGAGAGAAACCTTACAAATGTAGTGAATGTGGAAAATCATTTACATGCAGTTATGAGCTCTTTATCCACAAGAGAGTTCACACTGGAGAAAAGCCTTACAAATGCAGTGAATGTGGAAAATCATTTAGCCGCAGTTGTATCCTCTTTATCCACCAGAGAGTTCACACTGGAGAAAAGCCATATCAATGCAGTGATTGTGGGATGTCCTTCCGTCAGTACTCTAACTTCAGTAGACACCGCAAAATTCACACTGGAGAAAAACCTTATGAGTGCAGTGAATGTGGGAAGTCCTTCCATCGAAGGTCTTACCTCACTAAACACAGCAAAGTTCACACAGGACAAAAACCATATAAGTGTGGTGAATGTGGTAAATCTTTTAAGGAAAGTAGTCACCTCGTTATCCACAAGAGAGTTCACACTGGAGAAAAGCCGCATCAATGTAGTGATTGTGGGAAGAGCTTCCGTCAAAGCTCTAACCTCATTCAACACCTCAGAGTACACAGTGCAGGAAAACCTTGAAATCTTTTCGGCACAACAGTTGCCTACTTACCCACAAGAGAGTTCTCACTGGACAAAAGCCATATCAATGTAGTGATTGTGGGAAGTGCTTCAATCAAAAGGCTAACCTCGTTCGACACCACAGAGTTCACACTGGAAAAGGTCCTCGTGTGTAGTGAATGTGGGAAATCTTTTCACCAGAAATCTGTCCTCATTCAACACTTGAGAGAACACACTGGAGAAAAGCTTTAATTCTGCAGAGAGGGTTTTACTTTCGCACTCAGAAGAACAGCACCAAAGGAGAATCTTTTTCCCCATTTACCTGAATGCAAACCCCTTTATCAGAACATACACTCTGCTAGATGCCTCCTAAGTTTCAGGTATAAGTGACACTTTCAAAAACTGGATTCCACTTGCTAATCTACTCAGTTGTACAACCGGATTTATGTCACTGGAAGAATTTGTTTGGAAGCTCTTTCATCCCTACCACCTGGCTCACCTGAAGAGTGTGCATTCGTCACAACCCCTGCATGTTCTGGGGTTGTACATGAGAAAATTATGAATATTCTGAGCTCCTGGATGAATCTTCATCCTTTTTTTCTGACCAGAGAATTGACCTGGTCCAGGTTTTGTCCAGAGCCCACGTCCTCCACCAAGAAGTGCTACCTCTTTCAGAGACATTGTGGGTCTCACATTATTCTGTGATGAAGTATTTCAGGTTCCAATTCATCAACCTGCAAACCTCTTGCTGTCCTTTGCTTGAGTTTATGATCTTTATGTAAAGGTATTTTTTCTTTTGTACTTTAATTTTGTTGGTTCTATTCTCTCCCTGGGATGATTGAAAGGAAAGTTGTGATGTATCAGCATGGACAGGTGAACAGATATGGTGGGGTCCCAAACTTTCTGTGCTTTGGACGGCACAACTTGATGGAAATCATTCTTTGTTCAATATTGGCTGATTTTGTATTGCCGACCAAGGCCTTGAGGGAAAGTGTGCATGACTTTGTGGTTCTAATTCCCTGTCTGGTGCCTCTTTTATTGTATAGGTCAATGGTTGCCCTGAACAGACAGCGTTTATTGTGCTCCTATGAAGAATATGAATTATATTCTCTGTCACAATATGTATTACATATGTGTCAGCAATGTTTAGGGGAACTACTCTTCACACTCTCTAAAGAGGCCATGTGTCACAATGTATGAAGTTTCATAGGCTGGTGTCATTTGTTGTAAGACTCTGAGGTGGAATTAGTATTGAGACAGAAAACAGTTTTCATAGTGATAGCAGACACTGCAGTTAAACTAGATGAAAAGTGCCTCTTCTGGACATAAGTCCAAATTATTCCAGGGCCTGTGGCTTGTATGATCTTTGAGTCTGTTCTGAGGACCTCCATCACTATTTCCTATAACTGCAGTCACTGGCAGACAAAATAATCTCATGGTTTTGTGGATTCTTCTGCCCCCTAGGGTGTTCACCTCAAAGTTGTTGCTCAACAGTCAAGACCTCAAAGCTAGAGGAAGGATAATGCTGTAATCAGTCCCAGGATGTGTCTGTTGTAACCAGTTAGCATTCCTGTTGGTTCCAATGGCAATAGTCTTCACTGCTTGACAGCATTTGCTGCCACTGAAGCAAGGCTGGTCATCCCAGCAAATGAGAACTGACATCCAACAAAGTGCACATTTATCATGTGTGCTATTTGGTGAGCCCTGACCTAGAGATAAATACACAGGGTGGGGCAATAATAGGCTCACAGTTGTAAGTTCAGAAAACACAGAGGTTATTCTTTTAAAAAAATATTTTAGATAATACTTTTATTCTTTTTGGGGATGGAGAGAGATGAAGTGAAGGGAAGAGAAAGATAAACATACATCTGCAGCCTCCTACATGCCCCCTATTGGGAATGCATTTGGGATGTACACTGACCTGGAATCAAACCAGAAACTGTTCAGTGAATGGGATTACACCCAAGCAGCTGAGGACACTGGCCATGGCAGAATTTATTCTTGTATTATTATTTTTCTCTTTTAAATTTTTTAATTTTTAAAAAAATAATTTTAAAAATTATTTTTTAATTTTTAAAATAAATCTTTATCGTTCAGATTATTACAGTTGTACCTCATTTTTACCCCCATAGCTCCACTCCACACAGTTCCAACCCCACCCTCTGCCCTTACCCCCGCCACTGTCCTCATCCATAGGTGTACAGTTTTTGTCCAGTCTCTTCCCACACCCTGTACACCCCATTCCCCTCAAGAATTGTCAGTCCACTCCCTTTCTATGCTCCTGATTCTATTATATTCATCTGTTTGTTCTGTTCATCAGATTTTTTATTCACTTGATTTTTAAATTCACTTGTTGATAGATATGTATTTGTTGTTCATAATTGTTATCTTTACCTTTTTCTACTCCTTCCTCTTCTTAAAGAATACCTTTCTGCACTTCATATAATACTGGTTTGACGGTGATGAACTCCTTTAGCTTTTTCTTATCTGTGAAGCTCTTTATCTGACCTTCAATTCTAAATGATAGCTTTGCTGGGTAAAATAATCTTGGTTGTAGGTTCTTGCTTTTCATCACTTTGAGTATTTCTTGCCACTCCCGTCTGGCCTGCATAGTTTCTGTTGAGAAATCAGCTGACAATCATATGGATGCTCCCTTGTAGGTAACTAACTGTTTTTCTCTTGCTGCTTTTAAGATTCTCTCTTTGTCTTTTGCTCTTGGCATTTTAATTATGTGTGTTGGTAGGATCCTCTTTGGATTCCTTTTGTTTGGGGTTCTCTGTGCTTCCTGGACTTGTGAGTCTATTTCTTTCACCAGGTAGGGGAAGTTTTTTGTCATTATTTCTTCAAGTAGGTTTTCAGTATCTTGCTCTCTCTCTCCTTCTGGCACCCCCATAATTCGGATGTTGGTACACATAAAATTGTCCCAGAGTCTCCTTACACTATCTTCATATTTTTGGATGCTTTTTGCTTTTCCAGTTGGGTGTTTTTTGCTTCTTTGTATTTCAAATCTTTGACTAGATTCTTGCGATCCTGTAGTCTGCTGTTGGATCTCTGTATATAATTTTTTATTTCAGTCAGTGTATGCTTAATTTCTAGTTGGTCCTTTTTAATATTTTCGAGGTTGGGCCGTTTCTAGAAAATTCTTGAAAAACCTTATAACTGTGGTTTTGAACTCTTTATCCAGTAGTTTGCTTTCCTCCATTTCTGTCATTTGTGACCTGTTTCTTTGTTTCCTCATTTGGGCTGCTTCTCTGGATAGAGTGGCTTTGTGTACTAGGTGTCGTGTAGGGCCCAGTGTCTCAGCCTCCCCAGTTACCTGAGGTGGACACTCTTGGTCACCCCTTTGTGGGCTGTGTGCACAGTCTTGTAGTTAAGCCTTGATTGTTTTTGGTATCACTGGGAGGAATTGACCTCCAGGCCAATTGACTGTGAGGATCAGCTGTGTCTATGATGGAAGAACTTATGTGCTGGAGACACCCTTATGGGGCAGGACTTGCTTCAGTGGATCTTTGGTGCTCACTGAGTCTGCCCCCTGACTGTGTCCCGTATGGATCTGAGGAGTTGTAATCAGGATGGTCCCACTCTGACAACTGGGTACACTGACTCTTGGATCTCTAAGGAGGTGCTAATTTAGCCTCTGCCTGAGGCCACCCAGCAGGAGCTACGGAGAGATCTGCAGATTCCTCTTCTTTGTTTGGGGTTTGGAGGTGCCCAGATGAGGCCCAGTTGTGAAGCAATGCAACCTGCTGTGGGGCCTTGGGCCTTCTTTTGGATGTTCTAGGGCTCTCTGACCCAGCTGCAGTTTGTTAGGTAATTTTAGATCCTAAAGGGCCAGGTCTTTCATATGCAAAAGCCTCTGTGCACAGCTTGGGTCGGGTGGGGTCTCAGGGAATTAACAGGGTGGAGCAGACTGCTATGCTGATCCTCAGCCCTGCCCTGAGAGGCCCCCTGGTCTCAGTGTCCCTTGGTAATTGTTGCAAGCACCTCTTAGAGAAAGCCGCCTTCGAGTTCCACCCGATGCCAGTCCAGTTTCTCCCCGTGTGAGTCTGGGTCCCCAGAGTCTCGCCCAGAACTGGAGTTCAGAGCAGTTGGGAGTTTGTGTCTCCCTCCCGATTGAAAAAGACAACCGCGTACTCAGTTGCCAGCCCCTTTCCGAGGGCGTGCGCACCTCCGTACCTCCGCACTTTACTTCCACACCTCCTCTGAGTCTCTGTGCTTTTCTCTTTCCTTCTAGTTGTAGAATTTCCACTCAGCCAGCCTTCCTGTAGTTCTGGATAATGTCCATTTTGTCTTTTAGTTGTAGTTTTGAAGTGGTTGTGCGAGGCAGCAATTTCGGGTGTTTACGTATGCCGCCATCTTGGTTTCTCCGTATTATTGTTATTAACTAGAGGCCCAATGCATGAAGATTTGTGCAAGAATGGGCCTTCCTTCCCCTGGCTGCCGGCACCGCATTCGCTTTGGCCGCAGGCACCTTTCTGCTCCATCCTGGATTCACCTTTCCGCTCTGGCCTGGAGCCACCTTTCTGCCTTCCCACGCTGCCCAGAGGCCTGGAGCTGCTGTGGTGGTGCAGAATTCCTGTGTTGTTGCCATGGCAACGATGCAAGCATCTTGTTCCACCCCTGGCCGGTAGGCGCCTGCATATGCAAATTAACCTACCATCTTTTTGTGTTAATTAGCATAATCCTGATTGGCTGGTGGGTGTCACGAAGGTACGGTCAATTAACGTTGCTCTTTTATTAGGTAGATTACTAAAGGTCTGGTGCATGAAATTCATGCACAGGGGGAGTGGCGAGGGTTAATCCCTCAACCCGGCCTTCACCCTCTCCAATCCAGGAACCCTAGAGGGATATCTGACTGCCAGGTTAAGCCTGATCCTGCAGGGACAGTCGGACATCCCTCTCGCAATCTGGCTCCGCTGGCTCTAACCACTAGTGGTTAATGCCTGCCCTAACCACTTTGCCTGCCTGCCTGATCCTCCTAACTGTTCTCCCCTGCCAGCCTGATTGCCTTTAAACGCCTCTGCCTTGGCCCCACCATTGTGGCTTTGTCTGGAAGGACATCTGGAAGATGTCTGGTCTAATTAGCATATTACCCTTTTATTAGTATAGATTGTATCATTTTCCATACCAGCAACTCTAAACCTACTTTTGCCACATCCTATCTTTTTTTACTGCCCTATTATAATCTCTCTTTCTGCCTTTCTTGGCCCTCTAAGAAGTCATGGATTTTTCCTTTCTTTACAATAGCATAGTTCAGTGATGGGCAACCTTTTGAGCTTGGTGTGTCAAACCGCCAAAAAACTGAGCATAATGCAGGCAGTGCTCACATGTTTTAGACTCTAACTCCAAGACTCTAGTTGCAAATGTTTCATCCTCAGGAGCAGCAAATGTTTCATCCTCAGCATGCGGCTGCCTCAGCGGCCACTTGTCATCAGAAATGGCTACGCGTGTCAGTGCTGACACGCGTGTCATAGGTTCGCCATCACTGGCATTGTTCATAATTGTATAGGCACTATTTGATGTGTACTCTTTAACAGATACTGGTTTCCTCCATGTTTTGCAATCATTTTGAGATTCAACATGAATGCTTATGTAAAGAGTTAATTATCTTTTTATTTCTGAGTAGTACTGGGTTCTGTGAATCACCACCTTATGTGTTGATCTCTTATGTTTTTTGTTATTTCTAGGGTTGGAGTATTATAAATAAATCTGGGGATATTTGTATTCAGTTCTTTATATAGACATATGTTTTACTTATCAAACTTTGTGTAATTGAATGTTTTACATTTAAAATATGTGGAACTATTCTCCAAAATGGTCATTCCCTTTGCCTCCCCACTAATCCACAGTATATAAAAATGACAGTTTTTCTGCTCACGTGCAAGGGCATACAATGGTTAACCTTTTCAAATAGTAATCCCGGAAATGCATATAATGTTAACTTGGTTTCATCTTAATTCCATCTACCTAAGAATTTTTTATGGTGAACATTTTTTCATACATTTCTTTGCACTGTCTTTATCTGCTTTGTTAAAATGTCAGCTCAGGATCTTTTTCAAATTGATTAAATAAATTTATTATTTTAACAAAGGAGGACTGTGCAGCATCTAAGACATCTGCTTAAACTTCCCTCAGTCCTCAGTGACTCAAGTGACTTCTTTGCCATATGGAACCATAGGTTTGGAATACTGAAAGGAAAATTGTTTTCCTCAATTATTATGCTATGTACAAATTATGCCAAATTATATCATATACTAGTATGTCTAGGGTTGTAGTATTTGTCAATTTCTCTGGTGTAAATACTCTCATCATGGTCAGTTTTAAACTTCCACAATCATGGCATTGAACATGGATGTGATAAGATCTTTCAGTATCACATGATTGTATTGTATTTCCCACACACTGATACAGTAGCAACAAATATGCTCCAACACTTTCCTAATAACACAGTAAAATTATTGGGATCGTCAAGTTTTAAACCTTTTTAAAGTTTGATTTAAGTATAATTGATTATATATATAATATATATTAAACATATATATACACGGAGTGGCCAGATTATTATGACCACCCTATCAGTACTTCGTTGGGCCACCTTTTGCCTTCAATACTGCGACGATTCTTCTTGGCATTGACTCCACGAGATGTTGAAAGGTGACGTGAGAAATCTGACACCATGCCTGATGGATAGCACTGTCCAGTTCTGTGAGATTGGATGGTTGTGGAACCAGCTGCCTGATGGCTCTTTTAACTTCGTCCCACAAATGCTCAGTTGGATTGAGATCTGGTGAGCAAGGTAAACTCTCCCTCATGTTCTTGAAACCACTCCTGCACAATACGAGCACCGTGGCATGGCGCATTGTCTTGTTGGAAGAAGCCATCTCCTTTGGGTTACACCATCAACATGATAGGAGGAACTTGATCAGCAATGATACTTGGGTATGTTGTGCTATTCAGACGTTGCTCCACACGAATTAAAGGGCCCAAATTATGCCAGGAAAACATGCCCCAAACCATAAGACTGCCCCCACCAGCTTGAAGGGTTGTACTCATGCATGTGGGGTGCATGTTTTCATGCTGTTTCCACTAAATTCTCATTCTGCCATCTGCATGATGCAACTGGAAACGTGATTCTTCGGACCACATGACTTTTTCCAATGCTCGACTGTCCAATCCTTGTGTTCCTGTGCGAATTGGAGATGTTTTATCTTGGTGACTGCAGACAGCAAAAGTGTTCGAACAGGCCTTCGGCCTCCATATCCCATACAATGCAGTGTACGGCTAGTTTGCCTACAAACAACATCAGTTGGTCATAATAATCTGGCCACTCAGTGTGTATTTAAACATACGCTTTTGGTGTTTCCATGTATTTCTGCATCACCGAAACCAATTTCCTCCTGCCCTTATCAGGGCTTCAATCATGGGATTTAAAGTAACTGAAGAAAAATACAGCCTGTCTTTGAAGTAGCTAATGAAATACATATGTGTAAAAAAGACTTATGAAACCCCATGAATCCCATTCTAGCCTCCCACCACTATCATCATGATGGTATCTGTTTGTATCTATTGGTATCTATTCTCAGGCACATGGTTGGGTTATCTTACCTAAACAGGCACATATGTCTGGCTGTCTCCAAATAGCTCAGTGGGTCAGAGAATCATCTCAATAATGTGAAGTTTGCAAGTTCCATCCCAGGTCAGGACCATTCCAAGCATCAGCCAAAGAAGGTATAAAAGTAATGGAAAAAAAAAAAATTTCTTTTTCTCTCTACATCCCTATTTGTATCTCTCAAAGTCAATATATATGCTTTAACCGCTCAGTCAGTCCACACACTTGTGAACACCAGAGCTGCCCAGGGCCCCGTGGTGACCAGCAGCCAGGGTTCTCCTGGGGGCAGAGCAGGCAATGACCCCGGGACCAGGATGGGCGGTGCCAGGGCACTCAGTGTAGCAGGTGGGGGCCCGGACTGAGCTGCACAAGCACCCACAGGGGACAATGACATCAGGGTGCTCCCTGGACTAAACCCAAAGCAGCCGGGAGACGCTCTGGGCCTGGACGTTCCCTGTGTGGTCTCTGCACCTGCCAGCCGGGGGTTGAGCCTGGGCTATTGCACCTTCAGGGGGTGGAGGAGCTCAGGTTCCTCTCAGGTCTCAGGGCTGGGAGCAGCGGTGGCAGCTGGGCAGGGGGGTGTGAGCAGGAAAACTCAGGGCAGTTACCACGGGGAGTTGGTGCTGGGCCATGTGTGTGGCTCTGAGGCCCTCTCGAGTCCCAGTCCAGGCTATGGCCGCTCTGCTCCTTGGGGTCATCGTTAGTGGGACATGGAGTAAGATCTGCTACATGAGTTCCGAGGGGGGTGGGGGTTCACCACCACGCTAGTCTACTGTAATGAGATACTCCAGCCATTGCCCTGCCAGGGGAGGGAGAGGAGCTGTCTCTGCAGAGGCTGATTCCCTGTCTGCCCAGCAGGTGGCGATGCTGGCTGCTGAGCCACGTGGTTGTCTGCTGAGTTGGACGTGTCTTGAAGATTAGAAACTAAAGGAGATGGTAGATACTTATCAATCTAGTTAGAGAAAATGGCCCTGAATTTTCCTTAATGGGTGAACATGCACCCTGGCCTGGCCAGTGTGCCTCAATAGTAAGAGTTTCACCCCCCACATCTGAAGGGTGGCAAATTAGATCGCCAGTCAACGGCATGTACCTGTGTTGGCAGGTTCGATCCTCGCCCTATTGGGGCACGTGCAAGAGGCATCCAGTCAATGTGTCTCTCTCACATTGATGTTTCTTTACCTCTATTTCTCTCTCCCTCCCTCCCTCCTCCCCCCCCCCATGCCCACCCTTCCACTCTGACTAAATATCAATGGAAAAATATCCACACGTGAGGACTATAAGACAAATAAAATTTCCATCTACTATACTGCATAGCCCACCTTTCTTCACTCTCTCCTGCCTTTGCCCGGGATGTTCCCCCTGCAGCTGGCCACGCTGTGTCCTGCCAGGAGCTGGCAGAGAGGAGCCCCAGGCAGGCCCCTGGGAGGGATTGGGGTTCTGTGTCCGCCTGAGAGGAGCTGGCCAGGGCTCTGCTGTCTCCATCCAGAGGTCTCTCCGGCCTGCTCTCCCCGTCCCCAGGCCCCTGGCCCGCGGCAACTGAGTCTACTTTCTCTGGGAGAAGCCCCCTCATGCTTTGGACCTCACATCAGTTCACCTTTGCAAAGTCCTGCCTCCAGCCCACACACACTCCTGAGCCCCCACTGCCCTGGTTTGGGTCTCTGTTTTTGCCTTTTTGGGGTCATTTCCCACTGCGATTTAATGAAAGTTAAAGCTATCCCCTGGCCAGTCCTGGAGGTACCATGGAATCGGCAACACAGGTAAGTGCTCTTACCAGGAGTCAAACCCACACTCTTTTGAGCCACCTGGTCAGGGGAACTCCTTAGTTCTTGATGTTTCCTTCAACACATTATACTGGTATTGGCATGACTCAGCATTTCCAGGAGTGTGTGTGGTGCATGTATATGGATTGGTTGTATGTGTGAATTTGCTGCCTCTTTGGATGTTCCTGATTGTATCTGTGTGTGTTTGTGTCCTCTTTGTGTCTGTTCTTTGTCCCTGTATGTCTGTCCTGGTGTGTGCATGGGAGTATTGTGTGTGTGTGTGTGTGTGTGTGTGTGTGTGCTTTTTTGTGCTGTGTGGGGGGCTGCATGTATTCTTATACATGTGTGTTTGCCATAAGTATGTGTATGTGTGTGTGTGTTCCCCTCAAGGAACTGTTGCCCGTGTCTACAGTATGCATCTTTGTGAGTCTGGCCATAAGCTCTGCACCTGAGTGCCCGCCATCGGCTGTGAGGGTTCTATACCTGTGTGATTCTGTGCTTGTGGTGTCTATGTTTCCCTGTGAGTTTGTGTGTCTGAATGTATGCCTGTGGGATCATGTGTCTGTGTACCCCAGCTGAAAGCAAAAGCATAGGCAATCTACTGAGGGGTGATGGAGAGGACAATATGTTCTACCCAGCCCCTGGCTGACCCCTTTTTGCCCCTGCTCTTCCAGCATCTGCTGTCCCCTGGGGATCCATCTCAGGCCCCAAAGATGGATGAAGTGAAGGGTCAGTTCCCCAGGCTCTGGGAAGGTGGGGAATTGGGGAAGACCCTGATGACAGACAGGAGATATAGTGTGTGGAGGGAGGCATGTTTGGGTAGGACTCTGGTCCTTCAGGGAGAAGCTGTAGGATCCTGCATCCCTGGCAAGGAAGGAGTGGATGGGTGCATATGGGGGAAAAACTGAGGGGGAAGACTCCTAGGATCTTAAGTCTCCCCCCCCCCCCAAGTAATGAGGCACTGGATACCCCTGGAGAGGGCTGGGCAGTCCTGTGGGACTCCTGGTCCCTAGAGAGCAGGTCACTCCCTTGCCCACATGAAAGCGACGCTGACACCTAATAGAAGAAGGTGCCTGGGGCTGCTCAGGTATCACTTCTGAGCCTCTGGGTTCTGGTCAACTGGGAGTGCATGGCCACACAGGAACACCGGGGACAGGAGGGAGAGTTAGGCCCAGTGCTCTCTGCAATAGGGATGGGGGAACTATGGAGGGACCGCATTTAACACACGTTCATGCGCAGAACGAATGGAAACCACAGGGTCACCTTCGGTGTTAGTGGCAGCATGTTTACCATCAGCCCCACCTGCTGGGACACTCACCTGGGCCACGCAAAAGAGACAGAGCCTTGGAGGCAAGGCGGCGACGGATGTTAATGTAACAGCACATGGAGGCTGGATGCTTGCAGTCCTGTGCCCTTCCCAATCAACTCACGTAACCTGTGGGTCTTCACTCCCACCTCAGTGGGGGAACCGAAGTAGCCAGGGGTTTAAACACGGTCACACTCAGAAGTGGGTGTGAGTTTGCTGCCAACGACTCCTGTCCAAACTCCTCTCCTGGGAGTTTGGCCGATGCCTGTATGTGGCAGGTCCGGGACAAAGTGCTCCTGGATGAAGAGAGAGCGAACCGTCCTGACTGAGTCCAGCTGTCCTTTCCTACCCATCTCCCCTCCTCCCTGCACCCCTGCACAGTCCCCCAAACAGGTTGGCACCATGTGGTGGCCTTACGTTTGCTAGTCACGTCTGCCCTGTTCTCCTCCTGACCCGCTGGTGTCGGCTGCAGCCTGTGATGTGCTTGGCCAATGAAATGTGATGGGATTGAAGCCTGTCACCTCTAACAGAAGAGTCTGGAAGCACTGAGACTGGCCACCCTCTCTGTCCATCTCTGATAATACCCAGCAGTGCCTCCATAGGGGTCTCTCCTTTATCCTGATCCCTATAGAACAGGGTCTTCAAACTTTTTAAACAGGGGGCCAGTTCACTGTCCCTCAGACCGTTGGAGGGCCGGACTATAGTTTAAAAAAAACTATGAACAAATTCCTACGCACACTGCACATATCTTATTTTGAAGTAAAAAAACAAAACGGCAAAAACACCCGCATGTGGCCCGTGGGCTGTAGTTTGAGGACGCCTGCTATAGAACCAGCGTGGACATGAGGCATCAACAAGAAAGACACCTGTTATTATTATACGCCACTAAAGCTTTGCAGCTGTTTATTACTGTAACATCTAGCCTGTCCTCATGGTGATTCATTAACAGTTCTACTCTCAAGAAGGCAGCAAATCCTAACATTGTAAGCCTAGCAACTCTTTTATTAGAGACACATGGGTTTGACTTCCAGCCCTGCCTCTTATTAACTCTACAAATCATTCCATTTATATTGAGTCTCTGAGCCTGGATTTCCTCCCCATTAAATAGATGGTTAAACCATCTCAGGTTGCAGAGAGGATTAAATGAAATAATAATTCAGGTAAAGCATTGAACCCAGGGCCTGCACCTGTAGTCAACATTCAGTAACTGTTAGTTCCTTAGTTTCACATTGTGTGCTGACCACAGACATGCAGACAATGTAGGAAATATCAATTTGTTCACCTATGTACGTATACTTTCAAATTTTGTTTTTAAACCAATAGGATAAGATGGTGCATATTCTCTCATGGCCTGCATTTCTCTTAATAATGTGATATTTTATATTAAAAATAAGAAGTCACCCTTTGGAGTGGCTCAATTGGTTGAGCAGGGTCCCATGCACAGAAAGTTTTTCAGTTTGATTCCCAGTGAGGGCACGGGGTGTGTGTGTGTTGGGGGGAGGTATGAGGGCTCGGTCCCCAGAGTGGAGTTTGCAGAAGCCAGCTAATCAGTGTGTAACTCTCTCTCATTTCCTCTCTCTTTAAAAATCTATCTATCTATCTAGATAGAGATAGAATAGAGATAGAGATAGAGATAGAGATAGAGATAGAGATAGAGATAGAGATAGAGATAGATAGATATAGATATAGATATAGATATAGATATGTAAAGATATATATATGTAAAGATATATATATGTAAAGATATATATATAGATAGATAGATATATAGATAGATAGATAGATATAGTGATTTTGAGAGAGAGAGAGAGAGAGAGAGAGGCCAGATTATTATAATCTCTGAATGCATAAAAATCTGGCCACTCAGTATATATATATTAGAGGCCCGGTGCATGAATTTGTGCATGGGTGGGGTCCGGCCAGCCTGGCCAGGGGCAGGGGACATGGGCGGTTGGCCGGCCTGCCTGCTGGTGGAACTCCTGGTCGAGGGAACAATTTGCATATTAGCCTTTTATTATATAGGACAGTGGTCGGCAAACTGCGGCTTGCGAACCACATGCGGCTCTTTGGCCCCTTGAGTGTGGCGCTTCCACAAAATACCACGGCCTGGGCGAGTCTATGTTGAAGAAGTGGCGTTAGAAGAAGTTTAAGTTTAAAAAATTTGGCTCTCAAGAGAAATTTCAATCGTTGTCCTGTTGATATTTGGCTCTGTTGACTAATGAGTTTGCCGACCACTGATATAGGATATACACTGAGTGGCCAGATTATTATGCGTTCAGAGATCATAATAATCTGGCCACTCAGTGTATATATCCAAAAAAATTTGTAGTCTTCAGGAATATTTTAAATAATGCATTCCACCTCAAGGAGCATTCTTAGATTCACAGAGTCAGGAATGTTTGCAAACAGCACATCAGTTGGAGACAACACTTCCCAGGAACCTGCCTCCAGCCACCCAAACCTGAAGTAGTCATTTTCCAGTGCCACTCGGGCTCTCAGACACCAATATGCCCAATGGTCAGTGAGAGATGGAATCCCAACGCCACCTGCGAGGCCTAGAAAAGTACATTACCCAAAGGGCAATGCGCCTAAGAGTGCCCTTTGGGTTTAGCCAATGAAAGCCCAGAAAAGGCGCATTATCCAGGTGTGCTTGGGTTTGGGTGGCCCTCCCGCATCTTTACACGGTAATTTTGCCCTCTTTGGTCTGTGCACTGAGACTGAGGCTTCGGAGCGCCAGGTCTCCAGTAGGAAGAGGCATCAGAGGCAGCGTCCCCGCTGTGCAGTGCTGTGTCTCAGGCTTGTTGAGCCTCAATAGGCCCTGCCTCCCAGAGAGCACCCTGCTTCGAGATCAACTCAGCCTCAGCCATTTAATCCTGCAGCCTCGGTTGCAGGCGCCTGTCAGGTCCTGCAGCCCCGGTCGCAGCGTCCAGAACAGTGAGTGTCACAGGATGTGATGGGGAAAGAGGGTGACAGGCTGCAATGCCACCGTGTAAGGATGTGGTGGTGTGACTGAAGCGGGAGCATTTGGGAAACCCAGGCCTTGTTTTGGGTGCAAAGACAACAAAGAGGATGAGGCAAAGTTTTGAATGATGTTTTGTTTTGTTTTGTTTTGTTTTGTTTTGCTTTACTTTCAGTCTCAGGAATCAGGGTCGTGATGGTTATGAACACTAGAGGAACATTGTCTGAGGAAGGGTTCTAAACTTTTCCCAAGGCAGCTCAGAGGAAAAACACACTAGAAGAGAGAGGATACCAGTCAGGGACAGGAAGGTGAAGTCCTGTACAAGATAATGAACCTGGCAAGAGTGTGCACTGAGTACTGAGCCCGGAGGGAATGCAGGCATCCTTAGTTCAACTCTAGAGTCATAGGAGTGGCCCATTTGTGGCAACTAGTGGAATGGATGTGAGAGGTCCTTCCAGGCATAGGTTCCAGAATGTGCAAAGGCTTGAAGTAAAGAACCATCTGGTTCAGAGACTTGCAGAAATCCTTCCTTTCTTTCTTTCTTTCTTTTTTTTTTTAAAGGGAAGTAGAAGAATGGGAGAGGAGGAAAGTCTACAAGAGTTTGTGAAAACTCGGATGTCTGTTCTGCAGGTGATGAGAGCAATTGGAGATTTGAAGCAATGGAGGCAGGTGATCTGAAACAGGTCTCATTAGACTCCCTGTGATGAACAATATGGGTGTGAGGGAGGCGGTAGAAAGACTAGGACCAAAACTGCTGTGTTGTCTTGGTGAGTGTGATGGTAACTGGCCCATGATGGGGGCGAAATAAGCAGTTGAATTCTGGATCGGTGTTATGCCACCAGGATTTTCTAATTTGGAGGTTGAGAGAGAGGTACAACTCAAGGATTACATGAAGTGTTGCATTTGGCAGCTGGAGGTATGGAAGGACCATCAGATGAGACGCAGATGTTCATAGTAGGAAATGTAATGTTCACTGTAGATGACAAAACCTTTATTTTTCACCTGTAAGGGTTTGCGATATTTCAGGGACCAGTTCCTGAGCATCTGGAACTTTGAGGAGCAGTTCAGAATGAAAGCTTCTTTAAAGGTAGTTGGGAGTGGAGAGACCAAGGTGGAGTTGTAGGTCTTCTTTTTGTGCCCCCCTTTTTTTTCTTTTTAATTGGAGACCAAAGAGCAAGTAAAACAAGATAAGACTGCAGCTGTTGCATATTTACTTGTTAACCACACACCAGCATTGTGTTGTGAGCCTTAGCCTGGCATGTTGTCCTCAATCTGGTTGATTTGCTTAGGTGCATGAGTGGGCATCTGTGAGACTCACTGGGCATGGGGTAGAGGGCCTTAGGCGATGGGACTTGAGTGCTGAAGGCTGTGATTGGTGATGGGAGATCAAGTGCAGCAGTAGTGGGGGTGGTGTCTGGATATCTGAGATCTGATGAGTTTCTCAGTAGGTGAGGATGAAGAAAAACACAACCAGGGAGGGAGGCCTTCATAACAGGACCCAAGGCTGCCTCAATGAGTGTGGACTCTCAGAGTTGGTGTAGAACTTAACCCTGTTTGAATTTGCCAAGCAGTCACTAATCTACACAAGCTAAGTAATGAGTAGAAAGTCAAGGAGATAACTATGGGGCTGTGGGTGTTGGAGTGCAGATGAGAGAGAGGCGTGGGAGAGTGGTGTGCCCTTGGAGAGAGCATGTGCATTCATGCATGCAGGGCCCTGACATTGACATAAGAGGGAACAAAGGTTGAGTCCATTTCTACTGACGTCAGGATAATACAGTTTGGTGAATTTCAGGTTAATTCCTGAAAAGAGGGTGTATTGTGGTGGTACATCCCTTGAAGAGAGCTTAGGTGAAATTTATGTGCACACCTGCCTCTTGTTGTTGAGGGCTATAACAGTGATCAATAGAAATGAGATAGCGTACATCAGTGTCATCTGGGCTTGAAAAATCTCCATTGGCTTTGGAAGAAAGAAGGGTAAGAGGGAAATACATTTCAGAGGTGGTAAATTCAAATTTTGGAAAAGATTATGATTAGGAAATAAACTGTGCTCGTCACGGCATATTTGTGTTACATTTGACCTTGTGCCTCTGGGAATGTAGCTGTGTGAGAAATGTGGTTAAAGAATTATGTGTAGCGCTAGCTGGTTTGGCTCAGTGGATAGAGCGTTGGCCTGTGGACTGGGGGGTCCCAGGTTCGATTCCGGTCAAGGGCATGTACCGCGACTGCGGGCACATCCCCGGTGTGTGGCGGATGCAGGAGGCGGCTGAACAATGATTCTCTCTCATCAGTGTTTCTAACTATCTCTCTCGCTTCCTCTCTGTTAAAAAAATCAATGAAATATATATTTTCTTAAAAAAGAATTATGTGTAGCAGGTAGTGAAAAGTGATGGCCTCAGCACCTTGGGATTGGGTTCAAAGGGTTGAAGTGTGATGCCATAATTTTTGAGGTCTTAAAATGAGAGTCCAGGGGACAACAAGGGTATTGCCTGATAAGAATAGTGTCAAAAGCCCTACCTGGTTTGGCCCTACCCTGTTTCATGATCTTCAGTGGCCCAGATATTCACAGCAGCATCTTATCAATATTTCCTTCAGATATTTACTGTAAGACAATAGCTTGTAACCATTGTGTGATGTGCAACACACTTTTGTAATGAGACTTCTCCCTGTCACCAGTTGACATTCATTTCATCACCATTTCTCTCTTTTCAGGTTGTGTGCATAAAACTTATGATGCAGAGGCGTGTTCTGAGCAGAGTGTATCTGTACAAGGGGAGTCACAGGTCAGGGACTCTAAGAAAGCTCCAGCAACCCAGAGGACCCATCTCTGCGGGAGGTGTTTCTCTGTGTTCAAATATATTCTGCACCTGACTGAGTCACGAGCAACAGATTTTGAGCAGAAAGCCTTCTTCACTAATGCATGTGTGAGAGACTTCTGTTTCAGTGCAAACGCTCACCAGCAACAAAGGGAAGCCAGTGGAGAGAAGCCCTGGAAAGAAGCTGTGGACAGGGCCTCATTTTTTTAAAAAAATATATTTTATTGATTTTTTACAGAGAGGAAAGGAGAAGGATAGAGAGTTAGAAACATTGATGAGAGAGAAACATCGATCAGCTGCCTCCTGCACACCCCCCACTGGGGATGTTCCCACAACCAAGGTACATGCCCTTGACCGGAACCGAACCCGGGATCTTTCAGTCCACAAGCCGACGCTCTATCCACTGAGCCAAACCGGTTTCGGCTGGACAGGGCCTCATTTGTGACCAGGTTCAACTTCTACTTATCAGGGCTCCCTTCAACCAGGAGGGAAGACTTTCCCAACCATCTCAGAGCTTCTCCAGCACCAGGTCCCTCTCAACACTGAAGAGCCACACATTCATAGTGAGATTTCAGAGGAATTTTTCAATAGAAAAAGGCATCACCAGTGGAATGAATGTGAAAAAGTTGCCAGCCACAACCAGAACCTATTCAACACCAAGGCGTCTGCTCTGGAGAAGTGAATTATAAGTGTAATACATGTGGGAAAGTGTTTTCATGTATCCTTAACCTCAATAGATATAGAATAGTTCACACTGGAGAGAAGTCCTATGAATGTACTGATTGTGGGAAGCCCTTTAAGCAAAGGGCTTCCCTCACTAGACACCACAGAGTTCACACTGGAGAAAAACCTTGCAAATGTAGTGAATTTGGAAAATCATTTACGCACAGTTATCATTTTTTTACCCACAAGAGAGTTCACACTGGATAAAAGCCCCATCAAAGTAGTGATTGTGGGAAATGCTTCAGTCAAAGGTCTCACCTCATTCAAAAACACAGAGTTCACACTGGAGAAAAACCTTATGAGTGTAGTGAATGTGGGAAATCTTTTAGGCAGAAAAGGAAATAGAGATGGAGGTCTGAAAGTTATCCACCAGAGAGTTCACACTGGAGAAAAACTATATGAATGTGGTGATTGTGGGAAGTCATTCAGGAAAAAGTCCACTCTCACAGAACACCAGAGAGTTCACAGTGGAGAAAAGCCGTGTGAGTGCAGTGATTGTGGCAAGTCATTTAGGCAAAAGTCCGTTCTCACATGGCATCAGAGAATTCACACGAGAAAAACCATATGAGTGTAGTAATTGTGGGAAGTCCTTCAGCAGAAGCTCTACTTTCATTCGACACCACAGAGTTCACACTGGAAAAGGGCCTCATGAGTGTATTAAATATGGGAAATCTTTTCATTACAAATCTGTCTTCCTTCAACACTTGAGAGTTCACACTGGAGAAAAGCTTTAAATGTGCAGGCAAATTTTTAACTTTCTACCTCAGAATAATAATAATGAAGGAGAAGCTTTTACCCAATTTACCTGAATAGGATCCTCTTTCATCAGAACATACACTTTGCTAGAATCCTCATAAGTTTCAGGTACAATTGAGGTTTTCAGAAACTGCATCACACCTGCTAACCTAGTCAGGCCTACTACCTGGTTGATGTCACTATGAGTATTTGTGTGGAATCAATTTCACTTCTCCCACCTGGCTCACCGGAAGAGTGTGCATCACTTACAACCCCTGCACACTCTGTGGTTGTACTTGAGAAAATTATGAATATTCTGAGCTTCTGGATGAATCTTCATTCCTTTATTTCTGACCAGAGAATTGACCTGGCCAAGGTTTTGTCCAGAGCCCACTTCCTCCACCAAGAAGTGCTACCTCTTTCAGGGACATTGTGGGTCTCACATTATTCTGTGATGAAGTGTTTCAGGTTCCAATTCGTCAACCTGCAAACCTCTTGCTGTCTCTGCTGTGGTTGATGAACTTTATGTAAAGCCGTGTTTTCTTTGGTTCCTTTCATTTTGTTGGTTCCATTCTCTCCCTGGGACGATTGAAAGGAAAGTTGTCGTCTGTCAGCATGTAGAGGTGAACAGATATGGTGGGATCCCAAACTTTCTGTTTTTTGGAAGGCACAGCTTGATGGCAGAATATCACTCTTTGTTCAATATTGGCTGATTTTGTATTGCCGACCAAGGCCTTGGGAGAAAGTGTGCATGACTTTGTGGTTCTAATTCACTGTCTGGTGCCTCTTTTATTGTAGAGGTCAATGGTCACCCTGAACCGGCAGCGATTATTGTGCTCCTGTGAAGAATATGAATTATATTCTCTGTTTGCAGTATGTATTACATATGTGTCAGCAATGTTTAGGGGAACTACTGTCCACACGCTCCAAAGAGGCCATGCGTCATGATGTATGAGATTTCATGGGCTGGTGTCATTTGTTGTAAGACTCTGAGGTGGAATTAGTTTGGGACATAAACATTGCTTTCAGCCGAAACCGGTTTGGCTCAGTGGATAAAGCGTCGGCCTACGGACTGAAAGGTCCTGGGTTCGATTCCGGTCAAGGGCATGTACCTTGGTTGTGGGCACATCCCCAGTAGGGGGTGTGCAGGAGGCGGCTGATTGATGTTTCTCTCTCATCGATGTTTCTGACTCTCTATCCCTCTCCCTTCCTCTCTGTAAAAAATCAATAAAATATATTTTTAAAAAATAATAAAATAAACATTGTTTTCATATTCATGGCAGACACTGCAGTTAAACTGGATAAAAAGTGCCTCTTTTGGACATAAATTCAAATTTTTTCATGTCCTGTGGCTTGTATGATCTGTGAGAACTTTCAGACCTCCATCACTATTTCCTGTAGCTGGCGTCACTGGCAGACAAAATAATCTCATGGTTTTGTGCATTTCCTTGGCCACTTGTGTGTTCACCTCAAGGTTGTTGCTCAACAGGCAAGACCTTAAAGCTAGAGGAAGGATTATGCTGTAATCAGACCCAGGATGTGGGTTTTGTAACCAGTCAGCATTCCTGTTGATTCCAATGGCAATAGACTTCACTGGTTGCCAACATTTGCTGCCACTGAGGCAAGGCTCGTCCTCCCAGGAAATGAGTGCACCTTTCTCATGTGTGCTATTTGGTGAGCCCTGACCTAGAGATAAAGCTGTGAAACTGTCACATGTAAATAAACCACCTGTAACTCATACACAGGGTGTTTGGAAAACACAGAGATTATTCTTTTTAATAAATATTTTAGAGAATAATTTTATTCTTTTTTGGGGGAGAGAGAGAAAGAGACTAGAAGAGAGGTGAACATAGATCTGCCTCATTCACGCCACATCTGGAAATCCATTTTGGGATGTGCACTGACCTGGAATCAAACCAGAGATCTGTCAGTGAATGGGATGACACCCAACCAACTGAGGACACTGGCTGGGGCAGAGTTTATTCCTGTTTATTATTAATAATTATTGTATCATTTTCCATACCAGCAACTCTAAACCTACTTTTTTTGTCACATCCTATATTTTCCTAATACCCTGTTATAATTGCTCTTTCTGCTTTTCTTGGCCCCCCATGCAGTCATGGATTTTCTTTTCTTTACAATGGAATAGTTCACACTGTTCATAATTTTATAGGCACTGCTTGGTGTGTACTCCTTACCAAATACTTGTTTCCTCCATGTACACTGTCATGTTGAGATTTAACACAAATGATCATGTGAAGAGATAATTTACTTATTTCTGAGTAGTACTGTGTTCGGTGAATAATCACTTTATCTATGATCTTTGTTTTTTGTTATTTTTAGGTTTTGGGGTATCATAAATAAATATTCTGGAAATATTTGCATTCAGTTCTCTATATAGACATATGTTTTACTTAACAAACTATTGTATAGGAAATATTTGCATTCAGTTCTCTAATAGACATATGTTTTACTTAACAAACATATGTCTGTATAGTTCTCTATATAGACATATGTTTTACTTAACAAACTATTGTTTTATATTTAAGATATTAAGAACTGTGAGCCAATATGGTCATTCACTTTGCATTTCCCCTATCCCACAGAATATAAAAATTCCAATTTTTCTGCTACCCTGCAAGGACATACGATGGTTTTCAAATAGTAACCCTGGAAATGCATATAAGGTTAACTCGTTTTCATTTTAATTCCATCTACCTAAGTATTTTTTATGGTGAACAATTTTTCATACACTTATTTGCACTGTCTTTATCTGCTTTGTTAAAATGTCTGCTGAGAATCTTTTTCAAATTGTTTAAATGAATTTCTTATTTTAACTGAAGGAGGACTGTGCAGCATCAAAAATATCTGCTTAAATTTCCGATATTCCTCAGTGACTCAAGTGACTCCCTTGTCGTATGGAAGCATTGGTTTTGAATCCGGGAAGGAAAATTGTTTTCTTCAGTTTTAATGCTATGTACAACTGAAGCCAACTTATATCATAAACTTATACACTTAATGTTCATTTGTAGCATTCGGAGCCACTCTTATTTAAATCTGAGCATTTATTAATACATTAAATGAAGTCTAGCTTTGCAGTATTTATCAATTTCCCTGGCATAAATATTCTCATCATGGTAAGTTTTAAATTGCCAACATGATAGCACTGAACATTGTCACAATAAGATATTTCAGTAGCACATCATTGTATTTTATTTCCAACAAACTGATACTGTAGCAACAAATATGCCCCCAGAACTTTCATAATAACAAAATAAAATTATTGGGATCTTCAAATGTTAAACCTATTGCGTTATGTGGGTCTGTGAAGTTTGATTTAAGTACAATTGATTTACATCATACATTCAAAAAATATTTTTAATTTATTTCAGAGAGGAAGGGAGAGGGACAGAGAGATAGAAACATCAATGATGAGAGAGAATCACTGATAGGCTGCTTCCTGTACCTCCCCTCTCCCTGGGAATTGAGCCTGAAACCCATGTATGTGCCCTGACCATGAATAGCACCATGACCTCCTGGTTCATAGGTCGATGGTCAACCACTGAACCACACCAGCTGGGCTATTGTATTTAAAATTTTTTAAAATATATTTGTATTTTTTATTGTTGATAGTATAACAGATGTCCCCCATTTCCCCCTTATATATATTCTTTGGTGGGTCTGTCAGTGTGGACCAGGAAAGCAGACCTCCAGGCCCATCTCCGCCTCCAGCACCACTTGTGGGGCCTCAACACCAACACTCACCAAGGTCATTGGCTGGGATGAGGCCTCCTCTAGGTCGATGGGAAAACTACATTACCCAGAAAGGAATGAGCCTAGAGTCTGAGGGGTTAGGAGCATTTTGGTGCCTGCACATCCGGTTAGGGCGGGACTTCCTGCGTCCTCCTCCTGGCGGCCATTTTGGCCTGTTCTGTGGGTTCACAGACCCACAGCGTCAGCGCTCCGGTGGCGGAAGGAGGTGTGGGAGGCCGCGTCCCGCTGGGCAGGGCTGTCTGAGGCGGGCTGACCCCCAACCGGCGGGATTGGGGTCCCCGTGCCCCCCGCCTCCTCTCCGCGGACAGAGTTCCCTCAGCGTCACCCCATCGGCCCTCCCGCCTCGGGGCGGGCGCCGCTCAGGCCCGCAGCCCAGGCCGCAGCGCCCAGAGCAGTGAGTGCCCGTGGGGGGCGCAGGGGGAGGGGAGGGCGACGGGCTGCGGTGCCGCCGGGGAGGCCGTGGGGGCTGAGCCGGGAGGGGGAGCCAGGCCTGTGTGTGTCTGAAGGCGACAGAGAGGAGGAGCGGCGGCTCCGGGAGGAGGGTCACTTCCTCCTCAGGGGACGGGCTGGGGGCTGTGAACACAGAGGGACGCGGCCTGAGATGCGGCTCTAACGTCCCCCCAACTGCCCAGAGGAGGAGCCGACCACAGGGGAGCGGACAGCAGGGAGGGGGAGGGGACCCTGTGACCACAGCCACCCAGCAGGAGGGCGCCCTGAGGACCCCCCTGAGGGGTGCAGGCCTCTCCTGGTCACGTGACCTCGGGCCTGACCTCTGGGTCCTGGCGGTGGGTGCCTGGCCCTCCACAGACCTTCAGTTCCCACAGGTCCCTGCAGGTGCAGAGCCGCTCAGGGGCTGGGCTGTGGGGCTGATGTCAGGGCCTCACACTCTTGTGGCCTCTGAGGTAGGGGGGTCCTGGGACTGTCCAGCTGCTCTTCTCGGGGACCTTGGACTTGGGGACCTTGAAGAGACACCAAGCCCAGAACCTTAAGTGTAGGTCAAGGGTCAGGTGAGTGGTACCTGATTTTGGCATCCAGTGGAATTGTGGATGATAGGGCCTTCCATGCATGGGTTCCAGAATGTGCAAAGGCTTGAGGTGAAGACTAAGCTGATTGAGGGCCAAGCAGGTGTCCATTGTTTAAAAATAGGAGCTGGAAGCAGTGGGACAGGAATCAAGTCCAGAGCAGCTTTGTGACAACTTGGGTTTCTGTTCTGCTGGTGGAGGGGTCATTGGGGTAATCGGAGCAGCAGAGCAGGTGATGTGTCCCAGGTCTCATTAGACTCCTGTGACTGCAGCATGATGCACAGTATGGGTGTGAGGACGGGGGTAGGAAGACTACAATGGAAGCTGCTGTGATGGTGTTGGTGAGTGTGATGGTGACAGGAGCACAGTGGTGGTTGTGGATGCGGAAGAAGCAGTTGCATTAGGGATCAGGGTTTTAGGTGTGGCCACCTGGATTTTCTAATTTTGAGGATTGGAGAGAGAGGTAAGAATCAGATGATGCAAAAGTTTGGATTTAGCACCTGAAGGTAGGAAAGCACCATCAACTGACATAGAGAAATTCATAGTGGGAAAAGTAAGGTTCATTAGGGATATGAAATCTTTTATTCTTTCCTATTAGGGTATGAGATATTTCAGAGGCCAGTGCATGAACATCTGGAACTCTGAGGAGTAGTTCAAGATGAAGACTACTTAAAAAAAGATTAAAGAGTATGGACCAGGGAGGAGTTGTAGATCACCTTTTTTTTATTAATTGGAGGTAGAAGAGTAATTCAAAAAAGGTGAGACTGTGGCTGGTGCGTATTTACTTCTTAAACACTCACCAGGATTTCTTGTGACCCTTTGTGTGGCCTGGTGTGTTGCATCCAGTTTGGTTGACTTGCTTATGGGCCTGAGTGGGCATCTGGGAGACTCACTGGGCATGGGGTAGAGGGCCATAGGCAGTGGGAGTTGAGGACTGAGGGCTGTGAGTGGAGAAGGGACATCAAGAGCAGCAGCAGGAGAGGTGGGCTCTGGGTAACTGAGTTGATGTGGTTCTCAGTAGGTGAGGTGGAAGGAAAAAACAAGTTGGGAGGGAGGCCTTCATAGCAGAACTGAAGGCTGTGTCTTGGGTGTGGGCAATCAGAGTCAGGTTAGTATGTGATACTGTTTGAACTTGCCATGCATTCTCTGGAACACACATGCTGAGTAATGACTAAGACCAAGGAGATGTCCATGGGAGCTGGGGCTGCGGGAGTGCAGGTGTGAGGGAGGTGTGGGAGAAGGAGGGATGTGCTCTTGGAGAGGGAGTGTGAATTCATGGCCACAGATCCCTGATATTGACAAAGAGGGAATGAAGGTTGAGTCCATTTCTGGTGAGAACTGGATGATACAACATGGGGAATTTTAGGGTAACTCCTGAAAAGACGGGTGTTGTGGGGCTACATGCCAGGTCCAGAATTTAGGTGTCATATAGGTGCACACCTGCCTGTTGTTGTTGGGCGGATGCAGTGATCAATAGTAATGGAATAGCATACATCAGTGTCCCCTGAGCTTGAAAATCTTTACTGGCTTGGGGAGGGGAGAAGGGTAAGAGAGAAATACATTACAGCGGAGGTGAGTTAGAATGTTGAAAAGAGGGTGATTAGAAAACATCCCCTCCTCTACATGGCGTATATGTGTTGTCTTTGAAGCTGTGACTCTGGGAATGAAGCTGTATGAGAGAAGTGGGATACAAAGAATTATGTGGAACAGGCAGGGCACAGTGTTGGCCTCAGCACCCTGGGATTGGAATTGAAAGGGTGCAATGTGATGCCATGTTTTTTGGGGTCTTGGAAGGAGAATATTTTGGATATTTAACCACTAAACCAGTGTCAAATCACTCACATCTCTCTTTATGGCCAACATTTATCTGTCCCCTGTGTTGGTGACACCCATTGTATTGACTCTAAATGTGAGGCCCTGAGGTCAGGTATAATCAATCTGGGCATTTGCTCTATTCCTGTGAGAAGACACAGTATCAGTAGGAATATAAGGAGAGAGTGACTCTGGTGGATGCAAGGCCTGCTATTTTCTGTGATGTGGGATTTGAGGGAGCAAAGGGTTATGGGGAGTGGGACATATGACAAAAGTTAAAGCCTAGGAGAGAAGCTGATCATGGACTGAACTGTGCCCATTGTGACAGGATATGGATTTTGAGGACGTGGCCATTGCCTTCTCCCAGGAGGAGTGGGGGCTCCTTGGTGAGGCTCAGAGACTTCTGTACTGTGAGGTGATGTTGGAAGTGTTTGCACTTGTCTCATCTGTAGGTAAGAGCTTCACATTGTCCCAGTGTCCTGAGGTGATGCCCTTTCTTCCTTTATTCTTAAAACATAGCTTTCTCTCCCACAGCCAGACCACGGGTTCTGCTCATTTCTGCTCCTGTCTTGTCAAATGTGCTGTGGCTGCCAGTGCTGAGCTGTGTGGAGAGCCCTGTCCAATGGACTCCAGGAACATCCCTGACACCCATTGCCTCAAGAAGTGCAGAAAGTGTCTGGGATTCGGGAATCTTACAGGCAGCTTAATGGGTCCCATGTTACTCACCTCTCCTTGGGAGGGTGACAATACCCACATTTATTCCCTTCTTCCCCCTTCCTGTAGGGAAAGGAACTTTATGACAGCCTGTGCCAGGTTATGTTCTTCACTTACATGAACCATGGCCTATTGCTGTAAGACCCTTCTTCAGTTGTTGTTTGTAATATTACCTTAGCTGAGTACTATTGTGGGCCAAATTGCTCTGGGCCAGAGCTGTCTGCTCTCCTCTGTTGTCTTTCATTAATACTTGGAATATTTAGGGTTTATGCATTGGTAGAGTAGAAGATTCTGGGAGAAACCTGGTTTCCTCACAGGTGAACATGGAAGATGGTCTCAGAGGAGGTCTGGCCATGCTGAGTGACAACGGGGAAAATATGACATTATGGTGGTGGTCAGATGGTAGCAGGAACCAGCTAATTTCCAATAGGGTTTAGGGGCAGGTGCCACTGGCTACACCCCATTTCTACCTTCTCTTTCCCATACTTGACACTTTGCTGACTTGCATTTCATCTGTGACTTCCTGGCTTTTGGCCACCTTCACCTTTGTCACCTTTTTGCATCACCTGTCCTTCTGCACTGCTTCCTCTGCAGTATTCTCTTACATGGACCTGCACATGTGTTATGAGTTGCACATATATGCTTAAGTTGTCCTGAACGCCTGCTACTCATTTATTGAATTTTACTTGGAATAAGACATAACCAACCTTCTTCACAGCTTGCGCCTGTCATGAGCAGATCAGCCCTGCTGAGCACTCTTAGCAGAAGAATAAGCTGGAAATACATCTTCTCTTCCACGTGGTGCTTGCCATGTGTGTGTCATGTTTCAGGTGAGGTCTTCCTGTTTTGTGATATTCAGAAGCCTAGACGTTCACAACAGTTTCTTGTTAATCCTTCCTGCACGTATCTTATTTTCAGACAGTTGCATTGAACCCATGTATTATGTCCAAAATACTTTAGCAATAGCACTTCTCCTGTCACCACAGTCAACATTCAGTTCTTCCTCAATTCTCTCTTTTCAGGTTGTTGGCATAAAACGGATGATGCGGAGGCCTGTTCTGAGCAGAGTGTATCTGTACAAGGGGAGTCACAGGTCAGGGCTTCTAAGACAGCTCCAGCAACCCAGAGGACCCATCTCTGCGGGAGGTGTTTCTCTGTGTTCAAAGCTATTCTGCACCTGAGTGAGTCACAGGCAGCAGACTTTGAGCAGAAAGGCTTCTTCAGTGACGCATGTGTGAGAGACTTCTGTTTCAATGCAAACCCTCACCAACAACAGAGGGAAGCCAGTGGAGAGAAGCCCTGGAAAGGAGCTGTGGACAGGGCCTCGTTTGTGACCAGGTGCTGCTTCTACTTATCTTGGGTGCTTTCAACTAATAGGGAGGTTGGGGAAGACTTCCCAGCCATCTCAGACCTTCCTCAGCACCAGGTCCCCCTCAACACTGAGGAGCCACACAGTGGCAGTGAGATTTTACAGGAATATCTTGGTGGAAAAAGTCTTCAGCAGACTTGTAACTGTGAAATATTAGGCAGCCACAACGAGAAAGTTGTTCAGCATCAGGGTGCCTGCTCTGGAGAAGTGAAATACGACTGTGACAAATGTGGGAGAGTTTTGAAACGAATCTTTCACCTCATTCAACATGGAACAATTCACACTAGAGGAAAGCCTTATAAGTGTACTGATTGTGGAAAATCTTTCAGGAACAATAATAACCTCTTCAACCACAAGAGAGTTCACACTGGCGAAAAACGTTTTAAATGTAGTGATTGTGGGAAGTTCTTTGGACGGAAGTCTTCACTCATTCGACACCACAGCATTCATACCAGAGAAAAGCCTTATGAGTGTAGTGATTGTGGAAAGTCCTTCAGGCTAAGCTCTCACCTCAATGAACACAACCGTGTTCACACTGGAGAAAGACCCTATGACTGTACTGATTGTGGGAAGTCCTTCAGGAGAAGCCATGTCCTCTTTGAACACAAGAGAATTCACACTGGAGAAAAACCATTTGTTTTAAGACACTCAGGTTTAGATTGAATCACAATTAGGAGATAAACACCGGGTTCGTAATGAGTGAATAAGACTGGAGTAAATTAGATGAAAAGTGCCTCTTCTCAACGTTATCCACAAATGGTCGTGGGCTATGGCTTGTGTGATCTTTGTATATAAACATTCTCAGGACCTGCATCACTGTCTCCTGTGGCTGAAATAATTGGCAGGAAAAATAATGTAATAGTTGTTTGGATTCCCCTTGCCCATCTAGGGTGTTCACCTCAGGGTTTGCTCAGCAGGCAAGACCTCCAACCTAGAGGAAGGATAAGCCCATAATAAGTCTCAGGATGTGTCTTTTGTGATTCCTGTTGATTCCAATGGCAGTAGTCTTCACTGCTTGACAATATTTGCTGCCACTGAGGCAAGGCTGGTCCTCAGGAAATTAGGAAAGAGATGGTAGAGCCCATATAGGGTTGACATTTTAATTTTCTAACAAGACAGGGATATCTAGGTCTTTATTTGAAAGTTCTTTTAAGGCTTTATTTAGGTATCTTTATAACTAAAATGTAACAAAATGCACTTTTCTCATGTGTATTTTGTGACCTTGGACATAGGGATCAAGCTGTAAACCCATCACTTGTGAAATAAACTTATCTCTCACCCACATACAGGTTAGGGCAAAAGTAGGCATAAAGATGTGACTATGCAAACTAAGAGTTTATTGACTTTTTAGAAAGAGAGGGAAGGAGACAAAGAATAAGAAATGGCGATATGGAAAAGATGCATCTAAATGCTGCCTCCTGCACACCACCTATAGGGCATCCAGGCAGGAATGGAACCTGTGACTTTTAGGGCAAGGGATGATGTCCAACCAACTGAGGCGCACTGGCAGGGGAGAATTTCTTTCCCTATTATTTATTAACGAGGCCTGATGCATGAAGATTTGTGCAAGAACGGGCCTTCCTTCCCCTGGCTGCCGGAACCGCCTTCGCTCCACTGGAGCCACCTTTTTGCTCTGCCCTGGAGGCGCCTTTCTGCCTTCCCACGTTGCCCAGAGGCCCAGAGCGGCTGGGGCAGTGCGGAATGGAATGCCTGCTCAACCAACTGAGCCACACCAGCTGGAGCCCACTGCAGGCTTCTCACCCCTCCACCCAGTATGAGCATGACAGGATGGCTTCCAAGGGCCCAGGAGGATGGTCTGGGATTGACTTCACTCATTCTCTGCAGCCTTCTTTCTTTGGTATGAAAAATTTTACAAAGGCTTTGGCTCTAATCCAGTGCTTTTTCCTATTAGAAGTAGACTTTTAGGACACGGCCAACCCTCATGCCCCTCTAGCCGGGGAAGTAGCCTTAATTTGGGGTTCAGAAGGATGGTGCTCTTTGCTAGCATCTCGATAATTGTATGTGGGGCTTAGGGGGTAGAACACAATTTGCAGTTACTTCGCACCGACCTAGGGAGGGTAGAAGCATTCCTTGCGGCAGAAACCCACAGTAGCTTCTCAGGAAACAACTTAAAATACCGCTCTCAGCTCTTGCACTGTGAAGGACAGGAAGAAGTGCTGTGCTAATCTATGTTTGTTGGCAATTTTCCATCCAAGGACCATTTTCCGGAAAAGGCAGGGGCCTCCTCATTTCCGGATAAAGCTAACAATAGGTGAAATAGGCTGGCATACCTTGCCCCTTCCCTGCATTGAGGATTCTGGGTGAGGGAGAAGAGAGCAGGGCTCAGTGGGCCATTTGGATTAAAAACCATGAGCCCTGGCTGGTGTCTGTCAATGGTTAGCGCATCGGCCCACGCAATGAAGGGTTAAGGGTTCTAGTCTGGGTCAAGAGCACATACCTGGGTTTCAGGTTCATCCGCAGACCCAGTCAGGGTGTGTGCAGGAACACAACCAATCAATGTGTCTCTCTCACATTGATCTCTCTCCCCGCCCGCTCCCTCCCTTCTATTCTCTCAAAGCCAATGAAAAAAAATATCTTCATGTGAGGTTTACAAAAAGTAAAAACAAAAGTGCCATACATTGCAGCTAACCTGAAATGTAGACATTCTAATATCACAAGGACCTCATCTGGGTTCTAATCCTGGCTCTGCCACGGAGCAGCACTGAGCTTACTCAACTCACTTCTTTCCTCATCGATGCCTCAATGTCCCTGTCAACAGAAGGGACAGGTTGGGGGGTCGGAAATTCTGTGGTTCTGTGATTTCAACAGAGAGGCCTTGCAGGATTCATGGTGATTGGACCTCAAGGCTGGGCCAAGACAGGACAATGTGAAGGCCCAGCACCCGGGGCTCAGGCACCAGCCAAGAGGAAGCCCTGCAGGACAGCGGCCAGAGGTCTCAGGGACCGAGCCAGCCCACCACCAGGACTGCTGATCTCTGGAGAAGGGAACGTGTTTGTGAAGCACCCTGGGGCCCAGTGACTCCAGAAGAATGTAGGGGAGACCAAGCCTCCTGCTGGTCCAGGTGTCTGGCTCCAGCTTCCTTCCCAAACAAACACATGGTTTCCTAGGTCCTGAAACCCTGAGACAAAACCTGATACTCCTGCTTTAGTGGCTCTAAACCACAGACTCTCTGTCCCCTTAAACAGGCTCATGGCCAGCTGGGACTCGGACATCACGGGACTCATGACCATCACAAACACGGAGTTGGGAATATGAGGATCGAAGCACATGATGTGGGTCTGGGAACCCTAAATGTTGACAAGATCTGCAGAAGCATCGGGGATCAGGCTGATCATCATCTCAGGAGCACAAACCTTGAACCATCTGAACCTCAGCTCAGAAATGCGTGGGCCTTGACAGGTCAGACCCTGGTGGTCTTGCTTGAAAACAAGTCTGCTGGATTGCGGCAGCTGCTCAGGCTCCTTCAGCCATGAAGCTGAGGAGGTCCCACCTAATACGAGGGCTTTTCTGAGAGCGCACCATGAAGTGAGCAGCCCGTGAACAGTGATGGCTCACAAACTGCTGGGCCCCTGACCACTGACGTTGTTCTGCTCCCAGCGCCCTTGGCTCAGCATCTGGTCTTCTAGTCTGTGGTGTTCTCTTCCCACAGCCCTGCTGCTTGGCCTTGTGCTACCGTGCTTTCCTGTCTGGCTCTGACCGACCCCCACCCGTACACACACAAACTCACGGAGGGCAGGCCCCGCAACCTTCCCCGTGCTGGGGAAGACTCCGCTCGGAGCAGGCTCAGGAAGCTTGCCTGCTCCCTGGCCCCTGCAGACACTGTCTAATGCAGAACCATCATCAGATCATTCTCCTGGGTACCAGGCCCTGCTCTTCTAGTTGGCACCTTCCTAACCTCTGTTGGTAATTTTTTTAAATTTAATAAATTTTTATTGTTCAGATTATTACAGCTGTTCTTTTTCCCCCCCATAGCTCCCCTCCACCCAGTTCCCACCCCACCCTCTGCCCTTACACCCCCCTCCCCCACTGTCCTCATCCACAGGTATACGATTTTTGTCCAGTCTCCTCCCGCACCCCCCTACACCCCTTTCTCCCCGAGAATTGTCACTCCACTCCCTTTCTATGCCCCTGATTCTATTATATTCACCAGGTTATTATGTTCATCAGATTTTTTTTGTTAATTTCTTTATTGATTAAGGTGTCACATATTTGTCCTCATCCCCCCATTCCCATCCCACACCCCTCCCCATGGATGCCCCAACCCCCTGTTGAACTTAACCATTGGTTAGGCTCATATGCATGCACACAAGACCTTTGGTTGATCTCTCCCCCCTCCCCCCACCCTCCCCTATCCTTCCTCTGAGGCCCGATAGTCCGATCGATGCCTCCTTGTTTCTGGTTCTGTTCTTGTTCATCAGTCTATGTTGTTCATCATTTCCCCTAGATGAGCGAAATCATGTGTCACTAGAGATATAAGAATTGAATGTGCGACGAGCAATAATAGTTATGCTGACAGGCAAATGAATCAGTCTGTAGTGAGTTTCTTTCTGGACCAACAGTTCTTTTGAGACCCAATATCAATGTCCACCAGTTCCTTATGAGTACATGTCGGCACTGACCCCTCAGCTCTGGATGGTGGACAAATGGTGGTAATGCAGGTCCGACTCCCTCTGGTTTGGTCTCGGCCGGACCCAGGGGCACGGCTTCACCTGGATCCAGGGGCCCACGGCCTCACCCAGACCCGGGACCCAGCCTCACCCGGATCCAGGGGCACACGGCCTCGCCCAGACCCAGGATTCAGCTTCACCCGGACCCAGGGGCGCGTGGCCTCTCCCGGGCCCTCATCAGATTTTTTATTCACTTGATTTTTAGATTCACTTGTTGATAAATATGTATTTGTTGTTCATAATTTTTATCTTTACCTTTTTCTTCTTCTTCTTAAAGAATACCTTTCAGCATTTCATATAATACTGGTTTGGGGTTGATGAACTCAATGATCAATGATCAGGATACGGCTGTGACCCTGGACGCTCCCTCTGGCAGGCAGGGTGCCAAGGCGGGTATGCGCTCTCGAGGGCCTACCTGGGTGTGTATGATGAGCAGCTGCTCAAGGTCTCCAGCTCTTCACTGAGGGTCTCCCAGTGCTGGCTGCCAGCCTTTTCCTGCTGCAGTCGGATCCCCAACTCTTCCCCCTGCAGAGCCAATGATCCAGCCCACAAAGGTCACAAAGTGAACTTGGCTTTAAAGCAAAGCCCACACCTGTCACCCCACCAGACACCTGGACACCAGCTTGCCCGTGTGTTCTGGATACCACCCACCCTTCCGGGGCCGCTGGTTCTCCTGCAGCTCCATGCACTTGATGCTGCTCTCCTGCAGGGCCAGGGAGGCGCCCGCAGCTCCTGGACTGTGCCCTGGAGAAGCTGGTTTTCTGTCTCCAATGCCAGGATCCAGCTGGAGGCTTAATACTAAAATGGAGACTGAGCCCAGATTTCAGGGCCTCTGTTTCTCCTCTCTGCCCCTGATCCAAGACGGCCATCCCCCAAGCCCTAGTGTGAGGGGCCGAGGATGAGCAGCTGAGGTGCCCTCCCTTTTCCCCAGGGTGCTGTTGCTGTCAGCACCTGGGGGTTCCTCAGGGCATTGTGTCTCCTCTACTGGCTCAGCTGGGTCCGTTAGGGGAGCCGCCCAGAGCTTAAGAAGAAAGCAGGTGACCGTGGAGGTGCCAATGCAAAACTTCAAGACGCTGGAACCACTTTAATTCTAACCTGACTGTCTATTCAAGGATTTCAGAGACGATAAAAGTGATGGCGTGGTCTGCGCCAGCCCTTAGCTGGGGGTGTGATAGGCACGATAATTGGACAGTATGTCTGGGGGTGTGACAGGCACGATCACTGACCAGTATGCCTGGGGGTAGGAGAGGCTCTGGGGTGTGGGCCCAGTACTGCCATCCCCGGGCAAGGTCCTTCGGGTGGAGAGTTTATTTTGCAATTTCATGTTCACATTGAAGAAAGAATGAGGAGATATAAATTGCTTGAAAAAGTCTAAACGAGATAAAAACAAGGTAAACAGAAAAAGGCAGATTTCCTCCTTGGTTTTAAGCAGCCAGAAAGGGGTGCACAGACCCGAGAAGAACGGGAGTTCCTGGGGGGATGAGGACAAATATGTGACACCTTAATCAATAAAGAAATTAAAAAAGAAAAAAGAAAAAAGAACGGGAGTTCCCAGCCCTTCCTGCCTCCAGCAGGGGCGTGACTGTAGGCAAAGGCATGTCTGAGGGTCAGGCGCTCCCTCACCTGTTCCTCCAGGGCCACATCCTCAGCCCTGGGAGCCTCCTCACACTGCACTGCCCCTGGGGCTGCACCCCACCTGCTTCCTATTCACCCCATCTCCTCCCCCCCTCTCCCCCCCACCCTGGGGTTGGAAGGACCTGGAGGGGATGCTGGCTTTCACGGCGGCACATCACGCGGGACCTTCTCATCGTCCACCCAGGACAGCGGCACAGACCCAGAAGCCAGAACAGACAGAAGACCCCGAGCAACAGGGAGCTCAGCAGGGGAGCAAACGCACCTTCGTGGCCCCAACTCCAGCTCAGCGCTCACCACACACAAACACGCATGCTCTTAACACACGAACACACACCAAATGCTGTGTCCTGATAAGGCTGCAAAGGACACTAACCGCCTAAAACTCCACAAAGTCACAACCTGTGCTCATTCACACGGGACCTGTGCAGCCTTCGCTTTAAAAATGACACTTTTAACCCTTTGCACTCGCTTTTTTCTCGATTCCTTTATTCTAATGCTAACCATGTCGAGTTACACTCGACATCCGAGTGCAAAAGGTTAAAAGTTGGAGTGACCCTGATCAGCGAGGCTGAGAGACACACACCCCCGTGCACGAATTTCATGCACTGGGCCTCTAGTGTATTACATAATTCTCAGCAGTGTTTAGCAAAACTCCTCTCCATGTCCTGCAAAGGAGCCATGTGCCATGATGTACAAAATTTGATAGGAAGGTGTCATTTGTTGTAAGAGTTTGAGGTGGGACCAGAATTAGGGCAAAAATGCTGTTTCAATACTGAGTAGGAAAGACTGCAGTAAATTAGATGAAAAGTGCCTCTTCTGAACGTTACCCACAAAAGATCCAGGGCCTGTGGCTGGTGTGATATTTGTGTACAGACATTCTCAGGACCTCCATCACTGCTTCCTGTGGCTGACGTCATTGGCAGAGAAAATAATCTAATGGTTTTGTGGATACCTCTGGACTGTACAATATTCACCTCAATATTGTTGCTCAACAGGCAAGACCTCAAAGCCAGAGGAAGGATAAGCCTGTAGTCAGTCCCAGGATGTGTCCTTTGTGACCCAGTCATCATTCCTGTTGGTTCTGGTGGCAGTAGTCTTCACTGCTTGCCAACATTTGCTGACACTGAGGCAAGGCTCTCCCCGCAAGAAATGAGAACTGACATGAAACAAAGTGCACTTTTCTAATTTGTATTATTTGGTGAGCTTTGCAAAAGACTTGAGTTTATTCTTTTTTAATTATATATTTAAAATACTGCCCTAGCTGGTTTTGCTCAATGGATAGGGTGTCGGGCTTCAGACTGAAGGGTCCCAGGTTCGATTCCGGTAAGGGGCATGTACCTTGGTTGCAGGTATATCCCCAGTGGGGTGTGTGTGGGAGGTGGCTGATTGATGTTTCTCTCTCATCGATGTTTCTAACTCCCTCTCCCTTCCTTTCTGTAAAAACTCAATAAAATGTTTTTTTTAATGTATTTATTAATTTTTTAGAGAGGGAGCGGGAGAAACATCAAAGATGAGAATCATTGATCAGCTGCCTCTTGCGTGCCCCCTACTGGGATCAAGCCCCCAAACTGGGCATGTGTCCTATCAGGAATCGAACCAGGAATCTCTTGGTTCATGGGTCCACTGCCACCCATTGAGCCACACCTGCTGGGTGCACTATTGTTTTTAATTTTTGAATCAATTACAGATGCTCCCCATGTTCCCGCTCCCCCTTGGCCTCCCTCTACTCTGTCCCCATTGCTTGTAGGAGCTCACCACATTATTGTCTATGTCCATGGGCTATGCATATACGTATATACTTTTTAAAATATATATTTTATTGATTTTTTACAGAGAGGAAAGGAGAGGCATAGAAAGTTAGAAACATCGATGAGAGGGAAACATCAATCAGACACTTCCTGCACACCCCCCACTGGGGACGTGCCCACAACCAAGGCACATGCCCTTGACTGGAATAGAACCTGGCACCCTCTAATCCGCAGGCTGACGCTCTATTCACTGAGCCAAACCGGTTGGGGCTGTATATACTTTTTAAAAATATTTTTTAATTGATTTCAGAGAGTAAGGGAGAGGGAGAGCGATAGAAACATCAATAATGAGAGAGAATCACTGATTGGCTGCCTCCTGCATGCCTCGTACTGGAGGTCAAGCCTGCAACACAGGCATGTGCCATCAACCAGAATCAAACCCAGGACCCTTCAGTCTGCAGGCCGATGCTCTATCCACTGAGCCAAACCAGGCAGAACTTATAAGTATTATATGTATATACATATATATATATATATATATATATATATATATATATATATATATATATATATATATATATATATATATTAGAGGCCCGGTGCATTAATTCGTGCACTAGTGTAGTCCCTTGGCCTGGCTGGCAATCAGGGCTGATCAGGGCCATCTCACCCAGTCCAGGCAGAGGGACCATGAGAGGTTGGATGTGGGAGCATACTGACCACCAGGGGGAGCTCCTACATTTAGCATCTGACCCCTGGTGGTTAGTGTGCATCATAGCGATTGGTCTACCAGTCATTTGGTCGACAGGTTATAACTGTTGCTTAGGCTTTGAGATAGATAGATATAGATAGATAGATAGATAGATAGATAGATAGATAGATAGATAGACAGACACTGAGTGGCCATATTATTATGATCTCTGAATGCATAATAATCTGGGCACTCAGTGTATATCCTATATAATAAAAGGCTAATATGCAAATTGTTTCCTCCACCAGGAGTTCAATCAGCAGGCAGGATGGCCAACTGCCCATGTCCCCTCCCCCTAGCCAGGCTGACTGGACCCCCACCTATGCACAAATTCATGCACCGGGCCATATATATGTGTGTGTGTGTGTGTGTGTGTGTGTGTGTGTACGTGTACTAGAGGCCTGGTGCACAAAATTTGTGCACAGGGGCGGGGGTGGTTGTCCCTCAGCCCAGCCTGCACCCTCTCCAATCTGGGATCCCTCTCACAATCCAGGACTGCTGGCTCCCAACTGCTCACCTGCCTGCTGCCTGATTGCCCCTAACCGCTTCTGCCTGCCAGCCTGATCACCCCCTAACCACTCCCTTGCCAGACTGATCAATGCCTAACTACTCCCCTGCCAGCCCTATTGCCCCTAACTGCCCTCACCTGCCGGCCTGGTCACCCCTAACTGTCCTCCCCTGCAGGCCTGAACGCCCCCAACTGCCCTTCCCTGCTGTCCCAATTCCTCCTAACTGCCCTCCCCTGCCAGCCTGGTCTCCCCCAACTGCCCTCCCTTGCCAGCCTGGTTGTTCTTAACTGCCCTCCCCTGCCGGCCTCATCGCCCCCAACTGCCCTAACCTTGAAGGCCTGGTCCCTCCCAACTGCCCTCCCTGAAGGCCTGGTCCCTCCCAACTGCCCTCCCCTGCAGGCCTGATTCCCCCCCAACTTCTCTCCCCTGCAGATGTGGTTGCCCCCAACTGCCCTTCCATGTAGGCCTGGTCCCCCCCAACTGCCCTCCCCTGAAGGCCTGGTCACACCTAACTGCCCTCCCCTGCTGACATGGTCACCCATAACTGCCCTCCCCTGCAGGCCTGGTCGCCCCCAACTGCCCTCCCCTGCCAGCCTGGTCCCTCCCAACTGCCCTCCCTTGCAGTCTTGATCTCCCCCCACCCCCCAACTGCCTCCCCTGAAAGCCTGGTCCCCTCCAACTTCTCTCCCCTGCAGGCCTGATTGCCCCCAACTGCCCTCCCTTGCAGGCCTCATCACCCCTAACTGTCCTCCCCTGCAGGCCTAGACGCCATCAACTGCCCTCCCCTTCTGGCCTCATCACCCCTAACTGTCCTCCCCTGCAGGCCTAGACGCCATCAACTGCCCTCCCCTTCCGGCCCAATTGCCCCTAACTGCTCTCCTCTGCTGACCTGGTCGCCCCCAACTGCCCTCCCTTGCCAGCCTGGTTGCCCTTAACTGCCCTCCCCAGGTGGCCTGGTCGTCACCAACTGCCATCCTCTGCAGGCCTGGCCCGCCCTAACTGTCCTCTCCTGCAGGCCTGGTTGCCCCTCCAACTATCTCCCTTGCAGGCCTGGTCCCTCTCAACTGCCCTCCCCTGCAGGCCTGGTCCCCCGCAACTACCCTCCCCTGTAGGTCTGGTCCCCCCCAACTGCCCTTCTCTGCTGGCCTGGTCACCCCTAACTGCCCAGCCCTGCTGACCTGATCGCCCACAACTGCCCTCCCCTGCTGGCCACCTTGTGGCAGCCATCTTTGACCACATGGGGAAGGCCATCTTCTGTGTTGGAGTGATGGTAAATTTGCATATTACTCTTTATTATATAGGATATATATATATTGATCTTAGAGAGAGGAATGGAGAGAGAGAGAAACATCAATAATGAGAATCACTGATTAGCTGCCTCCTGAAAGTTCCCACCCACACTGGGGATTGAACCTGCAACCCACATATGTACCCTGACCAGGCATACAACCGTGACCTCCTGGATCATAGGTTGATGCTCAACCACTCAGCCACACCAATTGGGCTATCTTCTTTTGAAATACTTTTTAAATATATATTTTTTAATTTTTATTATTTTTAAAAATTTCTTTATTGATTAAGCTATTTCATATGTGTCCTTATCTCCCCATTGCTGCTCCACCCCTCATATGTATTTTTTTTTAATTTATTTATTGATTAAGGTATCACATATTTGTCCTCATCCCCCCATTCGCATCCCACACCCCTCCCCACACATGCCCCCACCCCCCTGTTGTCCTTAACCGCTGGTTAGGCTCATATGCTTGCACACAACTCATATGTATTTTTTATTGTTGATAATATTACAGATGTCTCCCATTTCCCCCATGTATATGTTTCTTGGGGTACTCTCCCAGTCCTCCCTCCTCCCCTGGGAGATCCGTCAGTCTGTCCCAGGGAACCAGGCCTCTGGGCCCATCCCCTCCTTGCCCAGCCCCACTGGCAGCGCCCAACACCTTGTTCCTCAAGTTCCTGGGCTGGAAAGCTGGCCCTCTCCTGAGCGGTTGAGAAAACTACATTACCCAGAAAACAATGCGGCTACGCAAGTGGCAATAAAGGCCTCCGCATCAGGTTAGGGCGGGACTTCCGGAGTCTTCTTCCTGGCGGACATTTTGACTTCCTCAAGCTGTTCACCGGCTCCCGGGCTTCAGCGGGCCGATCGCGAGCAGGAGGAGCCGTGGGAGGCCGCGTCCCCGCTGGGCAGGGCTGTCTGAGGCCTGCTGAGCCGCAACTTTCGATATTGGGGCGTCCGAGCCTCCTCTCCGCGGACGGAGTTCCCTCAGCGTCACCCCATCGGCCCTTCCGCCTCGGGGCCGGCGCCGCTCAGGCCCGCAGCCCAGGCCGCAGCGCCCAGAGCAGTGAGTGCCCGTGGGGGGCGCAGGGGGAGGGGAGGGCGACGGGCTGCGGTGCCGCCGGGGAGGCCGTGGGGGCTGAGCCGGGAGGGGGAGCCAGGCCTGTGTGTGTCTAAAGGCGACAGAGAGGAGGAGCGGCGGCTCCGGGAGGAGGGTCACTTCCTCCTCAGGGGACGGGCTGGGGGCTGTGAACACAGAGGGACATGGAGCCCCGAGGGATGCGGGCATCGCCCGGCCCGGGGCTGGGCCCGGGCCCTGAGCAGCCTGAGCCCTGGGTCCTGGCGGTGGGTGCCGGGCCCTCCACAGACCTTCAGTTCCCACAGGTCCCTGCAGGTGCAGAGCCGCTCAGGGGCTGGGCTGTGGGGCTGATGTCAGGGCCTCACACTATGGTGGCCTCTGAGGTTGTGGGGTCCTGGGACTGTCCAGCCCCTCTTCCTGCCCCGGGACCTGCAGACACTCAGCCCAGAGTCCTGAGGCCACGACTAGGTCTTAGGAAGTGGACCCTGGTTTTGGGAACGGGTGGAGTGAGATGTGGGGGGTCCTCCCAGGAGAAGGTACCAGGATGTGCAAAGGCTGGGAGTGAAGACTGAGCTGGCTCAGGAACCATCAGGTGTGTGTGTGTGTGTGTGTGTGTGTGTGTGTGTGTGTGTGTGTATTTCACTCTCAATATAGAAAGGAAGGGGGAGGGAGAGAGACGAACAGTGATGAGCAAGAAACCAGGGTCTGTTGCTGCCTGCACAAGCCATTCTGTGGATCCAGCCCACCACCCAGGCATGTGCCCTGACCAGGACTGGAACCTGCCACCTCTCTGCGCCTGGGTGGGTGCTCAACCAACTCAGCCACATGAGCCAGGGCTGGTTATCACTCTAATACAGGGAATCATGGTCAGGATGGTAATGGTCTTAGTAGCTCACAGGGACAGTTTGACCCCGAGGACTGGCTTTCCTGCTGGGGCCCCTGTTGTGGGAGGTGGGTGTCACAACACAGCAAAGGGACAGAGTGGTCATGTAGAGTGTTGGGTGGATAATGGTTTCCCAGCGGCCAAGGCCTTTAAAAGATGAGTGGACATGAGATGAATTGGAGGCTGAAGAGTAAATCCAACAAGAGGAGACTAGGGCTGGTACATATTCTCTAAACACTCACCAGGGTTTTGCTGTGACCCTGGGTGTGGCCTGGGGGTTGCAGTCAGTCTTGTGGGTGAGCTAGAGGCTTGAGTGGTCACCTGTGAGACTCACTGGGCTTGGTGCACAGGACCACCGGGGCTGGGACTTGAGTGACGGGTAAGTGGAGAGATGTTGGCTGTGACTGCTGAAGGGACATCAAGTGCAGCACCAGGGCAGGTGGGCTCTGGGTATCTGAGATCTGATTGTGGTTCTCAATAGGTGAGGTTGAGGGGAAAACCAGTCATAGAGAGAGGCCTTCATAGAAGGTCTCAAAGCTGCCTCTGTGAGTGTGGACTCTCAGAGTCTGGCAGTACTGGATCCCATTTGAATTTGGCAAGCATTCTCTGGTCCACACCTGCTGAGTAAGGAGGAAGAGGCCAAGGAGATGCCTATGGGGGCTGGGCTGTGGGAGTGCAGGAGTGAGAGAGGTGTGGGAGAAAGTGATGTGCACGTGGAGAGGGAGTGTGAATTCATGGCCACAGGGCCCTGACATTGACATAAGAGGGAATGAAGGGTGAGTCCATTTCGGGTGGGATCTGGACCATACAATAAGGGGAATTTTAGGCTCATTTCCCAAAAAGGGGGATGTGTGGTGCTGTGTGCCAGTTCCAGAGCTTAGATGTCATGCCTGTTGCTGTGAGGGATGATACAGGAATGAGACAGCATACAACAGTGTAACCAGGGCTTGAATATCTCTACTGGCATGGGGAAAGGTGAAGGTGAGAGAGAAATACATTACAGAGGTGATGAATTACAATTTTGGAAAAGATGATGATTAGGAAATAAAACCATCCCTGTCACCCCATATGGGTGTTATCTTTGAAATTTTGCCTCAGGGAATGAAGCTGTGTAGGACACGTGTGGTTTAAATAATTATGTGCAGCAGGTAGTGCAAAGTGATGGCCTCGGCAAACTGGAATTCGGGTTGAAAGGTTGATGTGTGATGCCATGATTTTGCTGTCTTTGAGGTACAATCTGGGGGACTACAAGGGTATTGCCTGACAAGGCCATTGTCAAATCACTCACACTCTTTATGGCCAACATCCCTCCCTACCCTGTGTTGGTGACATCACTGTTATTGACAAGGGGCAGGGTGGCCTACCTGGGAGTTCCAGAGCACAGGTGTCATCTCTATGCCCATCTGCCCTTATTGAGGGGGGAAGACACAGTGTCAGTAGGAATAAAAGGAGAGAGTGACTTTGATGGGACCAAGGCCTGGTATCTTCTCTGATGTGGGGAGTAGAGGGAGCAGATGGATGTGGTGGGTGGGAGTATGAAAAAGTGGAATCTTAGGAGAGAAGCTGATCATGGACTGAACTCTCTCCATTGTGACAGGATATGGACTTTGAGGACGTGGCCATTGCCTTCTCCCAGGAGGAGTGGGGGCTCCTGGATGAGCCCCAAAGACTTCTGTACTGTGAGGTGATGCTGGAAGTGTTCGCACTTGTGTCATCTGTAGGTAAGAGCTTCACATTGTCCCAGTGTCTTGAGTAGATGCCCACTTTTCTCTTTATTCTGCAGATGTAGCTTTCTCTCTTCCACAGTCAGACCAAAGCGGGGGCTCTGCTAATTCCCCCTCATTCTTGTTAAATGTGCGGTGGCTGCCAGTGATGAGCTGTGTGGAGCGTCCGTCCAATGGACCCCACGAACATCCATAACACAAGTTGCCTCAAAAAGTGCAGGAAGTGCCTGGGAGTCAGGAGTCTTGCAGACAGCGTAATGGGTGCCACCTTGCACTACCTCTTCACGGTACAGTGATTGTGTTCACCCAGTGGCTTCCACTTCTGCCCCCTTCCTCTAGCTAAAGGCTCTTTGTGACTGCCTGTGCCAGATCATGGTCTTTACTTACATGAACCATGGGCTGTTCTTGTAAGACCTCCTTCCATTGTTTGTAATATTCTGTTCCCTGAATACTATTGCGAGCTGTGTTGGTCAGGGCCAGTGCTGGCTGCTCACCTCTGTTGTCCTTCACTAATACTCAGAATATTTAGGTTTTGTGTACTTGTACAGTAGAAGGTGCAGGGAGAACCCAGTTTTTTTCACAGGGCGCACATGCAAGATGATCTCAGAGGAGCCTGGCCTTGCTTAGTGGTACCTGGGGGAAGGTATGCCACATGGGCTGTGTTCAGATTATACCAGAAATACCCTGCTGTCCAGTGTTTAGATGCAAATGCCACCGGCCACATCTCATTTCTCCCTTTTCTTTCCCTTACTTGACACTTTGCTGACTTGTCATTGAATCTGTGACTTCCTGGCATTTGGCTACCTTCACCATTTGGGCTTTTTGTATCACCTGTTCCTCTGCACTGCTGTCTCTGCATTACTGGTATTCTGTAACAATGGCCAACACATGTGTTATGAGGTGCACATTCATGCTTAGGTAGTCTTCGACACCAGGTATTGGTTTATTGAATTTTACTTGGAATACGACATTGCCAACCTCATGCCCAGCTTGCCCCCTTCACCAGCAGACAAGCCCTGCTGAGTGCTGTTAGCAGGAGGTCGGGCTTCTCTTCCACGTGGTCCTTGCCATCTTTGCGTCATGTTTCTGGTGAGGTCTTTCCTGTATTGTAATCTTCAAAGGCCAGACCTTCACAGCAGCCTCTTATTAACCCTTCCCGCACATCTCTTACTTTCAGTCAATTGCATAGAACCCATGTATTATGTGCAAAACACTTTAGCAATGGGACTTCCCTCTGTCACCACAGTCAACATCCAGTTCCTGCTCATTTCTCTCATTTCAGGTTGTTGGCATAAAACGGATGATGAGGAGGTCCGTCCTGAGCACAGCATATCTGTACAAGGAGAGTCACAGGTCAGGGCAACCCAGAGGACCCATCTCTGTGGGAGGTGTTTCTCTGTGTTAAAAGATATTCTGCACCTGACGGAGTCACCAGCAGCAGACTTTGAGCCGAAACGCTTCTTTGGTGACGCATGTGTGAGAGTCTTCTGTTTCAATGCAAACCCTCATCAGCAACAGAGGGAAGCCAGTGGAGAGAAGCCCTGGAAAGGAGCTGTGGACAGGGCCTCGTTTGTGACCAGCTGCAGCTTCTACTTATCAGGGCTGCCTTCAACCAGTGGGGAGGTTGGGGAAGACTTCCCAGCCATCTCAGAGCTTCTCCAGATCCAGGCCCCTCTCACCACTGAGGAGCCACACAGTGGTAGTGAGATTTCGCTGGAATTTCTCAGTGGAGAAAGTTATCAGTATTGGGGTGAAGATGAAAAAGCTGCCAGCCACAACCAGAACTTTGTTCAACATCAGGCTGACTTTTCAGAAGAAAAAATTTATGAGTATAACACACGTGGGAAAGTTTTTAGCCGTATCTTGAACCTCAAGCAACATAGAAGCGTTTATGCTGAAGAAAGTCCCTATGAGGATAGTGATTATGAGAAGGACTTCAGTCAAAGCTCTAACCGCCGTCAACGCAAGAGGATTTACACTGGTGAGAAACCTTTTGCGTGTAGTGAATGTGGGAAGGCCTTCAGTCAAAAGTGTGCCCTCATTCAACACCACAGAATTCACACTGGTGAGAAACCTTTTGCATGTAGTGAATGTGGGATGGCCTTCAGACAAAAGTTTACCCTCATTCAGCACTACAGAATTCACACTGGAGAGAAGCCGTATAAGTGTACTGTTTGTGGAAAGTCCTTCAGTCAAAGCTCTTACCTCAGTCTACACAAGAGAACGCACACTGGTGAGAAACCTTTTGTATGTAGTGGCTGTGGGAAGTCCTTTAGTCAAAAGTGTACCCTCATTCAACACTACAGAATTCACACTGGTGAGAAACCTTACGAGTGTCATGAATGTGGAAAATCTTTTAGGAGCAATAGTCACCTCTATTACCATAAGAGAGTTCACACAGGAGAAAAGCCATATGAGTGCAGTGAATGTGGGAAGTCCTTCATGCTAATCTCCACGCTGACAGAGCATCAGAGAATTCACTCTGGAGAAAAGCCATATCAGTGTGGTAATTGTAGGAAGTCCTTCAGCCGAAGATCTAAGCTCATGGGCCACCTCAGAATTCACACCGGAGAAAAGCCTTATGAGTGCAGTGAATGTGGGGAATGTTTTAGATGGAAACCTAGCCTTGTTAGACATCTGAGAGTCCACACTGGAGAAAAGCCTTAACTGTGCAGGGGATGTTTTATCTTTCTCACACTACAACACTGACGGAGACTCAGACCCATTTACCTGAGTATAAACTCCTTTTATTGGAATATACACTCTTCTCAATTCCTCACAAATCTGAGGTACAAGGGAGGCTTGAAGGAGCTGCATTGCACTTGCTAATGTGCCGAGATCTCCTACCTGATTGGTGTCACTGTGAGTCTTTGTGGCTGAAGTGACCTCACCACCACCTGGCTCACCTGAACAGTGTGCATCAGTCACCACCCCTGATGCTCAGGGAAAGGAATTATGTGTTGTCACTTGTGCTTAAGTGAATTATGAAGACTCGGAGCTCATGGCAGGATCTTCATTCCTTTCTCTCTGAGTAGGGAATGGACCCAACCCAGGGTTCATCCGGAGCCCCCATCCTCAGCTAAGAAGAGCTACCTCTCAGGGACGTTGTGGGTCTCACATTTTGTTGTCACCAATTGTTTCAGCTTCTTATTCACCAGCCTGCAAACTGCTTGCTGTGCACTGCTCTGGTTTACGATGTTTTTGTAATGGCGTTTTTGCTTTTGCACCTTTAGTTCTGGTGGTCCCAGTCGCCGCCTGGGATGATTTGCAAGCACAGGTGTGATCTGGCATGTGGAGTCACCAGATACTGTGGGGATCCCAAACTCTGTGCTTCAGAAGGGACAGCAGAATGGCAGAAAACCACTCTTTGCCCAATATCGACTTCGTTTGCAGTACTGCCCCAGGCCTCGGAATAAAGACCGTGTGACTTTGTGGTTCTGTTTTGCAGGTTTGATCCTTGGCTCCCAGTTATGGCTAGTTTAGGAGACATAGGAGACATCCAGTCATTGTCTCTCTCTTTCTCTCTCTCTCTCTCTCTTTCTCTCTCTTTCTCCCCCTCCCACCACCCCCTTACACTCTCTCTGAAAAATTAAAAGAGCTCTGGCTGGTTTGGCTCAGTGGATAGAGTCTGTGGACTGAAGGTTTAGATTCCGGTCAAGGGCACATGCTCGGGTTGTGGGCTCAGTCCCCAGTGGGGCGAGTGCAGAAGGCAGCCAATAGGTGATTCTCTCTCATCTTTGATGTTTCTCTCTCCCTCTTCCTTCTCTGAAACCAATAAAAATATATGTTAATTTTTATTTCTTTTTTAAACAGACCATCCACTCTAGTTCACGGAGATGGGGCTCTGCCTGCACAGCCCACCTTCCCTCACTCTCTCCTGCCTTTGCCCGGGATGTTCCCCCTGCAGCTGGCCACGCTGTGTCCTGCCAGGAGCTGTCAGAGAGGAGCCCAAGGCAGGCCCCTGGGAGGGATTGGGGTTCTGTGTCCGCCTGAGAGGAGCTGGCCAGGGCTCTGCTGTCTCCATCCAGAGGTCTCTCCAGCCTTCTCTCCCCATCCCCAGGCCCCTGGCCCGCTGTAACTGAATCTACTTTCTCTGCGAGAAGCCCCCTGATGCTTTGGCCCCAAGTCAGTTCACCTCAGGAAAGCCCTGCCTTTAATCAGCCCATATACACACCTGAGGCCCACTGGTGTTGAGCCTCTGTTTTTTTTCATTTTAGGGGTAATTTTCTACTTGGGATTTTTTTTCTTTTTTTAATATATATTTTTTTCTTTTTTAAATATATTTTATTGATTTTTTTACAGAGAAGAAGGGAGAGGGATAGAGAGCCAGAAATATCGATGAGAGAGAAACATCAATCAGCTGCCTCCTGCACACCCCCCACTGGGGATGTGCCCGCAACCAAGGTACATGCCCTTGACCGGAATCGAACCTGGGACCCTTTAGTCCACAGGCCGACGCTCTATCCACTGAGCCAAACCGGTCAGGGCTCTACTTTGGTTTTATTAAATATCAATCCCCCCTCAGCACCATCACCTCCTAGGCAGCCCTGGAGGTAGCTTAGATTCTCCAGGACATGGTGCTGTGCATCTGCACTGCCAAGAACATTGTGTGATACAAGTGCTTCCAGAAGGAGAGGCTTGGACTCAAACTGATGCCACATTGAGGGGGTACGTTGTTGCCCCTCTCCCTAAATTGGGCCTGTGCAGAGTAGACCCCTCCCCCTGTTGTGAGGTGAGGGACCCTGGACTCAGGGTATTAATGTGCTACTGGGGTGTGTGGTGGAGCAAGCAACAAGGATGGGGGCCCTGGACAGGGCTGGTGAGGGTGTTTCCTGTCAGCACATGAGTGGGAGGGCTGAGGGGAGGCTCTAGTGATGAGAACCTGAATCAGGCTGGATGGAGGGGCAACAGCCACGGGCGGCACAGCTGAGACCTGTAAAGACCTAGAGTGTGGACGCTTGGGCTGGACTGTTCCAGACTCTGGAGGTACCGAGTTTCCTGCCTGTGGGAACTGGCGTTCTGGTGGAGGGCAGCCCTCAAAGACTGGGCCAGGGTAGCGAGGGCAGGTGATGGGGGCTTGGGGAAGGAGAAGCCTGGGGTGGTCAGTGAAGGGCTGATATGCGGTACCTTCCCCAAAATCAGTGACCAGAAAACAAGAAAAACATCAATGCTGAGGGACATTTACAGTACTGAATGCAAATAAAGAGTCCAGTGGTTTAAAACTCTTTGCTTATTTATGAATAAAAAGGTATTTATTTATAAGGTACTTTAGTAGACTCACCACAAGCATAGTTCTCCAGAGGAAAAGGACGAATACAGCAATTAACAAGGAGACGGAAATGATGGTAAACTTCCACAGGATTTCAAACACCTGGCCGGAGGTCACCATAATGGGGCAGGATATGCAATCGAGGAAATAATGTTTGAGATGATGAGGAGCAAATCTGGAGTGTTTTCTCTGTTGTCCTGACCAAACTTACATAGACTGAGAAACAGTCGTGATGATGGGGAGTGATGCATTTGCCTTGAAATAGACCATGCGGCCCTGACCGGTTTGGCTCAGTGGATAAAGCATCGGCTTGCGGAGTGAAGGGTCCCAGGTTCGATTCTGGTCAAGAGCACATGCCTGGGTTGTGGGCTCGATCCCCCGTGGGGTCATGCAGGAGGCAGCTGATCAATGACTCTCTCATCATTGATGTTTCTCTCCATCTTCCTTCCTCTCTGAAATCAATAAAAGTATTTAAAAAAAGAAAAAGAAATAGACCATGTGTATTAGCTTCGGCTACCAGTGGACATATTTGTGTCTGAATGACTCTATGCAGTATTTTTATTTGGGTCTGTAGCCTTTGTGAGAATGGGAAATACTCCTTTTACCCTCTGGGGGCATGCTCACCTTCAAAGCCTGAAATAACGTGTCCACAAACCTTGGGTGATCAGCTGCAGACAGGACTTCCAGGAAAACGACTGCCATCCCTTTAAAAAGGAGGCAGAGCTGAAACCGGTTTGGCTCAGTGGATAGAGCGTCGGCCTGCGGACTCAAGGGTCCCAGGTTCGATTCCGGTCAAGGGCATGTACCTTGGTTGCGGGCACATCCCCAGTAGGGGGTGTGCAAGAGGCAGCTGATCGATGTTTCTCTCTCATCCATGTTTCTAACTCTATCCCTCTCTCTTCCTCTCTGTAAAAAATCAATAAAATATATTAAATAAATAAATAAATAAAAAAGGAGGCAGAGCCCACTGGATAGTCCACTTCCCGCAAACCTCGCTGCTGAGCCTTATTTTGCACAATAAGCCCTTTTTCCCCTGCCTTTCCTGCAGCTGTGGGAAGGAACTACATTTCCCAGAAGGCCCACAGGGGAGCGGCAGCACCACTAACCAATGACGACTTAGGAAAAGGGCTATCGCGTGTGACGCACTGCGAGTGGGCGGTACTTCCTGCGACTCCCCTGGCGGCCACGTTAGTCGCTGTGGGTTTTGTCTGTCAGAGGTTTCGGACCGATCAGGCCGGGTCCAGGTGCCGGGTCCGAAGGTGGCGGGAGCCGTTCTCCCCGCCGCACAGACGCGGGTGTGAGGCTCGGCGACCCCGCGAGGGACCCGCTTCAGGGCGGGAGGGAGCCGCCTCCTCGCCCGCCGCCCCGCCCGCTCCGCCCGCAGGTTCCAATGGCGGCGGCCGCGCCCGGGCGCCCGGCTGAGGTGAGCGCGGCCCCGGCCTCCCCGCCTCCCCGACCCGGCCCCGCAGCCCCGGCCCCGCGTCAGGCCCGCGAGGCGCTCGGGGGGGCCCCGGTGTGACGGGCGGGGAGCGGCCCGGGAGGACGAGCCGCCCCGGCTGCGGGGGGTCCGCGGCGGCGCGGGTCCGGGCCTCGGGGCAGCCGGGTCCGGGCGGCGGGGCCCGCGGAGCCCCGGGACCGCGTGTCTCCGGGGCCAGCCCCTCCCCGGGCCCCGCGGCTGCGGAGGAGCTTGTGGGACCCCAGGGAAGGGGAGGGGGACCCGTCCCTCCCGGCCCCGGCCCCCCTCACCGTCCTGGGATGTCTTCTCTCGGACTTGGAGAGCTGGTCCCCGATCTGGGCACCGAGAGCCTGGGGACACCCGGGCACAGACCCCAGTCCCTCCCGAGGGTCCCGTGAAGGTGCGGGTGTTCCTCCGGCCGGTAAAACCCGCCTGGACGGTGATGCCGGCGCTGGTCCCGGGCCGTGTGCTGCTCCAGGCAGAACTGAGCTGAGTGTTGGGGGGCTTCCGGTCTCTTCCTGGGGAACACAGGGCACAGGAAAGGGGGGACCCTGTCCTCCGTGAGGTCACAGTGGCACCGGGACGTGGACTGTCCTTTGAGTTGGGGCGATTGTCAGGAGGACAGCACAGGGCGGATGGGGGGAGGCGGAGGGTTTGGGGGGAGGATTGTGGGTTCTCGGTAGAGGAGCCTTTTCTGGTCTCAGCTGTCCCCCTCGTGCCAGGGCAGGGTGACCTTTGAGGACGTGGCCCTGCACTTCTCCTCGGAGGAATGGGAGCTCCTGGATGAGGCTCAGAGACGCCTGTACCACGACGTGATGCTGGAGAACTTGACTCTGATAACCTCCCTGGGTAAGGATTTCAACCCCCCCTATGCCGGGGGCAGTACTGTCTGCCCTTCCCTTTCCCCCAGTAGCAGGTCTGTCCTCACACCAGGACCGAGGCACTGCTTTCTTCCCCAGACCCCTGGATGGGTGCTGTGCTTAGACCCTGATGGGTGCTGTGCTTAGACCCCTGGATAGGTGCTGTGCTTAGACCCCTGGATGGGTGCTGTGCTTAGACCCCGGATGGGTGCTGTGCTTAGACCCCTGGATGGGTGCTGTGCTTAGACCCCTGGATGGGTGCTGTGCTTAGACCCTGGATGGGTGCTGTGCTTAGACCCTGGATGGGTGCTGTGCTTAGACCCCTGGATGGGTGCTGTGCTTAGACCCTGGATGGGTGCTGTGCTTAGACCCCTGGATGGGTGCTGTGCTTAGACCCCTGGATGGGTGCTGTGCTTAGACCCTGGATGGGTGCTGTGCTTAGACCCCTGGATGGGTGCTGTGCTTAGACCCTGGATGGGTGCTGTGCTTAGACCCCTGGATAGGTGCTGTGCTTAGACCCTGGATGGGTGCTGTGCTTAGACCCTGGATGGGTGCTGTGCTTAGACCCTGGATGGGTGCTGTGCTTAGACCCCTGGATGGGTGCTGTGCTTAGACCCTGGATGGGTGCTGTGCTTAGACCCTGGATGGGTGCTGTGCTTAGACCCCTGGATGGGTGCTGTGCTTAGACCCTGGATGGGTGCTGTGCTTAGACCCCTGGATGGGTGCTGTGCTTAGACCCCTGGATGGGTGCTGTGCTTAGACCCTGGATGGGTGCTGTGCTTAGACCCCTGGATGGGTGCTGTGCTTAGACCCTGGATGGGTGCTGTGCTTAGACCCCTGGATAGGTGCTGTGCTTAGACCCCTGGATGGGTGCTGTGCTTAGACCCTGGATGGGTGCTGTGCTTAGACCCCTGGATAGGTGCTGTGCTTAGACCCTGGATGGGTGCTGTGCTTAGACCCCTGGATGGGTGCTGTGCTTAGACCCTGGATGGGTGCTGTGCTTAGACCCTGGATGGGTGCTGTGCTTAGACCCCTGGATGGGTGCTGTGCTTAGACCCTGGATGGGTGCTGTGCTTAGACCCCTGGATGGGTGCTGTGCTTAGACCCCTGGATGGGTGCTGTGCTTAGACCCTGGATGGGTGCTGTGCTTAGACCCTGGATGGGTGCTGTGCTTAGACCCCTGGATGGGTGCTGTGCTTAGACCCCTGGATGGGTGCTGTGCTTATCCCCCTGGATGGGTGCTGTGCTTATCCCCCTGGATGGGTGCTGTGCTTAGACCCTGGATGGGTACAGTGCTTAGACCCTGGATGGGTGCTGTGCTTAGTGGGGTTGAGGTCTGTGCATGACCCTGTCCTTCCTCGAAGAGCCCCAGACTTGCAGGGAAGGAATCAGGGTCGGAAGTCTTCCAGTGAATCCATTGGATACCCCTAACTTGCTTCTCCTTGACTTTTGACCGAATGACTTTGTTCTATTATATCGTAAATCAGCGAGCTGAATATCAGAGGCCTGTAAGCAAATTAATTTGGAGTATTTTATTACGCTCGCAGGCTCAGAGGAATGTTGCTCCAAAGTCTGAGCCCCGCAATAAGGAGGAAGTGTTCCCTTTATTCTTTTCTAATGTCTTTGTCTCCTAAATATGGGGCTTCCCGTCCCTTTTGCAAGTTTTCAAAAGAGCCCTATATATGCTTAGGAGTATTTCCCAGCAAGCCTGTACCTTTGAATGCAACACAGAACAGTAGCCTTGAGTACAGGTAACTAAAAGACACCTGGTATGAGAGCATGGGAGTCTCAGCCCCTGACGTTAGATGCCTAGCCTGCAAGGTCAGACAGCTAAGCTCATCTTCCCTGTTATTCAAGCAAGCGTGAAGCGTGTGTTCACAGAAGCTAAAAAGCAGAGTTAATTCGCAGAACAAGGGACCATCTAAAAATAGCAGAGAATTGCAAACAGCAGTTTGACAAAATAGAGATTATTGTGCTTCAGTTCAGGTCCCAGGCCCTGTGTGCCTAGGTTCTGTGCCTCCTTCTAGCTGGCATTGCCTCAGGCCTGCCTGGGCCAGGATCCCCATCACTGACATGGTTCCTCCTCCCATGGACTGTGGGCTGTTCTTGCAAGACCCTCCTTCGACGTTCTCTGTGTAGTGTTTGGTTTTCTTTTCTGTTGGCTGTGAGGTGCCGAGTTGTTCTGGGCTAGTGCTGGTTACTCCTGTGTGCTGTCCTTCTCTTAGCACCTGTATGAGGTGCCATGCATTTGCTCACTGAGGGAGTTGGGTTGGGTTACAAAGAGGTGGTTCATAGAATGTACATGAATCCAGGCTCAGCAGAATGTGAGGAGAGGCACCTGGAGGAGAGTGCGATGCCAGTGCTGTGTTCAAATCCTACCAGACAACTATTCTGTTGGATTATTGTTTTTGTTGTTGTTGCTGTTGTTGTTGTTTTAAACTATATTTTACTAGAGGTCCGGTGCATGAAATTCATGCACGGGTAGGGTCCCTAGGCCTGGCCGACATTCAGGGTCCATCTTTGGGGCCACCGGCGGGGTGATCGAGGGGCCCCCACTGGCACCTGCCTAGGCTGGCCTGGTTCCGCCTGCTCACTGGCCCCACCCCCCACTGCCACTGCCAGTCGCTTCCCTCAGCAGGGCGATTGGTGGGGAGGGGGGATGGCAGGTGCTGGCACCCGCCTTGGCTGGCTTGGGGCCTGCAGGCTAGGGGCAGCTCCTGTGTTGAGCGTCCGCTCCCTGGTTGTCAATGCACATCATAGCAACCAGCCGTTTTGCTGGTCTTTCTGCCATTGGGTCAATTTGCATATTAGGCTTTTATTATATAGGATTGATATTTTATGGAGAGGGATAGAGAGTTAGAAACATCAATGAGAGAAACACTGATCAGCTGCCTCCTGCACCCCCTACAGGGGATGTGCCACAACCAAGGTACGCCCTTGATCAGAATCGAACCTGGGACCCTTCAGTCCACAGGCCGACGCTCTATCCACTGAGCCAAACCGGTTAGGGCTGGATTACTGTTTTGATGTCCATGCCAGGGGCCACACTTCATTTCTGTCTGTCTTTCCCCTTTCTGACGCTTGGCCGATTTCTCAGCTCTATGACTTATCGCTTCTACCCTAACCTCCAGCCTGGGGAAGCCTCACAATCTCTACACTGTGTGTCTAGCCTGTTTTTCTCACCACTCCATCTGTGGTGCTTTCCTCGTTGGCCCCTATGCATTGTGTCCTGAGGTGTGTGCATATTTCTAAAAGTCCTTGACTACCAGCTGCCCTGTTATAGTTGTATTTTCTTACGCCTTAACACACCTGTCTACACAGCTTTTGTGTGTCACCAGTAGCGAAGTTCTTTTTAGTTTTAATTTAATTTAATCTTTATTGTTCAGATTAATACAATTGTTCCTCTTTTTTCCCCCCATAGCTCCCCTCCACCAGGTTCCTACCCCACCCTGTGCCCTTACCGCCCCCCCCCCCCACTGTCCTCATCCATAGGTGTACGCTTTTTGTTCAGTCTCTTCCCGCACCCCCCACTCCCCTTTTCCTCCGAGAATTGGAGGCAATGGCTGCACGCACCTCTGAGAGAAGGCTGCTCTCGAGTTCGCCCGCTGCCAAGACAGTCCAGATTCTCCCTGAATGAGTCTGGTACCAAATGTCTCACCTGGAGCTGGATTTCCGTGCAGTCGGGAGGTTTTGTTTCCCTCCCGAACTAGAAAGCTAGCTGCGCCCTTGCTGCCCACCCTCTCCGTGCGCCGCGAGCAAGCCAGCCGCCCGCCCTTTCCGCGCGCACGGGTCTCCGCACCTTCACAGCTCCTCTGAGTCTCAGTGTCCTTTTCTCTTTCCTTCTAGTTGTAGAATTTCCATTCAGTCAATTTTCCGGTGGTTCTGGACGATGTCCGCTCTGTCTTCCAGTTGCAATTTTGAAATTGTTGTACGAGGCAGCAGTATAGGTGTTTATCTATGCCACCATCTTGGTTTCTGACCAGTAGCAAAGTTCTTTTGGGAACTTGTTGAAGTGAATTGTGGACCCTGTGTCTACGCTCTGTGTACACTGCATGGTTGGGTTCTTCACCACGTGAGGCCTCCCCCAGTCTGTGCTCTTCATGGCCCAGTACTGCGGAGCAGCCCCATCCTCAACGTGCACTAACTCTCTGGTCCTGCACACAATGCCATGGACTTGTTCCTGGGTTTGTCAGACACACGTGTGTGGACTGCCCCTTCCCACTGGAGTTAACATGCACTTAACCAGCACTTTTTGTTTTCAGGTTGTTGGCATGGAGCCCAGAATGAGGAGGCCCCTTCTGAGCTCAGCAGTTCTTTACAAGGAGTGTCAGAGGTCAGGACTCCCAAGGCAGGTGTGTCTCCCCCGAAGGGCCATCCTTGTGAGCTGTGTGGTGTGGACGTGAGAGACATTTTGCACTTCACTGGGCACCCGGGAACACATCATGGGCAGAAACTGTACAAGATGGGGGCATGTGAGAAACAGTTGGATGTTAGCACGGAACTTGAGCATCAGAAGCAGCACACAGGAGAGATGTGCTTCAGAGGCCACGTGGACAGAGCCTCATTTGTAAACGACTGCAAATTCTGTGTGTCAGGGAAGCCCGGTTCCTGTGAGGAGGTTGTGAGGAACTTCCTGGCCAGCTCAAGATATCTCCATCACCAGGCCACACACACCAGGGAGAAGTCAAACAGGGGAACTGAGTGTGGAACAGCCTCTCATAAGGGAAGAACTCTGTCTGACCCAGAGTACTCTAAAGATTTTAATTGCAAACGCAAGCTTGTTCAAGACCAGAGTGTTCTTGCTAAAGAAAGAGGATACATGTGCAGTGAATGTGGAAAATCTTACAGCAAAAGCTATAGTCTTAATGACCATTGGAGAGTTCACACTGGGGAAAAGCCTTATGAGTGTGGGGAATGTGGGAAGTCCTTTAGGCAAAGCTCTAGCCTCATTCAACACCGGAGAGTTCACACTGGAGCACGGCCTCACAAGTGTGACTTATGTGGAAAATTATTTAGCAACAAGTCCAACCTCATTAAACATCGAAGAATCCACACTGGAGAAAGGCCTTATGAGTGCAGTGAATGTGGGAAGTCCTTTAGCGAAAGCTCTGCACTCCTTCAACACCGGAGTGTTCACACAGGAGAGAGGCCTTATGAGTGCAGTGAATGTGGGAAGTTCTTTACCTACCACTCCAGTCTCATAAAACACCAGAGAGTTCACTCCGGGTCCAGGCCCTACGCCTGCAGCGAATGTGGAAAATCCTTTACTCAAAAGTCTAGTCTCATTGAACACCGCAGAGTTCATAGTGGAGAAAGGCCATATAAGTGCAGCGAATGTGGGAAATCGTTTAGCCAAAGCTCTGCACTTCTTCAGCATCGGAGAGTTCACACAGGGGAAAGGCCTTATGAGTGCAGTGAATGCGGGAAATTCTTTACTTACAGCTCCAGTCTCTTAAAACATCAGAGAGTACACACTGGTTCAAGGCCTTACGAGTGTAGTGACTGTGGAAAGTCCTTTACTCAAAATTCCAGTCTCATCAAACACAGGAGAATTCACACTGGAGAAAGGCCTTATGAGTGTAACCAATGTGGAAAATCTTTTAGCCATAGCTCAAGCCTCATTAAGCACCGAAGAGTTCACACTGGATAAAGGCCTTGTGAGTATTAGAATGTGGGAAACTGTTATTTTTTTAAAATATATTTTTGATTACAGAGAGGAAGGGAGAGGGAGAGAGAGATTGAAATATCAGTGATGACAGAGAATCATTGATTGGCTGCCTCCTGCATGCTCCCTACTGGGGATTGAGGCTACAACCCGGGCATGTACCCTTGACCAGAATTGAACCCGAGACCCTTCAGTCTGCAGGCTGACGCTCTATCCACTGAGCCAAACCGGCTAGGGCAGAATGGGGGAATTATTTACCCTTAACTCCTGGTCCTAACACACCATGTCACGTTGGATGAAGGCCTTATGATTGTGGCAAATGTAGGAAATCATTACCAAAGTCTAGCCTCATTACATCCAGAGAATTCACAGTAGAGACAGACCTTATAAGGGCAGTGAATGTGAGAAGGCCTTCAGCTGAAGAACATACCTTATTGGATACCACAGATTTAAATGGGAGAACTGCCTTAAGTGGGCAGTTATATGCTATTTGTTCAGTGCGCCAACACTGGAGTATACCCTATAGGAAGGTGCCATTTGCCTGTGTTGAGCCACAGAGCCAAACCAGGTAGGGCTGCATTGCACTTTTTAACCTGCCCAGGGTCTTGGCCAGATTTATGTCACTGGCAATTCTGGAGCAGAAGCTATTTCAACTCTACCTCCTGGTGGAAGCCCACAGTGTGCAACGTTTATCCATTCTAGAACATTCAGGGATGTAAGCCCCATTTGTGGGGCGACTCATGAGTTTCGTGTGCACTTTGTCTTTCCCATATTATTTCCTCTCTGTTAAGTTAGGTCATAGACCTTTCCAGTTTTGACCTAGAGGACTCTGCTGGGCATTTTAAAAGATGGTCTACATTTTTCAGGGCTATTGTTGATCTCACATGACTCCTGTGATGGCATTTTCCAGCCTCCCAGCTCACCAACCAGGGAACTGTGCCTATCGTTGCTCTTGTTTGTATGACAATAAAGGTCTTGTTATTCAAGCCACTGTTCATCTTGAGGTTCTAGTCACTGTTTTGGGTTCTTTGAAATTGACAGGTTTGCTAGCACGAAGGGGTGAACGGCATTGGTTGGGATCCCAAAGTTTGGGTGCCTCCCTCCGGGTCCAGTGTGATGGCAGAAGATACGTCTTCAGTTTTGGCCTAATTTGCATTGCTGCTCGTAGCCTGTAGGGAAGACTGTGCTTTGTGGTCCTGTATTGTAGCTTGGATGCCCTGACTTGGGGGTTCTGAGTTCAACCTGAGAAGGGGGTCCTTGTGACAACCTTCACTGCTTCTGATAGCAACATGAGCTTGTTCTCGTTCACAGGGCCTATTGTCTCGTGCCCAGCACTGGTGAGGGGACGTCTGTCCCTGCAGGTGCTGCCATGGAGCTGTGGGCCCTGAGGTCCTGACTTCTGTAGGTACCATCAGTGGTTTTAAGATTACAGGGGCCACGAGAAGGATCATTGTTGCAGAAACACTGGATTCAGAGAGAGTGCAGGAGACTGCCACAAACTGGTTAGCATGCTCTATTTTTATTTATTGCTCTACTAGAGGCCCGATGCACAAAGATTCGTGCAAGAATGGGCCTTCCTTTCCCTGGCTGCTGGCACCGCCTTCGCTCTGGCAGGAGCCGCCTTTCTGCTTTCCCACGCTGCCCAGAGGCCCAGAGCGGCTGGGGGTAGTGCAGAACACCTGTGTTGTCGCCATGGTGATGAAGCAAGCATCCCGCCCCACCCTCAGCCGCTCAGCATCTGCATATGCAAATTAACCTACCATGTTTGTTGGGTTAATTTGCATACTTCTGATTGGCAGGTGGGCATAGCAAAGGTAAAATTAGCATGTTACTCTTTTATTAGGTAGATTTCATTTTATTTTTTAGAAGGCACATTTTCAGAAAGGTCCACAATGTTTAGTCCCTATGGCTGTGAAGGATGAGATATGTGGCCTTTGTGGCCCAGTCAGTGTTCCTGTGATTCAAGTGGAAATAGCCTTCACTGTTCACCTTTTTTATTATTATTATTAATTTTAGAGAGAGGGAGAGAGAGACATTAATGTGAGAGAAACGTCAATGTGAGAGTGAAACATCAATTGGTTGCCTCCCACATGTGCCCCAATCAGGGCTCCAACTCGCAGCCTGGGTATGTATTACTCCTCTTGTATTCCCACCAGCAGTGTATGTGGGTTCCAGTTCTCTGGTGTACTTACTAATAATGCATAGGGCTAGTCTTTTAAAATTTTGACCCTTTTAGTAAATGTGTTGCAGGCTCTTGCTCTTTTTTTTTTTTTTTCTTTAATATGTTTTTGTTGATTTTTTTTTCAGAGAGAAAAAGGGAGAGAGAGAAACATCAATGAGAGAGAAGCATAGATCTGCTGCTTCATGCAAGACCCCTACTGGGGATGAAGCCCACAACCCAGGCATGTGCCATGACCGGGAATTTAACTGGTGGCCTCTTGGTGCATGGGACAATGCCCAATCTTCTGAGTCACACTGGACCTGCTTTTGCTCTGGTTTTGCATTTTTCTAATATGTTATGACTAGAGGCCCAGTGCATGAAATTCATGCACGGGTGTGTGTGTGTGTGTGTGTGTGTCCCTCAGCCCTGCCTGCACCCTCTCCAAACTGGTACCCCTTGAGGGATGTCCGACTGCCCATTTAGGCCCGATCCCCCCCTGCCCCAACTGACCTCCCCTGCAGGCTTGGTTCCCCCCAACTGCCCTCCCCTGCAGACCTTGTACCTCCCAACTTCCCTCTCCTGCAGGCCTGGTTGCCCCCAACTGCCCTCTCCTGCAGTCCAGGTTGACCCTAACTGCCCTCCCCTGCTGGAATTGTCCCTTATCTAGAGGCCTGGTCCTCCCCAACTGCCCTCCCCCTAAGGCCTGGTCACCCCCAACTGCCCTGCCCTGCTGGCACAGTCACCCGTAACTGCCCTCTGTTGCCAGCCTGGTTCCCCCCAACTGCGCTCCCCTGCAGGCCTGGTCCCTCCCAACTGCCCTCTCCTGCAGGCCTGGTTACCCCCAACTGCCCTCTCCTGCAGGCCTGGTCCCTCCCAACTGTTCTCCCATGCAGGCCTGGTCACCCCCAATGGCCCTCCCTTGCTGGCCCAGTCATCCCTAACTGCCCTCCCTTGCCAGTCTGGTCGCCCCCAACTGCCATCCCCTGCTGGCCTGATCACCCCTACCTGTTCTTCCCTGCAGGCCTGTCGTCCCCAACTGCCCTCCCCTGCAGGCTTGGTTCCCCCCAACTGCCCTCCCTTGCTGGCCCAGTCACCCCCAATTGCCCTCCCTTGCCAGACTGGTCGCCCCTAACTGCCCTCCCCTACCAGCCTGGTCACCCCAATTGCCCTCCCTTGCCAGCCTGGTCACTCCCAACTGCCCTCCCTGCAGGCCTGGTTGCCAACAACTTCCCTCCCCTGCAGGCCTGGTTTCCCCCAACTGCTCTCCCCTGCAGGCCTTATACCTCCCATCTGCCCTCCATTGCAGGCCTGGTTCCCCATAACTGCCCTCCCCTGCAGGCCTGGTTGCCCCAACTTCCCTCCTCTGTCGGCCCGGTCACCCCTAACTGCCCTCCCCTGCGGGCCTGATCATCCCCAACTGCCCTACCTTTCAGGCCTGGTCCCTCCCAACTACCCTCCCCTGCTGGCCAGATCTCCCACAATTGCCCTCCCCTGTTTGTCCATCTTGTGGTGGCCATCAGGTATCCACATGGGGGGGCCATCTTTGATCACATGGGGGCAACCATCTTGTGAGTTGGAGTGACAGTCAATTTGCATATTACCTCTTTATTATATAGGATGTTGAGCATAGCTAATGTACAACAAATATGGGGGAATGGTGAGTTTGTTAAATACTATGAAAGAAATCAACTAGCAACACTGGCCAGAGTGTCCATGATATACATTTGATGAGGGGTTAACCGAAACATAGAAGGAACTCATAAAACTTAACATTATGAAACCCTGAAAAGACATTTCTCCTAAGAGGACCTACAGATGGCCAGTAGACATATGAATAGAATCAACAGAGAAACTTAAAACTACAATGAGAACCTGTGCGAATGGTTATCATCAATAAATCAACAAACATTGAACAAGTATTGGTGAGGATGTGGAGCGGGGGAAATGGAACTCACGTGCACTGGTGCATACCGTGGAAAAACAGTATGGAGGTTCCTCAAAAGTTAAAAGTTGGGGGCAGTGGAGGTGAAACGGTATGGGGGGGATAAATGGTAATGGAAAAATAAAACTAAAACCAACAAGATATGAAAGCAACTTCAGTGTCCATTGGTAACTGATAGATGAATAAATAAAGATGATGTGGATGTAATATATTACTCAGCTATAAAAAGAATGAAATCTTACCCAAAAATAAGTCAAACTCAGAAAGACAAAAGTATGATTTCACTTAGGCAGAATCTAAAGAACAAAATAAACAGAAGCAAACTCCTAGATGCAGAAAACATTTTTAAAAATATATATATTTTATTGATTGTTTACAGAGAGGAAGGGAAAGGGATAGAGAGTTAGAAACATCAATGAGAGAGAAACATGGATCAGCTGCCTCCTGCACACCCTTTATTGGGGATGTGCCCGCAACCAAGGTACATGCCCTTGATGAGAATCGAACCTGGGACCCTTGAGTTCGCAGGCCATCGCTCTATCCACTGAGGCAAACCGGTTAGGGCCAGAAAACATTTTTATATTGCCAGATGCGATTGGGTGAAAAAAGGAAGAGATTAAACTACAAATTGGCAGTTATGAAAACAGTCATGGGGCTGTATAAGCATGTGAAGTACAGCCTAGGGAAATATAGTCAGTGGTGCTGGACTAATTACGGATGCTGTCATCAGGTACCAGACTGTATTGTGGTGATTATTGTTAGGTATATAAATGTCCACTACTGTAACTGACAAATAATTTAAATATGCATATATATTTCCATTTGTTTTATTTTTTTGTGTGTGAGACTGGCTCCTGACACCATGGTGCCAGTCCTTTGTTAACCAGGTGGATAATCAGTCTCTACTTTTTTTCCCCCCAATGATTCTTTATTGTTGAAAGTATAACCTATGTCCCCTTTTCCCCCATTGATCTCCTCTAGCCCCCTCCCCTCCACCCCCCAGGTATTCAGCACCCTATTATCTGTGTCCATAAGTTATTCATGTATGCACACAAGGTCTTTGGATGATTACCGCCTACCCACCCACCCTCACTCACCTTCCCTCTGAGATTTCGCACTCTGTTCCATGCTTCTGTGTCTCTGATCCATGCCGTACATCAGTTTATTTTGTTACTTAGATTCCACATATGCGTGAGATCATGTGATACTTGTCTTTCTCTGGCTGACTTATTTCACTTAGCAGGCCCTTCCAGGCTGTCTCAAAGGGTAAGAGATTCTTTTTTTTTTTTTACTGCTGCATAGTATACCATGGTGTACAGTAAATGTACCACCGCCTTTTTATCCACTCATCTACTGATGGGCACTTGGGCTGTTTCCAGATCTTAGCTATTGTAGAGTGTGCTGCTATGAACGTAGAGGTGCATACATTCATTCTTTCGGATTGGTGTTTTGGGATTCTTAGGATATATTCCTAGAAGTGGGATCACTGGGTCAAATGGCAGTTCCATTTTTAAGTTTTTGAGGAAACTCCACACTGTTTTCCATGATGGTTGCACCAGTCTGCATTCCCACCAGCAGTGAACTAGGGTTCCCTTTTCTCCACATCCTCGCCAGTACTTGTCATTTGTTCATTTGTTGATGGTGGCCATTCTGACAGGTGTGAGGTGATACCGCGTTGTCGTTGTAATTTGCATGTCTCTGATGATGAGTGACTTTGAGCATGTTTTCCTACGTCTCTTGGCCATCCATCTACTTTGGAGAAGTGTCTATTTAAGTCCTTTGCCCATTTTTTAATTGGATTGTTTGTCTTCCTTTTGTTAAATTCTATGAGTTCCTTATGTATTTTGGAGATTAACTCTTTATCAGATGTATCATTGCCAAATATGTTCTCCCATACAGTGGGCTCCCTTTTCATTTTGTCTGTGGTGTCTTTTGCTGGGCAGAAGCTTTTTATTTTGATGTCGTCCCATTTGTTTATTTTCTCCTTCACTTCCTTTGCCCTGGAAGATGTATCCGTAAACATATTGCTACGAGAGATGTCTCAGCTTTTGCTGCTTATGGTTTCTTTTAGGATTTTTATGGTTTCACGGCTTACATTTAGGTCTTTTATCCATTGTGAGTTTATTCTTGTGTGTGGTGTAAGTTGGTGGTCTAGTTTCATTTTTTTGCATGTATCTGTCCAGTCTTCCCAATACTATTTATTGAAGAGACTGTTTTGACTCCATTGTATGCTTTTGCCTCCTTTGTCAAATATTATTTATTTTTTCATCCTCATGTGAAGATATTTTTTCCATTGATTTTTAGAAGTTTAAAAGGCTTAGTTAATCATTTAAACTTTCTCTATTCCAATAGCTATCAAAAAGATTCAGGAGGTAGGGTTTTTTTACATGGTGATTCCAAGATGTCCAAAGGTGGAGGTGGCACATGGACAACTGGGTTCACCAGCTGGAATTCTGGGGAGAGAGGGGCCCCGAAGCCTGGACTAAGGCTCGTGCTCAGATTGGGAGAGCAGGGAATCATATAGGCTTTACTCTCAGATGGATCCTGAAATGGGGGAGAGTGATGGGCCTGAGGGCAGAGCTTGAGGGAGAATTCCTCAACAGGGAAGGGTCCACAGGGGAGTCTGCCAGAAGGGAAAGCAGTAGGACGGAAGACACCATGCCTGAACACACTGGGGAAGTGCTTGTATGAGTGTAGGGATTGTGGCAAGTTCTTCAGCCAAAGCTCTAGCCTGGCCAGCTTTCATTCTGTAGAAAAGACACACACTTGTAGTGATTGTGGGAAGTCTTTCAGTCAGAGGTCTACCCTCATTCAACACTGCAGGGTTCACACTGGAAAAAACCCCTATGAGGTACAGATTGTGGCAAGTTCCTCAGTGCAAGCACTGCTCGCATTAAACACCACAGACTTCCCACGAGAAAAGACATATGAGTGCAGTGTTTGTGGTAAATGCTTTAACTGCACATTTATCCCCATGTGGCCTCGGATAGTTCATACCGGAGAAAAGCCACGTGAGTGTACTGATTGTGGAAAGTCCTTACGCACAACTCTGCCCTCATGGGACACAAAAGACTTCCCACTGGAGAAAAGTGGTGTGAATGTAGTGATTGTGGGAGATGCTTTAGTAAACATATACTCATTGAACATTGGAGAGTTCTCCCTGGAGAAAAGCATTACGAGTGCATTAAAGTGTGAAAGGTGACATAACTGGCAACAGTCCGCACTGAGGACTGAGGCCCACACCCGAGCAGAGTTTCAGAAGTTGCTCTCTGTCTGAGAAATCGGTCAGGTTCCTGAAGGAATTGAGTAGCTACACTAATAAAAGAGGAATATGCAAATTGACCATACCCCCACGATGACCATCAGCCTACTATGCATGAGTATGCAGATTAACCCGCCATCTTTGTTGGGTTAATTTGCATACACAGGCGCAGAACAGCGGGGCAGGACGCCTGCTATGAGTGGGAGGGCTGGGGGCAGAGGGAGCTACAGGAGCCAAGACTTGCAGTCTCCCAGGCGGCCGGGAGCGAAGCCAGGGGAAGGCAGGCCTATCCATGCACGAATCTTCGTGCAACGGGTCTCTAGTATCTCATAATATTGTATAGGAAATACTAAATGGATAAAAAATGTTCTATCGATCAGACACCCCTGAGGACATGAGCAGCAGAAAAGTTCTTTGTGGACACCCGAGGCAGAGTCATCTCCTTGTCCTCACATAGGAGGGTGGCCTACATTCTAAATTCTATCTTCAAGTCGTGGCCCAGACTGAAGGTACAGAAAGTTACAGAATGTTTATGGCTCCCTTCATTTGCGTTGACAGAAATGGGGTACACATTCCAGCTACTAGTAAGAGTTGATGCATTTTGTGTCTTCATGAGAATGAGAGAACCCTACTTCACACAGTGTCCCTCTTTTGTTCACAACCATCCGTGGCCCCCGCGTCCTGAGGTAGGGTTCTTGGCTCCGCCCACTCATATTTGTAGTCTTTAGGAATACTTAAAATAACATGCCTCGGAGAGCATTCTGAGCTTCAGAGAGTCTGAAACGATATCTCCAAAATGGAAGGCAGCAGCTGCACAACACTACCCACCAACCTGCAAACCTCCCCTGAAACCTACAGTTGTTGCAGCCATGACCAGGGACCCTTGGCATAAGGAGAAGACGCTCTAACGAACCGACTTTTTCTTTTTTTTTTTAAATATATTTTTATTGATTTCAGAGAGGAAGGAAGAGGGAGAGAGAGAGAGAAACATCCATGATGAGAGAGAATCATGGATTGGCTGCCTCCTGCAAGTCCCCCACTGGGGATCACGCTCACAACCGGGGGGCATGTGCCCTTGACCAGAATCGAACCTGGGACCTTTCAGTTCTCAGGCTGATGCTCCGTCCACTGAGCCAAACCGGCTAGGGTCTGACTTATTTTTAAAAATATATTTTTTATTGCCCTCACCGCTTTGGCTCAGTGGATAGAGCGTCAGCCTGCGGATTGAGGGGTCCCAGGTTCGATTCTGGTCACGGGCATGTACCTTGGTTGCGGGCACATCCCCAGTGGGAGGTGTGCAGGAGGCAGCTGATCAATGTATCTCTCTCATCGATGTTTCTAACTATCCCTCTCCCTTCCTCTCTGTAAAAAAAAAAAAAAGAAAAAAATCAATAAAAAGTATATTTAAAACATGTATTTTATTGATTTTTTACAGAGAGGAAGGGAGAGGGATAGAGAGTTAGAAACATAGATCAGCTGCCTCCTGCACAGCCTGTTCGGGGGATGTGCCTGCAACCAGGGTGCATGCCCCTGAGCGGCATGGAACCCCAGGGGACCTTTCGGTCCGCAGGCCGACGCTCTGTCCCCTGAGCCAAACCGGTTAGGGCCAAACTGACCTATTAAGGCAGAGTGCAGGCCACCCTTTAATCTCCCAGATCAGTGACTACTACAGTAGCTCTCAGGTTCGGTTGGGCAAACTACATTACCCAGATGGCAATGCGTCCAACAATGGCGAGTTGAGCCAATGAGAGCCCAGGAAACCGAGCGTTTCAACGTTGCGCCCGAAGTTAGGGCGGGACTTCCGGGGCCCTCCTCGGGGCGCGCAGTTGGACCAGTTCGGCGGGTTCATTGAATCAGAGCGACAGGTCCTGTCGGGGGGTCGTCCTGCGGGTCCCAAGCCGTGGAACCGCTGCTGGCCCGGTCCGGGGGCCTCGGAGACCCCGCTCCGCCCGCAGAGCCCGGCGGCGGCGGCCGAGGTGAGCGTGTCCCCTGGGCCGTCCCGCTTCCCCACCGACCCCGCAGCCCGGGGGCGGGCGCCGTCCCTCCCGCGGCCCAGGCCCCGCGTCCGGACCGCGTGGCGCTGGGGGGTGACCCCGGAGTGACGGGGCTGGGAGAGGGTGAGGGGCGGCGGGGCCGCCGCGGGGACAGCGCAGGGGCGGCTGAGCCGGGAGGGTTCGGAAACCCGGGCCCTGGTTTAACGGAGACGGTGAGGCGAGGCCGTGCGTGCGGAGCTTTACTTTCCTTCCTTCCCGGGCGCTGGGCCGTGGACGGCTGTGAACAGAGAGGGACCTTGGATGAGGCAGGGTCTCAGGTTCTCCCAAAACTGCCCAGAGGAAGAGCAGACCGGAAGGGAGAGGACAGAGCTCAGTGGGTAGAGCGTCAGCCTGCAGACTGCAGGGTCCTGGGTTCGATTCCAGCCAAGGGCACATGCGGGGTTTCGGGCTGGATCCCCAGGGTGGGCGTGCAGGATGTTTCTCTCTCTCTCTCGCTCTCTCCCTTCCTCTCTGAAATCAAGAAAGAATGAATATATATATATATATATATATATATATATATATATATATACATACACACACACACATATATAAAATGTGTTTTATTGATTTTTTTTTACAGAGAGGAAGGGAGAGGGATAGAGAATCAGAAACATCGATCAGCTGCCTCCTGCACACCCCCCACTGGGGATGTGCCCGCAACCAAGGTACATGCCCTTGACCGGAATCGAACCCGGGACCCTTCAGTCCGCAGGCCGACACTCTATCTACTGAGCCAAACCAGTCAGGGCAGAAATATATTTTTAAGAAAAAGAGAAGGGAGAGGACAGTGAGGGGCGGGAAGGAGGACCCTGTAGGTGATGAGGTAACTGGACCGAGCCCCGAGGGATGCGGGCATCACCCGGCCCGGGGCTGGGCCAGGGCCCTGAGCAGCCTGAGCCCTGGGTCCTGGCGGTGGGTGCCGGGCCCTCCACAGACCTTCAGTTCCCACAGGTTCCTGCAGGTGCAGAGCCGCTCAGGGGGCTGGGCTGTGGGGCTGATGTCAGGGCCTCACACTACCGTGGCCTCTGAGGTAGGGGGGTCCTGGGACTGTCCAGCCCCTCCTCCTGCCCTGGGACCTGGGGACTTTAAAGAGACAAGGAGTTTGGGGACTGAAATCCCAGTCTAGGGTTATATACTAAAGTGGTTCCTTTTTGGTTTTGGCAACCAGTGGAATGCGATGAGACAGGTCCTCCCAGCCCGAGGTTCTGATGTGCGCAGTCTTAGAGGTGGGGTGAGCTAGTTTGGGGACCCGCAGGTGTCCTTCCGTTGTCGTGGGAACTGAGAAGAGTGGGACTGGAGTAAGGACTAGACCAGCTTTGTGACGAGTTGGGTATCTGTCTGCAGGTGATGGGCACCATGGGACATTGGCCGCGTGGAGGCAGTGGATCTGACCCAGGTCTCCTCAGACTCCCTGTGGCTGCAATAATCTGGCCACTCAGTGTGTGTGTGTGTGTGTGTGTGTGTGTGTGTGTATGTGTGTATGTGTGTGTGTGTATTAGAAGCCCGGTGCATGAATTTGTGCATGGGTGGGGTCTGGCCAGCCTGGCCAGGGGGAGGGGACATGGGCGGTTGGCTGGCCTGCCGGCCTGCCTGCTGGTGGAACTCCTAGTCGAGGGGACAATTTGCACATTAGCCTTTTATTATATGGGATATACACTGAGTGGCCAGATTATTATGCGTTCAGAGATCATCATCATTTGGCCACTCAGTGTAGTCTGGTGAGTGTGATGCTAACTGGACCAGGAGGGTGGCTTTGGAGGTAGGAGGAGCATCTGGATTCTAGATCACTATTTTACATGTGGGCGCCTGGATTTTTTTTGTATAGTGATTTTATTTTATTTTTTCCTTTTTTTATTAAGGAATTACATGTGTACATATCTTCCCATTACCCCCACCCCCACCCCACTCCCATACATGCCCTCACCCCCCAGAGTTTTGCGTCCATTGGTTATGCTTATATGCATGCATACAAGTCCTTTGGTTGATCTCTTATCTCCCCCAGATCTCCCTAACCTTCCTGCTGTAATTTGACAGTCTGTTTGATGCTTTACTGCCTCTGTATCTATCTTTTTGTTCATCAGTTTATAATGTTCTTTATTATCCATAAATGAGTGAGATCATGTGGTATTTTTCTTTCATTGACTGGCTTATTTTACTTAGCATAATGCTCTCCAGTTCCATCCAGATTGCTGCAAATGGTAAGAATTCCTTCTTTTTATTTTTTAAAAAATATATTTTATTGATTTTTTAGAGAGGAAGGGAGAGGGATAGAGAGTTAGAAATATCGATGAGAGAGAAACATCAATCAGCTGCCTCCTGCACACCCCCCACTGGTGACATGCCTGCCACCAAGGTACATGCCCTTGACCAGAATCGAACCCGGGACTCCTCAATCCGTAGGCTGACACTATCCACTCAGTCAAACCGGTTAGGGCAGAATTCCTTCTTTTTATTGGAGTTTTAAAAATTTATTTGATTTATTGTTTTGAGGGAGAAAGGAAGGTGGGGAGACATTGACTTATTGTTCTACTTATGCATTCACTGTTGATTCTTATACGTGCCTTGACTTGGGATTGAACCTGCAACCTTGGCTTATTGTGACGATGCTCCAACCAACTAAGCAACCCGGCGAGGGCACAACCTGGAATTTCTAATTTGAAGGTTGAGAGAGAGAGAGAGGCGTCCCAGTTAACAAGACGGAATGGTTTAGCAGCTGTGGGAATGGAGTACCATCAACTGTGAGGAAATGAGTAGTAGGCAGAGTAATCTTCTTTGGGAGAGATCAGAGTTTTATTTTTGGCCTGTTAAGGGCATGAGATGAGGAGGAGTTCAGGATGGTGTCTGGAAGGAACTCTATACAAACCCCTGAGAATTCCCTGGCAAGAGGGGTTGTTGTGGTCTTGTGTGCCAAGTTCAAAGCTTACGTGCCATTCACCTGCCCGTTGCCGGGGAGGGCTGATGCGCTGACCCATAGAACCTTGATGAGATAATGGGCATCAGGGCCACTGGGCCAGGAAAGTGCACGGCATGGGGAAGGGAGGAGTGCCAGCCTGGGACAGATTAGGGAGATAACATTAGAATCCAGGGAAAGACACTCATCAGGGAATAAATTATCCTCATCACATGTTTGTGTTATCTTTGAAGTTGTCCTGGGGATCTAGCTGTGAGGGAGGTGTGATCCAAAGAATTGAGTGCAGTCCTGGCTGGCATTACTCAATGATTACATTGTAGGCCCACACACTGAAGGCTTGAGGGTTCGGTTCCCAGTCAAGAGCAGATCCCACTCGGGGCACATGCGGGAGGCAACCAATCGATGTGTCTCTCTCACATCAATGTTTCTCTCTCTCTTTCTCCCTCCCTTCCACTCTATCTAAAATCAGTGAAAAAATATCCTCAGGTGAGGATTTTAAAAAACAAATTAAAACAATTATGTGCAGATGGTAGTGTTAAAGGGATGGCCTCAGGACCCTGGGGTTAGGGTCATATGGGTAAAGATTAATGTCATGTTTTTGTTTCTTTTTTTAATATATTTTATTGATTTTTCACAGAGAGCAAGGGAGAGGGAGAGTTAGAAACATCGATGAAAGAGAAACATCATCGATCAGCTGCCTCCTGCACACCCCCCACTGGGAATGTGCCCGCAACCAAGGTACATGCCCTTGACCGGAATCGAACCTGGGACCCTTGAGTCCGCAGGCCAATGCTCTATCCATTGAGCCAAACCGGTTAGGGCTTGTTTCTTTTTTAAAAAATATATTTTATTGATTTTTTACAGAGAGGAAGGGAGAGGGAGAGAGAGTTAGAAACATTGATGAGAGAGAAACATCCATCAGCTGCCTCCTGCACACCCCCTACTGGGGATGTGCCCGCAACCAAGGTACATGCCCTTGACCGGAATCGAACCTGGGACCCTTCAGTCCGCAGGCTGACGCTCTATCCACTGACCCGAACCGGTTAGGGCATGTTTTTGTTTCTTGGAGGGACAATCTGGGCGCCCACAATGGTATTGCCCAAGAATTCCAGTGTCAAATCATTCACAATTGTCCCAAAACAAACTTTTCTTTCCAATTTTTGTTAACAAGATGCAATGTGGACCACATGCCAGATCCAGAGCTCATGTAACATTTATCCTCTATCTGCCTAGTGTTGTTTTGGGAAGACACAGTGTCAACTGCACTAATAAAAAAGTAACATGCTAATTGACTGTACCTTCGCGATGCCCACCAGCCAATCAGGAGTAAGTATGCAAATTAACCCAACAGTGATGGTGGGTTAATTTGCATACACAGATGGCAAGCAGCTGAGGGCGGGGCAGGACACATTCTGCACCACCCCAGCTGCTCCGGGCCTCTGGGCACCATGGGAAGGCAGAAAGGCGGCTCTGGGCCAGAGGGAAAAGGTGGTTCCAGCCAGAGCGAAAGCGTTGCTGGCAGCAAGGGGAAGGAAGGCCCATTCTTGCATGAATCTTCATGCATCGGGCCTCTAGTTAAGAACATAAGAAGCCCTAACTGGTTTTGCTCAGTGGATAGAACATTGGCCTGTGGACTGAAGGGTCCCAGGTTCAATTCCGGTCAAGGGCATGTACCTTGGTTGCGGGCACATCCCCAGTAGGAGGTGTGCAGGAGGCAGCTGATCGATGTTTCTCTCTCATTGCTGTTTCTAACTCTCTATCCCTCTCCCTTCCTCTCTGTAAAAAATCAATAAAATACGTTTTTTAAAAAGAATATAAGAAGAGACTCTCATGGCACCAAGGCCTGGGATATTTTCTGAGGTGGAGGGTGAGGGGTATGAAAAACTTGGAATCATAGGAAGGAAATGATCATGGGCTGTACTATCCCCATTACGACAGGATATGGACTTTGAGGACGTGGCCATTGCCTTCTCCCAGGAGGAGTGGGGGCTCCTTGATGAGGCTCAGAGACTTCTGTACTGTGACGTGATGCTGGAAGTGTTTGCACTTGTAGCATCTGTGGGTAAGATGTTTACATTTCTTTTGGTGTCCTGAGGTGATGTCTTTCCTTACCTATTTTCTCCAAAATAGCGATGTCTCTCCCACAGTCAGATCATGGGTTCTGCTTATTTCTCACTTTCCTTTCATATGTGCTGTGTCTGCTGGTGCTGGGCTGTGTGGAGTGCCCTGAGCAAATGAGTCCTTGAGCACCCCTTAGCACCTGTTGCCTCAAAAATTGCCCTAGTTCAGTGGTCGGCAAACTCATTAGTTAACAGAGCCAAATATCACCAGTACAACGATTGAAATTTCTTTTGAGAGCCAATTTTTTAAACAAACTTCTTCTAACGCCACTTCTTCAAAATAGACTCGCCCAGGCCGTGGTATTTTGTGGAAGAGCCACACTCAAGGGGCCAAAGAGCTGCATGTGGCTCGCGAGCCGCAGTTTGCCGACCACGGTCCTAGTTGGTTTGCTCAGTGGGTAGAGCATCGGCCTGTGGACTGAAGGGTCCGGGTTCGATTCCAGTCAAGGGCACATGACCGGGTTGCAATCCCCAGTAGGCGGTGTGCAGGAGGCAACTGCTGCAATTAATTGTTTTCTGTAATCATTGATGTTTCTCTCTCTCTCCCTCTCTCTCTTCCTCTCTGAAATCAGTAAAAAAAAAAAAAAAAATTGTAGTGAAGTATCTTCAAGTCAGGAGTCTTGCAGACAGTTTAATGGGTCCCACTTTGCTTGCCATCTCCATGGCAACATGACCAGATCCATGGCCTCCAGTTCTGCCCTCTTCCTTTAGCTGAAGGTTCTTTTTGACATCCTAAGCCAGGTCATGGTCTTTACTTGCATGAACCTTGGGCTGTTCTTGTAAGGCCTTTCACCCATTGTTGTTTAATATTTTCTTCCCTATTATATGCCGAATTGCTCTGGTCCTGTGCTGGCTGTTCACCTCTGTTGTCTTTCATTAAGACTCGCATCATTTAAGTTCTGAATAGTTGTAGAAGGTGCAACTGCTCCGAGAATAGAAGCCGCAGGGAGAGAAACATGTTTTTTTTTTTCACATGGTGGGCATGGCAACATGGTCTCGGAAGAAGCCTGGCCATGATGATGGGTGATTATGGGAGGGCATGACCTAAGGGCTGTTTTCACCTCATCCCAGAAACCTGCACTGTGTCACGTAGTGTTTTGGTGCAACTGCCCCTGACCACACCTCATTTCTACCTGTTCATTTTCATATTTGACACTTTGCTGACTTGTCATTTTATCTAGAACTTTTCGGTTTCTACCAGCCTTCCCCTTTGTGGCCTCCGTGCATCACCTGTTTTTCTGTACTGCTCCCTCAGCAGTAACTGCTCCCTCCAGCAACAACCTGCGCCTGTGCTATGATGTGTGCATGCACCCTTAAGTGGTATTTGAACACCAGCTACACACTTACTGAATTTTACTGGGAAAAGGCCATAACCAGCCTCTGCCCAGCTTACTCATGTCAGCGGCCGAAAAGCCCTTCTGAAGGCTGTTAGCAGAACCGACATTTGGAGATCCTGCTTCTGTTCCACGTGGTTGCATGCAACCTTTGTGTCGTTTTCTCGGTGAGGTCTCCCCTGCTTTGTGATCTTCAGAGGCCCAGGACTGCACCGTAGCACCTTACTCAACCAGCCTCCTTAAGTCTTGTATTTTCAGACAATCCCATGAGACCAATGCATTGAGTGTGACACATTTTTGTAATGGGACTTCCCCCTCCCAGTAAAGTCAACATTGATTTCCTTGTCATTGCTCTGTTTTCAGGTTGTTGCCATAAAACGGATGATGAGGAGGCCTCTTCTGAGCAGAGTGTGTCTGTAGAAGGAGAGTCACAGGTCAGGGCGTCTGAGACAGCTCCAGCAACTGAGAAAACACATTCCTGTGAGCGTTGTTTCTTGGTCTTGAAAGATATTCTGCACCTGGCTGAGCTCCAAGCAGGAAACCCTGAGCAGAGAGCCTTCTTCAGTGACGCGTGTGTGAGAGACTTCTGTTTCCCTGCAAACGTTCACCAGCAGCAGCGGGATGCCGGGGGAGAGAAGGCCGGGAAAGGGCTCAGGGCCTCGTTTATGACCCGGTACACCTACATATCCATGGCACCGTTCACCTGTAGGGAGGTTGGGGAGGACCTTCCAGCCATTTCAGGTGGTTGCCAGCATCAGGCTTCTCCTAAGGGTGCAGAGCCACACAGTGGCAGTGAGAGTGGGCCGGGCGCTCTCCGTGGGAAAAGTCGTCCGGAGTCGGGTGAATGTGAAGAAGCTGTTGGCCACGGCCAGAGACTTGTTCAGCGTCGGAGCGTCTGCTCTGGAGAAGGGCTTGGTGAGTGTAGCAAATGTGGGACAAATTTTAGACAAAAGTCAAGCCTCATTCACCATAGGAGAGTTCACACTCAAGAATGGCCTCGTGAGTGTAGTGATTGTGGGAAGTCCTTCAGCCAAACCTCTGGACTCAGTCAACGCCACAGAATTCCCGCTGGAGAAAAGCCCTATGGGTGTAGTGATAGCGGGAAGTCCTTTAGCCGAAGGTCTTTACTTAAACACCAGAGAGTTCACCTTGGAGAAAAGCCATTTGAGTGTAGTGATTGTGGAAAGTCCTTCAGACATAGATCTAAACTCATTGACCACCACAGAGGTCACACTGGTGAAAAGCCTTATGAGTGTAGTAAGTGCGGGAAATTTTTTAGGCGCAAAGATCACCTCCTTAAGCATGAGAGATTTCACACTGGAGAAAAGCCTTACAAGTGCAGCGAATGTGGGAAAACCTTTAGACGAAACTATAATCTCCGTCAACATAGGAAAGTTCACACTGGAGAAAAGCTGTATGAGTGTCGTGACTGTGGGAAGTCTTTCATCCAAAACTCTAGCCTCACTGAACACCAGAGGTGTCACACTGGAGAAAAGCCATATGAGTGCAGTGTTTGTGGGAAACGCTTTGGACAACGCTGGAGTCTTATTCAACACCGTCAAGTTCATTCAGGAAAAAATCCTTTTGAGTGTAATGAATGTGGGAAATCTTTTAACCGCAAATCCCAACTTATCAGACATAAGACTGTTCACACTGGAGAAAAGCCATATGAATGTTGTGACCGTGGAGATTCTTTTGGCCTGAGTTTTGCCCTCATTCAGCACCAGAAAGTTCACAGTGGAGAAAAGCCATATGAGTGTAGTGATTGTGGAAAGTCCTTCACTTGTAGCTCTAAACTCATTGAGCACCACAGAGGTCACACGGGTGAAAGGCCGTATGAGTGTAGGAAATGTGGGCTATCTTTTAGGCGCAAAGATTACCTCCTTAACCACGAGAGAGTTCACACTGGAGAAAAGCCTTATGAATGCAGCGAATGTGGGAAAACCTTTGGAAGAAAGTATAACCTCCTCCAACATAGGAAAGTTCACACTGGAGAAAAGCCATATGCCTGTAGTGACTGCGGGAAGTCATTCAGCCTAAAAGGTAGCCTCACTGAACACCAGCGGTGTCACACTGGAGAAAAGCCATATGACTGCAGTGTTTGTGGGAAATGCTTTAGACAGCGCAGCAGTCTTAGTCAACACCTTCGTGGTCATTCTGGAAGAAATCCTTTTGAGTGTAGTGAATGTGGGAAATCTTTTAACCTGAAATCTCAACTTACTAGACACAAGAGTGTTCACACTTTAGAACAATCGTAGGAGTGTAGTGAATGTGGAAAATCCTTAAGCCAAAATTCTGCCCTCGTTCAGCAATCGAGTATACAATGGAGAAAAGCCATATGAGTGTAGTTATTGTGGGAAGTCCTTAAACCAAAGATCTGCACTCACTCGGCAGGTCACACTGGAGAAAAGCTGAATTAGTGTAGTGATTGTTGGAAGACTTTCAGTTAAAGCTCTAAGCTAATTGAACCCCACAGTGGTTATACTGGAGAAAGGCCTTATGAATGTAGTGAATGCAAAGTGTTTTATTTTTATTATATATATTTTTTAATTTTATTGATTTTTTACAGAAAGGAAGGGAGAGGGACAGGGAGTCAGAAACATCGATGAGAGAGAAACATCGATCAGCCTCCTCCCGCACTCCCCCCACCGGGATGTGCCCGCAACCAAGGCACATACCCATGGCCTGAACTGAACCCGGGACCCTTGAGTCTGCAGGCCGACACTCTATCCACTGAGCCAAACCAGTCAGGGCAAATGCAAAGTTTTTTAGACACAGTTCTAGTCTTTTCCAACACCACAGAGTTCACACTAGATAAAAGCCTTATGAGTTAAGTGAATATGGGAACCATTTTGGACAATTTTGGGGGGTTAATCTTCACCCAAGGATATTTTTTCCATTGCTTTTCAGAGAGGGAGGGAGGGAGGGAAAAACAGTGTGAGAGAGAAACATTGACTGGTTGCCTCCTGCACATACTCCCACTGGATTGGGAACCATGGCTCTTTAGTGCGCAGATCAATGCTCTAATCACTGAGCAGCACTGTACGAGACTGGACAATTATTTAAATTATAGTTTTACAAAGGAAGTAGATACATTGATTTATTATTCCACTTATTTATGCATTCATTATTTGACCCCTTTATGTGCCCAGATTGAAGATCAAAATCACAACTTTGGTGTATCAAAATAACATTTTAATCAACTGAACTATGCTTCCAGGGCTGGACAAATCTTTTTTTTTTTTCCTTTTAATCCTCACATAAGCATATTTTTCTATTAATTAAAATAAAAATTAAGGAAAAAAACCATGTTATTGATTTCAGAAGAAGGGAGAGGGAAGAGGTGGGACCAGCCCGAGGTGACTCGGGACCGAGGGACTGGGATTTGCGGCTAAAATATTTCACTTGAAGCAGCCAGAGAAGGCCAGAGGTTTCCGGGGCTGGGCCAGGCGTGCTGGAGCTCTGCATGTCAAGGCAGAGCAGCGGGTAGGTGGGCGGGACCGTGCGATTTTGCGCTCCCAGTCGATGAGAGAGAATCATTGATTGGCTGTCTCCTGCATGCCCCACACGGGATTGAGCTCATAACCCGGGCATGTGCCCTGACTTGGAATCAGACCGTGACCTCCTGTTTCATGGGTCAACCATCAACCACTGAGCCATGCTAGCCAGGCTGCATTGATTTTTTCAGAGAGTGTGGAAGGGAGGGGTAGAGACTGAGAGAAACATCCATGTGAGAGAGATACATCAATTGGTTGCCTCCCACATGCACCCTAACCAGGGCTGGGGATCTAGCCTCAACTGAGATATGTGCCCGCGACTGGAAATGAACCTGACACCCTTCAGCCCATGGGCTGGCCAAGTCTTTAACCTCATTTGATACAGGGAAGCTCGCTCTGGAGAAATGCCTCATCAGTACAGTGATTGTGGGAGATTCTTAGACAAAGTTCCAACTTTATTCCACAGCAGAGAGTTTGTTCTGGAGAAAGGCGTTATGTGGTGGATGTGGGAAATCCTGGAGCCATTTCTCTAGCCTCCAAGAGCAGAGCGCCCAAGCTGGACAAAGGCCTTATCAGTATAGTGAATGTGGGAAGTCTTAACCTCAGATCTAACTTCCTTAGACACGAGGGTACTCACACTGGAGAAAACCATAAATGTCCCAGGAATGTTTTGTGTCCTCAGTGTAGCAACACTGAAAGAAACATTGAGAACCATTTATTTTCTTTTTTAATATATTTTATTGATTTTTTTCAGAGAGGAAGGGAGAGGGATAGAGAGTTAGAAACATCGATCAGCTGCCTCCTGCACACCCTCTACTGGGGATGTGCCCGCAATCAAGGTACATGACCTTGACCGGAATCGAACCTGGGACCCCTCAGTCTGAAGACTGATGCTCTATCCATTGAGCCAAACCAGTTAGGGCATTGTATTGGTTTTTTTTTTTTTTATTATTTTCCATACAAACAATTATAAACCTACTTTGTCCCACCCTGTACTTACTTCCTGCCTTTTTATTATCTCCCTTCTCTGGCCCTCCATGCAGTCTTTGACTCAACTTCCTTTGTAATAGATGCACATTTTATATGCATCAAAAGGTATATATACTTTAAAAAATAACTTTTATTTCGTGGTGCAGTTATTTTGAGAGTCATTAGTAATACATCCTTGAGTAATTAATTCTTCTTGCTAAGTAGTATTCTGGTTTTTGGATAACCACTCTGTTTATTGATCTATGTATGATCTGAGTTATTTCCAGGTTTGGGATATTACAAATAAACCTGAATATTGACTTTAGTTTTTTTATATATCAGTTTTCTAAAACTGTTCCAGTGTCTTTGAATATTTTACATTTTAATAAATGAACTGTGATCTAAATGACCCTTACTTTTACTTTACATCCACCCACAGTAATGAAAATTCCAGTTCTTCTGCAACCCTGCCAGCACATGCAATAGTTAATCTTTGTTTATTTGCTTTTAAATTATTTTTATTGATTTGAGAGAGAAAGGGGGAGAAAGAGAGAAACATCAGGGCTGAGAGAATCATTGATCAGCTGCCTCCCGCACACTCAATACTGGGAATCCTGCAACCTGGCATGTGCCCTGACTGGGAATCAGACCTTGACCTCCTGGTTCATAGGTTGACACCGAGCCACACTACCGGGCTATTTATTTACTTTTAATTGATTTTTAGAGAGAGAAAAAGAAACAATATGAGAGAGAAACATAGATCAGTTGTTTCCTAAACATGCCCGGAACGGGGATGATCACATAACCTTTGGTGTACCAGACAGTGCTCCAAGCAATGCAACCCCAGGGGCAATGCCTAGTCTTTCTTTCTTTCTTTCTTTCTTTCTTTCTTTCTTTCTTTCTTTCTTTCTTTCTTTCTTTTTATTTATTTAATATATTTGTATTGATTTCAGATAAGAAGGGGAAGGGAGAGAGAGATAGAAACATCAATGATAAGAAAGAATCATTGATTGGCTGCACACACACACACACCCCACTGGGGATTGAACCCACAACCTGGGCATGTGCTCTTGCCTGGAATTGAACCCGGGACCCTTCAGTCCACAGGCTGTGACCTCCTAGTTCATAGGTCCATGCTCAACCACTGAGCCAAGCCGGCTGGGCTTTTGGTTTTTTAAATTATTGTTTTGAGAGAGCGAGAGAAACATCAATGTGTTATTCCATTTACTTATGCATTCATTAGTTGATTCTTGTATGTGCCCTGACGGAGGCTCGAACCCATAACCTTAGTATATCCGGAGGACATTGTCACCAGTGGCTGCTACAAGACCTTTCATCTCCAAGATTGTGACAGGGGCACTCAAGTCTCCCATTTGGCTCACAGGAAACTACATTGCCCACAGGGCAATGCGCCCAAAGACGGCGAGTTTAGCCAATGAGAGCCTGGGGTCAGGGCGGGACTTCCGGTACAGTCTTTCTGGCGGTCATTTTGGCTTCTCGGCGTGCCTCGCGGAGGCTGAACTCCGAGCTGCTGAGCGCCAGGTCGTGTGGAGGCGCCGTCGTCCGGGTCCGGGGCCTCCCAGACCCGCTCCCTCTCGCCCGCTCCGCCGCCCGGCTGAGGTGAGCGCGTCCCCGGCCTCCCTGCAGCCCAGGCCCCGGTCCGGACCGCGAGGCGCTGCGGGTGACCCCGGTGGGAGGGGGTGGGACGGGTGGGAGGCGGCGTGGCCGCCCCATAAAGACCCGGAGGGGAAGGAAGAAAAAAGTGGGAGAGAAAAAAGACCTGGAGGAGCCCTGCCTGGTGGAGCGTCCACCTTAGACCCCGGAGGTCCCGGGTTCGAGCCCCGGTCAGGGCAGGTGCCCAGCGTGGGGCGGGCAGGGGACAGCGGTCCATGGTTCTCGCTCATCATTCCTGTTTCTCTCTCCCGCTCCCTTCCTCCCTGAAATCAGTAATAACATTAAAAAAAATGTTAAGGCGAGGCAAAGTCGTGCGTGAATTTTACTTTTTAAAAAAAAAAAAAAAATGCAGCCCTGGCCGGTTTGGCTCAGTGGACAGAGCGTCGGCCTGCGGACAGAAGGGTTCCGGATTCGATTCCCGTCAAGGGCATGTACCTTGGTTGTGGGCACATCCCCAGTAGGTGTGCAGGAGGCAGCTGATCGATGTTTCTAACTCTCTATCCCTCTCCCTTTCTCTCTGTAAAAATCAATAAAATATATTTTAAAAAATACCTGCTTAAAAAAAAAAAAGAATAAAAAAAAACAGTTTTTAAAAATAAAAAAATATCTATTTTACTGATCTTTTTTACAGAGAGGAAGGGAGAGGGATAGAGAGAAACATGGATGAGAGAGAAACATCGATCAGCCGCCTCCTGTACACCCCCCACTGGAGATGTGCCCTTGACCGGAATCGAACCCGGGACCGAAGCTCTATCTACTGAGCCAAACCGGATAGGACGGAGCGGGAATTTGTTATTTGGTCAAACCTCACCAGGGCGCTGGGCCATGGACGGTTGCAAAGGAAAGAGGGACCTTGGTGAGGCAGGGCTCTCAGGTTTTCCCAGAACCGCCCAGAGGACGAGCAGACCGGAAGGGAGAGGCCAGCAGTGAGGGCGGGAAGGAGGACCCTGCAGGTCAGTGGTCGGCAAACTCATTAGTCCACAGAGCACAGAGCCAAATATCAACAGGACGACGATTGAAGTTTCTTTTGAGAGCCACATTTTTTAAACTTAAACTATATAGGTAGGTACTTTGTTATTAACTTAATTAGGGTCCTCCTAAGCTGGCCTTTGCTAAAAACTCAAGGGGCCAAAGAGCTGCATGTGGCTTGCGAGCTGCTGTTTGCCGACCACTGCTGTAGGTGATGAGGTAACTGGCCTGGCCGGTGTGGCTCATTGTTGAGAGTGTTAACATAAAAAACATTCAAAACCGTAAATTTACAGTTTTGAATGTTGGGTCAGAGGAAGTCCAGAGCCGATGCATGCAGCCGCAAAACAGATGGCGACGCAGATACCGGTTCCTTCCCGGAACCCGTACGGACCAGCACACCAGGCAGATGGCGACGCAGATACCAGTTCCTTCCTGGAACCCGTAACGGACCAGCACACCAGGCAGATGGTGACGCAGATACCGGTTCCTTCCCGGAACCCGTATGGACCGGCACACCAGGCAGATGGTGACGCACATACCGGTTCCTTCCCGGAACCCGTATGGACTGGCACACCAGGCAGATGGCGACGCAGATACCGGTTCCTTCCCGGAACCCGTATGGACCGGCACACCAGGCAGATGGTGACGCACATACCGGTTCCTTCCCGGAACCCGTATGGACTGGCACACCAGGCAGATGGCGACGCAGATACCGGTTCCTTCCTGGAACCCGTAACAGACCGGTGCACCAGGCAGATGGCAACGCAGATCCCGGTTCCTTCCTGGAAGCTCCCGAAGAAGAAGAGAAAAATAAACTCCTACAGCGGGGAGGCTCTCCCGGTCCTGAGGGACGGATCTTCATAAATAACAAGATCGCCTTCCCAAGGCTCAGGCAGGGGCCATTGCCCAACAGGCCCACCGGTCGTTGCACGTTGGACCGCTGGCGCTTTGGAGGTTCCTTGAACCCCTCTTCACCTCGCCCACACTGCGAGAGGCAGTCACGAGTGCCCGCTCCTCCTGCCCCACGTGTGCGGCTGTCTCACCGCAGGGAGGAATGCGCCCCGACTTTCCTACCCATCAAATGAGGGGTCACCTCCCAGGGCAGGACTGGCAGGTAGACTTCACCCATATGCCTCCCCACAAGAAGACCAAATATCTGCTTACCACGGTAGACACCCTGACAGGGTGGGTAGAGGCCTTCCCTACCCGCAAGGAAACTGCTGAGGTTGTGGCTGAGACCCTAATAACACACATCGGCCTCCCCACCTCTATACAATCAGACAACGGCCCGGCGTTTATATCAAGGGCCGTTCAGCAGGTTAGCACCTCTCTTGGCATCTCCTGGAAACTGCACATACCCTACCGCCCACAATCATCGGGTAAGATCGAGAGGGCCAACGGCCTCCTTGAAGGCCATCTAACTAAACTTTCTCTAGAAATTCGCAGCTCCTGGCCGGACCTTGTGCCCATGGCTCTGACCGGAATCCGGGCTACACCAAGGAGCCCACCTTCTTAAGCCCTTTGGAACTCCTATATGGGAGACCCTTCTTTTTTTTTTTTTAATATATATTTTATTGATACAGAGAGGAAGGGAGAGGGATAGAGAGTTAGAAACATCGATGAGAGAGAAACATCGATCAGCTGCCTCCTGCACACCTCCCACTGGGGATGTGCCCGCAACCAAGGTACATGCCCTTGACTGGAATTAAACCCGGGACCCTTCAGTCTGCAGGCCAAAGCTCTATCCACTGAGCCATACCGGTTTCGGCTGGGAGACCCTTCTTGCTCAACCATCGTCTCCCTCCTGACCCTCCTCTCCTGGCTACTTATCTTCCATTCCTGTCTCTTCTCAGGCAGCTGCTCCGGGAACATGCTGACAGGTTTCTGCCCAGGCCAGAACTGACCGACCAGGGCTCCCGAGGACCAGCCCTCCAGCCCGGGGACTCAGTCCTCCTTAAGAATCTACATCCCAAGGCCTTGGAGCCCAGGTGGACGGGACCTCACACAGTAATCCTCACAACCCCCACCGCAGCCAAACTATTGGGAGATCCATCGTGGCACCACCTCTCCAGACTCAAGAGGACTCTGGAGCAGCATGACTTCTATGAATGTGAGGTGTTGGGCCCCACTAAGGTCCGCCTTAGCCGCCCTCCCCCTTCTCCTTCTCCTCCCAGCCCTGGGCAACCTACACCCTCCCCCACCTGCTTACGTGTGGAGGTTCAAGGTCCGTGAAACCTACGACCAGGACAGTACACAAGTCACCCGGCAGGTAGGATCTCAGGACTGCCCTCTGGTCGGATGCCAGGCGGAGATCCTGATTGCTGTCGACCTCCAGTCAGTGTCCAACGGTGGCCGACCATATGCCTGCTTTGCTTACGACCAGCGGAACCCAGACAGGTGTAATCGAGATGTCAACACCTATGGGGGTTGCCGCTGGTCAGGCTGTGTCACCCATGATGCCTACAATGAGGTCAGGTCTGGTCCCTTTTTCTGGAAGGACGGGACCTTCAACATCAGGGTCCGGGACCCCTGGGACCAGCGATGGGTTGCGGGCGTTATGGGAAAACTATACTGGAGTGGTTGGAGCTCGACCCCTTCAGGGACCATCTACATCTCCCGGGAATATGTCATAGCCCAGGAGGCCCAAGTCCAGGTCTCCAACAGCATCCTACAGGCCGAACATTCCCTTAAAGGGAAGCTGCCTGATTCCCCCCGGGTAGAAGTCCTGTCTTCTTGGCTCCAACTTATCCAGCACACTCTACTACTCCTCAATGAGACCCGCACCCTGCCCAATGTCTCGCACTGCTTTCTATGCGCCTCTCTCAAAAGACCTTTGCTGGCTGCCGTCCCACTCGTGACTCCTCCAGGAACCCAGGGGCACGGTGAATGTCAGCCTCCCCTGGCTGGCATTCCCCTCTGGGAACCCGAAACTCCAGAGCCCACCTTGCCCCCGCGGATATGCTACCAGACCAGCAACCCGGTAACTGTGGGACGGGTCACTTGGAACTGTACCCAAAACCACACTGCAGCCAGTCCCACCAAGGCCAGCCCGGGCACCTTCTTCTGGTGCAACGGCACCTTAAGCAACTGCGTCAACTCCTCTGACCCCGGGCCTTGCTTCGGGGTCACAGTAGTTCCCCAGCTAACCCTGTATGGAGAGTCGGAGCTCGCCTGGTTGCTCCCTTCATCCCACCCCCGGGCCCGCCGGGCCGCCTTCCTCCCTGTCATGTTGGGGGGAAGTGTCGCTGGGGGGCCCCTCGGGAACAGCCTAGTCTCTGCCCAGGATTTCAGTGACAAACTCCAGATAGCCCTGGAGTCCACTACCGCCTCCTTAGCCTCCCTGCAGCAGCAAGTAACCCTGCAGAACCGACGGGCCCTGGACCTTCTCACTGCGGAAAGAGGAGGAACCTGCATGTTCCTTCAAGAAGAATGCTGCTACTACATCAACGAGTCCGGAGTGGTGGAACAGAACGTGCGGACCCTGACTAAGCTGAGTGAAGAACTACGTACAAGACACTCCCGGGACAACTCCCTTTCTGGCTGGCTCCAAAGCCCCTTAGCTACCTGGATCCTACCCCTGGTAGGGACCCTAATTCTCATCTGTGTCGTCTTTTCCCTAGCTCCCTTCCTCCTCAAATTCATTCGCTCCCGGATCGTGGAGATGTCTCCGGTGACTGTAAACCAGCTCCTGCTCCATCCCTACACTCCCTCCGACCCGCCTCTGCCTGACCCTGGCCTTTCAACGCCCCCCTCCCTCTTCGCCCCTGGTCAGCAGGAAGTAGCCAGGACGATCTCGGCACCCCCTATCACCAAAAGGCCGGGGTGTTAGGTCAGAGGAAGTCCGGAGCCCATGCATGCAGACACATGGTGGCGACACAGATAGCAGTTCCTTCCTGGAAACTCCCACAGCTCATGCTCCCCCGCCCTCACTGAACAGCTGTATAAAAAAAGTGCCTCCACTCCCATTGGCGCCACTTCACTGGCCCCCCCTTTGGACCCGTGAACCTCGCCCGGGAGTGCAGATTAAAGCTCTTCCTTTTGACTTGCCTGGCTCTCTGACTTTGTCTCCTGCTCCACGAACCTTACAAGCCCTAACCGGTGTGGCTCAGTGGATAGAGTGTCGGCCTGCAGACTGAAGGGTCCCAGGTTCGATTCCGGTCAAGGGCATGTACCTTGGTTGTGGGCACATCCCCAGTTGGTGGTGTGCAGGAGGCAGCTGATGGATGTTTCTTTCTCAATGTTTCTATCCCTCTCCCTTCCTCTCTGTAAAAACCAATAAAATATATATTAAAAAAACAACGTGATCCTTTAAAAAAAAAAAAAAAAGAATTGTTGTGAGTTTATTTGAGCCACAATTGCCAGAAAACAGAATCTCCACGGATGGGGATAACGCTCTGGAGAATGATGGCTTTTCACCGTGTTTTTTTTTTTTCTTTATTGATTAAGGTATTGCATGTGTCCTTATCCCCCCCATAAACCCCCCCACTCCCCCACTCATGCCAAAGGACATGTATGCATGCATGTTGGGCTTATATGCATGCATACAAGTCCTTTGGTTGATCTCTCCCCCTTACCCCCACCTCCCCTACCTTTCCTTTGAGGTTTGAAGGTCTGATCGATGCTTCTCTGTCTCTGGATCTGTTTTTTGTTCATCAGTTTATGTTGTTCATTATATTCCATAAATGAGTGAGATCATGTGATATTTATCTTTCTATGACTGGCTTATTTTGCTTAGCGTAATGCTCTCCAGGTCCATCCATGCTGTTGCAAATGGTAAGAATTCTTTTTTTTTTTTTTTTTTTTTTTTGCCACAGTGTAGTATTCCATTGTGTAGATGTACCACAGTTTTTTAACCCATTCATCTGCTGATGGGCACTTAGGCTGTTTCCAAACTTAGCTATGGTGAATTGTGCCACTATGAACACAGGGTGCATATATCCTTTCAGACTGGGGTTTCTAGTGTCTTGGGATATATTCCTAGAAGTGAGATCACTGGGTCAAATGCTGCAGCCACTGTGGAGAACAGTATGGAGTTTCCTCAGAAACTAAATGGAGCTCCCGTTTGACCCAGTGATCCCACTTCACCCTGTTTCATACATTGCATTCCAAGGAGGAGGTGGAAGTGGGTTACAGGGAATCCATTAGTGATAGATGAGGGAGGCGGGAGGAAGCAAAGCGGGAAACCTCTGGGATTGGATGAAAAGTAAAGGGATAACCCTAACCGCTTTGGCTCAGTGGATAGAGCATCGGCCTGCGGACTGAAGGGTCCCAGGTTTGATTCCGCTCAAGGGCATGTGCCTTGGTTGTGGGCACATCCTCAATAGGAGGTGTGCAGGAGGCAGCTGATCGATGTTTCTCTTTCATCGATGTTTCTTACTCTATCCCTCTCCCTTCCTCTCTGTAAAAAAATCAATAAAATATATTAAAAATAAAAAGGGATAGACACATGCTTCTCTTACTGAGGTGGTGCAGGGTAGTTCACAGTCAGCAATGAACTCGGTAACAATGAGGGGTCAGGAAAAAAGGAAAATGACTCACATTCCAACGATACGTTATCCTAGATGCAAAGAGGCCATTGGCTCAGTTGAGGTAAGGATGGACCTTTGTCAGGGAAGATAGGGGCCCAGGAAGTGGCCACCGACCATAACTGCTTTTACTTATTGTCATTTCAGACCATCCTTTGTGGTTAGTTTAGGTCCTTAAGTCTGCGAGCCGGCCATGCCCGTCTTCCCGGAGCTGGTCAGGTCAGCACGGGCCCCGTCTGGTTCACAGGAGCTTCATCCTGTTAAGGGAAAGAGACATTCAAACCCGTGAAGAATTTTTGTGTGTTTTTTATTATTATTATTAAATCCTTATTGTTGAAAGTGTTAGATATGTCCCCTTAGTTCCCCCACTGACCTCTTCTACCCGCCCCCACCCCCCAACCCAGGCCTTCGCCACCCTGTTGTCTGTGCCCATGGGTTATGTGTACATGCACACAGGCTCTTTGGTGGATCTCTTCTCACCCACCCGCCCTCCCGGCCTTTGTTCTTAAGATTGGGTGGCTCAGTGGATGGAGGGGTCCCAGGTTTGATTCCAGGCAAGGGCACATGCCTGGGTTGTGGGCTTGATCCCCAGTAAGGGGCATGCAGGAGGCAGCCGATCCATGATTCTCTCTCATCATTGATGTTTCTATCTCTCCCTCTCCCTTCCTATCTGAAATCAATAAAAATATTTTTTTTTAAAAAAATGATTGCTGCAGCTCTTCAGGGTCTTTTTCGATCCACATCATTTTTTGGAGTATTTGTTCTAGATCTAGGAAATATTCTGCTGGTATTTTTTTAAAAAAATATTTTAGATTCTTTTTTAAAAAAAATATATTTTATTGATTTTTTACAGAGAGGAAGGGAGAGGGATAGAGAGTTAGAAACATCGATGAGAGAGAAACATCGATCAGCTGCCTCTTGCACACCCCCACTGGGGATGTGCCCGCAACCAAGGTACATGCCCTTGACCGGAATCGAACCCGGGACCCTTCAGTCCGCAGGCCGACGCTCTATCCACTGAGCCACACTGGTTAGGGCCACGTGGCTCTGTTTTGTTTGGTGGCTTTGGGGAATATCTGAGAGAACATATCTCTAAATATTTCTTCCATCCCTGGAGATCACCCCTGAAAGACCCGCCGCCTCTGGGCCTCCAGGATCCATTTCCCAGAGCCCCTGTGGTACCAGGGCGTCTGCTCCAAGCTAGAGCCCTGGGCGGACTACATTACCCAGAGGCCTCCGCGCCGCGCGGTGGTGGCGCGGAAGGTGCCTGGGCGGGACTTCCGGCGTCTTCCTCGCGGCGGACATCTTTTTGCCTTTTGGCAGGGCTGAGTGTGCAGAGGTTGGCGAGCCCTGGTTGGGCTCCGAGGTGGCGGGAGGGGACCCCGGCCCCACGGGGAAGAGCCTGGCGGCGGAGGCGCCCGCGGAGACCTGGGTCCGGGCCGGGCCCCTCACGGCTCCGCGCAGTCCAGACCGTGACGGCGGGGCCGCAGCGATGAGCCCGGGCGAGGTAGGTGCTGCGTCCCCCGCACCCGGAGGCGGCCGGGCCCTCCCCTCCCCATCCCTCTTCATCCCAAGGCCGGGGGTGCGCGGCGGCTCCCGCAGTCCCCGCAGCCCACGCCGCAGGGCGTCTGTGGGCGGGGCCGCCATTTGCCACAGCCAGTGAGGTGGGGCGTGGGCGGAGCGACTGGGCCGCGAGCGTCTGGGAACCTGGGGTCCCGGGACCGCGGGGAGCAGCGGGGGCACTAGGCCTGCCGGGACCGACGGGGCGGCGGGGCCTTGTTACAGGCTGTTCTCACGGTCTCCAGGGAGGTGATCCTGGGGAACAGCCCCCCGACCCCCAGCCAGTGGGAGAGGCCTGTCCCCAACCCGGTCCTGTCTTGTCATGTATGTGAGTTTATATGAGAGACCTTGGCTGCGTTGTGAAAAGACAACTTATTAAAGCAAGTAAAGTATGCATCTTTTAAAAAAGTATATGTTATTGGTTTTTCACAGAGAGGAAGGGAGAGGGATAGAGAGTTAGAAACATCGATCAGCCGCCTCCTGCACACCCTCCACTGGGGATGTGCCCGCATCCAAAGTACATGCCCTTGACTGGAATTGAACCCGGGACCCTTCAGTCCGCAGGCCGACGCTCTGTCCACTGAGCCACACCGGTTAGGCTAAAGTATGCATCTTTTTTTTTTTTTTTAATATATTTTTATTGATCTCAGAGAGGAAGGGAAAAAAAGAGAAACATCAATGATGAGAGAGAATCGTGGATCGGCTGCCTCCTTCACGCCCCCCGCTGGGAATCAAGCCCGAGACCTGGGCATGTGCCCTTGACCGGGAATCGAACTGTGACCTCCTGGTTCATAGGTTGATGCTCAACCACTGAGCCACGCCGGCCGGGCTAAAGTATGCATTTTTTCAAAATATATATTTTATTGATTTTTTACAGAGAGGAAGGGAGAAGGATAGAGAGAAACATTCAGCTCCCTCCTGCACACCTCCTCCTGGGGATGTGCCTGCAACCAAGGTACATGCCCTTGACCAGAATCGAACCTGGACCCTTGAGTCCGCAGGCCGACTCTCTATCCACTGAGCCACACCGGTCAGGGCTGTATGCATTTTTATTGAAAAACTAAAGCAAACCTATACATCTGACTTAGGAAGTGCAGACGGGCTCTCGGCTAATCCGAAGAGCAAGTTGGGGGGGCTCTGAGGCGGTATGTGCCCTCCTGTAGGTCTGTGGACCTCAGAATTCCTCTGTTGACTATTCCGGTGCAGGTTAGTTCTTAGGGTCCCTTCTTTTACTTTCATGAGAATTCATGAGAAGCACCTGGCAACTTTATCTTGCCACGCCTTCAGACTGCTGGCTTCTCTGCTTAGGGAATAACACTGTCTTTTTTCCTTTCCTTTCCTCTCCCTCCCTCCCTTTCTGCATTCTCTCATTGGGGAGGGTTTGTGTGTGTGTGTGTTTTTTAACCATTTTGTTCCGTGTCCTTGGCTGGGGAAGATAATGGCTTGTTAGTTACTAGCTGGCTGCACATTGCTCATGCTCTTGGGCCTTGTTTTAACTTTCCTGTCTCAGTTTCCCTGTTCCTCCCGCCCCGGAATCCTGTAACACCTTCACTGTGAGGAGGCAGGTGTCCCCGCGTTCACTCGGGGGGAAAATGGACTCGGGTGGGATGGGGATGATGAGGATGGAGGCAGGGAGGCTGGTGAGGAGTCCGCAGACTCCAGGAGTGTGGTGGTGGTGGCCGCACCGGAGCAGGGGCAGGAGGGGCTGAGGGTGGAGAGGTGTCCAGGAGCGAAGCCACAGGATTTGCTGCTGGGTCAGCTATGGCTGGGAGCGAAGGTAGGGAATGGAAGGGCTCTCCAAGTTTGGTTTTGTTTTTAAGAAATTTTGCAATTTGTATTTTTATTTTAGAGAGAGAAACACCGATTTGTTTCTCCACTTTTTTATGTGTTCATTGGTTGATTCTTGTATGCGCCCTGACCAGGGACTGAACCCGTGACCTTGGCACATCGGGAGGATGCTGTAACCAACTGAACTACCCGACCAGGGCATCAAGTTCTGTTGTTTTTCCCCTGAACCTCTGAAAGAATGGAAGTTGGAACAGGGACCACCGTTGAGGGCGGTCAGGAGTTGGGTTTTGGACATAGTGAATCTAAGGTTATGCAGGGGAGGTATCACATGGGCATGTGGAGATGAGGCCTCAGGTCACACCCTGGGGATCAGATTTAGGGGAAGAATATTAAGGATGTTATTTTATGTGGCCCCTGAGGTGAGAGATTGGAGGGCAGGGGCGGAAGGGTGAACATCCCTGGGATTTCCTCCAGAAAGGGGGGGTGCTGATATATGAAAGGGGTGTGGCTGCTGCTAGGAGCCCCACCTGGATGGAGGAGAGAAGGGGTGAGGTGCTGCAGAGCTGCCGTGGTGTGGACTGAGCATGCTCAGAGGCACTGCCTATGGAGCACGGAAGCGGCAGCCAGGCCAGTGGAACAGCCGGACCAGTCCGGGGCCTCGGTACATCAGCTCCCCGGCTCCTCAGGTGAGAAGAGGCGATAAACACTTTTCTGGTTGTTGTTAATCCTCACCTGAGGATACTTTTTCCATTGCTTTTCAGAGAGAGAGTAGAAAGGAGGGAGAGAGAGAGAAACATTGATGTGAGAGAGACACTTCAATTGGCTGCCTCCGGCACACACCCCGACTAAAGGCAGGGAGTGAACCTGCAACCCAGGTACCTGCCCTTGACTGAGAATTGAACCCGTGACCCCCAGTGCATGGACTGACACTCTAACCCAGGGATGGGCAACCTTTTGAGCTTGGTGTGTCAAACTTCGCCAAAAAACTGAGCATAACTCGGGTAGAGTGTCACTTTGAGGAAAAAACATTATTTCGCAAATGTTTCATCCTCAGGAGCAGCAAATGTTTCATCCTCGGCATGCGGCCACCTCAGCGGCCGTGTGTCATCAGAAATGGCTACGCGTGTCAGTGCTGACATGCGTGTCATAGGTTCGCCATCACTGCTCTAACCACTGAGTAAGACCGACCAGGGCTGATAAACACTTCTTATTTTTTTTGATAAACACTTCTAATGAAGGGCCACTCGCAGGCTTGCCTTTAGAGGAGTATGTACTAGATAGGCTGGTTTGGTGACAGGACTAGTGTACACTTGGCACATATATATAAGCAGTCAGTTAAAAATTAGACTGTAGATAGGATAAATCCGATTTATACCCATGCTTAGTAATTGATTAAAGTTCTTGCTTCTTTCATTATAATAGAAAGTCTCAAATATCACATTTTCTTAAGAGATTAAAAACAAACCCAGAATTTAAAAAATCTGTCACCTCATTTGTACCAAACCATTTGCGAAGTGTTCAGCTTGTGGGCAGTACGGTAACTCGAGGTGTCTGCGCTGTACTCACACGTCTGCTCTAAGCAGCAGCTCCGGAAGGAGGGCACCACCGGTGCCTCGGCTTTACAGGTGAAGACAGTGAGACTCAGATCTGCGCTCCAGTCCACACAGATGGGCGGAGGCAGCGCTCCGGTGTGAGGGTCTGAGCCCAGCCACCCTGAAACCCTCCTCACCAGAGGGCAGGGCGGCACTTCGGGGGCTTTCCACCCGTCAGATGCCGCTGTGGTAACCCGCCGCTCCCAGCTCCCTCCTCCTCGGGGTTGCTGTGGTGGAGGAGCTCTTATGGTCCCCGCAGAGGGGACTGCAGAACGGGCAGGTCCACGCTCAACCCATCCTCACCCCGTAAGTTTGGCATCCCAGTGTGGTGAACGGTGTCTGAGGGCTCTTAACCCTTTGCACTCGCTTGCTTTTTTCTCGATTCCTTTATTCTACTCGGGATTTAATTTTTTAAATACCCCAGATTTTACAAAGCGCGGCAGTAGAATAAAAAACTGGAGTTTCTTTTCATACAAACTTATTTATTTGGATTTTTTTATATTTCAAATTATTGATACATTCAAAGAGTAACTTTAATCTCGATGCTAACCGTGTCGAGTCACACTCAACATCCGAGTGCAAAAGGTTAATCTACCTTCTATCTGCCGCTGAGTTTGGGGATCCCTCTTTCTCCAAAGGTCTTGAGCCCTGACTTCTATTCTCGAATTCTCTGAAAGGGTTTCCACTCCCAGCAAGCAGTGAGTTCAGTCTGATCAGTGTCCCAAACACAGGGACCAGCATGTGCAAATGCATTGCTTGAGGCTGCACTGGGAGCGTTCAGAAAACCGCGGGTCCCCGTTATGTCTGGTGTGGTCAGACTGCAAGGAACGGGATTCAGCTTGGGAGTGACGGTCTGTGGGGCTGGATTTCTATTCTGAGCGTGGTTGGAGCCACGGAAGGTTTGGAGCAGAGGGGGAGTGATTTTCTGATGTGGAGGAGGAGAGGAAGAAGGGAGGGGTTAGCGATGACCCCACCGTTTTTGGCCTGAGAAGGTGTAAGTATAGCAAAATCCTCAGTTGAGATGGTGAAGTTAGTGGAAATAATATCACGAGTTAGGTTTTGACCGTATTGAATCCGTGATGTTCCAGACATCTGCGTAGAGTTGTCAGATGGACAGCAGGACACACAGGTTTTGAGTTCAGAGGAGGGAGTCAAGTTGGAGACATCCATACAGTGGCAGCCTTAGGAGTAGGGTGGAGTTGTAGATCAGATTTAGAGAGAGAACCTTTATGTTGTGGGGGCAGTGACAGTATGAGTCTAGAAAAGGAGGATTAGTGTTAATGAGGGAAGGGAGGCAAGACGATCTGACAGGCGGTCACGTCTTCCAGAGAAAGAGCGCCATGCGGTGACTGCTGGGTGTGGCAGTAATGGAGGTGACATGAAAGGGAGGGCGGAGCTGGTGCTCATTTCCCTCTGTGCTTCCCAGCTTCTGTGGTGACATTTGGTGGGACATGGGCGGGGAGGAGGGGGTAAATGAAGCTGACAAGTTAGCTCGGGACCATGGAGTCAGTTGGCACAGTCACCACACTTGGGGAGGAGGCCAGTGGGTGTGGCCTGGAATGACAGTCGGTTAAGCCTGTGACGGAGGAGGATCTGGCATCCTCAGTGTTCAGCCGCCACGTGGAGCAGGGCCGGGCCTGCCTGTGACCTGTCGTGGTTGGGTTTGCTGAAGTTCAGTCGAGGAGGGAGGATTGAAAAGCTGGGCTCACAGGCCCCGAGGGCAGTGGGGGCCACTGACGGGCTGGAGTGGTCCTGGAGGCATGAAGTGAGCATGCTCTGGGTGCTGTGTCACAGACAGGGAGATGTGATCCAAAGAGCGGTGTGCACAGGGGGGTGGACTCTTACCTCTGACCAGCGGGCTTTGGGGAGCACGCGCGGCTCACGTTGGCGGGTGAGAGGCAGCACCTCCGGCTCCAGGGAAGGGCTGTGCACTGCATCCCAGGGCCAACCTCTCTGTCTGCCTCCCTGTCCACCTGCCTGTTCTCTGCTGGACAGAATGGTTCACGGGAAATGGGCAGCTGGGAGGAAAGTAGGATAGACCAGGAGCCCTGAGGAGAGAGGCTGCCCTGTGCTTGGTTGTCTTCTTCATGCGCGGTCATGTGACTTTTGAGGGCGTTTGCTTTTCTCCTGGGAGGATTGGGGACTACTTGATAAGGCTCAGAGATTCTTTGTGCTTTGCCTTGAAATCACGTTTAAAGCCTGGGTAAGGTCCTGCCCTAAACATTTTGGCTCAGTGGATAGAGCGTCAGCCCGCAGACTGAAGGGTCCGGGTTTGATGCCGGTCAAGGGCATGTACCTTGGTTGTGGACTCCATCACCAGTAGGGGGTGTGCAGGAGGCAGTGAAAGGTGCTTCTCTCCCATCGATGTTTCTATCCCTCTCCCTTCCTCCCTGTAAGAAATCAATAAAAACATATTGTTAAATAAAGAAAGAAATCAATCCTGGGTGGGTCCTGAAGTTCGTTTTTTGGTCTGTGCTCTGCTCTTCCTTCTTCTCCAGAGGTTGCCGATTCCTTCCTAGCTGGGCCATGGCATTCCCATTGTCCCTCATTCCCTCGCCTCGGTCTTCGGTCCTCGGGGCTCAGCTGTGTGTACTGTCTCCTCCGCTCCCTCCGAGTCCCAACTCCTGCTGCCCAGAACCTTTGCCAGGAAGGTGTCAAGGTCAGGTGTTTTGTGTCAGCCCGTGGGATGCTACCCTGCTTGGCTTTTTGTTGTTGTTGTTCGTCCTCACCGAAGGATATTTTTCCATTGATTTTTTTTTTTTTTTGAGAAACATAACACTTTAATAGATGAAATAAATACTCCAGTACATGCAGGGTACAAACTTGACATTGGAGGGGGGCAAAATCACTCGAATGTAAATCAGAAAATAAAACACACTCACAGTAGCTTTTCGCCCCCGTTTGCAAATCACATGGCAAGGTCAGACTCTTTCCACACCAACTGAAAAAATTAACAACGTACAAAAAAGGTAGCTACATCCATGTCTAAGGAGTGAAACTGAGGTAACCTTTTAATTAGGAAAAAAAAAAGTACCAAAAAAGAAATGAACCCATGACCTCCTTCCTGCCCAATTAATAAGGTTTGGGTGAGGGACTCCCGAAGAGGAGCTGGGGGTGCGGAGGGGTAACCCCGCCACAGCAGTTAGCATCCCCCATCTCCAGGTCCCTACAATGTGGGTTGCTGGGCTCCGGGGCCCCGCGTGGGTGTGAAAATCAGATGCATGGCCCTGCCTTCTGGAGGATTCCTCTCGAGCATCTAACATGGGGGGGAGGGTGTATGGGAGCTTCACCGATTGCTTTGGTATAAACTGAAGCATCTTCCTTTATTCTGGGGTGGGGAGCGGGGCGGGGTGCTAATTCACAGAATTGGAATTCACTGGCAGTGAAGTCCTGGGCGAAGACCTCTCCCTTAAAGCCTGAGATAGCAGGGTGCGGCCTTCAGCACGGCGCAGGCCCAGTTCCTCAGCTCTCCCTGTGGTCCGGCCTCTTGGCGCCCCATCGGGGTGCTGCGCCAGGTCCTTGAGGCACCGGGGCCGGAGCACGCAGGCCGACACCGGCGTCCCAGGATGGCCGCGTGACCCAGGAACTGCGGCTCCGTGGCGAAGCCCACCAGCGCCCACCGCCTGCACCACCGCCCGCTGAACAGGGCGCAGCGGCTGGGCGCCGCCTTGACCTCCCGCACGCAGGCGGCAGCAGACACTGGACACGCGAGGTGGGCTCGGGCCCCAGTGCGAAGCGGTCCCAGGACTTGTCGCTGGCCAGGGCGCATGCGTCCGTCAGGAACTTGAGGTTGCACGACAGGTCCTGCGACACCTCCAGCAGCAGCTGGGGGGTGGTGTCGGACAGCGGGGGTTGCGGGGGAGAGGGGCGCAGCGTGGCGTAGCCCTGCTCCACCTCGTGGCGGCAGCGAGTCACCCGGTAGCGGTTCTCCGCGGACTGGGCTCCCGGCGTGGCCTCCAATGCCAGGTAGGCCGTGGGCGGAGCATTCCGTTGCGGTGCACGTCCTGGGTCAGGATGGAGAGCCCCTGGGTGCGCGCGATGATGGTGTCCCGGCAGGGCTCGAAGGACTCGGCGCCGGCACCCGCGGGGGCCAGGCCCTCGAAGAGCCGGAGAAGTCGCCTCGCTGTGGGCTTGCCGCTAGCCATCTCGCCCAGGGCGCGCCGGGGAGCCCGCTACCTCCGCTGCTGCCACTGCCACCGCCTGTGCAGCCATCGCGACTCAGCAGGCCAGGGCCGCGGTGCCTTCCCAGCACATCATGCCATCCACCGCCAGGGCGCAGGGCGCCGGTGGCGCGGAAGGAGCTGCGGAGTTGGGCCTCCAGGAGGACTTGCAGGAACCATGAACCGGGCACAGCAAACTCACAGTGCGCGCTCTTGTCCAGGAAAGCCCCTTCGGCGGGAGGGCGGAGGGGAAGCTGGGGGTTGTCTTCCTTCCTTGGAAATCAAAATCCCTTCCTCGGGGGCCGGGCGGGCCCTGCTGTCAGCCTCCTCTCCGCGGTGCACGTGGGCTTGAGGATCAGGGACCCCTCCCAGGGGCACTTCCCCGCGATGGTGGCCCGGACATCTCCTGCCCCAGAAGCAGCGGCAGGGCCGAGGGTGTGGCCAGTACTGGCTGGGCTGGGCCTCACACTGCGGCCCTCAGCTGGCCATGGGGCCCTCAGCTGGCCATGGGCGTGAGTCCATGCCCAGCGCCTCCTCACTGCAGGCCCTGCCATGGGCCTCCTTGTGCGCATGTCCCTGGCTGCTGGGCCAACTCAGAAGGTACCCGCAGTGCTGCGGCCACCTGCCTGCGCCCTGGCTTCTGCCATTTTTGTCAACCTCCAACTTCCAAGTGAGGTTGGAAATTCCTGAGAAACTGAAAGGAAGGGCAGGGGCCGAAAGGCAGAGGGAGACAAAGCCTCCCCGTTCTGCACCACTGAGCGCGGCGGGGGAGACTCCTCTGCATTGATTTTTAGAGAGTGGAAGGGAAAGGGAGAGGCAGATAAACATTGATGTGAAAGAGACACATCAGTTGGTTGCGTCCAGCATGAGTCCTGACGGGACGTGGATTGAGCCTGCAAACAAGGCACATCCCCTTGACTGGAATTGAACCCAGGACCCTTCAGTCTGTGGGCCAAACTCTGTCCACTGAGCCAAACTGGCTAGGACCTGCCCCCTTCTTTAATTGATATTTCCTTGGGCCTACTTACGTTATGAATTACCGACATGGTCATGGCTTGTGGGACCCATTGTATGTTTCTGCAAGACATGACTCTGTTATGGGTGGGGCAGTGCTTTCCTACTCACTGGCCCTCTTTCTTCCGTGACTTATATTTTCCAGATCCTTCGTGGTTGCTGAATTATAACAGGAGAAAGCCCTCTAAGTACCTGACTGAGAGGTAATGACTCTAGCCACAGCAGGAGGGGCTCGGACCGGCCTGGGTAAGTTAGAGCTTTGGGAATGTGTGACTTCAGGGTTCGGTTCAAGTAACATCAGAAACCTGTCCTGTGCCCACTACTGTTTGGTGTCCAGGCTATAGGCCATACTTTATTTCTGTTTTTCCTCCCCATTCTGGACACTTGACACCAGGTGTCCTCAAACTACAGCGGGTGTTTTTGCCGTTTTGTTTTTTTACTTCAAAATAAGATATGTGCAGTGTGCATAGGAATTTGTTCATAGTTTTTTTTAAACTATAGTCCGGCCCTCCAATGGTCTGAGGGACAGTGAACTGGCCCCCCGTTTAAAACGTTTGAGGACCCTCTGCTTTACACATTTGTCATTTCTATTCTGACCTCTGACCCAGGGCTGTCCACCCCAGTTACCAGTGCTCTCTCCTGCTCCCTCTGCAGTGATCTCCCGTATTGGATGATGCTAAAATATCGGAGACATACACGTATCCTTAAGTAGTTCTTCAATACCAGTTACTAATTCTAAGTCAGCGTTTCCTGGGCCTGGGCATACATTCCTATGTAGCACCCACCTTTTACCAACAGCCAAGGCCTTTTTAAAAGTCATTTGCAAGGAGAAAGCTGGCAATCCTGCCTCCTTCTCCCCAAGCTACACCTTGTCCTTTCCCAGGCCTTCCCCTTCCTGCGACCCTTAGAGCCTAGTCATGCACATCAGCTCTTCCTTCAACATGGACTCGGCCGTGCGTGTGCTAGACACGCTTTTGTGATGGGGTTGTCCCCTCTCACCAGAGTTACTGTGTACTTCAGCAGCATTTTTCTGGCTTCAGGTTGTTGCCTTGTGGTGAAGGATGAAGAGGCATCTTCTGAGCAGAGCATTTCTGTGGAAGTGTCACCTGTGCGTCCTGCCAAGGGAGGTTCATCGACCCAGATGGCTCACCCTTGTGACATATGTGGCCCCATCTTGAAAGATATTTTGCATCCGGATGACCACCAGGAAACACATTATGGACTAAAACCATACACATGTGAGGCATGTGGGAGACAATTCTCACGTGGTGCAAACTTTTACCAGCACCAGAAGCAGTACAATGCAGAGAAACCCGTGAGGAGGGACAAAGGCAAGGCCACATGTGTGAAGAACAGTCGAGTCTGTGAAGGACCTCCTCCATCAGAGAAGCCCTGTGTGTGTGAGGGGGATCAGAACTTCCAGGCATGTGTGGACAGTCACCAGCAAAAGGCCGCCCACCGCGAGAGGAAGACCAGGCGCACCGAGAGTGGGGTGGCCTGTCACATCGGACAGATGCATTACAATTGCAACGAGTGTGGGAAGGCCTTCAGCCGCAAAGACACGCTTGTTCAGCACGAGAAAATCCACTCTGGAGAAAGGCCTTATGAGTGCTGTGAATGTGGGAAGGCCTTCAGCCGCAAAGCCACACTCGTGCAGCACCAGAGAATCCACACTGGGGAGAGGCCTTACGAGTGCAGTGAATGTGGGAAGTCCTTTAGCCGCAAAGACAACCTTACACAGCACAAAAGAATTCACACTGGAGAAATGCCTTATAAGTGTGGTGAATGTGGAAAATACTTTAGCCATCACTCCAATTTAATTGTACACCAGAGAGTTCACAATGGAGCAAGGCCTTATAAGTGCAATGATTGTGGGAAAGTTTTCAGACACAAATCCACACTTGTTCAGCATGAGAGCATCCATACTGGAGAAAACCCTTATGTTTGCAGTGATTGTGGGAAGTCCTTTGGCCACAAATACACCCTCATTAAACACCAGAGAATTCACACCGAGAGTAGGCCTTTTGAATGCATTGAATGTGGGAAATTCTTTAGTCGAAGCTCTGACTTTATTGCACACCAGAGAGTTCACACGGGTGAAAGGCCTTTTGTGTGTAGCAAATGCGGGAAAGATTTCATAAGAACCTCCCACCTTGTTCGGCATCAAAAAGTTCACACTGGAGAAAGGCCATATGAGTGCAATGAATGCGGGAAAGCCTATAGCTTAAGCTCCCATCTCATTCGGCATCAGAAAGTTCACACTGCAGGAAGGCTTTAGGAGTGCTTTCAACACGGACTCACATGGAGAGGACCTCTCTGATCTCCCTTTGAGAGGAAGACATCAGTCAGATGTTGAACTTCATATATTTGAACATTAACACTGGGGAGACACCTTGCTAGGCCAGTTAGGGGTGATTAGGCTGGCGGGGGCGGGGGGCAGTTAGGCACATCAGACCAGCAGGCAGAGGCGGTTAGGGGCAATCAGGCAGGCGAGTGGTTAGGAGCCAGTGGTCCCGGATTGGAGAGGGTACAGGCTGAGCTGAGGGACTCTAGTAACATATAAAAAATAATACTACTTTTTACTCAAAATTGGGCTATTCAAAATTTAGATCTAATGAAGAAAATCAACGTAAAGAACTTTGCTTAGAAAGTTCTTAGAAAACTGCTTAGAAAACCATAGAAATACCTTGAATCTAAAGGGACTGTATGAACTCAAAGGGTATATACCTCCAATGTCTACACTTATGAAACTGGCTGAGAAGGCTGAGCTGCAACCCCGAGTAACCTTTCATGAAAAAAGAAGCATGACTCGGAGCAGAACCCCTAATGGGGAGCTTCTAGCCCACTGGGCAGGGCCCTGAACCACAGATGATGTTTCCAGGGCTTGATCCACATGATTTTCAAAATGTCTTGAGACTGGTGCCTCTTTTTTCTTTCCATTTTTCTCCCCTTTTGAAACAATATATACAGCTATCCTAGGTCTGCTCCAACATTCTTAAAAAAATTTTTTTTTATTGATTTTAGAGAGGAAAGGAGAGGGAAAAACATCAATAATGAGACAGAATCGCTGATAGGCTGCTTCCTGTACACCCCCCACTGGGATGGAGCCTGCAACCTGAGGATGTGCCCTGACCAGGAAGCCAACTGACCACCTGGTTCATAGGTCAATGCTCAACCACTGAGCCACACCAGCTGGGCTGTTCCACCATTTTATTTCAGGGACAGTTACTTTGTTTTCTAGCATCACAGACCCACAGATGGGGAGATAATGCACTTCAGGGTGATTATACCCATAATCTGACCCATAACTGATTTGGACAGATTTGATGATAAGGTTCCACACTTCTAAGATCATGGGATTTGGATGATGGGTTCATATTGGAATGAGGCCATTTGGGATCTTGGGATAGGTTTTTTTTTTTTTTTAATATATATTTTATTGATTTTTTTACAGAGAGGAAGGGAGAGGGACAGAGAGCTAGAAACACCAATGAGAGAGAAACACCGATCAGCTGCCTCCTGCACACTCCCCACTGGGGATATGCCCGCAACCAAGGCACATGCCCTTGACCGGAATCGAACCTGGGACCCTTCAGTCCGAAGGCTGATGCTCTATCCACTGAGCCAAACCAGTTTCGGCAAGGGATAGGTTTATTTTGCAAACAGAACAGACAGGAGTTTGGGGAACAAAGGATAAACTGTAGAAGGCAGAAAAATTGCTCCCAAAGATGTGCATGCCCCGATCCTGAGAACTTGCACATGTTCCCCGCGTGGCCGATGGACTGTGCATGTTAGTAACGCTGTGCGCATGGCAGCGAGACTTACCTCAGCTGGGGTCAATCTAATCACAGAGTCTTCAGAATGGAGAACCGTCCCCAGCTGCAGGGAGAAGGCTGCAGACAGAAGCGCCAGACCTATGGCAGGATGATCAGCCTGATGTCCCAGCGCTGGTGCCAGGATACAGCTCCTGTGCTGGACTGAAGAGGAACCTAGGAGCTAAGGTTCAGCAAGAATTCTTCCGAGTTCAGACAAAATGAAGAAAGTGACTGTGGCTTTGCAGCTTAGAGACACTGCATCCCATAAGTACATGGAACTAGATTCTGCCAACAACCCAAATGAGCAGGAATCTGATCTCCCAGAGGCTCTGGGGAGGAACACAACCCACCATCATTCAAGAACTGGAGTCCCAGGGACTGGGCGAGCTGGGCGGGTCAGGGAAGGGCTGCCTACAGAGGCTTTGGTTCCGAAATAAAGGAAGGCAGAGCGTTGATATCTGGCTTAAGGGGTGGGGTGACAAGTAGATGGATGCCCACAGAACCAGGAAGGAGCTTTGGTCTACCTGGCTTACCCTACCCCTCACCACTCCCAACTCTGGGTTTTCTGGCTCAGGTAACAGGTTCTGCTGCCTTCGACCCCTGCAATCCCCCACAGCCTGGGGATTCCTCCTCCAATGTCCTCTAGCAGCAGTATTGGTTCCCTGGCCCTTCCATGTGCTTCAGATGCACTTACCCTCGTGGGTCTCTTGGCACCTGTGTCCTAGCCGCCAGCTCTCCACAGCCCAGCCTCCACACCCGTTTTTTTGTTTGTGTGGTTTTTTTTAAATATATTTTAGTGATTTTTTACAGAGAGGAAGGGAGAGGGATAGAGAGTTAGAAACATCAATGAGAGAAAAATTGATCAGCTGCCTCCTGCACACCCCCCACTGGGCATGCGCCTGCAACCAAGGTACATGCCCTTGACCAGAATCAAGCCTGGGACCTTTCAGTCCGCAGGCCGACACTCTATCCACTGAGCCTCATCGGTTAGGGCTCCACACCGGTTTCTGACCCAACATCCCCTCACTCTCCTTCCACATCTTCCACCTGTGTCCCCAAGGCTGCAAATTGCACCTCACAGCACCTCTGGCCCCAGCGACCCGCCTAGCACCTCCTGTTGCCTGGTCTCCAGCCCAAACTGGTGTCCAGACCCTCTGCCCTAGTCCCTGGCACCTCAAGGTTTTAGCTCTTCTCTGCCTCACAGCCCTGCCGCAAAGTCCCTTCTCACCCCCACAGTCAACACCGAAACCAGAATAGTGGTCACTATTAGGTCTGGAGTGAGAGAACGTGTTCCAAATGGAGCAGGAAATGTGAATGTTATTCAGGTGGGTATTCTGTGGGCAATCCTGGGGTGTGTACTACCGATGTGACGAGGAGGGCTACTTCTCATTTAAGGGTTGCAGTTTTTTCCAGCAAAGGTTCACCTAGTTCATTCAGGGTATTTTACTGGGTACTTTACTTTTTAATACATATACATATAATCTATATATATATATATAAACAGCCAGTGACCAGTCATGATGCCCACTGTGGCCAGCAAACCACCTGATCAAGGGGTGGGGCTGGCTGGTCAACCTCTTGTGCCCCCCCCCACCCCCACCCCCGCGCCAACCTCCCCTGATTGGACTATCCCACCCCTATCAAAGGTGGGCCTGCTGGCCAAATGCTCACCCCTCCAGCCATCCCACCCCTGTTTGACCCATCCCACCATGATAGGCCTGCAGCCCTTTCCCCCGGCTGGCCCCACCCCTGATCGCACCCTGTATACCAGGCGTCCTCAAACTATGGCCCACGGGCCACATGCGGGTGTTTTTGCCGTTTTGTTTTTTTACTTCAAAATAAGATATGTGCAGTGTGCATAGGAATTTGTTCATACTTTTTTTAAAAAATATAGTCCGGCCCTCCAATGGTCTGAGGGACAATGAACTGGCCCCCTGTTTAGAAAGTTTGAGGACCCCTGCTCTACACCAACAGGAAGCAGGACCAGCTGGCCAACCTCCTGGAGCCCCTCCCCCCACCCCAATCAGGGCCAGGGCCAGCTGGCCAACAACCCATGGCCCCTCCCCCAGGTTGCTGGCTCCCAATCAGCATGCCCCCACCCCATTCAGAGGCAGGACTGGCTGGACCACTGCTCACAGCTCCTTCCCATGGCCAGCAGTGCCTCCCACCAGCTGCCAAACATCAATTGGGGGTGGGGCCCTCTGGCCAATCGATTGCAGCCCCTCCCCCCAGCCTGCCCAGCCCTGATCAGGCCCAGATCGGGGATCAGATTGGCCGGAACCCACCTGTGCACAAATTTGTACACGAGGCCTCTAGTTAAAAAATATTCTTACTGATTTCAGAGAGAAATGGAGAGGGGGAGAGAGAGAAATATCAGTGATGAGACAAAATCATTCATTGGCTGCCTCCTACACACCCCCTATTCCAGTTCAAGCGTACAACCTGGACATCTGCCCTGACTGGTAATCAAACTATGACCTTTTGGTTCATAGGTCAACTCTCAACCACTGACCCACACCAGCTAGGCATTTTACTGGGAACTTTGAATGATCCCCTAGGAAAAAGTGGAGGCCGCCCTTGGGCAAATGCCAAGGTCTTTCCATCAGCAAAAAAGACTGCTCTCAGTCTGTGAATTTCATTTTCTGGTGATCAGTTTTGTTTTCTCTCTGGCAGAGATGCTAAAAACTATTTCATCTACATAGTGGGGCTTATACTTCAACTTGCAGAGCTGATTTAACTTGTTCTGTACCCACCCTGAAAATAATTAAAAGCAAGCATCCAGCACAGCTGGCATGGCTCAGTGATTGAGCTTTGACCTTTGAACTAAGAGACTGAAATCTGCATTCCTGGTCAGGGCACATGCCTGCATTGTGGGCTCCATCCCCAGGAAGGGGCGTGCAGGAAGCAGCCAATCAATGATTCTCTCTCATCATTGCTGTGTCTATCTCTCTCCCTCTCTGAAATAAAACCAACAGAAAACATATTTGAAAAATAAAATGAAATAAAGCAACAAATAAAAATAGAGCATGTTAACCATTTGTGGCAGTCTCCTGCACTCTCTCTGAATCCAGTGTTTCTGCAACAATTATCCTTCTCGTGGCCCCTGTAACCTTAAAACCACTGATGGTACCTACAGAAGTCAGGACCTCAGGGCCCACAGCTCCACGGCAGCACCTGCAGGGAAGACGACCTCTCACCAGTGCTGGGCACAAGACAATAGGCCCTGTGAACGAGAACAAGCTCATGTTGCTCTCAGAAGCAGTGAAGGTTGTCACAAGGACCCCCTTCTCAGGTTGAACTCAGAACCCCCAAGTCAGGGCATCCAAGCTACAATACAGGACCACAAAGCTCCACAGTCTTCCTACAGGTTATGAGCAGCAATGCAAACTGGGCCAAAACTGAAGACGTATCTTCTGCCATCACATTGTACCCAGAGGCACACAAACTGGGATCCCAACCAATGCTGTTCACCCCTTCATGCTAGCAAACCCCTCAACTTCTAAGAACCCAAAACAGTGACTAGAACCTCAAGATGAACAGTGGTATAAAAAATAAGACCTGGAGGTGTCTGGAGTTGAAGATAAAATTATTTTCCACATTCAATATTCACAAGGCCTTTATGCAGTGTGAAATTTTCAATTTTTAAAAAATATATTTTATTGATTTTTTTATAGAAAGGGAGCATGTGAGAAACATCGATCAGCTGCCTCCTGCACACTCCCTACTGGGGATGTGCCCACAACCAAGGTACATGCCCTTGAATGAAATCGAACCTGGGACCCTTCCGTCCACAGGCCACCATTCTACCCACTGAGCCAACCCCCAATTATTTAATTGATTCCAGAGACAGAGAGAAACATGACGAGAATTATTAATTGGCTGCCTCTGTAACCCCGTTAGGGATCAAGCCTGCAAACCAGGCGTGTGCCCCTGACCAGAATTGAACCTGGGCCCCTTCAGTCCACAGTCTGAGGCTCTATCCACTGAGCCAAACCAGCTAGGGAAAATCTTTGATGTTTAATGAGGCTTGAACCATAGCCTAAAATATATCCCATATTCACCACACTCATAAGGCCTTTCTCTGATGTGAACTCTGGTGTTTTAAGAGACTAGAGCTGTAAGTAAAGCATTTCCCACATTCACTGCACTCATAAGGTCTTTCTCCAGTGTGAACTCTCTGATGCTGAAAAAGTGCAGAGCTTTGGCTAAAATATTTCCCACATTGGCTACACTCATAAGGCCTTTCTCCAGTGTGAATTCTTATGTGTTTGATAAGACTAGAACTGTAAGTAAAGAATTTCCCACATTCACTGCACTCATACGGCCTTTCTCCGGTGTGAACTCTCCTATGCTGAAAAAGTGCAGAGCTTTGGCTAAAAGATTTCCCACATTCGCTGCACTCATAAGGCCTTTCTCCAGTGTGAATTCTTTTGTGTTTGATGAGACTATAGCTGTAAGTAAAGAATTTCCCACATTCACTGCACTCATAAGGCCTTTCCCCAGTGTGAACTCTCTGATGTTTTAAGAAACTAGAATTGTGAGTAAATAATTTCCCACATTCACTGCACTCATAAGGCCTTTCTCCAGTGTGAATTCTCCAATGCTCTAGAAGCACAGAGCTTTGGCTAAAACCTTTCCCACATTCGGTGCACTTATACGGCTTTTCTCCACTATGAACTCTGGAGTGATCAATCAGGCGGGAATTTAGAGTAAAGGATTTTCCACATTCACTGCAGGAATACGGCCTGGACCCAGAGTGAACTCTCTGGTGTTTTAGGAGACTGGAGTTGTAGGTAAAGAACTTTCCACATTCACTGCACTCATATGGCTTTTCTCCTGTGTGAACACTCCTGTGTTGAAGGAGTGCAGAGCTTTGGCTAAAGGACTTCCCACATTCCCCACACTCATAAGGCCTTTCTCCAGTGTGAATTCTTCCATGTTTAATAAGGTTGGACTTGTTGCTAAATAATTTTCCACATAAATCACACTTGTGAGGCCGTGCTCCAATGTGAACTCTCCGGTGTTGAATGAGGCTAGAGCTTTGCTTAAAGGACTTCCCACATTCCCCACACTCATAAGGCTTTTCCCCAGTGTGAGTTCTCCAATGGTCAACAAGGCTATAGCTTTTGCCATGAGATTTTCCACATTCATTGCTCACGTGGCATCTTTCTCGGGTGAGGACTCTCTGGTCTTGAACAAGCATGCATTTGCAATTAAAATCTTTCATGTATTCCGGGTCAGACAGAGTGTTTCCCTTGTGAGAGTCTGTGGCACACTCAGTTTCCCTGTTTGACTTCTCCCTGGTGTGTGTTGCCTGATGCTGGAGAAATCCTGAGCTGGCCAGGAAGTCCGTCAAAACCTCCTCACAGGAACCGGGCTTCCCCAAAACACAGAATTTGCAGTCCTTTACAAATGACGTTCTGTCCACGTGGCCTCTGAAGCACATCTCTCCCGTGAGCTGCTTCTGATGCTCAAGTTCCTTGCTAACATCCACCTGTTTCTCACATGCCCCCATCTTGTACAGTTTCTGCTCATGATGTGTTCCCGGGTGCCCAATGAAGTGCAAAATGTCTCCCATGTTCACACCACACAGCTCACAAGGATGGGCCTTCGGGGGAGACACACCTGCCTTGGGAGTCCTGACCTCTGACACTCCTTGTAAAGAACTGCTGAGCTCAGATGGGACCTCCTCATTCTGGGCTCCATGCCAACAACCTGAAAACGAAAAGTGCTGGTTAAGTGCATGTTGTCTCTGGTGGGAAGGGGCAGTCCACACACGTGTGTCTGACAAACCCAGGAACAAGTCCATGGCATTGTGTGCAGGACCAGGGAGTTAGTACACGTTGAGGATGGGGCTGCTCCGCAGTACTGGGCCATGAAGAGCACATACTGCGGAGGCCTCACGTAGACACAGGGTCCACAGGTCACTTCAACAATGACTTCCCTGAAGAACTTCACTACTGGTAAGACGCGAAAGTTGTGCAGACCGGTGTGTTAGGGCACAAAAAAATACAACTATAAGAGTGCAGCTGGTATTCAAGGACTTTTAGAAATATGCACACACCTCAGGACATAATGCATAGAGGCCAACGAGGAAAGCACGACAGATGGAGTGGTGAGAAAAACAGGCTAGACACACAGTGTAGAGATTTGAGGCTTGAGGTGAGAGTAGAAGCGATAAGTGATAGAGCTGAGAAACTGGTGAGTCTGGGGCTCTTCAATGAAGGAGGCCATGCACAGACCTCAACCCCATTAAGCACAGCACCCATCCAGGGGTCTAAGCACCAATCCATGGGTCTAAGCACAGCACCCATCCAGGGGTCTAAGCACCCATCCATGGGTCTAAGCACAGCACCCATCCAGGGGTCTAAGCACAGCACCCATCCAGGGTCTAAGCACAGCACCCATCCAGGGGTCTAAGCACAGCACCCATCCAGGGTCTAAGCACCCATCCAGGGGTCTAAACACAGCACTCATCCAGGGTCTAAGCACAGCACCCATCCAGGGGTCTAAGCACAGCACCCATCCAGGGTCTAAGCACAGCACCCATCCAGGGTCTAAGCACCCATCCAGGGGTCTAAACACAGCACCCATCCAGGGTCTAAGCACAGCACCCATCCAGGGTCTAAGCACAGCACCCATCCAGGATCTAAGCACAGCACCCATCCAGGGTCTAAGCACAGCACCCATCCAGGGTCTAAGCACAGCACCCATCCAGGATCTAAGCACAGCCCCTATCCAGGGTCTAAGCACAGCACCCATCCAGGGTCTAAGCACCCATCCAGGGTCTAAGCACAGCACCCATCCAGGGGTCTAAGCACAGCACCCATCCAGGGTCTAAGCACAGCACCCATCCAGGGTCTAAGCACAGCACCCATCCAGGGTCTAAGCACACATCCAGGGGTCTAAACACAGCACCCATCCAGGGTCTAAGCACAGCACCCATCCAGGGGTCTAAGCACAGCACCCATCCAGGTCTAAGCACAGCACCCATCCAGGGTCTAAGCACCCATCCAGGGGTCTAAACACAGCACCCATCCAGGGTCTAAGCACAGCACCCATCCAGGGGTCTGGGGAAGAAAGCAGTGCCTCGGTCCTGGTGTGAGGACAGACCTGCTACTGGGGTAAAGGGAAGGGCAGACACTACTGCCCCCGGCATAGGGGAGTTTGAAATCCTTACCCAGGGAGGTTATCAGAGTCAAGTTCTCCAGCATCACGTCGTGGTACAGGCGTCTCTGAGCCTCATCCAGGAGCTCCCATTCCTCCGAGGAGAAGTGCAGGGCCACGTCCTCAAAGGTCACCCTGCCCTGTGTGAGAGTAAACAAATCATCTTTTATGTCAAAGAACAGTTTAGATGGCTGCCGTTTGGGACTGTGTGACCTGGCAGCTGCCATGTTGGCCACATGGCTTGCAGTTCCACCTTCTTGAAATGGCAAAGGCCAACTTTTCCCTTTGAATTAGCCAATTGGGAAAGACTGTGCTCCAATCAAGAGTAAGGGACAGGTCACGGGCATCAGGGGTTATAAATCTGAGCAGACCACTTGCTCTGTGAGCGTGTGCTTCCAGACCATGTGTGCTCACCCTTCTTTCTACCTAGAAGTAAAGATGTTTGCCGCGCTGCCTGGCTCCTGAGTATGTTGTATCCTACCAGGACCCCTGAATTGGGGGCTCCCCTTATTTCTAACACCTGACATTGGGATGGGGACAGAGGAAACCAGAAAAGGCTCCTCTACTGAGAACCCACAATCCTCCCCCCAGCCCCCGCCCCCATCCACCCTGTGCTGTCCTCCTCCCAATCGCCCCAACTCAAAGGACAGTCCACGTCCCGGTGCCACTGTGACCTCACGGAGGACGGGGTCCCCCCTTTCCTGTGCCCTGGGTTCCCCAGGAAGAGACCGGAAGCCCCCAAACACTCAGCTCAGTTCTGCCCGGAGCAGCACACGGCCCGGGACCAGCGCCGGCATCACCGTCCACGCGGGTTTTACCGGCCGGAGGAACACCCGCACCTTCACGGGACCCTCGGGAGGGACTGGGGTCTGTGCCCGGGTGTCCCCAGGCTCTCGGTGCCCAGATCGGGGACCAGCTCTCCAAGTCCGAGAGAAGACATCCCAGGACGGTGAGGGGGGCCGGGGCCGGGAGGGACGGGGTCCCCTCCCCTTCCCTGGGGTCCCACAAGCTCCTCCACAGCCGCGGGGCCCGGGGAGGGGCTGGCCCCGGAGACAAGCGGTCCCGGGGCTCCGTGGGCTCCGCCTCCCGGACCCGGCTGCCCCGAGGCCCGGACCCGCGCCGCCGCTGACCCCCCGCAGCCGGGGCGGCTCGTCCTCCCGGGCCGCTCCCCGCCCGTCACACCCGGGTCCCCCCGAGCGCCTCGCGGGCCTGACGCGGGGCCGGGCCTGCGGGGCCGGGTCGGGGAGGCGGGGAGGCCGGGGCCGCGCTCACCTCAGCCGGGCGCCCGGGCGCGGCCGCCGCCATTGGAACCTGCGGGCGGGGCGGGCAGGGCGGCGGGCGAGGAGGCGGCTCCCTCCCGCCCTTAGGCGGGTCCCTCGCGGGGTCGCCGAGCCTCACACCCGCGTCTGTGCGGCGGCGAGAACGGCTCCCGCCACCGTCGGACCCGGCACCTGGACCCGGACTGAGCGCTCTGGAAAGTCCTACAAATCCCAGAGCAGCTAACGTGACCACAATAGCAATAGCCGGAAATACCGCCCTCTCGTAGGTGTCACCCGCCGGAGTCCCTCTTCCCTACGTTCTTATTGGATGGGGGTGCTGCCACTCCGCGCTGGGCATTCTGGGAAATGTAGTCTTTTCCCACAGCGATGCTGCCACTTCACTCTGGGCTTTCTGGGAAATGTAGTTCTTTCCTACAAAGGCAGGAAAGGCAGGGGGAAAAAGGGCTTATTGTGTAAAAAGATTCAAGCTCAGCTGCGAGGCGCGTGGGAAGTGGAGTAGGTGGCCTTTGCCTCCTCTTTATTTTTATTTTAAATATATGTTTATTGATTTCTGAGAGGAAGGGAGAGGGAGCAAGCGAAAGAAACATCAATGATGAGAGAATCACTTATCTGCCTCATGCACCCCCCACACTGGGGATCAGCCTGAAACCAGGGCATGTGCCCAGACCTGGAATCAAACTTGTTCTTCCAGGTTCTTATATTGATGCTCAACCAGTGAACCACACCGGCCAGGCTTCCCTGGCCTTTCAATGGTTCCCACCCCACCTGCAGCCAGTACAGCGCTGAGCAGCAGCAGCTCATCCCGGGCTGAGCCCCTGGACCTGCCCTCAAGGCCCCCTTTTCTCTGATCGTCCAGGGAGCTCACAGCAGCCCAGCTTTGGCTCCCTTATTTCCCACATGTTCCTGGAGCCACAGGAGCCCCGCCTAGTCTCTGCTGTTGCTTGTTCTGTCCTAGGGCCTGCCTTTTTTTTCATTATCCCCAGCGTCAAAAAATGTCGTTTCAAACTCCTGTTTGAAATCTTTTCTGCATGAAGCCAAGAACTCAAACGCTACAGGCCACCCTGAGGCAGACCCACTCCAGGCTGGTTCTGTGAGAATAAAGAAATCATCCTTTCTGTCAATGAACAGTTTAGACGGCCGCCATTTTGGACTGCGTGATTTGGCAGCCTCTATGTTTGCCCCTTGGCTTGTAGCTTCCCTGGGGGCCGTCATCTAGAAATGGCAAAGGCCAACCCCTCCCTTTGAATTAGCCAATAGCAAAAGACTGAGCGCCTGAGCTCCAACCAAGAGAAAGGACCAGGTCAGGTATGTCATGGATTATAAAACTGAGCAGACCACCTACCTGCTCAGTGTGTGCATGCTTCCAGACCATGTGTGCGCACCTTTCTATGTCAAAGTAAAGATACTTGCCTGGTTGCCTGGCTCCTGAGTATGCTTTGTGTTCTAAACTCTGATCGAGGGTCCCGGAGGCTCACTATATTTCTAACAGTTTCTCTTCCCTAAAACTGTTATGCCTGGAACATCCTCTCTAAGGACAGACCAAGGCCTGACTTTGTTTAGGAGAGTTGGGAGAACACGTGATGGCCCACACCCAGGTATTGTTGAGTCAATTCAATCTTAACACTGTTCTTTTATTTCAAATGTTTTTATTGATTTTTTAGAGAGATAGGGAGAGTGAGAAACATCAATGTTGAGAGAATCATGGATCAGCTGCCTCCTGCACACCCCCTCCTGGGATCTAGTCCCCAACCTGTGCATGTGCCCTGACCAGGAATCAAACCAGTGGTCTCGGTTCATGGGTATTCGCCCAACCACAAAGTCATATAACCTGGGCACACTATTGTGTGTGTGTGGTTTTTAAAAATATATATTTTATTGATTTTTTACAGAGAGGAAGGGAGAGGGATAGAGAGCTAGAAACATCGATGAGAGAGAAACATCGACCAGCTGCCTCCTGCACACCCCCTACTGGGGATGTGCACGCAACCAATGTACATGCCCTTGACCGGAATCAAACCTGGGACCCTTCAGTCCGCAGACCGACGCTCCATCCACTGAGCCAAACCGGTTTCGGCTATTGTGTTTTTTAATTAAATATATTTTTATTGATTACAGAGAGGGGGGAGAGAGATAAAAACGTAAATGATGAGAGAGAATAATTGATCAGCTGCCTCCTGTACGCCCTCTACTAGGGATTGAGACCACAACCCAGACATGTGCTCTGACTTGGAATAGACCCATTACCTGGCTCATATGTTGATGCTCAATAACTGAATCATCATGGCTGGGCTGCCATTTTTATTTCAAATAGTAATTATTTCGGAGAAAAGGGGAGAGGAAGAGAGATAGAAACTTCAATTATGAGAGAGAATCATCAATCAGCTGCCTTTTGAACTCCCCCTACTGGGAATGGAGCCTGCAACCTGGGCATGTGCCCTTGACAGGGAACCAAACTGTTTCAAAGGTCAGTGCTCAACCACTGAGCCATTCGGGGTTGGGCTTCTGCTCTTTCTAAAAATCAATGGAAAAATATCCTCGGGTGAGGATTAAAAAAATAAAAATAAAAGCCATTCACAATTGAGCAGAAACGTCCAGGATGAGAAATGGCTGAAGGAGCCGCTTCCTCCCTCAGAAAGCCTTCGGGTGAGTCTTTGTTCTCTGTCAGGGAAGGCACCAACCAAAAACTACCAGGCAGTGCAAGGCACAGAGATAAGGGCAGGACCGTGGGCGTGGGAGCAGGCAGTGAGGGGTCGTGGGAAAGCTGGAGGGGGAGGGTTCCCACCAAGGGTTCCATGGCCGTGCGGATGGGGCGCTGACAGTGACCAGGCTGTGTTCACAGGTCCATGTCCAAATGCAGGGGCAGGAAGCCCTGTTTTCGGAGAACATGCCCTTAGGACAGGTTGTGGCCCACTTCATGGAGCAGCACCCAAAAGCAGCCACCATAGCGCTCACCCCGGGGACACCCTCCCCGACTCCTCCAGACACATCCCGGCCAACAGCACCAGGTGAGCCAGGAGGACCCAGGTACCGGAGGGCTGGTCTGTGTGGACTCTGTCTTGGGTACAGTTTCTGTTTTGTTTTTGTTTTGTTTTGTTTTTAACGTTTTATTTCTGTTTATTTTGTAGTTGCTAATCCTCTCCCGGGGATATTTTTCAATTGATTTTTTTAGAGAGTGGAAGGGAGAGGGAGAGACAGAAAGGCAAGACATCATTGGTTGCCTCCAGCACCAGCCCTGACCAGAATCCAACTTGGGCCCTTTGGTCCGAAGGCCAATGCTCTACCACTGAGCCAAACCAACTGGGGCTTTTTATCTTTTAAAGTGGATCTTGTTTTTAAAGAAAATACTTTCATTTATTTCAGAGAGAAAGAGAGTGAGAGGGATAGAAACATAAATGATGACAAAGAATCATTGATTGGGGTTCTAGCTGGTTTGGCTGAGTGGTTAAAGCCTCAACCTGCAGACTGAAGGTCCCAGGTAATTCAGGCCAAGGGCACATGCCTGTTTGTGGGCTCAATCCCCAGTAGGGGGCGTGCAGGAGGCAGCCAATCTATGTTTCTAAATCACCATTCATGTTTCTATCTCTCTCTCCCTCTCCCTTCCTCTCTGAATCAGTAAAACTATATTTTTAAAAAATAGAATCATTGATCGGGGATTGAGCCCACTGTCCCAAGTGTGCTCTTTGGTGGGAATCGAACCTGGGACCCTTTGGTCTGCAGGCCGACACTCTGTCCACTGAGCCAAGGACTTGGGTGCAGCTTCACGGACCCCCTTTATTTCCACAGGAGATGCAGGTGAACATGGCGGCAGCCTTTCCAGCGAAGACCACCACCCCCCCTCCCTGCTCATCCTCCAGGGAGAGAGCCGCCCTGGGCCCTCAGAGGGCGCGGCGTCCTGGGAGAGTCCACGCAGCCCCGGAGCAGCCAGTCTGGGCGCCTCCGCCTCCGCGGCCCAGGAAGAGCCTCCCCAAGACCCCGAGGAGACCGGGGAGGAGACCCGGAAGCCGGGGGCGGAAGTCCTGGCAGCACCCGGAAGCTGTACTCGTGTGACCGGTGTCCCCGGGAATTCCGGTACTTCTCGTGGTTCCGGCTCCACCAGAGGAGACACAACAACGAGCTGCCCTGCGTCTGCGCCTTCCAGGCCTCGGACCTGCACGTGCACCAGCGGATCCACGGGCGGGTGAGGCCTCTCCTCCACCTCCCACCGCCCCTTGCGGATGCGCCAGAGAAAGGCCTCCGCGCCAGGGGCCTCCACATACAGGGACTCCACGCCCGGAACTCCCTCCCTGTAGTGTGTGTGTGTTTGTGTGTAGATAGATTTATTTTATATTTTTATTGATTTCAGGGAGTAAGGGAGAGGGTGAGAGAAGCATCAATGATGAGAGAAAATCACTGCTAAGCTGCCTCCTGCAGGCCACCTCTGGCCTGTGCCCTGACCAGGAATTGAACTGTGACCTCCTGTGGGTATATATATGTATTCCCATAGGACTTCTCTATTTAGAACATGCTTTATATGGTCCCAATCATACTTTCCATTCATGGTCTCCCCCACTAAAATTTCAGTTTAAGGGAGATGGGAATTTCTGTTTTGTTCACCAAAGTCGCGGGAACCTAGAATGTGGCTGACATGTGTCCAATGACCACTAAATAGTTGTTGAAGAAATAAGTGTATTATTTCTTAGAAATTCAGAAATGTGTCCAAGATGGGAAGACAATGAGGCCCAAACCCAGGACACAAACCCACCTGCGACCCCATCTTCTGTGCACATCCTTTATTATTTACTTACTTTTACAAATAGATTATTGCTTTCAGAGAGGAAGCGACAGGGAGAGAGATAAAAACATCAATGATGTGAGAGAATCACTGCTCGGTTGCCTCCTGCATGCCCCACACTGGGGATGGAGCCCACAACCCGGACATGTGCCCTGACTAGAATCCAACCGGGACATCCAGATTCATAGATTGACGCTCAACCATTGAACCACATCAGCCAGGCTTTCCTAACCTTTTTTTGTTTTGTTTTGCTTTGCTTTTATTGTTGTTCTTTTTTAAATTAAGGGTCCCTTACTGGTCCTGCTTCCATGAGCAGCTGTGACCAGGTGTAAAATGGGAAGGGAACCAGGCAGAGTTTGGAGGGGTTATCTTAAACATTCCTTTTATACACAGAACTTAACAGACAAGCACAGAGTCCCTATTGTGCTTAGGAGTTGGCAGCATGGGAAAGCGGGGGAACAGGGTGCAAGTAGGCGTGTCATTAAAAACAATACTGGCCCTAACCGGTTTGGCTCAGTGGATAGAGTGTCGGCCTGCAGACTGAAAGGTCCTAGGTTCAATTCCGGTCAAGGGCATGTACCTTAGTTGCAGGCACATCCCCTGTAGAAGGTGTGCAGGAGGCAGCTGATTGATGTTTCTAACTCTTTATCCTTCTCCCTTCCTCTCTGTAAAAAATCAATAAAATACATTAAAAAAAAAAAATACTGGCCCTCTCTGAAACTGGGATGCCTTCCATAGGGGGACTTGATCTGTTTCCACCCAAGAGGAATCAGAAGATCAGAAGTGGTGGTGGTGGGGGGGTGGTCCAGAACCTTCAGGCATGGAGGGAGGAGGAAGGCCCAGGGGGTGGGGGCCTGTTTGGCAGCTGAGTGAAGGGACTGCCCTCACCCTGCTGGGATCTGCCCAGCCCTCTGTCTGGCAGGAGTGGGGCAGCCTGCAACCCCCCCACAGGCAGGTGTGGGGCTGCCAGATGCTCCAGGCAGGGGGCTGGAGGGGGCTCACAGAGGCTTGCCCTCCTGGGAGAGCACAGCACTGCCCCCAGCTTCCCTGCCAGAGGGCGGCAGTCCTGGACCTCCTCGGAGCAGTTTGCTTGTAATTCATGCTGGATCCCCGTAAGCTTCTTCTTGGTGGCGTCCTTGGAGCTGGCCTGGATCATCTTGCTCTTAAGGGGCGCAGACGTGGGGCCTGGAAGATAAGCCCCAGGTCCCCTTGCTCTCCGCGGTCTCACAGGCTGCGTCACACAGGGCGCAGCGGCCGCATCTTGACGGAGGTGGCGGAGGGGTGGTCTCCTGTCTGGCCCACAGCACCCACCAGGATCTCCTCGCCCTCTTCCAGGATGATGGTCTTCTCGTCTTCCCACGGGCAGGAAAGCATCTTCACCTCCGCTGGTGTCAAGGATGGACGCGCCTTCATGGCCGTGAACACTGTGATGGCTCCATCTGAGACGGCCACACCAGAGGCCATGCTTCCTAAAGCCGAAGGAGACAGCAAGAGCCTGGAAAGATGAGAGCCAGGGCAGCTGCTGCCCGAACCCAACTCTTTCCTCACTTGTAAGGGTCCCCACCCGACCTGCAGCCAGGGCAGCGCTGAGCAGCAGCAGCCCATCCCAGGCTGAGCCCCTGAACCTGTCCTCAAGGCCCCCTTTTCTCTGATCGTCCAGGGAGCTAACCACAGCCCCGCTTTGGCTCCCTTATTTCCCACATGTTCCCAGAGCCACAGGAGCCCCGCTCTACTGTTGCTCTTTCTCTCCTGATGCCTTCCTTTCATCACTGTCTCCAGATTCAATAAACGTACCCTCAAAATCTCCTGAACTCATGTTGTGAAATCTTTTCGGCATGAAGTTAAGAACTCAAACACTACAGGCCAACCTGAGGCTGACCCACTCCTGGCTGCTTCCTGTTCCCAGTTATGACTGGGACACCCTCTACAAACACAGACCAAGGCATGGTTTTCCTTATAAAAACTGAAAAAAAGCTACATGGCCCACACTCATTTTGATGTTGTTGAATCAATTCAATCTTAACACTATCCTTTTCCTTTAAATGTTTGTATTTATTTTTAGAGAAATAAGGAGAGTGAGAAACATCAATGATAAGAGAATCATTAATCAGCTGCCTCCTTCACGCCCTCTACTGGGATCTAGTCCCCAACCTGGGCATGTGCCCTGACCAGGAATCGAACTCAGGACCCTTCAGTCTGCAGGTTGATGCTCTATTCACTGAGCCAAACCAGCTAGGGCAAGAGTGCAGTCTTAAATGAGAAACTGTTGTTGCCAGGAGGAAAGTACAAGAGCCCGTTTTACATGTGCGATGCATAAATCTTGGAAGATTAGAAAGTTTGTAGGAGCCTGGCCCGTTTGGCTCAGTGGTTGAGTGTCCACCTATGAATCAGGTCTTGCCCGGGTTTAAGGCTCGATCTCCAATAGGGGGTATACAGGCGGCAGCCAATCAATGATTCTCTCATCATTGATGTGTCTATCACTCTCTCCCTCTCCCTTCTTCTCTGAAATAAAACCAACAAAAAATATATTTGAAAATTAAAATGAAATAAAGCAATAAAAATAGAGCATGCTAACCACTTGTGGCAGTCTCCTGCACTCTCTCTGAATCCAGTGTTTCTGCAACAATGATCCTTCTCGTGGCCCCTGTAATCTTAAAACCACTGATGGTACCTACAGAAGTCAGGACCTCAGGGCCCACAGCTCCACGACAGCACCTGCAGGGACAAACGTCCCCTGACCAGTGCTGGGCATGAGACAATAGGCCCTGTGAACGAGAACAAGCTCATGTTGCTCTCAGAAGCAGTGAAGGCTGTCACAAGGACCCCCTTCTCAGGTTGAACTCAGAACCCCCAAGTCAGGGCATCCAAGCTACAATACAGGACCACAAAGCTCCGCAGTCTTCCCTACAGGTTACGAAGCAGCAATGCAAACTGGGCCAAAATTGAAGACATATCTTCTGCCATCACACAAACTTTGGGATCCCAAACAATGCTGTTCACCCCTTCGTGCTAGCAAACCTGTCTTCAAAGAACCGAAAACTGTGACTAGAACCTCAAGATGAACAGTGGTTTGAACAATAAGACCTTTATTGTCATACAAACAAGAGCAATGGTAGGCACAATTCCCCGGTTGGTGACTTCAAGTCTGAAAAATGACATCACTACAGTCATGTGAGACCAACAATATCTGAAAAATGTAGTCCATCTTTTAACCCTTTGCACTAGCTTGCTTTTTTCGATTCCTTTATTCTACTGCTAACCGTGTCGAGTCACACTCAACATCTGAGTGCAAAGGGCTAAAATGCCCAACAGAGTCCTCTAAGTCAAAACTGGGTAAAGTCCATGCCTTAACTTACCAGGAAAAAAAAAATGGGTAAGAGTAAGTGCTCAGCCCTAACCAGTTTGGCTCAGTGGATAGAGCAGAGCATTGGCCTGTGGACTCAAGGGTCCCAGGTTCGATTTCGGTCAAGGGCATGTATCTTGGTTGTGGACACATACCCAGTGGGGAGTTTGCAGGAGGCAGGTGATCGATGTTTCTAACTCTCTATCCCTCTCCCTTCCTCTCTGTAAAAAAAAAAAAAATCAATAAATTATACATACACACACACACATAAGTAAAAAAGAGTAAGTGCTCAGCCTACTCATGAATTGTCCCACAAATGAGAGAACACTGGGATGTACTTGCCAGGACATTCTGGGATGGATAAATCTTCCACTACAGGCTCCAGCCATGAGGTAGAGTTGAAATGGCTTCTGCAACACAAGTGCCAGTGATATAAATCTGGCCATGGCCCTGGGCAGGTTAAAAAGTGCAATGCAGTCCCCACACTGGAATTTGTATGTTCAGATGTATGAGGCTCAATACAGGCAAATGGGACCTTCGTAAGAGGTCTCCTCCAGTAGTGGTATATTGAACAAAGAAATAGCATATGCCTATGAAGTTAAGGCAGTTTTCCCATTTGAAATCTGTGGTGGCCTGGCTGGTACGCCTCGGTTGGTTGGGTGTCATCCCATGCAACCAGGGGTTGCCAGTTTAATTCTCAGTTGCTACTCTCTCACATTGATGTTTCTCTCTAAAATCAATGTTATTTTTTAAATTAAAATAAACATGGCAACAAATACTTAAAAAAAAAATTTGGTATCCCATAAGGTAAGTCCTTTGGCTGAAGGTCTTCTCACATCCACTCCTCTCATAAGGTCTTTATCCAATGTGAATTCTCTGGATAAAATACTAAAATTTTGTAAATGATTTCCCACATTTGCTACACTCATAAGGTCTTCATCCAATGTGACATGGTGTTTTAGGTGGGTGGAATTGAAGATAAAATTATTTTCCATATTCAATATTCACAAGGCCTTTATGCAGTGTGAAATCTTCAATTTTTAAAAATTGATTCCAGAAAGGAAGGGAAAGGGAGTGAAATATTAATGATGAGAATCATTGATTGGCTACCTCCTGCAACCGCCTATTAGGGATCAATCCTACAACCCAGGCATGTGCCCCTGACCAGAATTGAACCTGGAACCCTTCAGTCCACAGTCTGAGGCTCTATTCACTGAGCCAAAGCAGCTAGGGAAAATCTTTGATGTTTAATGAGGCTTGAACAATGCCTCAAAGATTTCCCACATTCACTACACTCATAAGGCCTTTCTCTGGTGTGAAATCTGGTGTTTTAAGAGACTAATGCTGTAAGTAAAGAATTTCCCACATTCACTGCACTCGTAAGGCCTTTCTCCAGTGTGAATTCTCCGATGCTGAGTAAGTACAAAGCTTTGTTTAAAAGATTTCCCACATTGGCTACACTCATAAGGCCTTTCTCCAGTGTGAATTCTTATGTGTTTGATAAGACTAGAGCTGCAAGTAAAGAATTTCCCACATTCACTGCACTCATACGGCCTTTCCCCAGTGTGAACTCTCTGGTGTTTTAAGAAACTAGATTTGTGAGTGAAGAATTTCCCACATTCACTGCACTCATAAGGCCTTTCTCCAGTGTGAATTCTCTGATGCTCAAGAAGCACAGAGCTTTGGCTAAAACATTTCCCACATTCGCTGCAGGAGTAAGGTCTGGATCCAGAGTGAACTTTCTGGTGTTTTATGAGATTGGAGTGGTAGGTAAAGAACTTCCCACATTCACTGCACAGATAAGGCCTCTCTCCTGTGTGAACACTCTGGTGTTGAAGGAGTGCAGAGCTTTGGCTAAAGGACTTCCCACATTCCCCACACTCATAAGGCTTTTCTCCAGTGTGGATTCTTCGATGTTTAATGAGGTTGGACTTTTTGCTAAACAATTTTCCACATAACTCACAATTGTGAGGCCGCACTCCAGGGTGAACTCTCCGGTGTTGAATGAGGCTAGAGCTTTGCTTAAAGGACTTCCCACATTCTCCACACTCATAAGGCTTTTCCCCAGTGTGAGTTCTCCAATGGTCATTAAGACTATAGCTTTTGCCATAAGATTTTCCACATTCATTGCTCACGTGGCATCTTTCTCGGGTGAGGACTCTCTGGTCTTGAACAAGCATGCATTTGCAATTAAAATCTTTCATGTATTCCGGGTCAGACAGAGTGTTTCCCTTGTGAGAGTCTGTGGCACACTCAGTTTCCCTGTTTGACTTCTCCCTGGTGTGTGTTGCCTGATGCTGGAGAAATCCTGAGCTGGCCAGGAAGTCCGTCAAAACCTCCTCACAGGAACCGGGCTTCCCTGACACACAGAATTTGCAGTCCTTTACAAATGAGGCTCTGTCCATGTGGTCTCTGAAACACATCTCTCCTATGTGCTGCTTCTGATGCTCAAGTTCCTTGCTAACATCCAACTGTTTCTCACATGCCCCCATCTTGCATAGTTTCTGCCCATGATGTGTTCCCAGGTGCCCAGTGAAGTGCAAAATGTCTCCCACGTCCACACCACACAGCTCACAAGGATGGGCATCCAGGGGAGACACACCTGCCTTGGGAGTCCTGACCTCTGACACTCCTTGTAAAGAACTGCTGAGCTCAGATGGGACCTCCTCATTCTGGGCTCCATGCCAACAACCTGAAAACGAAAAGTGCTGGTTAAGTGCATGTTGTCTCTGGTGGGAAGGGGCAGTCCACACACGTGTGTCTGACAAACCCAGGAACAAGTCCATGGCATTGTGTGCAGGACCAGGGAGTTAGTACACGTTGAGGATGGGGCTGCTCCGCAGTACTGGGTATGAAGAGCACAGACTGGGGGAGGCCTCATGTGGTGAAGGACACAACCATGCAGTGTACACAGAGTAGACACAGGGTCTACAATTCACTTCAACAACGACTTCCCTAAAGAACTTCGCTAAAGAACTTGGCAGCTGGTATTCAGGACTTTTAGAAATATGCACACACCTCAGGACACAATGCATAGGGGCCAATGAGGAAAGCACAGATGGAGTGGTGAGAAAAACAGGCTAAACACATATTGTAGAGATGTGAGGCTGGAGGTGAGAGTAGAAGCGATAAGTGATAGAGCTGAGAAACTGGTGAAGTGTCAGGGAAGGGGATGGACAGACAGAAATAAAGTGTGGCCCCAGGCATGGGATCAAAACACTAGTCCAACACAGTAGGTGTCTGGTGTGAGTTGAACACAGCACTGGCATCACACCCTCCTCCAGGTGCCACTCCTAACATTCTGCTGAGCCTGGATTCATGTACATTCTATGAACCATCTCTTTCTAACCCAACCCACCTCCCTCAGTGAGCAAATGCATGGCACCTCGTACAGGTGCTAAGGGAAGGACAGCACACAGGAGTAACCAGCACTAGCCCAGAACAACTCGGCACCTCACAGCCAACAGAAAAGAAAACCAAACACTACACAGAGAACTTGGAAGGAGGGTCTTGTAAGAACAGCCCACAGTCCATGGGAGGAGGAACCATGTCAGTGATGGGGATCCTGGCCCAGGCAGGCCTGAGGCAATGCCAGCTAGTAGGAGGCACAGAACCTAGGCACACAGGGCCTGGGATCTGAACAAAGTCATTTCGTCAAGGAGAAGCAAGTCAGGTGTATCCAGTGGGTTCACTGGAAGACTCCTGCCCTGATTCCTTCCCTGCAAGTCTGGGGCTCTTCAAGGAAGGAGAGGGCCATGCACAGACTTCAACCCCACTAAGCACAGCACCTATCCAGGGGTCTAAGCACAGCACCCATCCAGGGGTCTAAGCACAGCACCCATCCAGGGTCTAAGCACAGCACCCATCCAGGGGTCTAAGCACAGCACCCATCCAGGGGTCTAAGCACAGCACCCATCCAGGGGTCTAAGCACAGCACCCATCCAGGGGTCTAAGCACAGCACCCATCCAGGGGTCTAAGCACAGCACCCATCCAGGGTCTAAGCACAGCACCCATCCAGGGATCTGGGGAAGAAAGCAGTGCCTCGGTCCTGGTGTGAGGACAGACCTGCTACTGGGGGAAAGGGAAGGGCAGACAGTACTGCCCCCGGCATAGGGGGGATTGAAATCCTTACCCAGGGAGGTTATCAGTGTCAAGTTCTCCAGCATCACATCGTGGTACAGGCATCTCTGAGCCTCATCCAGGAGCTCCCATTCCTCTGAGGAGAAGTACAGGGCCACATCTTTAAAGGTCACCCTGCCCTGTGTGAGAGTAAACAAATCATCTTTTCTGTCAAAGAACATTTTAGAAGGCTGCCATTTTGGACTGCATGACTTGGCAGCCGCCATGTTGGCCATATGTCTTGAGTTCCCCTGGTGGCCACCTTCTTGAATCGGCAAAGGCCAACTTTTCCCTTTGAATTAGCCAATAGGGACAGATTGTGGGCCTGAGCTCCAATCTAGAGTAAGGGACAGGGGGGAGATTTTTCTTGGTGCTACTCTTGTGGCAACCACCCCTGGGCTCATTTGCCCCAACCCCTTCCCACCGCTCCGACCCCAACCCCACACAAGATGTCAGAGGATCTAGCAAAACAGCTAGCAAGCTACAAAGCTCAGCTCCAGGAAGTTGAAGCTGCCCTGTCTGGCAATGGAAAAAATGAAGATTTGCTAAAATTTAAAAAAGATTTACAAGAAGTTATAGAACTAACCAAAGACCTTCTGTCAACTCAACCTTCTTGCACGTTCAGACTGTTTTGCTTCTGCTCAGCCCACTCATTCATGGAAAGCAGGGGACAAATATATGGCAATCTGGAGTGAAGATGGAGAGTGTTATGAAGCGGAGATTGAGGAGATAGATGGAGAAAAAGGCACCGCTGCAATCACCTTTGCTGGCTATGGCAATGCTGACGTGACTCCACTGGTGAACCTCAAGCCTGTAGAAGGAAGGAAGGCAAAGGAGGACAGTGGCAGCAAACCCATGTCCAAAAAAGAAATGATTGCCCAGCAGCGTGAATATAAAAAGAAGAAAGCTTTGAAAAAAGCACAGAGAATAAAAGAACTTGAGGAGGAGAGAGAGGACCAGAAAGTGAAATGGCAACAGTTCAACAACAGGGCCTATTCTTAAAATAAAAAAGGCCAGGTAAAGAGGAGTACTTTTGCTTCACCTGAGAGTGTAACTGGCAAAGTTGGAGTAGGAACTTGTGGAATTGCTGATAAACCTATGACACAGTATCAAGATACCTCTAAATACAATGTCAGGCATTTGATGCCTCAATAATCACAAAAACTGTTGGATTTCATCTCTGCAGGGCTTTACATTTACCTTTTAATCCTTATATTTTTCTAAAGGTAAATTATTTGTTAGATGAGTAAGGAAAATACCATTGTTGTCATTGTTTGACTTCAATAGAATGAAACTTGAAGAAATTGCATTTGATAACTGCTATTCATTTAACTTGCTTCATTACTACTACCACAGTTTCCTCAAAGTTTGTTGGGTAATGCAACTTTTCTACGTAGATGCTGCTTAAATAAAGCACTTAGATGAACTGTTGATCTTCCTAATATCAGGCCCATACATTTTGTAAAGTCCTAACCTGGAACTTTCAGTACCTTAAAACTTGCCTCGGCCCTAAGCGGTGTGGCTCAGTGGATAGAGCGTCAGTCTGCGGACTGAAGGGTCCCAGGTTCGATTCCGGTCAAGGGCATGTACCTTGGTTGCGGGCATATCCCCAGTAGGGGGTGTGCAGGAGGCAGCTGATCGATGATTCTCTCTCATCAATATTTCTAACTCTCTATCCCTCTCCCTTCCTCTCTGTAAAAAATCAATAAAATATATATATTAAAAAAAAAAAACTTGCCACTTATTCTGAAAGCAATTCACTGGAATATCAAGGCAGAACACCAAACTTTAGAGATATTTTTATTTTTTCTTACCTTCAACTTAAACTTAGCTATTGGCCAATTAAACCTAAAAAATAAGCTTGTAAAAGTCCAATCTGTTTTCAGGTTTTTCCTTCAATAACTTGTTTCTTAAGCCTGTTAGGCCATCTCTAAAATGTATCCAGCTCTTTTATTCTTTTCATTGAATTTTAGTTTTATGTAAAAAAACGTGTTTTAGCACCAGCTACCTTTTCTAATTTTTCCCCCCTCCTGTGTTGGTTTTCACATAGGGTAGTGGTACCATTTTTTTGGATGTGAAATGTTTATATGAGAAAAACAAAAAGCTGATGTATAGCCCTGTATACAGTGTAGATGCTATTTTTTAAAAAAAGAAAAAAAAGCCAAGGCTAAATTAATAAACAAGAGGACTGAATGTTTCATTAAAAATTGACTGCATCTCTTGTGCATTAATCTGACCATAATCCCCTGTATATTATGTTCGTGTAGCTGAGTTTGTAATTTTTGTTTACTAGATCAAGTTGTCAGCATTTGCTGGTGTAAGTGAACATCATATTTATCCTGAGTTGAGTTTAAGCCAAATATGTGCATAGAAAAGTGTCTTCCCATTAATGGAAGTCAGTGATTTTCAGGATGTGTTAATTTCAGTTTTTGTATGCTTATCTTTTATTAAAGTGTTTTAAAAATAAAATAAGAGTAAGGGACAGGTCACGGGCATCAGGGGTTATAAATCTGAGCAGACCACCTGCTCTGTGAGCGTGTGCTTCCAGACCGTGTGCGCACACCCTTCTATGTAGAAGTAAAGATGTTTGCTGCGCTGCCTGGCTCCTGAGTATGTTGTGTCCTACCAGGACCCCTGAATTGGGGGCTCCCCTTATTTCTAACACCTGACAGCAAGATGGGGACAGAGGAAACCAGAAAAAGCTCCTCTACTGAGAACCCACAATCCTCCCCCCAGGGCCCCCCCCCCATCCGCCCTGTGCTGTCCTCCTGACAATCGCCCCAACTCAAAGGACAGTCCACGTCCCGGTGCCACTGTGACCTCACGGGCTCACGAAGGGCAGGGTCCCCCCTTTCCTGTGCCCTGTGTTCCCCAGGAAGAGACCGGAAGCTCCTAAACTCTCAGCTCAGTTCTGCCTGGAGCAGCACACGGCCCGGGACCAGCGCCGGCATCACCGTCCACGCGGGTTTTACCGGCCGGAGGAACACCCGCACCTTCACGGGACCCTCGGGAGGGACTGGGGTCTGTGCCCGGGTGTCCCCAGGCTCTCGGTGCCCAGATCGGGGACCAGCTCTCCAAGTCCGAGAGAAGACATCCCAGGACGGTGAGGGGGGCCGGGGCCGGGAGGGACGGGGTCCCCTCCCCTTCCCTGGGGTCCCACAAGCTCCTCCGCAGCCGCGGGGCCGGGGAAGGGCTGGCCCCGGAGACAAGCGGTCCCGGGGCTCCGCGGGCTCCGCCTCCCGGACCCGGCTGCCCCGAGGCCCGGACCCGCGCCGCCGCTGACGCCCCGCAGCCGGGGCGGCTCGTCCTCCCGGGCCGCTCCCCGCCCGTCACACCGGGGCCCCCCCGAGCGCCTCGCGGGCCTGACGCGGGGCCGGGGCTGCGGGGTCGGGTCGGGGAGGCGGGGAGGCCGGGGCCGCGCTCACCTCAGCCGGACGCCCGGGCGCGGCCGCCGCCATTGGAACCTGCGGGCGGAGCGGGCAGGGCGGGCGAGGAGGCGGCTCCCTCCCGCCCTGAAGCGGGTCCCTCGCGGGGTCGCCGAGCCGCACACCCGCGTCTGTGCGGCGGGGAGAACGGCTCCCGCCACCTTCGGACCCGGTACCTGGACCCGGACTGAGCACTCGGGAAAGTCCTACAAATCTCAGAACAACTAACGTGGCGGCCTAGCGAGGCGCCGGAAGTACCGCCCTCTCCTAATGCGTCATCCGCAGGAGCCCCTCTTCCCTACGTTCTTATCGGATGGCGGTGCTGCCACTCCACGCTGTGCATTCTGGGAAATGTAGTCCCTTCCCACAGCGATGCTGCCACTTCACGCTGGGCTTTCTGGGAAATGTAGTCCCTTCCCACAGCGATGCTGCCACTTCACTCGTCGCATTCTGGGAAATGTAGTCCCTTGGGGAAAAGGGCTTATTTTGCAAAAAGATTCAAGCTCAGCTGCGAGGTGCTTTGGAAGTGGAATAGGTGGGCTTTGATTTCTGAGTGGAATAGGCTGCCCTTTTTTTTTTAATGAACCGTGGCTACTTTCCTTTTCATTAACAAACTGCTCACTTTTGTTCCTCATTTTTTTGTGCGCTATTCACAATGTAATGAACACATCCACCATGCGCTTTAAAATGTAATCTTCATTCACTTATTCACCGTCATGCTCTTAAGTGTAGACTTTCAGCCGAAACCGGTTTGGCTCCGTGGATAGAGCGTCGGCCTGCGGACTCAAGGGTCCCAGGTTCGATTCTGGTCAAGGGCATGTACCTTGGTTGGGGGCACCTCCCCAGTAGGGGGTGTGCAAGAGGCAGCTGATCGATGTTTCTCTCTCATCGATGTTTCTAACTCTCTATCCCTCTCTCTTCCTCTCTGTAAAAAATCAATAAAATATATATATATATATATTTTTTAAAAAGTGTAGACTTTGAGTGATATTAGTTACATTCTGGTTTGTAGTGTTTTCCAATTTCCCTGGTGTAAATACTCCCACCACGGCCAATTTCAACCGTCCAACATGATGTCACTGAACATGGTGCTGGGAAGAGTTGCCAGAGACATGCCATTTTATTTTGACGGAACTGATCCAGCAGCTGTGAATAACCTCTAGAAAACAGATGATAACAAAATGCTGAAATGATTGCGAAGAGACACTTCTTCACAGATTCCTGTGACACTCCCAGTTCTGGTTCCTAGGTACATCCAGTGGCAACAACAGTTTCTCATTTAACACTGCACCCTGCCGAAACCGGTTTGGCTCAATGGATAGAGCGTCGGCCTGCGGACTGAAAGGTCCCAGGTTCGATTCCGGTCAAGGGCATGTACCTTGGTTGCAGGCACATCCCCAGTAGGGGGTGTGCAGGAGGCAGCTGATCGATGTTTCTCTCTCATCGATGTTTCTAATTCTCTATCCCTCTCCCTTCCTCTCTGTAAAAAATCAATAAAATATATATATATTTTAAAAAGAGTGATTGTCAGCTTGGCCAGTTTGACTCAGCAGATAGAACATGGGCCTGAGGACTAAAGGGTCCTGGGCTCGATTCTGGTCAAAGGCATGTAGCTCGGTTGCAGGCTCCATCCCAGGCGCTGGTGGGGCACGTATAGGAGGCAACCAGTCCTGGATGCAGGTCAAATTCGTGCACCAGGCCTCTAGTGTTTTGATAAAAGGGGTTTATATTCAGGTAAATTGGTCCCAAAGTGCCTTCTTCAGTGTTGTTATTCTGAGTGAGAAAGTTAATATTCTTTAGGTATTTAAGGCTTTTCTCCAGTGTGGACTCTCAAGTGTCTAACAAGGCTAGGTTTGCAGCTAAAAGATTTCCTACATTCACTGCACTCGTAAGATCTACCCCCAGTGTGACCCTGTGGTGTTCCATGAGCTTAAGATTTTTAGCTAAAGGACTTCCCACAATCACTACCTTCCGACATCTTTCATCTAGTGTGAATTCTCTTGCGGTTAAGGAGGTGACTATTGCACCTAAAAGATTTCCCACATTCATGACACCCATATGGATTCTCTCCAGTGTAAACTCTTTGGTGTTGAGGTGAGACCTTTGACAAGAGGACTTTCCACATGCACTACACTCATGCAGTTTTTCACCATTGTGAATACTCTGATGTTGAATGAGAGCAGTGCTCTCACTGAAGAAATTCCCACAATCAGTACACTTATAGGGCTTTTCTCTAGTGTGAATTCTTCTATGTTGAATGAGGTTCAAGATTCGTCTAAATCTTTGTCATGGCCCTAGCCGGTTCGGCTCAGTGGATAGAGTGTTGGCCTGCAGACTTAAGGGTCCTGGGTTCAATTCCAATCAAGGGCATATGCCCAGGTTGTGGGCTGGATCCCCAGTAGGGGGCACGCAGGAGGCAGCCAACCAATGATTCTCTTTCATCATTGATGTTTCTAGTTCCCTCTCCCTTCCTCTCTGAAATAAATAAAAAATATATATTTTTAAAAAGAACCACCTGAACTCAGTGGAAGTCTGTCTTCTTTCACCTCAGAGGCTAAGAGAATCAATATTACAGATCTCAGAAAAATCACACACTATTACCATTGTCATAATCATCATCTCACTTTAAGGACTAAAACCTGAGGATCTCTGAATAGTCACTTCTTTATTTCATTAAACCTAGGTTAGTCTTTGAGTGATAAAAATAAATTTCCCATGGGAGAAGGTGATTCTGAGGGATTCCAACAAAATTTCAAGACACTGAAGAGGCCATAGTGAACTAGACACCGTGCTTTCCGCAGACACCCACGTTTCTAATGTCTGAAAACACTGCCAGCGACACAGGAAGCACAAGTCAAACAACTTGCAGTCTCCCTTAAAGCTGAGAGTCCCCTGGAGACCACGTGGAGGCCGATGTGGGTTTCTGTAGATGATTTCCTGAGACAGATGTACTGTACATGTCTAAGGCTCATCATCTCAAATATTATTTCCTCTATTGCACACCCTGCCCCATTATGGTGACCTCCAACCAGATATTTTGCAATTCTGTGGAAGCTTATCATCATTGCTGTCTCCTTGTAAATTTCTTTGTCATGTTCCTCTGGAGAACTGTCTTTGTGGTGAGTATACTAAAGTGCCTTACAGACTCACTTTTAATCATAAATAAGCAAAAATATTTAAGCCACTGGATATTTTACTTGCACTCAGTTCTGTCAATTTCCCGCTGGGCAGGGATTTTGCTGAAGGTTCCGCACATCAGCCCTTCAGAATGCAGCCTGGGGCTCCAGGGAAACTTTGAGGCCTCCTGAGGAGGTCAAGTCCTCCTACAGAGCCCACAGCCCAGCCCGACCCCACTTTCTGATCCTCATTGTCCAAACCAGGCAAGGTGACCTCCCTTCAGCTCCTAAATGGGCAGGGCATGCTCCCAACAGGAGCCTGTTACCCCTCCCAGACACCCTCAGGGAGACCCCACTGACCACCCCAGGCTTCTCCTTCCCCCTGAGCTCCTGTCACCTGCCCTCGCTACCCTGCCCCCTTGTTTGTGGGCTGTCCTCCACCAGAACGCCAGTTCCCACGGGCAGGGGAATCGGTACCTCCAGAGTCTGGAACAGTCCAGCCCAACAGTGTCCACACTCTAGGTCCTTACAGGTCTCAGCTGTGCCACCCATGGCTGCTGCCCCTCCATCCAGCCTGATTCAGGTTCTCATCACTAGAGCCTCCCCTCAGCCCTCCCACTCATGTGCTGACAGGAAACACCCTCACCAACCCTGTCCAAGGCCCCCAACCTCTCTGCTCCATCAACCACACACCCCAGCATCACACTGTCCCCCAGAGTCCAGGGTCCATCATCTCACTACAGGGGAAGGGCTCTGCTCTTCAGGCCCAATTTAGGGAGGTGGGCACACCAACCACAACAACCCCCCTCCTCCAATGTGGTATCATGTTGAGTCCAAGCCTCTTTTTCTAGAAATGCTTGTATTGCAGAATGATTTGACCATTGACAATACACAGTACAATTTCATGGAGAGTCCACGGTACCGCCAGGACTTCCTGGGCACCGGGGGCTGCTGAGGGGGATACTTATTTTTAAAAAAATCAAAGTAGTAAATACCCCCAAAATGCAAAAACAGAGACTCATCACCAGTGGGCCTCAGGTGTGAGTGTGGGCTGGCCAGAGGCAGGACTTTCCTGAGGTGAACTGATGTGGGGCCCAAAGCATCAGGGGGCTTCTCCCAGACACAGTAGTTCAGTTACAGCGGGCCAGGGGCCTGGGGACGGGGAGAGCAGGCTGGAGAGACCTCTGGATGGAGACAGCAGAGCCCTGGCCAGCTCCTCTCAGGCGGACACAGAACCCCAATCCCTCCCAGGGGCCTGCCTGGGGCTCCTCTCTGCCAGCTCCTGGCAGGACACAGCGTGGCCAGCTGCAGGGGGAACATCCCGGGCAAAGGCAGGAGAAAGTGAGGGAAGGTGGGCTGTGCAGGCAGAGCCCCATCTCAGTGAATCAGGGTGGATGACCCTTTTTTCTTTTTTTAAAATGAGAATGTAAGGTAGGGAGGGGGGCGGTGAGGATGAGAATGAGAGTGAGAGAGAGAGAAACACAATGACTGGATGCCTCCCACACTAGCAGAAGTGGGGGGCCAAGGATGAAACCGGCATAATAGAATGGCAAAGTTACCCAGTCTATTTCAAGGCCTGGGGCAGTAATGCGAACTAATTAGACAGAGGTTTTCTGCCATTCTGCTGTCCCTTCTGAAGCACAGAGTTTGGGATCCCCACAGTATCTGGTGACTTTACATGACAGATCACACCTGTGCTTGCAAATCATCCCAGGCGGTGACTAGGACCACCAGAACTAAAGGTACAAAACCAAACGCCATTACAAAAACATCATAAACCAGAGCAGTGTACAGCAAGCAGTTTTCAGGTTGGTGAATTGGAACCTGAAACAATTCGTGACAACAAAATGTGAGACCCACAACGTCCCTGAGAGAGGCAGCTCTTCTTAGCTGAGGATGGGGCTCTGGACGAATCCTGAGTCAGGTGCATTTCCTAGTCAGAGAGCAAGGAATGAAGATCCTGCCAGGAGCTCAGAGTCTTCATAATTCACTTAAGCACAAGGGAGAACACAGAATTCCTTCTCCGTGAGCACACAGGGGTGGTGACTGATGCACACTGTTCAGGTGAGCCAGGTGGTGGGGAGGTCACTTCAGCCACAAATACTCGCAGTGACATCAATGAGGTGGAGTCCTTGGAAGTTGGCAAGTGCAATGCAGCTCCTTCAAGCCTCACTTGTACCTCAAACTTATGAGGAATTTCGCACAGTGTATGTTCAGATAAGAGGGTTTTACATTCAGGTAAGTGGATTTAAGTCTCCTTCAGTGTTGTAGAGTGAGAAAGATAAAACATCCCCTGCACATTTAAGGACTTTCTCCAGTGTGAACTCTCAGATGTCTAACAAGGCTAGGTTTGTAGCGAAAACATTTCCCACATTCACTACACTCAAATGGGTTTTCTCCAGTGTGACATCTGTGGTGGTCCATGAGCTTGGATCTTTGGCTGAAGGACTTCCCACAATCACTGCACTCATACGGCTTTTCTCCTGTGTGAGTTCTCTTGTGATAAAGGAGGTGACTACTGCTCCTAAAAGATTTTCCACATTCACTACACTCATAAGGCTTCTCACCAGTGTGATGTCTCCTGTGTAGAGTAAGTGAATTGCCATGCCTGAAGGACTTTCCACAATCAGTACACTCATACGGCTTTTCTCCAGTATGAACTCTGTGGTGTTGAATGAGGGTAAACTTTTGCCTAAAGGACTTCCCACAATCACTACAACCAAAAGGTTTTTCGCCTGTGTGAACTCTCTGGTGTTGGGTGAGGTGACAGCTTTGACTGAAGGACTTTCCACAATCAGTACACTCATAGGGCTTTTGTCCACTGTGAAGTCTAAGGTGTATAGTAAAGCAAGACCTTTGATGGAAGAGCTTCCCACAGTCACTACACTCATAAGAATTTTCTCTACTGTGACCTCTTTGATGATATGTGAGAGCTGAGGATTGCCTGAAGGACTTTCCACAATCAGTACACTCATACGGCTTTTCTCCAGTGTGAATTCTGTAGTGTTTAACGAAGGTTAACTTTTCCCTAAAGGACTTCCCACAATCACTACATACAAAAGGTTTCTCACCAGTGTAAATCCTCTTGCGTTGACTGAGATTAGAGCTTTGACTGAAGGCCTTCTCACAATCACTATCCTCATATGGATTTTCTCCAGCGTGAACTCTTCTATGTCGATTGAGGTTACAGATATGGTTAAAAACTTTCCCACATTTGTTACACTTATAAATATTTTCTCCAGAACAGACAGCCTGATGTTGTACAAATTCCTGGTTGTAGCTGGCAGCTTTTTCACCTTCACCCCAATCGTAATGACATTTTTCAGTGAGAAATTCCTGTGAAATGCCTCTGCCTGTGTGTGGCTCCTTAGTGTTGAGAAGGGCCTGGGGCTGGAAAAGCTCTGAGATAGTTGGGAAGACTTTCCCAACCTCCCCACTGGTTGAAGGCACCCAAGATGAATAGAAGCTGCACCTGGTCTCAAACGAGGCCCTGTCCACAGCTTCTTTCCAGGGCTTCTCTCCACTGGCTTCCCTCTGTTGATGAGGAGGGTTTGCACTGAAACAGAAGTCTCTCACACATGCGTCACTGAAGAAGGCTTTCTGCTCAAAGTCTGCTGCCTGTGACTCAGTCAGGTGCAGAATAGCTTTGAACACAGAGACACAGCTCCCACAGAGATGGGTCCTCTGGGTTGCTGGAGCTGTCTTAGAAGCCCTGACCTGTGACTCTCCTTGTATAGATATGCGCTTCTCAGGACAGACCTCCTCATCCGTTTTATGCCAACAACCTGAAAAGAGAGAAATGGTGAGGAACTGAGTGTTGACTATGGTGACAGGGGGAAGTCCCATTGCTAAAGTGTTTTGCACATAATACATGGGTTCCACGCAATTGTCTGAAAATAAGAGATGTGCGGGAAGGGTTAATAAGAGGCTGCTGTAAAGGTCTGGGCCTTTGAAGATTACAATACAGGAAAGACCTCACCAGAAATATGACACAAAGATGGCAAGGACCACGTGGAAGAGAAGCCAGATCTTCTGCTAGCAGTATTCAGCAGGGTTTGTCTGCTGGTGAAGGGGGCAAGCTGTGCATGAGGTTGGTAAGGTCGTATCCCAAGTAAAATTCAATAAACCAGTACCTGGTGTCAAACACTACCAAAGCATGAATATGCACCTCATAACACATGTTGGTCAATGTTAAAGAATAATGCAGAGCTCGGCTGGCGTGGCTCAGTGGTTGAGTGCCTACCTAGTAACCAGGAGTCACAGTTTAATTCCCAGTCGGGGCACATGCCTGGGTTGCGTGCTCAATCCCCAGTAGGAGACATGTGGGAGGCAGCCGATCAATGCTTCTCTCTCATCATTGATGTTCCTATCCCTCTCTCTTCCCTTCCTCTCTAAAATCAATAAAAATATATTAAAAAAAAAAAAAAAAAAAAGAATGCAGAGGCAGCAGTGCAGAGGAACAGGTGATACAAAAAGCCCAAATGGTGAAGGTAGGCAAATGCCAGGAAGTCACAGATTCAATGAGAAATCAGCAAAGTGTCAAGTAAGGGAAAGAAAAGGAAGAAATGAGATGTGGCCGGTGGCACTTGCATCTAAACACTGGACAGCAGGGTATTTCTGGTATAATCTGAACACAGCCCATGTGGCATACCTTCCCCCAGGTACCACTAAGCAAGGCCAGGCCTCCTCTGAGATCATCTTGCATGTGCACCCTGTGAACAAAACAGGGTTCTCCCTGCGCCTTCTACTGTACAAGTACACAAACCTAAATATTCTGAGTATTAGTGACGGACAACAGAGGTGAGCAGCCAGCACTGGCCCTGACCAACACAGCTTGCAATAGTATTCAGGGAACAGAATATTACAAACAATTGAGGGAGGGTTTTTTAAGAATAGCCCATGGTTCATGTAAGTAAAGACCATAACCTGGCACAGGCAGTCACAAAGAGCCTTTAGCTAGAGGAAGGGGGCAGAAGTGGAAGCCACTGGGTTGACACAATCACTGTACCGTGAAGAGGTAGTGCAAGGTGGCACCCATTACGCTGTCTGCAAGACTCCTGACTCCCAGGCACTTCCTGCACATTTAAAAATATATATATATATTTTATTGATTTTTTACAGAGAGGAAAGGAGAGGGATAGAGAGTTAGAAACATTGATGAGAGCCAAAACCGGATTGGCTCAGTGGATAGACCGTCGACCTGCGGACTGAAAGGTCCCAGGTTCGATTCCCGTCAAGGGCATGTACCTTGGTTGCGGGCACATCCCCAGTGGGGGGTGTGCAAGAGGCAGCTGATCGATGTTTCTCTCTCATCGATGTTTCTAACTCTCTATCCCTCTCTCTTCCTCTCTGTGAAAAATCAATAAAAATATATTAAAAAAAAAAACAAAGAAACATCGATGAGAGAGAAACATCAATCTGCTGCCTCCTGCACGCCCCCTACTGGAGATGTGCCTGCAACCAAGGTACATGCCCTTGACCGGAATCGATCCTGGGACCCTTCAGTCCGCAGGCCAATGCTCTATCCACTGAGCCAAAACGGTTACTGCTTCCTGCACTTTTTGAGGCAACTTGTGTTATGGATGTTCGTGGGGTCCATTGGACGGACACTCCACACAGCTCACCACTGGCAGCCACCGCACATTTAACAAGAATGAGGGGGAATTAGCAGAGCCCCCGCTTTGGTCTGACTGTGGGAGAGAGAAAGCTACAGCTGCAAAATAAAGAGAAAAGTGGGCATCTACTCAGGACACTGGGAGAATGTGAAGCTCTTACCTACAGATGAGACCAGTGCAAACACTTCCAGCATCACATCGCAGTACAGAAGTCTTTGGGGCTCATCAAGGAGCCCCCACTCCCCCTGGGAGAAGGCAATGGCCACGTCCTCAAAGTTCATATCCTATCACAATGGAGAGAGTTCATTCCATGATCAGCTTCTCTTTTAAGATTCCACGTTTTTCATACTCCCACCCACCACATCCATCTGCTCCCTCTACTCCCCACATCAGAGAAGATACCAGGCCTTGGTCCCATCAAAGTCACTCTCTCCTTTTATTCCTACTGACACTGTGTCTTCCCCCCTCAATAAGGGCAGATGGGCATAGAGATGACACCTGTGCTCTGGAACTCCTAGGTAGGCCACACTGCCCCTTGTCAATAACAGTGATGTCACCAACACAGGGTAGGGAGGGATGTTGGCCATAAAGAGTGTGAGTGATTTGACAATGGCTTTGTCAGGCAATACCCTTGTAGTCCCCCCAGATTGTACCTCAAAGACAGCAAAATCATGGCATCACACATCAGCCTTTCAACCCGAATTCCAGTTTGCCGAGGCCATCACTTTGCACTACCTGCTGCACATAATTATTTAAACCACACGTGTCCTACACAGCTTCATTCCCTGAGGCAAAATTTCAAAGATAACACCCATATGGGGTGACAGGGATTGTTTTATTTCCTAATCATCATCTTTTCCAAAACTGTAACTCATCACCTCGGTAATGTATTTCTCTCTCACCTTCTCCTTTCCCCATGCCAGTAGAGATATTCAAGCCCGGGTTACACTATTGTATGCTGTCTCATTCCTGTATCATCCCTCACAGCAACAGGCATGACATCTAAGCTCTGGAACTGGCACGCAGCACCACACATCCCTCTTTTCAGGAAATGAGCCTAAAATTCCCCTTATTGTATGGTCCAGATCCCACCCGAAATGGACTCACCCTTCATTCCCTCTTATGTCAATGTCAGGGCCCTGTGGCCATGAATTCACACTCCCTCTCCACATGCACATCACTCTTTTTCGCACACCTCTCTCACTCCTGCACTCCCACAGCCCAGCCCCCATAGGCATCTCCTTGACTTCCTACTCATTACTCAGCATGTGTGTGGTCCGGAGAATGCTTGCCAACTTCAAACAGGATCAAGTACTGCCAGACTCTGAGAGTCCACACTCACAGAGGCAGCCCTGAGTCCTGCTATGAAGGCTGCTCTTCATCACTGTTTTTTCCTTCAAACTCAATTACTGAGAAAGGCAATCAGATCTCAGATACACAGAGCGCCCTCCCCTGGTGCAGTTGATGTCCCTTCAGCAGTCACAGCCAACATCTCTCCACTTACCCGACACTCAAGTCCCAGCCCCAATAGCCCTCTGCACCACGCCCAGTGAGTCTCACAGGTGACCACTCAGGGGTCTAAGCTGCCCTAACTGGTTTGGCTCAGTGGATAGAACATCGGCCTGCAGATTGAAGGTTCCCAGGTTCGATTCCCATCAAGGGTACATGTCCAGGTTGTGGGCTCCACCCCCAGTATGGGATGTGCAAGAGGCAGCAGATCAATGATTCTCTCATCATTAATGTTTCTCTCTTCCTCTCTGAAATCAATAAAATAAAAATAAAAATAAATTAAGGCCTTGGCCACTGGGAAACCATTATCTCTCCCGGATACTCTACGTAGCCATTCTGTCCCTTTGCTGTGTTGTGACACCCACCTCCCACAAACAGAGGCCCCAGCAGGAAACCAGTCCTCAGACTCACACTGTCCCTGTGAGCTACTACCATTATCATCCTGACCATGATTCCCTGTATTTTTTTAAATATATTTTATTGATTTTAGAGAAGAAGGAAGAGGGAGAGAGAGAGAGAAACATCAATGATGAGAGAGAATCATTGATTGGCTGCCTCCTGCACGCCCCACACTGGGGACAGAGCCCACAACCCAGGCATGTGCCCGTGGCTGGAATCGAACCTGGGACCCTTCAGTCCGCAGTCTGACGCTCTATCCATTGAGCCAAACCAGCTAGGGCCATGATTCCCTGTATTAAAGTGATCTACAGCCCTGGCTCAAGTGACTGAGTTGGATGAGCATCGAACATTGCGCAGAAGATGGCAGGTTCCAGTCCTGGTCAGGGCACATGCCTGGGTTGTGGGCTGGATCCATAGAATGGCTTGTGCAGGCAGCAACAGACCCTGGTTTCTTGCTCATCACTGTTTGTCTCTCCCTCCCTCTTACTTTCTGTACTTAAAGTGAAATACACACACACACTCACACACACAAAACTGATGGTTCCTGAGCCAGCTCAGTCTTCACTCCCAGCCTTTGCACATCCTGGTACCTTCTCCTGGGAGGACCCCCCACATCTCACTCCACCCGTTCCCAAAACCAGAATCCACTTCCTAAAGCCCTAGTCGTGGCCTCAGGACTCTGGGCTGAGTGTCTGCAGGTCCCAGGGGCAGGAAGAGGGGCTGGACAGTCCCAGGACCCCCCTACCTCAGAGGCCACCATAGTGTGAGGCCCTGACATCAGCCCCACAGCCCAGCCCCTGAGCGGCTCTGCACCTGCAGGGACCTGTGGAACTGAAGGTCTGTGGAGGGCCCGGCACCCACCGCCAGGACCCAGGGCTCAGGCTGCTCAGGGCCCTGGCCCAGCCCCGGGCCGGGCGATGCCCGCATCCCTCGGGGCTCCATGTCCCTCTGTGTTCACAGCCCCCAGCCCGTCCCCTGAGGAGGAAGTGACCCTCCTCCCGGAGCCGCCGCTCCTCCTCTCTGTCGCCTTTAGACACACACAGGCCTGGCTCCCCCCATCCCGGCTCAGCCCCCACGGCCTCCCCGGCGGCACCGCAGCCCGTCGCCCTCCCCTCCCCCTGCGCCCCCCACGGGCACTCACTGCTCTGGGCGCTGCGGCCTGGGCTGCGGGCCTGAGCGGCGCCGGCCCCGAGGCGGGAGGGCCGATGGGGTGACGCTGAGGGAACTCTGTCCGCGGAGAGGAGGCGGGGGGCACGGGGACCCCAGTCCCGCCGGTTGGGAGTCAACCCGCCTCAGACACCCCTGCCCAGCGGGACGCGGCCTCCCACGGCTCCTCCTTCTGGCGATCGGCCCGCTGAAGCCCGTGAGTCCACGAACAGTTAGAAAAAGTCAAAATGTCCGCCAGGAGGAGGACACCGGAAGTCCCGCCCTAACATGATGCGGAGGCCTGTTATCGCCCACTGCGTAGGCGCATTGCTTTCTGGGTAATGTAGTTTTCCCAACCGCCCAGGAGAGGGCCAGCTTTCCAGCCCAGAAACTTGAGGAACAAGGTGTTGTAGGTGCCAGTGGCGCTGGGGAAGGAGGGGATGGGACCAGAGGCCTGGTTACCTGGGACAGACTGAGGGATCTCCCAGGGGAGGTGGGGGAGGACTGGAATAGATCCTCCTGAGAATATATACACGGGGGAAATGAGAGATATCAGTAATATTACCAACAATAAAAATACGTATTAAAAATATATATTTCAAAAGAATATACTCTAGACGTTGTCACTGAGTGGTTGAGCATCAACCTATGATCCAGGAGGTCAGGATTCTATTACTGGTCGTAGCACAGATGTGGGTTAGGGGCGCAATTCCCAGTGTGGAGTGGACTTGCAAGAGGCAGGTAATCAGTGATTCTCTCTCATTATTGATGTTTCTCTCTCCTTCTCTTCCTCTGTCTAAAATCAACATATATATATATATATATATATATATATATATATATATGTATTTAAAGTACATACAGCCCTAGCTGGTTTGGCTCAATGGATAGAGCAAGGGTCCTCAAACTTTTTAATCAGGGGGCCAGTTCACTGTCCCTCAGACCATTGGAGGGCTGGACTATAGTTTAAAAAAAACTATGAACAAATTCCTATGCACACTGCACACATCTTATTTTGAAGTAAAAAAAAGAAAACGGCAAAAACACCCGCACGTGGCCCGTGGGCCGTAGTTTGAGTACGCCTGGGATAGAGCGTCAGCCTGCAGACTGAAAGGTCCCAGGTTCAATTCCGGCCAAGGGCACATGCCTGGGTTGGGGGCTCAATCCCCAGTGGGGGGCATGCAGGAGGCAGCCAATCAATGCTTCTCTCTTATCATTGATGTTTCTATCTCTCTCTCCCTCTCTAAAAATCAATAAAATATGTTATAAAAATAAAGTATATATACATATATGCATAGCTCATGGACATAGACAATAATGTGGTGAACTCCTACAAGCAATGGAGGCAGGGTACTGGGAGCAGAGAAGGAGTGGGAAGGGGAAATGGGGGGCATCTGTAATTGCTTCAAAAATTAAAAACAGCCCTAACCGGTTTGGCTCAGTGCATAGAGCGTCAGCCTGCAGACTGAAGGTCCCAGGTTCGATTCCGGGCAAGGGCATGTATTGGTTGTGGGCACATCCCCAGTATGGTGTGTGCAGGAGGCAGCTGATCGATGTTTCTCGCTCTCTTCCTTCCTCTCCGTAAAAAATCAATAAAATATATTTTTAAAAAAACCTTGCCTGATGAACAAGAACAGAACCAGAAACAAGGAGGCACCAATCGGACTATCATGCCTCAGAGGGAGGATAGGGGAGGGTGGGGGGAGAAGGGAGAGATCAACCAAAGGTCTTGTGTGCATGCATAAGAGCCTAACCAATGGTTAAGTTCAACAGGGGGTTGGGGCATCCATGGGGAGGGGTGTGGGATGGGAATCCCCCAGGACAAATATGTGACACCTTAATCAATAAAGAAATTTAAAATTAAAAAAAAAAACAAAAACCTTGCCATGTCTCCATTATTTTACTATTTTATTATGGATGTTCTTGAGCATATTTGTTCCTACTCTACCAGTATGTTGAAAATAAAGTATTATGATGTGCTACTGAAGTATTTTATCATGCCCATGTTCAATGTCATCATTTTGGCAGTTTGAAGCTGACAATGATGAGAGTATTTACACCAGGGAAATTGATAAATACTACAAACCTTGACTTCACTTATTGTACTATTGAATGCTTAAATTTAAAAAAGAATGAAGAAGCCCTAGACAGCTTGGCTCAGTGGATAGAGCATCGGCCTGTGGACTAAAGGGTAGAGCAGAGGTCCTCAAACTTTTTAAACAGGGGGCCAGTTCACTGTCCCTCAGACCGTTGGAGGGCCAGATTATAGTTTAAAAAAAAAACTATGAACAAATTCCTATGCACACTGCACATATCTTATTTTGAAGTAAAAAAACAAAACGGCAAAAACACCCGCATGTGGCCCGCGGGCCGTAGTTTGAGGACGCCTGGGGTAGAGGGTTTGATTCTGGTCAGGGGCACATGCCTGGGTTGTGGGCTCGGTCTCCAGTAGGGGGCGTGCAGGAGGCAGCTGATCAATGATTCCCTTTCATCATTGATGATTGTCTCTCCCTCTCCTTTCCTATCTGAAATCAATAAAAATATATTAAAAGAAAAAAGAATAGAGTGATGATCAAGCCTACAGTACATGATGGCTGAAAATTAAAAAAAAAAAAGAAGAAGAATGTTAGCAAGGCAGATTAACTTAAAAGTGTATCTTACAAGTGGGATTTAATTACCTTTAGAATTAAATTTGAGAAAAACACACCAAGCTCTGCTGTTTAGCATCCAACCAGGAACCAAGAGGTTGTTGGTTCAAATTCCAGTCAGGGCACATGCCTGGGTTGCGAGCTTGATCTCCAGTGTGGGTTGTTCTGGAGATCAAGCTCGATGTTTCTCTTGCTTTTTGATGTTTATATTTCTCTATCAATCTTCCTTCCTCTCTCTAAAAGCAATAAAAACAGACTTTAAAATAAATACACAGGGAGCCGCTGTGAAAGCTGCAGCTCTGTGGTGCGGCCAGGCCACAGCGCTGGCCCTGCGGGGCGGGGAACGCTCGGTGGCTCAGCTGTGTCCTGCTCTTCGCTCTGCTCACCGCCAGTGCCACCTTCCTCATATAAAATCTCCAGGAGCCTCGCAGCCCGGCTGGCAAAATCCATCTGCACCCGCGGGGCAACCTCTGGGCCACTGGTCACTTCATGGGCAAGAAGAGTCTGGAGCCCCCTGGCTCACCCTGTGAACAATTTACATTGTTCACAGAAGCACTACAAAGGCCTCCTTTTCTGGGTGACCATGACATCACCAATAATAGAGGTACCAGCTGCAAATTAGAACCACAAAGTCATGCAGACTTTCTCTCAAGGCCTTGGTCAGCAACACAAAATAAGGCAATATTGGACAAAGAGTGCTGTTCTCTCCCAAGCACAAAAAGTTTGGGACCCCACCATATCTGTTCACCTCTCCATGCTGTCAGAGCACTACTTTCCTTTTTATCATCCCAAAGAAATAAACGAATCAACAAAATTAAAGGATGATTTAATCAACTACATTCAAGAGGAAAAACACCTTTACAAAAAGATCATAAACCAGAGCAGAGGACAGCAAGAGGTTTGCAGGCTGGTGAACTGGAACTTGAAACACTTAATCATGGTATAATGTGAGAACCACATGTCCCTGAAAGTGGTAGCACCTCTTTGCTGAGGATGGGGGCTCTGGATGAAACCTGGGTCAGGTCAATTCTCTAGTTGGAGAGAAAGAAATGAAGATATATCCAAGAGCTCAGAGTATTCATAAATTTCTCAAGCACAAGGTAGAACACAGAATTCCTTTTCCCTGAGCACACAGGGATGGCGACTGATGCAAACTGTTGAGGTGAGCCAGGTGGTAGAGGAGGTCACTTCAGCTGAAAATCCTCGCAGTGACATCAATGAGGTAGGAATCCTCTTGGAAGTTAGGAGTGCAATGCAGCTCCTTGAAGCGTCACTTGTACCTCAAACTTATGAGGAATTTCCCACAGTGTATGTTCAGATAAGAGGGATTTATACTCAGGTAAATGGATTTAAATTTCCTTCAGTGTTGAAGAGTAAAAGATAAAACATCACCTGCACATTTAAGGCTTTTCTCCAATGTGAACGCTCAGATGTCTGACAAGGCTAAGTTTGCAGCTAAAACATTTCCCACATTTACTACACGCATATGGCTTTTCTCTGGTATGAACTCTGTGGTGTTGAATGAGGGTAGACTTTCGTCTAAAGAACTTCCCACAATCACTACATTCAAAAGGTTTTACACCAGTGTGAATTCTCTTGTGCTCAAAGAGGGTATATTTTCTCCTGAAGGACTTCCGACAATCAGCACACTCATATGGTTTTTCTCCAGTATGAATTCTCTTGTGGTTAAGGAGAGTATTAGTGCTCCTAAAAGATTTCCCACAATCAGTACACTCATTGAGTTTTTCTCCAGTGTGAATATGATGGTGTTCAGTGAGGTTAGAGTTTCGTCTGAAGGATTTTCCACAATCACTACACTCATATGGCTTTTCTCCAGTGTGAACTCTGTGGTGTGAAATGAGGTTGGACCTTTGGCCAAAAGACTTCCCACAATCAGCACACTCATAGGCCTTCTCTCTAGTGTGAATTCTCCCATGTCGAATGAGGTGAAAGATTCGTTTAAAAACTTTCCCACATTTGTCACACTCGTATTTCCCTTCTCCAGAACAGATACCCTGATTCTGAACTACTTTCAGGTTGTTGCTGTCAAATTTTTCAAAGTTACAAGTCTGGAGAAGACTTTCTCCACCAAGATACTCCTGTGAAATCTCCCTGCCACTGTGTGGATCCTCAGTGTTGAGAGGGGCCTGGTGCTGGAGAAGCTCTGAGATGGCTGGGAAGTCTTCCCCAACCTCCCTACTGCTTGAAGGCACCCAAGATAAGGAGAAGCTGCAGCTGGTCACAAACGAGGCCCTGTCCACAGCTTCTTTCCAGAGCTTCTGTCCACTGGCTTCCCACTGTTGCTGGTGGGGGTTTGCATTGAAACAGAAGTCTCTCACACATGCATCACTGAAGAAGGCTTTCTGCTCAAAGTCTGCTGCTTGTGACTCTGTCAGGTTCAGAATAGCTTTGAACACAGAGACACACCGCTTGCACAGAAGGGTCCCCTGGGTGATTGGAGCTGTCTCAGAAGCCCTGACCTGTGACTCTCCTTGTATAGATATGCTCTTCTCAGTACAGATGTGCTCATCATCTGTTTTATGCCAGCAACCTGAAATCAGAGAAATGGGGAGGAACTGATTGTTGACTGGGGTGACAGGGGAAGTCCCATTGCTAATGTGTTTTGCACATAATACATGAGTTCTATTGTCTGAAAATAAGAGATGTGCAGGAAGGATTAGTAAGAAGCTGCTGGGAAGATCTGGGCCTCTGAAGGTCACAAAAGAGGAAAGACCTCATCAGAAACATGACACACACATCGCAAGAACTACATGTAAGAGAAGATGTTCCCCACTTAGTCTTCTGCTAACAGTGCTCAGCAGAACTGGTCTGCTAATGACAAGGGCAAGCTGTGCAGACGGTTGGTTATGTCTTATTCCAAGTAAAATTCAATAAACGAGTAGCAGGGGTTCAAGGACTACTTAAGCATGAAGGTGCATCTCATAACACATGTGCAGGTCCATGTAGGGTTATACTGCAGAGGGAGCAGTGCAGAGGGACAGGTGATGCAAAAAGTTGACAAAGGTGAAGGTGGCCAAAAGCCTGGAAGTCACAGATGAAATGTAAGTCAGCAAAGTGTTAAGTATGAGAAAAAGAAGGCAGAAATGGGGTGTAGCCAGTGGCACTTTCCCCTAAACTCTGTTGGAAATTAGCTGGTTCCTAGTACCATGTGACCACTACCATTATGTCACACCTTCCCCCCAGTTGTCACTCAGCATGGCCAGACCTCCTCTAAGACCATGTTGCATGTTCACCCTATGAGCAAACCAGGTTTCTCCCTGAATCTTCTACTCTACCAATGCATGAACCCTAAATATTCCAAGTATTAATGAAAGACAACGGAGGAGAGCAGCCAGCTCTGGCCCAGAGCAGTTTGGCACTCAACAGTCCTCAGCTAAGGTAATATTACAAACAACAACTGAAGAAGGGTCTTACAAGCATAGGCCACAATTCATGTAAGTGAAGAACATAACCTGGCACAGGCTGTCACAAAGCACCTTCCCCTAGAGCCGTGGTCGGCAAACTGCGGCTCACGAGCCACATGCGGCTCTTTGGCCCCTTGAGTGTGGCTCTTCCACAAAATACCACAGGCTGGGCGAATATTTTGAAGAAGTAGCATTAGAAGAAGTTTAAGTTTAAAAAATTTGGCTCTCAAAAGAAATTTCAATCGTTGTGCTGTTGATATTTGGCTCTGTTGAAAAATGAGTTTGCCGACCACTGCCCTACAGGAAGGGGAAAGTTGGGAATAAATGTGCATCTTGTCACCCTCCCAGGGAGAGGAAGAGGAATATGGGACACATTAAGCTGCCTGTAAGATTCCCAATTCTCAGACACTTTCTGCACTTTTTGAGTCAATAGGGATTAGAGATGTTCCTAGAGTCCATTGGTCAGGGATCTCCACACAGCTCAGCAATGGCAGCCACACCATATTTGACAAGACAGTAGTGGAAATAGGCAGAACCCGTGGTCTGGCTGTGGGAGAGAGAAAGCTATGTTTTGAGAATAAAGGAAGAAAGGGCATCACCTCAGGACACTGGAACAATGTGAAGCTCTTACCTGCAGATGAGACAAGTGCAAACACTTCCAGCATCACATAGCAGTACAGAAGTCTCTGAGCCTCATCAAGGAGCCCCCACTCCTCCTGAGAGAAGGCAATGGACACGTCCTCAAAGTCCATATCCTGTGGTAATGGGCAAAATTCATTCCATGATCACCTTCTCTCCTAGGCTTTTACTTTCATGATACTCCCCACTCTCCCTATCCATCTGCTTCCTCTACTCCCCACATCACAGAAAATAGCAGGCCTTGCATCCACCAGAGTCACTCTCTCCTCATATTCTTACTGATACTGTGTCTTCCCATAGCAATAAAGCAGAAGCTCAAATTTATTATACTTGACCTCAGGGCCTCACATTTAGGGTCAATGCAATGGGTGTCACCAATATAAGATACAGATAAATGTTGGCCATGAGGAGAGATGAGAGTTATTTGACACTGGTCATGTGGGGGCAAAATCCTTGTTGTGCAACACATTCTCCCTCCAAGACCCCGAAAACATCACTGGTCACCCTTTCGATTCCAATCCTAGGGGCTGAGGTCAACACTTTGCGCTACCTGTTCCACATAATTCTTTGTATCCCACGTCTCTCATACAGGTTCATTCCCAGAGTCACAACATCAAAGACAACGCATGTACGCCAGGAATTGGAGGGGGTGTTATCTAATCACCTTCTTTTCAACATTCTAACTCACCTCCTCTGTAATGTATTTCTCTCTTACCCTTCTCCCTTCCCCAAGCCAGTACAGATTTTCAAGCCCAGGGGACACTGATGTATGCTATCCCATTCCTATTGATCACTGCATCAGCCCAACAACAACAGGCAGGTGTGCACATATATGACACCTAAATTGTGGACCTGGCATGTAGCGCCACAACACGCGTCTTTTCAGGAATTACCCTAAAATTCCCCATGTTGTATCATCCAGTTATCACCAGAAATGGACTCAACCTTCATTCCCTCTATGTCAACATCAGGGATCTGTGGCCATGAATTCACACTCCCTCTCCAAGAGCACATCACTCCTTCTCCCACACCTCCCTCACACCTGCACTCCCGCAGCCCCAGCTCCCATGGACATCTCCTTGGTCTTAGTCATTACTCAGCATGTGTGTTCCAGAGAATGCATGGCAAGTTCAAACAGTATCAAGTACTAACCTGACTCTCATTACCCAAGACACAGCCTTCAGTTTTGCTGTGAAGGCCTCCCTCACAAATTGTTTTTCTTCAACCTCACCTACTGAGAACCACATCAGCTCAGTTACCCAGAGCCCCCCTCTCCCGCTGCTGCACTTGATGCTCCTTCTCCACTCAAAGCCCTCATTCCTCAACTCCCACTGCCTATGGCCCTCTATCCCATGCCCAGTGAGTCTCCCAGATGCCCACTCATGCCCATAAGCAAGTCAACCAAACTGGATGCGGATGCAATACACTGGGCCACACAAAGGGTCACAAGAAATCCTGGTGAGTGTTTAAGAAGTAAATACGCACCAGCCACAGTCTCACCTTTTTTGAATTACTCTTCTACTTTCAATTTAAAAAAAGTAAATCTACAATTTTTCCCTAGTCCATACTCTTTACTATTTTTTTTAAGTAGTCTTCATTTTGAACTACTACTCAAGAGTTCCAGATAGTTATGAACTGGGCTCTGAAATATCTCATACCCTAATAGGAAAAAAATAGAAGATTTTATATTCCTCATGGACATGACTTTTCCCACTATTAATTTTCTCCATGTGAGTTGATGGTGCTTCCATACCTGCAGGTGCTAAATGCAAACCTTTACATCATCTCTGATTCTTACTTCTCTCTCCAATCCTCAAAATTAGAAAATCCAGGTGGCCACACCTAAAACCCTGATCCCTAATGCAACTGCTTCTTCTGCATCCACAACCACCACTGTGCTCCCGTCACCATCACACTCACCAAGACCATCACAGCAGCTTCCATTGTAGTCTTCCTACCCCCGTCCTCACCCATACTGTGCATCACGCTGCAGTCACAGGAGTAATGAGACCTGGGACACATCACCTGCTGTTCTGCTCCGATTACCCCAATGACCCCTCCACCAGCAGAACAGAAACCCAAGTTGTCACAAAGCTCCTCTGGACTTGATTCCTGTCCCACTGTTTCCAGTTCCTATTTTTAAACAATGGACACCTGCTCGTCCCTGAAGCAGCTAACCTTCTCTTAAAGAATTTGCACATTCTGGAACCCATGCAGGGAAGGACCTATCACCCACAATTCCACTGGATGCCAAAAACAGGTGCCACTCATATGACCCTTGACCTGGGCTTGGTGTCCCTTCAAGGTCCCCAGGTCGAAAGTCCCCGAAAAGAATGGCTGGACAGTCCCAGGACCCCCCTACCTCAGAGGCCACGATAGTGTAAGGCCCTGACATCAGCCCCACAGCCCAGCCCCTAAGCGGCTCTGCACCTGCAGGAACCTGTGGGAACTGAAGGTCTGTGGAGGGCCTGGCACCCACCGCCAGGACCCAGGGGTCAGGCCCGAGGTCACGTGACCAGGAGAGGCCTGCACCCCTCAGGGCGGTCCTCAGGGCGCCCTCCTGCTGGGTGGCTGTGGTCACAGGGTTCCCCCCCCCCCCTGCTGTCCTCTCCCCTGTGGTCGGCTCCTCCTCTGGGCAGTTGTGGGGACGTTAGAGCCGCATCTCAGGCCGCGTCCCTCTGTGTTCACAGCCCACAGCCCGTCCCCGGAGGAGGAAGTGACCCTCCTCCCGGAGCCGCCGCTCCTCCTCTCTGTCGCCTTTAGACACACACAGGCCTGGCTCCCCCTCCCGGCTCAGCCCCCACGGCCTCCCCGGCGGCACCGCAGCCCGTCGCCCTCCCCTCCCCCTGCGCCCCCCACGGGCACTCACTGCTCTGGGCGCTGCGGCCTGGGCTGCGGGGCTGAGCGGCGCCGGCCCCGAGGCGGGAGGGCCGATGGGGTGACGCTGAGGGAACTCTGTCCGCAGAGAGGAGGCGGGGGGCACGGGGACCCCAATCCCGCCGGTTGGGGGTCAACCCGCCTCAGACACCCCTGCCCAGCGGGACGCGGCCTCCCACGCCTCCTCCTCCCCGAGACCAACGCCCAACCGGCGCGCAGAACCCTGCAGGTCCGTTAACGGAAACTAAAATGTCCGCCAGACGGATCGTACTGGAAGTCCCGCCCTAACCGGATGCACAGGAATCAAAAACGTGTAGACCTCTACTGAAGCAGGTGCATTGCCTTCTGGGTGATGTAGTTTTCCCGCGCAGTCCATCCAGGCCGTGACCTTGGTGAGTAAAGGGGTGGCGCTGCCAGTGGCGCTGGGGAAGGAGGAGCTGGGACCAGAGGCCTGGTTCCCTGGGACAGACGGACAGACCTCCCGGGGAGGGGGGACTGGGAGAGATCCCCCAAAGAACATACACAAGGGGAAATGGGAGACATCTGTAACACCTTCAACAATGAAAAGTACACATTAGGTTCTATTTAAAAAATATAATAAAGCTCAGCTGGGCTGCTCAGTGGTTGACACCGACCTAGGACCCGGGAGACCAGGTTGCATCGCGGGTCAGGCGCGGGCACGGACCGCAGGCTCAGTGTCCAGAGGGCGGCGGACCAGTGACCCTGGCGGGAGGCCGCTGACCAGGGACCCTCTCCCGTCCCCCGTGGTTCTCTCCCTCCCACTTCTTCCCTCTGAAACCAACACAATGTGTTTTATGGGGCGGAAGGTGCCCTCTTCCCTCTGAACCCAACACAATGTTTTATGGGGCGGAAGGTGCCCTCTTCCCTCTGAAACCAACACAATGTGTTTTCTGGGGCGGAAGGTCCCCTCTTCCCTCTGAAACCAACACAATGTGTTTTATGGGGCGGAAGGTCCCCTCTTCCCTCTGAAACAAACACAATGTGTTTTATGGGGCGGAAGGTGCCCTCTTCCCTCTGAAACCAACACAATGTGTTTTATGGGGCGGAAGGGCTGGCAGGTGTCTGACCCGCCGTGGGGCCTGAGCAGGGCGCTCTCCTGGCGGCTAACAGGTGGGCAGGCGGGGCGTGGGGAGCAGGACAAGGGCGCAAGGAGGGCGGAGACGTGGCCCCTTCCTCTGTCCCCAGGGCAGCCCGGGCCCTAAAGCGGCTCTGCACCTCAGGAACCTGTGGGAGCTAAAGGCCTGTGGAGGGCCTGGCCCCCACAGCCAGGACCCAGGGCTCAGGCTGCTCAGACTTCTCCTTCTGCCCCTCACGGCTGTCCTCCCTCTTCCAGTCTGTTCTTCCTCCGGGCAGTTCTGAGGAAAGCTCAGAGCCCTGCCCCACACTGTGTCCCTGTGTGGTCACACCCATGGATGGCAGCAGCTTCCTGAAAACGGAGTAAAACTCCTCACACAGAACTTTGCCTCATCGTCCTCGTTGCCTTTACACCTAAAACAGACGGGGTTTCCCCAAATCCCCCTCCTCAGTCCCACCTCCGCGGCCTCACACGGGGCCTTTGGGCCCGTCCCCCTCTCCGCCCAGTGACACCAAGTGGCCCCTCCAGCAACTCACTGCTCCGGCGGCGCTGAGGCCTGGGCTGCGGACAGGACGGGCACCCACACCGAGGCCGGAGGGTGAATGAGGGGAGGCCTGGTGGACTCCGGAAGCAGGAAGTGGTTTGGGGGGCACGGAGGACTCAATCGCGGCCTTTGTGACTCAACCCGCCTCAGACACACCCTGCCCGGCGGGGACACTGCCTCTGAGGCCGGGGGACCCAGCACTGGAGCCTCTGATTCTGTGAACACACTGCAAAGGTCAAATTCACCACCAGGACAAAGACCCTGGAAATCAAGCTCCAACCAATGAGCACAGGGATAATGCGCCTCTCCTGGGTTTCATTGGCTAATCCCAGCCATCCGTAGCGCATGGCCCTTTGGGTAATGTAGCAATCTAGCCTCGCAAGGGGCACTAGGATCCCAGTCACTCACTGACCATTGCGAATATTGTTCTGGGGCGTCCAAGTGACACTGGAAACTGGCAACGTTAGGTTTTAGGGCTGGTCTCAGGTTTCTAAGGAGTGTTGTCTACAAAACTGAACTCTTGTTTGGAAACATTATTTCAGATTCCAAGGACACTTAGAATGCTCCCTCAGGTGACAAGTGCTATTTCAATTATTCCTGAAGACTACAAATCTAACTGGATAAATATATGTAAAGGTATTTTATTTTTAAAAAATGTATTTTATTGATTTTTAAAGAGAGGAAGGGAGATGGATAGAGAGCTAGAAACATAAATGAGAAAGAAACATTGATCAGCTGCCTCCTGCATGCCTCCTACTGGGGATGTGCACGCAACTAAGGAAAATGCCCTTGACCGGAATCGAACATGGGAAACTTCAGTCCGAAGGCACTTGCTCTAGCCACTGAGCCAAACCGGTTAGGGCTGTAAAGGTATTTTAATTGACTTTTTCAGAAAGAAGAAGGAGAGAAACACAGAATGGCTGTCTCTTACATGACCCCCTAATGGGAATCCAGCCCATAACCACAGCAGGTGCCCTCAAATAAGAACTGAACCGGCAATCTTTCTGTGCATGGGACTACGCCAAACAAACTGAGCCACTCCAGCGTGGATTTCTTTTCTTTTTCTTTTTTTAACATCAAAATATGACATTATTAAGAGAAAATCAGGCTATGAGAAAGTATATGTAATCCTATCCTATTCCTTTAAAAGGAAAACTTGAAAGAATACATATGCCAACACAATGACATTTCCTATATTGTCTGTATGTCTGTCTGTAGTCAGTACACATTGTGACCTAAAGGAGCTAACAGTTACTGAATGTTTACTGGAGGGACAGGCCCGGATTCAATGATTTACAAGCATTATTATTTCATTTAATCCTCTTTGCAACCTGAGATAGTTTAACCATTTGTTTTATGGGGAGGAAATCCAGGCTCAGAGACTCAACGTAAATTGAATTATAGTAGAGTTAATAAAGGCAAGGCTGGAAGTCAAACCTGTGTGTCTCTAACCACAGAGCTCTGGCTTCTGTTAGGCTCTGCTGCCTCCTAGAGGGTAGAATAGGGGATGCGTTCCCATTAGGACAGGCTAGATGTTATTGTGGGTTATGAGCAGCCCCAAAGCTTTAGTGGCTTAGAGTAAAGAAGGAATCATTCTTGTTCATAGCACATGAACACCCTGGTTCTCCTGGAATCAGGATAAAGGAGCAGCCAACATGTAGGTTCCTGCTGGGTGTTATCAGAGATGGACAGAGAGGGCGGCCATCTCACTGGATCCAGACTCTTCTGTTGGAGGTGACAGGCTGGACTCCCACCTCATTTCACTGGTCAGAGCATATCACTGGCTGCAGCCAACATCAGGGTCAGTAGCAGAACCTGACCTACTTGATGGGCCCCAGTAAGGCGACCCCATGGTGCCAGCCTCCTTTGGGGCTGCTCAGGGACAAAGGAGAGGAGTGGGAATTGGTAGGAAATGACAGTGGAAGTCAGTCAGGATGGCTTGCTTTCTCCTCCTCCACCGAGACGCTGTCCCCCAGCTGCCCAAAACCCAAGATTCATCCGAGTGAACTTCAGAAAAAGGAGTTTGGTCAGATGTCATTGGCAGAAAACTCAGAACCCACTTCTGAGGGTTAATCTGGGTAAATACCTGCTGCCTGGGTTCCCCCTCTGTGGTGGCGTGAAGACCACATGTTAAGAGAGTTGACTGCGAAGGTTACTGGACAGCAAGCATTCCAGCGTCCATGTTCTCTTATAGTCACAGCAGCCACTACCCTGCCTCCAAGCCTCTTTGTCATTTGCAGTGCTCAGGTGAGTGCGCCATCAGGTGGGGCTGATTGGAAAAACGCTGACATTAACTTCCATGGTGATCCTGTGGTTTCCATTCATTCAGTGCAGGAACCTGTGCTAAATGTGGTCCCTTCAGGTTTTCCCCATCCCCACTGCAGAGAGCACTGAGCCTATTCTGCCTCCTGGCCCAGGTGTTACCAGGTGACCACGCACACTCAGCAGATGACCAGAGATCCAAGGTCCAGGAGTGATGATCCCAGCAGCCCAGGCACCTTCCTCTATTAGGTGTCAGCCGAGATTTCCCACGGGCAATAGAGTGACCTGCTCTCCAGGGAGAAGGAGTCCCACAGGCCCCTGGATACCTCTCCAGGGGTTTCCAGTTCCTCATTCGCAAAGGGAAATTGGGAACTAGGCATCTCCCCCATCAGGTCTCCCCCATATGCACACACCCACTTATAAAATTTCCAGGAAACTAGGATCCTCCCAGTCCTCCTCGAAGGCCTAGAGTCCTCCCAAAACAGCACCTCCACACTCTGTAAGTCCTTTCTGACATCAGAGTCTTCCCCAAGTCCCCACGTTCCTCCAACGTGGGGTTCTATGAACTGACCCTTCACTTCATCCATCCTTGGGATCTGAGATGAGACCCCCAGGGGGACACCAGAGGCTGGAAGAGCAGGACAGAAGAGGCTCAGCCTGGAGGTCAGGGAAGAACATATTGCCTCTCCATCACCCCTCGGGAGACTGCCTATGCAGCTGCCTGTTGCCGGGGTGCACAGCCACACAGACTCACAGGGAATCATACAGACAACAGAAGCAGGGACACACTCAGGTACAGAGCACTCACAGCCTAAGGTGGGCGCTCAGGTGCAGAGCTTATGGCCAGGCTCACAGGGACCCACCCTGTAGACACCAGTAACACCTTGATGGGAACATACACACAGCGACACACAGATGAGAAAACACAGGTGTCATGTCCAGCCTGACGATTGAACCGGGCTGAGGTAGGGAGGTGGGAATTGAGAAATAGAAAGAATAAGAGAAATAAAAGCAAGAGAAACAACAGGGGAGCTCTGGCAACTTTTATTAGTAATACAGTGCTTTTTATACATAAGACACTAAGCAGGGAATCACTCACAAGGAAAACATCCTTTGTTTCTCTAAAATCACTACTGGAGGGATAAGTTGAAGGACAGGCTTCTTGTTACAATAAATCTCACTAGTTGGATACATATTTCTTGGTAAGCCATGAAAGTAGCTCTTATCCCACTGATAGCAGTCATATAAACAAACCCTGGGAAAGCTCTGTAGGCAGGGGCTGCTCTCGTTATACTGATTAGTTGCCACCCAAACAGGCCTGGGAAATGTGTGCGGGTAGGTGCCAGCCTTGCTAGCCCCTACAGGTGCAAGGACCGTGTCAGCTTACAGCCCGTTCCCCACACACAGGGTCCCTCAGCATGTACCACAGGGCATATCCACACGCAATGGACACACACACGCCCACACCTGGGAAGACTTATTCGGACACAGAACACAGACACAAAGAGGACACAAACACACACAGATACAATTAGGAACACTCAAGGGGGAAGGAAATTCACACATACAACCAACACGCAACATGCAAGACAAACACCCCCCCCCCCAAATGCTGAGTCCTACTAGTCACACTGTGTGAGGTAATATGCTAATTTGTCCATTAAGGCGTCCCAGTCACAACTAGTCAATGGGTTGCGCATGCACAGGAGCTGGGGGGCGGGGATGGGGCGGGGACACCCTCCCACAACTGAGGCACGCCCAGGCCTGCCCAGCACTAAGGCCCTGTCCAGCGCTGAGGTGGTGCTGTAGGCCTGTGTCCCTGACCTGGGACTTGGTGTTGCCTGCGTGCGTCCTCCCACTAATGCAGAGCTGCTTCTGTGTCTCAGTGAACTTTGAAACGGACCCAAGAGGAAACCAAGAGGGGAGAGGCCAGACCTGTGGATTCCCAGCGCTTTAGCCACTTGAAAACAGTCACTTGGAATGTGAGGCGGCTGTACGTTCAGCTGAGAAGTGAGGGGGCTGCATACCCCCATCACTGGGCTCCAGTCGGTCCGAGGTCCAAGCGTCCACCACCAGAAGGAAAAAACAGGGGGAGGGGCCAGGAGGGAGGACAATCGAAGGAAATGTGTCTAGACTTTCCCCAGCCCTCTCCCTCTTTCTGCTTCCTACAAAAGCCCCAGGCCCTGCCACAGTTGTTTCCACCTTTTAGTCCCGTCCTCCAACCACAGAGGAAAGAAATAAGGAAGGAGACCGTACTGCCTCCCGAAAGTATCTATATACCTGATCAGCCAGTCGCCTCACGCAGAGAAGCGAGCCTAAGCTGTCAGTAGGACATCTGTGAGGGGTCCTGGACTGAGGGGGGCAGGTCAGGCTGAGTGACCCCCCCCATACATGAATTTTTGTGCACCGGGCCTCTAATTTTTAATAAAATCCAAGTAAAATATTACCCCAAAAATGCAAAAATAGACTCAAAGAACACCAGTGGGTCTCAGAGGTGTATGTGGTATTGCTAGAGGCAGACTTTTCCTGAGGTGAACTATTTGGGGCCCAAAGCATGAGGGGGCTTCTCCCAGAGAAAGTAGACTCAGTTGCCGTGGGCCAGGGGCCTGGGGATGGGGAGAGCAGGCTGGAGAGACCTCTGGATGGAGACAGCAGAGCCCTGGCCAGCTCCTCTCAGGTGGACACAGAACCCCAATCCCTCCCAGGGGCCTGCCTGGGGCTCCTCTCTGCCAGCTCCTGGCAGGACACAGCGTGGCCAGCTGCAGGGGGAACATCCCGGGCAAAGGCAGGAGAGAGTGAGGAAAGGTGGGCTGTGCAGGCTGAGGCCCATCTCAGCGAAGAAGGGTGGATGGTCTTTTTTTAAAATTTATTTTTATTTATTTTTAAAATATATCTTATTGAGTTTCCACAGAGATGAAGCCAGAGGGACTGAGTGTTAGAAACACTGATGAGAGAGAAACATCCATCAGCTGCCTCCTGCACAACCCCTGCTGGGGATGTGCCCGCAACCAAGGTACATGCCCTTGACCGGAATTGAACCTGGGACCCTTCAGTCCACAGGCCGATGCTCTATCCACTGAGCCAAACCACTTAGGGCAGTCTTTTTTATTTTTTATTTGAGAGAGTGGGATGAGAGAGAAACACAATGACTGGATGCATCCCACCCAGACAAAATGTTGGGCTGGGATTGAACCTGAAAAATACTAACACAAAGTCATGCGGTCTTTATTTCAGGCCTGGGGCAGTAAAACAAAGAAAATTGGACAAAGAAGGATTTTCTGCCATCAAGCTATCCTTTCTGAAGCACAGAAAGTTTGAGATCCCCACAATATCTTTTAAGCCTACATGCTGACACATCACAACTGTGCTTTCAAAGCAACCCAGGCAGTAAATAGAACCAACAAAATTAAAGGTACAAAAGCAAAATCACAATTACAAAAACACCATATACCAGAGCAGAGGACAGCAATCAGTTTGCAGCAATTCACAGCAGAAGGTGAGAACCACAATGTCCCTGAAAGAGGCAGCTCTTCTTAGCTGAGAATGGGAGCTCTGGATAAAACCTGGGTCAGGTCCATTTCTTAGTCAGAGAGTAAGGAATGAGGATCCTGCCAAGAGCTCAGAGTATTCACTTAAGCACAAGTGAGAACACAGAATTCCTTTTCCCTGTGCACCAGGGGTGGTGACTGATGCACACTGTTCAGGTGAGCTAGGTGGTAGAGGAGGTCACTTCAGTAACAAATCCTCGCAGTGACATCAATGAGGTGGAGTCCTTGGAAGATAGCAAGTACAATGCAGCTCCTTCAAGCCTCACTTGTACTTCAAACTTATGAGGAATTTCCCACAGTGTATGTTCAGATAAGAGGGGTTTACATTCAGGTAAATGGATTTAAGTCTCCTTCAGTGTTGTAGCATGAGAAAGATAAAACATCCCCTGGACATTTAAGAACTTTCTACAATGTGAATTCTCAGATGTCTAACAAGGCTAGGTTTGCTGCTAAAACTTTTCCCACATTTAGTACACTCATGAGGCCTTTCTCCAGTGTGATTTCTGTGGTGGTCCATGAGCGAACGTCTTTGTCTAAAGGACTTTCCACAATCACCACACTCATATGGCTTACCTCCAGTGTGAGTTCTGTGGTGCTCCATGAGTGAACGTCTTTGTCTAAAGGACTTTCCACAATCACTACACTCATACGGCTTTTCTCCGGTGTGAACTCTGTGGTGTTTAATGAGGTGCCCCTTTAGTCTAAAGAACTTCCCACAATCACTACATTCAAAAGATTTTTCACCAGTGTGAATTCTCATGTGTTCCGTGAGGTGAAACCTTCTCCTGAAAAACTTCCCACAATCAGTACACTCATATGGCTTTTCTCCAGAGTGAACTGCCTTGTGGTTAAGGAGTGTACTATTGTTCCTAAAAGATTTCCCACAATCAGTACACTCATAAGGTTTTTCTCCAGTGTGAACTGTCTTGTGGTTAAGGAGGTTATTATTTCTCCTAAAAGATTTCCCACAATCAGAACACTCATAGGGTTTTTCTCCAGTGTGAACTGTCTTGTGGTTTAGGAGGTTATTATTTGTCCTAAAAGATCTCCCACAATCAGCACACTCATAGGGCTTTTCTCCAGTGTGAACTCTCTTGTGGTTAAGGAGGTTATTATTTCTCGTAAAAGATTTCCCACAATCAGAACACTCATAGGGTTTTTCTCCAGTGTGAACTCTGTGGTGTGAAATGAGGTTGGACCTTTGTCCAAAGGACTTCCCACAATCAGCACACTTATAGGGCTTTTCTCCAGTGTGAATTATTCTTTGCTGAATGAGGTGAAAGTTTTGTTTAAAAACTTTCCCACCTGTGTCACACTCATATTTCACTTCTCCAGAGCAGGCACTCTGATGCTGAACAAATCTCTGGTTGTGGCTGCCAAATATTTCACAGTTACAAGTCTGGTGAACACTTTTTCCAACAAGAAATACCTGTGAAATCTCACTGCCACTGTGTGGCTCCTCAGTGGTGAGAGGAGCCTGGTGCTGGAGAAGGTCTGAGATGGCTGGGAAGACGTTCCCAACCTCCCTACTGTTTGAAGGCACCCAAGGTAAGTAGAAGGTGCAGCTGGTCACAAACAAGGCCCTGTCCATGTCTTCTTTCCAGGGCTTCTCTCCATTGGCTTCCCTCTGCTGCTGGGGAGGGTTTGCATTGAAACAGAAGTCTCTCACACATGCATCACTGAACAAGGCTTTCTGCTCAAAGTCTCCATTTTGTGACTCAGTCAGGTGCAGAATATCTTTGAACTCTGAGACACACCGTTTACACAGATGGGTCCTCCGGGTTGCTGGAGCTGTCATAGAAGCCCTGACCTGTGACTCTTCTTGAAGAGATAAGCTCTGCTCAGGACAGACATCCTCATCATCCGTTTTATGCCAACAACCTGAAATCAGAGAAATGGGGAGGAACTGATTGTTACCTGTGGTGACAGGGGAAGTCCATTGCTAAAGTGTTTTGCACATAATACATGGGTTCTATGAAATTATCTGAAAATAAGAGATGTGCAGGAAGGATTAATAAGAAGCTTCTGTGAAGGTCTCGGCCTCTGAAGGTCACAAAACAGGGAAGATCTCACCAGAAACATGACACACACATGGCAAGGACCACGTGGAAGAGAAGATGCTCCCCACTCAGTCTTCTGCTAAGAGTGCTCAGCAGCGCTGGTCTGCTGATGACAGGGGCAAGCTGTACATAAGGTTGGTTATGTCTTATTCCAAGTAAAATTCAATAAATGAGTAGCAGGCATTCGAGGATGATTTAAGCATGTATGTGAACCTCCTAACACATGTGCAGGTCCATGTAGGAGAATACTGTAGAGGAAGCAGTGCAGAGGGACAGGTGATGCAAATTGGTGACAAAGGTGAAGGTAGCCACACGCCCGGAAGTCACAGATGAAATGCAAGTCAGCAACGTGTCAAGTATGGGAAAGAGAAGGCAGAAATGGGGTGTAGCCATGGCACCTGCCCCTAAACACTGATGGAAATTAGCTGGTTCCTGGTACCATCTGACCACCACCATTATGTCACACCTTCCCCCAGTTGTCACTCAGCATGGCCAGACCTCCTCTAAGACCATGTTGCATGTTTACTCTATGAGGAAACCAGGTTTCTCCCTGAATCTTCCACTCTACCGATGCATAAATACTCTAAATACTCCAAGTATTAGTGAAAGACAATGGAGGAGAGCAGCCAGCTCTGGCCCAGAGCAATTTGGCACTCAACAGTCCTCAGCTAAGGTAATACTACAAACAATTGATGAAGGGTCTTGCAAGAATAGCCCATGGATCATGGAAGTGAAGAACATAACCTGGCACAGGCTGTCATAAAGCACCTTTCCCTACAGGAAGGAGGAAGAAGAGAATAAATGTGGGTATTGTCACCCTCCCAGGGAGAGGACGAGGAAGGTGGGACCCATTAAGCTGCCTGTAAAACTCCCGGTTCCCAGACACTTTCTGCACTTTTTGAGGCAATGGGTGTCAGGGATGTTCCTGGAATCCATTGGTCAGGGCTCTCCACACATCTCAGCTCTGGCAGCCACAGTGCATTTGATAAGACAGGGGCAGAAATTAGCAGAACCCGGAGTCTGGCTGTGGGAGAGAGAAAGCTATGTTTTGAGAATAAAGGAAAAAAGGACATCACCTCAGGATACAGGGACAATATAAAGCTCTTACCCACAGATGAGACCAGTGCAAACACTTCCAGCATCACATCGCAGTACAGAAGTCTCTGAGCCTCATCAAGGAGCCCCCACTCCTCCGGAGAGAAGGAAATGGCCACGTCCTCAAAGTACATATCCTGTCATAACAGGGACAGTTCGGTCCATGATCAGCTTCTCTCCTAGGATTTTACTTTCATCATACCTCCCACTCTCCACGTCCATCTGCTCCCTCCACTCCCCACATCACAGAAAATAGCAGGCCTTGCATCCACCAGAGTCACTCTCTCCTTATATTTCTACTCATAGTGTGTCTTCCCACAGAAATACAGCAGATGCCCAGATTGATTATACCTGACCTCAGGGCCTCACATTTAGAGTCAACGCAATGGGTGTCACCAACATAGGGTACAGATAATTGTTGGCCATAAAAAGAGATGTGAGCGATTTGACACTGGTCTTGTGGAGCAATATTCTTCTTGTCCCACAGATTCTCCCTCCAAGACCCCGAAAAACAAGCATCACTCGTCACCCTTTCGATTCCAATCCTAGGGTGCTGAGGTCAACACTGTGCCCTGCCTGTTCCACATAATTCTTTGTATCCCACTTCTCTCATACAGCTGCATTCCCAGAGTCACAACTTCAAAGACAACACATATAGGACATGAAGAGGAGGGATTGTTATCTAATCACCTTGTTTTCAACATTCTGACTCATCTCCTCTGTAATGTATTTCTCTCTTACCCTTCTCCTCTCCCCAAGGCAGTAGAGATTTTCAAGCCCAGTTGACACTGATGTATGCTATCCCATTCCTATTGATCACTGCATCCGCCCAACAACAACAGGCAGGTGTGCACATATATGACACCTAAACTCTGGACCTGGCATGTAGCACGACAACATGCGTCTTTTCAGGAATTACCCTAAAATTCCCCATGTTGTATCATCCAGTTATCAACAGGAATGGACTCAATCTTCATTCCCTCTGTGTCAATATCAGGGGTCTGTGGCCATGAATTCACACGCCCTATCCAAGAGCACATCACTCCTTCTCCCACACCCTCCCTCACACCTGCACTCCCGTAGCCCCGACTCCCATAGACACCTCCTTGGTCTTAGTCATTACTCAGCATGTGTGTTCCAGAGAATGCATGGCAAGTTCAAACAGTATCACATACTAACCTGACTCTCATTGCCCACACCCAAGACACAGCCTTCAGTTCTGCTATGAAGGCCTCCCTCCCAACTTGTTTTTCCTTCCACCTCACCTACTGAGAACCGCATCAACTCAGTTACCCAGAGCCCACCTCTACTGCTGCTGCACTTGATGTCCCTTCTCTACCCACAGCCCACAGTCCTCAAGTCCCACTGCCCATGGCCCTCTACCCCATGCCCAGTGAGTCTCACAGATGCCCACTCAGGCCCATAAGCAAGTCAACCAAACTGGATGCAACACACCAGGCCACACAAAGGGTCATAAGAAATCCTGGTGAGTGTTTAAGAAGTAAATATGCACCAGCCACAGTCTCACCTTTTTTTAAAATTACTCTTCTACGTCCAATAGAAAAAATAAAAATATGATCTACAATTCCTCCCTGCTCCACAGTCTTTACTATTTTTTTAAGTAGTCTTCATTTTTAACTACTCCTCAGAGTTCCAGATGGTCATGAAATATCTCATACCCTAATAGGAAAAAATTAAAATATTTCATATCCCTAATGAAGATGACTTTTCCCACTATGAATTTCTCCATGTCAGCTGATGGTGCTTTCATACCTTCAGGTGCTAAATCCAAACCTTTACATTATCTCCAATTCTTACCTCTCTCTCCAATCCTCAAAATTAGAAAATCCAGGTGGCCACACCTAAAACCCTGATCCCTAATGCAACTGCTTCTTCCACATCCACAACCACCACTGTGCTCCCGTCACCATCACACTCACCAAGACCATCACAGCAGCTTCCATTGTAGTCTTCCTACCCCCGTCCTCACACCCATACTGTGCATCATGCTGCAGTCACAGGAGTCTAATGAGACCTGGGACACATCACCTGCTCTGCTGCTCCGATTACCCCAATGACCCCTCCACCAGCAGAACAGAAACCCAAGTTGTCACAAAGCTGCTCTGGACTTGACTCCTGTCCCACTGTTTCCAGTCCCTATTTTTAAAGAATGGACACCTGCTCGTCCCTGAAACATCTTAGTCTTCACCTCAAGCCTTTGCCCATTCTGGAACCCATGCATGGAAGGCCCTATCACCCACAATTCCACTGGTTGCCAAAATCAGGTACCACTCATATGAACCTTGACCTACACTTAAGATTCTGGGCTAGGTGTCCCTTCAAGGTCCCCAGGTCCAAGGTCCCCGAGAAGAGCAGCTAGACAGTCCCAGGACCCCCCTATCTCAGAGGCCACGATAGTGTGAGGCCCTGACATCAGCCCCACAGACCAGCCCACTGAACGGCTCTGCACCTGCAGGGACCTGTGGGAACTGAAGGTCTGTGGAGGGCCCGGCACCCACCGCCAGGACCCAGGGGTCAGGTCCGAGGTCACGTGACCAGGAGAGGCCTGCACCCCTCAGGGCGGTCCTCAGGGCGCCCTCCTGCTGGGTGGCTGTGGTCACAGGGTCCCCCTCCCCTGCTGTCCTCTCCCCTGTGGTCGGCTCCTCCTCTGGGCAGTTGAGGGGACGTTAGAGCCGCATCTCAGGCCGCGTCCCTCTGTGTTCACAGCCCCCAGCCCGTCCCCTGAGGAGGAAGTGACCCTCCTCCCGGAGCCGCCGCTCCTCCTCTCTGTCGCCTTTAGACACACACAGGCCTGGCTCCCCCTCCCGGCTCAGCCCCCACGGCCTCCCCGGCGGCACCGCAGCCCGTCGCCCTCCCCCCTCCCCCTGCGCCCCCCACGGGCACTCACCGCTCTGGGCGCTGCGGCCTGGGCTGCGGGGCTGAGCGGCGCCGGCCCCGAGGCGGGAGGGCCGATGGGGTGACGCTGAGGGAACTCTGTCCGCGGAGAGGAGGCGGGGGCACGGGGACCCCAGTCCCGCCGGTTGGGGGTCAACCCGCCTCAGACACCCCTGCCCAGCGGGACGCGGCCTCCCGCACCTCCTCCTTCTGGCGATCGGCGCGCTGAAGTCTGTGAGCAGGGGTTGAGCTGGAAGAAGTAAAAATGTCCGCCAGGAAGAAGACTCCGGAAGTCCCGCCCTAACCTGATGCGGAGGCCTTTATTGCCACTTGCGTAGCCGCATTGCTTTCTGGGTAATGTAGTTTTCTCTACCGCCCAGGAGAGGGCCAGCTTTCCAGCCCAGGAACTTGAGGAACCAGGTGTTGTGGTGCTGCCAGTGGGGCTGGGGAAGGAGGAGATGGGACTAGGGGCCTGGTTCCCTGGGACAGAAGGACAGACCTCCCGGGGGAGGGGGGAGAATTCCTGATCTGAGCTCTCTAGGTGAAACTTCAAAAAATAAAATGAATGTGTTGTTACCTAAAAGGAATAGATCAAATTTCTGTAATTAGGCTGATGGGAACAAAATACTTTTTAGAAGTGTGGATAGGCAGTAATAGAATTAAGTGGTTAATTTTCACTTATAATCATATAGGAACTGTGTGTTGAACAAAGGCTTGCCTGAATAGCCATATATTTCCAGGCCCCACATCAGTGGAGGGACTGTGGAACTGAGAGGCCTAGACTCAGACCTCAAACATGGAACAGACTCTTAGCCCCACCCCTTCCTTGTCAAGGAACGGGGCTCAGCCAAGTCCCATACCTGTCAGCAGGTGCACTCCTCCCACCAGGCGGGGCTGTACCCTCAGACACTCTAGCACCACGTGTACAACGGATGGGGGCAGTTTTAGGTTTGTGTCATGTTCTTCTCTCATTTTCCGCTACTGGGTTGGTGCTGCTGCCAATACAGTGACCTGCTGATGGCAGAGTCGCTTGCTTAGCTCAGCGGCTTGAGTGGGCAGCACTTAAAGCCCTCCAGACAGACAGGGCCTGCCCAGCCAGTGCAGATGCCCAGGTTGTAGGCTCCATCCCCAGGAGTGGCCTGTGGGAGATAGCCAATCCATGATTCTCTCTCATTGATGTTTCTATCTCTCCAACTCCCTTCAACTCTGAGATCAATATATATGTTAGAAAAATAGACAGGGCCTGATTGTCTTGCTTTTCTCTAAGGATGGATGTAGGTGGATGTCTGTTGCAAAAAGGGTCTCTACTGGTGTTTAGGGTGTGGGTTGAGCTGTGATTTGGGAGTCCATACGGCCTTTCTGAGACGTGATAAACCTGCTCAGGGGCCAGAGCTGCCGGCATCCTATCACTTGCTTTACAGCCCTGTGCTGTGCGTCACGTTGCTCACACTCCACTCAGAGTCCTCGGGTGTCTTCACCACGTCCGAGGTCACTGGGTCAGCATGTCCTTCAGTGGCTGTAGGTCTCCCAGCTTCGGGGAGTCACTTCTGTGCAGCTGTGCTTTAGGAAGTGAGCAGTGCACGGGGGCCCTTCATCCTGGGGGAAGGAGGGTAGATGCATGGGGGCAGGGCCTGCCCAGAGGGTGCCACAGGGCGCATCCTCACTCCTCCCCTCTTCCTGGACTAGGACCCTGGACACCTCCCTGAAGTGCCTCAAGGAGCGGCGGGGGAGAACATGGCCCATTAGCCTCACAGGTCCAGAGGATGAAGCAGCCCAACCACCTGAGCTGGGAGCTGGAGCAGCTGTCAGAGGGCCTGCAGCAGCCCCTGGTGCCAGGGAGCCAGCCTGGCTGCAGCTTCTCCCTCAGCCAGGGAGCTGAGCCCTGGGCTCTGAATCTCCTTCCTGGGTCAGCCCATCCTCAGCCCAAGTCCATAGGGTTTTATTCAGGGGCCATTTGGAACTGTTCCGTTGCCATTCTCCCCAAGGAGAACATGAAGCGTCTAGTAGCCTTGAAGTCAGGACATGAACCACAAAGTTAGTGTTGGCAGATTTCTCAGCGCCCATGCGGACAGTCCCAGGAGCCCTCAGAGCACAGCACGCTGACCCCCAGAGGCTGTCTTAGATCGGTTTTTGGGGGATTGAAAGCTCTACGTGGCAGGAGCCTTCCCCAGCGGTCACTGACCTCCATTGTAACAGCAGCCGGGGCCGATTCCGTGTTCACGTCATAATCGGGAGGATGGGTGCGGTCTGCTCTCTGTCTCCCTGGGCAGGGGGTGCTAACTGTCTCTTTCTTAGGCCTCTCCTTCCCCCTCATGTTTGGGCCCCTCCGAGCACCCAGACAAGGTGTGCGGGTGGCCAGGGGAAGGTGGGTGGGTGGCAGGCCGTGCAGCAGGGGGCCTGGGCACCCAGCAAACAGGAAGCCAGGTCCTGCGCTCAACACCAGCACGCGTGCACCTGGGAGCGCAGGGGAGGGGTGCTCAGAGCGCTGCAGGCACAGGAGGCCTCCGGCTGGTTTGGGGGGGGGGGGGGGGCCCTGCTTTTCCAATTCTGAGCAACATTCCGAAGCCTCACGGCGGCTGTTGAAAGCAGGCGGATATTCCTTCTCTTCAAGGGTCCCATCAGCTCCAAACCTGTCAGTTCACTGAACTGTGAATCTGGGGGAGAAGTTCTGTGGTTTGGTGTCCTGGCACTCCGGGGCCAGGGGTGGGCTAAACGGGATTCCCTGCTCTGGGAGTTCAGGGTCATGGGGAGGACACTGCCCCCTGGTGGGACCCACGAGTGGTGCCGGTGGCAGGGACCCTCTCAGACCAAAGCTTGTCAGAGACCAGGGTGGTGGTGGGGTTGGAAAGCCCCCGATTGGGACACTGCGTGGTTTGTGAGCCCCTGCAGGCCAGGGCCCGGGACTTCCTGGTGTTCCCACGCCTGCTGCTAAGCCAGCAGCCCAGGGACAAAGTGTGGGTGAACTTTTGTGTGGATGGTGTGGTGGGTTCTTGAGTTAGACTTGGCTTCGGGTCCTTCCGCCACCTGCTGGCCAGGCGGCCTCTTTTTTTTTTTTTAATATCCTTGATGTTATACTTTTTAAAAAATTTCTTTATTGACTAAGGTATCACCTATTTGTCCTCATCCCCCCATTCCCATCCCAAACCCCTCCCCACGCATGCCCCCACCCGCCTGCTGTCCGTGACCACTGGTTAGGCTCATATGCATGCACACAAGTCCTTTGGTTGACCTCTCCCCCTTATTCCCACCCTCCCCTACCCTCCCTCTGAGGCCCGACAGTCTGCAGGCAGCCTCTTTTAAACCTGTTTTCTCATCTGCAAAATGGGGACAATGGAGCCGCCTCACGGAATTGCTATGCGTGTCTCCTGAGGAGACAGAAGCTCTCCGCCGGCCTGGCCCACGGGCGCCAACACAGGGCGGCTGCCCTCGCGCCCTGGTCTGATTAACGATACTCATTGCTCTGGCTCTTGGTGCTCCTGAGCATAGCACCTGGGAGCGGACCATTGCTGTTGTCCCCATAAACATTGTCATCATGAGAGCCTGTGGGCGCTGGCCTTTAGGGAAAGAGGCTTGTCCTCAGCCCTCCTGCTGCCCCTGGAGGTCCCTCACCCTCACTTCCCAGGAGCGCAGCGCCTTGGCCTGAGGGATTGACAGTCAGGAGGTGGGCGGGGCGAGTGCAGGTCAGTGGGAACCTATCAGATGCCACAGAACTGCAATCTGGAAAATGGTTAAAAGGGTGGACTCCGTGTTGTATATATTTTACTCCACTTTTCTCCAAATATATACATTTATTGATTCAGAGAGGAAGAGGGAGGGACAGAGAAGCATCAGTGATGAGAATCATTGATCGGCTGCCTCCTGCATGCCCCCTACTAGGGATGGAGCCTGCAACCCCGGCATGTGACCTCCTGATTCACAGGTCAATGCTCAACCACTGAACCTCGCTGATCAGGGTCACCCCAACTTTTAAAAGTGTTATTTTTAAAGCGAAGGCTGCACAGGTCCCGTGTGAATGAGCACAGGTTGACTTTGTGGAGTTTTAGGCGGTTAGTGTCCTTAGCAGCCTTATCAGGACGCAGCATTTGGTGTGTGTTCGTGTGTTGAGAGCATGTGTGTTTGTGTGTTGTGAGAGTTGAGCTGGAGTTGGGGCCACGAAAGTGCGTTGGCTCCCCTGCTGAGCTCCCTGTTGCTCGGGGTCTTCTGTCTGTTCTGGCTTCTGGGTCTGTGCCGCTGTCCTGGGTGGACGATGAGAAGGTCCCCCATGACATGGCGCTGTGAAAGCCGGCATCCCCTCCAGGTCCTTCCAGCCCCGTGGGGGTGGGGTGGGGGGAGAGGAGATGGGGTGAATAGGAAGCAGGTGGGGTGCAGCCCCAGGGGCAGTGCAGTGTGAGGAGGCTCCCAGGGCTGAGGATGTGGCCCTGGAAGGACAGGTGAGGGAGCGCCTGACCCTCAGACATGCCTTTGCCTACAGTCACGCCCCTGCTGGAGGCAGGAAGGGCTGGGAACTCCCGTTCTCGGGTCTGTGCGCCCCTTTCTGGCTGCTTAAAACCAAGGAAGGAAATCTGCCTTTTTCTGTGTTTACCTTGTTTTTATCTCGTTTATAGACTTTTTAAGCAATTGAGATTTCCTGTCTCATTCTTTCTTCAATTCGATCGTGAAACTGATAAATGAACTCTCCACCACAAGGACCTTGCCCGGGGATGGCAGTACTGGGCACACACTCCAGAGCCTCTCACACCCCCAGGCATACTGGTCAGTGATCATGCATGCTACACCCCCAGCTGAGCCCCCACTCTGAGGACTGGCACAGACCACCCCATCACTTTGCCATCTCTGTGAGTCTCTGCAATCCTTGAATAGACAGGTTAAAATTAGCAAAAAGGGATTACAGCATCTTGAAGTTTTGTATTGGCACCTCCACGGTCACCTGCTTTCTTCTTAAGCTCTGGGCGGCTCCCCTAACGGACCCAGCCAAGCCAGCAGGAGGGCCACAACGGCCTGAGGAACCCTCAGGTGCTGACAGCATCAGCACCCTTAGGAAAAGGGAGGGCACCCCAGCTGACCATCGTCAGCCCCTCAGACCTAGAGCTCGGGGGATGGCCGTCTCGGGCCAAGGGCAGAGAGGGGAAGCAGAGGCCCTGAAATCTAGGCTCAGACTCGACTTTGCTCTTCAGCCTCCAGCCAGATCCTGGCGTTGGGAGGAAGAAAACCAGCCTCTCCAGGGCACAGTCCAGGAGCTGCGGGCGCCTCCCTGGCCCTGCAGGAGAGCAGCGTCAAGTGCATGGAGCTGCAGGAGGAGACCCCTGCCCATCCCCGCCTCCCTCAGCTCTGCAGAAAGAAGCCACTCATGGAGGCTGTGCAGGCTCCTGCGAGTCCGTGTCTAGTGGGTGGGTTTCCCTCCTCAGGCAGCAGGATCAGCTCCAACAGGAGGTGGTGCTGCAGGAGCTGAGGAAGCTCTTGACCACCAACCGGGAGACCCTGCAGCAGGAGCAGGAGGCCAAGGTCCTGGCCGCACAGGAGAACCAGAGGCTGTGGCAGGAGGTGGACAGGTAACGGCCTCCGCCCGTGCAGGGCAGCTTATTAGTGAGTTTACATTAAGTCCCCAGAACCTGTTGTATATGTTGCACTGATGGCGGGTCTCAGCTCAGACTGGCTGTGTGTTCAGTGCTCAGTGGCCACACGAGGCAGTGGCTGCCTGATTGGAAAGCGCACTTGGCCATCCTGATGTCATTGGCTGTGTTGGCCCTTCCGACTGGTGTAGATCACACCGAAATGGCCTCTTTGTGACGTGGCCTTTTTCCTCTTTTGGGAGCAGATTCCCAGCAGTGGAGTTCCAGGGGCGTGTGGTGTGTGAGACTTTGCTGATCTGGGTGTTAGGTGCTCACTCGCGTGAGGCAGACCTTGGAGGAAGAGAAACATCACTTCAGGAGCCAGATCAAGACGTTGGCAAAGAACTGGAGCCTTCTAGAAGTGAGTGCGGAGAACGAGGCTCAGTGCATATAAGGGGCGGGCTGACCGACGCCTGTCCACAAAGGCTCCTGGCTTCCAGCTCCACGCCCAGGCCTCCATGTTCTGGGCAGAGAGCCCCCTGGTGCACTGGTGTCCCAAGGGCAAGGGACAGACCATCTTCCCAGCCCATCCTTCTCTCCTTTCCAAGAATGGTTCTAGCTTTCCGCAAGGAGGGGTGTTTGGCTTTTGTTGGCTTTTCAAAGACACGGCCCATTGCCAGGCAATTCTTAATCTGCTTTTGGAATTAAGTTCAATGTAAAAATATGACAGAGGTACCTAGGGAAGGAATTCAGATCGCAGGCTGAGCCCTTTCTGAGTCTGACTTCCCCTTAATGGGCTGGGGGAGGGTTGTGGATACGCCGTGGTTGTCCTCCCTCGGCCGACAGGACATGGACCTGGCTGTGGTGTCGGCTCTGTGAGGCACACAGAACCAGTGACCTGATGGCCAGGAACCAGGAGGCGTGGTGGGATGTGAGCAGAGCTGTGTGCACACCAGATAGGTGTTGAGGAGCTCCAAGGAGGCGTAGAAGGCAGCAGGGTTGTGGGAGTTGGAATTCTGCTGCCAACCGGATGGGGACAAGGCTAGCCAGTGGGGCAGGAGGTGGGGGAGGTGAGGTTGGAGCACGGTGTGGTCTGCATGCAGGGAAGTTCAGGCAGTGGCAGAAGGGAAGGCTGGAGCAGGCGGCGCTCAGCTGTGGAAGGCCTCCATGCCTCACTAATGATTTGGATTCACTGGGAGTGAGTGTTTAAGAGATGCTGGTCAACAAGTCCGAGGGAGCTGCCAGAAATGAGGCAGGAGGAAGAGGCTTGGTGCTGGAAACCTTGTGGTTTGGACGTCAAGTAATCCGAGATGCATCTGGGGGTGTTCAGGGGGTCCTTCACTCCTCGGTGCTGTGCTGCTGGACTGTCCTTGCTTGTGATCGGGAATGGCTGGCCATGAGGGACAGAGAGACATGGTCACAGTGACCACAGGGGCACTGGCCCAGCCCCCAGGGGTCACAGTGCTGCTTTACTGTTGTCCCGGATTCTTCTGCTCATCTACAAGTGGCTCACCCCCTACCAAGGATGGTTTACATGGAAAACCACACTATAGTTTTGGTATAGAAATGATGGTGGCCTGAAATTGGCTCTCTATAATGCAGCTGGTAAAAATTACCAACAGAGGGCAGGCAGGTGCCAACTAGAAGAGCAGGGCCTGGTACCCAGGAGGATGATCTGATGATGGTTCTGCATTAGACAGTGTCTGCAGGAGGCCAGGGAGCAGGCAAGCTTCCTGAGCTTGCTCCAAGCGGAGTCTTTCCCAGCATGGAGAAGGTTGCGGGGCCTGCCCTCCGTGAGTTTGTGTGTGTACGGGTGGGGGTCGGTCAGAGCCAGACAGGAAAGCACTGTAGCACAAGGCCAAGCAGCAGGGCTGTGGGAAGAGAACACCACAGACTAGAAGACCAGATGCCGAGCCAAGGGCGCTGGGAGCAGAACAACGTCAGTGGTCAGGGGCCCAGCGGTTTGTGAGCCATCACTGTTCACGGGCTGCTCACTTCATGCTGCGCTCTCAGAAAAGCCCTCGTATTAGGTGGGACCTCATCAGCTTCATGGCTGAAGGAGCCTGAGCAGCTGCCGCAATCCAGCAGACTTGTTTTCAAGCAAGAACACCAGGGTCTGACCTGTCAAGGCCCACGCATTTCTGAGCTGAGGTTCAGATGGTTCAAGGTTTGCTCTCCTGAGATGATGATCAGCCTGATCCCCGATGCTTCTGCAGGTCTTGTCGACATTCAGGGTTCCCAGACCCACGTCACGTGCTTCGATCCTCATTTCCCAACTCCGTGTTTGTGACGGTCATGAGCCCCATGATGTCCGAGTCCCAGAAAAATGCCGGCCTTTCTCGGCCAGGTCCCAGCCTGAGGCGGTGAGTCAATTTACGTGTTTTATTTTAATCACAAGGCTGTTTTTCTTTCGCCTCTGTTTATAGAGACAAGTTCAATGCCTTACATACAGTAAAGGAAGAGGAGCACACAATTATGGATCAGTACAAATCCCAGGATCCTATTCCCAAGAAGTGAGTTCATTCAAGCAGCAGTAACTTAAACACAGAACAGGAAGCTTGCATTTTCACGAGTGGGGAAAGCTGTAGCCATCTAGAGTGACCAGTTGGTTGGGCCTACATCTTCTACTCGCTGGCAGGTCCCTCCCAGCACTGAACGAATTTAGAGGTTTTTTCCGTCCTGCCCTCAGGGTTATTAGCCTGTGAGGGATTGTGGGTGCCAGCTGGCCATGAGCCTGTTTAAGGGGACAGAGAGTCTGTGGTTTAGAGCCACTAAAGCAGGAGTATCAGGTTTTGTCTCAAGGTTTCAGGACCTAGGAAACCATGTGTTTGTTTGGGAAGGAAGCTGGAGCCAGACACCTGGACCAGCAGGAGGCTTGGTCTCCCCTACATTCTTCTGGAGTCACTGGGCCCCAGGGTGCTTCACAAACACGTTCCCTTCTCCAGAGATTAGCAGTCCTGGTGGAGGGCCGGCTCGGTCCCCGAGACCTCTGGCCGCTGTCCTGCAGGGCTTCCCCAAGGCTGGTGCCTGAGCCCCAGGTGCTGGGCCTTCACATTGTCCTGACCCGGCCCAGCCTTGAGGTCCAATCACCATGAATCCCGCAAGGCCTCTCTGTTGAAATCACAGAACCACAGAATTTCCGACCCCCCAACCTGCCCCTTCTGTTGACAGGGACATTGAGGCATCGATGAGGAAAGGAAGCGAGTTGAGTAAGCTCAGTGCTGCTCCGTGGCAGAGGCAGAATTAGAACTCAGATTAGGTCCTTCTTGTGACATTTGAATGCCTCCATTTCCGGTTAGCTGCAATATATTACCCTTTAAATTCACTGGGTCAGCGGAGGCACCTGTAACTGCAAATTGTCTTCCACCCCCTAAGCCCCACATACAATTATCAAGATGCTCACGCAGAGCACTATCCTTATGAACCCCAAATTAAGGCCACTTCCCTGGCTAGAGGGGCATGAGGGTTGGCCGTGTCCTAAAAGTCTACTTCTAATAGGAAAAAGCACTGGATTAGAGCCAAAGCCTTCGTAAAATTTCTCACACCAAAGAAAGAAGGCTGCAGAGAATGAGTGAAGTCAATCCCAGACCATCCTCCTGGGCCCTTGGAAGCCATCCTGTCATGCTCATACTGGGTGGAGGGGTGAGAAGCCTGCAGTGGGCTCCAGCTGGTGTGGCTCAGTCGGTTGAGCATTGTCCCATGAACCAGGAGGTCACCACTGTATTCCTAGTAAGGGCACATGCCCACAATATGTGCTTGATCCCTAGTAGGGGGAGTGTAGAAGGCATCAATGCATCTTTCTCATCGTTGATGTATCTCTCTCTCTCTCCCTCTCCCCTCCGTTCTGAGGACAAAAAAAAAAAAAGTCTGAGTAAGAAAAGCCATGCCCTAAATTAATAAACATCCTTGTTTAATAATTTAACTCACTGAAATTGAAAAATAGTCTAATGCATGGACTCCTTGAGAAATACAGAATTCCCCTCACGTGCTAAGTAAAGCATTGGCACAAGGTGCCACTACATTCATTAAATGGAGTCAGAGCATAAATGACTCACAGAGTCCTGATTCTGGTTTTGCCGTGGGTAATGTTTCCATCACTCCTGGGATGGAGAGGATTCTGATTTGCCAAGGACATTTAGCTAATGTGCCGTCATTTGTTATTGTGTGGGTGTTCCCTTAGGTTATTCGGGGAAAACAATTTAGCAACTGGGTGCAAAAAGAGTCACGTTTGGAGAAGCAAAAGCAAGGACAAGGACAAGTCTCCTGTAGCCTGCCCAGCTCTGTCTAAACGTCTAGGATTCTGGTCTTAGGCTGACATGCCACCCTCTCCTAACAAACCTCTGTTTTTCTGACACTAAGGATTCCCAATCCTTTCCCTTTATCAGTGTCCTCACCATACAACCCCCTTCATTTCTGAAAACAAAAAACAAACAAACAAAAAACTACCAAAAAACAACAACAACAAAAAAAAACCGTATCTAAAGGCCAGATGACACAGAGCGGACGCCTCCTCCTGACCCCAAGTTTAAGTAGCCCATGTGGGTTCTGACTTCAAAAGAGATGAGTTGTCACAGCCTCTGGGCCGTACTCCAGCACAGCGCAGTTTACGAACCCTTGGGACATACACACAGGCCCTTGGGCCAAAATGTCCGTGCTCAGTAAGTCCCTGGCTGACTGCTACCCCCTCTCAAGAACCTGCAGGCGTGAAGATCATGCCTGTGTGCAGACAGAGCTCATCGGTGGTCATGATGCTTCATCACATGTGCAGCCTCCGTGGGAAGGTTTTTTAAGAGTTCTTTTTGAGCAGCTAAATTAAAAACTGCTGCCCTTTATTCCAAGTTCATTGTCAGAGCATGGAATCGTTGGCTTTTGCAGATAAGTTCCTTTTTAGATAGTTTTATGTTTTGAAGTATTTATTGCTCCACTCAAGCATTTTAAATAATTGGATCGATGTTACCGACCCAGGATTCAGCCCAGAGTGACACTAGGGCCGTGGGAAGGTCCTGTGACATCTTGGATGCTGCTGTGAGAGCAGCAGCGGACAGGCAGAACATCAGCTCACAGTCACTGTCAGAGCTGGGAGTGCTGGTCCAGAGGCCTTGAGCTACTGCCTTGTTTTGTCTCCAGCCGTCCTTGTACCATCTCTCTGATTGTGCCATGCTATATCACCTCTGTGATGACTGACATCTTTTCCCTCAAGTCGACTCACCATTTCCACTTGCCTTTATTTTAAAAGGAAAGGTTATCATCGGTCCTGTAAATGGCAAAGCGGTATCACCATAAAAACAAGGTCACCAGAAAAGTAAATGCATGACCATCACACTGTCCCATTCGGTGGAAGTGGCACTGACTTCATCTCATGCACCTGCTCTGATGCCTGGACTGCCAAGTCTTGGCCTGCCCTCCGCCTGTCTCCCAAGCGTGCTGCTGCAAACCCGGGCTCTCTCCGCCTTTGCTGCTGTCTGCACATCTCCACCCCTCTGCTCCTCATGCCGACTCTGTACAGTGGATGCTTGTCCGGTTCATTGCGCCAGACAAAGCCATTTCCCCTGATTTCAAGTCATAAGATGCGGGTGCTTCACGGTGAGTGCAGACATTGAGTGGCTGAGGGGCAGGGGGGTCAGGTCCTAGGAGAGTGTGGAAGGGGCAGGAATCCCAGCAGTGGGCGTGGCTCTGGGCCCACAGCCCTCAGGCGGCCTGGGGTCAGACACTGTGCAAAACAGCCTTGTCCTAATGCTCCCAGAACTCCCAACCGCATGCATTTTTCACTTGCACTTGGAGAGCCCATCCCCTGTCTTACTACGAGGTAGTTGACAGTCTTTTAGGGATTTTCCCCTAATTTTTTTTCTTCAATTACCTTTGACAAGAGTTTATGTTCATGGTAGAACACTGAGATTGCAGAAAAGCACAAAATACAAGGGAAAACTGATTTTGCAGTCAAAATCACCATGCAGAGATGAGGATTTTCTCCCAGCTGCTCAGGGCTCACGCCCCATGAGTCATGGTTAGAGCAAGGGCTGGCCTCCCAGGGCCTCCAGCTCAGGTCTGCAGCCAGGGGCTCCCATTCAGACCACAGCCCATGAGGTACGCAGCCCCGCTTTTCCCCCTGGGTTCCGTGTTCCCTGCTGCCTCTGCTTCTAGGCCTTGGTGTGATCACCCCGCCTTGGCATGGATGTTGCAGCCCCATTTGTCACAGCCCTTCTCTGCCCCAGGCCCTGGGGACCTAATACCAAAGGGAGGGGCCCCCACAGAGGCAGCCTTGACCACACAGGTGCCTCCACTGACCCAGCCACCAAGCCCTAGTCATCCTGACCAGGGCGCTGTGTGTTGGGGTGATGCTAGGCTGTGAACAGACCGAGTAGGAGCAGAAATTTTGGTCTGGGCCACGTGGCCTGCATGAGGACATCTGGGGGGTGGGGGAGTAGGGAAAGGGAGGGCTCTCCGAGGACACTCCTGCCCTCACGCCTGCGTTTCAGTTCTTCCTCTCTTCTCTGTAGGACACGCCCCAGTTGCCGGGATGACGCGCTAAGTGACCTCTTCAGAAAGACCACGCTCTCCCGATAACAGGAGGCCGATAACAGGAGGCCAGCCGGCCTACCTGCCAGGAGAGAAGGGGCCAGGATGCCCTCCAGCTCTGTGCCCCCTCAGAGTGACTGTCAATACCGCTGAGGGGAAGCTGTCTGTAACACTCGTGACTCCAGACACTTTCTGCACTTTGTGGGACAATGGGTGTTGGGATGGTCGAGGAATTCATTGCTCAGGACTCTCCACACAGCTCAGCACCGGCAGCCGCAGCACGGTTGACAAGAAAGTGGGTGATCAGCAGAGTCCATGGACTGGCTGTGGGAGAGAGAAAGTTACGTCGGAGAATATAGGAAGAGAGGACATCACTTTAGGACATTACGAGAGATGTGAAGGTCTTGCCTACAGATGCGACAAGTACAAAAACTTCCAGCATCACATCACAGAAGTCTCTGAGCCTCATTCAGGATCCCCCACTCCTGATAGAAGGCAATGGCCATGTCCTCAAAGTCCATATCCTGTCGTAATGGGGACATTTCAGTTCTCGATCAGCTTCTCTCCTAGGATTTTATTTGCATCATACTCCCCACCCTCCACATCCGGTGGCTCCGTCTACTCCCCACATCACAAAAGATGCCAGGATTTGGTCTCATCAAAGTAATTTTCTTCTTATATTTCACCCTTTTGCCCAACCCCCAGTTTGCTACGGCCATCACTTTGCAGTACCTGCTCCACATAATTCTTTGATACACACTTCTCTTCATTCTCAGAGGCACAACTTCAGAGATAACTCAAATCTGCTGCTGTGAGGACGGGTTGTTTCCTAACACCTTCTTTTCCAAATTATAGTTTACCACCTCCTTAATGTATTTCTGTCTCACCCTTCTCCCTTACCCAGGCAAGTGGAGATTGTCAAGCCTGAGTAACACTGATGTATGCTACCTCGTTCCTATTGGTCACTCTAACAGCCCTAAACAACAGGCAGGTGGGTAGATAAGTGGCATCTAAGCTCTGGACCTGGCAGGTAGCACCTCAACACCCCTCTTTTCAGGCAAGTACCCTAAAATTGCCCTGATTGTATCATCCAGACACTACCAGAAATGGACTCCCTTCATTCACTCTCCGGTCTATGTCAGGGCCCTGTGGCCATGAATTCACTCCCTCGCCAGGGGCACAGCACTCTTTCTACCACACCTCTCTCACCTGCACTCCCAGTTCTGGCCACAGAGTCGTGTCATTTGCCTCTCACTACTCAGCAAGTGTGGTCCAGAGAATGCTTGCCAAATTCAAATGAGACCAATTATTGCCCAGACACTGATAGTCCACACCCACAGAGGCAGCCTAGAGTCCTGCTTTGAAGGCCTCTCTCCATGACTGTTTTTTCCTTCAAACTCATCTATTAAGAACCACAATCAAGCCGAGACCGGTTTGGCTCAGTGGATAGAGGGTTGGCCTGCGGACTGAGAGATCCCAGGTTCGATTCCTCCGGGGTGTGCAGGAGGCAGCTGGTCGATGTTTCTGGCTATCTATCCCTCTCCCTTCCTCTCTGTAAGAATTCAATAAAAAATATATTAAAAAAAAAAAAAAAGAACCACAATCAAGGGTAGGAAAATGGAACTCTATCCACTGAGCCCAACCAGATAGGGCCCATGATTCCCTATATTAACCCTTTGCACTCGCTTGCTTTTTTCTCGATTCCTTTATTCGATGCTAACCGTGTCTAGTCACACTCGACATCCGAGTGCAAAAGGTTAAACTGATTATAGGCCTGGCTAATGTGTCTCAGTTGCTTGAGCACTGAGAGTTTACAGGCAACAGTCGTGGTCAGGTCACATGCCTGCAACTGATCCATTCTTGTTTCTCACTCATGGATACCTCTCTGTCTCTCTCCCTGTCCCTTTCTATGTCTAAAATCAATAAAAGTATACATTTTTAAAAGGATACTTGTTCGTTCCTGAACCAGCTCAGTCTTCACTCCCAGCCTTTGCACATCCTGGGACCTTCTCCTGGGAGGACCCCCCACATCTCACTCCACCCGTTCCCAAAACCAGGGTCCACTTCCTAAGACCTAGTCGTGGCCTCAGGACTCTGGGCTGAGTGTCTGCAGGTCCCGGGGCAGGAAGAGGGGCTGGACAGCCCCAGGACCCCGCTACCTCAGAGGCCCTGATAGTGTGAGGCCCTGACATCAGCCCCACAGCCCAGCCCCCTGAGCGGCTCTGCACCTGCAGGGACCTGTGGGAACTGAAGGTCTGTGGAGGGCCCGGCACCCACCGCCAGGACCCAGGGCTCAGGCTGCTCAGGGCCCTGGCCCAGCCCCGGGCCGGGCGATGCCCGCATCCCTCGGGGCTCCATGTCCCTCTGTGTTCACAGCCCCCAGCCCGTCCCCTGAGGAGGAAGTGACCCTCCTCCCGGAGCCGCCGCTCCTCCTCTCTGTCGCCTTTAGACACACACAGGCCTGGCTCCCCCCTCCCGGCTCAGTCCCCCACGGCCTCCCCGGTGGCATCGCAGCCCGTCGCCCTCCCCCCTCCCCCTGCGCCCCCCACGGACACTCACTGCTCTGGGCGCTGCGGCCTGGGCTGCGGGCCTGAGCGGCGCCGGCCCCGAGGCGGGAGGGCGGATGGGGTGACGCTGAGGGAACTCTGTCCGCGGAGAGGAGGCGGGGGGCACGGGGACCCCAATCCCGCCGGTTGGGGGTCAACCCGCCTCAGACACCCCTGCCCAGCGGGACGCGGCCTCTCACGGCTCCTCCTCCTCCCCGAGACCAACGCCCAACCGGCGCGCTGAACCCTGCAAGTCCGTTAACGGAAGCCAGAACGGCCGCCAGGAGAATACCGGAAGTCCCGCCCTAACCGGATGCACAGGAATCAAAAAACGTGTAGCCCTCTACTGAAGCAGGCGCATTGCCTTCTGGGTGATGTAGTTTTCTCCACGCAGTCCATCCAGGCCGTGACCTTGGTGAGTAAAGGGGTGGCGCTGCCAGTGGCTCTGGGGAAGGAGGAGCTGGGACCAGAGGCCTGGTTCCCTGGGACAGACAGACAGACCTCCCGGGGAGGGGGGACTGGGAGAGATCCCCCAAAGAACATACACAAGGGGAAATGGGAGACATCTGTAACACCTTCAACAATGAAAAGTACACATTAGGTTCTATTTAAAAAACATAATAAAGCTCAGCTGGGCTGCTCAGTGGTTGACACCGACCTAGGACCCGGGAGACCAGGTTGGATTGCGGGTCAGGCGCCGGCACGGACCGCAGGCTCAGTGTCCAGAGGGCGGCGGACCAGGGACCCTGGCGGGAGGCCGCTGACCAGGGACCCTCTCCCGTCCCCGGTGGTTCTCTCCCTCCCCCTTCTTCCCTCTGAACCCAACACAATGTGTTTTATGGGGCGGAAGGTCCCCTCTTCCCTCTGAAACCAACACAATGTGTTTTATGGGGCGGAAGGTGCCCTCTTCCCTCTGAAACCAACACAATGTGTTTTATGGGGCGGAAGGGCCAGCAGGTGTCAGACTCGCCGCGGGGCCTGAGCAGGGCGCTCTCCTGGCGGTTACCCGGCGGGCTGGTGGGCTGTGGGGAGCTGGCCGAGGGCGCGAGGAGGGCGGGGCCTCACACAATGTCCATCTGTTGATCACGGCAATGGATGACCCAGCTTCCTGAGAATGAAAGTAAAACTCCTCATGCACAACCTCACCTCCTCTTGCTGCTGCCTTTACACAAAACAGGCCTGGGTTTGCTGAATCCTCTCAGCTCAGCCACACCACCGCGTCCTCACACAGTAGCACTGCAGCCCGCCCCCCTCCCCCCATCACAGGGTCTATCACCCACAAGGACTCACTGTTCTGGATACTGTGACGTGGGCTGCAGGACCAGACACAGGCCAGCACCGTCGGATGGAGGGTAAGTAGGATGAGGCTGAGTTGGACCCTTTAAGGAGAGTGGAGTCTGGGAGGCACAGAGGCCTTAATCCCACCTGTAGGGGCTCCACAAGCCTGACACACCCTGCACAGCCCATGACGCCCCTTCGTGGTTGTAACCCAGTCCTGGAGCCTCTGCCTTGACCCACACAACAGAGGTCAAAATGACCACCAAGGGGAGACAATGGAAGTCCGACCCAAACCGATGTGCACTGGCATCATATGCTTCTGCTGGGTTTTCATTGGCTAAACCCAGCCATCATTAGGCGCATTGCCCTTTGGGTAATGTACTTTTCAGGCAGTGCTGATGGCATGATGATAGACCATTGCAAATACTGGTGTTGGGGGCATGGGGGGGCAGTGGCATTGGGAAATGAGAACGTTAGGATTTGGGGTGTTGACTCAGGAATCTGGGGAGTATCATCTGCATCTGATCTCGTGTTTGGAAATATTTCAGATTACGTGAAGCTCAGGATGCTCCTCAGGGTGAAAAGTGTTATTTCTATTATTCCTGGACTCTACAAACCTAAATGGATGGAGATATCCTATCTAATAAAAGGATAATATGCAAGTTAACCACCACTCCAACACACAAGATGGCTGCCCCCATGTGGACACAAGATGGCCACCACAACATGGTCAGCAGGGGAGGGCAGTTGGGAGGGACCAGGCCGGCAGAGGAGGAAAGTTGGGGGTGACTGGGCCTGCAGGGAAAGGCAGTTGGGAAGGGGATCCAGGCCTACAGGGGAGAGCAGTGTGTGTGTGTGGGGGGACCAGGTCTGCAGGGAGAGTAGGGGCAAACAGGCTGGCAGGGGAGTGGTTAGGGGGTTATCATACAGGCAGGCAGAAGTGGTTAGGGGCAATCAGGAAGTCAGGCAGGCGAGCAGTTGGGAGCCAGCAGTCCTGGATTGTGAGAGGGATGTCCAACTCCCCGTTTAGGCCCAATCCAGGTAGGATCAGGCCTAAACAGTCAGTCAGACATCCCTCGAGGGGTCCCAGATTGGAGAGGGTGCAGGCTGGGCTGAGAGACACACACCCGTGGACACGAATTTCGTGCACTGGGCCTCTAGTATATATATATATATATATATATATATATTGTATTTTTAATTTCTTCTTAGAGAGAGGAAATGATATGGAAACACTGATTGCCTGCCTCCCGCACTCCCTCCCCCGGCAATGGCATCTACCAGGAAATTGGCTTGGGCCCTCAACAGGATACGAACCGGAAACCTTTCTGTGCATAAGATGACACTCACTCAATGGACCCACTCCAGCTGTCAGAGCTTTAATTTTAATTTACAAATTTCACATTTTTACGAGAAAAAAAGGCTATGGGAGAATATATATAACCCTATCCTATTCATGTAAAAACAACATTTAAAAGGATACAAAGACCAACAAGTCGACATTTCCTACATTGTTTGCATGTCTGCAGTCAGTACACATTGTGAAGCTAAGGAGCTAACAGTTACTGAATGCTCAGTACAGGTGCCAGGCCCTGGATTCAATGCTTTAAAGAATTATTTCATTTAGCCCTGACTGGTTTGGCTCAGTGGATGGAGCGTCGGCCTGTGGACTGAAGGGTCCCAGGTTCGATTTCGGTCAAGGGCATGTGCCTTGGTTGCGGGCACATCCGCAGTGGAAGGTGTGCAGGAGGCGGCTGATCGATGTTTCTCTCTCATTGATGTTTCTAACTCTCCCTCTCCCTTCCTCTCTGTAAAAAATCAATAAAATATATATTTTTAAAAAGACTAATTGCTTTGGAATCAACAGGAATGTTGACTGTTAACAAATGACACATCCTGGGAGTGATTACAGGGTTATCCTTCCTCTAGCTTTGAGGTCTTGCCTGTTGAGCTACAACCTTGAGGTGAACACCCTAATGGGCCAGGGAAATGCACAAAACCATCAGATTATTTTATCTGCTAGAGATGCCAGCTACAGGAAATAGATGTTAAGTTCTCAAAGATCATACAAGCCACAGGCCCTGGAATAATGTGGATTTATGTCCAAAAGAGGCACTTTTTATCCAGTTTAACTGCAGTGTCTGCCATGAATATGAAAACAGTGTTTATGTCCCAAACTAATTCCACCTCAGAGTCTTACAACCAATGACACCAGCCTATGAACTCTCATACATCATGACGCATGGCCTCTGTGGAGCACGTGGAGAGTAGTCCCCTAAACATTGCTGACACTTATGTAATACATACTGTGAACAGAGAATCCTATATAATAACAGTAATATGCAAATTGACCCTAACTCTGCCACGCCCAAAGGCCAATCAGAGTGAGTATGCAAATTAACCCAACCAAGATGGCTACAGCCACAGAGAAACTAGGAGTGAGGTTTGTTTTTCCCTGGTAACAAAGGAAGCCAAGCTTTCCACGTGCTGTTGCAGGCCTAAGCCTCCACTCAAGGCTACAAAGTTTCAATTAAACAAATCCAAACAGAAATGGCGGCAGCCACTGAGCTGGAAAGAGCGGGAGGCTTGGGTTTAACCCCCGCAATTGAGGAAGCAAAGCTTCTGCAGCACTGCTGGCCTAGGCCTCCGCTCCAGGCTACAAAGTTTCAATTATAGAAGAACACAAACCCCAAAAGAAATGGCTACTGGCCACGGAGCGAACAGGATGCTTGGCTCCGCTCCAGGCTACAAAGTTTCAATTGTAGAAGGTAAATAAATTCCAGATACCAGGGACTCTGCTTGGGTCGCCAGGGGGCGTGGCCGGCCTGCAAACCACCACAGGCCCTGCACCCAGGCCGCCCCAAGCCCCAAGGGAACCCCCACCCTGATCCAGGACACCCTTCAGAGCAAACCAGCTGGCCCCCACCTTTGCACCAGGCCTCTATCCTATCTAATAAAAGAGTAATATGCAGATTGACCATAACTCCAAAACACAATATAGCTGCCCCCATGTCCCATGTGGACACAAGATGGCCAGCAGGGGAGGGCAGTTGGGAGGGACCAGGCCTGCAAGGGAGGGCAGTTGGGGGCAATCAAGCCTGCAGGGGAGGGCAGTTAGGGGTGACCAGGCCAGCAGAGGAGGGAAGTTGGGGGTGACCGGGCCTGCAGGGGAGTTGGGTGGGACCCAGGCCTGCAGGGGAGGGTAGTTAGGGGTGACCAGCCTAAAGAAGAGGGAAGATAGGGGCAAACACGCTGGTAGGGGTGCAGTTAGGAATCAATCAGGCAGGCAGGGGTGGTTACGGGGTGATCAGGCTGGCAGGCAGAAGCGGTTAGGAGCAATCAGGAAGGCAGGCAGGCGAGCAGTTGGGAGCCAGCAGTCCTGGATTGTGAGAGGGATGTCCGACTGCCCGTTTAGGCCCGATCCCACAAGGATCTGGCCTAAACGGGCAGTCGGACATCCCTCGAGGGGTCCCAGATTGGAGAGGGTGCAGGCTGGCCTGAGGGATATCCCACCTCTTCCTTACCCCCCACCCCCCGTGCACGAATTTCGTGCACCGGGCCTCTGGTATAATTCATATTGTTCACAGGAGCAAAATTAAGGCCACCTTTTCAGGGTGACCATTGACCTGTACAATAAGAGGCACCAGACAGCAATTTAGAACCACAAAGTCATGCACACTTTCTCCCAAGGCCTTGGTCGGCAATACAAAATCAGCCAATATTGAACAAAGAGTGATTTTCTGCCATCAAGCTGTGCCTTCCAAAGCACAGAAAGTTTGGGACCCCACCATATCTGTTCACCTCTCCATGCTGACCAAACACAACTTTCCTTTCAATCATCCCAAGGAATTAATAGACCAACAAAATTAAAGGTACACAAGAAAAAACTCCTTTTACATAAAGATCATAAACCAGAGCAGAGGACAGGAAGAGGTTTGGAGGCTCGTGAATTGGAACCTGAAACACTTCATTACAGTCTAAGGTGAGACCCACAATGTCCCTGAAAGAGGTAGCTCTTAGTTGAGGATGGGTGCTGTGGGTGAAACCTGGGTTAATTCTCTGGTCAGAAATAAAGGAATGACGATTCATCCAGGAGCTCAGAATATTCATAATTTTCTCAAGCACAACCCCAGAGCATGGAGGGGTTGTGACTGATGCACACTCATCAGGTGAGCCAGTTGTTGGGGTGAAGTATCTTCCAAATTCTTCCAGTGACATAAATCAGGTTGTAGTCCTGAGTAGGTTAGGAAGTGCGATGCAGTTTCTGAAAGTGTCACTTATACCTGAAACTTAGGAGGCATCTAGCAGAGTGTATGTTCTGATAAAGGGGTTTGCATTCAGGTAAATGGGGGTAAAAGCTTCTCCTTTGGTATTGTTATTCTGAGAAAGTAAAACATTCTCTGAACATTTAAAGCTCTTCTCTAATGTAAACTCTCTGTTGCTCTGTGAGAGTGATTTGCCCAAATGACTTCCAACAATCACTATACTCTTACTGTCTTTCACCAGTGAACTCTGAGGTATAGAATGAGGTCAGAGCTTTGACTGAAACACTTCCCACAATCACTACACTCACAAGGTTTTTCACCAGTGTGAACTCTTGAGGTGTTGAACAAGGCTACAACTTTGACTGAAGCACTTCCCACATTCACTACACTCATAAGGTTTTTCACCAGTGTGAACTCTGAGGTGTTGAATGAAGCTAGTGCTATGACTGAAGCACTTCCCACAATCACTACACTGATGCAGCTTTTCTCCAGTGTGAACTCTCTTGTGCATAAGGAGTTGAGTATTTTCCTTAAAAGATTTACCACATTCACTACACTTATATGGTTTTTGTGCAGTGTGAACTTTGCTGTGTTTAGTGAGGTAACACCTTCGATGGAAGGACTTCCCACATTCACTGCACTCATAAGGTTTTTCTCCAGTGTGAATTTTGCAGTGTCTATTGAGGTTTGAGGACTGACTGAAGGACATCCCACAAACACTACATTGATATGGTTTTTCTCCAGTGTGAACTTTCTGGTGGGTAAACAGGACAGAACTGCGGCTAAATGATTTTCCACATTCACTGCATTTGTAAGGCTTTTCTCCAGTGTGAACTCTCTTGTGGATAAAGAGGTAATTTTTGTACCTAAATGATTTTCCACATTCACTGCATTTGTAAGGCTTTTCTCCAGGGTGAACTCTGTGGTGTTTAGTGAGGTGAGACATTTGAATGAAAAGTTTCCCACAATCATTACACTCATAGGACTTTTCTCCAGTGTGACCTCTCCTATGTCTGTTGAGGTTAAAGATACATGAAAACACTTTCCCACATGTATTACACTTATCATTGACTTCTCCAGAGCAGATGCCCTGATGTTGAACAAGGTTCTGGTTGTGTGTGGCAGCTTTTTCACATTCATCCCATTGGTGATGCCTTTTTCTATTGAGAAATTCCTCTGAAATCTCACTGCCACTGTGTGGCTCCTCAGTGTTGAGAGGGGCCTGGTGCTGGAGAAGCTCTGAGATGGCTGGGAAGTCTCCCCCAACCTCCCTACTGTTTGAAGGCAACTCTGATAAGGAGAAGCTGAAGTTGGTCACAAACGAGGCCCTGTCCACACTTCCTTTCCAGGGCTTCTCTCCACTGGCTTCCCTCTGTTGCTGGAGAGGATTTGCACTGAAACAGAAGTCTCTCACACATGCGTCACTGAAGAAGGCTTTCTGCTCAAAGTCTGCTGCCTGTGACTCAGTCAGGTGCAGAATAGCTTTGAACACAGAGACACACCTCCCGCAGAGATGGGTCCTCTGGGTTGCTGGAGCTGTCTTAGAAGCCCTGACCTGTGACTCCCCTTGTACAGATACACTCTGCTCAGAACAGGCCTCCGCATCATCCGTTTTATGCCAACAACCTGAAAACAGAAAAATGGTGATGAAATGAATGTCGACTGTGGTGACAGGAAGAAGTGTCATTACAAAAGTGTGACGCACATATAACACATCGGTTCCATGCAATTGTCTGACAGTAAATATCTGAAGGAAATATTGATAAGATGCTACTGTGAAGATCTGGGCTTCTGAAGATCACCATACCTGGAAGACCTCAAACAAAATAAGAAACAACCATGGCAAGCACCACATGGAACAGAAGCTGGATCGTCTGCTCATGTGTCTGCTAACAGTGTTCAACTGGGCTTGTCTGCTGGTGACATGGGCCAGCTGTGCAGAAGGTTGCTTACATCTTATTCCACGTAAAATTCAATAAATGAGAGTAATGTGTCAAGTTCTAGAGAAGCACGTATGTGCACCTCATAACACATATGCAGATCAATATTTGAGAATACTGTAGATAGAGCAGTTCACAGGAACACGTGATGGAGAAAGGGGAAAAAGGTGAAGGTAGCCAGATACGAGGAAGGCACAGATTAAAAGATATGTCAGAGAAGTGTCAAGCACGGGAAAGAAAAGGTAGAAATCAGGTGTTGCCAGTGGCAACTCAACCTAAACTTGTTGGACATGAGCACATTCCTGGTATGATCTAAACATCACCCTTATGTCATACCTCCCCCCAGTTGCAGCTCAGGAGGGCCAGGCAACCCTTTAGATCAGGGGTCCTCAAACTTTTTTTAAAAATATATTTTATTGATTTTTTACAGAGAGGAAGAGAGAGGGATAGAGAGTTAGAAACATCGATGAGAGAAACATCGATCAGCTGCCTCTTGCACACCCCCTACTGGGGATGTGCCCGCAACCAACGTACATGCCCTTGACCGGAATCGAACCTGGGACCCTTGAATTCGCAGGCCGACGCTCTATCCACTGAGCCAAACCGGTTTCGGCGGGTCCTCAAACTTTTTAAACAGGGGGCCAGTTCACTGCCCCTCAGACCGTTGGAGGGCCAGACTATAGTTTAAAAAAAACTATGAACAAATTCCTATGCACACTGCACATATCTCATTTTGAAGTAAAAATACAAAACGGCAAAAACACCCACATGTGGCCCGCGGGCCATAGTTTGAGGACGCCTGCTTTAGATCATCCTGCATGTTCACCCTGTGAAAAAACAGGGTTCTCCTTGCACCTTCTACTGTACAAGCACATAGAACACAAATATTCTGAGTATTAGTGAAGGACAACAGAGGTGAGTACCCAGCACTGATCAGAGCAAGACAGCATGCAGTAGTATACAGGGACAGAATATTACGAACAATGCAAGGAGGTCTTCCAAGAACTACCCATGTTTCATGCAAGTAAAGACCATAACCTGGCACAGGCAGTCACAAAGAGCCTTTAGCTGGAGGAATGGTGCAGAAGTGGAAGCCATGAATGTGGACATAGACACCCTTCCAGAGAGAGAGAAAGTGCAAGTGTGGGCCCATTAAGCTGTTTGCAACAATCTTGATTCCCAGAATCTTCCTGCCCTATTTGAGGCTATGGGTGTGAGGGATATTCATGGAGTCCTTTGCTCTGGGCTCCCCACACACTCAGCACTCTCAGCCACAGCACATTTGACAGGATAATGGGATAAAGTAGAAGATCCCATGGTCTGGCTGTGGGAGAGAAAGCTGTTTTGAGAATAAAGGAAGAAAGGGCATCACCTCAGGACACTGGGACAATGTGAAGGTCTTACCCACAGATGAGACAAGTGCAAACACTTCCAGCATCACATCGCAGTACAGAAGTCTCTGAGCCTCATCAAGGAGCCCCCACTCCTCCTGAGAGAAGGTGATGGCCACCTCCTCAAAGTCCATATCCTGTCGTAAGAAAGACAGTTAAGTCCTTGATTAGCTTCTCTCCTAGGCTTTTATTTTCGTCATAAATCCCAATACCCAGAAATTTAGAGGGAGATGGCTGCCGATGGTAGGGCAGACAGCAAGACAGTGTGTGAGTGCGAGGACAAAGGGGGAGTGAGTGGTCGCACGGGGAGTTTGTTGGTGAGTTAGGGACAGCTATACTTCAGGAGACTGTGGGGGCCGGCCGGCTGAAGTTCCCCTGACTGGGCAGCGCCCACTGCTGCTGGGTTCCATCCTGGAGCGACCAGCTCTGACACGGAGACCACGCCATCTTGAATGGGAAAGTGGATGTTATCGGAAGCCTGAAAATCTACAACTATGGCACCCAGTGAACAGCTGCGAACCCGAGAACACCGGTTCCCAAGTGGCGCGTACGTGGATTCAGAGGAGCTCTGCACCTCCTCACAGAGAGGTCAGATTTCGCCTGGGATAAGGTGAGGTGTGTGGTCCGGGCAGGAGAAACACACACGCGGGAGCTGGAGGACCTGGGGAAGTCTGCCACCAGAAAAATCCACGGCCATTGGGGCTGGCATGATCTGCGAATGTGGAAGGGGGTCCGCAGAGCTGCTAACAGAAGGGAACTCTAAAAAGCAACCCATAGCTGAACTGGGCACAAAAGGGCAGCCTAAAAGTTTTTAAAAGTGTGCTGGCTGCTTCGACCCAAGGAGAAAAAAGACTGCACAGACTTGTGCACAGCAGCAGAGTTTGCGCACTTATTCTGGCTCTTCTCTCTCCTCTCTCTCTCTTTCTTTCTGTTTAAGTCCTTGCTTTTGATTACTAAGCCCAATACATAGGATCACCCAATTGGAGACACTCTAAGAGCCTGCAGGGGAAAGTTGTTTTTGTGGAACCTGGGGATCAGAGCGGGGAATAACCATCAGAGCACTAGCTCTGGGGTAAACCAGTCCCCCAAACCAGTATTAAGTGCCACAGGGAAAACAAAATCTAAACACTAGCTAGAGAGAACCTATAGACCCAGAGGTCAATCCAGAAACACTGCCACCCAGGGGGTGATTCACAAATTGACTCCTGTGTAAACACAAATAAAGGAGTATAAGAAATAAAGACGTACTGCCTGCTTGAAAATCAGGACTATGGCCTACAACACTGAGGAGCAGCAGAACGTAGGCAACTTCAATATTGTCCTGACTACGAAACAGGCGTGCCAAACAGAACAGTAGAGAAAGTGAATGACCTTCACTACTGCACATTTTTTTTCATCTTTTACTTAAGAAACTAATTTTTTTTCTTTTTTCCTCACTTGATTTTACTTTATTACATTTTTATTTTCAATCAGCATTACTACTACTACTATTTTACCTTTTTTAAAAAAAGGTAATTTTATTTTACTTTGGGATTAGTGTTCTACATTCTATTTTCATGTTACCTTTAGCAACATTTTCCTCTATCTCAACTTTACCTTTATGCCAACACTCTTCCTCACTTTTCCCCTTTTGTTGTCCTGTTTCTCTTACCCTATACCTGCTTTAGATTTTCCCTATTCCTTGTTTTTACCCCGTTAAAATTTCATCCTAGACTCCATGGAGACCCCTGGACTGGTGCGTGGGGAAGCTGAGCCCTTTTCCAAAGCACTCCGAAGCCTTATCAACTATCGCCTATACAGTGATGTTCTCTTTGTGGTTGATCAAGAGCAGCAGGAGGTGTTTGCCCACTGGTGCTTGCTGGCCTGTAGATGCAACTTTTTCCAGCGACTTCTGGGCCCCGAGCCAGGCCCTGGGGTGCCTGGCCCAGTGGTGCTAAGCACAGTACCAGCTGAGGCCTTCCTGGCAGTGCTGGAGTTCTTGTATACCAACAGTGTCAAGCTGCACCGCCATTCTGTGTGGAGGTGCTGACAGCAGCTGTGGAGTATGGGCTGGAGGAACTGAGAGAGCTATGTCTGGAGTTTGTGGTGAAGGTGCTGGACTCGGAGCAGGTTTGTGAGGCCCTGCAGGTGGCTGTAACCTTTGGCCTGGGACCATTGCATAGCTTCCATAGAGGCCCACAGCCAGGAAGTACTTCGGACCCGTGGCTTCCTGGAGCTGTCAGCGCCCACGTTGCTGCTCCTGCTGCGCAGTGACAAGCTTAGAAAAGACAGAGGAGAGAATGAAAGCTGGGTCTCGGTTGGACGCTGCTCCTGAGAGACAGAGCCAATGCCCACAAGCCGTGTCTTTATTTTATAACAGATACCAGGAGGCAAAGTAAGGGCGTGGTCAAGATGTTTGCAGCATTCTTGTGAGTTTCGATCCTACTCAATTATAAGCACCTGATCAAGCTCTGTTTACTTACTGCCTATATCACTTAGGCACATGGGGTCACGTGTTAGAATCATAGGGTCAAGCTTACAACCACAGCTGTTGGCTATAATTGTGCTGGGAGGGCTCTGCTTTCCAGGCCCGGACTTGCACGTGGTCACGAGAGGACTGTGCCCTCTCATCAGTCCAAGCCTTGGACCTGTCCAAACACTGTAGCCGCGCTCCACAAAAAGACACATCCTGGGGCTGATTACAGAATTACCCTTCCCCTAGCTTTGAGGTCCTCCCTGTTGAGCAACAACCTTGAGGTGAACACCCTAAGGGGCCAGGGAAATCCAAAAAACGATGAGATTATTTTGTCTGTCAGATACTCCAGCTACAGGAAATAGTGATGGAGGTCCTCAGAAAGTTCTCAAAGATCGTGCAAGCCACAGGCCCTGGAATAATGTCCCAAAGTGGCACTTTTAATCTAGTTTAACTGCAGTGTCTACCATGACTATGAAAACAGTGTTTATGTCCCAAACTAATTCCACCTCAGAGTCTTACAACAAATGACACCAGCCTATGAAATCTGATACATCATGACACATGGTCTCTTTGGAGCGCGTGGAGAGTAGTTCCCCTAAACATTGCTGACACTTATGTAATACATACTGCGAACAGAGAATATAATTCATATTGTTCACAGGGCACAATAAAGGCCGCCTGTTCAGGGCGACCATTGACCTCTACAATAAAAGAGGCACCAGACAGCACATTAGACCCACAAAGTCATGCACACTTTCTCCCAAAGCCTTCATCAGCAATGCAAAATCAGCCAATATTGAACAGAGTGATTTTCTAACATCAAGCTGTGCCTTCCAACGCACAGAAAGTTTGGGACCCCACCATATCTGTTCACCTGTCCATGCTGACAGAACACAACTTTCCTTTCAATCATCCCAGGGAGAGAATAGAACCAACAAAATTAAAGGTATACAAGAAAAAACTCCTTTTACATAAAGATCATCAATCAGAGCAAAGGACAGCAAGAGGTTTGCAGGCTGATGAATTGGAACCTGAAACACTTCATCACAGCCTAATGTGAGACCCACAATGTCCCTGAAAGAGGTAGCACTTCTTGGCTGAGGATGGGTGCTCTGGACGAAACCTGGGTCAGGTCAATTCTCTGGTCAGAAATAAAGGAATGAAGATTCACCCAGGAGCTCAGAATATTCATAATCTTCTCAAGCACAACCCCAGAGTATGCAGGGGTTGTGACGGATGCACACTCTTCAGGTGAGGCAGGTGGTGGGGTGAAAGAGCTTCCAAACAAATACTTGCAGTGACATCAATCAGCTTGTAGGCATGAGCTGCAAGTGCGATGCAGTTTCTTAAAGTGTCACTTATATCTGAAACTTAGGAGGCATCTAGCAGTGTATCCTATATAATAAAAGCCTAATATGTTAAGTGTCTGGTTGTCCAGTGGACTGTTCAATCAAAGTGTAATCCTACATAATAAAATGGTAATATGTAAATTACCATCACTCCGCTATGCCCACGATTGGGCCAGCAGGAGGCGCAGGGGGCGGGACTCAGGGTGGCCGGGGTAGCTGATTGGGCCAGCAGGACGCTGAGCTCGCGGCGCCACTGGCGCCGCGAGCTCAGCGTCTGTGCCATGGCTGCGCCGGAGGCTTTCGGAAGGCCTGGTGCACCGGCGGACAGCCGGCCAGCTCCCCCACGATCAAAAGCCAAAGCGGGGGAGCTGGCCGGCTGTCTGCTCCGGCACAAGGCCTTTCGAAAGCCTCCGCCGCGCCAGAGGCTTTCGGAAGGCCTGGTGCACCGGCGGACAGCCAGCCCGCTGGTGCACCAGGTGCATGATTAAATCATGCACTGGGCCTCTAGTACGCTAATAATATGCTAAGGCCAATCAACAGCTCACTATGACGTGCACTGAGCACCAGGGGGCAGACAGACCAGTAGGTTTGCTTGCTGCAGGGACTGGGCATGATGGGGCTGGACACTCCCTGGAGCCCTCCCACTGTCCCTCCCCAGCCAGCCAATCTTCCATGGGGACTGGGCCAGATGGCGCCTATAGGCCCTGATTGCCAGCCAGGCAGAGGGACCCCACCCGTGCACTGGGCCTCTAGTGTTCTGATAAAAGGGGTTTGCATTCAGATAAATGGTGGTTAAAATTTCTCCTTTGGTGTTGTTATTCTGAGTAAGAAAGAAAAACATTGCCTGCACATTTGAAGCTTTTATCCACTGTGTACTCTGAATTAAGCTGAAATTCAACGTACTGTATTATGAGCAGGTAATGGACTTAACCTTCATTCCCTCTTATGTCAATGTCAGGGACTGGCATGCATGAATGCACAGCACATCACTCTTTCTCCACACCTCTCTCTCACTTGCACTCTCACACCCAATGCCCCCATAGTCATCTCCTTGACTTCCTACTCATTAGTCAGCATGTATGGACCAGAGAATGCTTGCCAAATTCAAACATGATCAAGTACTGCCAGACTCTGCGAGTCCACCCTCATAGAGGCAGCTTTGAGCCCTTCTATGAAGGCCTCTATGACTGGTTTTACCCTCAACCTCACCTATTGAGAACCACAATCAGATCTCAGTTACCTAGAGCCCACCTGCCCTGGTGCTGCACTTAATGTCCCTTCAGCAGTCACAGCCAACATCTCTCCACTTACCCGTCACACAAGTCCCAGCCCCGGTGGCCCTGTGCACCAAGCCCAGTGAGTCTCACAGATGACCACTCAAGCCTCTAGCTCACCCACAAGACTGACTGCAACCCCCAGGCCACACCCAGGGTCACAGCAAAACCCTGGTGAGTGTTTAGAGAATATGCACCAGCCCTAGTCTCCTCTTGTGTGAATTACTCTTCAGCCTCCAATTCATCTCATGTCCACTCATCTTTTAAAGGCCTTGACCACTGGGAAACCATTATCCATCCCCGATATTCTACATGACCACTCTGCCCCTGTCCTGTGCTGTGTTGTGACACCCACCTCCCACAACAGGGGCCCCAGCAGGAACGCCAGTCCTCAGGGTCACACTGATCCTCTGAGCTACTAAGACCATTACCATCCTGACCATGATTCCCTGTATTAAAGTGATTCACAATCCTGGCTGCTGTGTCCCAGTTGATTGAGCATCAACCCATGCACTGAGAGGTCGCAGATACACACCAGTCCCAGTCAAGTCCCCTGCCTGGGGTTGGGACTGGATTCCTGTAGCGGTCATGCAGGAGGGAACTGATTCTTGTTTCTTTCTCATGGATGTTTGTCTGTCTCTCTCCCTCTCCTTTTCTTTCCACATCTAAAATCAGAATAAAAGTATATATAGATATATTTTTATTTTTTTAATTTTATTATTTTTAAACACATTTCTTTTATTGATTTCATAGAGAAAAGGAGAAGAGTAGTTAGAAACATCAATGATGAGAATCACTGATAGGCTGCCTCCTGAAAGCCTCTACTGTGGGTTGAGCCACCAACCTGGGCATGTGCCCTTGACTAGAATCAAACCTGGGACCCTTCAGTCTTTAGGCCGATGCTCTAGCCACTGTGTCAAACCAGCTAGGGCTAAAAATATGTATATATATTTTTAAGTACACCTGCCAGTTGCTGAGCCAGCTCAGTCATCACCCCAAGCATTTGCACATCCCGGTACCTTCTCCTGGGAGGACCTCCGACATCTCACTCCACCCGTTGCCAAAACCAGGGTCCACTTCCTAAGCCCTAGTCGTGGCCTCAGGACTCGGGGCTGAGTGTCTGCAGGTCCCGTGGCAGGAGGAGGGGCTGGACAGTCCCAGGACCCCCCTACCTCAGAGGCCACGGTAGTGTGAGGCCCTGACATCAGCCCCACAGCCCAGCCCCCTGAGCGGCTCTGCACCTGCAGGGACCTGTGGGAACTGAAGGTCTGTGGAGGGCCCGGCACCCACCGCCAGGACCCAGGGCTCAGGCTGCTCAGGGCCCTGGCCCAGCCCCGGGCCGGGTGATGCCCGCATCCCTCGGGGCTCCATGTCCCTCTGTGTTCACAGCCCCCAGCCCGTCCCCGGAGGAGGAAGTGACCCTCCTCCCGGAAGCCGCCGCTCCTCCTCTCTGTCGCCTTTAGACACACACAGGCCTGGCTCCCCCTCCCGGCTCAGTCCCCACGGCCTCCCCGGCGGCACCGCAGCCCGTCGCCCTCCCCTCCCCCTGCGCCCCCCACGGGCACTCACTGCTCTGGGCGCTGCGGCCTGGGCTGCGGGGCTGAGCGGCGCCGGCCCCGAGGCGGGAGGGCCGATGGGGTGACGCTGAGGGAACTCTGTCCGCGGAGAGGAGGCGGGGGGCACGGGGACCCCAATCCCGCCGGTTGGGGGTCAACCCGCCTCACACACCCCTGCCCAGCCGGACGCGGCCTCCCACGAGTCCTCCTTCTCACGACGGACGCGCTGAAGTCTCTGGCTTGAACAGTTCCGAAAAGTCAAAATGTCCGCCAGGAGGGACTCCGGAAGTCCCGCCCTAACCGGATGCACTGGCTCCAAATGCTCTTCGTAAGCGCATTGCTTTCTGGGTAATGTAGTTTTCCCAACGGCCCAGGCGAGGGCTAGCTTTTCAGCCCAGGAACTTGAGGAACCAGGTGTTGTAGCTGCCAGTGGGGCTGGGGAAGGAGGGGATGGGCCCAGGGGCCTGGTTACCCGGGACAGACTGACGGATCTCCCAGGGGAGGCGGGGAGAGGAAGACTGGAAGAGAACCCTAAAGAACATATACACGGGGGAAATGGGAGACATCTGTAACACCATCAACAATAAAAAATAGCTGAAACCGGTTTGGCTCAGTGGATAGAGCGTCAGCCTGCGGACTGAAGGGTCCCAGGTTTGATTCCGGTCAAGGGCATGGACCTTGGTTGCGGGCACATCCCCAGTAGGGGGTGTGCAGGAGGCAGCTGATCGATGTTTCTCTCTCATCGATGTTTCTCTCTCATCGATGTTTCTAACTCTCTCTCCCTCTCCCTTCCTCTCTGTAAAAATCAATCATATTTAAAAATATATATTTCAAAAGAAATAGTCCAGCTGGTGGGGCTGAGTGGTTGAAAGTCAACCTATGATCCAGGAGGTCATGGTTCTATTCTTAGTCATAGCACAGACGTGGGTTAGGGGTGCAATTCCCAGTGTGGAGTGGACTTGCAGGAGGCAGGCAATCAGTCATTCTCATAATTGATGTTTCTCTTTCTCTTCCTCTGTCTAAAACAGTGATGGGCAACCTTTTGAGCTTGGCGTGTCAAACTTCGCCAAAAAACTGAGCATAACTCCGGTAGTGTGTCACTTTGAGGAAAAAAACTAACTCCAAGACTCTAGTTGCAAATGTTTCATCCTCAGGAGCAGCAAATGTTTCATTGTCGACATGCGGCCGCCTCAGCGGCTGCGTGTCATCAGAAATGGCTATGCGTGTTAGTGCTGACACGCGTGTCATAGGTTCGCCATCACTGGTCTAAAATATATATAATATATATATAGCTCATGGACACAGATTATAATGTGGTGAGCTCCTACAAGCAATGGGGGCTCAATAGAGGGAGGCAAAGGGGGAGCACGGTAGAGGGAAATGGGGGGCATCTGTAATTGCTTTAAAAATTAACAACAATAACAACAGCAGGTGTGGCTCAATGGGTTGCAGTGGACACATGGAACCAAGAGATCACTGGTTCGATTCCTGGTAGGGCACATGCCCAGGTTGGGGGCTTGATCCCAGGAGGGGGCAGGCAGGAGGGAGCTGATCAATGATTCTCATCTTTGATATTTCTCCCTCTCCCTCTCTCTCTAGAAAATCAATAAAAACATTTTTAGAAAACGAATAGTGTTAGATTGAATTGACTCGCCCTAGCCCATTTGGCTCAGTGGATAGAACATTGGCCTTTGGACCGAAGGGTCCCAGGTTTGATTCTGGTCAAGGGCACGTTTGCCGGTTGCAAGCTTGACCCCACGCCCTGGTCAGGGTGAGTGTGGGAGGCAATTAGCTGATATGTGTCTCTCTCACATGGATCTTTTTTATGTATATTTTTTTTATTGATTTCGGAGAGGAAGAGAGATAGAAACACGATGAGAGAGAATCCTTAATCAGCTGCTTCCTGCACCCCCCACTGGGGATTGATCCTGTAACCGGGGCATTTACCCTTGACTGGAATTGAACCCAGGACCCTTCCTTCCTCAGGCAGGCTCTCTATCCACTGAGCCATACTGGTTAGGGCTCACAAGGATGTTTTTAAAAAAAGAAATAAATGATTGAAAAAAAAGATTGAATTGACTCAACACCAAAGTCAGTCTGGGCCATCACGTTTTCTCCAAACCCTTGTAAGGAAAGTCAGGCCTTGGTCTGTCTGTATAGAGGGTGTCCCAGGCATCACTGTGGGAACAGGAAGCAGCCTGGACCGGGTCGGCCTCAGGTTGGCCTGTAACGTCTGTTCTTGATTTCACGCAGAAAAGATTTCACAACATGAGTTCAGGAGACGTTGAAGGTATGTTTGTTGAAGCCGGGGATAATGGGGGGGGGGGGGAAATGTAGGCCCTAGGATCGAACAAGCAACAGCAGAGACTCCGAGGGGCTCCTCTGGCTCTAGGAACATTGTGGGAAATGACGGAGCCAAAGCGGGGCTGCTGTGAGCTCTCTGGACCTTGAGCGCAGGTTCAGGCGCTCAGCCTGGGATGAGCTGCTGCAACTCACTGCTGCCCTGGTTCCAGGTCGGGTGGGACCCTTAAAAGTTTAGAAGAGCCAGGCCAGTGTGGTTCAGTGTCAAGCTATGAACCAGTGAGTCAGAGTTCAATTCCAACTCGGGTCGCGTGCCAGGGTTGTGGGCTCAATCCCCATTGTGGGGTGTGCAGGAGGCAGCCCACCAGTGATTCTGTCACCATTTATGTTTCTATCTCTCCCTCTTCCTTCCTCTATGACAGCGGTTCTCAACCTGTGGGTCGTGACCCCTTTGGGGGTCGATCGACCCATTCACAGGGGTCGCCTAAGACATCCTGCATATCAGATATTTAGATTATGATTCATAACAGTAGCAAAATTAGTTATGAAGTAGCAACGAAAATAATTTTATGGTTGGGCGTCACCACAACATGAGGAACTGTAATAAATGGTCATGGCATTAGGAAGGTTGAGAATCACTGCTCTATGAAATCATTAAAAAAATATATTTTGAATTTTTGTTTTAAATCAATTATAAAGTTTTAAAAAATGTTTAAAACTTGTCACTAGAGGCCTGGTGCATGAAATTTGTGCACTGGGGGATGTGTCCCTCAGCCCATCCTGCGCCCTCTCAGTCTGGGACCCTTTGTGGATGTCCCACTGCCCGTAGGTGGACATCCCTCTCACAGTCCGGGACCCTCACTCCTTACCGCTTGGCTCATCGCTCTCCTCAGCGCGGCTGCGGAAGCAGGAGAGGCGTCTGCCACAGCCACTGCGCTTGCCAGCCATGAGCCCGGCGTCTGGTTTGCCAGCTGAATTCTCAGGGGGCAGGGCATCCAGAATGTAGCTAATCAGTGACTCCCACCACTGATGTTTCCATCTCTCTTTCCTTTTCTCTTTCTCTCCCAAAAGCAATATAAATATATATTTTAAAAGTATATAATAATAAAAGCATAATGTCCTAAAAAAAAAAAAAAGCATAATGTCCTAATTAGACCAGACATTCTTCCAGACAAAACAGGGGCTATGAGGGAAGCCTGGGTCCTGGGTGCCAGAGGGAAGCTGGTACCGGCAGCCAGGGGAAGGAAGGCCTACTCTTACATGAATTTCGTGCATTGGAGCGCTAGTATATACATATACGCATAGTCCCTGGACATAGACAATAAGGTGGTGAGGGCCTAGAAGTGGTGGTGGAAGGTAGACAGAGGTAAAGGGGGAGCGGAGGAATGAGGGGAAATCTGTTATAGTCAACAATATAAAAAAATGTGTTAAAATTTAATTGACCCAACAAAACCAAAGTGATTGTGGGCCATCACTTTTTCTCCCAACCCTTGTTAAGAAAAACCATGCCTTGGTCTGTCTGTATAGAGGGTGTCCCAGGCATCACTGTGTTCGGGAACAGGAAGCAGCCTGGAGGGGGTTGGCCTCAGGTTGTCCTGGAGTGTTTGAGTTCTTGACTTCATGCTGAAAAGATTTCACAACGTGAATTCAGAAGATTCCCAGGCAGGTTTATTGAAGCAGGAGACAATGAAAACAAAGGCAGGCCCTAGGATAGAACAAGCAACAGCAGAGACTAGGCGGGGCTCCTGTGGCTCCGGGAACATGTGGGAAATAAGGGAGCCAAAGCGGGGCTGTGGTCAGCTCCCTGGACGATCAGAGAAAAGGGGGCCTTGAGGGCAGGTTCAGGGGCTCAGCCCAGGATAAGCTGCTGCTGCTTCATTGCTGCTCCAGTTGCAAGTCAGGTGGGGACCCTTACAACCTTAGAAGAGCCCAGCTTGTGTGGCCCAGTGTTTGAGCATCAAACACTGATGATGGGAATCAGGAGGTCACAGTTCGATTCCCGGTCAGAACACAGGCCCAGGCTGTGTGCTCTATTCCCATTGCGCAGTGTGCAAGAGGCAGCCGATCTATGATTCTCTCTCATGATTGTTGTTTCTCTCTATATCTCCCTCTCCCTTCCTCTCTGAAATCAACAAAAATATATTTTAAAAAATAAAGAAAATAGAGTGGAACCAAGATGGCGGCATAAACACCTGAACTTGCTGCCACATACAACCACATCAAAACTACAAATAAAGAATGCAAATATTCCCAGAAGAGTTATGGATAATACCCCAATCCTGGAAATAACAAAAACCATAGATTAATTCATAAAGTGGTTATTCACAGAACCCAGTACTACTCAGCAATAAAACAAAAATTTAACTCTTCACACAACCATTTGTATTGAATCTCAAAATGATTTTGTGGCAGGTAGGAAACCTAAAAAAACAAAAACTACATATAAAATAGTGCCTATAAAATTATGCACAGTATGAATTATTCTATTGTAAAGAATGGAAAATCCCTGAGTGCATGGAGGACCAGGAAAGGCAGAAAGAGAGATTATAACAGGGCAGTAGGAAAATAGAGGGTGTGGCAAAAGAAGGTATAGAGTTGTTGGTATGGAAAATAATACATTAATTAATAATAATAAACAGGAATAAACTCTGCCCTGGCCAGTGTCCTCAGTTGGTTGGGTGTCATCCCATTCACGGACAGGTCTCTGGTTTGATTCCAGATCAGTGCACATCCCCAACTGGATTTCCAGTTGTGGCGTGCAGGAGGCAGCAGATCTATGTTTACCTCTCTCTTCCAGTCTCTTACTCTCTCTCTCTCTCTCAAGAAAATGAATAAAATTATTTTCAAAAATATCTTTTAAAAAAATCTGTTTTCCAAACCTAGAACTGTAAGCACATTATTGTCCCACCCTGTGTATGAGTTACAGGTGGTTGATGTCACCTGTGACAGTTTCACAGCTTTATCTCTAGGTCAGGGCTCACCAAATAACACACATGAGAAAGGTGCACTCTGTTGCATTTCAGTTCTCATTTCCTGGGAAGAACAGTCTTGCCTCATGGCAGCAAATATTGTCAAGCAGGGGAGACTATTGCCATTGGAACCAATAGGAATACTGACTGGTTACAAATGACACATCCTGGGAGTGATTACAGGATTATCCTTCCTTTAGCTTTGAGGTCTTGCATGTTGGGCAACAACCTTGAGATGAATACCCTAAGGGGACAGGAAAATACACAAAACCTTGAGATTATTTTGTCTGCTAGTGATGCCAGCTACAGGAAATAGTGATGGAGGTCTGAAAGTTCTCAAAGATGATACAAGCCACAGGACATGAAATAATTTGAATTTATGTCGAAAGAGAAACTTTTTATCCAGTTTAACTGCAGTGTCTGCCTTGACTCTGAAAACAGTTTTCAGGTCTCAAACTAATTCCTCCTCAGAGTCTTACAACAAATGACACCAGCCTATGAAATGTCATACATCCTGACACATGGCCTCTTCGGAGCGCATGGAGAGTAGTTCCCCTAAACATTGCTGACACTTATGTAATACATACTGCGAACAGAGAATATAATTCATATTGTTCACAGGAGCACAATAAAGGCCGCCTGTTCAGGACAACCATGGACCTCTACAAGAAAAGAGGCACCAGACAGCACATTAGACCCACAAAGTCATTCACACTTTCTCTCAAGGCCTTGGTCGGCAATACAAAATCAGCCAATATTGAACAAAGAGTGATTTTCTGCCACCAAGCTGTGCCTTTCAAATCACAGAAAGTTTTGGATCCCACCATCTTGTGCACCTCTCCATGGTGACAGAACACTACTTACCTTTCAATCATCCCAGGGAGAAAATAGAACCAACAAAATTAAAGGTACACAAGAAAAAACTCCTTTACATAAAGATCATAAACCAGAGCAAAGGATAGCAAGAGGTTTGCATGCTGATGAACTGGAAGCTGAAACACTTCATCACAGCCTAATGTGAGACCCACAATGTCCCCGAAAGAGGTAGCACTTCTTGGTGGAGGAAGTGGGCTCTGGACAAAACCTGGGTCAGGTCAATTCTCTGGTCAGAAATAAAGGAAAGACGATTCATCCAGGAGCTCAGAATATACATAATTTTCTCAGTAACAACCCCAGAGTAGGCAGGGGTTGTGATGGATGCACACTCTTCAGGTGAGGCAGGTGGTAGGGGTGAAATATCTTCCAGACAAATTCTTCCAGTGACATCAATGAGGTTGTAGTCCTGAGTAGATTAGCAAGTGTGACCCAGTTTCTGAAAGTGTCACTTATACCTGAAACTTAGGAGGCATCTAGCAGAGTGTATGTTCTGATAAAGGGGTTTGATTCAGGCAAATGGGGGTAAAAGCTTCTCCTCTGGTGTTGTTTTTCTGAGTGAGAAAGTAAAACATTCCCTGCACATTTAAAGCTTTTCTCCAATGTGTTCTCTCAAGTGTTGAACGAGGAAAGATTTGTAGCGAAAAGATTTGCCACATTTAATACACTCATGAGGCCCTTTTCCAGTGTGAACTCTGTGGTGTTGAATGAGAGTAGAGCTGGTGTTGAAGGAATTCCCACATTCACTACACACATAAGGTTTTTCTCCAATGTGAACTCTCTGGTGGAGATGGAGGTGACTTTTCCGCCTAAAAGATTTCCCACAATCATTACACTTATAAGGTTTTTCTCCAGTGTGACCTCTGTGGTGGATAAGGAAGTGACTTCTCCGCCTAAAAGATTTCTCACAATCACTACACTTATAAGGTTTTTCTCCAGTGTGAACTCTCTGGTGTTCAGTGAGGATAGACCTATTACTGAAGGATTTCTCACAATCACTACACTTATAAGGTTTTTCTCCAGTGTGGATTCTGTAGTGCATCATGAGGTGAGATTTTTGACTGAAGCACTTTCCACAATCTCTACATTGATGCGGCTTTTCTCCAGTGTGAACTCTGTGGTGGATAAGGAGGTAACTTTTCCACCTAAATGATTTTCCACATTCACTACATTTGTAAGGTTTTTCTCCTGTGTGAACTCTGTGATGTTTAGTGAGGGAAGACCTTTGATTGAACAGCTTCCCACAGTCAGTACACTCATAGGGGTTTTCTCCAGTGTGAACTTTCCTATGTCTCTTGAGGCTAGAGATACATGAAAACACTTTCCCACATGTATTACACTTATAATTCACTTCTCCAGAGCAGACGCCCTGATGTTGAACAAGGTTCTGGGTGTGGCTGGCAGCTTTTTTACAATCATCCCACTGGTGATGCTGTTTTCTATTGAGAAATTCCTCTGAAATCTCACTGCCACTGTGTGGCTCCTCAGTGTCAAGAGGGACCTGGTGCTGGACAACCTCTAACATGGCTGGGAAGTCTTCCCCAACCTCCCCACTGGTTGAAGGCAGCCCTGATAAGTAGAAGCTGAAGTTGGTCACAAACGAGGTCCTGTCCACAGCTCCTTTCCAGGGCTTCTCTCCACTGGCTTCCCTCTGTTGCTGAGGAGGGTTTGCACTGAAACAGAGGTCTCTCACACATGCGTCACTAAAGAAGGCTTTCTGCTCAAAGTCTGCTGCCTGTGACTCAGTCAGGTGCAGAATATCTTTGAACACAGAGAAACACCTCCCGCAGAGATGGGTCCTCTGGGTTGCTGGAGCTTTCTTAGAAGCCCTGACCTGTGACTCCCCTTGTACAGATACACTCTGCTCAGAACAGGCCTCCCCATCATCCGTTTTATGCCAACAACCTGAAAATAGAAAAATGGTGATGAAAAGAATGTCGACTGTGGTGACAGGGAGAAGTCTCATTACAAAAGTGTGTCGCACATAACATGTTGGTTCCATGCAAATGTCTGGCATTAAAATATATGAAGGAAATATTGATAAGATGCTGCTGGGAAGATCTGGGCCACTGAATATCACTATACAGGGAAGATCCCATACAAAATATGAAACAAACATGGCAAGCACCACATGGAACAGAAGTTGGATCATCTGCTCATGCGTCTGCTAACAGTGTTCAACAGGTCTTGTCTGCTGGTGACATGGGCCAGCTTTGCAGAAGGTTGGCTACATATTAGTCCACGTAAAATTCAAGAAAGGAGAAGCTTGTGTCAGGGTCTAGTGAAACACTTCTGTGCACCTCACAACACTTATTCATGTCAATATTTGAAAATACTGCAGCCCTAACTGGTTTGGCTCAGTGGATACAGAATTGGCCTGCGGACTGAAGAGCTCCAGGTTCGATTCCGGTCAAGGGCATGCACCTTGGTTGCAGGCACATCCCCAGTAAGGGGTGTGCAGGAGGCAGCTGATTAATGTTTCTAACTTTCTATCCCTCTTACTTTCTCTCTCTAAAAAATTCAATAAAATAATTTTATAAAAAAATAAAATACTGCAGATAGAATAGTTCAGAGGAACAGGTAATGGAAAAGGGCAAGAAGGTGAAGGTAGCCAGAGCCAGGAAGGCACAGATTTAAAAGTAAGTCAGGGAAGTGTCAAGCATGGGAATGAAAAGGTAGAAATCAGGTGTTGCCAGTGGTACGTCAACCTAAACTTGTTGGACATGACCACTTTCCTGGTATTATTTAAATACCACCCTTATGTCATACCTCCCCCCAGTTGCAACTCAGGAGGGCCAGGCAACCCTTATGTCATCCTGTATGTTCACCTTGTGAAAAAACAGGGTTCTCCTTGCACCTTCCACTGTACAAGCACATAGAACAACAATATTCTGAGTTGTATTGAAACACAACAGAGGTGAGTAGCCAGCACTGACCTGAGAAAGACAGCATGGAGTAGTATTCAGGGAACAGAATATTACAAACAATGGAAGGAGGTCTTACAAGAACCGCCCATGGTTCATGCAAGTAAAGACCATAACCTGGCACAGGCAGTCACAAAGAGCCTTTAGCTGGATGAATGGGGCAGAAGTGGAAGCCATGCATGTGGACATAGACACCCTCCTAGAGAGAGAAAGTGCAAGCTGGGCCCATTAAGCTGTTTGCAACACTTCCAGCCCTATATGAGGCATTGGGTATGTTGGATATTCATGGAGACCTTTGCTCAGGATTCTCCAAATTACTCAGCACTCTCAGCCACAGCACATTTGACAGGACAATGGGGAAAAACAAGTATAGCCCATGGTGGCTGTGAGATCTCCAACCAAGAAGAAAGGAAGAAAGGACATCACCTCAGGACACTAGGAGAGATGTGAAGGTCTTACCTACAGATGAGACCAGGGCAAAAACTTCTACCATCATCTTGCAGTACAGAAGTCTCTGAGCCTCATCAAGGAGCCCCCACTCCTCCTCAGAGAAGGTGATGGCCACATCTTCAAAGTTCATCTCCTGTCACAATTGGCACAGTTCAGTCCATGATGAGTTTCTCTCCTAAGATTTTATGTTCATAATACTCCCCAACGTCCACATCCACCTGCTACCTCGACTCCCACATCAGAAAAGAAATCAGGCCTTGGACCGATCAAAGTTATTCTCTCCTTCTGTTCCAGTTGATGCTGTGTATTCCCCCACAATTAAGGGCAAATATTCTTGTAGATGATACCTCTGCTCTGGAACTCACATGTAGACCACACCTCTTTTCAAAACAGTGCGTGTCATAGACATAGGCAGGGAGAGATGGTGTCCATAAGGAGACTGTGAGTGATTTGACACTGTGCTTGACAGGCAATCACCTTATTGTCCCTGATTCAGGGTATCACAAGGTTATAGTATCATTGTCCAACCTTTAGAACCCAATCCCAGGGTGCTGAGGCCATCACTTTGCACTACCTGCTGCACATATTCTTTGAACCACACTTCTCTCACACAGCTGCATTCCCAGAGGCACAACATCAAAGGTAACACAAATGTGCCGTGATGAGCAGTTTATTTCCTAATCATCTTCTTTTCCAAAATTCTAATCCATCACCTCTGTAATGTATTTCTCTCTCACCCTTCTCCCTTTCCATGCCAGTGGAGATTTTCAAGCCCAGAGGACACTGAGGTATGCTACCTCCTTCCTATTGATCACTGTCACAGCCCTCAACAACAAAAGGCAGGTGTGCACATAAATTTCACCGAAGCTCTGGAACCGGAATGTACCATCAGAACACACCCCTTTTCAGGAATTAATCACAAATTCCCCATATCATATTTCCAGACATCACCAAAGATGGACTCAAACTTCATTCCCTCTTCTGTCAATGTCAGGGCCCTTTAACTATGAAGGCACATGACTACTCCAAGGGCACATCACTCTTTCTCCCACACCCATCTCACACCTACACTCCCGTGGTGATCTTCTTGACTTCCTGTTCATTACTCAGCATGTGTGGTATAGTGACTGCTTGGCAAATTCAAACAGGATTAAGTTCTACCCCAATTCTGAGAGTGCACACTCATTGAAGCAGCCTTGAGTCCTGCTATGAAGGCCTCCCTCCCCGATGGGGTTTTCCTTCAACCTCACCTACTGAGAACCACATCAGATCTCAGATATCCAGAGGCCACCTCCACTGGAGCTGCACCTGACCTCACTTCACCAGTCACAGCCTTTAGCACTCAAGTCCCTCTTGAAGGCCCTCTACCACATTCCCAGTGAGTCTCACTGATGCCCAATCATGCCCATAAGCAAATAAGCCAGACTGATGACAACACCCAGACTGATGCTCAATCAAAATCATGGTGTGTGTTTAACAAGTGAATATGCAACAGCTGCAGTCTCATCTTGTTTGAGTCACTCTTTGGTCTCCAATTAAAAAGAAAGAAAATAATCTACAACCCCACCCTGGTTCCTACTTCTCAACTACATTTTAGAGAAGATTTTATTCTGAACTGCTCCTCAGAGTTCTAGACACTCATGAACTGCTCCTTGAAAAATCGGAAACCCTAACAGGTAAAATATAGAAATTTTGGTATGTGCAATGAACATTACAATTTTTAATATAAATATCTGCATCTCACCTGATGGTCCTTCCATACCTCCATCTGCTAAATGCAAACCTTCACATCATCCCTGACTCTTACCTCTCTCTCAACCTCCAAATTAGAAATCCAGGTGGCCACACTTAAAACACCAATCCAGAATCCAAAGCTTATTTAGCCACCACCGCTACCATCATGGGCCAGTTACCACCACAATCACCGAGACTATCACAGCACCTTCCATCCTAGTCCTTTACCGCCTCCATCCCATCTATATTATTCATCATGCTGCAGCCATGGAGAGGCCAATGAGACCTCGCTCACACGACTTGCCCCTACTGCTCCAAACCTCCCATTGCTCCTATCACCTGCAGAACACACTTCCAAGATATCACAAAGCTGCTCTAGACCTGATACCTGTCCCATTGTTACCAGTTACTAATTTTTAAAAAAACAAAAAACAACTCTTTCTGGTTCCTGAATGAGCTCAGTCTTCATTCAAAGCCTTTACATATACAGGACCCTATGCCTGCAAAAACTTCTCACATCCCATTCCACCGGTTGCCAAAAACAGGAACCACTCATATGACACTAGATCTGGACTTAGAATTCTGGGATTGGTGTCTCATCAAGGTCCCCAGGTCCCAGGTGTAGAAGAGGGGCTGGAAAGTCCTGGGACACCACTATCTCAGAGGTCACAAGACTGGATGGCCCTGAAATAAGCTACACAACCCAGTCCCCCTAAGTGGTTCTGCCTCTGCAGGAAACTGTAAAAAGTACAGGTCTGTTGAGAGCCTGGCACCCACCGCCAGGAACCAAGGGCTCAGGCTGCTCAGGGCCCTAGCCCAGCCTCAGGGCTGGGTGATGCCTGCATGACCTCGGGCTTTCACAGTATTTCTCCTTCCCGTCCTTAACAGCTGTCCTCTCTCTTCTAGTCTGTTCTTCCTCTGGGCAGTTCTGAGGAAAGGTTAGAACCCTAACTCACACTGTGTCCCTCTTTGGTTCACAGCCATTGATGGCTGCAGCTTCCTGAAAATGAAGTAAAACTCCTCACACAAAACTTTGCTTCATCTTCCTTGTTGCTTTTACACATAAAACAGATGGGGTTTCCCCAAATCTCCCTCCTCAGTCACACCATCGCGGCCTTACACGGGGGCCTTTCGGCCTGTCCCCCTCTCCGCCCAGTGACACCAGGTGGCACCCTCAAGCAACTCACTGTTCCGGCGCTGAGACGTGGACTGCAGGACAGTACAGGCACCTACACTCGAGCCTGGAGGGTAAATGAGGGGAGGCCTGGTGGACTCCGGAAGCAAAAAGTAGTTTGGGAGGCAAGGAGGACTCAATCGAGGCCTTTGTGACTCAACCCGCCTCAGACACACCCTGCCCTGCGGGGAAACGGCCTCTGAGGCCTCCTGACCCAGCACTGGAGCTTCAGATTCTGTGAACACACTGCAAAGGTCAAATTCACCACCAGGAGAAAGGCGCGGGAAGTCAAGCTCCAACCAATTAAACCAAGGATAATGCGCCTCTCCTGGGCTTTCATTGGATAAACCCAGCCTTCCTTAGCGCATGGCCCTTTGGGTAATGTAGCAATCTAGTCTCACGTGGGGCACTAAGATCCCAGTCACTCACTGACCATTGTGAATATTGTTCTGTGGTGTCCAACTGACAACATTAGGTTTTAGGCTGGTCTCATGTTTCTGGGGAGTGTTGTCTACAAAACTAAACTCTTGTTTACAAACATTATTTCAGATTCCGGAACACTTAGAATGCCCCTTCAGGTGAAAAGTACTATTTCAATTATTCCTGAAGACTGCAAATCTAACTGGATAAATATATGTAAAGGGATATTAATTGACTTTTACACAGAGAAGAAGGAGAGAATGGCTGCTTCCTACATTACCCCCTAATGGGATGCAGCCCATAACCACCTGGATTTCTAATTTGGATGCAGGTGCCCTCAAAGAAGAACTGAACTGGCAATCTTTCTGTGCATGGGACTAAGCTCAACAAACTGAGCCAGTCCAGCCTGGATTCTTTTTTAACATCGAAAAATGACATTATTAAGAGAAAAAGCAGGCTATGAGAGAATATACATAATCCTATCCTATTTGTTTAAAAAGAAAATTTGAAAGAATACATATGCCAACACATGGACACTTCCTACATTGTCTGGATGTCTGTGGTCAGTACACATTGTGACCTAAAGGAGCTAACAGTTACTGAATGTTTACTGGAGGGGCCAGGCCCTGGATTCAATGCTTTACCTGCATTATTATTTCATTTAATCCTCTTTGCAACCTGAGATGGTTTAACCATCTATTTTATGGGGAGGAAATCCAGGCTCAATATAAACTGCCTGATTGTAGAGTTAATAAAGGCAGGGCTGGAAGTCAAACCCACGTGTCTCTAACAACAGAGCTCTGGATTCTAATGTTAGGCTCTGCTGATTCCTAGAGTGTAGAATAGCGGATGGGTTCCCATTAGGACAGGGTAGATGTTACTGTGGGTAATGAACAGCCCCAAAGCTTTAGTGGCTAAGAGCAGTGGTGGGCAAACTGCGGCTCGCGAGCCACATGCGGCTCTTTGGCCCCTTGAGTGTGACTTTTCCACAAAATATCACGGCGTGGGCGAGTCTATTTCGAAGAATTGGCGTGAGAAGAAATTAAAGTTTAAAAAATTTGTCTCTCAAAAGAAATTTCAATCGTTGTAGTGTTGATATTTGGCTCTGTGGGCTAATGAGTTTGTTGATCACTGCCTTCGAGTAAAGAAGGCATCTTTCTTGTTCATAGCACATGAACACTCTGGTTCTCCAAGAATCAGGATAAAGAAGCAGCCAACATGTAGGTTCCTGCTGGTTATCAGAGATGGACAGAGAGGGTGGCCAGTCTCACTGGTTCCAGACTCTTCTGTAAGAGGTGACAGGCTTGACTCGCACCTCATTTCACTGGTCAAAGCATATCACTGGCTGCAGCCAACATCAGGGTCAGTAGCAGAACCTGACCTACTTGATGGGCCCCAGTGAGGCGACCCCATGGTGCCAGCCTCCTTTGGGGCTGCTCAGGGACAAAGGAGAGGAGTGGGGATTGGTAGGAAATGACAGTGGAAGTCAGTCAGGATGGTTTGCTTTCTCCTCCTCCACCAAGACGTTGTCCCTGAGCTGCCCAAAACCCAATATTTACCGGAGTGAACTTCAGATAAAGGAGTTTGGTCAGATGTCATTGGCGGAAGACTCAGAACCCACTTCTGAGGGTTAATCTGGGTAAATCCCTGCTGCCTGGGTTCTCCCTCTGTGGTGGTGTGAAGATCACATGTTAAGAGAGTTGACTGCGAAGGTTACTGGACCGCAAGCATTTCAGCGTCCATGTTCTCTTTTGTTCACAGCAGTCACTACCCTGCCTCCAAGCCTCTTTGTCATTTGCATTGCCCAGGTGAGTGCGCCATCAGGTGGGGCTGATTGGAAAAATGCTGACATTAACATCCGTGGTGATCCTGTGGTTTCCATTCATCCTGTGCAGGAACCTGTGCTAAATGTGGTCCCTTCAGGTTTTCCCCATCCCCACTGCAGTCAGCACTGAGCCTATTCTGCCTCCTGGCCCCAGTGTTACCAGGTGACCACGCATACTCAGTAGATGACCAGAGATCGGAGGTCCAGGAGTGATACTCAGAGCAGCCCAGGCACCTTCCTCTATTAGGTGTCAGCCGATATGTCCCAGGGGAAGTGGTTGACCTGCTCTCCAGGGATTAGGAACCCAAAGGACCCTCAGCCCTCTTCAGGGGTATCCAGTTCCTCATTTGTAAATGGGACTCAGGAGCCCAGGAATCTTCCCCTTCAGCTCTCCCACAAATGCACCCACCCATTTATTCATTTCTAGGAAACAGGATCCTCCCAGTCCTCCTCAAAAGCCTAGAGTCCTCCCAAAATGGCACCTCCACACTCTATAAGTCCTTTCTGACATCAGAGTCTTCCCCAAGTCCCCACCTTCCCCCAGCCTAGGGTTCTATGAACTGACCCTTCACTTCATCCATCCTGGGGCCTGAGATGAGACTCCCAGGGGGGACACCAGATGCTGAAAGAGCAGGGACAGTAGTAGCTCAGCCTGGAGGTCAGGGAAGAACATATTGCCTCTCCATCACCCCTCGGGAGACTGCCTATGCAGCTGCCTGTTGCCGGGGTGCACAGCCACACAGACTCACAGGGAATCATACAGACAACAGAAGCAGGGACACACTCAGGTACAGAGCACTCACAGCCTAAGGTGGGCGCTCAGGTGCAGAGCTTATGGCCAGGCTCACAGGGACCCACCCTGTAGACACCAGTAACACCTTGATGGGAACATACACACAGCGACACACAGATGAGAAAACACAAGGTCAGCCGAAACCGGTGTGGCTCAGTGGATAGAGCGTCAGTCTGCGGACTGAAAGGTCCCAGGTTCGATTCCTGTCAAGGGCATGTACGTTGGTTGTGGTCACATCCCGGTAGGGGGTGTGCAGGAGGCAGCTGGTCGATGTTTCTCTCTCATCGATGTTTCTAGCTTTCTATCCTTCTCCCTTCCTCTCTGTAAAAAAATCAATAAAATATATTTGAAAAACACACACACACAAGGTCACCCAGAACGTACCAGAGGGCATATACACACGCAATGGACACACACATGCACACACCTGGGAAGACGTATTCGGACACAGAACACAGACACAAAGAGGACACAAACAGACACAGATAGAATTAGGAACACTCAAAAGGGAAGCAAATTCACACATACAACCAACACGCAACATGCAAAACAAACACTCCCCAAATGCTGAGTCATACTAGTCACACTGTCATAAGGGAATTAACAAGAATTATGGCGATTTCTGGACATGTGGCTCAGTTGCTTGGAGCTTCATTTCATACGCCCACTCCAATAAACATGCAGGTTTGATTCCTTGTACGGGCACATACCTAGGTTGGGGATTCTATCCGAGGTCAGGTCATTTATGGGAGGCAACCGATTGATATTTCCTCTCACATCCATGTTCCTTTTGTCCTATTGATCTTTTTCTCAAATTAATGAACCTATCCTCCGGTGAGAATTTAACAAGAAAAAAAAACGATTTAAGGTTTTGAGTTTTCAGCAACCTGGTGTTAACTCTAGAACCATTGCTCTAGAACAGTTATAAAAATGCTCTGAACTCAAAAGTCTGTCTTCTTTCCCATAAGAGACTAAAACTTTGGTCGGCAAACTGCGGCTTTCAAGCCACATGTGGCTCTTTGGCCCCTTGAGTGTGGTTCTTCCACAAAATACCACGGCCTGGGCGAGTCTATTTTGAAGAAATAGCGTTAGAAGTTAAAGTTTTAAAAATTTGGCTCTCAAAAGAAATTTCAATCGTTGTACTGTTGATATTTGGCTGTGTTGACTAATGAGTTTGCCGACCACTGGACTAAGAGAATCAGTAGCAGGGATCTCAGATAACCCCACACTCTGTGTCACAGTCATGATCCCCACCTTGCATTTATTTAAGCACTAAAATCCGATGATTTCTGAATAAAGTCACATTTCTTTTTTGCACGTAGGTTAGTCTTTGAGTGATGAACTTACCTTTCCCCTGGCAGCAGCTGTTTCTGAGGGATCCATCGTAGCCTGGGACACGGGAGTGGGCACAGCTCATGGGGAACGAGGAACTGAGCTTTCCCTGGAGAAACCACATTTCTAATGTCTAACAACACGGCCAGGGAAGCGGAAGCACGAGTCAGCCAAAATGCAGTCCTTCCTAAAGCAGAGCCTCCCTTCGAGCCCACGTGGAGACTGATGTAGGATTTGTAAGGATGGCTTTTGGAGACAGATGTATTGCAAACGTCCAAGGCTCCTCATCATCTCAAATATCTCATCTATTGCATATTCTGCCCCGTTATTGTGACCTTTGGCAATATTTTTTAAAAATATATTTTTATTAAATTCATAGAAAAAGTGAGGAAGAGATACAAACATCGATGAGAGAGAATCATTGATTCACTGCCTCCTTCATACGCCCATGTGCCCTTGACTAGAATCAAACCGGGGACCCTTCAGTCTACAGGCTGAAGCTCTATCCACTTCTCCAAACCACAAAGTGCTGGCAAGATTTTTGAAGTTCTGTGGAAGGTTACCATCATTACTGTCTCCTTGTAAATTTCTGTATTTGTCATTTTCCTTGTGGTGAGTACACTAAAGTACCTTACAGAAACACTTTAATCATAAAGAAGCAGAAATATTTAATCCACTGGGCTCTTTGTTTGCATTCAGTACTTTCAATTTCCCGCTAGGCAGTGATTTTGCTGAAGGTTCCCCACATAAGCTCTTGAAAAGGCAGCCTGGGGCTCAAAGCAAACTGTGAGGCCTCCTGAGAGGGAAGGTCAAGTCCTTCACATAGCCCACTGCTCAGCCATGACCACACATTCTGATCCTGGTTAGCCAAACCAGCCCAGGTGACCTCCCAAATGAGCATGATGCTCCCCACAGGCTGCCATCTGGAGCCTGTCTCCCCTTCCCAGACTCCCACAGGGAGACCCCACTGACCACCCCTGGCCTCACTTTGCCCCTGAGCTCCTATCACTTGTCACAGCTACCCAGCCCCCTTGTTTGTGGGCTGTCCTTCACTAGAACAACCATCTAATCGATGTTTCTCTCTCATCGATGTTTCTAACTCTCTATCCCTCTCTCTCCCTCTCTGTAAAAAATCAATAAAATATATTAAAAAACAAAACAAAACAAAACAAAAACAACCATCCACCTGATTCAAGTTCTCATCACTAGAGCTTCCCTTCAGCCCTCCCACTCAAGGACCCTGCCCCTATACTGACAGGAAACACCCTCACCAACCCTGTCCAAGACCCCTATCAACCACAAACACCAGTATCACACTGCCCCCCAGAGCCCAGGGTCCCCTCTCTCACTACAGAGAAGGGGTCTGCTCCGCACAACCCATGATTAGCGAGGTGGGTGCACCTACCAGAATACACCCTGCAATGTGTGATCATGTTGAGACCAACCCTCTCCTGCTGGGAAGGCTTGTATTTCAGAATTTTCTCACCATTGAAAATACACAGCACCATTTCCTGGAAAACCCATGAAACCTCCAGGATTGCAGGGAAGTGAGGGTGTAGAGGGTGTTTGCTTTATTTTAATAAAATCCAAGTAGAAAATTACCCCCAAAATACAAAAATAAACACAAAGAACATCAATGGGTCTCAGGGGTGTATGTGTTCTGCCATCAAGTTGTGCCTTCCAAAGCACAGTAAGTTTGAGATCACACCATATTGTTCACCTCTCCATGCTGACAGAACACAATTTTCCATCATCCCCAAGAGAGAATAGAACCAACAAAATTAAAGTACAAAAGAAAAAACTCCTTTACATAAAGATCATAAACCAGAGCAGAGGACAGCAGGAGGTTTGCAGGTTGATGAATTGGAACCTGAAAAACTTCATCACAGCCTAATGTGAGACCCACAATGTCTCTGAAAGAGGTAGCACTTCTTGGTGGAGGAAGTGGGCTGTGGACAAAACCTAGGACAGTTCAATTTTCTGGTCAGAAATAAAGGAATGAAGATTCATCCAGGAGCTCAGAATATTCATAATTTTCTCAAGCACAACCCCAGAGTATGCAGGGGTTGTGATGGATGCACACTCTTCAGGTGAGGCAGATGGTGTGGTAAAATATCTTCCAGACAAATTCTTCCAGTGACATAAATCCGGTTGTAGTCCCGAGTAGATTAGCAAGCGGGATCCAGTTCCTGAAAGTGTCACTTATACCTGAAATTTAGGAGGCATCTAACAGAGTGTATGTTCTGATAAAGGGGTTTGCATTCAGGTAAATGGGGGTAAAAGCTTCTCCTCTGCTGTTGTTCTTCTGAGAAAGTAAAACATATCCTGCGCATTTAAAGCTTTTCTCCAGTGTGTACTCTCAAGTGTTGAGCGAGGAAAGATTTGTAGGGAAAAGATTTCCCACATTCAGTACACTCATGAGGCCCTGTTTCAGTGTGAACTCTGTGGTGTCGAATGAGGGTAGAGCTTGTGCTGAACAACTTCCCACAGTCACTGCACTCATAAGCCTTTTCTCCACTGTGAACTCTGTTGTGATTAGTGAGGTGAGAATGTTCATGAAATGACTTCCCACATTCACTTCACTTAGATTTTTTTTCCAGTGTGAACTCTATAGTGCTTAGTGAGGTGAGAAGTTTGATGAAAGGTCTCACATCCACTGCACTCATAAGGTTTTTCTCCAGTGTGAATTCTGTAGTGTTTAATGAGGCCAGATTTTTCACTGAAGCACTTCCCACAATCACTACATTGATATGGTTTTTCTCCAGTGTGAACTTTCTTGTGGGTAAGAAGGTTACTATTGTTCCTAAAAGATTTCCCATAATCAGTACACTCATAGGGTTTTTCTCCAGTCAGTTGAGAACTTTGCCTGAAGGACTTTCCACAATCACAACACTGATATGGCTTTTCTCCAGTGTGAACACTTTTGTGGTTAAGGAGGTTACTATTATTCCTGAAAGATTTCCCACAATCAGTACACTCATAGGGTTTTTCTCCAGTGTGAACTCTGTTGTGTTGAGTGAGGTGAAAACTTTGATGAAAGGACTTCCCACATTCACTGCACTCATAAGGTTTTTCTCCAGTGTGAATTCTGTAGTGCATCATGAGGTTAGATTTTTGACTGAAGCACTTTCCACAATCTCTACACTGATATGGTTTTTCTCCAGTGTGAACTCTCTGGTGTAGAATGAGGTGACTTTTCTGCCTAAAAGATTTCCCACATTGACTACACTCATAAGGTTTTTCTCCAGTGTGAACTCTCTTGTGGGTAAAGAGATCATGATTGCACGTAAATGATTTTCCACATTCACAACATTTGTAAGGTTTTTCTCCAGTGTGAACTCTCTGGTGGCTAAGGAGGTGACTTTTCTGCCTAAAAGATTTCTCACATTCCCTACATTTGTAAGGTTTTTCTCCAGTGTGAACTCTGTAGTGTTTAATGAGGTTAGAGTTCTCATGGAAGCACTTCCCACAATCACTACATTGATACAGCTTTTCTCCAGTGTGAACTCTCTGGTGTACAAGGAGATGAATTTTCTGCCTAAATGATTTTTCACATTCACTACATTTGTAAGGTTTTTCTCCTGTGTGAACTCTGTGGTGTGTAGTGAGGGAAGACCTTTGCTTGAACAGCTTCCCACAGTCAGTACACGGATAGGGCTTTTCTCCAGTGTGAACTCTCCTATGTCTATTGAGGTTAGAGATACATGCAAACACTTTCCCACATGTATTACACTTATAATTCACTTCTCCAGAGCAGACGCCCTGATGTTGAACAAGGTTCTGGGTGTGGCTGGCAGCTTTTTTACATTCATCCCACTGGTTCCTTTTTCTATTAAGAAATTCCTCTGAAATCTCACTATGACTGTGTGGCTCCTCAGTGGTGAGAGGGGCCTGGTGCTGGACAAGCTCTGACATGGCTAGAAAGTCTTCCCCAACCTCCCTACTGATTAAAGGCAGCCCTGATAAGGAGAAGCTGCACCTGGTCACAAATGAGGTCCTGTCCACAGCTCCTTTCCAGGGCTTCTCTCCACTGGCTTCCCTCTGTTGTTGGGGAGGATTTGCACTGAAACAGAAGTCTCTCACACATGCGTCACTGAAGAAACATTTCTGCTCAAAGTCTGCTGCTTGTGACTCAGTCAGGTGCAGAATGTCTTTGAACACAGAGAAACACCTCCCACAGAGATGGGTCCTCTGGGTTGCTGGAGCTGTCTTAGAAACACTGACCTGTGACTCCCCTTGTACAGACACAGTCTGCTCAGAACAGGCCTCCCCATCATCCGTTTTATGCCAACAACCTGAAAATAGAAAAATGGTGATGAAATGAAGTTGACTGTGGTGACAGGGAGAAGTCTCATTACAAAAGTGTGTCGCACATAACATGTGGGTTCTATGCAATTGTCAGACAGTAAAATATCTGAAGGAAATATTGATAAGATGCTGCTATGAATATCTGGGCCTCTGAAGATCACTATACAGGGAAGACCTCAAACAAAATATGAAACAAACATGGCAAGCATCACATTGAACAGAAGCTTCATCATCTGCTCATGCATCTGCTAACAGTGTTCAACAGGTCTTATCTGCTGGGCCAGATTTTGAGAAGGTTGGCTACATATTAGTCCACGTAAAATTCAAGAAAGGAGAAGCTTGTGTCAGGGTCTAGTGAAACACTTCTGTGCACCTCACAACATATATGCATGTCAATATTTGAAAATACTGTAGCCCTAACCGGTTTGGCTCAGTGGATACAGCATTGGCCTACGGACTGAAGGGCTCCAGGTTCGATTCCGGTCAAGGGCATGCACCTTGGTTGCAGGCACATCCCCAGTAAGGGGTGTGCAGGAGATAGCTGATTAATGTTTCTAACTTTCTATCCCTCTTACTCTCTCTCTCTAAAAAATTCAATAAAATAATTTTATTATAAAAGAAAATAAAATACTGCAAATAGAATAGTTCAGAAGAACAGGTAATGGAAAAGGGCAAGTAAGTGAAGGAAGCCAGAAGCCAGGAAGGCACAGATTTAAAAGTAAGTCAGGGAAGTGTCAACCATGGGAATGAAAGGGTAGAAATCAGGTGTTGCCAGTGGTACGTCAACCTAAACTTGTTGGACATGACCACTTTCCTGGTATTATTTAAATACCACCCTTATGTCATACCTCCCCCCAGTTGCAACTCAGGAGGGCCAGGCAACCCTTTAGATCATCCTGCATGTTCACCCTGTGAAAAAAACAGGGTTCTCCTTGCACCTTCTACTGTACAAGCACATAGGACACAAATATTCTGAGTTTTATTGAAAGACAACAGAGGTAAAAAAAAAAAAAAAAAAAGACAACAGAGGTGAGTAGCCAGCACTGACCTGAGAAAGACAGCATGCAGTAGTATTCAGGGACAGAATATTACAAACAATGGAAGGAGGTCTTACAGGAACCGCCCATGGCTCATGCAAGTAAAGACTATAAACTGGCACAGGCAGTCACAAAGAGCCTTTAGCTGGAGGAAAGGTGCAGATGTGAAAGTCATGCATGTGGACATAGACACCCTCCCAGACTGAGAAAGTGCAAGCTGGGCCCATTAAACTGTTTGCAACAATCATGACTCCTAGACACTTCCTGCCCTATTTGAGGCATTGGGTATGTTGGATATTCATGGAGACCTTTGCTCAGGATTCTCCAAATTATTCAGCACTCTCAGCCACAGCACATTTGACAGGACAATGGGGAAAACAAGTATAGCCCATGGTGGCTGTGAGATCTCCAACCGAGAAGAAAGGAAGAAAGGACGTCACCTCAGGACACTAGGAGAGATGTGAAGGTCTTACCTACAGATGAGACCAGTGCAAAAACTTCTACCATCATCTTGCAGTACAGACGTCTCTGAGCCTCATCAAGGAGCCCCCACTCCTCCTCAGAGAAGGTGATGGCCACATCCTCAAAATTCATGTCCTGTAACAATTGGCACAGTTCAGTTCATGATGAGTTTCTCTCCTAAGATTTTTTTTCTTTTTTTTTTTTACACCCTGAAAAGGGATATGCTTTAGAGAGAGAGAGAGAGAGAGAGAGAGAGAGAGAGAGAGAGAGAGAAAGAGAGAGAGAGACTTCTCTCCTAAGATTTTATGTTCATAATACTCCCCAACATCCACATCTATCTGCTACCTCAACTCCCCACCTCAGAAAAGAAATCGGGCCTTGGACCGATCAAAGTTATTCTCTCCTTCTGTTCCAGTTGATGCTGTGTATTTCTCCAACAATAAGGGCAAATAATCTTGTAGATGATACCTCTGCTCTGGAACTCACATGTAGACCACACCTCTTTTCAAAACAGTGGGTGTCATAGACATAGTCAGGGAGAGATGGTGTCCATAAGGAGACTGTGAGTGATTTGACACTGTGCTTGACAGGCAATCACCTTATTGTCCCTGATTCAGGGTATCACAAGGTTATAGTATCATTGTTCAACCTTTAGAACCCAATCCCAAGGTGCTGAGGCCATTACTTTGCACTACCTGCTGCACATATTCTTTGAACCACACTTCTCTCACACAGCTGCATTCCCAGAGGCACAACATCAAAGGTAACACAAATGTGCCGTGATGAGCAGTTTATTTCCTAATCATCTTCTTTTCCAAAATTCTAATCCATCACCTCTGTAATGTATTTCTCTCTCACCCTTCTCCCTTTCCATGCCAGTGGAGATTGTCAAGCCCAGAGGACACTGAGGTATGCTATCTCCTTCCTATTGATCACTGTAACAGCCCTCAACAACAAAAGGCAGGTGTGCACATAAATTTCACTGAAGCTCTGGACCAGGAATGTACAACCTGAACACACCCTCTTTTCAGGAATTAATCTGACATTCCCCATATCATATTTCCAGACATCACCAAAGATGGACTCAAACTCCATTCCCTCTTATGTCAATGTCAGGGCCCTTTAACTATGAAGGCACATGACTACTCTAAGGGTACATCACTCTTTCTCCCACACCCATCTCACACCTGCACTCCCACAGCCCCCATGGTGATCTTCTTGACTTCCTGTTCATTACTCAGCATGTGTGGTGTAGTGACTGCTTGGATAAATTCAAACAGGATTCAGTTCTACACCAACTCTGAGAGTCCACACTCATTGAAGCAGCCTTGAGTCCTGCTATGAAGGCCTCCCTCCCTGATTGGGTTTTCCTTCAACCTCACCTACTGAGAACCACATCAGATCTCAGATATCCAGAGGCCACCTCCACTGGTGCTGCACCTGATCTCCCTTCTCCAGTCACAGCCTTTAGCACTCAAGTCCCTCTTGAAGGCCCTCTACCACATTCCCAGTGAGTCTCACTGATGCCCAATCATGCCCATAAGCAAATCAGCCAGACTGATGACAACACCCAGACTGATGCTCAATCAAAATCATGGTGTGTGTTTAACAAGTGAATATGCAACAGCTGCAGTCTCATCTTGTTTGAGTCACTCTTTGGTCTCCAATTAAAAAGAAAGAAAATAATCTACAACCCCACCCTGGTTCCTACTTCTCAACTACATTTTAGAGAAGATTTTATTCTGAACTGCTCCTCAGAGTTCTAGACACTCATGAACTGCTCCTTGAAAAATCGGAAACCCTAACAGGTAAAATATAGAAATTTTGGTATGTGCAATGAACATTACAATTTTTAATATAAATATCTGCATCTCACCTGATGGTCCTTCCATACCTCCATCTGCTAAATGCAAACCTTCACATCATCCCTGACTCTTACCTCTCTCTCAACCTCCAAATTAGAAATCCAGGTGGCCACACTTAAAACACCAATCCAGAATCCAAAGCTTATTTAGCCACCACCGCTACCATCATGGGCCAGTTACTACCACAATCACCGAGACTATCACAGCACCTTCCATCCTAGTCCTTTACCGCCTCCATCCCATCTATATTATTCATCATGCTGCAGCCATGGAGAGGCCAATGAGACCTCGCTCACACGACTTGCCCCTACTGCTCCAAACCTCCCATCGCTCCTATCACCTGCAGAACACACTTCCAAGATATCACAAAGCTGCTCTAGACCTGATACCTGTCCCATTGTTACCAGTTACTAATTTAAAAAAAAAACACACACACAACTCTTTCTGGTTCCTGAATGAGCTCAGTCTTCATTCAAAGCCTTTACATATACAGGACCCTATGCCTGCAAAAACTTCTCACATCCCATTCCACCGGTTGCCAAAAACAGGAACCACTCATATGACACTAGATCTGGACTTAGAATTCTGGGATTGGTGTCTCATCAAGGTCCCCAGGTCCCAGGTGTAGAAGAGGGGCTGGAAAGTCCTGGGACACCACTATCTCAGAGGTCACAAGACTGGATGGCCCTGAAATAAGCTACACAACCCAGTCCCCCTAAGTGGTTCTGCCTCTGCAGGAAACTGTAAAAAGTACAGGTCTGTTGAGAGCCTGGCACCCACCGCCAGGAACCAAGGGCTCAGGCTGCTCAGGGCCCTAGCCCAGCCCCAGGGCTGGGTGATGCCTGCATGACCTCGGGCTTTCACAGTATTTCTCCTTCCCGTCCTTAACAGCTGTCCTCTCTTCTAGTCTGTTCTTCCTCTGGGCAGTTCTGAGGAAAGGTTAGAACCCTAACTCACACTGTGTCCCTCTTTGGTTCACAGCCATTGATGGCAGCAGCTTCCTGAAAATGAAGTAAAACTCCTCACACAAAACTTTGCTTCATCTTCCTTGTTGCTTTTACACATAAAACAGATGGGGTTTCCCCAAATCTCCCTCCTCAGTCACACCACCACGGCCTTACACGGGGGCCTTTCGGCCTGTCCCCCTCTCCGCCCAGTGACACCAGGTGGCACCCTCAAGCAACTCACTGTTCCGGCGCTGAGACGTGGACTGCAGGACAGTACAGGCACCTACACTCGAGCCTGGAGGGTAAATGAGGGGAGGCCGGGTTGGACTCTGGAAGCAGAAAGAAGTTTGGGGGGGCACGGAGGACTCAATCGAGGCCTTTGTGACTCAACCCGCCTCAGACACACCCTGCCCTGCGGGGAAACGGCCTCTGAGGCCTCCTGACCCAGCACTGGAGCTTCAGATTCTGTGAACACACTGCAAAGGTCAAATTCACCACCAGGAGAAAGGCGCGGGAAGTCAAGCTCCAACCAATTAAACCAAGGATAATGCGCCTCTCCTGGGCTTTCATTGGATAAACCCAGCCTTCCTTAGCGCATGGCCCTTTGGGTAATGTAGCAATCTAGTCTCACGTGGGGCACTGAGATCCCAGTCACTCACTGACCATTGCGAATATTGTTATGTGGTGTCCAAGTGACATTAGGTTTTAGGCTGGTCTCAGGTTTCTGGGGAGTGTTGTCTACAAAACTAAACTCTTGTTTAGAAACATTATTTCAGATTCCGGAACACTTAGAATGCCCCTTCAGGTGAAAAGTACTATTTCAATTATTCCTGAAGACTGCAAATCTAAATGGATAAATATATGTAAAGGGATATTAATTGACTTTTACACAGAGAAGAAGGAGAGAATGGCTGCTTCCTACATTACCCCTAATGGGATGCAGCCCATAACCACCTGGATTTCTAATTTGGATGCAGGTGCCCTCAAAGAAGAACTGAACTGGCAATCTTTCTGTGCATGGGACTAAGCTCAACAAACTGAGCCAGTCCAGCCTGGATTCTTTTTTAACATCGAAAAATGACATTATTAAGAGAAAAAGCAGGCTATGAGAGAATATACATAATCCTATCCTATTTGTTTAAAAAGAAAATTTGAAAGAATACATATGCCAACACATGGACACTTCCTACATTGTCTGGATGTCTGTGGTCAGTACACATTGTGACCTAAAGGAGCTAACAGTTACTGAATGTTTACTACAGGTGCCAGGCCCTGGATTCAATGCTTTACCTACATTATTATTTCATTTCATCCTCTCTGCAACCTGAGATGTTTTAACCATCTATTTTATGGGGAGGAAATCCAGGATCAGAGGCCTGATTGTGAAGTTAATAAAGGCAGGGCTGGAAGTCAAACCCACGTGTCTCTAACAACAGAGCTCTGGCTTCTAATGTTAGGCTCTGCTGCCCCCTAGAGGGTAGAATAGGGGATGAGTTCCCATTAGGAACATGTAGATGTTATTGTGGGCAATGAACAGCCCCAAAGCTTTAGTGGCTTAGAGCAGTGTTTCTCAACCTTCCTAATGCCGCGACCCTTTATTAGAGTTCCTCATGTTGTGGTGACACCCAACCATAAAATTATTTTTGTTGCTACTTCATAACTATAATTTTGCTACTGTTATGAATTGTAATGTAAATATCTGATATGCAGAATGTCTTAGGCGACCCCTGTGAAAGGGTCGATTGACCCCCAAAGGGGTCGCAACCCACAGGTTGAGAACTGCTGGCTTAAAGTAAAGAAGGTACCGGTACCTTGCTTGTTCATAGCACATGAACACCCTGGTTCTCCTGGAATCAGGATAAAGGAGCAGCCAACATGTAGGTTCCTGCTGGGTGTTATCAGAGATGGACAGAGAGGGCGGCCATCTCACTGGTTCCAGACTCTTCTGTTAGAGGTGACAGGCTTGACTCCCACCTCATTTCATTGGTCAGAGCATATCACTGGCTGCAGCCAACATCAGGGTCAGTAGCAGAGCCTGACCTACTTGATGGGCCCCAGTAAGGCGACCCCATGGTGCCAGCCTCCTTTGGGGGACTGTGCAGGGGCAACGGAGAGGAGTGGGGATTGGTAGGAAATGAGAGTGGAAGTCAGTGAAGATGCTTTACTTTCTCCTCCTCCACCGAGACTTTGTCCCCGAACTGCCCAAAACCCAAGATTCATCCAAGTGAACTTCAGAAAAAGGAGTTTGGTCATAGGCAGAAAACTCAAAACCCACTTCTGAGGGTTAATTTGGGTACTAGTAAATCCTACTGCCTTGGTTCCCACATTGTAGTGGGCGTGAAAACCACATGTTAAGAGAGTTGACTGGGAAGGTTACTGGACCGCAAGCATTCCAGCGCCCATGTTCTCTTATAGTCACAGCTGTCACTACCCTGCCTCTAAGCCTCTTTGTCATTTGCATTGCCCAGATGAGTGCGCCATCAGGTGGGGCTGATTGGAAAAACGCTGACATTAACATCCGTGGTGATCCTGTGGTTTCCATTCATTCAGTGCAGGAACCTGTGCTAAATGTGGTCCCTTCAGGTTTTCCCCATCCCCACTGCAGAGAGCACTGAGCCTGTTCTGCCTCCTGGCCCAGTATTACCAGAAGGCCATGTACACTCAGTAGATGAATAGAGATTGGAGGTCCGGGAATGATGCTCAGAGCAGACCAGGCACCTTCCTCTCTTAGGTGTCAGTTGAGATTTCCCAGGGGTAGGGGATGACTTGCTCTCCAGGGATTAGGAACCCAAAGGACCCGCAACCCGCTTAAGGGGTATCCAGTTCCTCATTCACAAATCGGACTCAGGAGCCCAGGAACCTTCCCTTCAGCTCTCCGCCATATTCACCCACCCATTTATTCATTTCCAGGAAACAGGATCCTCCCAGTCCTCCTCGAAGGCCTAGAGTCCTCCCAAAACGGCACCTCCACACTCTATAAGTCCTTTCTGACATCACAGTCTTCCCCAAGTCCCCACCTTCCCCCAGCCTAGGGTTCTATGAACTGACCCTTCACTTCATCCATCCTTGGGGCATGCGATGAGACACCCAGGGGGACACCAGAGGCTGGAAGAGCAGGACAGAAGGGGCTCAGCCTGGAGGTCAGGGAAGAAGATATTGCCTCTCCATCACCCCTCGGGAGACTGCCTATGCAGCTGCCTGTTGCCGGGGTGCACAGCCACACAGACTCACAGGGAATCATACAGACAACAGAAGCAGGGACACACTCAGGTACAGAGCACTCACAGCCTAAGGTGGGCGCTCAGGTGCAGAGCGTATGGCCAGGCTCACAGGGACCCACCCTGTAGACACCAGTAACACCTTGATGGGAACATACACACAGCGACACACAGATGAGAAAACACAGGGTCCCTCAACATGTACCACAGGGCATATCCACACACAATGGACACACACACGCCCACACCTGGGAAGACTTATTCAGACACAGAACACAAACACAAAGAGGACACAAACACACACAAATACAATTAGGAACAGTCAAGGGGGAAGCAAATTCACACATACAACCAACACGCAACATGCAAAACACTCCCCCAAATGCTGAGTCATATTAATTCACTGTCTTGAAGGAATTAGTAAGAATTAAGGAGCTGGCCTGGCCATGTGGCTCAGTTGCTTGGAGCTTAATTTCATACGCCCATTGAAATGAACATGCAGGTTTGATTCCTGGTGAGGGCACATCCTAGGTTGGGGACTCCATCCCTGGGTCATTTATGGGAGGCAACCCACCCATATTTCCTCTCACAACAATCTTCCTTTCCTTCTCTCTAGTTCTCTCTCTCTACTTCTCTCTCTCTCTCTCTCTCTCTCTCTCTCTCTCTCTCTCTCTCTCTCTCTCTCTCTCCTCTCTCTCTCTCTCCCTCTTTTTCTCTCCAGTAAACCTATCCTCTGGTGAGAATTTTAAAAAATAAAACTTACGCCCTGGCCAGCTTGGCTCAGTGGATAAAGCGTCGGCCTGCGGACTGAAGGGTCCCAGGTTCGATTCCGGCCAAGGGCACATGCCCGAGTTGCACTCGATCCCCAGTAGGGGGAGTGCAGGAGGCAGCCGATCCATGATTCTCATCATTGATGTTTCTCTCTCTCTCTCCTTCTCCCTTCCTCTCTAAAATCAATAAAGAAATATATATTTAAAAAAAATAAAACTTAAGGATTTGAGTTTTGAAGAACATAGTGTGAACTCTAGAGCCATCTCTCTAGAACAGTTATCAGAATACTCTGAACTCAGTAGTCTGTCTTCTTTCCCATAAGAGACTAAGAGAATCAATATCACGGATTTTAGAAAACCCAACATTTTTAGGGTCGAAGTCATGATATCCACCTTGCATTTACTTAAGCACTAAAATCTGATGATTTCTGCATAAAGTCATGTTTCTTTTTTTAATGTAAGTTAGTCTTTGAGTGACTAACATAACTTTCCCCTGGCAGCAGCTGTTTCTGAGGGATCCATTATAGCCTGGGACACGCAAGTGGGCACAGCTCATGGGGAACTAGGAACTGAGCTTTCCCTGGAGAAACCACATTTCTAATGTCTAACAACACGGCCAGGGAAGCGGGAAGCACGAGTCAGCCAACTCCCAGTCCTTCCTAAAGCAGAGCCTCCCTTCGAGCCCACGTGGAGACTGATGTAGGATTTGTAAGGATGGCTTTTGGAGACGGATGTATTGCAAACGTCCAAGGCTCCTCATCATCTCAAATATCTCATCTATTCCATATGCTGTGCCATTGTCACCTTTGGCAAGATTTTTAAAATTTCTTTTTATTGATTTCAGAGAGGGAGGAAGATAGAAACCTCAATGATGAGAATCATTGATTGCCTGCCTCATGCATGCCCTCAACTGGGGATCAAGCCACAATCTGGTGGGTGCCCTTGACTGGAATCAAACCCAGGACCCTTCAGTCTGCAGGCTGATACTCTATCCACTGAGCCAAACCAGTTAGTGCCGGCAAGATTTTTGAAGTTCTGTGGAAGTTCATTGTCTCCTTGTACATTTCTGTATTTGGCATTTTCCTTGTGGTGAGTATACTAAAGTGCCTTACAGATACACTTTAATCATAAAGAAGCCAAAATATTTAAACCACTGGGCTCTTTATTTGCATTCAGTCCTCTCAGTTTCCTGCTGGGCAGTGATTTTGCTGAAGGTTCCCCACATCAGCTCTTGCAAAGGCAGCCTGGGGATCACAGCAAACTGTGAGGCCTCCTGAGAGGAAGGTCAAGTCCTTTCACAGAGCCCACCACCCAGCCATGACCCCACTTTCTGATCCTGGTTGTCCAAACCAGCCAAGATAACCTCCCAAATGCCCAGGGCATGCTCCCCACAGGCTGCCATCTGGAGCCTGTCACTCCTTCCCAGACTCCCACAGGGAGACCCCACTGACCACCCCTGGCCTCACTTTCCCCCTGAGCGCCTATCACCTGTCACAGCTACCCTGCCCCCCCCCCCTTGTTTGCAGGCTGTCCTTCACTAGAACACCATTTGGCAAGGACAGGGGACTCCGTACCTCAACAGGTCAACAGTATCCACACCCTTGTTCTTTACAGGTCTCAGCTGTTCCCGCCCTTGGCTGTGGCCCCTCCATCCAGCCTGATTCAAGTTCTCATCACTAGAGCTTCCCCTCAGCCCTCCCACTCAAGGACCCTGCCCCCTGTGCTGACAGGAAGCACCCTCACCAACCTGTCTGAGGCCCCCAACCTCTCAGTTCGTCACCCACACACCCCAGCATCACATTATGCCCCAGTCCAGAGTCCATCAGCTCACTATAGGGGAAGGGGTCTGCTCTGCACAAACCATTAGCAAGGTGGGTGCACCTACCAGAATGCACCCTGCACTGTGGTATCATGTTGAGACCAACCCTCTCCTGCTGGAAATGCTTGTATTGCAGAATGTTCTCAGCATTGAAAATACACAGCACCATTTCCTGGAGAACCCATGTGACCTCCAGGACTACAGGGAAGTAGGGGGAGGAGGGTGTGTGCTTATTCTATATAATAAAGAGGTAATATGCTAATTTGTCCATTAGGGTGTCCCAGTCACGACCAGTCCACGTATTGCGCATGTATAGGAGCTGGGGGGGGGGGGGGGCGCGGGGATTTTCTCCCACAACGGAGACATGCCAAGAACTGCCCAGCACTAATGTCCCGCCCAGTGCTGAGGTGAAGCTGTCTGCCTGCATCCCTGGCCAAGGACGTGAAGCCGTCTGCCTGTGTCCTTGACCTGGGAAGTGACCCTGCCTGCCTGTGTTCCTAATCTGGGACATTGTGTTGCCTGTCTGTGTCATTGACGTGGGATGTGGTGTTGCCTGTGTGCAATCCCCCACACACACCCCAGCGCAGGTGTCTCCCTGAACTTTGCATCCAAGACAAGAGGAAACCAAGAGGGGAGAGGCCGGAGCTGTGGATTCCCAGCGCTTTAGCCACTTGAAAACAGCCCCTTTGGAATGTGAGGCGGCTGTGCGTTCAGCTGAGCAGTGAGGGGTCTGAATGCCATCGCTGGGCTCTGGTCGGTCCCTGGCCCAAGCTTCCAAAATGACAAGGAAAAAACGGAGGGAGGGGCCCGGAGGTAGGGAGGACAATCCAAGGAAATGTGTCTAGACTTTCCCCAGCCCTCTCCCTATCTTTGCTGCCAACAAAAGCCCAGGCCTGGCCACAGTTGTCTCCACATTTTAGTCCCCTGTCCTCCAAATACAGAGGAAAGAAATAAGGAAGGAATCCATGCTGCCTCCAGAAAGCATCTAAATACCTGATCGGCTGGTTGCCTCCTGCAGAGGAGCGAGCCTAAGCCGTCAGTAGGACATCATGTGAGGGCTCCTGGACGGCAATGCCGGGCTGAGTGACCCCCACCTATGCACAAATTTTCGTGCATTGGGCCTCTAGTTTTTAATAAAATCTAAGTAGAAAATTACCCCAAAAATGCAAACATAGACTCAGAGTACATCAATGGGTCTCAGGGGTGTATGTGGTCTTGCTAGAGGCAGACTTTTCCTGAGGTGAACTGATTTGGGGCCAAAACCATCAGGGGGCTTCTACCAGAGAAAGTAGATTCAGGTGCAGCGGGCCAGGGGCCTGGGGACGGGGAGAGCAGGCTGGAGAGATCTCTGGATGGAGACAGAAGAGCCCTGGCCAGCTCCTCTCAGGCGGACACAGAACCCCAATCCCTCCCAGGGACCTGCCTGGGGCTCCTCTCTGCCAGCTCCTAGGAAGGACACAGCGTTGCCAGCTGCAGGGGGAACATCCCGGGCAAAGGCAGGAGAGAGAGGGAAGGTGGGCTGTGCAGGCAGAGCCCCATCTCCGTGAATCAGGGTGGATGGCCCTTTTTTCTTTTTTTAAAATGAGAATGTAAGGTAGGGAGTGGGGAGGTGAGGATGAGTGAGAGAGAGAGAGAGAAACACAATGACTGGATGCCTCCCACATTAGCAGAAGTGGGGGGCCAGGGATGAAACCTGCATAATAGAATCGCAAAGTCACCCAGTCTATTTTGAGGCCTTGGGCAGTAATGCGAACTAATCAGACAAACAGAGGTTTTCTGCCATTCTGCTGTCCCTTCTGAAGCACAGAGTTTGGGATCCCCACAGTATCTGGTAATTCCACATGACGCCAGATCACACCTGTGCTTGCAAATCATCCCAGGCGGTGACTAGGACCAACAAAATTAAAGATACAAAACACAAAACGCCATTACAAAAACATCATAAACCAGAGCAGTGTACAGCAAGCAGTTTTCAGGTTGGTGAATTAGAACCTGAAACAATTCGTGACAACAAAATGTGAGAGCCACATGTCCCTGAGAGAGGTAGCTCTTCTTAGCTGAGGATGGGGCCTCTGGACGAATCCTGAGTCAGAAGCATTTCCTAGTGAGAGAGTAAGGAATGAAGATCCTGCCAAGAGTTCAGAGTATTCATAATTCACTTAAGCACAAGTGAGAACACAGAATTCCTTTTCCCTGAGCACACAGGGGTGGTGACTGATGCACACTGTTCAGGTGAGCCAGGTGGTGGGGAGGTTATTTCAGCCACAAATACTCGCAGTGACATCAGTCAGGTAAGAGTCCTCGGAAGTTAGTATGTGCAATGCAGCTCCTTCAAGCCTCACTTGTACCTCAAACTTATGAGGAATTTCCCCACAGTGTATCCTATATAATAAAAGCCTAATATGCAAATTGACCGAACGTCAGAACAACCAGTCGCAATGACGTGCACTGACCATCAGGGGGCAGATGCTCAGCCAGAAGCCGGGCTCACAGCTGGCGAGCGCAGCAGTGGTGGCAGGAACCTCTCCCAACTCCGCGGCAGTGCTAGGATGTCTGACGGCTTAGGCCTGCTCCCCTAAGTCGGCAGTTGGACATTCCTCCGAGGGGTCCCAGACTGTGAGAGGGCACAGGCCGGGCTGAGGGACACTCCTCCCCCGTGTGCATGAATGTCATGCACGGGGCCTCTAGTGTTCAGATAAAAGTGGTTTATTCTCAGGTAAATGGATTTAAGTGTCCTTCAGTGTTGTGGAGTGAGAAAGATAAAATTTCCTCTGCACATTTAAGGCTTTTCTCATATGTGAATTCTTAGATGTGTAACCAGGCTAATTTTTCTGCTAAAACATTTCCCACATTCACTAAACTCATAAGGTTTACACCAGTGTGAACTCTGTGATGTAGAATAAATGAATTCTTTTGGCCAAATGACTTTCCACACCGACTACACTCATACGGCTTTTCTCCGGTTATGAACTATGTGGTGTTGAATGAGGGTAGACTTTTGTCTAAAGAATTACCACAATCACTACATTCAAAAGGTTTTTCTCCAGTGTGAATTCTCTTGTGTTCAGAGAGGAGAAAACTTCTCCTGAAAGACTTCCCACAATCAGTACACTCATACGGCTTTTCTCCAGTGTTAACTCTGTGGTGTCAAATGAGGGAAGACTTTTGTCTAAAGAACTTCCCACAATCAGTACACTCATAGGGCTGTTCTGTGGTATGAACTCTGTGGTGTCAAAAGAGGGTAGACTTTCGTCTAAAGAACTTCCCACAATCACTACATTCAAAAGGTTTTACACCAGTGTGAAATCTCTTGTGCTCAGAGAGGTCACAGCTTCTCCTGAAGTACTGCCCACAATCAGTACACTCATAGGGTTTTTCTCCAGTGTGAACTCTTTTGTGGTTAAGGAGCTTATTATTTGTCCTAAAAGATTTCCCACAATCAGCATACACAAAAGGTTTTTCTCCAGTGTGAAAACTATGGTGTTCAGTGAGATGAGAGCTTTTCCTGAGGGACTTCCCACAATCACTACACTCATAGCGCTGTTCCCCAGTGTGAACTCTGTGGTGTGAAATGAGGTTGGACCTTTGTCCAAAGAACTTCCCACAATCACTACACTCATTGGGCTTTTCTCTAGTGAGAATTCTTCCAGGTCCAATGAGGTTAAAGCTTCCTCTAAAAACTTTCCCACATTTGTCACACTCATATTTCACTTCTTCAGAGCAGGAACTCTGATGCTGAACAACTTTCTGGTTGTGGCTGCCAAATTTTTCACAGTTACAAGTATATTGAGGACTTTTTCCACCAAGATATTCCTGTGAAATCTCCCTGCCACTGTGTGGCTCCTCAGTGTTGAGAGGGACCTGGTGCTGGAGAAGCTCTGAGATGGCGGGGAAGTCTTCCCCAACCTCCCTATTTCTTGAAGGCAGCCCTGATAAGGAGAAGCAGAACCTGGTCACAAACGAGGCCCTGTCCACAGCTTCTTTCCAGGGCTTCTCTCCACTGGCTTCCCTCTGTTGCTGGTGAGGGTTTGCACTGAAACAGAAGTCTCTCACACATGCGTCACTGAAGAAGCCTTTTTGATCAAAGTTTGCTGCTTGTGACTCAGTCAGGTGCAGAATATCTTTGAACACTGAGACACACCGCTTGCACAGATGGGTCCTCTGGGTTGCTGGAGCTGTCTTAGGAGCCCTAATCTGTGACTTTCCTTGTATAGATATGCTCTTCTCAGGACAGACCTCATCATCCTTTTTTTGCCAATAACCTGAAAAGAGAGAATTGAGGAGGAATTGAATGTTGACTGTGTTGACAGGGAAGTCCTATTGCTAAAGTATTTTGCACATAATTCATGGTTCTCTGCAATTATCTAAAAATAAGAGATGTGCAGGAAAGATTAATAACAGGCTGCTGTGACGGTCTGGGCCATTGAAGTGCACAAAACAGGGAAGATCTCACCAGAAAACATGACACACACATGGCAAGGACCACATGAAAGAGAAGATGCATTTCCAGCTCGGTATTTTGCTAAGAGTGCTCAGCAGGGCTGGTCTGCTGATGACAGGGGCAAGCTGTGCAGAAGGTTGGTTATGTCTTATTCCAAGTAAAAATCAATAAATGAGTAGCAGGGGGTCGAGGACTAGTTAAGCATGTATGTGAACCTCATAACACATGTGCAAGTCCATGTAGGAGAATACTGCAGAGGGAGCAGGACAGAGGGACAGGTGATGCAAAAAGGTGACAAAGGTGAAGGTGGCCAAAAGCCAGGAAGTCACAGAAGAAATGCAAGTGAGCAACGTGTCAAGTATGGGAAAGAGAAGGCAGAAATGGGGTGTAGCCATGGCACCTTTCCCTAAACACTGATGGAAATTAGCTGGTTCCTGGTACCATCTAACCACCACCATTATGTCATACCTTCCCCCCAGTTGTCACTCAGCATGGCCAGACCTCCTCTGAGACCATCTTGCATGCTCACCCTAAATATACCAAGTATTAATGAATTACAACGGTTGAGAAGAGACTGCTTTGTCCCAGAGCAATATGGCCCGCAATAGTACTCAGCTAAGGTAATATTACAAACAACAACTGAAGAAGGGTCTTACAAGAATAGCCCATGGTTCCTTTTAGTGAAGAACATAAACTGGCACAGGCTGTCATAAAGCGCCTTTCCCTACAGGAAGGGGAAGAGGGCATAAATGTGGGTATTGTCACCCTCCCAGCGAGAGGAAGAGGAAGGTGGGACCCATTAAGCTGCCTGTGAGACTCCCGATTCCCAGACACTTTCTGCACTTTTGGAGGCAATGGGTGTTATGGATGTTCTTAGAGTCCATTGGTCAGGGCTCTCCACACAGCTCAGCAATGGCAGCCACAGTGCATTTGACAAGACAGGAGCAGAAATCAACAGAACACTCACCACAGAACACTGTGACAATGTGAAGCTCTTACCTGCAGATGAGACAAGTGCAAACACTTCCAGCATCACATCGCAGTACAGAAGTCTCTGAGCCTCATCAAGGAGCTCCCACTCCTCCTGAGAGAAGGCAATGGCCACGTCCTCAAAGTCCATATCCTGTCGTAATGGGGACAGTTCAGTCTATGATCAGCTTCTCTCCTAGGCTTTTACTTTCGTCATACTTCCCACTCTCCCTATCCATCTGCTTCCTCTACTCCCCACATCACAGAAAATAGCAGGCCTTGCACCCAACAGAGTCACGCTCTCCTTATATTTCTACTCATACTGTGTCTTCCCACAGCAATAAAGCAGATACCCAGATTGATTATACCTGCTATGAAGGCTTCCCACCCAACTTGTTTTTTCCTTCAACCTCACCTACTGAGAACCGCATTAACTCAGTTATCCAGAGGCCACCTCTACTGCTGCTGCACTTGATGTCCCTTCTCCACTCACAGCCCTCAGTCCTCAAGTCCCACTGCCTATGGCCCTCTACCCCATGCCCAGTGAGTCTCACAGATGCCCACTCAGGCCCATAAGCAAATCAACTAAACTGGTTGAAACACACCAGGCCACACAAAAGGTCACAAGAAATCCTGGTGAGTGTTTAAGAAGTAAATACCCAACAGCCACATCTCAAAAAGGTGATCTACAACTCCTCCCTGATCCATACTCTTTACTATTTTTTTAACTAGTCTTCATCTTGAACTACTCCTCAGACTTCCAGATGGCTATGAACTGGTCTCTGAAATATTTCATACCATAATAGGAAAAAAAAAATGTTATATTCCTCATGGACATGACTGTTCCCACTATGAATTTCTCCATGACAGTTGATGGTGCTTTCATACCTTCAGGTGCTAAATCCAAACCTTTATAGGATCTCTGATTCTTACCTCTCTCTCCAATCCTCAAAATTAGAAAATCCAGGTGGCCACACCTACATCACTGATCCATAATGCAACTGCTTCTTCCACATCCACAACCACCACTGTGCTCCCGTCACCATCACACTCACCAAGACTATCACAGCAGCTTACATTGTAGTCTTCCTACCCCCGTCCTCACATCCATACTGTGCATCATGCTGCAGTCACGGGAGTCTAATGAGACCTGGGACACATCACCTGCTGTTCTGCTCCAATTACCCCAATGACCCCACCACCAGCAGAACAGAAACCCAAGTTGTCACAAAGCTCCTCTGGAGTTGATTCCTGCCCCACTGTTTGCAGTTCTTATTTTTATAACATGGACATTTGTTCGTCTCTCAATCAGCTTAGTCTTCACATTAAGCCTTTGCTCAATTTGGAACCTATGAGTGGAAGGACCTATCACCCACAATTCCACTGGATGCCAAAATCAGATGCCACTCATGTGACCCTTGACATGGACTTAGGGTTCTGGGCTTCGTGTCCCTTAAACGTCCCCAGGTCCAAGGTCCCCCGAGAATAATGGCTGGACGGCCCCAGGACCCCACAACCTCAGAGGCCACGATAGTGTGAGGCCTCACATCAGCCCCACAGACCAGCCCCCTGAGCGGCTCTGCACCTGCAGGAACCTGTGGGAACTGAAGGTCTGTGGAGGGCCTGGCACCCACCGCCAGGACCCAGGGGTCAGGCCCGAGGTCACGTGACCAGGAGAGGCCTGCACCCCTCAGGGCGGTCCTCAGGGCGCCCTCCTGCTGGGTGGCTGTGGTCACAGGGTCCCCCCCCCCCCTGCTGTCCTCTCCCCTGTGGTCGGCTCCTCCTCTGGGCAGTTGTGGGGACGTTAGAGCCGCATCTCAGGCCGCGTCCCTCTGTGTTCACAGCCCCCAGCCTGTCCCCTGAGGAGGAAGTGACCCTCCTCCCGGAAGCCGCCGCTCCTCCTCTCTGTCGCCTTTAGACACACACAGGCCTGGCTCCCCCTCCCGGCTCAGCCCCCACGGCCTCCCCGGCGGCACCGCAGCCCGTCGCCCTCCCGTCCCCCTGCGCCCCCCACGGGCACTCACTGCTCTGGGCGCTGCGGCCTGGGCTGCGGGCCTGAGCGGCGCCGGCCCCGAGGCGGGAGGGCCGATGGGGTGACGCTGAGGGAACTCTGTCCGCGGAGAGGAGGCGGGGGGCACGGGGACCCCAGTCCCGCCGGTTGGGGGTCAGCCCGCCTCACACACCCCTGCCCGGCGGGACGCGGCCTCCCACACCTCCTCCTTCCTCCACCTATGAGTCTGTGAACCCACAGAACAAGCCAAAATGGCCGCCAGGAGGAGAACGCAGGAAGTCCCGCCCTAACCGGATGTGCAGGCACCAAAATGCTCTTTACCACCGGTCGCTCTGGGGCAGTGCTTTCTGGGTAATGTAGTTTTTTCAAAGGCCCAGAGGAGGACTCATCCCAGCCAATGACCTTGGTGAGTAAAGTGTTGGGGCCCCACAAGTGGTGCTGGAGGCGGAGATGGGCCCAGAGGTCTGCTTTCCTGGTCCACACTGACAGACCCACCAAAGAATATATATAAGGGGGAAATGGGAGACATCTGTAATACTATCAACAATAAAACATATAGATATTAAAAATTTTTTCCCCACATGCTATTGAAGAGATGGTGTTGCTCAGTGATTAACCATGGATCCATGAACCAGGAGGTTATGGTGCAATTCATGGTCAGGGCACATACATGGGTTGCAGGCTCAATTCCCAGGGAGAGGGAGGTACAGGAAGAAGCCTATCAGTGATTCTCTCTCATCGTTGATGTTTCTCTCTCTCTCTCTTCCTCTCCCTTATTCCCTGAAATATTTAAAAACATTTTTTGAATGTATGATTTAAGTGAATTGTACTTAAATGAAACTTTTAAAAAGGTTAAAACTTGAGGGTTCCCAAAGGTTTACTGTGTTATTATGAAAGTTCTGGAGCATATTTGTTGCAAGTGTATCAGTATGTTGGAAATAAAATACAATGATATGCTAGTGAAATATCTTATGTGCATATTCACTGCTGTCTTTTGGCAGTGGAAAACTCTCCATGGTGAGAGTATTTATGCCAGGGAATTGACAAATACTACAAATCTAGACTTCACATAATGTAGTAATAAATGCTTAGACTTAAATAAGAGTGGCTCTGAACTTTAACAATGCAGAGTAAATTTATAAGTATATGGTATTTTTTTGCCTCAGTAGTACATAGCATTAAAAATGACTAAAACAACTTTCTTTCAAAATTCAAAACCAATGGTTCAATATGGCAAAGGAGTCACTTGAGGTACTGAAAAATGAGGGAAATGTAAGCAGATGTCTTAATTGCTGTTCAGTCCTCCTTCAGTTAAAATAATAAATTTATTTAAACAATTTTAAAAAGATTCTCAGCAGATAATTTAACAAAGCAGATAAATACAGTGCAAAGAAATGTATAAAAAATGTTCACCATAAAATATTCCTCAGTAGATGGAATTAAAACAAGAGCAAGTTAACATTATATGCATTCCTGGGGTTATTATTTGAAAAGGTTAACCATTGTATGCCCTTGCAGGGTAGCAAAAAATTTGAATTATTATATACTGTAGCTTAGTGGTAAGTCAAAGTGAATGACCATTATGGGTCACAGTTCTGCGTATCTTAAATGTAAAACATTCACCTTCACAACAGTGTGATAAGTAAAACATATGTCTACACAGAGAACTGAATGTAAATATTTTCAGAAGGCTTATTTGTAATACCCCAAACCTGAAAATAACAAAGAAACAAAGATCAATTAATAACGTGGTTATTCCCAGAACCCAGTACTACTCAGCAATAAAAAAAATTAAGTCTTCACAAGCATTTGTATTGAATCTCAAAATGATTCTGTAGCATGGAGGAAACCAGTATTTATTTAAAAAAACTATACATCAAATATTATAAAATTATGAACAGTATGAACTATGATATTGTAAAGAATGAAAAATCCCTGATTGTGTGGAGGGCTGAGAAAGGCAGAAACAGAGATTATAAGAGGGTGGTAGGAAAATAGATGGTGTGGCAAAAGAAGGTATAGAGTTGTTAATATGAAAAATGATACATTAATTAATAATAAACAGGAATAAACTCTGCCCAGTCCAGTTTCCTCAGTTGGGTGGGTGTCATCCCATTCACAGACAGGTCTCTGGTTTGATTCCAGGTCAGTGAACATCACCAATTGGATTTCCAGTTGTGGCATGCAGGAGGCAGCAGATCTATGTTTACCTCTCTCTTCCAGTCTCTTACTCGCCCTCTCCCACAAAAAGAATAAAATTATTTTCTAAAATATTTTATGAAAAAGAATAATCTGTGTTTCCCAAACATACAACTGTAAGCACATTATTGCCCCACCCTGTGTATGAGTTACAGGTGTATGTCACATGTGACAGTTTCACAGCTTTATCTCTAGGTCAGGGCTCACCAAATAGCACAGTGACAGCAAATGTTGTCAAGTTCGGAAGATTTTTCACATTGGAACCAACAGGAATGCAGACTGGTTACAAAAGACACATCCTGGGACTGATTACAGCATTATCCTTCCTCTAGCTTTGAGGTCTTGCCTGTTGTGCAACAACCTTGAGAAAAGTACCCTAAGGGGCCAGGGCAATGCACAAAATCATGAGACTATTTTGTCTGCTAGTGACACCAGCTACAGGAAATACTGATAATGGTCTTCTGAAAGTTCTCAAAGATCATACAAGCCATAGGACATGAAATAATTTGAATTATATCCAAAAGAGGTTCTTTTCATCCAGTTTAACTGCAGTGTCTGCCATGACTATGAAAACAGTATTTATCTCCCAAACTAATTCCACCTCAGAGTCTTACATAAAATGACATCAGCCTATGAAATGTGTAGTTCCCCTAAACATTGCTGACACTTACATAACACATACTGCTAACAGAGAATATAATTCATATTGTTCACAGGAGCACAATAAAGCCTGCTTGTTCAGGCGAACATTGACCTCCACAATATAAGAGGCACCAGACAGAATATTAATACCACAAAGTCATGCACACTTTCTCTCAAGGCCTTGGTTGGCAACACAAAATCAGCCAATATTGAACAAAGAGTGATTTTCTGCCATCAAGCTGCGCCTTCCAAAGCACAGAAAGTTTGAGATCACACCACATTGTTCACCTGTCCATGCTGACAGAACACAGCTTTCCTTTCAGTCATCCCACAGAGAGAATAGAACCAACAAAATTAAAGTACAAAAGAAAAATCTCCTTTACATAAAGATCATAAACAAGAGCAGAGGACAGCAAGAGGTTTGCAGGCTGATGAATTGGAACCTGAAACACTTCATCATAGCCTAATGTGAGACCCACAATGTCTCTGAAAGAGGTAGCACTTCTTGGTGGAGGAAGTGGGCTGTAGACAAAACCTGAGCCAGGTCTATTCTCTGATCAGAAATAAAGGAATAAAGATTCACCCAGGAGCTCAGAATATTTATAATCTTCTCAAGCACAACCCCAGAGCATGCAGGGGTTGTGACGGATGCACCCTCTTCAGGTGAAGCAGGTGGTGGGGTGAAATATCTTTGAGACAAATCCTTCCAGTAACTTAAATCCGGTGATAGTCCTTAGTAGATTAGCAAGTGCAATACAATTTCTGAAAGTGTCACTTATACCTGAAATTTAGGAGGCATCTAACAGAGTGTATGTTCTGATAAAGGAGTTTGCACTTAGGTAAATGAGGGTAAAGCTTCTCATCTGGTGTTGTTATTCTGAGTGAGAAAGTAAAACATTTCCTGCACGTTTAAAGTTTTTCTCCAGTGTGAACTCTCAAGTGTTGAACAAGGAAAAATTTTCCACATTTAATACACTCAGGAGGCCCTTTTCCAGTGTGAACACTGTGGTGTCAAATAAGAGTAGAGCTTGTGCTGAAGGATTTCCCACAGTCACTACAATCATGGTTTTTCTCCAGTGTGAACTCTCTTGTGTTTAATGAGGTGAGAGCTTTGATTAAAGGACTTCCCACATTCACTGCACAGATAAGGTTTTTCTCTGATGTGAATTCTGTAGTGATTAATGAGGCTCGATTTTTGACTGAAGCACTTCCCACAATCACTACATTGATAAGGTTTTTCTCCAGTGTGAACTCTGTGGTGTCGAATGAGAAGAGAGTCTCTGATGAAGGACTTCCCACAGTCACTACACTCATAAGGTTTTTCTCTGGTGTGAATTCTGTAGTGATTAATGAGGCTCGATTTTTGACTGAAGCACTTTCCACAATCACTACATTGATGAGGTTTCTCTCCAGTGTGAACTCTCTGGTGGATAAGGAGATTATATTTCAACTTAAAAGATTTTTCACATTCACTACACTTATATGGTTTTTCTCCAGTGTGAACTCTATTGTGCTTAGTGAGGTGAGAACTTTCATGAAAAAACTTCCCACATTCACTGCACTCATAGGGTTTTTCTCCAGTGTGGATTCTGTAGTGATTAATGAGGCTGGATTTCTGACTGAAGCACTTCCCACAATCACTACATTTATATGGTTTTTCTCCAGTGTGAACTCTCTTGTGGATAAGGAGGTAATTTCTTTGCCCAAAAGACTTCCCACATTCACTACATTTGTAAGGTTTTTCTCCAGTGTGAACTTTGTGGTGTTTAGTGAGGGAAGACCTTTGCTTGAACAGCTTCCCACAGTCAGTACACCCATAGGACTTTTATCCAGTGCGAACTCTCCTATGTCTACTGTGGTTAAAGGTACATCGGAAAACTTTTTCACACGTATTATACTCATATTTCACTTCTCCAGAGTTGATGCCGTTATGTTGAACAAGGTTCTGGTGGTGGCTGGAAGCTTTTTCACATTCATCCCATTGGTGATGCCTTTTTCTATTGAGAAATTCCTCTGAAATCTCACTGCCACTGTGTGGCTCCTCAGTGTTGAGGGGGACCTGGTGCTGGAGAAGCTCGGACATGGCTGGGAAGTCTTCCCCAACCTCCCTACTGTTTGAACACAGCCCTGATGAGAAGCTGCACTTGGTCACAAATGAGGCCAGGTCCACAGCTTCTTTCCAGGGCTTCTCTCCATTGGCTTCCCTGTGTTGATGGGGAGGGTTTGCACTGAAACAGAAGACTCTCACACATGCTTTAGTGAAGAAGCCTTTCTGATCAAAGTCTGCTGCCTGTGACTCAGTCAGGTGCAGAATATCTTTGAACACAGAGAAACACCTCCCACAGAGATGGGTCCTCTGGGTTGCTGGAGCTGTCTTAGAAGCACTGACCTGTGACTTCGCTTGTACAGATACACTCTGCTCAGAACAGGCATCCACATCATGCATTTTATGCCAACAACCTGAAAACAGAAAAATGATGATTAAAAGAATGTCGACTGTGGTGACAGAGAGAAGTCTCATTACAAAAGTGTGTGGCACATAACAGGTTAGTTACATGCAATTTTCTTACAGTAAAATATCTGAAGGAAATATTGACAAGATGCTGCTGTGAAGATCTGGGCCACTGAAGATCGTCATACAGGAAATATCTCATACAAAATATGGAACAAACATGGCAAGCTCCAAATGGAACAGAAGCTGGATCATCTGCTCATGTGTCTGCTAACAGTGTTCAACAGGGCTTGTCTGCGGGTGACATGGGCTAGCTGTGCAGAAGCTTGCTTACATCTTATTCCATGTAAAATTCAAGAAATGAGAAGCTTGTATTGAGGTCTAGGGAAGCACGTCTGTGCACCTCCTAACACATATGCAGGTCAATATTTGAGAATACTGCAGAGAGAGCAGTTCAGAGGAACAGGTGATGGAAAAGGGCAAAAAGGTGAAGGTAATCAGAAACCAGGAAGGCACAGATTAAAAGATAAGTCTGGGAAGTGTCAAGCATGGGAAGGAAAATGTAGAAATCAGGTGTTGTTACCTCAAACTAAACTTGTTTGACATGAGCACGTTCCTGCTCTGATCTAAACACCACCCTTATGTCATACCTCCCCTCAGTTGCAACTGAGGAGGGTCAGGCAACACTTTAGACCATCCTGCATGTTCACCCTTTAAAAAAAACTGGGTTTTCCTTGTACCTTCTACTGTACAAGCACATAAAACACAAGTATCCTGAGTTTTATTGAAAGACAAAAGAGGTGAGTAGCCAGCACTGACCTGAGCAAGACAGCATGCAGTAGTATTCAGGCAACAGATTATTACAAACAATGGAAGGAGGTCTTACAAGAACCGCCCATGGTTCATGCAAGTAAAGACCTTAACCTGGCACAGGCAGTCACAAAGACCTTTCAGCTGGAGGAATGGTGCAGAAGACACCCTCCCAGAAAGAGAAAGTGCAAGCTGGGCCCATTAAGTTGATTGTAACAATCCTGACCCCCAGACACTTCTTGCACCATTTGAGGCAATGGGTGTGAGGGATATTCATGGAGTCCTTTGATCCGGTCTCTAAATTACTCAGCACTCAAAGCCACAGCACTTTTGACAGGACAATGGGGAAAACAGGTACAGCCCATGGTTTGGCTGTGAAAGCTACATCCGGAAAAGAAAGAAAAAGAGGACATCACCTCAGGACACTAGGATAGATGTGAAGCTCTTACCTACAGATGAGACCAATGCAAAAGCTTCTACCATCATCTTGTAGTACAGAAGCCTCTGAGCCTCATCAAGGAGCCCCCACTCCTCCTCAGAGAAGGCGATGGCCATGTCCTCAAAGTTCATATCCTGTTGTTATGGGGACAGTTCAGTCCATGATGAGTTTCTCTCCTAGGATCTTATATTCATAATACTCCCCAATATCCACATACATCTGCTCCCTCGACTCCTCTAATCAGAAAAGATATCAGGCCTTGTTCCCATCAAATTCACTCTCTCCTTCTGTTCCTACTGATGCTGTGTCTTCCTCCCACAATAAAGGCAAATGAGCTTGTAGATGATACCCATGCTCTGGAGCTCACATGAAGGCCACACCCCTTTTCAATACAGTGGGTGTCATGAACACAGGGTGTGGACACAAGCTATCCATAATGAGAGTATGAGTGATTTGACACTGTTCTTGACAGGCAATCACCTTGTTGGACCCCGATTCAGGGTATCACAAGGTTATAGTATCACACTTCAACCTTTAGAACCCAATCCTAAGGTGCTGAAGCCATCACTTTGCACTACCTGCTGCACGTAATTCTTTGAATCACACTTCTCTCACACAGCTGTATTACCAGAGGCACAAATTCAAAGGAAACACAAATGTGCCCTAATGAGCACAGTTGATTTCCTAATCATCTTCTTTCCCGAAATTCTAATCCACCACCTCTGTAATGTATTTCTCCCTTCCAAAGCCAGTGGAGATTTTCAAGCCCAGAGGACACTGAGGTATGCTATCTCATTTTCATTGATCACTGTAATAGCCCTAAACAACAAAAGGCAGGTGTGCACATAAATTTCACTGAAGCTCTGGACCAGGAATGTACCATCAGAACATACCCCCTTTTCAGGAACTAATCTGACATTCACCATATATTATCCCGACATCACCAGAAATGGACTCAAACTTCATTCCCTCTTATGTCAATGTCAGAGCCCTTTAACTATGAAGGCATATGACTACTCCAAGGGCACATCACTCTATCTCTCACACCTCTCTCACACCTGCACTCCCACACCCACAGCCCCCAGGGTGATCTCCTTGACTTCCTACTCATTACTCATCTTGTGTAGAGTAATGACTGCTTGGCAAATTCAAAAAGGATTAAGTTCTAAACCAACTCTGAGTGTCCACACTCATTGAAGCAGCCTTGAGTCCTGCTATGAAGGCCTCCCTCCCTGATTGTGTTTTCCTTCAACCTCACCTACTGAGAACCACATCAGATCTCAGATATCCAGAGGCCACCTCCACTGGAGCTGCACCTGATCTCCATTCACCAGTCACAGCCTTCAGCACTCAAGTCCCATCACCGAAGGCCCCTTAGCCCATGCCCAGTGAGTCTCACTGATGCCCACTCCTGCCCCTAAGCCAGTGGTCGGGAAACCGCAGCTCGTGAGCCACATGCTGCTCTTTGGCCCCTTGAGTGTGGCTCTTCCACAAAATACCACGTGCAGGCGTGCACCTACAGTGCGATTGAAACTTCGTGGCCCATTCGCAGAAGTCGGTTTTCGGCTCTCAAAAGAAATTTCACTCGTTGTATGGTTGATATTTGGTTCTGTGGACCAATGAGTTTGCCGACCACTGCCCTACGCATATCATCCAGACAGAGTACAACACCCCACGCTAAAGGTCAATAAAAATCCTGGTGTGTGTTTAACAAGTAAATAGGCAACAGATGCAGTCTCATCTTGTTTGAATTGCTCTTTGGTATCCAATTTAAAAAAAAAAATAAGATGACCTACACCTGTACCCTGTTACCTACACTCCTGATACCTTTTGTAATAATATATTTTATTGATTTTTTTTTTTTTACAGAGAGGAAGGGAGAGGGATAGAGAGTTAGAAACATCGATGAGAGAGAAACATAGATCAGCTGCCTCCTACACACCCTCTACCAGGGATGTGCCCACAACCAATGTACATGCCCCTGACTGGAATCGAACCTGGGACCCTTGAGTCCGCAGGCCAATGCTCTATCTACTGAGTCAAACCAGTTAGAGCACTCCCAATACCTTTTAAATAAGTTTTCATCCTGAACTGCTTCTCAGAGTTACAGACGCTCATGAACTGCTCTCTGAATTATCACAAGCCCTAAAAGGTAAAAAATAAAAGTTTTGCCATTCACAATGAGCATCACACTTCCTACGATGAATATCTGCATCGCAGTTGATGCTTCCATACTCCCAGCTGCCAAATGCAAACCTCCACATCGTCCCCGACTCTTACCCCTCTCTGTCTCATCCTCAAAATTAGAAAATCCTGGTGGCCACACCTATAACACTGACCCAGAATCCAACTGCTTGTTTCCCCTCCATGGCCACCATCATGGGCCAGGTCCCATCACACTCACCAAGACGATCACAGCAGCTTCCATCCTAGTCTTTCCACCACCTCCCTCTCACCCTAGAGCTCCTTATGCTTCAACCAAGGGAGGCTAATGAGACCTGGGTCAGTCACCTGCTTCCACTGCTCCACATCTCCCATCGCTCCCATCGGCTGCAGAACGGACACCCACGTTGTCACAAAGCTGCTCAGGCCCTGACTCCTATCCATTCTTACCACTTCCCTTAAAAAAAAACAAAAACGGGGGGTACCTGCAAGTCCCTCCACAAACCCAGTCTTCACTCCAAGCCTTGGCATATTCTGGACATAGGCCTGGGAGGACCTTCCATATCCCGTTCCACTGGCTGCCAAAACAGAAGCTACTCATATGACCAAATACAAGGACTTAGAATTCCGGGCTTGGTGTTTCTTCAAGGTTTGCACCTCCAAGGGCTGGAAGAGTGGCTGGACAGCCCCAGGGCACCGCTAACTCAGAGGCCAGAAAAGTGTGAGGCCCTAAAATAAGCTCCACAAACCGGTCCCCCTGAGCAGTTCTGCATCTGCAGAAACCTGTGGGAACTAAAGGTATAGAGATCCTGGCAACCACCACCAGGATCCATGGGCTTGGGCTGCCCAGCCCCAGGGTCAGGTGACTTTGAGATGCCTGCATTACCTCAGGGCTCAGTCCTCAGTGCACACTGTGTCCAAGTACCTGATCATTGACAGGACTTCTCCATCCCATCCCTAACTGCTGTCCTCTCTCGTCTAGTCGGTTCTTCCTCTGAGCAGTTTTGGGAAAAGGTTAGAACCCTGCCTCACACTATGTCCCTCTTTTGCTCATACCCATAGATGGCAGCAGCTTCCTGAAAATGAAAGAAAAACTCCTCACGCAGAACTTTGCTTCACCTTTTTTGTTGCCTTTTGACATCAGACAGACCTGGGTTTGCGGAATCCTCCCAGGTCAGCCACACCCCCACGTCCCGTCCTTACTGGCTGGCACTGCCGTCTGTCACCCTCTTTCACCGCGTCACACTGTGTGTCACCCACCTGAGACTCACTCTTCTGGGAGCTGGGACCTGACAGGCTCCCTCACCAGAGCCTGGAGCGTGAATGGGATGAGCTGAGTGGAACTCTGTAAGCAGAGAGGAGTCTGGGAAGCAAAGAGATCCAATCACACCAGTTGCTGCTCAACAAGCTTCAGACACACCCTGCAGAGCAGGGACACTGCCTCTGAGGCCTCGATGTAGTTTAAACCCAGAGTGCTGGAGCCTCTGGCTGTGGCAAGAGAATAAAGGTGTCAAAATGACCACCAGGAGGAAGATGCCAGAAGTCACAGCCAAGCAATGACCACTGCATAATCCGTCTCTCCTGGGCTTTCATTGGCTGAACCCAGCCTTCATTAGGCGCATTGCCCGTTGGGTAATGTACTTTTCCAGGCCCAACAGGTGGCATTAAGATGCCAATTACTCGCTGACCATTCAAGTATTGGCCCTGGGGCACCAGAATGGTGCTGGGAAATGACAACCTTTGGCTTTGATGGCTGGTTGCAGGTTTCTGGGGAGTGTTGTCTGCACCAGATCTCTTGTTTAGAGACATTATTTCAGATTCCATGAAGCTGAGAATGCTCCCTGAGGTGAAAAGTATTATTTCACTGATTCCTGAAGACTACAGGCCTAACTGCATATATATAAGATATATTTATATATTTTTGATATTTTATTTGAATTTTAGAGAGAGAGAGGGAGAGGAAGTGAGATGGAGAAAGAGAAACATCTATCAGCTGCCTTCTGCAAGCCCTTACGGACCCCACACACCCGCCCCCCACACTGAGTGCCCTCACCAGGAATCGAACTGGCGACCTTACTGTGCAGGAGAGGATGCTCAACCAATTGAGTCACTCCATTCATCAGATTTTTATTTTTTATATAAAAATATGACATTACTAAGAGAAAATGCAGGCTATGAGAGACTATATATGATCCTATCCTATTCTTTTAAAAGTAGTATTTGAAAGGATACAGAGGCCAACAGGTATACATTTCCTACATTGTCTGAATGTGTGCAGTCAGTATACATTGTGAAGAGATTGAGCTAATAGTTACTGAATGTTCACTATAGGTGCCAGGCCCTGGATTCAATGCTTTACCGTCATTATTATTTCATTTAATCCTCTCTGCAACCTGAGATGGTTTAACCATCTATTTAATGGGGAGGAAATCCAGGCTCAGAGACTCAACGTAAATTGAATTATTGTAGAGTTAATAAAGGCAGGCCTGAAAGTCAAGCCCATGTGTCTCCAACAACAGAGCTCTGGCTTCTAATGTTAGGCTCTGCTGCCTCCTAGTGGGTAGAATAGGGGATGTGTTCCCATTAAGACAGGCGAGTTGTTATAGTGTGCAAAGAAAGTCCCCAAAGACTTAGGAGCTTATACTAAAGAAGGCTTCCTTCTTGTTCCCACCACATGAACATCCTGGTTCTCCTGGGATGGGATAAAGGAGAAGCACCATGTTGGTACCGGCTAGGTGTTATCAGTGATAAACAGAAGGGATGGCCAGTTTCAGTGGTTCCAGACTCTTCTGTCAGAGGTGACAGGCTTCACCCTCTCCACATTTCACTGGTCACAGCACATCACAGGCTGCAGCCAACACCAGGGTTCTGCAGCAGAACCTGACATCCTTGATGGGCCCCAGTAGGGCGACCACGTGGTGCCAGTTTCTTGTGGGGGAGGTGCAGGGCCAAGGAGCGGAGTGGGGGTTGGTAGGAAATGACAGTAGAAGTCAGTCAGGATGGGTCTCTGTGTCCTCATCCAGGTGGACACTGTCCCCAGGTTGCCCTAACCTGTCACTGGCAAGATTCAAAGGGCTGAAGCTCAGAAAAAGGAGTGTGTTCAGATGCCATTGGCAGCAAATTCAGAACCCACTTGTGAGTGTGACCCTGGGTAAAGCCCTGGCTGCCTGTGTTCACCACTGTGGTCGAGGTGAAGACCCACATGGTAAGTGTGTTGATTGGGAAGGTACAGGACTGCAAGCATCCAGCGTCCATGTTCTTTTAAATAAACATCAGGCACTACCCTGCTCCCAGGTCTCATCTTTTGCATTGCCCACGTGAGTGCTCCATCGGGGGGTCAAAATGCTCACATTCACACCAGTGGTGAGCCTGTGGTTCCATTCCTTCTGTGCATGAACCCGTGGTGAACTAGAAACTGTTCTTTACGAAGAGACTTCCAATGTCAAAAATCACTGCCAGCGACACAGGAAGCCAAATGGCCATTTTCTTAAACAAGAGAATCGTGTGGAGACCACGTGGAGGCTGTAGTCGATTTTAGAAAGATGATTTCTGAGACAGATGTAAGGCTCTTCATTCTCTAAAGTTCATATCCCGCCCCATTGTGGTGACTTTTGGCCATATTTTGAAATTCTGTGGAAGTTCACCATCATACTGTCTCCTTGTAAATTTCTCTATTTGTCATTTACCTCTGGAGAACTATCCTTGCTGACTCTCTTAGCATAGAGGCACACAGACAGGCCAGGGTGGGTGTTTACCCACTGAGGAAAGTTCGGGGCCATTTTCTCTCCCTAGAACAGTGATGGCGAACCTATAATTTCTGATGAAACGCGGCCGCTGAGACGGCAGCATGCCGAGGATGAAACATTTGCTGCTCCTGAGGATGTCACATCACATGCTCAGTTGGCCATTATTGGTCGATATTCTGATGGTCTCACAATGAGAGAAGAGTTGATAAAGTTAGTATCAGTGCCAACAAGTAAATCAGGAAGCGAAATATGTAAGGTTGTTATACAAACATTTAGTGACCTAAGCATTGATATCTCTAACGTTGTGTCAGTGACGACAGATGGGGCACCAAATATGGCGGGGGAAAAAGTCAGATTTGTCAAATTGTTTACAGAAGCTATTGGACATCCGATTGTGCCTTTTCATTGTATTATCCATCAGGCGGCTTTATGTGTCAAGGCAGGATTCACCGACTTAAACGACTTAATGTCAGTTGTTACAGAAATAGTTAATTTAATAGCTGCTCGCCCCCTTCACAAGCGAGAATTTTCAGCACTTTTACTGGAGGTTGATTCCACCTACAGTGGACTGCTGATGTACAATAATGTAAGATGGCTGAGCTGAGGCAAAGTTCTTGAGCACTTTGTGGAGTGCTTTGAAGAAATTAAGGTATTTCTTGACAATAAGGATCTGGGAAACTTTCCTCAGCTTAATGATGATAAGTGGGTCAACACCCTGATGTTTTTTACAGATCTCTCTGTTCATATTAATGAACTGAACTTAAAGTTACAAGGTTTTGGCAAAAGTATTGACGTTATGTTTGGATACATAAAAGCTTTTGAAAGTAAAGTTAAAATTTTCAAGCGAGATGTAGAAACTAAAACTTATAAGTATTTTCCTCGAGTAACAAAGTATTTTGAGAAGGCCAGTGCAGCTGTACAAAATGGAATGGAACTCTTGCATATGAAGTACCAGCATGATTTATACTCATTACTTGACCAGTTTAGTGATAGATTTAGTCAATTTAGAAGTCTAGAACAGACCATGAAAATAATTAAGTATCCTGATGTAGTAGTCTACAGTAGTTTGGAATTAAATGGTTTCCAATGGATGCAAATTGATGATTTGGAGATGCAACTTGCAGAATCTCAAGACAGTATCTGGGCTCAGGTGTTTGTCGACTTGAGGTCAAAGCTTGAGAATCTGGAAAGGTACCGCTTGGAGAATCAAGAGGAGTGCCACTACAAACAGGAAATTTGGAGTGCCTGGAACCGACTACCAGACACTTTTAGCACCCTGAAAAATATAGCAATGGCTTTACTCACAATTTTTCCCTCTACATACTTTTGTGAGGCCTTATTCTCAGCGTTAAATAATATCAAAACCAACAAAAGAAACAGATTGACAGATGAAGTTAGTAGCGCTTGCTTGGGCCTGAAGTGTACAAAATACCAACCTTCAACTGAAAATTTAGCCAATGAAATTCAGCAACAAAAAAGTCACTAATAGGCAGGAATTCCCCCTCCCCCTCACTTATCTTAGTTCACGGCACCCCACACAAGCTAAATAATATCAAGACCAACAAAAGAAACCGACTGACGGATGAACAACGAAGTCACTAAGCAGGTAAGTTAAGTATTTAGTTTTTGGTTTATTAAATACAATTATATATAACAATTATACATTTATGTTATTTAAACTATAAATATCGCGAAATAATGTTTTTCCCTCAAAGTGACACACTACCCGAGTTATGCTCAGTTTTTTGGCAAGTTTGACACACCAAGCTCAAAAGGTTGCCCATCACTGCCCTAGAATGATAAATATCTACAACCTCCTCCACATTCTATTCTCCAAGACACGTCCCACCCACCAAAGGACCCGGTGGCTCAGCAGCCAGCAACCCCTCCTGCTGGGCAGATAGGGATTCAGCCTCTGCAGAGGGAGCTCCTCTCCCTCCCCGGGCAGGTCAATGGCTGGAGCACCTCATTACTGTGGACTAGGTTGGCCCTGCCTGGGTCACAGGTTTTCTTGGAGCGCATGCTCACTCCCAGGTCACAAACACTGGGGACTCCTGCAGCAGAGTTTGCTCCATGTCCCACTAACGATGGCCCCAAGGAGCAGAGCGGCCACAGCCTGGACTGGCACTAGAGAGGGCCTCAGAGCCACACACATGGCCCAGCACCAACTCCCCGTGGTAACTGCCCTGAGTTTTCCTGCTCACACCCCCCTGCCCAGCTGCCACCGCTGCTCCCAGCCCTGACACCTGAGAGGAACCTGAGCTCCTCCACCCCCTGAAGGTGCAATAGCCCAGGCTCAACCCCCGGTTGGAAGGTGCAGAGACCACACGGGGAACGTCCAGGCCCAGAGCATCTCCCGGCTGCTTTGGGTTTAGTCCAGGGAGCACCCTGATGTCATTGTCCCCTGTGGGTGCTTGTGAAGCTCAGCCCGGGCCCCCACCTGCTGCACTGACAGCCCTGGCACCGCCCATCCTGGTCCCGGGGTCATTGCCTGCTCTGTCCCCAGGAGAACCCTGGCTGCTGGTCACCACGGGGTCCTGGGCTATATTGGTGTTCATAAGTGTGTGGATTGATTGGGTGAATAAAACATATATATTGATTTTAGAGAGAGAAAAAATAGGGTTATAGAGATACATTCATTTTTTAGTTCCATTCTTCCTATACCTCCTTTGGCTGATGCTTGTAATTGTTCTGACGCAGGATGGAACTTGCAACCTTGGTGTTGAGATGATTCTCTGACCCGCTGAGCTATTTGGTGTCAACCGGACCTATGTAGCAATTTAAGTAAAATAACCCAATAATGTGTCTGAGATTTGACAGATACAAAAACCATCATGAAGACAGATAGTGGTGGGAGGCTAGAATGGGATTCATGGGGTGTCATATGTGACTGTTTCACATGGATTCATTTCATGTGAGCTGTTTCAAGGGCAGACTGTATTTTCCATCAGTTATTTTAAGGGCTGAGATTGAAGCTCTGATAAGGGCAGGAGGACCTTGGTTTCAGCGATGCAGGAATACATGGAAACACAAAAGTGTGTGTCTAAAAATATATTTTTAAATCAATTGTACTTAAATCAAACTTTTAAAAAGGTTTAAAACTTGAGGATCCTGATAATTTTACTGTGTTATTAGCAAAGTTCTGGAGCATATTTTTTGCTACTGTATCAGTGTTTTGGAAATAAAATACAATGATGTGCTACTGAAATATCTCAGCACGTCTGTGTTCCATGCTATCGTTTTGGCAGTGTAAATCGGACCATGATGAGAATATTCACAACAGGAAATTGACAAATACTATAATATAGACTTAATGTATAAATGAATGCTTAGACTTTTTTAACAATATATTTTATTGATTTTTTTACAGAGAGGAAGGGAGAGGGATAGAGAGTTAGAAACATCCATGAGAGAGAAACATCCATCAGCTGCCTTCTGCACACCTCCTACTGGGGATGTGCCCACGTGCCCACAACCAACGTATATGCCCTTGACCAGAATCGAACCTGGGACCTTTCAGTCCACAGGCCAATGCTCTAGCCACTGAGCCAAACTGGTTAGGGCATGAATGCTTAGACTTAAATAAGAGTGGCTCCAGCAGTAACCAGTTTGGCTCAGTGGATAGACAATCGGCCTGCAGACTGAAGTGTCCTAGGTTTGATTCCGATCAAAGGCATGTACCTTGTTTGTGGGCACATCCCCAGTAGGGAGTGTGCAGAAGGCAGCTGATCGATGTTTCTAACTATCTTTCTCTCCCTTCCTCTCTGTAAAAAGATCAAAAATATATATTAAAGGAAAAAAAATGAGTGGCTGTATATGGTATACGTTGCCTTAATTTGTACATAGCATTACAACTGAGTAAAACAATTTTCCTTCCAGGTTTCAAAACCAATGCTTCCATATGGCAAAGGAGTCACCTAGGAATGAGGGAAATGTAAGCAGATGTCTCAGGTGCTGCACAGTCCTCCTTTGTTTAAAATAAGAAATTTATTTAATCAGCAGATTCGATTCCCGGTCAAGGGCATGTACCTGGGTTGCAGGTTGGCACCCCGTCCCTGGTCGGGGCACCTGCAGGAGGCAACCAGTCGATGTATCTCTCTCACATCGATGTTTCTCAATCTCTCCCTCTCTCTCTTAAGCAATGGAAAAAAATATCTTCAGGTGAGGATTAAAAAAGAAACAACAAAAAACTATTGACTAAAACTTGAATGCAATTTAGTTGTCCTAATGCTAGTGAGTTTTCTGGCGAATCACAAATAGTTTGAAACAGGCCCATGTTTCTTTCTAGTCACCAGTCTTGGATTAGTAAAAGGAAGTAATTATTCTTTCTTGTTTCTTAGTTCTTTGCTATTCAGAGTACTATACCTTTTGTTACAGATTAGAGCTTGATGCTTTAGATTTTAAAACTATTTTCAAACGCTAGTTCTTTTATATAGGAGGCAGACAATCATCCTAACAATATTTCTGATATTTTTCCGCACGAATGTTACATATTGAAACACTCTGTTATACCTCCATATAAATGTGTGCTCTGTGAAATAAACTTTGCAGATTAAAAAAAAAGAAAGAAATTTATTTAATCAATTTGAAAAAGATTCTCAGCAAAAATTTTAACAAAGCAGATAAAGACAGTGCAAAGAAATGTATAAAAAAATGTTCACCATAAAAAATTCCTCAGTAGATGGAATTAAAACAAAAGCAAATTAACACTGCATGCATTTCCGGAGTTACTATTTGAAAAGGTTAACCACTGTAAGTCTTTGCAAGGTAGCAGAAAAGTTGAAATTTTTATATACTGTGGGTAAGGAAGAAGGCAAAGGGAATGACCATTCTGGATCACAGTTCCGCATACCTTAAATGTAAAATATTCACCTACACAGCAGTTTGATAAGTAACACATATGTCTATATAAAGAACTCAATGTAAATATTCCAAGATTTATTTATAATACCCCAAACCTGAAAATAATAAAAAACATAGATCAATAAAGTGGTTTCACAGAACACAGTACTACTCAGCAATAAAAAAATAATTCCCTCTTCACATAAGTATTTGTACTGAATCTCAAAGTGACTGTGTAGCATGGAGGAAACCAGTATTTATTAAAGAGTACACATCAAATAGCGCCTATAAAACTATTAACAGCCCTGGCCAATTTGGCTCAGTGGACAGAGCATCGGCCTGCGGACTGAAGGGTCCCAGGTTTGATTCCAGTCAAGGACATGTACCTTGGTTGCGGGCACATCCCTGGTAGGGGGTGTGCAGGAGGCAGCTGGTCCATGTTTCTCTCTCATCGATGCTTCTAACTCTCTATCCCACTCCCTTCCTCTCTGTAAAAAAATCAATAAAACATATTTTTTTTAAAAAAAACACGAAACTATGAACAGTGTGAACTATTCTATTATAAAGAATGGAAAATCCCTGATGCATGGAGGGCCAAGAAAGGCAGAGAGATTATAACAGCGTAGTAGGAAAATAAAGGATGTGGCAAAAGAAGATATAGAGTTGCTGGTATGGAAAATAATACAATAATTAATAATAATAAACAGGAATAAACTCTGCCCCGGCCAGTGTCCTCAGTTGGTTGAATGTGATCCCATTCACTGACAGGTCTCTGGTTTCACTCCAGGTCAGTGAACATCCCCAAATGGATTTCCAGTTGTAACGTGCAGGAGGCAGCAGATCTGTTTACCTCTCTCTTCCAGTCTCTTATTCTCTCTCTCACCCAAAACATGAATAAAATTGTTTTCTGAAATATTTTATTTGAAAAAGAATAATCTGTGTTTTCCAGACATACAACTGTAAGCACATTATTGCCCCACCCTGTGTATGAATTACCGGTTGGTTTATTTACATGTGAGTTTCACAGCTTTATCTCTAGGTCAGGGCTCACCAAATAGCACACACGAGAAAGGTGCACTAAGTTCTCATTTGCTGGGTGAGCAGCCTTGCGTCAGTGGCAGCAAATGTTGTCAAGCAGGGAACACGATTGCCATTGGAATCAACAGGAACGCTGACTGGTTACAAAAGACACATCCTGGGACTGATTACAGGGTTAGCTCTGAGGTCTTCCCTGCTGAGCAACAACGTTGAGATGAACTCCCTAGGGCGCCAGGGGAATCCACAAAATCATGAGATTATTGTCTCTGCTAGTGACTTCAGTTACAGGAAATAGTGGTGGAGGTCCTGAGAATGTCCTCAAAGATCAAACAGGCCACAAGTTACAAAATAATTTAGACTTCAGTCCAGAAGAGACACTTTTCATCTACTTTAACTGCAGTGTCCGCCATGACTATGAAATCAATGTCTCTGTCCCAATACTAATTCCACCTCAGAGTCTTACAACAAATGACACCAGCCTATGAAATCTCATACATCATGACGCATGACCTCTTTGGAGGGCGTGGAGAGTAGTTCTCCTAAACATTGCTGACACTTATGTAATACATACTTCAAACAGATTATAATCCATATTTTTCACAGGAGCACAATAAACACTGCTGGTTCAGGATGATCATTGACCTCTACAATAAGAGGCACCAGATAGCATATTAGAACCACAAAGTCATGCAGAATTCCTCTCAAGGCCTTGGTCGGCAATACAAAATCAGCCAATATTGAAAAAGTGATTTTCTGCCATCAAGCGGTGCCTTCCAAAGCACAGAAAGTTTGAGATCACACCATATCTGTTCACCTGTACATGCTGACAGATCACAACTTTCTTTTCCATCATCCCAGGGAGAGAAAAGAACCAACAAAATTAAAGGTACACAAGAACAAACACCATGACATACAGATCATAAACTAGAGCAGAGGACACCAAGAGGTTTGTAGGTTGATGAATTGGAACCTGAAACACTTCAACACAGCATAAGGTGAGACCCACAATGTCCCTGAAAGAGGCAGTACTTTTTGGTGGAGAACATGGGCTCTGGAAAAAACCTGGGCCAGGTCAATTCTCTGGTCAGAAATAAAGAAATCAAGATTCACCCAGGAGCTCAGAATATTCATAATTTTCTCAAGCACAACCCCAGAGCATGCAGGGGTTGTGACGGATGCACACTCTTCAGGTGAGCCAGGAGGTAGGGGAGAAATATCTTCCAGACAAATTCCTCCGGTGACATCAATCAGGTTGTAGGCCTGAGTAGATTAGCAAGTGGGATCCAGTTTCTGAAAGTGTCACTTATACCTGAAACTTAGGAGGCATCTAGCAGAGTGTATGTTCTGATAAAGGGGTTTGCATTCAGGTAAATGGCGGTAAAAGCTTCTCCTTTGGTGGTGTTATTCTGAGTGAGAAAGTAACACATTCCCTGTATATTTAAAGCTTTTCTCCAGTGTGTACTCTCATGTGTTGAATGAGGGCATATTTGTAGCGAAAAGATTTTCCACATTCACTGCACTCATAAGGTTTTTCTCCAGTGTGGACTCTCTGGTGGATAAGGAGATGACTATTGTGTCTATAAGATTTCCCACATTCACTACACTCATAAGGTTTTTCACCAGTGTGAACTCTGTGGTGTGGAATGAGGTGAGCCTTTTGTCTAAAAAACTTCCCACAGTCACTACACTCATATGGTTTTTCTCCAGTGTGAACTCTCTGGTGGATAAGTAGGTAACTGTAGTGCCCAAAAGATTTCCCACATTCACTACACTCATAAGGTGTTCCTGCAGTGTGAACTGTGAGATGTTGAATGAGGTTAGAGCTCTGACGGAAGCACTTCCCACAGTCACTGCACTCATATGGTTTTTCTCCAGTGTGAACTCTGCTATGTTGGATAAGATTAGAGCTTCTGCTGAAGGACTTCCCACAGTCACTACACTCATGTGGTTTTTCCCCAGTGTGAACTCTGCTATGTTGGATGAGAGTAGAGTTACTGCTGAAGGACTTGCCACAGTCACTACATTGATACGGCTTTTCTCCAGTGTGAACTCTCTTGTGGTTAAGGAGGTGACTGTTGCGCCTAAATGACTTCCCACATTCACTACACTCATAAGGTTTTTCTCCAGTGTGAATTCTGTGGTGTTTAGTGAGGGAAGACCTTACATGGAAGGTCTTCCCACATTCAGTACATTCATAAGGTTTTTCTCCAGTGTGAACTCTGGTATGTTCGATGAGAGTAGAGTTACTGCTGAAGGACTTCCCACAGTCACTACATTGATACGGCTTTTCTCCAGTGTGAAGTCTCTGGTGGATGAGGAGGTAACTCTTCCGCCTAAAAGATTTCCCACAGTCGCTGCACTCATAAGGTTTTTCTCCAGTGTGAACTCTGTGGTGTTTAATGAGGGTAGCACTTTCACTGAAGCACTTGCCACAATCACTACATTGATGCGGCTTTTCTCCGGTGTGAACTCTGCTATGTTGGATGAGAGTAGAGTTACTGCTGAAGGACTTCCCACAGTCACTACACTCATACGGCTTTTCTCCAGTGTGAACTCTCTTGTGCTTAAGGAGGTGACTATTGCTTCTAAATGATTTCCCACATTCACTACACTCATACGGTTTTTCTCCAGTGTGAATTCTCTGGTGGATATGGAGGTTACTATTGTTACTAAAAGATTTCCCGCATTCACGGCACTCATAAGGTTTTTCTCCAGTGTGAACTCTGTGGTGCTTAGTGAGGGAAGACCTATAATTGAACAACTTGCCACAATCAGTACATTCATAGGACTTTTCTCCAGTGTGAATTCTCCTATGTCTACTGAGGTTAAAGATACATTTGAAAACTTTCCCACATGTATTACACTCATATTTCCCTTCTCCAGATGAGACGCCTTGATGCTGAACAAAGTTCTGGTGGTGGCTGGCAGCTTTGTCACATTCATCCCATTGGTGATGCCTTTTTCTATTGAGAAATTCCTCTGAAATCTCATTATGACTGTGTGGCTCCTCAGTGTTGAGAGGGGCCTGGTGCTGGAGAAGCTCTGAGATGGCTGGGAAGTCTTCCCCAACCTCCCTACTGGTTGAAGGCAGCCCTGATAAGGAGAAACTGTTGTTGGTCACAAACAAGGCCCTGTCCACAGCTCCTTTCCAGGTCTTCTCTCCACTGGCATCTCTCTGTTGCTGGTGAGGGTTTGCATTGAAACAGATGACTCTCACACATGCGTCACTGAAGAATGCTTTCTGCTCAAAGTCTGCTGCCTGTGACTCAGTCAGGTGCAGAATATCTTTGAACACAGAGAAACACCTCCCACAGAGATGGGTCCTCTGGGTTGCTGGAGATGTCTTAGAAGCACTGACCGGTGACTCCCCTTGTACAGGTACACTCTGCTCAGAACAGGCCTCCGCATCATCCATTTTATGCCCACAACCTGAAAAGAGAAAAATGGTGATGAAATGAATGTCAACTGTGGTGACAGGGAGAAGTCTCATTACAAAAGTGTGTAGCTCATAACACGTTGGTTCCATGCAATTGTCTGATAGTAAAATATCTGAAGGAAATATTGATAAGATGCTGCTGTGAAGATCTGGGACACTGAGGATCACTATACAGGGAAGATCTCATACAAAATATGAAACAAGCATGGCAATCACCACATGGAACAGAAGCTGGATAATCTGCTCATGTGTCTGCTAACAGTGTTTAACAGGACTTGTCTTCTGGTGACATGGGCCAGCTGTGCAGAAGGTTGCTTACATCTTATTCCACGTAAAACTCAAGAAATGAGAAGCCTGTGTTGGGATCTAGTGAAGCACGTGTATGCACCTCATTACGCATATGCAGGTCAATATTTGAGAATACTGCAGATAGAGCAATTCAGAGAAACAGGTGATGGAGAAAGGGCAAAAATGTGAAGGTAGCCAGAAACCAGAAAGTCACAGATTAGAACATAAGTCAGCAAAGTGTCAAGCATGGGAATGAAAAGGCAGAAATATGACCAGTAGCCAGTGGCTACTGTGATGGACATGAGCAGGTTCCTAGTATGAGCTAAACACCACCCCTATGTCATACCTCCCCCCAGTTGCAGCTCAGGAGGGCCAGGCAACCCTTTAGATCAGGGGTCCTCAAACTTTTTAAACAGGGGGCCACTTCACTGTCCCTCAGACTGTTGGAGGGCCAGAGTATAGTTTTAAAAAAACTATGAACAAATTCCTATGCACACTGCACATATCTTATTTTGAAGTAAAAAAACAAAACTGTAAAAACACCCGCATGTGGCCCGCGGGCTGTAGTTTGAGGACGCCTGCTTTAGATCATCCTGCATGTTCACCCTGTGGAAAAAAAAAGGGTTCTCCTTGCACCTTCTACTGTACAAACACACAAAACACAAATATGCTGAGTATTAGTGAAGGACAACAGAGATGAGTAGCCAGCACTGGCCTAGAGCAAGCAGCATGCAATAGTATTCAGGGAACAGAATATTACAAACAATGGAAGGAGGTCTTTCAAGAACCGCCCATGGTTCATCCAAGTAAAGACCATAACCTGGCACAGTCAGTCACAAAGAGCCTGTAGCTGGAGGAATGGTGCAGAAGTGGAAGCCATGGATGTGGACATAGACACCCTCCCATTAAGCTGTTTGCAACAATCTGACTCCCAGACACTCCCTGCCCTATCTGAGGCTATGGGTGTGAGGGATATTCATGGAGACCTTTGCCCTAGGCCCCCACACACTCAGCACTCTCAGCCACAGCACATTTCACAGGATAATGGGATAAAATTGAAGAGCCTATGGTCTGGCTGTGGGAGAGATAAAGCTGTTTTGAGAATAAAGGGAGAGAGGGCATCACCTCAGGACACTGGGACAATGTGAAGGTCTTACCTGCAGATGAGACCAGTGCAAACACTTCCAGCATCACCTCGCAGTACAGAAGTCTCTGAGCCTCAACAAGGAGCCCCCACTCCTCCTGAGAGAAGGCAATGGCCACGTCCTCAAAGTCCATATCCTGTCGTAATGGGCATAGTTCAGTCCATGATCACCTTCTCTCCTTGGCTTCTACTTTCATCATCCTCCCCACCGTCCACATCCATCTGCTCCCTCCACTCCCACATCAGAGAAGCAACCAGGACTTGGTCCCATCAAAGTCATTTTCTCTTTACATTCCTACTGTGTCTTCCCACAACAATAGGGGTAGATGATAATATAGATGATACCTGTGCTCTGGGACTCACATGTAGGCCACACTGCCCCTTTTCAATACAGTGAGTGTTATGAACATAGGGTGGGGACAGACGGTTTTTCATAATGAAGGTGTGAGCGATTTAACACTGTTCTTGTCAGACATTACCCTTGTTGTCCCCCAGATTCTCATTTCAAGACCCCAATAATTATGGCATCACTCTTCAATCTTTTGAATCTAATCCCAGGGTGGTGATGCTATCACTTTGCACTACCTGCTGCACATAATTCATTGAACCACACTTCCCACACTTCTTTCCCAGAGGTAAAGAAACAAGGTAACACAAATATTCTGTGATGAATACAATTTATTTCCTAATCATCTTCTTTTCCAAAATTCTAATTCACCACCTCTGCAATGTATTTCTCTCCTAACCTTCTCCCTTCTCCGAGCCAGTGGAGATTTGAAAGCCCAGATGACACTGATGTAAGCTATCACATGCCTATGGATCACTGAACAGCCCTCAACAACAAAAGGCAGGTGTGCATGCAAGTTTCCCCTAAGCTCTCAGCCAGGAATGTACCACCAGAACACACCCTCTTTTCAGGAACCTGAAATTCACAATACTATATTAAATTATGAAGACATCGGCAGAAATAGACTTAACATTCATTCCCTCTTATTTAAATGTTAGGGTCCTGCCTGCATGAATGCACATGCCCTCTCCAAGGGCACATCACCCTTTCTCCACACCTCTCTCTCACCTGCACTCTCACACCCACCGCCCCATAGTCATCTCCTTGACTTCCTATTCATTACTCAGCATGTGTGGTGTAGTGACTGCTTGGCAAATTCAAACAGCATTAAGTTCTACACCAACTCTGAGAGTCCACTCTCATTGAGGCAGCCTTGAAGGCCTGCTATGAAGGCCTCCCTCCCTGTGTTTTCCTTCAACCTCACCTACTGAGAACCACATCAAATCTCAGATATCCAGACTCCACCTCAACTGGTGCTGCACCTGATCTCCCTTCACCAGTCACAGCCTTCAGCACTCAAGTCCCATCACCTAAGGTCCTCTACCGCATGCCCAGTGAGTCACAGAGATGACAATTCATGCCCCTAAGTAAATCAACTGGTCGGCAAACTCATTAGTCAACAGAGCCAAATATCAACAGTACAACGTTGGAAATTTCTTTTGAGAGCCGAAAACCGAATTCTGTGCATGGGCCACCAAGTTTTAATCGCACTGTACATGCGCACCCGCACGTGCTATTTTGTGGAAGAGCCACACTCAAGGGCCCAAAGAGCCGCAGTTTGCTGACCACTGAACTAGACTGACGACAATACCCTAGCTAAGGCTCACAACAGAATCCTGCTGTGTGTTTAACAAGTAAATATGCAACAGCTGCAGTCTCATTGTGCTTGAATTGCTCTTTGGTCTCCCAATTTAAAAAAAAAAAGAAGACCTACAACTCCACCTTGGTCTCTCCACTCCCAGCTACCTTTTAAAGAAGCTTTCATTCTGAACTGCTCAAGAGTTCCAGACACTCAGGAACTGGTCCCTGAAATATTGCAAACCCTTACATGCAAAAAATAAAGGTTTTGTCATCTTCAGTGAACATTACATTTCCTACTATGAACATCTGCATCCTCACCTGATGGTCCTTCCATACCTCCAGCTGTCAAATGCAACACTTTAAGTCATCCTTGACTCTCACCTCTCTCTCAACCTCCAAATTAGAAAATCCTGGTGGCATAACACCGATCCAGAATTCAACTGCTTATTTCGCCTCCACAGCCCCCGTCATGGACCAGTTACCATCACACTCACCAAGACTATCACAGCAGCTTCGGTCCTAGTCTTTCTACCGCCTCCATCCCATCTATATTGTTCTTCATGCTGCAGCCACAGGGAGTCTAATGAGACCTGGGTCAGTCACCTGCCTCCATTGCTCCAAATCTCCCATTGCTCCCATCACCTGCAGAACAGACTCCCAAGTTGTCACAAAGCTCCTCTAAATCTGACTACTGTCCCACTGTTTCCAGTTCCTCGTGTGTTTTTTTAAGAAAATCGACACCTTCTGGTTCCTGAATGAGCTCCGTCTTCACTCCGAGTCTTTGCACACACAGGACTCTATGCCTGGAAAAACCTCTCACATCCCATTCCACTGGTTGCCAAAAACAGGGACCACTCACATGACGCTAGACCTGGACTTAGAATTCTGGGCTTGGTGTCTCATCAAGGTCCCCATGTGAAAAGGCTGAAAGAGTGGCTGGACTGTCCCAGGGCACCCCTATCTCAGAGGCCACAAGAGTGTGAGGCTCTGACATAAGTTCCACAAACCAGTCCCCTAAGCGGTTCTGCGTCTGCAGAAATCTGGGGAAAGAGGAAGGTCTGTTGAGTCTGGTCACCCCCAGGCCAGGTGACCTTGAGATGCCTGCATTTCCTCAGGGCCTCGGTCCTCAGTGCACACCTTTCTAGTGACCTTATCATTTACAGGACTTCTTTCTGTCCCTAGTGCTGTCCTCTCTCTGCCAGTCTTCTCGTTCTTCCTCTGAGCAGTTCTGGGAAAAGGTTAGAATCCTACCTCAGACAACGTCTCTCTTTTGTTCACAAGCACCAATGCTGGCACTCCCTGAAAATGAAAGAAAAACTCCTCACACAAAACTCTCCCTCATCTTTCTTGTTGCTTTAGACATAAAACAGACCTGGGTTTCCCGAATCCTCCCAGCTCAACCACACCACCACGTCCTTCCTGGTTGGCATTGCCGCCTGTCACCCTCTTTCACCATGTGACACCATGTGTTACCCACCAGAGACTCACCGTTCTGTAAGCTGAGACCTGGGCTGCAGGACCTGACACTGGAAGGTACATGAGGGGAGCTGAGTGGAACTCTAAGCGGAGGAGTCTGGAAAGCAAGGAGGCTCCAATCCCACCTGCTGTGACTCAACAAGCCTCAGACACACCACTTAGAGCAGGGACACTGCCTCTGATGCCTCGTTGTGGTTTTAAGGCAGAGCACCAGAGCCTCAGACTGTGGTAACAAAGGAAAGAGGTCGAAATGACCACCAGAAGAAAGGTGTTGGACGTCACACCCAAACCAATGCGCACCTGGGTAATGTGACTCTTCTGGGCCTTCATTGGCTAAACCAGTGGTTGGCAAACTGTGGCTCGTGAGCCGCGGTTTGCTGCTCTGTTGACTAATGAGTTTGCTGACCACTGACCTAGACTCTCGATTCCAATAATTACAGGCTGTTGTTGTTCCTTGTGATTAAGCCCCTATCCCAGTGGTTGGCAAACTCATTAGTCAACAGGGCGGGAAACCGAGGCTCAAGAGCTGCAGTTTGCTGACCACTGGGCTAAACTCAGCAGTCATTGGGCCCATTGCCCTTTGGGTAACGTACTTTTCCAGGCCCCCCAGGTGCCAGTAGGATCCCAGTCAATGACTGGCCATTGCAGTGTTGGTTTTGGGACGCGGAGTGGCACTGGGTAATGACAACTTGAGGTTTTGGTGGCTGTTATAGGCTTTTGTGGAGTGTTGTCTGCAACTGATCTCTTGTTTGGAGACATTATTTCAGATTCCGTGAAACTCAGAATGCTCCCTGAGGTGGAAAGTATTATTTTTTTAAAATTATTATTGATTTTACAGAGAGGAAGGAAGAGGGATAGAGAGTTAGCAACATCTATGAGAAACATCGATCAGCTGCCTCCTGCACACCCCTACTAGGGATGTGCCCAAAAGCAAGGTACATGCCCTTGACTGGAGTCGAACCTGGGGGACCCTTCAGTCTGCAGGCCGACGCTCTATCCACTGAGCCAAACCGGTTAGGGCGGAAAGTATTATTTCATTGATTCCTGAAGACTAAAAATCTAAATGAATATATATAGTTATATATTTAAGATTTTAAAAAATTTTTTTTTATTTGAATTTTAGAGAAATAAATTGAGATGGAGAAACACCCATCAGCTGCTTCCTGCATGCCTCCAACCCACCACTAATACAACTGAGAGACCCGGTTTGTGCCCTGACCAGGAATTGAACTGGCAACCTTTCTGTGCATGGGAAGATGCTCAACCAACTATGCCACTCCAGCTGTCAGATTTTTTATATTTAACATAAAAATATCACATAATTAAGAGAAAAAGCAGGCTATAAGAGAATATTCATAATCCCATCCTACTAGTTTCAAAGCAGTATTTGAAGGGTTACATAGGCCAATACGTTGACATTTCCTACATTGTCTGGATGTCTGTGGTCAGTACACAATGTGAAGCTAAGCAGCTAACAGTTACTGAATGTTTTACTACAGGTGCCAGGCCCTGATTCGATGCTTTACCTGCATTATTATTTCATTTAATCCTCTCTGCAACCTGAGATGGTTTAACCATCTATTTTATGGGGAGGAAACCCAGGCTCAGAAACTCAACGTAAATTGAATTATTGTAGAGTTAATAAAGGCAGGGCTGGAAGTCAAACCCATGTGTCTCTAACAATAGAACAGTGGCTTCTAATGTTAGGCTCTGCTGCCTCCTAGAGGGTAGAATAGGGGATGCGTACCCACTAAAACGGGCTAGAAGTTACTGTGGGTAACAAACAGGCCCAAACTTTAGTGGCTTAGAGTAAAGAAGGTATCTTTCTCGTTCATACCACATGAACACCCGGGTTTCCCTGGGACTGGGATAAAGTAGAAGCACCATGTTGGTACCTACTACGTGTTATTAGAAATGGAAAGGGAGGATGGCTAGTCTTAGTGTTTCTAGACACTTCTGTTAGAGGTAACAGACTTCACTCCCACCACATTTCATTGGTCAAAATACATCACAGGGCTGCCGCAAACACCAAGGGCTCAGTAGGAGAACCTGACATACTTGATGGGCCCCATTAAGGCAACTGCGTGGAAGCAGCCTCTTTTGGGGCTGTGAGGGGTCCAGGAGTGATGCTCTGAGTAGACGCAGGCACCTTCCTCTACTACTGTCAGCCTAGCTTTCACAAGGGCAATGGATTGACCTGCTCTTCAGGGACTAGCAGTCCCACCTGACTCTCCCAGCCCTCTACAGGTGTATCCAGTTCCTCATTACTGAGGGAGACTAAGAGGCCCTGGAGTCTTCCCCATCAGCTGTTCCCATATGCACCCACCCACTCATTCCTTCCCAGGCATCCAGGATCCTACAGCATTTTCATGAAGGACCAGAGTCCTCCACAAACAGCCCCCTCCACACTCTATATCTCCTTCTGTCTTCAGAGTCTTCCCCAATTCCCCACCTCCACACAGCCTGGGATTCTATGAAATGACCCTTCACTTCATCCATCCTTGGAGCCTGAGATGGGATCCCCCAGAGGAATAACAGACACGTGGAAGAGCAAAAGCATTAAGGGCTCAGCCTGCAGGAGGAGAAAGAACACATGATGGAGAGCTCCACTCAGCTCACCTCCATCATGTGTCCTCTCCATCACCCCGGAAGAGAATGCCTTTACATTTGCTTGTTTCTAGGGTGCAGAGACACACAAACTCACAGGAAACATACAGGCACCACAAGCACAGAAACACACAGCATCAGAACACCCCAGCATCACATCACAGTTCAGAAGTCTCTGAGCCTCATCAAGCATCCCCCACTCCTCCTGAGAGAAGACAATGGCCACAACCTCCAAGTTCATATCCTGTCATGGAGGGCAAAGCTCAGTCCATGATCAGCTTCTTTCCTAAGCTTCCAAGTATGTAATATCTCTGACCCTCCACATTCATCTACTGCCTCTGCTCCCACACTGGAGAAGATAGCAGGCCTTGGTCCCAGGAAAGTCACTTGCTTCTTAAATTCCTGCTGATATTTTGTCTTCCCACAACAATAAAGGCAGCTGAGCAGAGAGAAGATACCTGAGCTCTGGGCCTCACATGTAGGCCACACTGCCTCTTGTCAATAGAGTGGATGTCAAGAACATAGGGTAAGGAGAGACATTGGCCATAAAGGGACTGTGAGTGATTTCACACTGGCTATGCCAGGAAATACCCATAGAGTACCCCAGAAGGTCCCTCCAAGACACCAAAAACATGGCATCACACTTCACTCTTACAATCCCAAACCCAGGGTGCTGAGGCCATCACTTTGCACTACCTGATGCACATAGTTCTTTGAATAAAAATTCTCTCACACAGCTTCATTCCCACAGGGACAACTTCAAAGATAACACAAATTTTCCGTGGCGAGGTCAGCTTGTTTCCTAATCCCTTCTTTTCCAAAACTGAAGTTCATCTCCTCCATAATCTGTTTCTCTTTTCCCCTTCTCCCTTATGCATGCCCGTGTAGATTTTCAAGCCAGGGTCACACTGATGTATGCAATCTCATTCCTACGGATCACCGCCAGCCATCACAACAAATGGAAGGTGGGTAGATAAATGGCTTCTAAGCTACGGACCTGGTAGTTGCACCACAACACCCCTCTTTTCAGGAAATTAGCCTAAAATTCCCCTAACCGGTTTGGCTCAGTGGATAGAGCATCAGCCTGCAGACTGAAGGATCCCAGGTTCGATTCCAGTCAAGGGCATATATACCTTGGTTGCAGGCATAATAATAATCTGGTCACTCAGTGTATATTTTAAGTACACCTGCCAGTTGCTGAGCCAGCTCAGTCATCACTCCCAGCCTTTGCACATCCTGGTATCTTGGTATCTCTTCCTGGGAGGACCCCCCACATCTCACTCCACTGGTTGCCAAAAACAGAGTTCACTTCTTACCACCTCAGATCTGGCCTTAGGACTCTGGGCTGAGTGTCTGCAGGTCCCGGAGCAGGAAGAGGGGCTGGACAGCCCCAGGACCCCCTACCTCAGAGGCCACGATAGTGTGAGGCCCTGACATCAGCCCCACAGACCAGCCCCTGAGCGGCTCTGCACCTGCAGGGACCTGTGGGAACTGAAGGTCTGTGGAGGGCCCGGCACCCACCGCCAGGACCCAGGGCTCAGGCTGCTCAGGGCCCTGGCCCAGCCCCGGGCCGGGCGATGCCCGCATCCCTCGGGGCTCCACGTCCCTCTGTGTTCACAGCCCCAGCCCGTCCCCTGAGGAGGAAGTGACCCTCCTCCCGGAAGCCGCCGCTCCTCCTCTCTGTCGCCTTTAGACACACACAGGCCTGGCTCCCCCTCCCGGCTCAGCCCCCACGGCCTCCCCGGCGGCACCGCAGCCCGTCGCCCTCCCCTCCCCCTGCGCCCCCCACGGGCACTCACTGCTCTGGGCGCTGCGGCCTGGGCTGCGGGGCTGAGCGGCGCCGGCCCCGAGGCGGGAGGGCCGATGGGGTGACGCTGAGGGAACTCTGTCCGCGGAGAGGAGGCGGGGGGCACCGACGCCCCAATCCTGGCTTGTCGGGGCTCAAGGAGCCTCAGAGAAACTCCGCGCAGCGAGGACCCGGCTTCCCACCCGTCTTGGACTTGGAACCAAATCCCGACCGGTGCGCTGAAGCGCGTGAGTCCAGTGAACAGAAGAATTGAAAATGTCCGCCGCGAGGAGGATGCCGGAAGTCCCGCCCTAACCGGATGCGAAGGCACCATAATTCTCTTTACCTCCGCCTATGCGGGCGCAGTGCTTTCTGGGTAATGTAGTTTTCTCAACCGCCCAGGGTAATAGTGGGCAAACTTAATAGTCAACAGAGCCAAATATCAACAGTATAACATTTGAAAGTTCTTTTGAGAGCCAAATTTTTTAAACCTAAACCTCTTCTAATGCCACTTCTTTAAAATAGACCCGCCCAGGCTGTGGTATTTTGTGGAAGAGCCACACTCAAGGGGCCAAAGAGTCACATGTGGCTCTGGAGGCAGTTTGCCGACCACGGTCCCAGGGGAAGGGTTGCGGAAGACCGGAAGAGATCCAACAAAGAATATATACACAGGGGGAAATGGGAGGCATCTGTAACTCTAATAACAATAAAAAATACATTTTTTTATGTTTAAAAATCAATATAGCCCAGCTGGTGTTGCTCAATGGTTGAGAACCAAGCTCTGAACCAGGTCATGGTAATATTCCCAGTCAGGGCACATGTCTGGATTGTGGGCTCAATTCCCAGAGATTCTCTCTCATCATTGATGGGTTTTTTTTCTCTCTCTCCCTCCCTGTCCTTTGCTCTCTCTAAAATCAATAAATATATATTTTTAGAAGTATATACATATATGCATACCCCATGGACATAGACAATAATGTGGCTAGGGCCTAGAAGCGGTGGGGGCAGCATAGAGGGAAGCAAAGGGGACATCTGTACTAGAGTCAACAATTAACAAGAATAATGTGCCTACACTGCGTGGCTCAGTGGTTGGATGAGGACCCATGAACCAAGAGATGGCTGGTTAGATTCCTGGTCAGAGCACATGCCCAGGTTCGATTCTGGTCAAGGACATGTACCTTGGCTGCGGGCACATTTCCAGTGGGGGGTGTGCAGGAGGCAGCTGATTGATGTTTCTCTCTCATCGATGTTTCTAACTCTCTCTTGATCTCCCTTCCTCTCTGTAAAAAATCAATAAATTATTTTAAAAAAAAAAAAGACAGACAAGAGAATAAAGCTGGGGCTAGGTGGGACGCTGCTCTCGGATGGAGAGACAGTGCCACGGCCTGCAAGGCGAGTCTTTATTTTATAGCCAGATTCCAGGAGGCAAAAGAAGGGCATGGTCAAGATGTTTACAACATTTCTTGGGTTTTGAATCTACTCAATTACATGCACCTGAACTCTTATCAAGCAATACTTGCTGCACCTCCAAAAGCCCATATCACTTAGCAACCTGGGAGCTGCTTTCCACACCCCCTCAGACAACATTTCTGGATTTTAAGAAATAAACAATACACATTCATTTATCCCACAACTATTTATTGGTCATTGGAAACGTGTCAGACACTTTCTAGGGCACATGCCCCAGGGGGATTGGGGGCTTGATCCCCAGTGGGGGGCATTGAGGAGGCAGCTGACCAATGATTTTCTCTGGTCATTGATGTTTCTCTCCCTTTCCCTTCCTCCCTGATATCAATAAAAATACTAAATAAAATAAATAAAATAAATATATCTACACACACATATTACAGGGAGGAAGCACCGGGACTAGTGTCCCCAGGGGGAGAGGCCCGGGGCATGGAGTCCCCGGATGTAGACTCCCCGGACGTGGAGGCCCTGGACGTGGAGGCCCCGGACGTGGAGGCCCCGGACGTAGAGTCCTTCCTCTGGTGCATCCGCAGGTGGCGGTGGTAGGTGGAGGACTGGCGGTAGGCCCTCCCGCACTGAGCGCACGCGTAGGGCATGGCGCCCGTGTGGATGCGCTCGTGCGCCAGCAGGTTGGTCCTGTGGCTGAAGGCCCGGCTGCAGCTGCCGCAGCGGAAAGGCCTCACCCGCGCGTGGATCCGCTGGTGCACGTGCAGGTCCGAGGCCTGGAAGAAGGCTTTGCCGCACGTGGCGCAGACGCAGGGCCGCTCGTTGTTGTGTCTCCTCTGGTGGAGCTGGAACCGCGAGAAGTACCGGAATTCCCGGGGACACCGGTCACACGAGTACAGCTTCCGGGTGCTGCCGGGGCTTCCGCCCCCCGGCTTCCGGGTCTCCTCCCTGGTCTCCTCCCTAGTCTCCTCTTGAGTCTCCTCTTGAGTCTCCTCCCGGGTCTCCTCCCGGGTCTCCTCCGGGGTCTCCTCCCGGGTCGGCTCTTCCTGGGCCGCGGAGGCAGAGGCGGAGGCGCCCGGACTGGCTGCTCCGGGGCTGCGTGGACTCTCCCAGGACGCTACGCCCTCTGCGGGCCCCTGACGGCTCTCTCCCTGGAGGATGAGCAGGGAGGGCGGGGGGTGGTCTTCGCTGGAAAAGCTGCCGCCATGTTCGCCTGCATCTCCTGTGGAAGTAAAGGGGGTCCATGAAGCTGTACCCAAGTCCTTGGCTCAGTGGACAGAGTGTCGGCCTGCAGACCAAAGGGTCCCAGGTTCGATTCCCACCAAAGAGCACACTTGGGACAGTGGGCTCAATCCCCGATCAATGATTCTATTTTTTAAAAATATAGTTTTACTGATTCCGAGAGGAAGGGAGAGATAGAAACATGAATGGTGATTTAGAAACATAGATTGGCTGCCTCCTGCACGCCCCCTACTGGGGATCGAGCCCACAAACAGGCATGTGCCCTTGGCCTGAATTACCTGGGACCTTCAGTCTGCAGGTTGAGGCTTTAACCACTCAGCCAAACCAGCTAGAACCCCAATCAATGATTCTTTGTCATCATTTATGTTTCTATCCCTCTCACTCTCCCTTTCTCTCTGAAATCAATAAAAATATTTTCTTAAAAAAAGATCCACTTTAAAAGATAAAGCCCTAGCTGGATTGGCTCAGTGGTAGAGTATCGTCCTTCGGACCAAAGGGCCCAGGTTGGATTCCGGTCAAGGACACATTCCTGGGTTGCAGGCTCCTCCCCAGCCCAGGCCCTGGTCAGGGCTAGCTGGAGGCAACCAATGATGTCTTTCCCTCACATCCATGTCTCTTTCTGTCTCTCCCTCTCCCTTCCACCCTCTAAAAAAATCATTTGAAAAATATCCCCGGGAGAGGGTTAGCATCTACAAAATAAAAAGAAAGAAATAAAACTTTTCAAAAATAAAAATAAATGCAAAGTAAAATAAATAACAGAAACTGTACCCAAGACAGAGTCCACACAGACCAGCCCTCTGGTACCTGGGTCCTCCTGGCTCACCTGGTGCTGTTGGCCGGGATGTGTCTGGGGGAGTCCGGGAGGGTGTCCCCGGGGTGAGCGCTATGGGGGCTGCTGCTGGGTGCTGCTCCATGAAGTGGGCCACAACCTGTCCTAAGGGCATGTTCTCCGAAAACAGGGCTTCCTGCCCCCGCATTTGGACGTGGACCTGTGAACACAGCCTGGTCACTGTCAGCGCCCCATCCGCACGGCCACGGAACCCTTGGTGGGAACCCTCCCCCCTCCAGCTTTCCCATGACCCCTCACTGCCTGCTCCCGAGCCCACCACGGTCCTGCCCTTTCTGAGGGAGGAAGCAGCTCTCCTTCAGTCATTTCTCAACCTGGAGGTTTCTGCTCAATCGTGAATTGATTTTTTTTTTTTAAATCCTCACCCAAGGATATTATTCCATTGATTTTTAGAGAAAGTGGATGCCGGGCCTGGCTTGGCTCAGTGGTTGAGCATCGACCTTTGAACCAGTTCGATTCCCAGTCAGGGCACATGCCCAGGTTGCAGGCTCCATCCCCAGTAGAGGGCGTTCAAAAGGCAGCTGATCAATGATGGATTTTCTGTCATCATTGGTGTTTCTAACTCTCCCTCTCTGGATTTTATATATATATATATATATATATATATATATATATATATATATATATATATATATATATATATATATATATATATATTTGTGCACAAATATATATATATTTGTGCACAAATATATATATATTTGTGCTGTTTTAAAGCATCCCCCTTGATGAGGACTAATAACTGGGCCTATAGTAGCTTGTTGTCCACCTTGTCCACCTCAGGGCCACCCCCAACAGAATGTACAATTCCTTTCTCTGCTCTGTCCCTCACCCCAGGGGTCAGAACCGTCCACTCACCAAGCCGACGGGCCTCAGGTCCTCATCATCCAGGTCCTCCATGAACGACTCCAGGTCTCTGCCACACGACTCCCACTTCTGCTGCCACGCGGCCCTGTCTCTGTGGGGCCTGTTGTGCAGGAACTGCTCCAGCACCAGACAGACGATCATCTCCTGCTTGCTGTTCCTCTCTGGCTGCAGCCAGTTGCAGAAGGCCTGCCAGAGGTCCCGAATCTGCGCCCTCCCATGCCCCTGGCCGCTGTTGTTCAATGAGATGAGCCCAGGGCTGGAGAAGCTGACCTCCGCGACCTCCTCTCCCTCCTGGTCGGCAGGTCCTCGGCGAGATCTAAACTCTAGGTTTCCTAACCGAGGACCGTTCCAGGCTGGTCCACCTTGAGATGCCATTCTGAGATACAAACAGAAAAGTTCAGATCCAGATAAACGCATGCCCGAGTTCTACCAGACACTTAAGAAAGAATTCCTATTTTACATAAACTCTCCTGGAACATGAGAAAATAAAGTGGAGCCCTATCTAGTTTGGCTCCGTGGATAGAGCGTCAACCTGCAGATTAAAGGGTCCCGGGTGTGATTCCGGCCAAGGGCACAAACTTCGGTTGCACGGGCCCTGGTCGGGGCTCGTGCAAGAGGCAACCAAAGGATGAGTCTCTCTCACTTCGATGTTTCTCTCTGTCTTTCCCTCTCTCTTCCACTCTCTCTAAAAGTCAATGAAAAAACATCCTCGGATGAGGATTAACAACAACAACAAAGTGGAAAAAAATAAGACAAGAAAAAAAAAAAGGAAAACATTCCCCTTTTGGTTAAGGCCGTGGTCGGCAAACTGCAGCTCGCCAGCCACATGCAGCTCTTTGGCCCTTGAGTTTTTAGTAAAGGCCAGCTGAGGAGTACCCCAATTAAGTTAACAACAATGTACCTACCTATATAGTTTAAGTTTAAAAAATTAAGTTAACAACAATGTACCTACCTATATAGTTTAAGTTTAAAAAATTTGGCTCTCAAAAGGAATTTCAATTATTGTACTGTTGGTATTTGGCTCTGTTAACTAATGAGTTTGCTGACCACTGGGTTAAGGAGTTAGGTTTGGGAGCTCCCTCATAGCAAAACCTTACCAATACATTAAAGAAAGCAACTCTGCCCTAGCCGGTTTTGCTCAGTGGATAGAGCATTGGCCTGCGAACTGAAGGGTCCCAGGTTCGATTCTGGTCAAGGGCACATGCCCAGGTTGTGGGCTCGATCCCCAGCGTGGGGCCTGGAGGAGGCAGCCCATCAATGGTTCTCTCTCATCATAGATGTTTCTATATCTCTCTCCCTCTCCCTTCCTCTCTGACATCAATAAAATTTTAAAAAAGCAACTCTACAGGCCAATCTCGTAGGAATGTACATGTGAAAATCCAAATCGAATCAAAGGATATTTTTCCATTGACTTTCAGAGAGTGGAAGGGAGAAGAAGAGACAGAGAAACATCGATGTGGAAGAGACACATCCGTTGGTTGCCTCCTGCGCATACCATGACCAGGGCCCTGCAACCAAGGTACATGCCCTGGACAGGAATCCAACCCTGGATCCTTCCATCTGCAGGCGGTTGCTCTATCCATTGAGCGAAACAGGTCAGGGCAAAAGATTTGTGTATTTTTTTTTTTAAGTAAGTGCCATGCCACAAAACCGGAAAATGTGGATGTAGGTGGGCACAGACAGATCGGATATCAGATAGTGGATGTCCTGGAAACTTCTGGGCCCCACCACCCCCAGCCATCTCCTCAGATTAGCTACCTGACCTCCACAGCCAGAGGCACAGCTGACTTCCGAAAGAAAACCCGAAGCAGGAAATTCTTTCCCTAATCCGTTAATCAGAGCCTCCAGGCCAGCTCTATAAAATGCTAATCTGTTCAGGACCCACTGCACTTTAATCCTTGCGTGGATCCCTCTGGCTCTCAGAGGAGGGTGCCCAGTCCTTCCTGGTCCCCCGAGGCCTCCCCTGCCCCACCCACACACTCACCTGAGGTGTGGTGGCCGGTTCTTGCCTGTAGGGGCTCAGGGACACCAGTCTGCCTCTCTCCTGTCAGACCCTTGCCCTGTCCTCCTCAGTCTCCCCACAAGCTCTCCTAGATGACCCCAGGCACACACAGACCACACGGCCAATTGCAGACAGACATTCAATCCCACACGGACACAGCAGTGAGCATTACTATGGAGAAGACCTTGGATTTCAAAACCAGACCACGCGCCCGGCCAGCATGGCTCAGTGGGTCAGTGTCAACCTATGAACCAGGAGGTCACAGTTCCATTTTCAGTCAGGTCCCATGCCCGGGTTGTAGACTTGATCCCCAGCAACCCAGGGCGTGTAGGAGGCAGCTGATCCATGATTCTCCTCATCATTGATGTTTCTATCTCTTTCTCCCTATCTAAAATCAATACAAATATATTAAAAAATAGAAATACATAAATGGAAAGTACTGCACAATGGTTTTCCTATTTACCAAAGGAGCATCTGTATGATTTCTTGACCTCCAGGTTCATAGGTCGCTGTTCAACCAGGGAGCTAAGCTGGCCTGGCTGACAGTCACACCTCACATTTCAGCTGCTACCCTCACTCCAATCCTCAACCCTCAACTCACACCCTACGGACCGACCCTTTCCCCACATGCCATGAAAATGAGCTCCAAGAAATGTACAGTGAACAGGACACCAGCCACACACACAGACTTGCCCAGGTGGGGTCCCCTGCAGGCCAGCCAGCTCCTGCCCAGCTGGAGCCACAGCCAGCCCAGACCTTCCGGGGCCTGAGAGACCCCCTATCTCTGTCCCGGGGAACCCTCTCCTCACAGCCAAGCCTACACGCACATGCCTGTGCACACGCTCACACACACAACCGGAACGTTGCCTTTCCTTCCCCAAACTCACCTCCTCAGACACAGATGTTCACGCTGGGTGATCCTGGCCCAACGCTGAGCTGCTGTGGGGCTTGGCTGTCAGCCTGGTGCCTCTGATGTGCTTCCCAAGGACCCTCCCTTTTATAGGGCCTGGGGTCCGAGATGAGATTCAAGCCTGTGATTGGATAAACTCAGCCTGTGACAGGTGTCCAGTGGCATCTAAGCCTCCAGACTCCAGCTCTTCCACCTGGTCTACACCCGCCTGGGCTGGAGCGAGGGGCCATTCTCACCCACACACTCCTTGTCTGCAGGGACATTGGACCTTCTCACTAAGGGGCATGCAAAGGTGAGCATCATCTCATGGATGTTCTGTCTCACACACACACACACACACACACACACACAGATATATACATATATGTATATGTATGTATTTGGAGAGAGAGAGAGAGAGATTTCAGAGAGAAAGGGAGAGAAAGAGAGAGATAGAGTGGGAACATTGCCTTTCCTTCCCCAAACTCACCTCCTCACAGACACCTTCACACTGGGTGATCCTGGCCCAACACTGAGCTGCTGTGGGGCTTGGATGTCGGCTCTGGTGCTTCTGATGTGCTTCCCAAGGCTCCTCCCCTTTTATAGGGCGTGAGGTCGTCAATCAGATTAAAGCCTGTGCTGGGGCTGAGGGAGTGGAAAGAGTTCTAAGGTGGTGAAAGAGAGAAGCATTCCCTGCCCAGCCCAGCCCCTCCCTACTCCACCCTGCCCCACCCCTAGCCCTGGTGAGCTTGCAGCTCCTAAGGATGTGCAGCTGCTGCTACTGAGAGTTGGGCTCTGTCAGCCTTGGGTGTCTTGGGGGCCAAGGGCGAGGTCATTGATGTAGGAAGAGAAGCTGTGCAGGTCCCCGGGCCGTGCACTGCCCTGAGCTGTAGGACCTGCATCTGGGACTGGTTGCCTCCTACACCAGCCCGACCAGGACCTGGGATGGACCCTGCAACCCAGCTACATGCCTGTGACCAGAATCGCATCCAGGACCCTTTAGTCCATGGGCGGACGCTTTATCCGATGAGCCAAACCAACAGGGGTGGACAGTCCTGGTTTTGTTTTGTTTTTTAATATTTATTGATCGCAGAGAGGAAGGGAGAGGGAGAGACAGAAACATCAATGAGGAGAGAATCACTGACCAGCTGCCTCCTGCACGCTCCCACTGGAATGGAGCCTGCAACCAGGGCATGTGTCCTGGCTGGGTTTCGAACCATGACCTCCTGGCTCAGTCACTTAGCCATACAGGCCAGGCTCCTACCAACTTTCTAATTGTCCCAGATTAGAACGGGCTCCTGTCCTCTCCTCCTGTGTCCTCTCTGATCAAATTCTTTCCAGAATCAAACCCCTCCTCACCCCCCTCCCCACCTGGATGATGGAGCTCAGCTCCTGACCCTCCTCCAGCCCGTGTCCAGTCTGTTCCCTAAGCAGCCACACGGGACCCTGGGAGCCCAGGTTGCCCTCCTCCCTCCTCTGCCAGGAGCTCCCCAGGGGCTTCCAGTTGCTCTGCTGCCCTCGACAGTCACCCGGATGGAGGGGCGTCTCCCGCTTTGGGGAGGTTCTCACACGAAGTGGCCAAAAGCCAGGGAGATGGTTGAATGGAAAAAAAATAGTCCCTCTGGGGTCGCGGAGGGAGGGGTGGCGGGATTTGATCTGGTCTGAGCAGGGCGTAGCGGTTGTTTTTCTAACTGGCTTTCGGAGGGCGGAAAAGCCCAGCCCTTTGCACTCGCTTGCTTTTTTCTCGGTTCCTTTATTCTACTCGGGATTTAACTTTTTAAATACCCCAGATTTTACAAAGCGCGACAGTAGAATAAAAAACTGGAGTTTCTTTTCATACAAACTTATTTATTTGGATTTTTTGATATTTCAAATTATTGATACATTCAAAGAGTAATTTTAATCTCTATAATTTTTCACCCCCCGCGGTGAAACTACGTGTCGAGTGTGGCTCGACAGACGAGCTGCTACCGATGCCAACCGTGTGGAGTCACACTCGACATCACACTCGACATGCAAAAGGCTAGGCCTGGGGCAGTCCACTACCTGGTTCAGACCCCAAACCGTCCTTGGCGGGACCCCACCCTTCCCGCTTCCCGGGAGCCTGTGCTGAGGCTGAGGGAGGGGAAGGGGTTCTAAGGTGAGAGACAGAGACAGAGAGAGATAATCGCAACTCGGAAGCCAGAGCCCAGACCGGCCCGGGGCAGGGGGTGGGGGTGCGGGGGCTGCGGAGGTGGCCGCCCCTGGCAGCGGATTTGTTTATCCCAAGGAAGAAGTTTAGGACCGGGAGATAGGGAAGGAGGGCGGCCGGGAGGAGTGGAAGACTCGCCACCATCACCGTTGCCTCCACGGCTGCCCCAGCCGCCGCCTCAGCGCCCAGTAAAGTACTCAAGTGCATAAATCTTGGAAGACTGCAATAAAGCGGCAACGTCTCGGGAACCCACCCCACCTCTCCCTGGAGATATGTCTACTGCTCCTAGAGCAGAAAGCTGGTGTTATACGCAGGTTAAAGTAGTAAAAGTTTCCTGCCTGTGGACCATTAATAACTTCAGTTTTTGTCGAGAAGAAATGGGTGAAGTGTTAAAAAGCTCAACGTTCAAATCTAGCCCAAGTCCTGATCGGTTTGGCTCAGTGGGTAGAGCGTCAGCCTGCGGACTGAAGGGTCCCAGGTTCGATTCCAGTCAAGGGCATGGACCTTGGTTGCGGGCACATCCCCAGTAAGGGGGCGTGCAGGAGGCGCCTGATCCATGATTCTAGCTCTCTATCCCTCTCCCTTCCTCTCTGTAAAAAATCAATAAAATATATTTTTTTTAAAAAAATCTAGCCCAAGTGACAAAATGAAACGGTGCCTGAGGGTAAATCCAAAAGGATTAGATGATGAAAGTAAAGACTACTTGTCCTTATATTTGCTTTCAGTCAGCTGCCCAAAAAGTGAAGTTCGAGCAAAATTCAAATTTTCCCTTCTGAACGCTAAAAGGGAAGAAACAAAAGCAATGGAAAGCCAAAGAGCATATCGATTTGTACGAGGAAAGGACTGGGGTTTTAAAAAATTCATTCGAAGGGATTTTTTGCTTGATGAAGCTAATGGTCTTTTACCAGATGACAAGCTTACATTATTTTGTGAGGTGAGTGTGGTCCAAGATTCAGTACATATATCAGGGCATACTAATACAAATACTTTGAAGGTTCCTGAATGTCGACTAGCAGAAAATTTAAGTAATCTCATTAATTTAAAATTAAAAGAGAGAGAGAGAGAGAGAGAGAGAGAGAGAGGCCTTCCCCGCCCAGCCTCAAGCCCTTCTGCAGGCCCTGGGTGTCTGGGGTGCCACGGAGAGGCTATGGACCCAAAGTGAGAAGCTGTGCAGGTCCCCGAGGTGCAGGGCCTGCATCCGGGACTGGTTGTCTCCTACACATGCTCCCCTACCCACTCCCCCTCCCACACCCAGGCCCTGGGATGGAGCCTGCAACCGAGCTATATGCCTGTGACCAGAATCACACTCAGGACCCTTTCATCCCCGGGCAGACGCTTTATCGGCTGAGCCAAACCCACAAGGGTTGACAGCCACGTTTTGTTTTTTAATATTTATTGATAGCAGAAAAGAAGGGAGAGGGAGAGAGAAACATCAATGAGGAATCACTGACCAGCTGCCTCCTGCACGCCCCACACTGGGGATTGAGCCCACAGACCAGGCACATGCTCTGACCGGGAATCCAACCCTGATCTCCTGGTTCATAGGTTGATGTTCAACCCCTGAGCCAAGTCACACCTTCCATTTCAGATTCTACCCTCACTCACCCCAATCCTCAACCCTCAACCTGCACCCAACTGACCAACACTTTCCCAACATGCCATGGAAATGAGCTCCTAAAAACGTACAATGAACAGGACACCAGCCACACACACAGACTTGCCCAGGAGGGGTCACCTGCAGCCCAGCCAGCTCCTGCCCAGCTGGAGCCACAGCCAGCCCAGACCTTCCGGGACCTGAGAGACCCCCATCTCTGTCCCGGGGAACCCTCTCCTCACAGCCAAGCCTACACGCACATGCCTGTGCACACGCTCACACACACAACCGGAACGTTGCCTTTCCTTCCCCAAACTCACCTCCTCAGACACAGACGTTCACGCCGGGTGATCCTGGCCGAACACTGAGCTGCTGTGGGGCTTGGCTGTAGGCTCTGGTGCCTCTGATGTTCTTCCCAAGGCTCCTCCCCTTTTATAGGGCGTGAGGTCGTCAATCAGATTAAAGCCTGTGCTGGGGCTGAGGGAGTGGAAAGAGTTCTAAGGTGGTGAAAGAGAGAAGCATTCCCTGCCCAGCCCAGCCCCTCCCTACTCCACCCTGCCCCACCCCTAGCCCTGGTGAGTTTGCAGCTCAGTAGGAGGTGCAGCTGCTGCTACTGAGAGTTGGGCTCTGTCAGCCTTGGGTGTCTTGGGGGCCAAGGGCGAGGTCATTGATGTAGGAAGAGAAGCTGTGCAGGTCCCCGGGCCGTGCACTGCCCTGAGCTGTAGGACCTGCATCCGGGACTGGTTGCCTTCTACACCAGCCCAACCAGGACCTGGGATGGACCCTGCAACTCAGCTACATGCCTGTGACCAGAATCGCACCCAGGACCCTTGAGTCCATGGGTGGACGCTTTATCCGATGAGCCAAACCGACAGGGGTGGACAGTCCTGGTTTTGTTTTGTTTTTTAATATTTATTGATCTCAGAGAGGAAGGGAGAGAGAGAGAGAGACAAAAACATCAATGAGGAGAGAATCATTGACCAGCTGCCTCCTGCACGCTCCCACTGGAATGGAGCCTGCAACCAGGGCATGTGCCCTGACTGGGCTTGGAACCATGACCTCCTGGCTCAGTCACTTAGCCATACAGGCCAGGCTCCTACCAACTTTCTAATTGTCCCAGATTAGAACGGGCTCCTGTCCTCTCCTCCTGTGTCCTCTCTGATCAAATTCTTTCCAGAATCAAACCCCTCCTCACCCCCCTCCCCACCTGGATGAGGGAGCTCAGCTCCTGACCCTCCTCTCCTCCTCCTGCCCGTGTCCAGTCTGTTCCCTGAGCAGCCACACGGGACCCTGGGAGCCCGGGCTGCCCTCCTCCCTCCTCTGCCAGGAGCTCCCCAAGGGCTTCCAGTTGCTCTGCTGCCCTAGACAGTCACCCGGATGGAGGGGAGTCTCCCGCTTTGGGGAGGTTCTTACACAAAGTGGCCAAAAGCCAGGAAATTGGTTGAATGGAAAAAAAATAGTCCCTCTGGGGTCGCGGAGGGAGGGAGGGAGGGAGGAGTGGCGGGATTTGATCTGGTCTGAGCCGGGCGTAGCGGTTGTTTTTCTCACTGGCATTCTGAGGCGGAAAAGGCTTGGCCTGGGGCAGTCCACTACCTGGTTCAGACCCCCAAAACGTCCTTGGCGGGACCCCACCCTTCCCGCTTCCAGGGAGCCTGTGCTGAGGCTGAGGGAGGGGAAGGGTGAGAGAGAGAGAGATATGGAGACGCCTTTCCCACCCAGCCCCGAGCCCGCCTGCAGGCCCTGGGTGTGTGGGGGGCCATGGGGAGGCTATGGACCCCGAGGGAGAAGCTGTGCAGGTCCCCGAGGTGCAGTTCCCTGAGCTGTAGGACCTGCATCTGGGACTGGTTGCCTCCTACACATGCCCCCCGACACCCAGGGCCTGAGATGGAGCCTGCAACAGAGCTACATGCCTGTGACCAGAACCTCACCCAGGACCCTTTCATCCACGGGCGGACTCTTTTTTAAAAATATATATATTTTATTGATTTTTACAGAGAGGAAGGGAGAGGGATAGCGAGTTAGAAACATCAATGAGAGAGAAACATCCATCAGCTGCCTCCTGCACACCCCCTACTGGGGATGTGCCCTTGACTGGAATCAAAACCGGGACCTTTCAGTCCGCAGGCTGACCCTCTATCCACTGAGCCACACCGGTTTCGGCCACTGGCGGACTCTTTATCCGCTGAGCCAAACCGACAGGGGTTGACAGTCCTGGTTTTGTTTTGTTTTTTAATATTTATTGATCGCAGAGAGGAAGGGAGAAGGAGAGACAAACATCAATGAGGAGAGAATCATTGACCAGCTGCCTCCTGCATGCCTCACACAGGGATTGAGCCTGCAACCAGGGCATGTGCCCTGACCTGGAATCCAACCCTGACCTCCTGGTTCAGTGGTCGGCGAATCGCGGCTCGCGAGCTACATGCGGCTCTTTGGCCCCTTGAGTGTGGCTCTTTCACAAAATACCATGGCCTGGGCGAGTCTATTTTGAAGAAGTGGCGTTAGAAGAAGTTTAAGTTTAAAAAATTTGGCTCTCAAAAGAAATTTCAGCCGAAACCGGTTTGGCTCAGTGGATAGAGCATCGGCCTGCGGATTCAAGGGTCCCAGGTTCGATTCCGGTCAAGGGCATGTACCTTGGTTGCGGGCACATCCCCAGTAGGGGGTGTGCAAGAGGCAGCTGATCAATGTTTCTAACTATCCCTCTCTCTTCCTCTCTTGTAAAAAATCAATAAAATATATATATTTTTAAAAAAGCAATTTCAATCGTTGTACTGTTGATATTTGGCTCTGTTGACGAATGAGTTTGCCGACCACTGTCCTGGTGCATGGGTCGATGTTCAACCACTGAGCCAAGTCACACCTTACATTTCAGCTTCTACCCTCACCCCTAGAAACATACAGTGAACAGGACACCAGCCACACACACAGACTTGCCCAGGTGGGGTCCCTTGCAATCCAGCCAGCTCCTGCCCAGCTGGAGCCACAGCCAGCCCAGACCTTCCGGGGCCTGAGAGACCCCCTGGGAACCCTCTCCTCACAGCCAAGCCTACACGCACATGCCTGTGCACATGCTCACACACACAACGGGAACGTTGCCTTTCCTTCCCCAAACTCACCTCCTCAGACACAGACGTTCACACTGGCTGATCCTGACCCAATGCTGAGCTGCTGTGGGGCTTGACTGTGAGCCCTGGTGCCCTGATGTGCTTCCGAAGGCTCCTCCCTTTTATAGGGCCTGGGGTCCGAGATGAAATTCAAGCCTGTGATTGGTCCCTGGTGGCATCCTTGTCCTTGGCCTCCAGCTCTAACACCTGGTCTACACCCTCCTGGGCGGGAGTGAGGGGCCATCCTCACAAACATTCCTTGTCTGCAGGGACATCGGACCTTCTTACTAAGGGGCATGTGAAGGTGAGCATCCGTCCCAAGGACGTTCTGGTCAGGTTTGATCATGAGAAAGTTATATACTAGGTGTACTGGTTAATAAATGCAGATTTTTTTTCAATAGATGGAGTTACACGTATGTTGATATATATGTGATTTGATATGTATGCTATTTTGTTGTAATGACAAGCTTCAAAACTTCATATGTCAAATTTACTGAAGGTGTTAGCATCATAGATATTTTTATGCTTAAAAATTTCAAATTTCGTTCCAAAAAAAGAGCATTTGCGGGAAATTTTAATTCATTATGTTGAAGAAAAGTGCTGCTGAATACCTCAGGAAGCTTATGGTGAACATGCTCCATCTCAAGACACTTGTGAACGCTGGTTTAAATGCTTTAAAAGTGATGATTTCTATGTGAAAGACAAAGAATGTCCAGGTCTACCGAAAAAGTTTGAAGACCAACAATTGCAAGCGTTATTGGATGAAGATGCGTGTCAAACTCAAAAACCACTTGCAGAAAGATTAAACGTTGCTCAATAAACAATTTCCGATCATTTACAAGCAATGGGAAAGATTTTAAATGAAGGAAAATGGGTGCTGCATCAACTGAACAACAGACAAATGGAAAACCGAAAAGTCATCAGTAAAATATTGCTTCAACGGCATGAGAGAGTCTTTTTTGCATCGAATTGTGACTGGCAATGACAAGTGGATTTATTTTGAGAATCCCAAATGCACAAAATCATAGGTTGATCCAGGTCAACCATCAACATCGACTTCAAGGCCAAATCGCTTCGGAAAGAAGACAATGCTCTGTGTTTGGTGAGATCAGGAAGGTGTTGAGTATTATGAGCTTCTAACATCAGGTGAAACCATTAATACTGATCGCTACCAACAACAAATAACCAATTTGAACCACGCTTTGATCGTGAAACTACCAGAATGTTCCAGAAGACACAACAAAGTAATTTTGCTTCATGATGACACACCATCACACACTTCAAAACCAGTTAAAGACACGTTAAAAGATCTTGCCTGGGAAGTATTAACCCACCCACCGTATTCACCAGACCTTGCTCCTTCAGATGACCAATTGTTCGGATGGATGGCACACGCACTTTCTGAGCAGCACTTCAAAACATACAAAGAAGTAGAACATTGGGTCTCTGAATGGTTTGTCTCAAAACAAGAAAAGTTCTATTGAGACGGTATCCACAAATTACTTGAAAGATGGGGGAAATGTGTAACTAGTGATGGACATTACTTTGAATAAAGAACTTTTGATATTTCTCTTGAAATTATCATGTTTTCTTTGATTACAAAATCCACATTATTAATCAGTACACCTAGTATATATTTTAGGACTGGAGAGAGCAAGAAAGAAAGAGAGAGAGAGAGAAACCTCAATGATGAGAGAGAATCATTGATCGGGGGCCTCCTGCACGCCCTACACCAGGGATCCAGCCCAAAACCCCAGCATGTGCCATAACCAGGAATCAAATCGTGCCTCCTGGTTCATAGGTTGATGCTCAACCACCAAGCCACACCATCCGGCCTCCTACAAATTTTCTAGTTGTCCGAGATTTGTGAATGGCAAGTGGAGCAAGGCCTCACGTTCTCTCCTGTGCCAGTCCCAGGCGGGTGAGTCCCAGGGGTCCTGGGACCCCGGAGGAGGGGCTCTGAGCCCAGCAGGGACACCACAGGGGCTGAGAGGAGAGTCCTTCCGGAGGGGAGAGGTCGGTGGTATTTTAAGGGGAGAAACACATGATGATTGATAGACGGTCGAGGACGGATGGAGTGGAAGGGGTTCTAAAGGTGAGAGGCTCCTGGTTTGGAATCTGGCTGGGAGGGCGCTTCCTGTACTCACTAGGGGGAACCCCAGCTCCTCCTTTTTCGGATTCTTTGGGGAGGGAGTGATCACCCCCATAGCTGACCAGGGAGAGTTGGGGAGAGACTGAGTGTTTTATGTTGTTGGTCCTCACCCGAGGATATTTTTCCCCATTGATTTTTAGAGAGAGTGGGAGGAGGGAAGAAGGGAGGTGGGGGGAGAAAGAGAGGAAACATCCATGCGAGAGAGAGACATGGATTGATTGCATCCTGCACGTCCCCTAACCAGGCTGAGACCCTTAGCTGTACGGGGCCCACATTCTAACCACAGAGCCACATGGCCAGGGTGAGAGTGGATCAGTCCGTCAAAATAAAATGGCGTGTCTCTGGCAACTTCCCAACTCCATGTTCAGTGACATCATGTTGGAAGTTTGAAATTGGCCATGATGGGAGTATTTACACCAGGGAAATTGGAAAACACTACAAACCAGAATGTAACTAATTATATCACTGAAAGTCTACACTTAAGAGCATGACGGTGAATAAGTGAATGAAGATTACATTTTAAAGCACATGGTGTATATGTTCATTACATTGTGAATAGTGCACAAAAAATGAGGGACAAAAGTGAGCAGTTTTTTTTGTTGTTTTTTGTTTGTTTGTTTGTTTGTTTGTTTTGAGCAGTTTGTTAATGAAAATGGAAGTAGCCACAGTTCATTCAAAAAAGGGCGTGGTTCAGTGGTTGAGCATCAACCTATGAACCAGGAGGTCACTGTTAGATTCCTGGTCAGTGCACATGCCCAGGTTGCGGGCTCGATCTCCAGTGTGGGGTGTGCAAGAGGCACCCAGTCAATGATTCTCTCTCATTATTGATGTTTCTATCTATCTGTCCCTCTCTCTTCCTGAGTTCAACTATATATATACTGAGTGGCCAGATTATTATAATCTCTGAAAGCAAGAAAGGGGAAATGGCAGTGACATATATTCAGGAAGAGCCTGGGCAGGTTAGAAAGCATAGATTCCTATACATGGAACCTTAGAATATCTCCACTATAGATTTCCCAGCATATGGGCTTTAATTCAGGTAAATGGCTCCCTCACAAGTTCTCTCCTCCAGTATAATTATACTTAAAAAAATTTGCAAATCCCCTGTACATCTAAGATCTTTCTCTAGTGGGAAGTCTCTGGTGTTGCATGAGGTCAGATTTGCAATTAAAAGATTTTCAGCATTCAATACACTCATAAGGACTTTTTCCAGTGTGAACTCTCTTGTGTTGAATGAGGCTCGAGCTCTGGCAAAAGGATTTGCCACATTCCCCACATTCATAGGGTCTTTTTCCAGTGTGAACTCTCAGGTGTTTAATGAGGTTAGATCTGCAGCTAAATGATTTTCCACATTCACTGCACTCAATGGGCCTTTCTCCAGTGTGAACTCTCCAGTGGTTCTTTTTTAAAAATATATATTTTATTAATTTTTTACAGAGAGGAAGGGAGAGGGATAGTTAGAAACATCGATCAGCTGCCTCTTGCACACCCCCTACTGGGGGTGTGCCCACAACCAAGGGACATGCCCTTGACTGGAATCAAACCTGGGACCTTTCAGTCCGAAGGCTGACGCTCTATCCACTGAGCCAAACCGGTCAGGGCTCTCCAGTGGTTCTTGAGGTTGGAGCTATGGCTAAAGGTTTTCCCACATTCCTCACACTCATGAGGCCTTTCTCCCATGTGGACTTTCCAATGTGAACTGAAGCTAGAGTTTTGCTTGAAGGATTTCCCGCAGTTACTGCACTCATAAGTCCTTTCTCCAGTGTGCAGCCTCTTGTGGTGAATGAGGCTGGAGCTTCGGCTAAAGGACTTCCCACACTCACCACACTGATGAGGCCTTTCTCCAGTGTGAACTCTCCCGTGGTTAATAAGGCTGAAGTTTTGGCTAAAGCATTCTCCGCATTCACTACACTGATAAGGCCTTTCTCCGGTGTGAATTCTCTGACGTTGAATGAGATCAGACCTTTGGCTAAAAGATTTTCCACATTCCCTGCACTCAAAGGACTTTTCTCCAGTGTGAACTTTCCTATGGCTATTGAGGCTCTAGCTTTAGCTAAACTGCAGTGGTCGGCAAACTCATTAGTCAACGGAGCCAAATATCAACAGTACAACGATTGAAATTTCTTTTGAGAGCCAAAAACCGACTTCTGTGCATGGGCCACGAAGTTCACGTGGTATTTTGTGGAAGAGCCACACTCAAGGGGCCAAAGAGCGGCATGTGGCTGGCGAGCCGCAGTTTGCCGACCACTGGGCTAAAGGATTTCCCACATTCATTGCACTCATAAGGCCTTTCTCCAGTGTGAAATCTCTGATGTATAAGGAAGCTGGAGTAGTAGGTAAAGAATTTTCCACATTCACTGCATTCAAAAAGCCTTTCTCCAGTGTGAACTCTCTGGTGCTGAATGAGGTTACATCTTCGGGTGTTGGCTTTGCCACATTTGCTGCATTCATAAAGCCCTTCTTACGTGAGGACTGTCTGGCCCTGAGCAAGTGTGTTTATGCAGCTAGAGGCTTTCTTGCATTCTCCCCCGTTGTGAAGACTTTTTCCACGGTGAAAGACAGCCTCCCACTCATTCCTGTTGTTTAGCGTCTCTCCGGGTGAGCGACCTGTTGATGGAGAAATTGCAGGCCAGCTAACAAGTCCTTCCCAGTCTCTCGACAGGGACAGGGCTTCCCTGACACATGGGCTGTGTAGCTTTTTGGAAGTGAGGCTCTGTCCACAGAACTTCTGAAGGGGATTTCTCTAATGTGCTGGTCCCGGTGCCGTTGAAAGTTGGCCGTAAAGAACAGTTTCTCACTGGTGTGTGTTTGTCATCCAAGATGGGTTCCCTGATGCTCAACCAACTGCAAAGTGTCTGTCAAGATTGGGCCACACAGCTCAAAGGGCTGGGCCACCTGGGAAGGCGAACCTGCCTTATGAGTTCTGATCGGTGATGCTCCTTCTAAAGAAATGCACTGTTCGGAAGGTGCGTCCTCACCTTCCACTCCACTCCAACAACCTGAAAGCAAAGAAGTGACGGTGAAGTACATGCTGACTTTATTCGGAGGGGGCAAAACTATCGATTATCAGCTGATTTCTCAACAGAAACTATGCAGGCCAGATGGGAGTGGCAAGAAATATTCAAAGTGATGAATAGCAAGAACCTACAACCAATATTACTCTACCCAGCAAAGCTATCATTCAGAATTGAAGGTCAGATAAAGAGCTTCACAGATAAGAAAAAGCTAAAGAAGTTCCTCACCACCTAACCAGTATTATATGAAATGCTGAAAGGTATTCTTTAAGAAGAGGAAGAAGAAGAAAAAGGTAAAGATAAAAATTATGAACAACAAATAGATATCTATCAACAAGTGAATCTAAAAATCAAGTGAAAATCTGAGTAACAGAATAAACTGGTGAATATAATAGAATCAGGGGCATAGAAAGGGTGTGGACTGATAATTCTCAGAGGTAAAGGGGTGTGAGGATGCGGGAAGAGACTGGACAAAAAGCGTACACCTATGGATGAGGACAGAGGGTGGGGTGGGAACCGGGTGGAGGGGAGCTATGGGGGGGAAAGGAGAAACAATTGTAATAATCTGAACAATAAAGATTTATTAAATTTAAAAAAAAGAAGTCCAGAAGATCAGGATTAGCCCTGAGCTGGACTGAGAAAAAAATGACTAAGGGCCCTAACCGGTGTGGCTCAGTGGATAGAGCATCATCCTGCAGACTAAAGGGTTCCAGGTTCGATTCTGATCAAGGACATGTACCTTGGTTGTGGACACATCCCCAGTAGGGGGTGTGCAGGAGGCAGCTGATCCATGTTTCTCTCTCATTGATGTTCTAACTCTTTATCCCTCTCTCTTCCCTCTGTAAAAAATCAAGAAAATATTTTTTAAGAAAGAGAACCTTCGTATTAAAAAAAAAAAATTACGAAGGGCCCAGCTGTGGTGGCCCAGTGGTTGAGTATCGACCTACGAACCAGGAGATCACGGTTTGATTCCTGGTTGGAGCACATACCTGGGTTGCAGGCTCGATCCCCGATCATGCAGGAGGCAGCCACTTGATGATCATCATTGTTATTTCTATCACTGTCTCCCTCTCCCTTTCTCTCTGAAATCAGTAAGAATTAAAATTACAAATTTTTTAAATGACTAAGAAATGACACGTCCATACAGGGTCAAGATTGGACAAGGGAAGGTAGATGTAGGGTGGCCACTAATAATGAAATGGCACCAAAAGGTAAGTTAAACAGGATAGGTTCCTGGTATAATGTGAATAGAGCCCCAATGTCACATCCTCCAATTGCCATTCACCTGGGTCAGGCCCCTCCCCACCCCCATGAGCTCCTCTTATTGAGACTGGAGCCACGTCCTTGCTGCGAAGCACAAAGGACTCCTCCCTTCACCCCAGCTGAGCAACTGCATGGGACATGGATGAGCCGAACCCTAAGAGGAAGACAGGACAGATCAGTGGCCAATACTGGTGGCAGAACAACTCAGCACACAACCTAAGACCTTAAGTTTACACCTCAAACTCATCTCCAGCACAGAGATAAATATAATCATTTAAAAAAAAAAAAAAGAAAAAACACCTTGCCCTAACCGGGTTGGCTCAATGGATAGAACGTCAGCCTGCGGACTGAGGGGTCCCAGGTTCAATTCTGGCCAAGGGCACATGCCCAGGTTGTGGGCTTGATCCCCAATAGGAGGCGGCCAATCAATGATTCTCTCTCATCATTGATGTTTCTATCTCTCTATCCCTCTCCCTTCCTCTCTGAAATCAATAAAGAAATAATTTAAATAAATAAAAAAACACCTCAAATCCTAAGGAGGAAGGTAATCAGATTTCTTTTTTTTAAATATATTTTATTGATTTTTTTTTTACAGAGAGGAAGGGAGTGGGATACAGAGTTAGAAACATCAATGAGAGAGAAACATTGATCAGCTGCCTCTTGCACACCTCCCACTGGGGATGTGCCCGCAACCAAGGTACATGCCCTTGACTGGAATCGAACCTGGGACCTTTCAGTCTGCAGGCCGACGCTCTATCCACTGAGCCAAACCGGTTAGGGCGGTAATCAGATTTCTTGAGTTGCTACATTGTAAGACACAAATGTCCCGCTGTCAACAAGTAAAAAACAAAGAACATACAAAGCAAAAGACTTGAATAGATATTTCTCTAAAGATGATACTTCCCTGAACCCTTCCCATGAGGCTTAGGGGAAGCCGGCGTCGGGGTGGGAAAGGAAGAGAAGTGGGCCTGCACTCAGCCTCGCCCTAGCAACCAGGGAGCACGGCAAACACAGGGAACTGGGAAGGAAGTAGTGCCCATGGTTCCAATGTGAGAGAGACACAGCTGTCCCTGAGGAAAAGAGGAAGGCGGAACCTCACTAAGGGCACTCGGGGTGGATGTGAGGGATTACCCAGCGAGGATGCAAGGGCCAAGTTCTCTAGCATCACATCGTGGTACGGGCATCTCCGAGCCTCATCCAGGTGGGCCCACTCCTCCCGGGAGAAATAGAGGGCCACATCCTCAAAGGTCACACCTCCCTGCCAGGAGGGAGACAGATGAAACCACCATCAGCCTCACTCTTGAAGACCCACAATCCATCTCCCCGCACGTCTACCCCATATCGATCCTCCTCCCCAAATCAGAGGCGATACCAGACCCTCGTGCCCTTGGTGTCTTCTCTCTCCCCATCTTACCATTCATCACTGTGGTCACTGCTTTCCACTCTGTAACAGAGGGGGCCTGTGAAGACCTGGGTAAGCCCTGGCTGGTTTGGCTTTGTGGATTGAATGTTGGCTCTCAAACTAAAGAGTCAAGAGTTCAGACTAAAAGGTCAAGGGTTCGGTTCCGGTCCAGGGCACATACCTGGATTGTAGGCTCGATCCCTGGCCCTGATTGGGGGACATGTGGGAGGCAACCAATCAATGAGTTTCTCTCACATCAATACATTTATCCCCCCGTTACCCTTCCTGTCTCTACCCCTCCCTTCTGCTTTCTGAAAAAAAGAAAGAAAAATATTTTTGCCCTAGTTGGTTTGGCTCAGTGGGTAGAGCATCAGCTTGCAGACTGAAGGGCCCAGGGTTCAATTCTGGTCAAGGGCATGTACCTTGGTTGCAGGCTCCTCCCTGGACCATGGTTGGGGCATGCAGGAGGCAACCAATCAATGTGTTTCTCTCACATCCATCTTTCTCTGTCTTTCCCTCTCTCTCCCACTCTCTCAAAAAAATATCAGTGGAGCCCGGCCAGCGTGGCTCAGAGGTTGAGTGTTGACCTCGGAACCAGGAGGTCACTGGTTCGATTTCCAATCAGGGCACATGCCCAGGTTGTGAGCTCAATCCCCAGTAGGGGGCGTGCAGTGAGCAGCCCATCCACGATTCTCTCTCATCATTGTTTCTCTCTCTCCCTCTCCCTTCCTCTCTGAAGTCAATAAAAATATATTTTAAAAATAATCAGTGGAAGAATATCCTCAGGTGAGGATTAAAAAAATAATAATAGTTTTTTAAAAAGATCTAGGTAAAATGACCTCCCTCCTCAGATCTAGACCTCCCACTGGCTCCATTCCAAGCCTGGCTCTCGCCCCTCCCTCTTTTGTTCTCACCCAAAAAGGAGAACCGAAAGTCCCTCAACCAGCTTAGCTCCCCTTCCAAGCAGTCCCAGATACTGTAACCTGTTTTGGTGATTAGCTTCCACATCTCTTCCCGTTGATGTCTCAGGGAAAAATGGGAACTTCTCCATATAACCTCTGGCCTAGACTTGAGCCCCTGAGCTCGGTTGGGGATTCTCCAGGGTCCCCAAACCAAGGGCTGGGAGAATGGCAGGGAAAGAGCCTCATGACACCACAGATCCAGAGGCGATGTGGGCTGGGACCAATCAGGGTGTGGGACACCTCACTCACCTGGGTAGGCTCCGGAGGCACTTCCACAGCCATGGGAACCCGTGGGGAGTGCCAGATGTTAGCCCCACCGGGTGGCTCAGTGGCTGAGCGTCCACCTATGAATCAGGAGGCCATGGTTTGATTCCCGGTCAGGGCACATGCCCAGTTGTGGGCTTGATCCCCAATGTGGGGCATGCAGGAGGCAGCTGATCAGTGATTCTCTCTCATCATTAATGTTTGTATCTCTCTCCCCTTTGCCTTCCTCTCTGAAATTAATCCTATATAATAAAAGCCTAATATGCTTAGTGTCTGACCGTTCGACCATTCAACCAGTTGCTATGATGCACACTGACCACCAGGGGGCAGAGGTTAGCTTGCTGCTGGAGTCTGGCAGATGGAGACTGGGCAAGATGGGCTGGACACACCCTGGAGCCCTCCCGTGGCCCCTCCCTGGCCCCCATCATGCACTGGTGGGGTCCCTCTTGCAATCTGGGACCCCTCGGGGGATATCAGAGAGCCAGTTTTGGCCCAATCCCTGCAGGCCAGGCAGAGGGACCCCACCAGGGCATGAATCCATACACCAGGGCTCTAGTACAAATATATTTAAAAAACAATAAGGGTCAGATCTTAGAGGGCTGTCACCACAGCAGGATCCCAGAGGCTCCGGCCTTCCCTGTCCCCCTGTATGGCACCAGAGCCAGGTAGCCTGGGGCAACTGTCTCATCTCTGTACTGCCTCTGGCCAGCTGTGCATCCTTGGAAAAAGGCTAAACCTCCTTCTGCCTCAATGTCCTTAGTGTTCTCATCACCCCTAGTATGCTCCTGTACTTTGAGGGATTTTTCAAACTCTAATATATTAGACTAGAGGGCCAGTGCATGAAATTCATGCAGGGTGTGTGTGTGTGTGTCCCTTAGCCCAGCCTGCACCCTCTCCAATCTGGGACCCCTCCTGGGATCAGGGCTAAACGGGCAGTTGGACATCCCTCTCACAATCCAGGACTGCTGTCTCCCAACCACTCGCCTGGCTGCCTGATTGCCCCTAACCACTTCTGCCTGCCAGCCTGATCACCCTCTAACCACTCCCCTGCAGGCATGGTCACCCACACTGCTCTCCTGGCCCCGTCACCCCTAACTGCCCTCCCTTACCGACCTGGCTGCCCCCAACTGCCCTCCCTTGCAGGCCTGATCACCCTTAAATGTCCTTCCCTGCAGGCTTGGTCGCCCCCAACTGCCCTCCCCTGTTGGCCTGATTGCCCACAACTGCCCTCCCCTGGCGGCCATCTTGTGTCCACATGGGGGTGGCCATCTTTGACCACATGGGGCAGCCATCTTGTGTGTTGGAGTGATGGTCAATTTGCGTATTACCTCATTAGATAGGACTAGAGGCCTGGTGCATGAAATGCGTGCACTGGTGGTGTCCATAGCAGCTGCTGGTCGGGTACTCCCTCCCTTCCCTCGCCCCCTGATCGAACTCCCCGAAGAACTCTGGGCAGAGGAGACAATTTGCATACTATGCTTTTATTATATAGGATATTATATAGGATGTTGTCTCTTTTCGTCAACATTCTCCACAGCTCCCAGGGCCCTAGGATGGAAGGTGCAACTCCTCACGCTGCCATTGCAGGTGGGACTCTAACCAAACTTTATGGTTATCTTTTTGTTTGTTTGACATATTATTGTTGATAGTGTTACAGATGTCTCCCAGTCCGGGCCCCTCTCCCCTATACGCCCCTCCTCCCAGTCCCTACCTGCCCACCCTCCAGGTCTTCACCACCCTATCGCCCCTGCCCATGGGCTGTGCATATCTATACTAATAAAATGGTAATATGCTAATTAGACCAGAAGTCTGCCAGACTTCCTTCCTGACAAGCCCAGGCGAAGCTGCCTGCAGTCCCAGGTAAAGCCAGCCTGGGTCCCAGGGGCCTTCGGCCAGCCAGAGGGAGGGAAGCCTGGGTCCCGGGTGCAGGGGCCAAGGTAGAGATGGTTAGGGGTGATCAGGCAGGTAGGCAAGCAGTTAGGAGCCAGCAGTCCCAGATTACAAGAGGGATCCCCTGCAGGATGGGGCCTAAACCAGCAGCCGGACATCCCCTGAGGGGTCCTGGATTGGGGAGGGTGTAGGCAGGGCTGAGGGAACTGCCCACCCCCCATGCACGAATTTCGTGCACTGGGCCTCTAGTAAGCCCAGTTTATCTCTTTCTCACCCCCACCCGCACATGGTTTATCTCTTCTCATCCCCCACCCGCACATGGAGGTATGTCCTTCTGTTTCCCTGCCTCCAGTCTTATTCTACTGGTCAACTCATGTTATTAGATCCACGGATGAGTGAGATCATGTGGTATTTGCTTTCCTCAGATCACCCGAACTTTGTTTTCTGCAAAAGCAACAAGGACCCCAGGTTCCAGGTCCTCGTGGACCAGCAGCCCCTGCGCGTGTGGACGGGCGGCCCCTCAGCCCTCACCTTCTCCCGCACCATCACACCAGGTGTCACCCCCCTAGCCGCCTAGCGGTCCTAACGCGGGGCCTGGGCTGCAGGGTTGGGTGGGGAGGCGGGGAGGCCCCCGGGACACGCTCACCTCAGCGGGGCGCCTCCGCGCGGCCACCGCCATCGGGCCCTGTGGCCGAGTGGAGAGGTGACAGCCGAGCGACCAGGGCGGGGACCCCGACACAGAGGTCCCGACGCCGGGGTCGCGGGCAGCGCTGTCCCCGCCCCTAGCCCACCCCTGTGCGGTGGACACCCAGCCGCGTCTCGCTCTCTGTTGGTCACCGAAGCCCGAACCCGAGCTTCTAACCTGAGAACCGCTCAAATGAGCACCAGAAGCCGGAAGTCCCGCCTCAAGGCGATAATGCCCTTTCTGGATTCCCATTAGGTTGACGCTGCTGCCGCCCTACGCACAGCTTTCTGGGTAATGTAGTTCCCGCAGCTACTCAGGGCCTGAAGCCCCAGGACAGACTCCCAGAGACATGGTAAAGGGAGGTTGAGGGGGTCCCCCCCCCGCTGGGCACTACCTCACACCAAGGAGGGGATTCGCTCTGTCTCAAAAGGGCAAGAGGACGACTTCTGGGGAGTTGTGGGGGCTGTTGGTCACGGAAGTGTCTGAGTCAATGAGGCTAATCCAAGTTGACACCCACTGGTAGCTGGTAGATTGTTGCTTGAAGGGTTAAGCAACACGGATCATATATTATCAACCAATATCCATGATGGGTACACACCTCATGTACCTTGTCTTTGGGAATGTCTGTGTTCATTAGTTATGATAATATGCATGCATACAAGTCTTTTGGTTGATCTCTAACCCCCGCCCCCTGCCCCTGACTTCTGAGGTTGGACGGTCTGGTCTGTTCAGTGTTACCTTGTCTCTGAATCTATTTTTGTTCATCAGTTTATGTTGATCATTATATGACACATGAGAGAGATCATGTGATACTTACCTTTCTCTGACTGGCTTATTTCACTTAGCACAGCGGTTGGCAAACTCATTAGTCAACAGAACCAAATATCAACAGCATAACGATTGAAATTTCTTTTGAGCCAAATTTTTTAAACTTAAACTATATAGGTAGGTACATTGCTATTAACTTAATTAGGGTACTCCTAAGCTGGCCTCTGCTAAAAACTCAAGGGGCCAAAGAGCCGCATGTGGCTGGAGAGCCAGTTTGCTGACCAGGTCACTAGCAGAACGCACCGGAGCAGGTGGCGCTGCCCAGCACAGAGCTGCTGACGGGAGGCTGCCTCGCCTGGGCTTCCCTCAATGCTGTGCAGTCTCCATTGTGCTGGCTCACACCTCACAGATGAGGCTGCACGTGTCTGAGTAGAGGCTGCTGGAACATGCTCATTTTAAATCAGTTATGCGTCTCTTGGGCTTCGATGGCGTAATTCTAGTGCTAATACATGTCAATGGAAGCTGAACCCATCCTCCTACTTCCCAGATCAAAAACAGCCATGCCAGCCCAGCCGGCATGGCTCAGTGGTTGAGCTCCAACCGATGAACCAGGAGGTCACGGCTCAATTCCCAGCATGGGTAGTGCAGGAGGCAGCTGATCAATGAATCTCTCATCATTAATGTTTCTCTCTCCCTTCCTCTCTGAAATCAGTAATTTAAAAAAAACATGAATAAGTACGAAGAAACCAATCACGTCAGCGTTCCCCCACTCTGGGGCTTCGGAGACGGTTCCAGACCTGATGGCGCCCCTCCTGGCTGCTCCCGCAGCTTTCCGTGGTAGTCATGGTGCGACCACAGGCTGACAGGGAATGCAACTTCCTCCCCAGGTCAGAGGAGGCAGTGGTGGAAATTATGCAGAACTTTTGTGAGCCTGTCATTGGAAGGAGCCCAGTTGTAAAGGTCCCTTAAGGACCAGACAGCAAGTCTGGTTGCCACCAACTGTAGCAACTCCAGTTCCATGTCACCTGCTGGAACGTAACTTCTGGTGAACAGTGTGTGGTCTTCGGTGCAGCATTAGTTCACCCTCTTTGGAAATGCCATGTTTGTCACCTGCAAAATCACAGTAACTTCTGGTGAACAGTGTGTGGTCTCATGTGTTAAAGTCCTTCATCCCCTCGGGCCGTGACTGGCGGTGGCGACAGGGTCCTCACCGATGGGCTCTGATGCAGGTGCTGGGACTGTGCGCCCACGGAAAGCAGTAGCTCAGGAGGCATGCGGGCAGGCATGAGGAGAGGGCTCCTTCCAACTGGGCTCCTTCCAATGACAGGCTCACAAAAGTTCTGCATAATTTCCACCACTGCCTCCTCTGACCTGGGGAGGAAGTTGCATTCCCTGTCAGCCTGTGGTCGCACCATGACTACCACGGCCCGAGGGGATGAAGGATTTTAACACATGACGAGCTCATCTAACAGCTCCGGCCGGGCGCCCATTATCCACCTGGTGTGGCTCAGTGGATAATGTATTGGCCTGCGTACTGAAGGGTGCCAGGTTCGATCCCCATTAGGGGGCCGCCTCTAGGAGGCAGCCAATCAATGATTCTCTCTCACCATTGTTGTCTGTTTCTCTCCCTTCTTCTCTGAAATACTTTTTAATTTTTTTTTTTTAATCACATTAACTATCGGGAGGTATTAACTGAGCCACTTCACAATTTCAACTATCCCTCTGCTCAAATGGGCTTCTATTATGTGAATACTAGAGGCCCGATGCACGAAGATTCGTGCAAGAGTGGGCCTTCCTTCCCCTGGCTACAGGCACCGCCTTTGCTCCGGCCGGAGCCACCTTTCTGCCTTCCCATGCTGCCCAGAGGCCCCGAGCAGCTGGGGTGGTGTGGAATGCGTGCATCCCGCCCCCAGCCGCTCAGCGCCTGTGTATGCAAATTAACCCACCGTGTTTCTTGAGTTGATTTGCATACTCACTCCTGATTGGCTGGTGAGTGTCGCGAAGGTACGGTCAATTTGCATCTTTCACTTTTATTAGTGTAGATGTATATAATGCTGACATTAAAATAAAAGTCCTTTTCCTCAGCAGTGTGTTTATTCAGGAACAGCCAAGAGCTGTAGTTTGGGAAGGAGAAGTGTGACTGGGGGGTGGGGACAAAGTCAGGAGGGGTTGTTTTAGAGAAAAGTGAGAATTTTAGAGTGACAGTGTTTCTCATAGGGTGAGTGGCTAGAATAGCTAATTCATTGAAGGACATGCATTTACACTAATAGCCAAAAAGTTGGAAACAAGTCAATGTCCTCCATTAAATGTAAACATTCATAGACAGAATAGTATTCAAACAGAAGGAATAAAGTACTTCACATAAGTGTGACTGATGTGCATGAAGCTCAAAAGTAATACTATGAGCATGAAGGAAATCAAAATTTAAAACCTTTGAGAACAATTCATGACACGAATCATATAAAATTCTATAAAATACATAAATCTGTGAAAGAAACTAACATCAACCCCTCTTGCTGAGAGCAGAGGGAGAGACTTAAAAAGGGCACACAGTGAGAGTAACTGGTGGTTATGATTCTGGCTGTTTGAGGGACACAGGCCAACACGAAGCAACGGCCACAGGTGCAGCCCCGACGCGTGTCAATGCATGGAAGCCGCTCAGATGGAAGTGTGGCTCCCGGCACTGCTTTCCACTCCGATGCTCTGAGCAGCAGAGCCCCCCTCAGGGCAGGACACTCGGACGTGGGTCTTTCTGGCTGGCATGGACTCAGTTTCTCGGCTGGTCACAGAAGCAGGCCACCTGGTCTCATTCCTGTCTGCGCTTCCTTCCGGTGCAGCAGCACGCTCAGATGGAACAGAAGCATGCTCAGACACAACTGCAATAACCAAACGACCAAAGCTGCATTTGCTGACAATGGCCTCCCTACAGGACACTCGTCCCCAGCCTTCCGCCACGGAAACAGGCATGGAGGGCACACCCTGCCTGGTTGCCCAATGTCTCACCCAGTGTTTTGAAACAAATGATGGTTTCAGCCCAGCCCCTGCAGTCCTACAACCACGAACAGCAGTCACCCAGCTGGAGACGTGAAGGCACAGGATCCCTCTGTGCAGCGCCTGGGAAGCAGCCTCCTCATCATGGTGCTCGGCAGATGGTGTGACCGCCCCGGGGAAGGCAACCGACTGCACCTGTGGAAGCACCGGAGGTTGTCCCAGCCCAACCTCCTCCTCCGGGCTGGCCTCCAGGGTGTAAGTGAGGACCACAAAGTGCTGTCCGTCTCTCTCAGGAGGCCTGGGAGAAGGGTACCCCTTCTTTTCCAGACACCATTACCCAGCCTGACCTTAGCCAAGAAAACTGAGTCCAGATTATGCCCTATTATTCAGAAAAAAGGAGGAACCTCGGAGTGGATGGCAGAGGTGTGCGATGGCTTGGGAGGGGTGCGAATTCAGACAAAGGAAGCGGCGGAGTGGAAATAAAAGCTTCCCGAGCACCGAAATAATCCATGGTGAGGATCTCCCTGCTGTGGACACTGAAGCATCAAGTTCACCATCAGCAGAGGGCTTCCCAACAGGAAGCAGCATGTTCCCTGAGGCGTGTCTCAGGCTTCTCCCGTGCAGACTTTCTGGGGCAAACAGGTTAATATCTTTAAAGAATCTCTGGGTTAAGCTGTCGTTAAACTGACAACAGAGCAGTGGCTGACACGTTGCCCAAAGTCACTGCACATTCCTGAGGTCATCTGGTATGAAGTTTTCTGTGTTGAATGATGTGGGAGCTTTGGCTAAAGGATTTCCCACACTCCCCACACTCGTAAGGCCTTTCCCCCGTGTGAACTCTCTGATGCTGAATGAGGTTGGACTTTTGGCTGAAAGATTTCTCACACTCGTCACACTTGTAAGGCCTGGCTCCAGTGTGAATTCTCCGGTGTTGGTTGAGAGTGGAGCTGTGGCTGAAAGATCGCCCACAATCCCCACACTCGTAAGGCCTTTCACCAGTGTGAATCCGCAGGTGCTGCACGAGTTTGCACTTGTAGCTGAAAGATTTCCCGCACTCGCTGCATTTGTAAGGCCTCGCCCCGTTGTGAATTTTCTGGTGCTGGACAAGGTTGGAGCTCTGACTGAAGGAGTTTCCACACTCGCCGCACTTGTAAGGCCGGGCTCCCGTGTGCACGCGCTGGTGTTTGATGAGCGTGGAGCTGTAGCTGAAGGATTTCCTGCACTCCCCACACTCGTAAGGCTTCACTCTGTTGTGGATCTGCAGGTGCTGAACCAGCCGGAGTTTGTACGTGAAGGCTTTCCCACACTCGTTGCACTTGTAAGGCCTGGCTCCGGTGTGAATCCGGTGGTGCTGGATGAGGTAGTAGCTTTGGCTGAAGGATCTCCCGCATTCGTTGCACTCGTATGACCTCGGTCCTGGGTCAGGCGCCTGGCCATCACAGACCGGGGAGCTTTGGTGAAAGGGTTTCTCACCATCATCACAGTCATAATGACTTTGAGGGGGAAGCTGCTGGTGCTGAAGGGGTTTGTATTCGTGGCTGAGTTGTGGCTCATAGTCACTCCCAGTGTAATGGCTCCCCCCATTGTGCAAGGCCTCCCCATCCCCACACTGGAAGCTGCTGGGGGGCTGTGACCCTCTGAGAGAGGCCTGATGCTGCAGAAGACGCACCATGGCCAGGAAGTCCTCCCCGATGGCCCCACAAGCGAAGGCAAAGGGGTTCCCTGACGTGTGGCACCCGCAGCTCGTCACGAACGAGGCCGTGTCCACGGCATCCACGTCACTCCAGAGCGGCTCCTCGTCCCTGTGCTGCTCATGCAGGCCCGCAGTGAGCCAGGGCTGCCTTCCGCATGCCCCACAGGCCCCTGGGAACTCCGTCAGGCACAGCACGTCTCCCCCGACCAGGACACACTTCTCACAGGGGTGAGCCGCCCGAGTGGCTGGAGCTGGACTTGGCGTCTGGCCCAGTGATGTCTGTGGGACAGAAACACCCTGCACAGACAGCGCCGCCTCCTCCACCTCCGCCTCCTCCTCAGCCTCTGCCTCCTCCATTTCACGCCAGCAACCTGGATGCACAGAAAGGCTGCTGAGTGCACACTGAGCAGGGGAGGGAGCAGTCCCATCACAGACATGTGTGAGGGACACCCCAGAACTGAATGCAGTGGACTACTTTCAGGATGGTGAATGGGGCTGCTTTATACTAAGTACTGGAACTCTAAAAGCCCCAAGAATTAAGGGGGTCACCGAATGACTCCCCTCTTATGGCCTACAGAAAGGAAGTGAGAGGGAGAGAGAGAAACATCAGTGATGAGAGAGAACCACTGATCAGCTGCCTCCTGCACGCTCCACACTGGAGATTGAGTCTGCAAACGGGGCATCCGCCCTGACCAGGAATCAAACTGTGACCTCCTGGTTCACAGGTCGATGTTCAACTGCTGCGCCATGCCAGCCGGGCCAGATTGTTTTAAAGATGTGTGCAACCCTCCCAACATTACATCAACTCTAACAATGGGCAACAGAGGATCAGAGTCAGGGTAGAATGAGACAGAGAGAAATGTCAAGAAGGGGGACGGGCAGGCAGGCAAGCAGTGGGGCACGGGACAGGTCCTGGTGTGATCTGAGCACACCCTCCTGCTATGCCCTCCCCTGCTGCCATTCACAATCACGTCCATCATGGGGGCACCTAAGGCAACCAGTGAGGAACCAGCACTGGCCCAGAGCAATTCTGAACGTAACAAACAGGGAACAACTATATATTACAAAGTTCAGAGGAAGTTTGTGAGAACAACCTTTGGGACATACCAGTGACAACACGTACAGGCACAGATGGGAAATTAAAGGTGGGCAGAATGGCCTGGAAGGTTATCAGCCAGGGAAGGCGGGGACGGAGAGCAAGGTCAGCTGAGGGAGCACGTTCTGGGCTGCAGGTTCGCAGTGAGTCTACCCGGGCAGGCAATTGGGAAAAAGGTCTCAACACGAGAAGAACAGAGCACCCTGGGAGAACAAGCACAGGTGGGGTCTCCAGCTGGTACTGGGAAGTACTGCCTGACACTAACGCAACAACATTGAAGGCCAACTGCAACTGGTAGGGTGGAGCACAGCGACGTGGTGGTTGAGTGTCGACCTATGAACCATGAGGTCAGGGCTCGATTCCGGTCAGGGCACAGGCCTGGGTTGTGGGCTCCATCCCCAGTGCGGGGGCGTGCAGGAGGCAGCCAATCCATGATTCTCTCTCATCATTGAGGTTTCTCTCACTCCTCTCTCACTCTCTCTCTCACCCTCTCCCCCTTCTCTGAGACCAGTAACAGTATTTTTTTAGAGAGAGAGAGAGGAGTCTAACCCGGCACTGGGTGGGTGGGAGGACTTACCCAGTGAGGTCACCAGGGCCAAGTTCTCCAGCATCACGTCGTGGTAGAGGCATCGCTGCGTCTCGTCCAGGAGCCCCCACTCCTCCCAGGAGAAGTACACGACCACGTCCTCGAAGCTCACACGGCCCTGCCACAAGGTAGAGAGGAAGCTACAAACAACCCACCTCCCCTCACATCTGCCCCAACACCCAGCCCAGGGAATCCCAGGCCTCATCCCCAGGTGGCCCACATAGGCTCCCCAGCACCCCAGCCAGGCGGCACCCCTAATGCCCTCCCTGGGGGCCTCCACGCTGCACCCAATGTGCCTACAACCCTCACTGGCGCCCCCAGTGCCTAGGACCGGGGCCACTGCCTCAAACTCCCTCTCCACATGCACTTCTGACACGTCACCCATCACATGGCACCAAAAGTACGTGGCCCAGCCTGGCCGGCGTGGCTCCAGGGCTGCGTGGCCACCTATGAACCAGGTCAGCGTTTAATTACTAGTCAGGGCACAATCCCAGGTGGCAGGCTCCATCCCGTGTGGGGCATGCAGATCAATGATTCTCTCTCATCATTGATGTTTTTCTCTCTCCCTCCCTCTTCCTTCCTCTCTGAAATCTGTAAAGTAAATATATACTATTTTTATTTAAAAAAAGTACTCGCACCAACAGGCCCTCGTGCTGTCACAGACCACATGGACCCTCATGGCCACTGTGAAGGCCCCGTCGGCTAGGATCCTCGCTTCTCAGCCTCGAGACACCCAGGTCCTCTATCCCGTGTTGAACCGATGCCCCCTTTTCTTCTCTTACTTACGGGCCACCCCAATCTACCCTGTTGTTCCAATGCTAGTACACGTGCTGCCGAAGAGAGCCTCAGCCCTCTCCTCATGCCCGCCCGCATGCCTCCTGAGCTACTGCTTTCCGTGGGCGCACAGTCCCAGCACCTGCATCAGAGCCCATCGGTGAGGATCCTGTCGCCACCGCCAGTCACGGCCTGAGGGGATGAAGGACTTTAACACATAAGTTTAAGGGGACATGACGCAGCCCCTCACCTGAGAGACGAGCTCATCTAACAGCCCGACTAACACACCCCGGCTCCATGAAACCCCATAAAGCTCCGGCGAGTCAAGAATTGCCTTCAGGTCAGTCTCCTCGCTCCGACACCCCAGCCTTCTCCACCTCCTGTCCACTCCTCCATGGAAGCCCGGCCACCTGCTAACTGACCTTCCCCCCCTCACTGTGTGTGACAGCCGTCCCTCCGGCCGGGCGCCCAGCCCTCTTCCTCCCGGTCCATCACTCACACACCACCCGACTCCCCTCCATTCACAGTGCCCACCACCGTCCTATCAGGTGTCTGATGCTGACCCTTGTCTCACACCTGTAGACTTTTATAGCCAACTGCCCACACTCCGTTTTCTGAATTACGTCAAACTCTGGACTGAAATCACGCCGTCCTGACTGCTCCGGCCGTTAGGGCGCTCCCAGACCCCTAGCTGCTAAGACAAGAACTGTCCTCCCGGGCTCCCTGCTCCCACCCCCACGGCTACAATCACGTACATCTCGCCCGGCCTGTGGGAGCTTCCTCCCCGTTCGTCCTGCTGTTTTCTCTGTGCCTGTCAATTCGCACAGACCGGCCCCTGTGCCGGGAACAGCCTCCACAGGACCAGCCTGGCTTTGATGCTTCCCCAGCAGATGCAGGGGACCGGGACCAGGACCAGGACCACCCCCCCAACCCGCCCTCACGGGTGCCGACAGCGACAGGAACCAGTGGGCAGAGGGGAGGGGACGGAGACAGCGAGGGGGAGCTCCTGGGCTCCGATCCCCCGCACCTGGGCCCAGGGCTGGAGCCAGGAGACCCGGGCCAACTGTCTGCACTCAGGATCGGATCCTCAGCTCAACCCCGTCACCCAGCCTCCCCCTCTGTCCTCCGGTGAACGGCCCCTTGGCGAGCCTTTACGTCCCTCACGCACATCGTGTTTCTCCTCCGGTGACCCCCGCCCCGCACCACTTCAGCCCCCCCATCACCTGGCTCAGGGCAGCTCCCCTCTCTGCAGGGCTGGCCCTGTGGGTGTCACCATGAGCGCCTCATGGTCCTGGGGCTTTAGGGTTTGCTTGGGGGCGTGGGGGTGTGTGTGGGGGGGTGCACTCACCTCAGCCAGACCCCTCGGTGAAGCCACTGCCATTGTACTCTGAGCAACGAGGACAGCGGCGCCCGCCCCGCCTTCTCAGTCCGGTCTTCGCACCCAGCGTCTCCGCACGAGGAGCCGTCACCAGGAGGATGCCGCCAGCCCGGGACCGTCATTGGCTCCACCAGACACCGCTCCACACAGGGCTTTCTGGGCGACGATGCTCCCACAGCTCCAGAGGCCCCCGCGCTGGGCGGCCCACGGCAGAACCTCCTGGAAGAGACAGAGGGAAGCAGCAGTGCCAGGGGCGTCCAGGCTGCAAGGGCAGCTTTTTCTTAAAGGGGCCGTGCCCAGACTCCTGGGGAGTTGCCAGCAACTGATCGCTTATGTGTTTAGAGACATGACTTCAGACGCCAGGAAGTACCCCATTTCTCCCAACTCCTGTATCAGCCACCTTCACAGTCACACAGCCCAGCTCTGACACCGACGATGCTCTCGCGCTCCCGTGTCTCTGGAGCCGAGCCTTTGTCACCTCGTGTGTTATTCCCATTTGGTTGCCAGACCAGCCAGAGGACGCTGGAGGGCGGGGAGGGTTTCTTTCTCCCCCACAGGTGCTCACCAGGATCAGGATGCGCCTGTGGCTCTGGCTTCCCAGGAAGGTCCGAACGCAGTCCCGTGCTGAGAGCATCCAGCGTTCACTGCTTAGACCTGTCAGGCAGGACACAGAGCCATTAGTCCACGCATGAGGCCAACACATTACATGAAAATCAGATTCAGACAATATCTCCTGAATCTCTCCGTTCTGTCGGGAATGTTCCAGGGAAATGTGCGTGTCTCTCATCAAGCGTCAGTAGCTACACCGAGAGCTTCAGGACGCAGGAGAGGAAAGAACAGGAGCTGAGGTGCTGAGACAAAACCATCGGCCCACACCCTGCTCAGGAGGCAATTCCTGCTGGGGGAACCCAGGCCATTCCGTGTAAGTCTCTCTCATCACTGCATGTCACTGTCTCTCTCCCTCTCCCTTCCTCTCTGAAATCAATGAACTATATTAAAAAACAAAAAAAACAAAAAAAAAAAACCAGCATGCGTGGGGAGGGGTGTGGGATGGGAATGGGGGGATGAGGACAAATATGTGATACCTTAATCAATAAAGAAATTTTAAAAAAATGAAGTAGCGCTGAGAATTAAATAATATGCTCATGAAAAAAAAACAACAACAGTTGAGCAACGTTATAAAGAGCAAATTGGGGAGTGGGAGAGCGGAGGAAGATATGAGACAAAAATAAAAACACAGTGACACACAATCTATGGGACACAGCCAAAACAGTTCTGAGAGAAAAATCATATAGCAATATAGGCTTACCTCAAATAACAACACACACAGGAAAAATATATACACTAATAAAAGAGAAACATGCAAATTAACCATCACTCCACTATTCTCACTAGCCAATCAGGAGGGAATATGCAAATTAGAAGGAGAAAGCTGGCTGCCACCCAGCTGCTCCAGATGAGGAGTGGCCAGACGGGGCAGGATGCCTGCTATGAGAGGGAGGGCGGGGGGTGAAGGGATCCACGGGAGGAGCAGCACTCTGGCCAGAGAGAAAATGGAGACTGCAGACTCCGGAGTCTGCAGCCAAGACGAAGACGGCAGACTCTGGCCGGAGTCTGCAGCAAAGGCCTAGGTCCCGGGTGCCAGAGGAAAACCGGTGCTGGGAGCCAAGGGAAGGAAGGCCTATTGCACGAATCTCTTCGTGCAACGGGCCTCTAGTCAATAAATAAAAGAATAAAGGTCAGACCAGAAGTAAACAAAACAGTCTAAAAAATACAAAAGTTTAATGAAAACAAGAGGTGGCTCTTTAGCCCTGACCGGTTTGGCTCAGTGGACAGAGTGTCGGCCTGTGGACTCAAAGGTCCCAGGTTCGATTCTGGTCAAGGGCATGTGCCCTGGTTGCGGGCACATCCCCAGTAGGGGGGTGTGCAGGGGGCAGCTGACTGATGTTTCTCTCTCATGGATGTTTCTAACTCTCTCTCCCTTCCTCTCTGTAAAAAAAAAATCAATGAAATATTTTTTTAAAAAAAGAGGTGGCTCTTTAACAAGATAAGCAAAATTGATAAACTAACCAGATTCATCAAGGAAAAAAAGAGGACCCAAATAAAATCAGAATCAAAAGAGAAATGATAATGACACCACAGAAATACAAAAGCATTGTAAAAAAAACTAGAGGCCCGATGCACGAAATTAGTGCAAGAGGTCTTCCTTCCCCTGACTGCTGGCACCGGCTTCCCTCTGGCACCCGGGGCCCGGGCTTCCCTCACAGCCCCGGCTTCGTCCAGAAGGTCAGCGGTCTAATTAGCATATTACCTTTTATTATTATAGAAGATAGATAGATAATCTGAGTAAATGTCAACAAATTAGCCTAAAGAGAAAATTTTCTAAAAACAGAAACACTGAACCCACCAGACCAATAACAACAAACAAAAGCCCTGGACCAGATGGTACCTCAGGTGAATTTTGTCAAAAAATTCAACAAGAGGGAAGCCTTCCAAACATGTTTACAAGGCCATCATTACCTGAAACCACAACCGGGCAAAGGCATCACAAAAAAAGAATGCTATAGGCCAATAACCCTCAAAAAAAAAGAAAAAGAAAAGAAAAGAAAATGAGCAAACTGAACTCTGCAATACATTACAAAGATCAGCCCTGATGTCGTCCCATACACCACAAGGTTGCAGGTTCGATTCCCCGTTAGGGCACATACCCAGGATTGTGGGTTCAATCCCTGGTCGGGGTGTGTGCTTGAGGCAATCCATCAATGTTTCTTTCTCACACTGATGTTTCTCACTCACTCTCCACCTCTCCCTTCCTCTCTCTCAAATCAATAAAAATGTATATTTGGGTGAGGATTAAATACAAAACAGAGAGAGCCCTAGCCAGTTTGACTCAGTGCATTGAGCACTGGCCCAGAGACTGAAGAGTCCCGGGTTCAATTCCGGTCAAGGGCAGGTACCAGTTGCTAGCTTGATCCCCTTGTGGGGGCGCAAGTGGGAGGCAACCAATCAATGTTTCTCTCTGTCTCTCCCACTCCTTTCCACTCAATGGGAAAGCATCCTCCGCTGAGGATTAACAACAATAAAAAAACAGAGAGATCATACACTATGATGAAGTGGGGTTTATTCCTGGGATGCAAAGATGGTTCAATATATGCAAATCAATTAACATGATACTACATAAACAAAACTGTATGATCATATCCATAGTTGCAGAAAAAGCACTTGACAAGATCCAACATCTAGCCCTGGCCAGTTTGGCTCAGTGGATAGAGCATCGGCCTATGGACTGAAGGGTTCTGGATTACTTTCCTGGTCAGGGCACATGCCCGGGTTTCGGGCTCGATTCCCAGTGGGAGAATGCGGGAGACGGCCGATTGGTGGTTCTCTCTCATCATTGATGTTTCTATCTCTCTCTCCTTCTTCCTTCCTCCCTGAAATTTAAAAAAAAAACAAACAAAAAAACCAACATATATATATTTATTTATTTTGGAGACAGAAGAAGGAGAGGGAGAGAGAGAAACATTGTTCAGTTGCCTCCCATATGTACCCTGACTGGGGATCAAACCCACAACCTTGATATGTGCCTGATCAGAATAGAATTAGTGACCTTTTAGTTAGTAGAAACACCAACTAGAGCCCAGCATCCGGTAGAGTGGGAATAGAAGGAACATAATGCAACATAATGAAGGCCTAATGGCAAACCAAAGGCTAACATCATACTCAATGGAGAAGTCATCAAAATTAAAAAGAAGTAAAACAGACATTATTTGCAAATGACATAATACTATACATGGACAACCCTAAAGAATCCACCAAAAACAATCTATTAAAACTGACAAATTCAGAAAAGTAGTGGGATGTAAAATGAATATTCAGAAATCAGGTGCATTTTATATAAATAACATACTATCAGAAAGAGAAACTAATAAAAGAATATTAAAATAAAGAAATTTAAAATAGAAAAAAAAAGGAAAATAACTTTTTAAAAAATTAAGAAAATTCCATATACCATTGCATAATAAAATACCCAGGAGTAGATTTAACCATGATACTACAAGGCTATAATTTAAAAAGCATGGTACTGGCATAAAAACACATAGAACCAATTAACCTATGACAAAGAAAATAAAGAATATACAATGGGGTAAAGACAGTCCCTTCAATAACCGGTGTTGGAAAAATTAAGACAGAAACATGCAACCAAAAACACCCCACAAAACTGCCCTGACCGGTGTGGCTCAGTGGATAAAGCATCGGTCTGTGGACTGAAAGGTCCCAGGTTCGATTCCGGTCAAGGGCATGTACCTTGGTTGCGGGCACATCCCCATTAGGGGGTGTACAGGAGGCAGCTGGTCGATGTTTCTCTCTCATCGATGTTCCTAACTCTCTATCCCTCTTCCTTCCTCTCTGTAAAAAGTTAATAAAATATATTTTTTAAAAAACTACTATCTTACACCATATAGAAGAATAAACTCAAAATTGGTTAAAGAACTAAATGTAAGACCCAAAACAAAAAACTCCTAGAGAAAACATAGGCAGTAAACTCTCTGATATTACTCTTAAAGAGTTTTTGCACAGCAAAGAAATGATTAACAAAACAAAAACCAACCTATTAAGAAAATATTCCTCAATATCACATTTTAAAAGGCAAAATATGTAAGGAACTCATAAAACTTAATGCCAAAAAAACAAGCAATCCGATTAAAAAATGGGCAGAGGACCTGAATAGAGATTTCTCTAAAGATGACATACAGATGACCAATAGACATATGACAAGACAATCGCTGTCACTAATCAACAGAGAAATGCAATTTAAAACTACAAGGAGCGATCACCCCACATCTGTGAGAATGGCTGTCATCGAGAAATCAACAGCCCTGACCGGTGTGGCTCAGCTGGATGGGCATTGTCCTGTGCCTGAAAGGCTGACAACTCAATTCCTGGTCAGGGCACAGGCCCGGGCTGTGGGCGGAATCCCTGGCTGGGGTGTGTGTGTGGGAGACAGCTGTTCAATGTTTCTCTCTCTCGCTCTCCCCCTCTCCCTTCCTCTTTCTCTAAAATCAGTAATACTCACTGCATGCTCGTTTGTGTTTGTGTTTGTGTGTGTGTTAAAAAAAATGAACATCAATAAAAAAATCTTTTTAAAAATCCTCAGTCCTGGATCTTGAACTTATCCTCGCTTTTCTCACCTTCCTTTAAAAAAAGTAAAATGAAATCTTACTAGACACAAAGACAAATACTAATGGTTACACTTACATGTGGACTCTACAAAAACAAAATGAACACACAAAAGAGAAAAAACCTCATAGATACACAGCTCATTCTGATGGGTGCTAGATGGAAGGGCGTTGGGGGACCAGGTGAAAAGGGGGAAGGGATTAAGAAATACAAATTGGCAATTACAAGTCCTGGGGATGTAAAGAACAGTATAAGAAGTATGGGGGGGGGGGGTCTCTCAGTCCTGCCTGCGCCCTCTCGAAGTCAGGGAGCCCTCGGGGATGTCTAACTGACGTCAGTCGGACATCCTTAGCGCTGCCACGGAGGCGGGAAGGCTCCCACCACTGCCGCTGTGCTCACCAGCTGAGAGCCCGGCTCAGGGCTTCTGGCTGAGCAGCGTGGATTGGCAGCCTCCTGCACCTTGGACGGAGCCTGCAACCCAGGCATGTGCCCTTGACTGGAATCGAACCGGGGACCCTTGGGTCCGCAGGCTGACGCTCCATCCACTGAGCCAAACCAGCTAGGGCTTGAACAAAAATTTCAATGCCTAGTGCCTCCATCACTCTCCTTCAGTCTGTTCTCACCTCAAACGGACTCTGGGAATCTTGCAAAACCCTAATGTCCCTCCATGGCGCCAGGGGAAAATAGCTCAGTTGATGAAAGCCACGTCCTGACACATACCAGTCAGGGCACAAACGAGAAGCAGCCTCGGCCGGAGCAGGTGTGGGTCAGCGGTTGGGCAATGACCTACGAACCAGGAGGTCAGGGCACATGCCCGGGGTTGGGGGCTGGATCCCCAGTGTGGGGCGTGCAGGAGGCAGTCCATCCATGATTTCTCTCTCATCATTGATGTTTCCATCTCTCTCTCTTTCTCCCTTCCTCTCTGAAATCAATTTAAAAAAAATTCTTAAAAATAAACAGAGCACTGACCGGTGTGGCTCAGTGGATAGAGCGTCAGCCTGCAGACTGAAGGGTCCCAGGTTCGATTCCGGTCAAGGGCATGTACCTGGGTTGCGGGCACATCCCCAGTGGGGTGTGCAGGAGGCAGCTGATCCATGTTTCTAACTCTCTATCCCTCTCCTTCCTCTCTGTCAATAAAATATATTAAAAATAAATAATAAATAAATAAAATACTTTTTAAGAGAAAAAAACAATGAATTCATAAATGAGTGGAATAGCAAAACCATGTCTCTCTTTCTCCCGTCCGCTCTCGAGTCAGTCAACCAGGGCAACCTCCTTGGGTCCGAGTCCCCTCCCGGCTAGAGGGAGTCTCTCTCTCTCTCCATCAAACTCTGCTTTCGCTTAAAAATTTTTTTTAAAATCAGTCAAATTAATAAATTAATTAAATTCAATAAGTCCACCCTGGCGCCAGGAGAACGCAGGCAGGGCACACAGACTAGTAATCCAGGCGCGACCGGGCCTCCACCCCAGTGCCCCGCAGGCACCGCGCACCCCGGCTCTCCGGGTCCCCCCCCCCCCGGCTCTCCCGGTCCCCCCCGGCTCTCCCGGTCCCCCCCGGTCCCCCCGGCTTTCCCGATCCACCGGTCCCCCCGGCTCTCCGGGTCCCCCCCCCCCCGGCTCTCCCGGTCCCCCCGGCTCTCCCGGTCCCCCCCGGCTCTCCCGGTCCCCCCCGGCTCTCCCAATCCCCCGGCTCTCCGGTCCCCCGGCTCTCCCGGTCCCCCCGGCTCTCCCGGTCCCCCGGCTCTCCGGTCCTCGGTTCCGCACTGACCGGTTCCACCGGCTGAAACCTCTCTCACACCCCAACAGGGCGCCCCACGTCCACGCCCGCGACCAGAAACGGGAGGGACCCCAGCTCCGAGCGCCTCGCGGTCCCGACGCGGGGCCTGGGCGGCAGGAGGGGACGGGCGCCCGCCCCGGGCTGCAGGGTTGGGAGGGGGCGGCGGGGAGGCCCCGCGGGACGCGCTCACCTCAGCCGGGCGCCTCGGCGGGCCGCCGCCATCCGGGTCAGTGGGCGGAGCGGGGCGGCGGTTCGCGTCCCGGCCCCGGTGCGGACCCTCTCCGGCGGCGCCAAGCCGAGCCTCAGACCCGCCTTCCTGCGGTGGACACGGCCCTCCCGACGCCTTCTCCGCCTCGTCCACCGGCCGCGACCCCCGCGCTCCGGACCCGCCGCCGGGAGGAACACACCCAACCAGCCAAAATGACCGCCGGGAGGAGGGCGCCGGAAGCCCCGCCCCACGCTCGGGGCCACACCAGGGGACGCCTCCATCCCGGGCCTTCATTGGCTCAGCGTGGCTGCCACTCGGCGCAGAGAACGCCGGGTAATGTAGTTCCCGCGGTCTGCTGCTGGCTCTGCCTCTGCTGCTGCCGCTGGGACCTCCCGCAGGAAAATGTGGACCCGCCCGGCGCTGGGAAACGGGGTCTGTGGGTGCGAGGGCGTTGAGCGACCTCGGTCCCTCCGTAAAGCACCAGGACTCAGGTTTCCGGGGAGAGTTGTGTTTGGAGACAGTAGCTCCAACTTCTGTGAAGTTTAGCTCGTTCTCAGGAGCTAAAGGTACTATTTCAGATGCGCCCCCTCACCCCGCGCCATCCCGGCCCCTCAAGGCTTCAGAGCCTATGGAGCAAACGGTTCCAGAGTTTTCACCACCCGCTGTTTCACCAGAATTATTTCCTTTCCGGCCTTCGAATCACGAAAAAGACATTGTTAATAAGATTTTTGCAATTTGCATTTTACATGCTGGGAGTGCCTTCCATTGATTTCAACTCCTCACTGGGAATTGATCACTTTTCTTGTGATTGCAGGGACTCACTTCCTTGGGCAATTGAACTTTTCTCAGAAAAGAAAAAAAGGTTTAAAATGCAAAATTGCCCTGACCTGTGCGGCTCATTTAGTTGGAACTACGGGTGGCGAATTCCACTCCCCCTCAGGGCAGCCTTTTTTAAAAAATATATTTTTTAATTGATTTGAGAAGGGAGATAGAAACATCAATGATGAGAATCATGGATTGGCTGCCTCCTGAACTACCCAGGCAGGGGATGGTGCCCACAACCTGGGCATGTGCCCTGAGAGGGAATCGAACCCTGACCTCCAGGTTCAGTGGTCGGCAAACTCATTAGTCAACAGAGCCAAATATCAACAGTACAAAGATTGAAATTTCTTTTGAGAGCCAAATTTTTTTAACTTAACCTTCTTCTAACGCCACTTCTTCAAAATAGACTCGCCCAGGCCGTGGTATTTTGTGGAAGAGCCACACTCAAGGGGCCAAAGAGCCGCATGTGGCTCTCGAGGCGCAGTTTGCCGACCACGGTCCTGGGTCATCATCGGTCAATGCTCAACCACTGAGCCATGCCAGCCTATTGATGTTTCTCTTTCACATTGAAGTTTCTTTTTTTCCCTTCCTCTCTAAAAATCAATAAAAACAAAATGCAAAATTACAGAAAGCTATTAACAATGGGCTATATAGTGATTAGGCAATAGTTCTGGTGAAGCATTGGTGGATGCTGAAAACAGTTAAGACCTCAGAGAAGTTTTAGCAGTGAAGCCTGAGAAAGCAGAATTGAAGTGAGCACGAGACTGGAATGGTCACCCAAGGTTTTGTGATTCTTCATACTTTTTAAAACATATATTATTGATTTCAGAGAGAAAGGAAGGAGAGAGACAGGAACATCAACGATGAGAGAGAATCATTGATTGGCAGCCTCCAGCATGCTCCCTACTGGGGATCCAGCCCACAACACAGCATTTGTTCCTGACCTGAATCGAACCAAACTGGCTAGCGCTATGATAGGTAAGAAATATTCAAACCTGTAGAGAATTTTTATGAGTTTACTTGACCCAAAATGATAATTGCTGGGAAGCAAATCTCAACTGATTAAGAAAATGCTCCAGAGAATGGCAGTTGTACATCTTATTTTATTTTTTAGATATGTTTTTATTGGTTTTAGAGGGAGGATAGAGAGATGGAAACATTGATGAGAGAAACTACCTACCACAATTTGCTTTTATTTTTTTATAAAACACTGATAACTAGTGTTTTTTGTTTTTTGTTTTTAAAGATATATTTTATTGATTTTTTACAGAGAGGAAGGGAGAGGGATAGAGAGTTAGAAACATCAATGAGAAACATCGATCAGCTGCCTCCTGCACACCTCCTACTGGGGATGTGCCCACAACCAAGGTACATGCCCTTGACCGGAATCGAACCTGGGACCCTGCACTCCGTATGCCGATGCTCTATCAACTGAGCCAGACGGATTATGGCCATTATCTAGATATTTTCAATGCCCACAAAAGGGGAGGAAGACACTCGTAAGAGACTGAGAAGGATTAGAACAGGGTTGGTTAGAACAAGCCATCTCAAGTTCTGGATGACACACTAGAAACATACACTGAGTGGCCAGCCTGCCTGTGGGTCGAACTGGTCGAGGGGACAATTTGCATATTAGCCTTTTATTATATAGGATATACACTGAGTGGCCAGATTATTATGCGTTCAGAGATCATAATAATCTGGCCATTCAGTGTATATTGATTGACTCAGAGTCTTTACACGACTTTTTAGAGAGAAGGGAGCATAAGGTTTTTAAAAATATATTTGTATTGATTTCAGAGAGGAAGGGAGAGGGAGGGGAAAACATCAATGATGAGAATCATTGATTGGCTGCCTCCTGCACACCCCCTACAAGGGCATGTGCCCTTGACCGGAATTGAACTCAGGACCCTTCAGTCTGCTGGCCAAAGCTCTATCCACTGAGCCAAACAGGCTAGGGCAGTTGTCAGCAAACTGCAGCTCACGAGCCACATGCGGCTCTTTGGCCCCTTGAGTGTGGCTCTTCCACAAAATACCACGGCCTGGGTGAGTGTATTTTGAAGAGGTGGTGTTAGAAGTTTAAGTTTAAAACATTTGGCTCTCAAAAGAAATTTCAATTGTTGTACTGTTGATATTTGGCTCTGTTGACCAATGAGTTTGCCGACCACTAGACTAATAGAGGTCAGGGCTCAGTTCCTGGTCAAGGCACATGACTGGGTTACAGGTTTGATCCCCGCTAGGGGGCGTGCAGAAGGCGGCCAATTAATGATTCTCATTATGGATATTGCTCTCTCTCTCCCTCTCCCTTCCTCTCTGAAATAAAAATATATTTTAAAAAGTAAAAAGGTTCTAAAGTTAAAAAAAAACTATAAACTTTAATGTTTTATTGCATATCACTTATACTTTACTATCTTTCTTTTTAAAATATATATTTTATTGATTTCTTACAGAGAAGAAGGGAGAGGGATAGAGAGCTAGAAATATCAATGAGAGAGCAACATCGATCAGCTGCCTCCTGCACACCTCCTACTGAGGCTGTGCCCGCAACCAAGGTACATTCCCTTGTCCGGAATCAAACCTGGGACCCTTCAGTCCGCAGGCAGATCGATGCTCTATCCACCGAGCCAAACCAGTTAGGGCTATACTTTACTATCTTTAAAAATTGTTAAAAATAAAAACTTAGACCTTCTACTCAGTCAGTATGGCAGCTCCATATTGACCCCAAAGCTCTTCTGTCCTCCTTGTGGTCAGTCTGTCCTCAGTGGAATGTGGCCAGCAATGAAGGACAGATGTGGTCATTACCAGGACTATGATAACTGTTTCTTAGGTTCATGCCTATGTCAAACTGTAAAAAAAAAAATGACGAAAGATTTCCCTGGCAGGTGTGGCTCGGTTGATTGGTGTTCCATCCTGTACACAAAAAGATAGGGGTTTCATTCCTGGCCAGGTCACATACCTAGGTTGCAGGTTTTATCCCCAGTTGGGGTGCGCATGGGAAGCAATTGATCAACGTCTCTCTCTCTCACAAACATAGATATTTCTTTCTCTCCCTTTCTTTTTCTAAACATACTAGAGGCCCAGTGCACGAAATTCGTGCACTGGGAGGTGGTGTGTCCCTCAGCCCAGCCTGCTCCCTCTCCAATCTGGGACCCCTGGGGGATGTCCACACAGGGATCAGGCCTAAACCAGCAGTTGGACATCCCTCTCACAATACAGGACTGCTGGCTCCCAACCGCTCGCCTGCCTGCCAGCCTGATCACCCCTACTCCCCTGCCAGCCTGATCGACACCTAACTGCTCCCCTGCTGGCCCAATTGCCCCCAACTGCCCTCCCCTGCAGGCCTGGCCGCCCCTAACTTCCCTCCCCTGCCAGCCTGGTCGTCCCTCACTATACCTCCCCTGCAGGTCTGCTCGCCCCTAACTGCTGTTCCCTGCTGGTCTGGTCGCCTACAACTACCCTCCCCTGCCAGCCATCTTGTGGCGGCCATCTTTGACCACAAGGGGGTAGCCATCTTGTGTGAGGGCATGAGGGTCAATTTGCATATTACCTATTTATTATATAGGCTGTTTGTGTGAGGATTGAAAAAAAAATGGCTCAAGATAAAACAACAACAACATACTTTATGCCCCAATCTTTTTGGAAAATAAATTTGACCACGCTAGATTCACTCCATGATCTTCCTTCTTATGGTCTATAAGCATCAGTATTCCCAAAATAACAAAATATGTTAAGTAACGAACATTTCCACCTAAGTAAACAGGTATGTGGCCTAGCTCAATAGCCACATCATGGACTACAGGCCTCTCTTTTCTTCTTCTTTTTTTTAAAATATATTTTATTGATTTTTTTACAGAGAGGAAGGGAGAAGGATAGAGAGTTAGAAACATTGATGAGAGAGAAACATCTATCAGCTGCCTCTTGCACACACCCCACTGGGGATGTGCCTGCAACCAAGGTAGATGCCCTTGACCGGAATTGAACCTGGGACCCAGCAGGCCAACGCTCTATCCACTGAGCCAAACCGGTCAGGGCTCTATTCTTCTCTTGTGTAGTAATTGCTTTGAGGCAGACATACATGAGACACTCCAGGAATCCACAAAACGACTTGATCATTTTTATTTTTTCTGACCATGATGTCGGCTTCCCCAGATGAGCATGCCAGCGGGCCCTGAGCTGTGTGTACACGCATCATGCAGTCACTGTCACAGGCACGCTTCTAGAGGCATGTTCTGAAGAGGAATAATCCGCCGGGTTGGCTGGAATCTCCTCCAATCCCTATTGGGCCAGTGTTTCTGTACCAACTGTGATTTCCCCTGGACCATCTTTCCACCACGGAGCACAGCCCAGCGACGGGTGGAAATCAGGGCACGTGACACTTGGAGACCCAAGAGATCGATCCCCATGACAGTGCTGGTATAATCTGCGAGATCTGCTTTGGGTGAAGGAAACATCATGCTACTCTCATGAGTATACCTGAGGATCTCACCTGCTCCCTCAGGGTCATGGCCAAGACTCCTCCAACACAAATCAGGACCAGAGAGTCTTTCAGTCCTTCCCGGGAGGCTGTGCACAGCCAATCAAATTTGGTCAAAACTAGCCAGTTATTTTTTGCCATCGTACAGCCTGTCCATAAGCAGAGAAATTTTGAGAACCTCCCCGACCCCCACCCCCCCCCCCCCCGCCCCTTAAAACGCTGTTCACCTCTTCATGCTTGTAGCGCCTGAATCAGGTCATACACAACCCCATACATTAAAACAAATAAGCAAGGTTAAAAAGAATTAAGAGCCCTAGTAGGTGTGGCTCAGTGATGAGAGAACTGGCCTGTGCACCCAAGGGTCATGGGTTCGATTCCCGGTCAAGGGCACTTACCTGGGTTGCATGGGCTATCCCTGGCCCCAGCTGGGGTGCGTGTAGGAGGGATCAAGTGAGGTGTCTCACTCACATCAGTGTTTTTCTCTTTCTGTCCCTCCCCATCTATTCCTCCTTCCCATTCTCTCTAAATATCAATGGGAAAAAAAATCCTTGAGTGAGGATTAAAACAACAACAAAAGAAACGAAAGAGTAAGAGCTCGCCCAGCCAGTATGGCTTAATGGTTGAGCATCGATCTATGAACCAGGAGGTCATGGTTCTATTCCCAGTTAGGACAAATGCCTAGGCCAATGGTCAGCAAACTCATTAGTCAACAGAGCCAAATATCAACAGTACAACAATTGAAATTTCTTTTGAGAGCCAATTTTTTTAACCTTAAACTATATAAGTAGGTACATTGTTATTAACTCCTAAACTGGCTTTTGCTAAAAACTCAAGGGGCCAAAGAGCCGCATGTAGCTCGAGAGCCAGTTTGCCGACCACTGGCCTAGGTCATGGGCTCATTCCGCAGCAGGGGGCGTGCAGGAGGCAGCCAATCAATGGTTCTCTCTCATCATTGATGTTTCTCTCTCTCTCTCCCTCTGCCTTCCTCTCTGAAATCAATTGAAAAATATATTTAAAAAATAGAGTAAGGTTTTGTCTTGGCCTGTGTGGCCCAGTTGGTTGAGCATTGTCTGATGTACCAAAAGGTTGCTGGTTCAATTCCTGGTCAGGGCACATGTTCAGGTTGCGGGTTCCATCTCTAGTTGTAGCGAGTACATGAGGGAATCGATCAATGTTTCTCTCTCCTCCTCTCCCTCTCTCTAAAATAAATAAAAAAATATATTTTTAAAAAGAGTAAATTCTCACTCTGGCCGGTTTGGCTCAGTGGATAGAGCGTCGGCCTGCAGACTGAAGGGTCCCAGGTTTGATTCCGGTCAAGGGCATGCACCTTGGTTGCAGGCACATCCCCAGAAGGGAGTGTGCAGGAGGCAGCTGATCGATGTTTCTTCTTTTTTTTTTTTAGATATTTTATTGCCGAAACCAGTTTGGATCAGTGGATAGAGTGTCGGCTTGCGGACTCAAGGGTCCCAGGTTCGATTCCGGTCAAGGGCATGTACCTTGGTTGCGGGCACATCTCCAGTAGGGGGTGTGCAAGAGGCAACTGATCGATGTTTCTCTCTCATCGATGTTTCTAACTCTCTATCCCTCTCTCTAAAAAATCAATAAAATATATTTTTTAAAAGAAAAGATATTTTATTGATTTTTTACAGAGAGGAATGGAGAGGGATAGTTAGAAACATCGATGAGAGAGAAACATCAATCAGCTGCCTCCTGCACACCCCCTACTGGAGATGTGCCCGCAACCAAGGTACATGCCCTTGACCGGAATCGAACCTGGGACCCTTGAGTCCGCAGGCCGATGCTCTATCCACTGAGCCAAACCTGTTAGGGCTGATCGATATTTCTAACTCTCTAGCCCCCTCCCTTCTTCTCTGAAAAAAAAAAAAAATCAATAAAATATATATATATTTTAAAAAGAGTAAATTCTCAATTATTGTATAAGTCAAAGTCATGAGCAGCAGACAGTTCCAAGATCATAAACTGGAAGGTGGGATATCTCATCACAAATGATCACCCTCGATGAACACGCCCTGGGAACACGCAGTCATTGCTCTGCAAGCTCCAATTCATTACTGCAGCTTGTCCATGTCCTAATTCGTCATAACAGGAAAGCTGACCCCTGGATATTTTGCCACAATATCCGTGAGACCGGAGGTCAGCTTCCATAAGCACATTGGGGTGTTGACTATCGCAAGTCTGTGGACCTGCCAGGTGGGAAAGGGGGCAGGAATGAGCCTCAGAATCTAGGAGCTCCGCACACCGAGAAGCAGCCCTGGGAAAGTCGGAACGCGTAAAATACTTACACACACACACTTCCTACATCGATAAAACTTACGGGGAATCTCCCCACTGTGCATACTCAGATAAAGGAGTTTCAATTCAGACAAAGGACTCCCCAAAATGTTTCCTCCGGTGTTGTGACACTGAGCAGGAAATCGCTCATTCCCAGCACATTTAAGGCCTCTCCGCAGTGTGAACTCGCTGATGGTAACGGAGTTTGGAGCCATAGATAAAAGATTTCCCACATTCACTGCACTTGTAAGGCCTCTCACCAGTGTGGACTCTCTGGTGGTAACGAAACGTAGAACTATAGATAAACGATTTCCCACATTCACCACACGTGTAAGGTTTTTCGCTCGTGTGAACTCGCTGATGGTAACGGAGTTTGGAACTGTAGATAAAAGATTTCCCACATTCGCTGCACTTGTAAGGCCTTTCGCCCGTGTGGACTCGCTGATGGTAACGGAGTTTGGCGCTATAGATAAAGGTCTTCCCACATTCACTGCACTCGCAAGGCCTTTCTCCCGTGTGAACTCGCTGATGGTAACGGAGGGAGGAACCAGAGGAGAAAGACTTCCCGCACTGGCTGCAATTGAAAGGCTTTTCTCTTGCGTGAACTCTCGGGTGGTAACAGAAGAGGTCACCGCTGGCGAAAGATTTCCCAACCTCGCCGCGCTCACAAGGCCTTTCTCCCGGGTGAACTTTCCGATGTTTTCCGAGGCTGCTGCTTGTGGGAAATGACTTCCCACACTCGCGGCACTCGTAAGGCCTTTCTCCCGTGTGAACTCTCTTGTGGCAATGAAGGGCGTAGATCCTGGTAAAAGATTTCCCACATTCACTGCACTCAAAGGGCCTTTCTCCCGTGTGAACCCTCTGATGATAGAGGAGGCTGCTCCTACGGGTAAAGGATTTCCCACAGTCACTGCACGCATAGGGCTTTTCTCCTGAGTGAGTTTTCTGGTGGGACTGGTAGGTTGATCGACAGATAAAAGACTTCCCACACTCGCTGCATGTGTAAGGTCTGGTTCCGGTGTGAATGCTGAGATGGTAACGGAGGCCGGAGCTCGTGGTGAAGGATTTCCGGCACTCGCTGCACTCGTAAGGCCTCGTTCCCAGGTGGCCCTGCTCGTGATACCGAAGGGTGAAGCTGTTAGTGAAAGACTTGCCACACGTGCCGCACGCGTAAGGCTTTTCTCCCGTGTGAATCCTCTGGTGTCGCACGAGTTTCCACCGGTTATTGAAGGATTTCCCACACTCGCTGCAGTCGTAAGACCTTTCTCCAGTGTGGACTCGATGATGACAGCGAAGGGCCGTGGGAGTGATGTAAGACTTCCCACATTCACTGCACACGTAAGGCCTTTTCCCCGTGTGAGCGCTCTGATGATAACTGAGGCCAGTAACAGAGGTAAACGACTTGGCACAGGAGTTACACTTATAAGGCTTTCCTCCGGTGTGAACTCTCTGATAGCGAAGGAACGCTGAGCCGTGACTGAAAGATTGTGCACATTCGCTGCACACGTAACTTTTGTTTTCTCCATTGTGCCGTCCCCGGGGATAAAGGCAGGCAGGCTTGCGGCTTAGGGATTTTCCACATTTGCTGCACGTGTACTGCCTCGGGCCTGCATGAATTTTTCGATGCTGACGGAGGGTTGAGCTTCCGTGAGAGAATTTCCCGCATTCGCCAGACAGGTGAAAACTTTTTCCCGCGTGGACTCTGTGGCGCCTCACACATGAGGATTTGTACCGGAATGGCTTTTCGCATTCAGCGGACACAAAACACGGACTTGCCGTGTGGACATTCTGGTCCTGAACAAGCACGTGTTGGGGGTTAAAAGCTTTATTGCATTCTCCGGAAGTGTCAAGGCTTGCTCTGCTTTGTGGAGTTATACACGGGGTGACTTTGTTTGGCTTCTCCCTGGTCTGAGTCAGCTGCTGCTGCTGACGCCCCACGCTGGGCAGGACATCCCTCCCACCCTGCTCAGGGGTAAAGGTCTTCCCTGACCTGTGGGTGCTGCAGCTCTTCCCGAATGAGGCCGTGTCCGCACCACTTCCGAGGGGTTCCTCTCCCACGGGCTGCGCCTTAGGCTGGTCACAGTTTACACGGAAATAGAACCGTTTTGCGCACGCCCCGCACCTCAGCAGCTTCTGGCTGTGTGGCGTCCCCTGATGCTCGACCAAGTGGAAAATGTCCCTCAAGACCGGCCTGCAACGCTCACAGGGGTGTCTCTTCTGGGAAGACGAGGCTGCCCTGGGATTCTTCCCCTGCGAGGCGCCCACAGAAACCCTCTGTTCGCCGGGTGCTTCCGCATCGTCGGCTCCACAGCAGCAACCTGAACGCAGAGAAATGCTGGTGAAGCACACGCTGACTAAAGGGAAGGGAGAACCCCATCACACATACTCACGTGGCAGCCCTCCCCGGTTTGGCTCAGTGGATAGATCATCCGCCTGCAGACCGAAAGGTCCTGGGTTTGATTCCGGTCAAGGGCACACTCCTCGGTTGCAAGGTCCTCCCAGGCCCGAGCCCTGGTCGGGGTGCATGCAGGAGGCAACCAATTGATGTGTTTCTCTAGCATCAATATTACTGTCTTTCCCTCTCTAAAAATCAATGGAAAAAATCCTCAGGTGAGGATTCAAATCAAAACAAAACAAACAAATAAAAAATATACATATACACGTAGTGGACAGATGATGATGATCTCTGAAGGCATAATAATCTGGCCACTCAGTGTATATCCTATATAATAAAAGGCTAATATGCAAATTGTCCCCTCGTTCAGGAGTTCAACCAGCAGGCAAGCCAGCCAACCCCCCGTCCCCTCCCCCTGGCCAGGCTGGCCAGACTCCACCCATGCACAAATTCATGCACCGGGCCTCTAATATATATATACATACACTGAGTGGCCAGATTATTATGTGCAAAGGCATTAGTGGTATAGTGGTGAGCATAGCTGCCTTCCAGATTACTGTGTGTACAGAGATCATAATAATCTGGCCACTCAGTGTATGTGTGTGTGTGTGTATGTGTGTGCGTGTATATACATATACTTATATATATATATATATACATATATATACATATATATACTTATATATATATATACATATATACACATATATATGTATATATATAAGTATATATATATACATATATATACTTATATATATATATACATGTAGTTATGAATGTATGACATGCTTTTCTTTATATACTTTTAATATATATATATTAATTGATTTTAGAGAGGAAGGGAGAGGGAAAGAGAGAAAGAAATATCAATGATGAGAGAGAATCATGGATTGGCTGCCTCCTGCACGCTCCCCACTGGGGATCGAGCCTGTAACCCGGGCCTGTGCCCTTGTCCCTTCAGTCCACAGGCTGACGCTCTATCCACTGAGCCAGACCAGCTAGGGCTGTATGACATGCTTTTCAAAACAAACAAACAGCTCTAACCGGTTTGGCTCAGTGGATAGAGCGTCAGCCTGTGGACTGAAGGGTCTCAGGTTTGATTCCGGTCAAGGGCACGTACCTTGGTTGCGGGCACATCCCCAGTGGGGGGCGGGGGGGGTGTGCCGGAGGCAGCTGATCGATGTTTCTCTCTCAATGTTTTTAACTCTCTATCCCTCTCCCTTCCTCTCTGTAAAAATCAATAAAATATATTTAAAAACAAAACAAAAAAGCATTCAGTTGTAGGATTGCCTAACTGTAGTGTATTGCTCCGGTTCTAAGTTCACAAAATAGTTGGAAACCCCATCAGGGGAAGGATGCGAACAGGGTATGACAACGAAGAGAGGCTGAGCACACAATTTATTTCCTCTGCCAATGGCTTTCTTCAGACTCGTTACCGGGGAGCAGCACGCCATAGCCTCCCCCACGCGCTGCTCTGCGGAGAAACTTCGCCTGAAAGATCCTGAACAGCTGCCTCCCACAGGGTAACGGAAGCTTCAAAGACACACACAGGCAAAAAGCGAAGGATTAACCCCGTGGTCGGCAAACTGCGGCTCGCGAGCCACATGCGGCTCTTTGGCCCCTTGAGGGTGGCTCTTCCACAAAATACCACGGCCTGGGCGAGTCTATTTTTAAGAAGTGGCGTTAGAAGAAGTTTAAGTTTAAAAAATTTGGCTCTCAAAAGAAATGTCAATCGTTGTCCTGTTGATGTTTGGCTCTGTGGACTAATGAGTTTGCCGACCACTGGTCCATCCTAAAGACGACACATTTGAAAAGTGTTGTGTGGAGGCCCTCGGACCTTCTCTGGCAAGGGTTCACTCAATACAACAAGGACAGAAAAACTCCTTTTCTGGGGGAGGAGAATTAGTTTATTTGTTCTAAATTTTTTTAAAATATATTTTTATTGATTTCAGAGAGTAAGGGAGAGGGAGAGAGAGATAGAAACGTCAACGATGAACGCTAGCTGGTTTGGCTCAATGGATAGAGCGTCGGCCTGCAGACTGAAGGGTCTCAGGTTCAATTCCAGTTAAGGGCACATGCTCAGGTGTGGGCTCTATCCCCAGTAGGGAGCGTGCAGAGGGCAGCCGATCAATGATTCTCTATCATTGATGTTTCTACCTATATCTTCTCCCTTCCTCTCTCTGAAATCAATAAAAATATCTTTTTTAAAAAGAAAAAGAAACATCAACGATGAGAGAGAATCATTGAATCATTGATTGGCTGCCTCCTGCACATCCCACGCTGGGGATCCAGCCTGCAACCCGGGCATGTGCCCTGACTGTGAATCAAACAGGTGACCTCCTGGTTCACAGGTTGACGGAGGCTCAACCATTGAGCCACGCAAGCTGGGCGAGGTTATTTTTTAAATACGTTTTTTATTTCAGAGAGAAAGGGGGAGGGAGAGAGGTAGAAACATCAATGATGAGAGAGAATCATTGGCTGCCTCCTGCACACCCCACACTAGGGGCACATACCTCGGTTGCAGGCTTGATCCCTGGTCAGCCCCAGTCTATTTAGGAGGCAACCAATTGATGTATCTCTCTCCCATCGATGTTTCTCTCTGTCTCTCCCCCACCCTCCCACTCCCTAAATATCAATGGAAAAATATCTTCGGGTGAGAAGTAACAAAAAGATAAAAAGAAATAAAACAAAGTTATCATTTTTTTAAAAACATATTTTTATTGATTTCAGAGAGGAAGGGAGAGGGAGAGAGAGAAACATTAATGAGAGAGAATCACCGATTGGATGCCTTCTGCACGCCCCCCACCAGGGACCGAGCCTGCAACCCAGGCATATATGCCCTTGACCGGAATCGAACCAGGGACCCTTCAGTCCACAGGCCCATGCTCTATCCACTGAGCAAAACCAGCCAGGGAATAGTTATCACTTCTTTATTTGACAATGTATTTTCAAACATTGAATAGGCCTGATAAGTCCAAAATTCTCTTTTGTAAGGAGAAAGAATCAATCCTTGAGGTACCCAGGAGCTCTTTGGAATAACTCTAAGCCACTTCTAGGTTAAGAAAAATTCTGAAAATTCAAATCTTGGGAAGCTTGTCAAACATGCTTGATGTAAGGATTATATATTGTTATGAAATAATATGAAATAATTATTTATCGAAGGTGGCAATAAGAAGTATAAAACATTAATACAGATGGGCGAAAGATGATTTTCCTTGAAATTTAATCAAGTTTCTGATAAAATGATTAACACAATCATTTTACAAATAAGTAGACCCCAAGTCAAAAGGCAAAACTAAAAGGGACTAAGAGAGTAGTAGGTTTATCGAAAACCTTGAATTGGGCTCTACTTGTTTCTTAAAAACCATGAGATTTTAAAGTTAACTATTACTGAGGCCATTTTCTTTACAAATTTTGTAACAGAGATAAAAACAGTAACTTATTCCTGCCCTACCTAGTTGGTATGGCTCAATGGATAATGTCGGCCTGCAGACTGAAGGGTCCCGGGTTTGATTCCAGTCAGGAGCACAAGCCTGGGTTGCGGGCTCCATCCCCAGTAGGGGGGCGTGCAGGAGGCTGCCGATCAATGATTCTCTCTCATCACGGATGTTTCTATCTCTCTCCCTTCCTCTCTGAAACCAATAAAAAAATACTTTAAAAAAAACACACAACTTATTCCTACAAACCCAGGTAAAGCAAACATATGTTGTTAATAACTTTAAAAGACATTAAATGAACTCAGACTAGCTTTAGTGTCAAATATTTTTCCAATAGATGAAAAAAAACACACCTGAGATAGTTCTTATTTCTTACTCTTTACATACACAGTGTTATTAACAGTTGTAGAGAAGGCAACATTTATTTTTTCATTTCTCCTTGACACCTTTTAAGAGGCTTGAGAAGACCTTGTGGGGATAAGGGTGGGGGTGGGGGTGGGGAGAGATCAGGCGTGGGACCTGTTTTCTGTTTCCCTTTCCGTTGAAGGGGGGACAGTTTTTTCTGTCACTCCCACAGACTGCAGGGTTCAGGGGAGGCGTTTATTCCCCCGATGTTCCTAGGGCCATAGCAGCCCCTAGGCCTCCAGGAGGAGAACGCAGGGCGTTTAAAACACTCATTCTTTCTCCTTCAATTCAAATTACCCAGTAGGAAGACTTGGTACAACTCTCGACTGAAAGTTTCAAAGGCCGTGACTGAGCTGGGGAAACAGAAAGTCTTGGCCTAATTTAAGAAATTAGACATATACTATCCCAGAGTGTTCAAATGGATAAAAAAAAAAAAAAAGTGACAAAAATTGAGATGGGGCATGACAAGAATGAGGTTGTCACCCGGCCAGTGAGGCTCAGTGGTTGAGCATCGACCTATGGACCAGGAGGTCATGGTACAATTCCGGTTGGGGCACACGCCTGGGGTGTGGGCTCAATCCCTATTGGGGGGCGTACAGGAGGCAGCCGATCAATGATTCTTTCTCATCAGTGATGATTCTCTCTCTCTCTCCCTTCCTCTCTGAAATCAATAAACATATATTGAAAAACAGTCATCAAAACAAACACCAATGGACACACATACATACAGATTGAAGAAACAGAATTAGACGGCTCAGAAATAAACCCACATATGTGGTCAACAACTCTTGGACAACGGGCAAAAAAAGTCTCTTCAATAAATGGTGTGGGACCCTGGCTGGGTTGGGTAGCTCAAATGCTTAGAGCATCTTCCTGAAAAGCCTTGCACGTTCGATCCTCCGTCAAGGCACATATAAGAATCAAACAATCCTATATAATAAAAAGCTAATATGCAAATCGACTGAACGGCTGAACGACCAATTGCTATGACATGCACTGACCAGCAGGAGGCAGACGCTCCATGCAGGAGCTGCTCCCGGGTGGTCAGTGCACTCCCCCAGGGGGCACGCCGCTCACAGCCAGGCTCACGGCTGGCGAATGCAGCAGCGCTGCTCCTTGGCAGTGGGACATCCCCCGGGGGCTCCTGGACGGCAAGAGGGCGCAGGCGGGGCTGAGGGGACCCCCCCCCCCGAGTGAACAAATTTCGTGCACTGGTGAATCTATAAATAACTGGGACAACAAATCAATCTCTCTCTCTCTCTCTCTCTCTCTCTCTCTCTTCCTTCTTCCTATCTCTAAATATCAATACACTAGAGGCCTGGTGCACGAAATTCGTGCACAAGGCGGGGGATGTGCCTCAGCCTGGCCTGCACACTCTCCAACCCGGGACCCCTCAGGGGATGTCCAACTGCGAACTGGCCGGCAGGGGAGGGCAGTTGGGGGTGAGATCAGGCCAGCAGGGGAGGGCAGTTGGGGGCGACCAGGCCGGCGGGGGAGGGCAGTTGGGGGTGAGATCAGGCCAACAGGGGAGGGCAGTTGGGGGCTACCAGGCCAGTGGGGGAGGGCAGTTGGGGGCGAACTGGCCTGCCTACAGGGGAGGTCAGTTGGGGGCATTAGGCAGACAGGCAGGTGAGTGGTTAGGAGCCAGTGGTCCTGGATTGCGAGAGGGATATCTGACTGCTGGTTTAGGCCCGATCCCTGCAGGCTTGGTCACCCCCAACTGCTCTCCCCTGTAGGCCAGTTTGCCCCCAACTGCCCTCCCCTGACGACCTGGTCGCCCCCAACTGCCCTCCCCTGCTGGCCTGATTGCCCCTAACCCCCTGCCAGCCTGATCTCGCCCATAACTGCTCTCCCCTGCCGGCCTGATTGCCCCTAACTGCCTCTGCCTCTCCCCCCACCACCCTGGCTTTGTGTGGAAGGAAGTCGGAAGATGGCCGGTCAACCCGGTCTAATTACCATATTACCCTTTTATTAGTATAGATAGCCCAGCTGGAGTGGCTCAGTTAGTTCACTGTCCTCCCACGCACCAGGAAGCTGCCGGTTCGATTCCTGGTCAAGGCACATGCCTGGTTTGCCAACTCAATCCCCAGTAGGGGGCATGCAGGAGGCAGCCCATCCATGTTTCTCATAGATGTTTCTTTCTCCCTCTCCCTTCCTCTCTCTGAAAGCCATAAAAACACGTTTTAAAAAATACATAAGTAAATAGTGTTGAGGAAAAAAAACACCCACAAATATTTACTTGGGAAGTATTAAAACTTCAATGTAATAATAACGTAAAACTCCTCGGGGAAAAAACAACAACAACAAAGGTCTCTGACATGGGTTTTGGCAGATGTTTTGGATGACACTAAGAGCAGACAACAAGGGCAAAGGTAAAAATGAGGCAGGCACCAGGACACCACAGAGCTTCTGCACAGCAAAAAAGGCAACTAACCCAATGGAAGGTGTGAAAGTATTGGTGAGGGCTGTCACATAATGGGTAAGAATTTAAATATAGAAGGTGTTCAACAACTCATCAGCAAAGGAACAATCTGATGAAAAAATGGACAAAAAACCTGAATACACATTTGATCGAAGATCTAACAATGTCCAAAGATATTAAAAGGTGTTCTTCCTACCGGTTTTGGCACAAAAACAAATAAATAAGCTAAGATGGCCAGCATCCAAAAGGCAAGGGTAAGTGTTGGTGCAGGTAGAGATATAATGGAAGCATTGTGCACTATGGTTGAAGTGTTAAAAAAAAAAAGTCAAAATTATAGAAAAAGGGTAGAATGCCAGGATTTGGGGTGTAGGGGAAAATGGAAATGGGGTGGTCAAAACATGCAGCAAACGTTCCATTATAAGCTGGGTGAGTTCTGAGCATGTAATTAGGATCATGCTGACTATAGTTAATAACGTTTTACTTGAAGTTTATCGACAGATCTTTTGCATTCCTAGCATAAAAAATAATAAATTAGCTTTATATGTTTAATTAACTTCAGCATGGGAATTATTTTACTACTAGAGGCCCAGTGCACGAAATTCGTGCATGGGTAGGGTCCCTTGGCCTGGCCTGGGATCAGGGCTGATTGGGGCCTTCTGACTGCTGGCCAGGGCCTCCCTTCGTTCCATGCCACCCCCTGGTGGTCAGCGCACGTCATAGCAAGTGATCAAATTCCCGAGGGGACGCTTTGCATATTAGCCTTTTATATATATACTAGAGGCCCAGTGCACGAAATTCATGCATGGGGGGGTTGTGTCCCTCAGCCCAGCCTGCACCCTCTCCAATCTGGGACCCCTCGAGGGATGTCAGACTGCCCGTTTAGGCCCGATACAAGTAGGATCGGGCCTAAATGGGCAGTCGGACATCCCTCTCACAATCCAGGACTGCTGGCTCCCAACTGCTCGCCTGCCTGCCTTCCTGATTGCCCCTAACTGCTTCTGCCTGCCAGCTTGATCACCCCCTAACCACTCCCCTACCAGCCTGATTGATGCCTAACTCCTCTCCTGCCAGCCTGTTTGCCCCTAACTTCCCTCCCCTGCAGGCCTGGTCACCCTTGGCTGCCCTCCCTGAAGGCCTGGTCCCCACAACTGCTCTCCCCTGCAGGCCCAGGTCCCCCCCCAACTGCCCTTCCCTGCAGGCCTGGTCGCCCCCAACTTCCCTCCTCTGCTGGCCTGGTCACCCCTAACTGCCCTCCCCTGCTGGCCTGATCGCCCACAACTGCCCTCCCTTGCAGGCCTGGTCCCTTCCAACTGCCCTCCCCTGCTGGCTATCTTGTGGCAGCCATCTTGTGTCCACATGGGGGCAGCCATCTTTGACCACATGGGGGCAGCCATCTTGTGTGTTGGAGTGATGGTCAATTTGTATTACTCTTTTATTTATATATATATATAGATATAGGGTGTCCACCAAAAATGTATACATACTTTGAATAATTATAAAGGCAGTGTTTTCGGTTTTTAAAAATATACATTTTTATTGATTTCAGGGAGGAAGGAAGAGGGAAAGAGAGAGATAGAAACATCAATGATGAGAGAGAATCATTGATCGGCTACCTCCTGCATGCTCCCTACTGGGGATCGAGCCCGCAACCCCGGGCATGTGCCCCTGACCAGAATCAAACCAAAGACTTTTCAGTCCCCAGGCTGAAGCTCTATCCACCAAGCCAAACCAGCTAGGGCAAAGGCAGTGTTTTTAAAATACATTGCATTTTCAAAATTTAGCTATCAGTTGTTAAAGTTTGTATACATTTGGGGAGCACTCTGAATATATAAAAACAGCACATTGTACACTTTAATATATACAAGTTTATATCTCGACAAGGTTATGGAGGGTGCGGGGAGGAAAACAGATCTAAACCCGACACGCTGTGCAGGAGCGGAAAGAGGAGCCCCGGCTTCAGATAAGTACGACCCAGACCACGCCTGCAGGTCCGGGCACAGGCAGGAAGGAGGAATGGCTGCGACAGGAAGGGACCAAACCCCGGGAGACGGAAGGGGTTCGGATCTGGACATCAGCCCAGACACTGAGGGCAAAACGGCGAATTCATGAAGCTCGATGAATGCTACTGACTGACCTTGAATCCTTCCCAAAAGGGCTCAGTATTGGGACCGCAGGGGAGAGAAGAGGGCAGTGCAAACCCACCGGACCTGCCCATACAGCAGCCACCCGACACCTGGGGAGGCAGCCGTGCTGAGGTCCAGGCCGCGGACTGAGAGGGGAGAGGGGGAGGGAGGAGAGTCCAGTCCGAGTCCCTGGTGAGGCTGAGTCTTACCCAGAGAGGACACAAGGGCAAAGTTCTCCAGCATCACACGCAGGTACAGGCGTCTCTGAGCCTCGTCCACCAGCCTCCATTCTTCCTGCGAGAAATGCACGGCCACGTCCTCCAAGGTCACCCTGGCCTGTAGGAACGGGGGCAGAGGAAACCGTGAACATTCTGTGCCTGAGAACCCACAGCCCCTCTCCCCACGCACCTACCCCTCACTCCCCCTCCTCCAAAGCTCCCCCCTCAGAGGAACTGCACAGGTGGGCACAGGTGCCGGGGTGCCCGCCCTGTCCTCAGGGTCCCTTCATGCCCGAGGGTCTGCCCTCAGCAACAGCAGGCAGGAGGGCACAGAGACGGATCCAGCTCTGGTCCCGGCTGGCAGGCCCCCATCATGGCATGCACTCCCCTTGGGTCTCCAGAGTGTGACAGGGCCCCGCCAAGCCGGGGCTCAGGCTCCACCTGTCAGTCCCCAATGCTCGCCCCCCCCCTAACTCCCACTTCCCCCCACTACGCACAGCCTTCTGTAGACTGCACCCCTCTCCCCTCCCGTCCCCACGGCACCCCCACAGCCACGCACTCGGGGAGACGCCGCTGGGAAGGCCCCCTCTGCACCTCTGGCCCCGCTTCCCCACCCGCCCCCCGGAGCTCCCCTGCAGCTCGGAGGCCCGCGGCCCCTCCCCCTGCCGTGCGGTCCCCCCCAGCAGCCACCGCGTCCTCCCTCCACGCACCCTTCCCGCCACCCCAGGCCTGAGGGCTCCACACCGGGCACAGGGACACTCCGCGGGGACCGTAGGAGCGCCAGGTCTCACCCCCCGCCACCCGGAAACTCCCACCCCCCTCCCAGCGCACCCGCACATTCTGGGGGCTCCAAGCCGGAAGGAAAAGGCAGGAGCTTTGCCCGCAATGCCATCTCATCTCCACGCCTCCTCCTCCCGGAGCCGCAGGCGCCTGCGGAGGGTCCTCTCTCCCATGGAGTCACCGACCACCTCCCGCCCGCACCCTGACCCAGATGCAGAGCAAGAGGGAAAAGCTCCTAATGAACTCGGGTCTTTCTGAGCAACTAGTGGCACCGCCACGATGACCTGCCTTCCCGCCCGAATGTGACCCAGCGGGGCCGGGGCTGCAGGAGGGGACGGGCCCGCCCCGGGCTGCAGGGTTCGGGTGGGGGGTGGGGGAGGCCGGGCGGCCCCGGAGACACTCACCTCAGCTGGGCGCCTGGCGGCCGCCGCCATCAGACCCTGCGGGGAGCCGGCGTGGACGTGACGGTCCCTCTCCCGGCCTCCGGCGCTGGTCACTGGGGCGCGACCCAGCCTCGGACCCGTGCGCGGAGGACGACGGCCCTGGCGCCTTCCCGCTTTGTTACCTGAAAAGGGGCTCTGGCGCCAGAATCCCGAGGCCAACCTGCAAATATGGACGGCTGCAGAAAGAGGCCGGAAGTCCCGCCTCCAGTCCAGGAGCTCTCTAGGCAACTCTTTCATCCTGATGTGTCATTGCCTCAACTCAGCGCAACGTCTTCTGGGTAATGTAGTTTCCAGAGCTAAAAGGACACAAGGGAGTTGAGCCTCCTGAGCCACTGGAACGTACGCCCCTGGAGGGATCCTGTAGTTTCGCTCGACTGCGTGAGGGGCCTGCTCCTTGTAAATTGCAGCAAAAACTGGAATCTGACCATATGGACCTTAGGATAGGTTAAGGGCTCTCTGCTCCCCCCACTTAAGGCACCCATTGCAAATCCAGTGGTTTATCTGAGCTTCACAACAACAGGCTATTTGAAGCAGAACCACAGGCGGCTGGCTGGTGTGGGTCAGTGTGGCTCAGTGGTTGAGCGTCCACTTATGAACCAGGAGCTCCGGGTTCAATTCCCGGTGAGGGCACGGTTCCGGTCAGGGCACATGTGGGCTTGGTCCCCCGTTGTGGGGAGTGCAGGAGGCAACCGATCTATGATTCTCTCTCATCATTAAAGTTTCTTTTTCTCGCCCTAACCGGTTTGGCTCAGTGGATAGAGTGGACTGAGAGGTCCCAGGTTCGATTCCAGTACCTTGGTTGTGGGCACATCCCCAGTAGGGGGTGTGCAGGAGGCAGCTGATAGATGTTTCTCTCTCATCAATATTTCTAACTCTCGCTCCCTCTCCCTTCCTCTCTGTAAAAAAATCAATAAAATATATATTTTTTTTAAAGTTTCTTTTTCTCTCTCTCCCTCTCCCTTCCTCTCTGAAATCAGTAACAATATATATTTTTAAAAAAGAAAAGAAAATGACAGGCTGGTCCTGACTCTGTAGCTCAGTTGCTCAGTGGGTCCTGTTGATTCATCAAGGTTTCAGGTTTGACTCCAGGTCAGGGCACATACAAGAATCAACCAATGAATATATAATAAGTGAAACAACAAATGGGTGTGTGTGTGTGTGTGTGTGTGTGTGTGTGTGTGTTTTATCTCTGTCTAAAGTTAAGAAAAAATTGCCCTGACCGACTTTGCTCAATGGTTAGCACGTCAGTCCAGGTTTAATTCCCGGTCAAATGCATGTACCTGGGTTGTAGGTTCAATCCCCATCCCCAGTTGGGGTGCATGCAGTAGGGCAATCAGTCCATGTGTCTCTCTCACATTCATGTTTCTCTCTCTCTCCACTCCTCTTCCCTCCCTTCCACTCTCTTCCTAAAGATAAAAGGGAAAATATCCTCGGGTGAGGATTAATAAAAAATAACATAGCCCTAGCTGGTATGTTGAGTGTTGGCCTGCGGAATGAAGGGTCCCGGGATCAATTCTGGTCAAGGGCACATGCCTGGGGTTGCAGGCTCGATCCCCAGTAGGGGGCATGCAGGAGGCAGCTGATCAATGATTCTCTCTCATCATTGGTGTTTCTCTATCTCTCTTCCTCTCTGAAATAAAAATATTTTTAATAAAAAATAACCAATAAAAAAATTAAAGAAGAAACACCACAGGCTTACATGGTATCACTCATGCTGAAAGCCCAGGATACCAAACGTAAATACCTGATAATACTGCAGTCCAACCTCTCCCAGAAGCATTCTTTTTAACTTATTTTGTTGTTGTTAATCTTCACAGGAGAATATTTTTTCCATTGAGTTTTTATAGAGTAGGAGGGAGTAAGAGAGAGAGAGAGGGAGAGAGAGAGAGAGAGAGAGAGAGAGAGAGAGAGAGAGAGAGAGAGAGAGAGAGACATCAAAGTGAGAGACAAATCAGTTGCCTCCTGCCTGCACCTGGACTGGAGATTGAATCTGTAACTAAGGGATGTGCCCTTGAGCAGGAATCCAACCCAAGATCCTGTAGTGCTCAGGACAACGCTCTAACCACTGAGCCCACCAGCCAGGGCTACTATTTTTCTTTTGGTCTTTTTTCTATTTTCCCAGAAACAATCTTTTTTAACAGTTATACCATTCTGTAGTTTGCTCACTCCATAACACTTCTCCAGAAATAATAAAACCAAGTCTTTAAAACCCTCAAAATGAAGGTTCAGCATGCACTCTCCTGAGTAACAAATTTAATTAATTTAAAAATAAAAAAATAAGCTAATACAGAATTAGAATTTGGTTCTTTTCCACTTTGCTAAAACAACAAGGATTTTCCTTGTTTTTGAGATACAAGGATACTTGCGGTTTTTAAATATATATATATATATATATATATATATATATATATATATATATAAAATGTTTATTTTAAATATATTTTTATTGATTTCAGAGAGCAAGGGAGAGGGAGAAAGAGATAGAATCATTAACAACAACAAAAAGGACACTTTCTTCTAAGATGGAGAAAATTGGGCCTTTAGCTATGCTGGAATCCGGGCAACAGTGAAATTCTTTTTTCAACAAAGTGGGAAATCCTCTTCATTCATGTGAACTTGGGGGGAAAATAGTGAGCTGAGAAAAATAGAGTAAGGTGTGAGCAAAACAAAAATGTGTAAGAGAGGAAGGAAAGCCATGGCATCATGTTTCATTGCTTCACCAGTCATTTACTAATTATCTCATCAGCTTCAGAGGCTCACCTAGGTTTGCGTTATATATCAATAAAGAAATGTGTTTGCAACCAGGCTTCTTCAAATCTTTTATTGAAGGAGTAAGCAATCAGTTAAAATATATATATATATATATTCTTTGTTATAATACACTAGAGGCCCAGTGCACGACTTCCATGCACTGGGGGGGCGGGTAGGGGTCCCTCAGCCCATCCTGAGCCCTCTTGAAGTCTGGGACCCTTCGGGAGTGGGCCTAAGCCGGCAGGTGGACATCGCCCAAGGGGTCCTTAGCACTGCTGTGGAGGCAGGAGAGGCTCCCATCACCACTGCTGCGCTCGCCAGCTATAAGCCTGGCTTCTGGCTGAGTGGTGCTCCCCCGTGGGAGCGCACTGACATCCAGGGGGCAGCTCCTGCATTGAGCGTCTGCCCCCTGGTGGTCAGTGCACATCACAGCAACCGGTCGTTCCGCAGTTCAGTCAATTTGCATATTAGGGTTTTATTACATAAGATAATAAGGTGATAGTTCTGTGGAAATATAAAAATAATGGCTCCTAGCAATGAGAAATGTGGAGATTGAGGATTTTAAAGGGTACATTTAAAGTAGGGAGAGACGTGGCCAGTGTTGCTCAGTGGTCAGAACGTCACCCAAGCACCCAAGGGTCAGAGGTTTGATTCCTTGTCAAGGGTACATACCTGGGTTGCAGATTCCATCCCCAGCTCCAGTTGTGGGAGGCGGGTGTAAGAGGTAACCAATTGATGTGTCTCACTCTCTCTTCCATTCGCTCTAAAAAAAATCAATGGAAAAAATATCCTGGAGTGAGGCTTAACACATAAATGCGGCAGGAGAGGCGATGTGAATACACTGTGAAGGGGATGAAAGGACAAAAACGCACGGCACAATGCTCCTGTGCCAGGAGCGGCCCTGGAGTGTCCGACCACCTCTGTGACCATTGTGCCAGGGCCAGCGTGCTGAGAGATTTCCTACTGTGGTTTAGAAGTGATTTTTTAAAATATATATATTTTATTGATTTTTTTTTTTACAGAGAGGAAGGAAGAAGGATAGTTAGAAACATCGATGAGACAGAAACATCCATCAGCTGCCTCCTGCACACTTCCTACTGGGGATGTGGCCACAACCAAGGTACATGCCCTTGACCGGAATCGAACCTGGGACCCTTGAATCCACAGGCGGACGCTCTATCCACTGAACCAAACCTGTCAGGGCTAGAAGTAATTTTTATAAGTTCTTTTTATAATTTCTGTTGTTATACTTTTTTCCCCCAACTCTTCTGTTGTCTTAGCTTTACCATTTTTGAAATTTTGGGTTATGTTTCAATATGATATTTGCTTTACTTTTTAAAAAGGAGAAAGGTTGTTACCTGATTACTGTTGATTTTTTAATTTTTGAAAAATATTTCTTTATTGATTTTTAGAAAGAAAGAAAGAGGAACAGAGAGAGAGAGAGAAATATCTATTGACTGCCTCTTGGATGCCCTCTTCTGGGATTGAGCCTGCAACCCAGCCATTTGCCCTGACCAGGAATTGAACCAGCAACCTCTGGGTGTGTACAGGGATGCTCAACTAACTGAGCCACACTGAATAAATAAGTAAAATTTTGTTCAATGAAAAAAAAACACACGCAAAATTAATTATTTCATAAACCAAGAGTTACAACTATTATCTAAGAAGCGAAAATGGATCACATTACAATATATCTTTGATGTTTCACTGTTCTGTTTGTTAAAAGAACAGGTAAACCAGCCTTGGCCGGTGTGGCTCAGTTGGGTGGGCAGCATCCCGTGCATCGAAAGGTTGCCGATTCAATTCCCAATGCACATGCCTGGGTTCAGGGCTCCACCCCTGGTAGAGACCTTGCGGCAGGCAACCAATCAATGCTTGGCTTTCGCAACAATGTTTTTCTCTCTTTCCCTCCCTTCATCTCTCTCAAAAATCAATTTTAAAAAAAAAAAGGTGTTAACCTAGATGCATGGATAGGGCTTCCTCAAAACGTTTCACTGAAAAGGTTTTAGGCCTAGGGTCTTTGCAGGACCTAGGAAACAGATCACCTTCAACAGGACCTGGAATTATCCTCTGCGAACAAAGGAAAAATTCATGCTTTGCCAAGGAGTACTTGAGAATGTCACATGTGACCCTTCCTCAGCATGGTTTTCTCTTCTTTTTATAAATATGTACTAACTGATTTTTAGAGAGAGAGGAAAGGAGGAGACAGAAAGGAGAGGGAGAGGGAAACACTGACCTGCTGCCTCCTGCACGCCCCCTACTGGAGATCAAGCCAGCAACCCAATGGGCCCTGACTTGGAATGGAATTGATGACCTTTCTGTGCACTGGATGATGTTCAAACAAATGAACCACGCAGGCCAGGGCACAGGGTGATTTCAGAATCTCCTAAAACCCACAGCACCCAGGCTTCAAATGAGGACCAGAAAGCCCTGCAATCTTTCCTAGAAGGTTGGCGGCAGGAATGCAAATATGGCAAAAACCAATGAGATATATTTTACCATTATAGTGTCCCTATGCAGAACACAAAGTTGGGTAGGCCCATAAAAATGCTCACCCTTCACACTGGTGGAGCCAAAATGTTTATAAAATACCCCACATGCTCGGCCGGCATGGCTCAGTGGTTAAGCGTCGACCTATGAATCAAGAGGTCATGGCTCGATTCCCGGTCAGAACACATACCCGGGTTGCGGGCTCGATCCCCAGTGTGGGGGGTGCAGGAGGCAGCTGATCAATGATTCTCTCTCATCATAGTTGTTTCTCTCTCTCCCCCTCCCTCCCCCATGTCTTCCTCTCTGAAATCAATAAAAATACATTTAAAAAAATACCCCACACAGTAAATAGAACGCCCGAAATGTAAGCGAACTTATACAGTACGGACTGGTACAGTATTGTACAAACCAAAGCCATGTGCAGCAAGTTCAGGCTGGTGACCTGGAAGCTGGAAAACACTCATGGGATTACACGGCCCTCCAGCCAGACTCGTGAAATTTTCCGTCAACAATGGGTTGGGTTCCTGTCCAATGTGAACTCCAAAGAGCTCGGGTTACTCCGTATTTTCTGCAATGCATGAGAGAATAGAGGTCAGCTGCCCTGAGCACATGAGGATGATAATGGACACAAATGGTGGGAACCTGCCATGTGGGAAGTCTTCACTCATGTGCTCCAGCCCCAGCTCCAATCGCAGGGGTGGGGGGGGGGGGGTGTATGAGGTAACCAACTGATCTGTCTCACATCGATGTTTCTCCATGTAACAAAAGAAAATGGCAAAGAGCCCTGGAAACACACACGGACACACATGCTTCCCACATGACTGAAACTTAAGGGGAATCTCCCATCTGTGACAACGGAAAGTATGAGACTGAATTCAGACAGATAGCTTCTGCCAGGGTCATTATATGGAACAAGAAAATTGCACATTCCCTTACACAGGGCGGGTATTATCCAGCGTGGATTTCACACTGTGTAATAAGGTAAATGCTTGGGGGGGAAATTTCACACCTTCGCTGTACTCACAAAGCCATCTCCTGGGTGAACTCTCTGGAGGTGAAAGAGTGTCAAGCTATGGGTAAAATATTTTTCACATTTGCTATACCATATAGTCCACATCCTGTATGAACTCTCAGATAATCAAAAACTCCATAAATACAGGTGAAACTATTAATACAATTCACTACCCTCATAAGACCTTTTTCTAATATGAAGACTCAAGTGTTATGAAAGGTAAGAACTACGGCTAAAAAAAATTTCCATTTCCCCCATTTTTGCACTCAAACGCCTACCTCTAGTGTGAACTCTCCAATGTTAACTGGACTGGGAACTATCCTTAGAGCTTTTCCCACATTCACTGCAATCTTCAGGCCTTCATCTTGTGTGAACCCGTTGGTGTACACGAAGGTGAGGTTTCCGCATAAAGGATTTCCCACACTCACTGCACTCATAAGGCCTTTCTCCTGTGTGACTTCTTTGATGTTGAATGAGTTCGGAGCGCTTGAGATAAGATTTCTCACAATCACTGCATTCATGAGGCTTTAACCCAGTGTGAACACTCTGATGGTAACGGAGGCCGGAGCCAGAAGAAAAAGATTTGCCACATTCTCTACATTCATAAGACTTATTGCTTGTATGAATTCTCTGATGATTCCGGAAGGAGTAGCAAGAGGTGAAAGATTTCCCACATTCACGGCACTCATAGGGCCCTTCTCCAGTGTGCACTACCCGATGATAACGAAGCTTCCTCTGAGTGGTAAAAGAGATCCCACACACAGTGCACTCGTAAGGCTTTTCTCCTGTATGATCTCTCTGATGATTTCTGAGATTAAAACCAGACGAAAAAGATTTCCCACATTCATTGCACTGATGCCTCTCTCCTGTGTGAACTCTCCTGTGGGTACGAAGTTGGTGGCCTCGGAAAAAGCATTTCCCACAGTCACTGCACGCAAAAGGTCTTTCTCCTGTGTGTATCCTCTGATGTTGCATGAGGTTGGACTTGGAAATAAAAGATTTCCCACATTCACTGCACTGATAAGGCCTTTCTCCTGTGTGAATTTTCTTATGATAGTTAAAGATATGGTTGGCAATAAAACACTTCCCACATTCACTACACCGATAAGGCCTTTCTCCCGTGTGAACCCTCTGGTGTATACGAAGTTGCTGTCTTAGGATAAAAGATTTCCCACAGTCACTGCACTGATGAGGTCTTTCCTTTCTGTGTACTCGCTGATGATTACTAAGGATGGAAGCGGATGAAAAAGCTTTCCCACATTCACTACACTCATAAGACTGTCTTCCGCTATGAACTATTTGGTGTTGAGTGAGGCAAGATTGTCGACTGAAGGATTTCCAACATTCACTGCACTCATAAGGCCTTTTTCCTGTGTGAACTCTCTGGTGTAGAATGAGTATGGAACTACCGGTAAAGGTTCTCCTACATTTTCTGCACTGAAAAGGCCTTTCTCCTGTGTGCATTCTCCGGTGCAGAGTAAGGACTGATCTCCTGGTGAAAGATTTCCCACACTCACGGCACTCATGAGGCCTTTCTCCAGTGTGAACTCTCCAATGCAGAATGAGGTAAAACTTCCTTCTAAAGGACTTCCCACATTGCGTGCACTCATAACGCCTTTCTCCAGAGTGAATTGTCCGTTGTCGGATGAGGATGGAGCTCCGGCTAAAAGATGGCACACATTCACGGCACAAGTCACATTTGTTCCCAGTGTGACTTCTCCAGGGATAAATGAGAACAGATTTTGGGTGAAAGGGCTTCCCACAGTTGCCGCACTTGGACTGCCCTGGCCCGCAATGAAATCTTCGATGCTGACTGAGGGCTGAGGTTCGCCTAAAAGACTGGCCACATTGGCCACACACGTGAAGGCCTTTACCTGTATGCACTCTCTGGTGAGCGGCGAATGAAGACTGATCCCTGAATGTTTTCCCACATTCACTGCACATAACACACTGTCTTGCAGTGCGAACATCTTGGTCCTGAGCATGTGTCCATCTGGGCCTGAGTGGGTTCTTATATTCTTGCCAGGCGAAATAATTTTTTCTCTTTTTCAGGTGTTTTTGGAGGTTTGCTCTAAAGTGAAATTGTTTCCTACACACCCCACACCTGACCACGTTCTGGCTGTGTGGAGTTCCTCTGTCCTCAGGCAAATGGAGTATGTCTCTCAAGACTGGACCACAGCTCTCACAGAAGTGGGTCTTCTGGAAACACAGAGCGGCCTTGGAGGGGCTGGCCCGCGACACTCCTACAGAAACACTCTGTTCACAGTTTGCTTGCGCATCCTCTGCTCCACAGCAGTAACCTGAATGCAAATAAAATCAGGTGAAGTACAGGTTGACTCTGAGAATGACACCATCACAAATGTGCGTTCGTCACATTGAGAAATGAGTCTATGGCCCTGACCGGTTTGGCTCAGTGGACAGAGCGTCGGCCTGCAGACTGGAAGGTTCCAGGTTCGATTCCAGTCCAGGACATGTACCTTGGTTGCAGGCACATCCCCGGTAGGGAGTATGCAGGAGGCAGCTGATCGATGTTTCTCTCTCATCGATGTTTCTAACTCTATCCCTCTCCCTTCCTCTCTGTAAAAAATCAATAAAATATTTTTTTTTAAAAAGAAAGAAAGAAATGAGTCTATGGCTTGCTTTTTATGGAAGGTGTTAAAACCCAGTTTAGGAAGTTGTTACTGGGCATCAGTACACCTCTAAGGCCAAAGAATGGTAGAGGACTCACTGAAGAAAGGAGACAAGAAGAGGGTGTACCACAAAGGTGTGTTGGAAATCTTCTTCTCTTGTGAAAGGATTGCTGTAGGACCTTTCGTGCTAGAGCCATAAGGCTGTGATAGAAGCACAGGTCCCACGGTAGGGGTCTGGCTCAATGGATATAGCCTAGGCCTGCGGACTGAAGGGTCCTGGGTTTGATTCCAGTCAAGGGCCCATGCCCAGGTGTGGGCTCAATCCCCAATGTGGGGCATGCAGGAGGCAGCTGATCAACGATTCTCTCTTATCACTGATGTTTCTATCTCTCTCTCCCTTCCTCTCTGAAACCAATAAAAATATATTAATAAAAAAATAGAAGAGCCCTAACTGGTTTGGCTCAGTGGATAGAGCATCGGCCTGAGGACTGAAGGGTCCCAGGTTTGATTCCGGTCAAGGGCATGTACCTTGGTTGCAGGCACATCCCCAGTAGGGGGTGTGCAGGAGGCAGCTGATCGATGTTTCTCTCTCATCGATGTTTCTAACTCTCTATCTCTCTCCTTCCTCTCTGTAAAAAATCAAAAAAATATATTTTAAAAAATACTTAAGAGTTCAAGAGAAATTGAACATAATTTTTAAAAAACACACAACATATTAAAGAAAAATAAAAAGGACCAGCTAGTGTCGCTCAGTGGTTGAGCATCAACCTATAAACCAGGAGGTCACGGTTCAATTTCCAGTCAGGGCACATGCCTGGGTTGTTGGCTCCATCCACTAGGGGGTCATGTAGGAGGCAGCCAATCAATGATTCTTTCTCATCATTGATGTTTTTATCTCTCTCCCCCTCCCCCTTCCTCTCTGAAATCCATAAAAATATATTAAAAATAAAATACAGCCCTGGCTGATTGGGCTCGGTGAATGGAGTATTGGTCTGTGAACTGAAGGGATCCTGGTTCAATTCTGGTCAAGGGCACATGCCTGCGTTGCCAGCTCAATCCCCAGTGGGTGGCATGCAGGAGGCAACCAATCAATGATTCTCTCTCATCATTGATGTTTCTATCACTCTCTCCCTCTCTCTTCTTCTCTGAAATCAATAAAAATATATTTTAAAATAGAAAAATAAATAAAATACAAACATGTTTTTTAAAAAAAACCCTAGATAAAATAATTTAATAATAACTAAACAATAAAAAGATGTAAACGTTCACATCAAAAGCACAACATTGCCATGACCAGATAGCTCAGTTGGTTGGAATGTCCCCATATGCCAAGGTTGTGAATTTGATTCCATGGAGTCAACCAATGAATGCATGGACATTTGAACAAACAAATTAATGTTTCTTTTCTTTTCTCTCTCTCCACCCATCCCCTCCCCTGCTTATTTTCTCTGTCTCAAATTAGTAAATAAAGAAAAAAAATTTTTTTAATTTAAATTCAGAAACATATAACACAGAGGGATGGGATAATAAAAGGGTAGCTTTAAAAAAAGAAAGATTTTAAAATTATTTTTAGAGGGAGAAGAAGAGGAAAAGAGTGAAGCACTGATGTGAGGGCGAAACATGGATCTGCTGCCTCCAACACGCCCCCTACCAGGGATCTAGCCAGCAACCAGGACATGTGTCCTGACAGGGAATCAAACAAGGAACGACACCCAGTGAACTGAGACACACCAGCCAGGGCAAAATGGTAGTTTTTGCATATGACTGATTCTTATCAGATTAAAACACACTGTTCTAAGATGTTTTAGTTAACCTCAGAGTCATCACAAAGCAAAAGCCTACAGTAGATAAACCAAAAACATAGGTAAAGGAATTAAAGCATACATCTGTGTAAAATCATGAATTCATAAAGGAAGATAGCAAGAGAGTAAAAAAAGGAACAGAGGAACTATAAAACAACCAGACAAAAATTGACAAGATAGCAATCCTCAAGTACTTAAACATTCTTCAATCAAATCATACACAGTGGCTGAATGGATTAGAACAGTGGTCGGCAAACTCATTAGTCAACAGAGCCAAATATCAACAGTACAACGATTGAGATTTCTTTTGAGAGCCAAATTTTTTAAACTTAAACTTCTTCTAACGCCACTTTTTCAAAGAAGACTACCCCAGGCCGTGGTATTTTGTGGAAGAGCCACACTCACGGGGCCAAAGCGCTGCATGTGGCTCTCGAGCTGCGGTTTGCTGACCACTGCATTAGAAAAAGGAGGTAAGCCCTGACCAGAGTGGCTCAGTAGTAAGAGTGTAGTCCCACCCACCAAAGGGTCAAGGGTTCTATTCCTGGTCAGAGCACATACTGAGTTTTTTTGTTTTGTTTTAAAATATATTGTTATTGATTCTAGAGAGAAAGGGAGAGGGAGAGAGAGACAGAAACATCAATGATGAGAGAGAATCACCGATCAGCTGCCTCCCGCACACCGCCCACTGGGAACCGAGCCTGCAACCCGGGCATGTGCCCCCGACCAGAATCAAACCCGGGACCCTTCAGTCCACAGGCTGCCGCTCTATCCACTGAGCCAAACCGGCTAGGGCCATACCCAGTTTTTGAGAGTGATCCCAGGACTGGGCGATTCCATCATGAGGCAACCAATCGATGTTTCTCTCTTTCCCCCTCCTTCTGCCTTCCTCTCTCCAGAATCAATAAAAGAACTTATCCTCAGATGAGGATTAAACAAAACTAAAAAAGTTCAAACCATATATTGTCTGTAAGAGACTCAAGCTTTAACAAAATATATAAGCTGAAAGTTTAGAAATTGAAAAAATAATCTATACAAATGTAAGTCAAAAGAGAGTAGCCAATCAGTCATATGCTTATAAGTAGCTATACTTCTAGTAGACAAAATAGACTTTAACTCAAAACCCGTCACAAAAACTCATTATATAACGACTAGAGGCCCAGTGCATGAAATTCACACACAGTTAATTCCATAGCAGCTGCTGGCCGGGGCCTTCCTTCCTGCCGTGCCACCCCCTGGTGGTGAGCACACATCACAGCGAGCAGTCGAACTGCCGAGGGGACACTTTGCACGTTGGGCTTTTACATATATAGATAAAGAAATTGACTCAGATCCTGGCCAGGTGGCTCAGTTAGTGAGAGCATCACCCTGATACACCCAGGTTATGAGTTCCTTCCTTGGTCAGGGCACACACAAAATCCAACCAATGGAGATTCTGGCCGAGAGCTGCATAGGTGAATGTGGTGCAACCCTCCACCCACAAGTCAAAATTACAACTAAACTCCAGAACCATCATTCCGATCAGGGTATTGGGGCTGCAGCAGAGAGAAGAGGGCAGGGCCTGGGGTCCACAGCAGAGCACGTGGGGTCCACAGAGCAGCCTCTGGGGAAAGGAGGGGGAGGCCAGGCAGAGCCTAGTCCAAGTCCCTGGTGAGACGGTGAGAGTCTTACCCAGAGAGGATGCAAGGGCCAAGTTCTCCAGCATCACATCGTGGTACAGGCGTCTCTGAGCCTCATCCAGGAGCCCCCACTCCTCCTGAGAGAAGTACACGGCCACGTCATCAAAGGTCACATGGTCCTGTCGAGATGGGGACAGAGGAAACCATACACTTTTGTGCCGCGCTCAGTACAGCCAGGGGTGAACCTTAAGGGGGTGGGGGTGGGGGGCGTGAAGGATTAAAGAAGACAGACAAGAGAATAAAGCTGGGGCTAGGTGGGACGCTGCCCTCTGATGGAGAGACAGTGCCATGGCCTGCAAGTCCTTATTTTATAGCCAGATTCCAGGAGGCAAAGGAAGGGCCTGGTCAAGATGTTTACAACATTCTCTTGAGTTTCGAATCTACTCAATTCCATGCACCTGAACTCCATCAAGCTTTGTTATGGCAGCACTTGCTGTACCTCCCGCAGCCCACATCACTCAGAGCCACCTAGGACCACAGGTTCGGACCATAAGGTCAAGCTTACAACCATAATCGTTCTCTATAATGGTGCTGGGAGTGGCTTTGCCCTCCAAGCTGGGACTTGCACGTGGCTTTGCCACAAGAGGACCGTGCCCTCTCATTAGTCCGAGGCTTGAACCTGTCCAAACGCAGTAGCCGCTCTCCACACACTCTGTCTTTCTGAGACCCTCACAGCCCATCCCCTCACACATGTGCCCACCGCTCCTCCTTCTCCAGGGCAACCTCCCTCCGAGCAGATACCAGGCCCTGGGGACCCTGATGTCTGCTCACTAATTAGGGTTCCATAGTGACTGTGTTTAGCCCTCAGCAAGGGCAGTGGGGACACGCAGATGCCACTCGAGCTGAGGACCAGGCCTAGGGGCTCCTCCTGCCTGCAAAGCAACTCCCTGCCCCACACAGCCAGAGGGGGCCCCATTCACCTGGTCCCCACACCAGGGCCTGGGCACCATCAGCTCACACCACCTCCTCGTGGGCAGCCGTTCTGCACCCGCTGCCTCCCTATCACCGCAGTCCCTGTCCCACTCCCAGCCCTGCTGCCTCCCTGCCCCGCGTCACAGACACCCCTCCCCCATCACCCGTGTCCGTCACACACACCCCTCCCCCCTCACCCGTGTCTGTCACACACACCTCTCCCCACTCATCCGTGTCCGTCACACACACCTCTCCCCACTCACCCATGTCCATGCTCACGGCGCCCAGAGTGAATCACATGTTCAACGCCATCAGCCACAGCCCCGTCCCTGATGGGCCCACAGCCACATCGGAAGTCCTCCCTACAGCGCCCCCTTTCCTTCCGCATCAGGCACCCAGAAGTGCAAGGGGACAAGTAATGGGTCCCGGCTGCCTGTCGCTACTTGGGCCCATTCGGCACAGACAGGGTTGAATCCTCTCTGAGCGGTTATTCCAACAGTGCCCACAGCAGAGGACAGCAGCAGGTCACCCACAAAAATCTACTCTGCACCCCCCGCCCCCGTAAGCCAGCTGCTTGAATGCAGTACAAGGTTAATGATCACGTAGGGAAGTGGGCAAAAAGGGATAAGAATGGGTAAAGCTGCCCTGGCTGGTTTGGCTCAGTGGCTAGAGCATCAGCCTGCAGACTGAAGGGTCCCGGGTTCGATTCCAGCCAAGGGCACATGCCCGGGTTGCAGGCTCGATTCCCCAGGAGGGGGCGTGCAGGAGGCATCCTATCCATGATTCTCTCTCATCATGGATGTTTCTCTATTTCTCTCACGCCCCCCACTGGGGATCGAGTTGGCAACCCTGGCATGCGCCCCTGACCAGAACCCAGGACCCTTCAGTCCTCAGGCCAATGCTCTGTCCACTGAGCCTCACCAGCCAGGGCTGTGCTTTCTTTTTTCTTTTTTCTTTTTTTTTTCTTTTTTTAAATATATTTTATTGATATTTTACAGAGAGGAAGGGAGAGGGACAGAAAGCTAGAAACATCGATGAGAGAGAAACATCGACCAGCTGCCTCCTGCACATCCCCCACCGGGGACATGCCCGCAACCAATGTACATGCCCTTGACCGGAATCAAACCTGGGACCCTCAGTCCGCAGACCGACGCTCCATCCACTGAGCCAAACCGGTTTCGGCGTGTGCTTTCTTTTTTCAATGTATTTTTCAGAGAGGAAGGGAGAGGGAGAGAGAGATAGAGACACCCATGAGGAGAGAGAATCATGGGTGGGCTGCCCCCTGCTCGCCCCCCACCAGGGATCAAGCCTGGAACCAGAACTCGAACTCTGACCTCCTGGTTCCTACAAAGTTGGCTCAGGGATCAGCTGCCTCCTGCACGCCCCGTACTAGGGATGAGGCCAGCAACCTAGGCATGTGCCCTGACCGGGAATCAAACCCGGAACCCTTCAGTCTGCAGGCCAATGCTCTATCCACTGAGCCAAACCAGCTAGGGACAGACAGTGCTGTCTTTCTTTCTTTTTTTAATATATTTTATTGATTTTCCACAGAGAGGAAGGGAGCGGGAGAGTTAGAAACATCAGATGAGAGAGAAACATCCATCAGCTGCCTCCTGCACGCCCCCTACTGGGGATGTGCTGGCAACCAAGGTACATGCCCTTGACAGGAATCGAACCTGGGACCCTTCAGTCCGCAGGCCGACGCTCTATCCACTTAGCAACACCGGCCGGGCAGACGGTGCTTTCTTACATCAAAACAAACCCATCTCAGCGGGCAGAGCAAGATTAATATTTCTCACATTTAGCCCTGACCGGTGTGGCTCAGTGGATAGAGCGCCGGCCTGCGGACTGGAGGGTCCCAGGTTCGATTCCGGTCAAGGGCATGTACCTTGGTTGCGGGCACATCCCCAGTGCAGGGTGTGCAGGAGGCAGCTGATCGATGTTTCTCTCTCATCTGATGTTTCTCTCTGTCCCTCTCCCTTCCTCTCTGTAAAAAAAATCAATAAAATATATATTTTTTTATTTTTTTATTTTTTTAAAATATATTTTATTGATTTTTTACAGAGAGGAAGAGAGAGGGATAGAGAGTTAGAAACATCGATGAGAGAGAAACATCGACCAGCTGCCTCTTGCACAACCCCTACTGGGGATGTGCCCGCAACCAAGGTACATGCCCTTGACCGGAATCGAACCCGGGACCCTTGAGTCCGCAGGCCGACGCTCTATCCACTGAGCCAAACCAGTTTCGGCAAAATATATATTTTTAAAGACATTTCTCACGTTTATTTCTCATAACGAACAGCTCGAACCCAAAACACCGACTTCTGCCCCCGACGATACCCATAACCCCTTTCCACCGGGCACGGACCTGCGGGCCCCTCGGAGGCCACAGCCCTCCCCCCTGCCCTCCACCTCCCTCGGGGTCGCGGGGCCGGGCTGCGGGGTTGGGTGGGGGACGCGACGAGGGGAGGCCGCGGGGAGGCGCGCTCACCTCAGCCGGGCGCCCCGGCGCGGCCGCCGCCCGCGGACTCTGAGGGCGGGGCGGGCGCGGGCGGCGGGCGGCGGGCGAGGAGGCGGCTCCCTCCGTCCCAGGTCCTTCGGGCTGGAGCGGGGCGACGGCGCTGAGCCGCATTCCCATCTTCGCGCCGGGGTGGGGGTCGGACCCCATTTGCCGAGAAATCTCGCTTTCCCTCACCTCTGGCCGAAAGGATACCGGGAAGGCAGAGGGAGGGGGGAAGTGGCAGTGCCCCGAGAAGAGGACACCGGATGTCCCGCCCCACGGCATGAAATCTCAAACATCTGCCTACACCTGATCTGTTATTGGCTCTGCTCGGGCCAGAGCCTTCTGGGTAATGTAGTTCGCAGGGTTCCAGAGGCTGCACTGAAGGATTTCTCCTTACTAGCCTACTAGAAGGTTTGCTATTGGAGGAATCCTGGAAATGTAGTAGGCCTATCGTTTTATTGTTCACCAGAGGCCCGGTGCATGGATTCATGCACATTGAGAGGAAATTAAATAGAAGAAATCTTTTAGAGTCCAGGGAGGGACCATGGGAGGTTGGCTCCAGGGCATGTCCTGCCCTTCTCGCCCAGTTCAACTTTGGGCTGATTGGGGCCTGCTGACTGGGGAGGGACAATGGGAGGTTGGCCTGCCAGAGAGGGCCACGGGAGGCCTCCAGGGCGTTTCTGGTCCATCTCCATCTAGCCCAGTCCCAATCAGCCAGACCCCATGAGCAAGATAAACTACCAATCAGAGCATCTGCCCCCTGGTGGTTAGTGTGCATCATAGCGACTAGTCGAATGGTCAAAACAGTCGGCCAATTAGCATATTAAGCTTTTATTAGATAGGATAGTTCTTATTACTTTAATACGTACCTGAGGATATGTTTTTGTTTATTTTAGAGAGAGATAGGGAGAGGGAGCGAGATAGAAACATGTGAGAAAGAATACAGGCAATGTGGCTTGGGAGTTTGCAAAGGGCAGCTGATCAACGATTCTCTCTCATTATTGATGTTTCTCTCTCTCCCTCTTCCTTCCTCTTTGAAATCAATAAAAACGTATTAACAAAAAAAGAAGGCCCTGCATGTCTATCAACAATTGAATATAAAAATCAAAATATTTGACTGTGCCCATCAGAAACATAATTTAGATACAGAGGTCATTCTGAGGGTTGCCAGAAGGTCAGGATGGTTGGGAAAATAGTTCATAAAGGTGAAGGGATTAAGAAGCAAAAATTCGTTATTACAGAATACAGTCGAACTGGTAGGGGCAGAAATGGAATAGTGTGGACGAGCTATAGTCATAAGAAATATTTTTCATGTCTGTGAACCATTATTGTTCTGATTAGAGAAAGCACATTCTAATGTGGCCGAGTGGTATGCCTGGGGATATGGGAGTTAATCTCAAAATGCAGTCCATTCTCCTTTTCTGAGAATGGTCTATCATCACGGCAAGTTTAACAATCTTATTGCAGAAACAATTAGATCCCGGAGGTGCCTGCCCTTGACAACCCAGCCCTGGTTGCCTGTAACCTATATCCATTGTAGGGTGCCTACTGCCCCAGGCCTGTAATTCCTACTTTCCCATGTAATCTGTCCACCTACCGAATATAAGCAGGTGGCTTGTTGTGGGCGGTAGAGCAGATTTTTGTGGATGAGGTGCTGCTCTCCCATACTGCTGGCAGTATTGGAAGAAACCCTCATATAGGACTCCACCCTGTCTCTGCTTAATTGGCTCAAGTAGTGACAGGCAGCCTGGACCCATTCATTGTCAGGCTTCAAAACCTTGGTTCTAGCCCTGCCAGTGTGGCTCAGTGGTTGAGCATCGACCTATGAACCAGGAGGTCATGGTTCAATTCCTGGTCAGGACACATGCCCTGGTCGCAGGCTTGATCCCCAGTGTGGGGTGTGCAGGAGGCAGCCAATCCATGATTCTCTCTCATCATTGATATTTCTCTCTCTCTCTCTCTCCCTCCCTCTCTGAAAGCAATAAAAAAAAAAAAAATACTTAGAAAACAAAAAAAAACTTTGGTTCTAGAACATTTCCCATCTCAAACAATTCATTTCTCGACCAAGTTGTTCTTGCAAAAAATAGTCTGTTTTTGTACAAAACTTCAGTTCTTGACTTAGACAACCCTTTCATGCTGATACATCAGCATGACAAAGTGTCTCTCAGGCCCCTAACAAAGGAGAGAATGTCAGTCAGTTTACAGCTAAACCTCGCATTAACACCTAAAGGAAATTGTGCTGTGGATGAGTGTGTGTGTGTGTGTGTGTGTGTGTGTGTGTGTGTGTGTGTGTATTTTCTTTTGTTGCTAGTGAAATGGAAGATTAGCTCAATGTTATGTTTTATTGATTTCAGAGAGGAAGAGGAATAGAAACATCAATGATGAGAATCAGTGATTGGTTGCCTTCTGCACTCCCCACACCGTACAGTAAATGTATTTTATAATAGTTTTTAAAATAGCTCTTTCCTTCTCGCCGAGCGCCACCAACATGGTGTTCAGGCGCTTCGTGGAGGTTGGCTGGGTGGCCTACGTCTCCTTTTGGCCTCATGCCGGGAAGCTGGTCTTGATCGTAGATGTTATCGATCAGAACAGGGCTTTGGTTGATGGACCTTGCACTCAAGTAAGGAGACAGGCTATGCCTTTCAAATGCATGCAGCTCACTGACTTCCTCCTTAAGTTCCCACACAGTGCCCGCCAGAAGTATGTTCGACAAGCCTGGGAGAAGGCAGATATCAATACAAAATGGGCAGCCACAAGATGGGCCAAGAAGATTGAAGCCCGAGAAAACAAAGCCAAGATGACAGATTTTGATCATTACAAAGTAATGAAGGCAAAGAAAATGAGGAACCGAATAATCAAGCTTGAAGTTAAGAAGCTTCAAAAGGCAGCTCTCCTGAAAGCTTCTCCCAAAAAAGCACCTGCTGCTAAAGGTGCCACTGCAGGCAAAAAGGCTCCAGCCCGGAAGGTTCCCGCCCAGAAACCTGCAGGCCACAAGGCGGCGCCCCCAAAAGCTCAAAAGGGTCCGAAAGCCGCAGCCCAGAAAGCTCCTGCTGCTCCCAAGGCATCTGGCAAGAAAGCATGAGAACGCGAGGGGCGACTATAAACGTATAATAAAGGTTCTTTTTAACACACACACACTCACACAAATAGTTTTTAAAATAGGGCAGCTTAGCTCTGATGGGGTAACTCAGTTTATTGGAGGGTCAACCCTATATGCCAGGTTTGTGGGTTCAAGCTCCAGTCTGGGTACATGCAAAAGGCAACCAATGAATGGATAGGTGGAACAGTAAATTTGATTGTTATCTCTATCTTTCTGCGTGAGGTAAATCATATTTTTAATTGGAGAAACCTTGAAAAAATACAGCAGCTATGATTTTCTGACTGTGATGATGAGAGAGAGGAAGATAGCAAGCCGGGGTGACTCCAAATTTCTGGGGTTTGCAACTGGAAGGAGGGAAGCTCTGCTACTGAGACGTGTGGTCGAGAGTGGGAGTCCTTTTCACTGTGGTGATCAGGTTTTTTGTTTGTTTTAAATTTATTTTATTGATTTTTTACAGAGGAAGGGAGAGGGATAGAGTTAGAAACATCGATGAGAAACATCAATCAGCTGCCTCCTGCACAACCCCCACTGGGGATGTGCCCGAAACCAAGGTACATGCCCTTGACCGGAATCGAACCCGGGACCCTTCAGTCCGCAGGCTGATGCTCTATCCACTGAGCCAAGCCTGTTAGGGCAGCAGTGTTTCTTCTAGACACAATCAGTGTGTGACATATTCCAGAGAACAAAGGAGTGCCATTCCTCACTGGGCAGCTGGACACACAGATCTGGAACTCTGTCAGACAGACAGTTTACAAAAGGTGGTGGGCAGTGTGTGCAGCGGGGAAACTCTTAGGAACAGTAAGATGAATCCTAAATGTGATGGTGATGCTAACGGTGAATCAGGAAGCGGAGGCTGGGTGCCCAAGTGCAGATCTAGCTTTGGGTACCTGGGTGGGGCTGGGCATCGAGGATAACCTGGCAGGCGGCCACGGCTTCTGAGGAAGGCGGGGACGTGAGATGGTCATGGAGGCACAGGTGTTATTAAAGCAAAGTGACAGTGAAGCCTGTTGTTTATATATATTGGTCTTCCTAGTAACAGATTATCAAGCCCCACCCCAGTCGGTTTGGTTCAGTGGACAGAGCGTCGGCCTGCGGACTGAAGGGTCCCAGATTCGATTCCGGCCAAGGTCACATGCCCGGGTTGTGGGCTCCATCCCCAGTAAGGGGCATGCAAGCAGGAAGCAGCCAATGATTCTCTCATCATGGATGTTTCTGTCTTTCTCTCCCTTCCTCTCTAAAATTAATTTAAAAAAATTTTTTAAAGAATACTGGGCCTCGCATCAGGTCCAGAGGTCTACTTTGTGCAGTCAGTGATCACTGTGCCTGTGGGTTGGGCGCGAGCACCAGGACCTGCGATCTTTTTAAAATATATTTTTATTGATTTTTTACAGAGAGGAAGGGAGAGAGTTAGAAACATGGATCAGCCGCCTCCTGCACACCTCCCACTGGGATGTGCCCGAAACCAAGGTACATGCCCTTGACCGGAATCGAACCCAGGACTCTTCAGTCTGCAGGTCGACGCTCTATCCACTGAGTCAAACCGGTTAGGGCCTGCGGTGTTTCCAGTGGGGTGATTGGGAGTAGGTTTACCAGAGAATGGATGTGGGTATGTTTGGGGGAGGAAGGGACATCATTGTGGTTTTAGGAGAGAAGTTACTATAGTAGAATAAACCATCTCTATAAGGATGGGAGTATGACATTGGAGGCCATGGCCATTAACTTCTCCCTGGAGTGGGGCCTCCTGGGTGAGGCTGAGGTTCATGGACTGTGATGGGATGTGGGAGAACTTTGCATTTACTGCATCCATGCGTAAGACCCTCACCTCCCCCCTCGTATCCTGAGCTTGTCTCTGTCCTCCCTCCCTCCCCAAAGTCATTTCTGTCAATCCACAGCTGGAGTAAAGTGCACTTTCTCACATTTGTGCTGAGGGCACCATTGCTGAGCAGTGTGCATGGCTCCCAGAAAATCTCTCATCCCCTGCTCTCCTACAGAAATATCAAGGGTTCAATTCCTGGTCAAGGGCATGTACCTAGGTTGCAGGTTCGATCCCCAGCCCCGGCTTGGGGTACTTTCGGGAGGCAACCAATTGATGTGTCTCTATCACACTGATGTTTCTTTCTCACACCCCCTTGCCCCCACTCCCAATTCCTTCCCGACTCTCTAAAAACCAATGGAAAAAATATCCTCAGGTGAAGATTAACAAAAAAACAAAGTGTATTGTGTATGTTTCCATTACATTGTGCACAGCACGCAATTTTTGAAAATAATTAAGAGGCCAGGCTGGGGAGCTCGGTTGGAGCGTCACCCCAACACACCAATGTTGAGGGTTCAATCCCCAGTAAGGGCACATACAAGGATAAACCGATGAATGCATAAAGACATGGAAGATGCCATGGACGGCATGGCTCAGTTGGTTTGGCGACCTCCTGTGAAACAAAATATTGCGCATTAGATTCCAAGTAGGGGACTTAGAGGAGGCAGCCAACTGATGTATCCCTCTCACAGTGATATTTTTCCCCCCTCTCTAAAATCAATAACATATTTATTTTTTTAAATGGAAATGATTCAAATGTCCATAAAGAGATGAATGGATAAATCCATTGTGGTACATCCATAAGTGTGTGTGTGTGTGTGTGTGTGTGTGTGTGTAGGGGGGGAAGTTGAGGTAATTATATCATAGATGAATCTCTAAGTAATACAACATAAAGGAAACGAGAAAAACATAAGTAAACATTCAATGATTGCCATCATATAAATTATAGAAAATACAAAGGTATCTATACTAAAGGAAAGTAAACCAAATTATTTGGAGGGCTGTGAAGAGCAGGGAGATATTATAAAAGGACATAAGTGCCCTAGCTGGTTTGGCTCAGTGGATAGAGCGTCGGCCTGTGGACTGAAGGGTCCCAGGTTCAATTCTGGTCAAGGGCATGTGCCTGGGTTGCGAGCTGGATCCCCAGTGGGGGGCGTGCGGGAGGCAGCCGGTCAATGATTCTCTCTCATCACTGATGTTTCTGTCTCTCTTTCCCTCTCCCTTCCTCTCTGAAATCAATAAAAAAAAATATTTTTAAATAAAAATAAAAAACAAAAGCACATAAGCCAAAAATACACTGACAAATTAAATCATTACCATAATAGCAGTGATTTTTTCAGTTTCACATGAATGTCAAGATTTATCAAATTTATATATGTAGTTTTTTACATGTAAATTATACCTTATTGAAGTATTTAAAATTTTTTGTATTAATAGATTTAATGCCCTGCTGGTATGGCTCAGTGGTTGAGTATAGACCTATGAATCAGGAGATAATGGTTTGATTCCTGGTAGGGACACATGACCGAGTTGTGGGCTCATCCCCAGTGTGGGGCATGTAGGAGGCAGCTAATTGATAATTCTCATCATTGATGTTTCTATCTTCCTCTCCCTTCCACTCTGAAATCAATAAATTATACACACACACACACACACACACACACACACACACACACATATATATATATATATATATATTTTTTTTTTTAAAGAAATAGGTTTGGCAATCTTATATGGACCCCACCATATTTCTCCTGTTGCCATCTGAGAGTCAGTGTGGCCTCAGCGGCAAAATATATTGGCTAGTTATAAAGGACATTTCTACTTCACTCAATAGGAGTGCTGGCTGGATTACAAGAGCCATATCCCTGGACCACTTTCTTTTTACAATGGCCTTGAGGCGATCATTGCTACAGGCATACACAAAACTCTTATTTTCACCCTAGCCAGTTTGGCTCGGTGGGTAAAGTGTTGACCTGTGGACCAAAGGGTTCAGGTATCTCTGCAGATTCCTCCCCAGCCCAGGCCCTAGTCGGGGGCACATGCAGGAGGCAACCAACCAATGTGTCTCTCTCACATCGGTATTTCTGTCTTTTCCTCTCTCTTCCATTCTCTCTAAAAGTCAATGGAAAAATATCCATGGGTGAGGATTAAAAAAAAAAAGTTCACCATTTACACTTGCGGAAGGTGAAATCTGTTTATAAAACACCCCACACAGCATATAAGTCACCCAAAATGAAAGAGAACTGATATACCATACAGACATAAACAATATTGTACAAACCAAAGCAATGTGTAGTCAACAGTTCAGGTTGGTGACTTGTAAGCTGAAAAAAAATTCATGGGAGCACACAGCCCGCCAGCCAGACTCAGGTGATCTTCTCCGATCCAACAATGGGTCGGGTTCCTGCCCAAGTGAACTCCACAGAGCTCAGGTGACTCCTAATTTTCACCAATATGTAAGAGAACAGAGGCCAGCTGCCCTGAGCACATGAGGATGGTAATGGACAGGTGGGAACCTACCATGCGGTAGAGTAAAAAAATGGCTTTAACAAAAGAAAATGGCAAGCAGTCCTAGGCAGGTGACAAAGCACACACAGATACACATGTTTCCTACATGACTGAAACTTAAGGTGAATTTCCTGTGACAACTGGAAACATGAGGTTGAATTCAGACAGATGGCTTCTTCCAGGGTCATTAATGAACAAGAAAATTGCACATTCCCTTACACATCGGAGGTATTTACCCAGCATGAATTTCACATTTTATAATAAGGTAAATACTTGGGGGGAAATTTCCCACATTCGCTGAACTCATAACGCCATTTCCTGGGTGAACTCTCTGGAGGTGAGTGTCAAGCTATGGGTAAAATATTTTTCATATTCCAGGAGTCCTCAAACTACGGCCCGCGGGCCACATGCGGGTGTTTTTGCCGTTTTGTTTTTTTACTTCCAAATAAGATATGTGCAGTGTGCATAGGAATTTGTTCATAGTTTTTTTTTAAACTATAGTCCAGCCCTCCAACGGTCTGAGGGACAGTGAACTGGCCCCCCATTTAAAAAGTGTGAGGACCCCAGTCTACACCATAGAGCTCACATCCTACATGTTCTCTTAGACAATAACACACTCCATAAATACATTTCATACATTTACCAACCTCATAGGACCTTTTTCCTATATTAAGACTCAGGTATTAAGAAAGGTAAGAACTGCCCTAACCCAGTGGTCGGCAAACTCATTAGTCAACAGAGCCAAATAGCAACAGTACAACAATTGAAATTTGAGAGCCAAATTGTCAAACTTAAACTTCTTCTAATGCCACTTCTTCAAAATAGACTTGCCCAGGTCGTGATATTTTGTGGAAGAGCCACTCAAGGGGCCAAAGAGCCGCATGTGGCTTGCGAGCCGCAGTTTGCCGACCACTGCCCTAACCAGATAGAGCATTGGCCTGGGAACTGAAGGGTCCTGGGTTTGATTCCGGTCAAGGGCATGTACCTCAGTTGCAGGCTCCTCCCCGGCCTGGCCTGGTCAGGGATCATGCAGAAGGCAACCAACTGATGTGTTTCTCTCACATTGATATTTCTCTGTCTTTCCCTCTCTCTAAAAACCAATGGAAAAATATCCTCCGGTGAGGATTTAAAAAAAAAAGGTAAAAATTATGGCTAAATCTTTCCCCCATTTTTGGACTGAAATGCCTACCTCCAGTGTGAATGCTCCAGAGTTAATTGGACTAGGAACTATCCTTAAAGTTTTTGCAACATTCACTGCAATCATACAGCCCTTATTTTGTGTGAACCCTTTGGTGAACAAGAAGATGGTGTCTCTGCATAAAAGACTTCCCACATCCACTGCACACATAAGGCCTTTCTCCTGTGTGAGTTCTTTGATGGCGAATGAGTGTTGATTTCCTGAGGAAAGATTTCCCACATTCACCACACTCATGAGGTCTTAACCCGGTGTGAATACTCTGATGATAACGGAGGCCAGAGCCCGATGAAAAAGATTTCCCACATTCTCCACATTGATGAGGTTTTTCTCCAGTGTGAACTCTCCAGTGTTCAATGAGGTGAGAATTTGCTCTGAACAATTTCCCACATTTGGTGCATTCATAAGGTTTTTTGTTTATATGAAGTTTCTTATGATCACGGAGGGCATAATGAGAGGTAAAAGATTTCCCACATTCACGACACTCATAGGGCCCTTCTCCAGTGTGAACTACTCGATGATAACGAAGCTTTCTCTGAGTGGTAAAAGAGATCCCACACACAGTGCACTCATAAGGCTTTTCTCCTGTATGAACTCTTTGATGATTTCTGAGATTAAAACCAGATGCAAAAGATTTCCCACATTCATTGCACTGATGCCTTTCTCCTGTGTGAACTCTCTGGTGTGTACGAAGGTGATACCTTCGGAAAAAGGATTTCCCACAGTCACTACACTCATAGGGTCTTTCTCCTGTGTGTGCTCTCTGATGAGTACTGAGGTTGGAACTTGATAAAAAAGATTTCCCACAATCGCTGCACTGATAAGGCCTTTCTCCAGTGTGAACTTTCTTATGATAATTAAAGACAGAGCTTGAGGTAAAACATTTCCCACATTCACTACACTGATAAGGCCTTTCTCCTGTGTGGACTCTCTGATGTTGAATGAGGTTGAACTTTGAACAATAAGATTTACCACATTCACTGCACTGGTAAGGCGTTTGACCTGCATGAACTCTCTGGTGTACAAGAAGGTGCTGTCTTAGGATAAAAGATTTCCCACATTCACTGCACTGATGGGGTCTTTCTTTTGTGTGAACTCTCTGATGATTACTGAGATTGTAACCAGATGAAAAACATTTCCCACATTCACTGCACTGATAAGGCCTTTCTCCTGTGTGAATTCTCTGGTGTGTAAGAAAGTGATGTCTTCGGAGAAAGGATTTACCACATTCACTGCACTCATAAGGTCTTTCTCCTGTGTGTACTCTCTGATGAATACTGAGGTAGGAACCACATAAGAAAGATTTCCCACATTCACTACACTGATAAGGTCTTTTTCCAGTGTGAACTCTCAGATGGTAACGCAGGCCCGGGCGAGAGGTGAAAGATTTGTCACATTTACTGCACTGATAAGGCCTTTTTCCAGAGTGAACTCTCAGATGGTAACTAAGGCCAGTGCGAGAGATAAAAGCTTTCCCACATTCACTACACTCATAAGAATGTCTTCCACTATGAACTATCTGGTGTTGAGTGAGGTAAGATTGTTGGCTGAAGGATTTCCAACATTCACTGCACTCATAAGGCCTTTTTCCTGTGTGAACTCTCTGGTGGAGAATGAGTATGGAACTACCGGTAAAGGACCTCCTACATTTACTGCACTGAAAAGGCCTTTCTCCTGTGTGCATTCTCCGGTGTAGAATAAGGACTGATCTCCTGGTGAAAGATTTCCCACACTCACGGCACTCATGAGGCCTATCTCCAGTGTGAACTCTCCAATGCAGAATGAGGTAAAACTTCCTTCTAAAGGACTTCCCACATTGCGTGCACTCATAATGCCTTTCTCCAGAGTGAACTGTCCGTTGTCGAATGAGGATGGAGCTCCGGCTAAAAGATGGCGCACATTCACGGCACAAGTCACATTTGTTCCCAGTGTGACTTCTCCAGGGATAAATGAGGACAGATTTTGGGTGAAAGGACTTCCCACAGTTGCCGCACCTGTACTGCCTTGGCCCGCAATGAAATCTTCGATGCTGACTGAGGGCTGAGGTTCGCCTAAAAGACTGGCCACATTGGCCACACACGTGAAGGCTTTTACCTGTATGCACTCTCTGGTGAACGGCGAATGAAGACTGATCCCTGAATGTTTTCCCACATTCACTGCACATAAAACAATCTCTTTCAGTGTAAAAATCTTGGTCCTGAGCATGTGTGTGTCTCAGACTGAAGGCTTTCTTACATTCTCCGCAGGTAAAACAAGCTTTTCTCTCTTTCCCGTGTATTTGGAGGTTTGCACCCAAGTAAAATTCTTTCATACACACCCCACACCTAACCACGTTCTGGCTGTGTGGTGTTCCTTGGTGCTCAGCCAAATGGAGTATGTCTCTCAAGGCTAGACCACAGCTCTCACAGAAGTGGGTCTTCTGGGAAGACAAAGCTGCCTTGGAGGGGCTGGACTGTGACACTCCTGCAGAAACACGCTGTTCACAGGGAGCTTCTGCATCATCTGCTCCACAGCAGTGACCTGAATACAAATAAATGCTGGTGAAGTACAGGCTGACTGTGAGGATGGAGCAACACCATCACAAATGTGCATTCGTCACATCGAGAAATTAGTCTATGGTTTGCTTTTTAACGAAAGTGCTTAAAACCCGGTGGGGGAAGTTGCTACTGGGCATCTTCTAAGGCAAAATAATGGGAGAGGACTCACCAGAGAAAGGATACAAGAATAGGGTGTAACCGAAAAAAGAGGAATGTTCTAATTTAGATTCATTCACATCTATTATAGCTATTTTTTGGTCAGATGGACAAAACATAAATTTTTTGCTGTGCCTCAAAATTTCTGTAGTTAGTTTATGTGTGCCATGAGATGGAAAAGGTTGAAAATCCCTGGATTGCCCTCGCTGGTTTGGTTCAGTGGATAAAGCATTGTCCTGTAGACTAAAGAGTCCTGGGTTTGATTGTGGTCAAGGATTGTGGGCTCAATTCCCAGTAAGGGGGGTGTAGGAGGCAGCAGATCAATAATTCTCTCTTATCATTGACACTTCTACCTCTCTCTCCCTCCCCTTTCCTCTCTGAAATCAATAAAAATATATTTAAAAATAAAAAGAAAATGGCTGGATTAATGAAAGGCAGTGGAAGGAGGTCAAACACTGAAACTGTGAAGAATAGGCCAGACACCCATTCCTCAGCGATGGTGAGAAAGGATGTGTATAGGGAGGAAAGTCTCTTGTAAAGTTCAGAGATCTCCAGATTTGCCTCAATGGTTGAGTGTCTATCTATTAACCAGGAGGTCATGGTTTGAGTCGAGCATGAGCTTGATTCCCAGTGGGAGGTGTGCAGGAGGCAGCCAATCAATGATTTGCTCATGTTTTTTTCTCTCTCACATCATTGATACTTCTCTCTCCCTCTCCCCTCCTCTTTGAAGTATACATACATACATACACACACACACACACATATATATATATATATATATTTATTTATTTATTTATTTATTTATTTTTCTTTAAAGAAAATCTCGACCCAGCCGGTGTGGATCAGTGGATAGAGCATCGGCCTGTGGACCAAAAGGTCCCAGGTTGGATTCCTGTCAAGGGCATGTAGCTTGGTTGCAGGCTCCTCCCAGCCTGGGCCCTGGTTGTCGCATGCAGGAAGCAACCAATCGATGTGTTTCTCTCACATGATGTTTCTCTCTGTGTCTTTCTCTCTCTTCCACTCTATCTAAAAATCAATGAAAAAATACCTTCAGGTGCAAATTTAAAAAAAAATTCCTTTTAGATTAATCAGTATTCTCCAGAAAAAAAACAATTTTTAAATCCCCCTGGATTTGGACTTTTAATGATTTCTGTTTCATTTTTTTGATGTTGTTGGATATTATTTTGCACTGTTTTCTGTGTTTGATTGAATTAAAACTATTTTCTATATTAACAAAAAAAAAGGTATGTCCTAAAACAACTTCTGTTAGGTGGGTGGGTGGGAGGTAATCAACCAAGGACCTTCTATGCATGTCCCAAGGACACAGACAATGAGATGGTGAAGGCCTGGGGGACAGGAGCAAGCTGGAGGGGGTCAAAGGCAGAAATAAGAGGACATATGTAATACTTTCAACAATAAAGAATTTTTTTTTAAGTAAGATAACCTTCAAATAATAAAAAAACTACTTCAGATGCAAAGAGTTTCTACAGGATATTTTCTTCCAGTGACATAAGGCAGTGTTAGAAACACAGGCGCAAATGGGAGAAAAACCAATTGCAAGAGAGTAGCTGCCATGAAGGCTAATTTCAAAACGGATGTTGATCTCACGGCACATGTAGACCAATGCTGCAAAACAATAGAGGAAGAGGTGAGAGAAATACGTGAGCTACGAAGACCAGAGATTCTCCATGGACTAAAAGTCCGAGTAACGACAAAATAGTAGAATGGACTATTCAGGCAAGTAGCAGCAGTGAGGAAGGGAAAGTACAAGTAAGGTTGGCACTGGCCATGACAATAAAACACTGGTTACATGGGAAACGTTCCTGGAATAATAGGAACACAGGCTGATCGCTCACCCTACCCAGCCTCAACATGACCGGATAGCTGTGAGTTTACCTGGCAGCCTTGGCTATTGAGAGTCCCTACAACATTAGCCATCCCTTCCCTTACAGTCTGCTTCCTCCCCAGAGCCAAAACTGCCACACCCTGGGAGGTTAATGACCTGACAACCAACTCAAGATGAAAACTTTTGCACATAAAAGGAGTGTATAAAACCAGGAAAAGGTGCCCTAACCGGTTTGGCTCAGTGAATAAGAGCTTCAGCCTGCGAACTGAAGAATCCCAGGTTCAATTCCGGTCAAGGGCATGTACCTTGGTTGTGGGCACATCCCCAGTAGGATATGTGCAAGAGGCAGCTGATTGATGTTTCTCTCTCATTGATGTTTCTAACTCTCTATCCCTCTCCCTTCCTCTCTGTAAAAAAATCAATAAGATATATATATATATATATTATAAAAAAAAAAGCAGGAAAAGGTAACTGATCCATCAAATGTGGAGACATGAAGAAAATGTTGTAAGGAGCCCCAAAATATCAAGGAAACATGTCATCACCAAAGAAGCACATTAAGTTTCCAGAAAGTGAAACCAACAAAGTGCTGGGCAAAGAATTCTACATAATTGCTTCACTGATGCTCACCAAGCTCCAAGAGAGCAGAGATACAACTCGGGGAAATCAGGAAAACTACATGAACACATCAAGTTTAGAGACAGAAATATTTTATTTTACTCATTTATTTTTTAAACTAGAGGCCTGGTGCATGAATTGATGCACCAGTGATTTCCCTCAGCCTGGCCTGCAGGATCAGGCCAAAACCAGCTCTCCAACATCCCCCAAGGGGTCCCGGATTGCAAGAGGGTGCAGGCCAGGCCGAGGGACCCCACCAGTGCACGATAGAGACCAGGAAGGTACGCAGGAAGTTGGCCAGCCGGGGAGGGGCCATGGGAGGGCTCCAGGGCGTGTCTGACCCATCTCACTCAGTACCAATCAGCGGGACCCCAGCAGCAAGCTAACCTACCAGTTGGAGCATGTGCCCCCTGGTGGTCAGTGCATGTCATAGCGAGCGGTTGAGCAGCCTTAGCATATCCTTAGCATATTCCTCTTTGATTGGTTGAATGGATGACCAGACAATCGGACACTTAGCATATTAGGCTTTTATTATATAGGATATGCTTTATTGATTCTAGAGAGAGAAGATGGGAGAAAGAGAGAGAGAGCAACATCAATGTCAGAGAGAAACATTGATCGGCTGCCTCCCTCAAGCTCCCCAAGCAGGCATCCAGCATGAGTCCTGACCCAGAATTGAACAGGCAGCCTTTCAGTGCATGGGACATTGGTCAACCAACTGAACCACACCGGAAAAATTATTTAAATGAACAAATATTTAAATTTTTATATTTTTGCCCCAATGGCCAGAAGCTTTTTTTTTTTTTTTTCATGTGTGGCAGATAGAAACTGGTAGGGATATCTAGACTGTAAAAACACCCTGAGGAGCAAGTGGGCTCGGCTCCATACAAGGCCCCCAACCAAACTCTAGCTGTAAAAACTAGCGGCAATTGAAGCTAAGAGCTGCTGGAGTCCCAGCAAGTTCCTCTTAAAAAGCGCACACAGGGCCCTAACTGGTTTGGCTCAGTGGTTAGAGCATCAGCCTGTGGACTGAAGGGTCCCAGGTTCGATTCCGGTCAAGGGCATGTACCTTGGTTGCGGGCACATCCCCAGTAGGTGTGTGCAGGAGGCAGCTGATTGATGTTTCTCTCTCATCGATGTTTCTAATTCTCTCTCCCTCTCCCTTCCTCTCTGTTAAAAATCAATAAGATATATTTTTAAAAAGAAAAGCGCACAAAGGGCCCTGGCTACAAGCTCAGTTGGTTGGAGCATCCTCCTGATATATCAACTTTGCAGGTTTAACCCCGGTCAAGGCACAGACAGGAAACAATCCATTAATGTGTAAATAAGTGGAACAACAAATCCAAGCTACTCTCTCCCTCACTATTTCTCTCCCTCTCTAAAATCAATCCATTAATAATTTCTTTTAAAAAAGGCCCACACGGGGACCTACTTGGACTTACTCCCTCTAAGCTCCATAGCTGAGGCAGTAGCTGGAAAAGACCACAGACATGGGGAGTCCGGTATCAGAATGAGAGCTGGGGGCAGCTTTCTCCCTGATAGAAGTGCTGGTAGAGGCCACTGTTTTTTTTTCTGAGCCCTTCCCCACAGAGCCAGCAGATGGGCTCCCTATCGGAGACTCCATCCATCTACCTCACACTGTTTGCTTCACCCTTTTGGCTCCCTGAAGTAGCACCCACTCAACTTTCAGGGCCACCCAAGCTGTTTCCAGTGGCTTTTCCACACAGAGAAGCTGTCTCGGCTCATGCTTCAGATTCTCCTCTACAATTTCTCACACAAGCAGCATCTGGCCTCACGTGTGCCCCATACCTCTTCCTAAGTGGCCTTGACCATGACAATGACTGCAATTCTTGAGAGGCCCTAGAAAATGCCACCTAAAGGAAAGAATCAAAACAAGTACCGTGCACCCTCGGCTGCCTTCCCTCTGAGGTTCAACAGTCTGTTCGATGCTTCCGTATCTCTGCATCTATTTTTGTTCATCGGTTTATTTTGTTTTTGAGATTCCACATATAAGTGAGATCATGTGATACTTATATTTCTTTGGTTGGCTTATTTCACTTAGCACAGTGGTCGGCAAACTCATTAGCCAACAGAGCCAAATATCAACAGTACAACGATTGAAATTTCTTTTGAGAGCCAAATTTTTTAAACTTAAACTTCTTCTAACGCCACGTCTTCAAAATAGACTCACCCAGGCCGTGGTATTTTGTGGAAGAGCCACACTCAAGGGGCCAAAGAGCCACATGTGGCTCGCGAGCCGCAGTTTGCCAACCATGGATTAGCATAATGCTCTCCAGGTCCATCCGTGCTGTTGCAAATGGTGGGATGATATCAACCAATGAACTTGTATGCATATATGTATCACCCATGGTGAAGGCAAAGGAATGAGGGGCATGGGGAGGCTGGAAGAGGTCAGTGGGAGAACAAAGGGAGATATGTAATACTTTCAACAACAAATATTTTTTTAAAAAATAGAAAGAAAAAAAAGTAGCGTGAATCTGGGCACATTGACCGGGCCAGGGAGGGGGCAAGCATGGTGGATTGCATTAAGCTCACAGCATCCCATCCCTATGAGAAGAGTTCAGAGCAGGTATTGGGGCTGCAGCAGAGAGGAGGGAAGGGTCTGGGGTCCACAGGGGAATATGTGGGGTCCACAGAGCAGCCTCTGGGGAAAGGAGGGGAAGGGGAAGGCAGGGCAGAGCCTAGTCCAAGTCCCCCGTGAGAAGGTGAGAGTCTTACCCAGAGAGGATGCAAGGGCCAAGTTCTCCAGCATCACATCGCGGTACAGGTGTCTCTGAGCCTCATCGAGGAGGGCCCACTCCTCCCGGGAGAAGTACACGGCCACATCGTCAAAGGTCACACGGGCCTGGCGAGATGGGAACGGAGGACACCATACACATTGTCTTTCTGAGACCCTCCCAGCCCATCCCCTCACACACCTGTCCACGCTCCTCCTCCAGGGCCGCCTCCCTCCCAGGAGACACCAGGCCCTGGGGACCCTGATGTCTGCTCACCTATTAGGATTCCAGAGTAACTGAGTTTATTTTTAATTTTTATTTCTAAAATATTATTTTATTGACTTCAGAGAAGAAGGGAGAGGGAGTCAGATAGAAACATCCATGATGAGAGAGAACCACTGCTTGGCACCTCCTGCCCTAACCTACTGGGGTTGCAGCCTGCAACCCTGGCATGTGCCCTGACCAGGAATGGAACCTTCACCTCCTGGTTCATAGGTCAAACCCAACCTCTGAGCCACGCCGGCCAGGCCATAGTGACTGTGTTTAGCCCTCAGCAAGGGCAGTGGGGACACACAGATGCCACCCGAGTGTGTGTTCCCACTGCCTTTGCTGAGGGTCAGGCCTAGGGGCGCCTCCCGCCTGCAAAGCAACTCCCTGCCCCACACAGCCAGAGGGGGCCCCCTTCACCTGGTCCCCACACCAGGGCCTGGGCGCCATCAGCTCACACCACCTCCTCGCGGGCAGCCCGTTCTGCACCCGCTGCCTCCCTATCACCCCAGTCCCTGTCCCACTCCCAGCCCCGCTGCCTCCCTGCCCCGCGTCACAGACACCCCTCCCCACTCACCCGGGTCCGTCACACACACCCCTCCCCACTCACCCGGGTCCGTCACAGACACCCCTCCCCACTCACCCGGGTCCGTCACAGACACCCCTCCCCACTCACCCGGGTCCGTCACACACACCCCTCCCCCGCTCACGGCGCCCAGTGACTCACACGTTCCACACCGTCAGCCACGACCCCCGCCGGAGGGGCCCACAGCCCGGAGCTTCCCGAGGGAGCCCCGGAAGTCCTCCCTGCGCCCCCCGTTTCCTTCCCCATCAGGCACCGGAGGGGCGCGGGCATTTCAGACGCCCACACCCCCTCTCCGCCGGGCGCGGACCCGCCTCCAGGCCCTCGGCCTCCCTCACGGACGCGGGGCCCGGGCTGCAGGAGGAGGGGCGCCCGCCCCGGGGACACGCTCACCTCAGCCGGGCGCCTCGGCGCGGCCGCCGCCATCGGACTCTCTGGTCGCAGCGGTCGGGGCCGGCGGGCGAGGAGGGGACCCCGTCCCGCCCGGAAGCGGGTCCCTCGCGGGGTCGCCGAGCGTCACAATCGTGAGCTTCCCACCCGCGTCTGTGCTGCGGGGACACCGCCTCCTCCGCGCCTTCCCGCTCCGGTCACCTCCCTCCCCAGTGAAGCTGGAAAAAGGCGCCTGAGCGAGGACCCAGCACAGCCAGCCCCCAGCCATCCACGGCCTGCGGCTCTCTCATTGGCTGCTGTGGGCGCGGCGCCTTCTGGGTAATGTAGTTCCCAGTCTCTGGAGGCGGCGTGGAGAGATTACCCATAGGGGCCTAGGAGGAGGAATTCCCACCTCCTGAGAGGGGCTTTGTGCGTGGTCATGGCAATGTCAGGAACATCCAATACTACCTTATTTTTTTTTTTATGTACACATATGTTTATTTTTGTTTATTTTTTCCATTTTTTTAATTAAGGTATTATATGTGTACATATTTTGCCATTGCCCCCCCACCGCACTCCCCTACATGTGCTCACCCCCCAGAGTTTTGTGTCCATTGCTTATGCTTATGTGCATGCATACAAGTCCTTCGGTTGATCTCTTATCTTCCCCACCTCTCCCTAACCTTCCCGCTGTAATTTGACAGTCTGTTCGGTGCTTTACTGCCTCTGTATCTATCTTTTTGTTCATCAGTTTATAATGTTCTTTATTATCCACAAATGAGTGAGATCATGTGGTATTTTTCTTTCATTGACTGGCTTATTTCACTTAGCATAATGTTCTCCAATTCCATCCAGGTTGCTGCAAATGGTGAGAATTCCTTCTTTTTTATGGCCGCATAATATTCCATTGTGTAGATGTACCATAGTTTTCTGATCCAGTCATCTGCTAACGGGCACCTAGGCTGTTTCCAAATCTTAGCTATGGCGAATTGTGCTGCTATGAACATAGAGGTGCATATGTCCTTTCTGATTGGTGTTTCCAGTGTCTTAGAATATATTCCTAGAAGTGTGATCACTGGGTCAAATGGGAGTTCCATTTTCAGTTTTTTGAGGAAACTCCATACTGTTCTCCACAGTGGCTGCACCAGTCTGCATTCCCACCAGCAGTGCACGAGGGTTCCTTTTTCTCTGAATCCTTGCCAGCACTTGTCGTTTGTTGATTTGTTCATGATAGCCATTCTGACAGGTGTACTACCTTATTTTTTTTTTTCAAATACATTTTATTGATTTTTTACAGAGAGAGGAAGGGAGAGGGATAGAGAGTTAGAAACATCGATGAGAGAGAAACATCGATCAGCTGCCCCCTGCACACCTCCCACGGGGGATGTGCCCGCAACCAAGGTACATGCTCTTGACTGGAATCAAACCTGAGAACTTTCAGTTCACAGGCCAATGTTCTATCCACTGAGCAAAACCGTCAGGGCCTACCTTATATATTTTTAAAAAATATATCTTTTGGTGTTGATTTCAGAGAGGAAGAGAGAGGGAGACAGGGAGAGATAGATCAATGATAAGCCCAGCCTTTGCTAAGTGGATGGAGCGTCAGCCTGCGGACAGAAGGGTCCCAGGTTTGATTCCAGTCAAGGGCAGAGGCCCTGGTGAAATATATATATATATATATATATATGCAAGCCTAAGCGACCATTACGACTGAATAAACAGAACAACTGAAATGACCGGTCAACCAGTCGCTATGACACACACTGACCACCAGGGGGCAGACGCTCGATGCAGGAACTTCCCCCTGGTGGTCAGTGCACTCCCACAGCCAACCTCCCTTGGCCCATCCCCCCGGCTAACCCCTGATCAGCCCCAATGGGGGGGGGGGTGCTAGCTGGCCAACCTCCCATGACCCCTCCCCCCCGAAGATTATCAACCTCCCGTGGCTCCTCCCCTGGCTGGCTGGCCCCCCATAGACCTCTATTGCCAGCCAGGCGAGGGATCCCACCCGTGCACAAATTCGTGCACTGGGCATCTAATCTTATATAAAAACTGCTGTTTGAAATTTTAACCCTGCTATTTGGCTTTTGTAAATAGCCCCAACCCTCCTCTCTGCCCTCGACCTTCCTCACGGATGCGGGGCCTGGGCTGCAGGAGGGACTGGCGCCCACCCCTGGGGCTGCGGGGTTGGAGAGGAGAGGCAGGGAGGCTCTGAAATGATCTTTCTCCCTTATTATCTCAATAAAATAAAATTTAAAAAATATATAAAATCAATCAAAACATATCCTCAGGTGAGGATTAAGAAAAAGTTTTTAAAAATTTAAACAATAACATAATAATAGAAACAGCCCTAGCTGCTTTGGTTCAGTGGATAGAGCTTCGGCCTGCAGACTGAAGGGTCCCCAGTTGGATTCTGGTCATGGGCCCATGCCTAGGTTGCTGGCTCGATCCCCAGCGGCGGGCATGCAGGAGGCAGCCAATCAATGATTCTCTCTCCTCCCTTCCTCTCTGATATAAATAAAAATATATTTAAAAAATAATAATAGAGCCCTAACTGGTTTGGCTCAGTGGATAGAGCGTCGGCCTGCGGACTGAAGGGTCCCAGGTTCGATTCCGGTCAAGGGCACGTACCTATTTTTTTTTTTAATATATTTTATTGATTTTTTACAGAGAGGAAGGGAGAGGGAGAGAGAGTCAGAAACATCGATGAGAGAGAAACATCAATCAGCTGCCTCCTGCACACCCCACAATGGGGATGTGCCCACAACCAAGGAACCTTGTCTGAAATCGAACCCAGGACCCTTGAGTCCTCAGGTCGACACTCCATCCACTGAGCCAAATCAGTTAGGGCAAGGGCATGTACCTTGGTTGCTGGCACATCCCCATTATGGGGTGTGCAGGAGACAGCTGATCGATGTTTCTCTCTCATCCATGTTTCTAACTCTCTCTCCCTCTCCCTTCCTCTCTGTAAAAAATCAATAAAATATATTTTTTAAAAAAATAATAATAGGAACACTACTTTTACAGGCTTGTCCAGTAGCAAACCTAGCAGGCCAGCCTGAAGAACGTCCACGCAAGCCCCAGAGCGCTGGGAACTACATTACCCAGAAGGCCATGCGCCAGGTTGAGCCAATGACAAATCAGAATGTGATCCTTTCCGTGTGACGTCGCCATAGGGGGCGGGGCGATTACTGCCCCCCTTCTAGGCGGGCATTTTTTCAGGTCGGGCAGGATCCGCTGGGTTCAGGGTGACGGGGATTTGAAGAGGCAAGAAAGGGGTGTGGTCCCCGCCGCACAGACGCGGGTGTGAGGCTCGGCGACCCCACGGGGTCCCCCTCTTCGCCCGCCGCCCCGCCCGCAGAGCCCGATGGCGGCGGCCGCGCCCAGGCGCCCGGCTGAGGTGAGCGTGTCCGCGGGGCCTCCCCGCCTCCCCGACCAGACCCCGCAGCCCCGGGGGCGGGCGCCCGTCCCTCCGGCAGCCCAGGCCCCGCGTCCGTGAGGCAGGTCGAGGGCGGAGAAGAGGGTTGCGGCTCCTGAGGCGCCAGCAGGACCGTGCCCGGTGGAAAAGGGGGTTTTCGCGCCCGAAATCCCAGCGCCCTTCTGGCGCCTGAGGGTGAAGTGAAGACACCCATGTCCCCACTGCCCTTGCTGAGGGCTAAACACAGTCACTATGGAACCCTAATAAGTGAGCAGACATCAGGGTCCCCAGGGCCTGGTGTCTCCTCGGAGGGAGGTCGCCCTGGAGGAGGAGGAGGAGCGGTGGGCAGGTGTGTGAGGGGATGGGCCGGGAGGGTCTCAGAAAGACAACGTGTGTGCAGAGCGGCTACAGCGTGTGGACAGGTTCAAGCCTCAGACTAATGAGAGGGCTCGTGGCAAACCACGTGCAAGTCCCAGCTTGGAGGGCAAAGCCACTCCCAGCACAGGTATAGCCAAAGGCTGTGGTTGTAAGCTTGACCTTATGGTCCGAACCTGTGGTCCCAGGTGGCTGAGTGAGGTAGGAGGTGCAGCAAGTGCTGCCACAACAAAGCTTGATGGAGTTTAGGTGCATGAAACTGAGTAGATTCGAAACCCGGGAGAACTTTGTAAACATCCTGACCAGGCCCTTCCTTTGCCTCCTGGAATCTGGCTATAAAATAAGGACTTGCAGGCTGTGGCATTGTCTCTCCATCAGAGGGCAGCCTCCCACCTAGCCCCAGCTTTATTCTCTTGTCTGTCTTCTTTAATCCTTCACCACCCACCGCCCCCCTCAGGTTCACCCCTGGCCTTACTGAGCACGGCACAAAAGTGTATGGTTTCCTCTGTCCCCATCTCGCCAGGACCGTGTGACCTTTGATGACGTGGCCGTGTACTTCTCCCGGAAGGAGTGGGGGCTCCTGGATGAGGCTCAGAGACGCCTGTACCGTGATGTGATGCTGGAGAACTTGACCCTTGCCTCCTCTCTGGGTAAGACTCTCACTGTCTCACCGGCAACTTGGACTAGGCTCTGCCCTGCCTCCCCTTCCTTTCCCCAGAGGCTGCTCTGTGGACCCCACATGTTCCCCTGTGGACCCCAGGCCCTGCCCTCTTGTCTCTGCTGCAGCCCAATACCTGCTACACTGAACTCTTATAGGGATGGGATGCCGTGAGCCTAATGCATTCCACTGTGCTTGCACCCTCCCTGGCCCGGTCGTGTGTCCAGATCCAAGGTCTTTTGTTGTTGTTGTTTTAATATTTCTTAATATATATATATTTTTTATTTTTTTTTACAGAGAAGAAGGGAGAGGGATAGAGAGTTAGAAACATTGATGAGAGAGAAACATCGATCAGCTGCCTCCTGCACGCCCCCAACTGGGGATGTGCCCGAAACTAAGGTACATGCCCTTGACTGGAATCGAACCTGGGACCTTTCAGTCCACAGGCTGTCGCTCTATCCACTGAGCCACACCGGTTAGGGCAATGATGAGAATTATTGATCAGCTACCTCCTGCAAGCCCCACACTGGGGATGGAGCCCATAACCCTGGCCTGTGCCCTGACCGGGAATGGAACCGTGACCTCCTGGCTCATAGGTTGATGCTCAACCACTGAGCAACATTGGCCGGGCCACAGTCCTTCTTTTGAACCCTTCCTTTAGCTGAATTGTAGGCGTTGTCCTGCTCACTACTTAAGTACACCAGGGGCTGTTTTTCAAGACCCGTTCGCAGGGGTTATAGTTTTCTTAGTTCTCTTTTTTAAAATATATATATATATATTTTCTTGATTTTTTACAGAGAGGAAGGGAGAGGGATAGAGAGTTAGAAACATGGATCAGCTGCCTCCTGCACACCCCCTACTGGGGAAGTGCTTGAAACCAAGGTACATGCCCTTGACCGGAATCGAACCTGGGACCCTTCAGTCCACAGGCCGACGCTCTATCCACTGAGCTAAACCGGTTAGGGCCAGATAAAATTCTCAATATGCTTTCAGTTTTCCTAAATTTGTTAAGACTTATAACCGAGCATATGATCTCTTTGAGAGAATGTTCTGTGTCTACTTGAGATGTATATACTGCTATAGTTAGACAAAGTGTCTTTTATATATTTGTTTAATTTAGTTGGTATAAAGTGTTGTTCAAGTCAAATATTTCCTTATAGATTTTCTGTCTGGATGAACTATACATACCAGAGAGATGAGTATTGAAGTGTGCTGTCATGATTCTGTTGGCTGCCCTTGCTATAGTCCAGTCTGTTAATATTTGCTTAATATATGTAGTTGCATTGATTTTGGGCGCATATAAATTTATAATGCTTATATCCCCTTTTTTGAAATAAAATGTTTATTAATTTTAGAGAGAGAGGAAAGGAGACATTTGTTGTTACACTTACTTATGCATTTATTGGTTGATTCTTGTACATCTGCTGACCAAGGGACCAAACCCATGACCTTGGTGTATCAGGAATATGCTCTAACCCAGTGTTCAGCAAACTCATTAGCCCACAGAGCCGAATATCAACAGTACAACGATTGAAATTTCTTTTGAGAGCCAAATTTTTTAAACTTAAAATTCTTCTAAGGCCACTTCTTCAAAATGGTCTCGCCCAGGCCATGGTATTTTGTGGAAGAGCCACACTCAAGTGGCCAAAGAGCCGCATGTGGCTCGCAAGCCGCAGTTTGCCGACCACTGCTCTAACCAAATGAGCTACCCAGCCAGGGCGCTGGTTATATATCTTAATGAATTGATATCTTTATCATTGTATAATGACGTTCTTAGTCTCTTGTAACAGGTTTTGATTTAAAGTCTATTTTGTCTATAAGTATAGCTACTGACAATAGTATAAGCTACTCTCTTTTTAAAAAAATATATTTTATTGATTTTTTAAAAAATATATATTTTATTGATTTTTTTACAGAGAGGAAGGGAGAGGGATAGTTAGAAACATCGATGAGAGAGAATCATCAATCAGCTGCCTCCTGCACACCCCCCAATGGGGATGTGCCCGCAACCGAGGTACATGCCCTTGACCGGCATCGAACCTGGGACCCTTCAGTCCACAGGCCGATACTCTATCCACTGAGCCAAACCAGCTAGAGCTGTGGTTGGCAAACTGCGGCTCACGAGCCACATGCGGCTCTTTGGCCCCTTGAGTGTGGCTCTTCCACAAAATACCACGGCCTGGGCGAGTCTATTTTGAAGAAGTGGCGTTAGAAGAAGTTTAAGTTTAAAAAATTTGGCTCTCAAAAGAAATTTCAATCATTGTCCTGTTGATATTTGGCTCTGTGGACTAATGAGTTTGCCGACCCCTGGACTAGGGCAGCATTTTATATTTATCCTGTATTTTGTTGTCGTTGCTGGTACCAAACCCCATTTCTACTTTTCCTTCCTAAGTTAATACCACTATATTTTTACTCAGACCCCTGTCCATGGAGAATCTCCACCTCTCTGGACTTCCTATCTCACACATTTCTCTCATTTCTTCCTCTATTGCTCTGCAGTATTGCTCCACACGTGCCACAAGACAAGCACGCATCCTTACCTTGTTGGCCTTGAAACACCCTTACTCGGTGGCAATTGGTTTTTCCTGGGTATAGGAAAAAAACAGTGTGCTTTTACACAGCCTCATGTCACCAGAGGTAGAGGTTTTACAAGAATGTTTCAGAAAAAAAAATTAATAATAATAATAAAATTTAAAAAAAAATGTTTCAGCAGAGGAACAGGTTTTACAATAAGCCTCCCTCCTGGGTGTTACAACTATGATTATCTGCCTCTGGTGAGGGCGCCACCATTCTTTACCTGAAAGCTGTAGTCATACCGTGGCCACATTCCCAAACATATATTGATTCCCTTCTTTGAAAAGCATCCCATAGACTTATTCCTAAATATGACAGATACACATTTATGATAGCATCATCTTTTTTTTAATTTCAATTCTTTTTTATTTTTTAAAGATATATTTTATTGATTATTTACAGAGAGGAAGTGAGAGGGATTGAGAGTTAGAAACATCAACATCGATGAGAGAGAAACATCAATCAGCTGTCTCCTGCACACCCCCTACTGGGGATGTGCCCGCAACCGGGGTACATGCCCTTGACTGAATCGAACCTGGGACCCTTCAGTTCGCAGGCCGACGCTCCATCCACTGAGCCAAACTGGTCAGGGCTTATTATTTTTTTTTTTTAATTTCAATTATTTATTGTTAGAAGTATTACGTATATCTCCTCCCCCCAACCCCACCTTGATCTCTCCCAGGCCAATTCCACACCCCTGCATTGCCCTTTTCTTATAGTCAACCTGTACTTCATTAGCATTTATTTACATCCAGGTCCCTGCTGTGGAGCAGAGGATGCAGCAGCTCCCTGTGAACAGCGTGTTTCTGCAGGAGTTTCACAGTCCAGCCCCTCCAAGGCAGCTCTGTCTTCCCAGAAGACCCACTTCTGTGAGAGCTGTGGTCCAGTCTTGAGAGACATATTCCAGTTGGCTGAGCACCAAGGAACCCCTCACAGCCAGAACGTGGTCAGGTGTGGGGTGTGTATGAAAGAATTTTATTTGGGTGCAAACTTCCAAAATCACCAGAAGCAGCACCTGGCAAAGAAGCCCTTCAGAAGCAGTGCAGACAGGGCCCTGCTGGTGAAGAGCTATGAATTCCATGTTTCAGAGAAGCCCTTTCCCTGTGATGAAGTTGGGAAGGATTTCCTGGCCAACTCAGAACATCTCCAGCAGCCGACGACTCACACCAGAGAGGAGCCCAACAAAACCACCCAGTGCTGGGCAACTGTACAAATCAGAAAAAGTCGCTTTACCCGGGGAGACTGTAAGAAAACCTTCCGCCCCAGAAAGACACACGCTCCGGTCCCAGAGATCCACCCTGGAAGACAGTGTGTTGTGCGCCCTGAATGTGGGAAAACATTCAGGGATCAGTCTTCATTCGCCATTCACCAGAGAGTGCATACAGGTAAAAGCCTTCACGTGTGTGGCCAATGTGGCCAGTCTTTTAGGCGAACCTCAGCCCTCAGTCAGCATCGAAGATTTCATTGTGGGCCAGGGCAGTATAAGTGCGGCAACTGTGAGAAGTCTTTTTATCCCAAATCTGTCCTTATTTATCCCTGGAGAAGTCACACTGGGAAAAAATGTGACTTGTGCCGTGAATGTGTGCCATCTTTTAGCCGGAGAGCCATCCTCATTCGACAACGGACAGTTCACTCCGGAGAAAGGCGTTATGAGTGCACGCAATGTGGGAAGTCCTTTAGAAGGAAGTTTTACCTCATTCTGCATTGGAGAGTTCACACTGGAGAAAGGCCTCATGAGTGCCTTGAGTGTGGGAAATCTTTCACCAGGAGATCAGTCCTTATTCTACACCGGAGAATGCACACAGGAGAAAGGCCTTTTCAGTGCAGAAAATGTAGGAGAACCTTTACCGGTAGTTCTATACTCATTCTACACCAGAGAGTTCACACAGGAAAAAGGCCTTATGAGTGCAGTGAATGTTGGAAATCCTTCAGCCAACAATCTTACCTCACTCAACACCAGATAGTTCATAGCGGAAGACAGTCTTATGAGTGTAGTGAATGTGGGAACTCTTTTACATCCGTTTTCATCCTCAATCAGCATCAGAGAGTACACAGAAAGGAAAGACCTCATCAGTGCAGTGAATGTGGGAAATCGTTTATGCTAAGACTACACCTTCATATACACCAAATAGTTCACACTGGAGTAAGGCCTCATCAGTGTACTGAATGTGGGAAATCTTTTTCAGCTGGTTCCAAGCTTATTAATCACAAGAGAGTGCACAGTGGAGAAAGACCCTATAAGTGCAGTGACTGTGGGAAATCTTTTATCCAAAGGCATCACCTTATTACACACCAGAGAGTTCACACAGGAGCAAGGCCACATCAGTGCAATGAATGTGGGGAGTTTTTTGCTTCTGGTTTCAACCTCAGAAATCATCAGAGAATTCATACAGGAGACAGGCCTTATGAGTGCAGTGAATGTGGCAAATCCTTCACCCAAAAATGTTACTTTCTTACACATCTGAGAATTCACACAGGAGAAAGGCCCTATGAGTGCAGTGTATGTGGATTATCTTTTACCACTAATTACGCCCTCCGTAAACATCAGAGAGTTCATACAAACAAAAGGCCTTATGAGTGTACTGAATGTGGGAAATCCTTTAGAACAAATTCTTACCTCATTGAACATTGGAGGGTTCACACTGGAGAAAAGCCTTATCAGTGTAGAGAATGTGAGAAATCTTTTTCAACTGGAACAGGCCTACGTTATCATCAGAGTGTCCACACCGGATTAAAGCCTTATGAGTGTAGTGAATGCGGGAAATCTTTTCCCTGTAGCTCAGCACTCATTCGACATCAAAGAACTCACACAGGAGAAAGGCCTTATGTGTGCATTGAATGTGGGAAATCCTTTATCCGGAGACATCACCTTGTTGAACACCAGCGTATTCACACAAAGGCCTCAGGATTGTAGTGAATATGGAAGATCTTCTCCCCTTCCCTCTCCCCACCCCCCCCCCCCCGAAATCTTTTAAGGATACTTTCTACTCCAATTAACAGTCTATAGTTCACACGGGAGAAAGGTGTTTGATTGCAAAAAATAAGCTAAATCCTTTAGCCATAAATCTTCCCTTTCTTAGCACCTGAGACTTAATATTGGTAAAAGGTCTCATGAGTGTAGTGAATGTATGAAATGTTTTAAGGTGTATCTATGGTGTTTGCTTTTTTCTTAGAGTTCACGTAGGATGAAGGCTATATGTTGTAGCAAATGTGAAAAGTCTTTTACCCATAGTTTGCCAGTGTTTCAGTACCTGTCAGTTCACTCAGTAGAATTGTCTTAGGACCGCATGGAATGTGGGAAATCCTTTTCCGAAAGAATTTTCCTTATCGTACAGTGTAGAGTTTGCACTAGAGACATATTTCAGACCTGCAAGGGAATGCGAAATTTTCTACCTTAATGACTGGAAGAATCCATGAGAAGCCATCTGTCCGTATTCAGTCTCCTATGTCTAGTTATCAAAGTTGGGAGACAACCTTGACCAGTAAGTTGTAGTTATGTGAGACGTGTGTATATGTATGTTGCAGTTTCTAACCTGCCATTTTCTGTTTTCAAAGCCATATCACTCTCTCACATAACTGGTTTCCACCGTTTGTGTCAGTTAGTGTCCTCATTTGCTCAAGGAAGCTGACTTCTCTTCTCCCATTTATTGGAGGAAATTAGGAGTAACCTCAACAGTTCACACTGGGCTCAGAGAATATGACATGAGTCTGGCTAGAGGGCCATGTTCTCCCATGAATTTTTTCAACTTCCATGTCACCAGCCTGAACGGTTTCCTGCACATTGCTTTGGTTTCTACACAGGAGAAAGGCCCTATGAGTGCAGTGTATGTGGATTATCTTCTGTATAAATCCCTACTCTGAAAGTTCTATTTTATTTTGGTTGTTCTATTTACTATGTGGTATGTTTTATAAACATAATTTGAATCCACAAGTGTGAAGGGTGAACTTTTTTTTTTTTATGTATTTTATTGATTTTTACAGAGAGGAAGAGAGAGGGACAGAGAGTCAGAAATATCAATGAGAGAGAAACATTGATCAGCCACCTCCTGCACACCTCCCACTGGGGATGTGCCCGCAACCAACGCACATGCCCTTGATCGGAATTGAACCTGGGACCCTTCAGTCCGCAGACCGGTGCTCTTATCCACTGAGCCAAACCAGTTAGGGCAAGGGTGAACTTTTTTAAAAAAGTATTTGTATTGATTTCAGAGTGGAAGGGAGAAAGAGAGAAAGATAGAAACAACAATAATGAGAGAATCATTGAACAGTTGCCTCCAGCACGCCCCCTACTGGGGATCGAGCCCACAACCCAGGCATGTGCCCTTGACCAGAATCCAAGCTGGAAACTTGTCTGCAAGCCAACGCTCTAGCAACTTAGCCAAACCAGCTAGGGCGAAGGGTGAACTTTTATATGGGGATATCCAACTTGGTGTTCTTCTTGGGGACAGTATAATGGCAACATAGAGCTCACTGGTTTTGCCAAGTTTCCATTCCTGCCAGCAACCTTCTAGGGTAGATGGCAGGGCTTTCTGGCCCTCATTTGAAGCCTGGATGCTATGAGTTTCAGGAGATTCAGAAATCACCCTGAGATCGCCCTAGCTGGTTTGGCTCAGTGGATAGAGCTTCGGACTGTGGACTGAAATGTCCCAGTTTTGATTCTGGTCAGGGGCATTTAAAAAAAAGGGGGGGGGGGGCGCCCTAACCGGTTTGGCTCAGTGGATAGAGCGTCGGCCTGCGGAATCAAGGGTCCCGGGTTCAATCCATCTACCAAGCCAAACCAGTCAGGGCATTGCCTTGTCCTTTTATAATCTCCCTTCCCTTCCCAACTTTCCCAGGAACTTCTTTTCCTTAGTAAAGATACCTTTGTGTTTTCTATAACTTATACAATGGGAATCATTAATTTTTTTATTAATTTTTTTTCTGGTTTACTTTGAAATTTATATATTGGCTCAGTCAGCGTGGCTCAGTGGTTGAGCATCGAACTATGAACCATGGGGGTGACAGTTAGATTCCTGGTCAGGGCACATGCCCAGGTTACGGGCTTGATTCCCAGTAGGGAGCATGCAGGCGGCAGCCTATTCATGATTCTCTCTCATCATTGATGTTTCTATCTCTCTTCCTCTCTTGCTTCCTGTCTGAAATTAATGAAAATATATTTAAAAAAATAAGATTGTGCCAAACCGGTTTGGCTCAGTGGATAGAGCGTCAGCCTGCGGACTGAAGGGTCCCAGGTTCGATTCCGGTCAAGGGCATGTACCCTGGTTGCGGGCACATCCCCATTAGGGGGTGTGCAAGAGGCAGCTGATCCATGTTTCTCATTGATGTTTCTAACTCTCTTTCCCTCTCCCTTCCTCTCTGTAAAAAAATCAATTAAAAAATATATATATATAAAAAATAAGATTGCTAAAAGGAACTACATAAGTCTTAGGATATGCACTAAAAATGACCATACGAATAAAACAGCGTTCATCAGTGGATAGTACACATTCACTGACATAGACAAGAGAGTTTTCCGTTGGAACCAGAGGCAGAGTTGTAGCTTATCCACCTGCTTCAGGGCAGACTAACAGCCTAACACTCTTCTTCCTTCCTCTCATGGCCCTGCTGAGTAAATTTTCCCTTGCACTAGAGATCTATGGCTCTGAATTTCTTCTTAGCTGAACTCAAGAACTGAGGTTGAGCCCGGCAAACCTGGCTCAGTGGTTGAGCATTGACCCATGAAACAGGAGGTCCCATACCGATTCCCAGTCAGGGCACTTACCCAGGTTGCAAGCTCCATCTGCAGTGTGGGGCGAGTAGGAGGCAGCTGATCAATAAGTCTCATCATTGATGTTTCTCTCTCCCTCTCCCTTCCACTCCTAAATCAATAACAAAATATATATTTAAAAATTGTTTACCTTGTGGTTTTTTAGAGTTGTTGAGGAAGGAGAAAGAAGCACTGATTTACTCTAACCGGTTTGGCTCAGTGGATAGAGCGTCGGCCTGCGGACTGGAGGGTCCCAGGTTGATTCTGGTCAAGGGCACGTATCTTGGTTGTGGACACAACCCCAGAAGGGGGTATGCAGGAGGCAGCTGATCGATGTTTCTCATGGATGTTTCTAACTATCTATTCCTCTCTGTAAATCAATAAAATATTTTTTTTTAAAAAAGAAGAAGAGCACTGACTTGTTATCCTAATTATTTTCGCCTTCATTGGCTGATTCGTTCACGTGCCCTGACCGGGATCCAAGCTGCGTTAGGCACATCGGGAATGTGTTCTAATCGCCCGGGCGCCCCGCCCAGGGCTTGCTGACTGCCTTCTGTGGCCATTTCCCAGGAATCCCTTGCACAGTGACTGTCATGTCCCAGCGTCCATAGCGGTGGGTCCCCTATTTCCTGCCGGAGGCTGGTGGGAAAGTTCTGGTCACCTTCACTGACTGGATCGCAGGTCCCTTATTACCCAGAAGGCCCTGCGTGAAATACAGAGCCTTGAGCCATTGAGGGCGCAGAACAGGCGTTTCCGGTAGACCCCCAATGCGAGGGTGGGACTTCCGGGGCATTTCTTCTCAGCTGGGGTCGCTGACTGAGTCAGAGCCAAGTGCGAAGGGGCTTGGGTTCAGGCACCCGGAGGAGGGGAAGGCCCGAGTGTCCGCTGGTCCCGCCACCGACGGGGGTGAGGCTCGGGGACCCCGCGAGGGACCCGCTTCCGGGCGGGACAGGGTCCACGTTCCGGCCGCTCAGCCCGCAGAGTCCCATGGCGGCGGCCGCGCCGAGGTGCCCGGATGAGGTGAGCGTGTCCCCGGGCCTCCCCCTTCCCCTCCTGACCCTGCAGCCGGTCTGCAGCCCAGGCCCCGCGTCAGGCCCGCGAGGCGCAGGGGGTGACCCCGGTGTGACGGGGGCGGGAGAGGGTGAGGGGCCGCACGGGGAGCAGCGCAGGGGCCTGACCCAGGAGGACGCGGGATCCTGGGGTCAACTGTGTGGGAGGCGGAGGCGTTGGGCCTTCCCTCTGAGGTTCCTCGGGGCGCCGAGGCAGCCGGTCAATTATCTCTCATCATTGATGTTTCTAACTCTCTCTTCCCTCACCCTTCCTCTCTGAAATCAATCAATCAATGAATCTATTTTTAAAAGCATCTACAGCCGAAACCGGTTTGGCTCAGTGGATAGAGCGTCGGCCTGTGGACTCAAGGGTCCCGGGTTCGATTCCGGTCAGGGGCATGTGCCTTGGTTGCGGGCACATCCCCAGTGGGGGGTGTGCAGGAGGCAGCTGATCGATGTTTCTGATTCTCTATCCCTCTCCCTTCCTCTCTGTAAAAAATCAATAAAATATATTTTTTTAAAAAGAGAGATCCCCAGTTCCATTTAGGTCACCATACCTGCCCCGGGGTCAGCTGCATCCCCAGTAGGGGGCGTGCAGGTGTATTTCCCTCTCCACCGTTCTATCTCGGCCCCTTCCTCTGTCTCTAAAATCAATTTAAAAAAACATATTAAAAATTCAACCTATATATTTTTAAAAATAGCCTGTTATACTTCATAGATCCTCCCTTCCCCCAACGGGTGGGCAGAGTGTGACGTAACCTGCACCTGCAGCCTGGACATACCTGAGGACCTAACCAGGCCCCTTATATGGACTATACATGGACCCACCAATCAGCACCTGCCAAATACCCTGAGCCCTTGTCCTATGTACCTGAGTGACTATGTACCTTATATGGACTATACATGGACCCACCAATCAGCACCTGCCACATACCCTGAGCCCTTGTCCCTACGTACCTGAGTGACTATGTACCTTATATGGACTATACATTAAGCCACCCATCAGCGCGTGCCGAGTACACTAAGCCCCATCCCTTTCCATTCCTCCCCTCAAAAGCGGGTTCCCCTCTGCATGGGCTGCTGTTCTCCCCTTGGAGACAGCCCGGCAGGTCCTTCTCCTCTAGTAAAGCCTGGCGTCCTGGTTTTTGGCCTCTGTCCGATCTTTCACGCTGAAACACAGATAACATCTGGGCTTGCAACTGGCATCTGAGGGGAGGGGGTGCCCAGACTTGTGGGAACCAATCTGCAGGTCGTTGGGGTCAGAAAGGAGAGTTGGCTGCAGTGAACCGGGAGCCAGCCCTTCCCTCCAGGGAGCAGCATCCCTTTACACTCCCTCCAGGGGCAAATGTCCTATTTGCTCACTAGAGCCAGCCTGTGGCCTCTGGAGCGCTTGGAACTACATCACCCAGAAGGCCGTGCGCTGCGTCCAGCCGGGGAGAGATCAGCTGGAAAGCATTTCCGGGATATTTCCACCGGGACTTCCGGCCTCGTCGGGGCGCTGTCTGTTCCGCCTTTGGGTGGCTCCGAGGGGTTTTGAGGTGACAGGACGGAGAAGGCGCCGAGGAGGCGCGGTCCCCGCCGCACAGCCGGAGGCCTGAGGCTCGGCGACCCCGCGAGGGACCCGCTTCAGGGCGGGAGGGTGCCGCGTGCTCGCCCGCCTGCTCCGCCCGCAGAGTCCGATGGCAGAGGCCGCGCCGAGGCGCCCGGCTGAGGTGAGCGCGTCCCCCCCGGCCTCCCCGCCTCCCTCACCCAACCCCGCACCCGGCGGGCGGGGCGGGGCGCCCTTCTCCCTCCTGCAGCCCAGGCCCCGCGTGGGGACCGTGGGGCGCTCGTGGGGTACACCCGGTGTGGCGGGGAGGGGCTGAGGGGCCCCCGGGGACAGTGAGGGGAAACATCCCGTGAGCAGCTGGACGCGTGCGGCTAAACCCGGGAGCGGCCGGGATGGAGGCTTGCACATGTGGTAGCTCTTTTTTAAAAAATATATATTTTACTGATTTTTTACAGAGAGGAAAGGAGAGGGATAGAGAGTTAGAAACATCGATGAGAGAGAAACATCGATCAGCTGCCTCCTGCACACCCCACCCCCCCCCCACTGGGGATGTGCCTACAACCAAGGTACATGCCCTTGACCGGAATCGAACCCGGGACCCCCTCAGTACGCAGGCTGACGTCTATCCACTGAGCCACACCAGTCAGGGCTTTTTAAGTATATTTTATAGATTTTTTTTACAGAGAGCAAGGGAGACAGAGAGCTAGAAACATCGATCAGCTGACTCCTGCACGCCCCCTACTGGAGATGTGCCCGCAACCAAGGTCCATGCCCTTGACCGGAATCGAACCTGGGACCCTTCAGTCCACAGGCCGACGCTCTATCCACTGAGCCACACCGGCCAGGGCCATAGCCCATGTGTTGCTGTGTCCTGCAGGAATGATCTGGGACATCCCCGTGGGTTTGCATGGCAGTCATGATGGAGCCCTTCCGGCATGGCCCAGAGCTCAGATGGCATTTACCTGCCTCCCCTCCCCTTCCCCCTGTCCCGCCTGTGGTTGGGAGGGTGATCAGAGTGATTAACGGGACTGTGATGACAGAGCACGCAGCACCGGCACCAAGGCTGGGTGTCTTCTCCGAACTGGGGGCCCCTGGAGGTGGTGGGTTGTGGGGAAGAGCAGGATTGTGGGTTCTCCGACAGACTGTTGCTGACTCGGTTGTATTCATTCCGACAGGTTGGTGTGTCCTTTGAGGATGTCGCCGTGTACTTCTCCAGGACGGAATGGCGCCTCCTGGACGAGGCTCAGAGACGCCTGTACCTCGATGTGATGCTGGAGAATTTTGCCCTCGTGTCCTCACAGGGTAAGACCATCCCTGTCCTGGTGGGTTCTTCTTTGATCTCGCCTGCACCCCCTTCCCTCAGGATTGTTCTTTGTTTCTTTTGTTTGAAGCTCTGACGGTCCTGAGGAGACTTGCCCCCAGGCAGCTATGGGAAGCGGCAACTACCCTTGGCTCACCCCTGTTCTGTATGTTTTGTTTTTTAAATATATATATGTATGTGTGTGTGTGTGTGTGTGTATAAATTTATTGATTTTTTGCAGAGGAAGGGAGACAGAGTTAGAAACATCGATGAGAGAGAATCATCCATCAGCTGTCTCCTGCACACCCCCTACTGGGGATGTGCCCACAACCAAGGTACATGTCCTTGACCGGAATTGAATCTGGGACCCTTGAGTCTGCAAGACTGACGCTCTTTCCATTGAGCCAAACTGGTTAGGGCTAAATGTATTTCTTTTATTGATTTCTGAGAGGAAGGGAGAGGGAGAGAGAGAGAGAAACATCAATGATGAGAGAGAATTATCGACCGGCTGCCTCCTGCACACCCACCACCAGGGACCGAGCCTGCAACCCGGGCATGTTGCCCCCGGCCAGAATCGAAAACAGCACCCCTCAGTCCTCAGGCCAACCTTCTCTCCACTGAGCCAAACCAGCCAGGTCTCCTGTTCTGTTTTTAAGGTTCCTTCTTTTTTCCTCGTTGTCCTAAAGTTTAATAAACTTTCACTTCAGCAACAAAAAAAGACCCTCCCTCCCTCTAGGGACCTGGACTCGGCTTTACATTTCCTCATACCCCCCCTTTCATGAAAGGGTGCTTCGTTCTCACGTGTACTGTGGGCACCACTCGCTTCCCCAGTTTTCTGGGCAGTTGCTGTGTTTGGTTGGATTTGGTTATTGTCACCCCCCTTTTTTCTAACTTTTTTTCTAATCCCTACTGTACTCAACCCTCAAAGGGAAGGATTTGGGAGGTTAGTAGACTTGCAAGGATCCTAATGGATTTCACCTTGATTAGTGAGGGAAAGCATTTTTTTAAAAATATATATTTTATTGATTTTTTACAGAGAGGAAGGGAGAGGGATAGAGAATCAGAAACATCGATGGGAGAGAAACATCAATCAGCTGCCTCCTGCACAGATGTGCCCGCAACCAAGGTACATGCCCTTGACCGGAATTGAACCTGGGACCCTTCAGTCCGCAGGCCGACGCTCCATCCACTGAGCCAAACCGGTTTCGGCGAAAGCATTTTTTTAAAATATATTTTCATTGATTTCAGAGAGGAAGGAAGAGGGAGAGAGAGAGTGAAACATCCATGATGAGAGAGAATCATTGATTGGCTGCCTCCTGCACGCCCCCCACTGGGGATCGAGCCTGCAACCCAGGCATGTGCCCTTGACCGGAATCGAACCTGGGACCCTTCAGTCTGCAGGCCGACGCTCTATCCTCCGAGCCAAACCGTCCAGGGAAGAAAAGCATTTTTTAAAAAATGTCATTATTGATTTCAGTGAGGAAGGGAGAGGGGGAGAGAGATAGAAATGTCAATGATGGGAGAGAATCATTAGCCAGCTTCCTCCCGCACGCCCCACACGGGGATTGAGCCCACAACCTGGATATGTGGCTGGACCTCCAGTCAGACCCTTACCTGCTCCTTCATAGGTCCTTGCTCTGCTACTGAGCCATAAGTGGCCGGGAGGAAAAGCATGTTTTATATTCCTGTTGATCATTTTGTACATATTTTTTAGAAAACTAATTTTACATCCTTAACCTTTTATAAAAAAAAAATCCTCCCCCAGTATATGTTTATTGTTTTGAGAGAAAGAGAGGAGAAGTTATCGGTTGCCTCTCTTATGTACCCCGTACAGGTATTAATTCCACAACCTAGGTATGTGCCCTGACCAGGCATCCAACCAGCACCCTGTGGATGTACAGGATGATGCTCCAACTAACTGAGCCATCCAGCCAGGTTTAGCTCCTTTTTATTTATTTATTTTTAAACATTGTACTACTTTTTACTACATGGATTGGAATAATACCTTTGTGTTGTTGTTTTTTTTAATATGTTTTTATTGATTTCAGAGAGGAAGGAAGAGGGAGGGAGAGAGAGATAGAAACATCCATGATGAGAGAGGATCACGGATCGGCTGCCTCCTATAAGTCCCCCACTGGGGATCGAGCCCACCACCCGGCCCGTGCCCTTGACCAGAATCGAACCCGGGACCCTTCAGTTCGCCGGCCCATCCTCTATCCGCTGAGCCAAAGCGACCAGTTGCCCCTTTTTAAACTATTTTGGCCTCCTAATACCATGAACATGTTGTACATGAATTCCTTATCAGCTAGAGGTACACTTCTCTGCACTTCACTTCATGGTGCTTTGCAGATTTTTTTTAAAAATATATTTTATTGATTTTTTTACAGAGATGAAGGGAGAGGGATAGAGAGTTAGAAACATCGATGAGAGAGAAACATCGATCAGCTGCCTCCTGCACACCCCCTACTGGGGATGTGCCCGCAACCAAGGTACATGCCCTTGACCGGAATCGAACCCGGGACCCTTCAGTCCGCAGGCTGATCCTCTATCCACTGAGCCAGACCAGCCAGGGCAGGCTAGACATTTCAATATTAAATCTTCAAAGCCAAGAATACAGGATTTGTTTCCATTTATTTGTGTTTTCTTCCATTTCTTTCATCACTGTCTTATAGTGTTCAGTGTACAGACCTTTCAACTTTTTGTTTGAATTTATTTCTGAGTGTTCTATTGTTTTTGATTCTATTGTAAATTTGTCTGCCTTCTTCATTTCATTATCAAAAATTTTGTTATGCCCTAGCCGGTTTGGCTCAGTGGATAGAGCGTCGGCCTGCGAACTGAAAGATCCCAGGTTCGATTCCAGTCAAGGGCACATGTTGTGGGCTCAATCTCCAGTGGGGGACTTGCAGGAGGCAGCTGATCCATGATTCTCTCTCATCATGGGTGTTTCTATCTCTCCCTCTTCCTTCCTCTATGAAATCAATAAAAATATATTTTAAAAAATTTTGTTGTTAGTGTATAAAAATGGAAGTGATATTTGTGTGCTTATTTTTGTGTCCCGTATCTGTTCTGAATTTGTTTATTAACTTGAGAAGTTTATAGTGGAATCTTGACAATTTTCTGTATGCAGTGCCATGTCATTTCCCAACAACTCATGATGCTTTGTGGTTCAGTGTCAGGTGTTATGTCTTTGATTTCTGCTTTTGTTTACTTGAATCTTGTTTCTCTTGTTTTAGTCTAACTAATGTTTTGCCATATTTGTGCGTCTTATCAAAAAACAGCTCTCCCTACCTGGTGTTTCTCAATGGTTAGAGCATCGGCCCAGGGATCCAATGGTCTCGGCTTCAATTCTTGGTCAGGGGCATGTACCTGGGTTGTGGGCTCACTTCCCATCCTTGCATGAGTCCACTAGTCAACGGGTCTCACATCTGTGTTTCTGTTTCCTCTCTCCTCCTCCTTCCCTCCCTTGCACTTCTCTGAAGCAATGGAAAAAATATCCTCAGGAAAGGAATAACAAACAAAGAAACAAAAAAACCAAAAACATCAGTTTTTAGTTATGATACTCATTTTTTTTTTGCCTTTCTTGTTTCTATTTTATATATATGTCAGTTCTAATATTTTTTCTTAATTTTGTAAAATATACTTTTTATTGATTTCAAAGTGGAAGGGAGAGAGATAAAAACATCAATGAAGAGAGAGAATCATTGATCAGCTGCCTCCTGCATACCCCACGCTAGGGATCAATCAGGCAACCCAGATGTTTGCCCTGATAAGGAATCAAACCACAACCTCCTGGTTTGTAGGTTGACGGTCAACTACTGAGCCACACTGGCTGAGCTCCTGTCTCCATTTCCCCCTTGTCTCCGACATCCCAATGAGCTAACTGCAGGCCCAGCTTGGCACACTGCTTTCCTATAACCTTTCCAAGGGGCCAGAGCGCTCTCCTGTTCTCTCCTGTTGCTTCTTCTACCCTAAGTTCTCTCTTTGTTTCTTTGTCCCCAGCTTTAATAAACGCACTCTCAAAATCACCCGGACTCCTGCTGACATATCTCGCCCACGCAAATTAAAAACCCCACCCAGTATAGTCTGGCCTGAGGCAGATTTGCACCCTCGTCCCCTTTCGGTAACAATTTGATGTACCTAGAGATCGTTTCATGTGTGGCTGACAAGAATGCCTCTTCTCCCCCTAGCCGGTTAAACGGCTCAGTGTGCGTAGAGCTTTGGCCTGCAGTCTGAAGGTTCCCAGGTTTGATTCCGGGGTTGCAGGCGTGATCCCCAGTAGGGGGCATGCAGGAAGCAGCCGATCAATTATTCTCTCTCTCGTTATTTATGTTTCTATCTCTCTCTCCCTCTCCCTTCCTCTCTGAAATCAATAAAAAAACATATATATTAAAAAAAAAAAAAGAATGCCTTTTCTCCTGCATTTGGATGGAATTTTCTATTTATGTTCAGGATTAAAGTTGCTCCAAAGTGTAAACTTCAGTAATTCTATATTCATATCAGATGGGATGATCTAGACCAGCGGTTACCAACCGGTGGTCCGCGAGGTCTGATCTAGACTATGAGAAAGAGGAATATTGAAGTTCTTTACTAATATATTTTTTCTGCTTTCAGATCTGAAATTATTTGCTTTATGTACTTAATTTTTCTGTCCTTGGGTGCATATTACTTACTGTCATCTTGATTTTTGTTATATTCATGGGGTAAGTTGTGGCCAAGGGGATTTTAATCGGGATTTCTGCCAATATACTTTATAGGGTTCTCTGATTTGTAAAGTGCAGTGTTGCAGGGGCTGCTGTAGATCCTAAGAGCAAAGGTCCCAAGGTCCCTCACAGAACAGGCCACTAGGGTCACACTAGTGCAGCTCTGGACACAATGGGGGCACCTTCATCCCTTTTGTTTTGACCCACGCCATTTCCAAGTAGGTTTGCTCACCTACTCAGCCTGTCCTCTTACTCTCTTTACTGCTGTCCAATCTTGGTCCTTGCCTGACCAACATTGGATATACCCATATCTTTGTATTGACCTGGAACATCATCTGCTCTTTTTCAGTTAATTTTTATGGGTTTGTGCCATTCTTTTGTTAAAAATATTTTTTTATTGCCCTGACCGGTTTGGCTCAGTGGATAGATCGTCGAACCTCCAGACTGAAGGGTCCCGGGTTCGATTCCAGTCAAGGGCATGTACCTTGGCTGCAGGCACATCCCCAGTGGGTGTGTGCAGGAGGCAAATGATCGATGTTTCTGTCCTATCCATGTTTCTAACTCTCTATCCCTTTCCCTTCCTCTCTGTAAAAAATCAATAAAATATATTTTTAAAATTTTTTTATTGATTTCAGAGAGGAAAAGAAGGGAGAGAGAGCTAGAAGCATGAATGATGAGCGAGAATCATTGATTGGCTGCCTCCTACAGGCCCCACATTGAGGATCGCTAGCTCAACCCCAGCATGTCCCCAAACCAGGAATCAACCCATTACTTCCTGGTTCATAGCTCAACATACAACGACCAAGGCCTGCTGGCTGGGCCACATTCACATTCTTGTACAAAGTCCCATGGAACTAGCAAGAAACGTCCTGTAGGAAGCCGTTTGCAGAGGAACAGCTAGTAGATCCTTCCTCATTTTGTATCATTCTAGACCTGTCACTCTCCTTGTGGATTCCTCCCCTCCCCCTATTTAGAGACAATTTAATGTATAAAAGCCATTTTCTCAGATTCTAAGACACGTTTCTTGAACATCATTCCATAGAATCATGCCTTGGTGTGATAGATGGACATTTATGATGAGATTTCCATTTTTTTTTTCTTTTTAAAATATATTTTAATTTATTTCAGAGTGGAATGAAGAGGGAGAGAGGGAAAGAGAGAAACATCAAGGATGAGAGAGAATCATTGTTTGGCTGCCTCCTACAAGCGCCTTATAGGGGATTAAGCCCGCAATCCAGGCATGTGCCTTGACTGGGAGTCAAATCCTGACCTCCTGGTCCATAGGTCGAACCACTGCGGCCCGGCAAGGTTACCTTTTGCTATAGGACCAACATGTAATTCACCAGGGTTTCCTTTTGTCCAGGTTGCTGCTGTGGGAGTCAGGATCTGGAGGCGTCCATTGAACAGAACGTTTCTGTAAGAGTTTCCCAGGCAAAGAAGACCAAAGTAGCTTCATCTTCCCAGAATAGCCATCCCTGTGAGGGTTGTGCTGCTGTCTTGAGGGACATTTTCCAGATGATTGAGCAGCAGGGAACACAATATAGTATGAAACTGCTGAAGTGTGGGGCATGTGCAAAACCATTTTATTTCAGTGCAAAGTTGCCCGAGCACCAGGGGCAGCACATGAGAGCAGAGTGTTTGATACGAGGCGTGGACAGGGCCTCATTTGTGAAGAGCAGCACATTCAGTGTGTCCCAGAAGCTTTTCACCGGTCAGAAGGTCAGAGACAGCATCCTTACTGCCTCAGGACAACTTCAGCACCAGGCTCCTCATCCCAGGGATAAACCAAGTGAAATCTCCTTGACTGGGGTGACATCTCAAAACAGAGAAAATTACCATTGCAAGAAAGACTGTAAAAAAGTCATTAGATGCAATGACACACTTGGTCCAGATCAAGCTGTCAATACTGGAAGGCAGTGTGTTGTGGGCACTGAAAATAAAAAATATTTTAAAGAAATCTCTGAACTTAATTATCATCAGAAAGTTCACTCATTGGGAAAGCCATATGAGTGCAGTGAGTGTGGAAAATGTTTTAAAGAACATTGGATCCTTATTCAACACTGTCGAGTTCATTCCGGAGAAAAGCCTTATGAGTGTGGTGAATGTGGAAAGTCCTTTAGCCAAAGTGCTGGCCTCAGTAGACACCAGAGAGTTCACACTGGAGAAAAGCCATATGAGTGTGGTGAATGTGGCAAATCCTTCAGCCAAAATTCTAGCCTCATTCACCACCAAAGGGCTCACACTGGAGAAAAGCCTTATGAGTGTGGTGAATGTGGGAAAACCTTTACCCAGTGTTCCAGCCTCATTGAACACCAAAGGGTTCACACTGGAGAAAAACCTTTTGACTGTAGTGAATGTGGAAAATGTTTTACCAGAATAGCCTGCCTTCGTCGTCATCGGAGACTTCACTCTGCTGAAAGGCCTTATGCGTGTAATGAATGTGGAAAATCTTTTAAGAGGAAATCTCTCTTTTGTTATCATCAGAGATTACACACTGGAGAAAGTTTGTATGAGTGCCGTGAATGTGGGAAATCTTTTATCCATAGCTCTGGACTCCATTATCATCAGAGAGTTCACAATGGAGAAAGACCTTATAAGTGCACTGATTGTGGGAAATCTTTCATCAGGAACTGTGACCTTCATAACCATGAGAAACTTCATACTGGAGAACGACCTTTTGAGTGCAATGATTGTGGGAAATCTTTTATCAGGAACAGTGACCTTTATAAACATCAGAGAGTTCATACTGGAGAAAAACCGTACAAGTGCAATGATTGTGGGAAATCTTTTACCCACAGCTCTGGACTCCATTACCATCAGAGAGTTCACAGTGGAAAAAGACCTTATGAGTGCACTGATTGTGGGAAATCTTTCATCAGGAATTGTCATGTTCGTACCCATCAGAGTTCACACAAAAGAAAGGCTTTTTGAGTGCTGTGAATGTGGGTAAATTTAACAAAAATTCTAGCCTCAGGACAAATGAGCATACATGTTAGAGGAAGTTTTTAGATGTGTAGGAACTGTAGTTTTTTTGTTCAGTGTTAACAACACTGAAGGAAACTCAGGCTTCAGTTATCTGACTTGCAGCTCATAAATCCCATCCTCAGTCGTAGGGAGATTTTCCATGTTAGTTATGTGGGAAGCATGTGTACTTCCGTTACACTTTCTAACCTGCCCAGGGCTTGGAGTGCAGATTGGTGTCACTGCAAAGTTCTGTGACAGAATCCATCTCCCCTGAACCAACACTAAGCAAGTCTCCATAGTTGTCATCAGTCACCATCCTAATGTCCTCAGGCAATCTGACTTTGTTCTCTTATTAGTCGGAGGAAATTAGGAGTAACATGGGCCCTTAGGAGATCTGCATTTCATTTGCTCTATTTGGGCATGTACCTGACCCATTGTTGACCCCAGAGAACATCCTCTGAGTTCAGCTTTACCTTCTAGAAAAAAAAAAAAAAAAACGTTTTTCAGGGACATCTTTTCCCTAGCTACCTCTGGTGAATATTTCCACTGCCGAAGTCACCATCAGAAGACTGGTTGGTTCCATATCCGTTTGGTTTTTAAAATAATAAAGGCCTTTCATTTTGGATGCTTTCTTTGTGGTGTAGGTTATAAGCCTATTTGGGCTCTACAAGCATGAAGAAGTGAACAGTTTTTACCAGGGTTCAACCTTTCTCTGCCTCCGAGGTACAGTACTTTGGGGAAATTAGCTCACCACTTTCCACAAAATTTGCATTGCTACCCACATCCTTCTAGATAGGACCACAGGGTTTCCTGGTACTTGTGGGAAACCTGAATGCTATGAGTTCTAGAAGACTCGACATCACTTTCAAAATAGCTGGGGTGACAACTTCACCTGCTTCTAGGACCAGCAGGAACTTTTTCTGCACACACAGTATGCCAGTACCTTTGTTGTTTTTCTTAATATTCACCTGAGGATATTTTTTTCTATTGATTTTTAGAGACAACGGAAGTGAAGGAAGGAGAGAGAAAGACAGAGGGACATCCAGGTGAGATAGAGACATATCCATTTGTAGCCTCCTCCATGTGCCCCAACATGGTCCTGGAATTGAACCTGCAACCCAAGTATGCAAGGCTCTAATTTTTTTTTTAAAATATATTTTATTGATTTTTTACAGAGAGGAAGGGAGAGGGATAGAGAGTTAGAAACATCAATGAGAGAGAAACATCGATCAGCTGCCTCTTGCACACCCCCTACTGGGGATGTGCCCGCAACCAAGGTACATGCCTTTTACCGGAATCGAACCCGGGACCCTTCAGTCCACAGGCTGATGCTCTATCCACTGAGCCAAACCGGTTTCGGCCTGCAACCCAAGTATGTACAATTGACAGGGAATCTCACCCAAAACAGGTTGAAGCAAGAGCTGACACACTCAGAGCCACACCAACCAGGGCAATGCCAATGCATTTGAAGGAAACTGCTCTTTTAAGGTCATGTGCCTTTTCATTTAATATTTTCTTTTTGTATTCTTTTAATTTTATATTATTTATTCTTTTAATTGATTTCAGAGAGGAGACAGATGGAAACATCAAGAATGATAATCATTGTGAGCCCTGGGCCCCGGGTCGGGGCGAGGCCGCGGGCCCCTGGAGCCGGGTGAGCCCTGGGCCCCGGGTCGGGGCGAGGCCGCGGGCCCCTGGAGCCGGGTGAGCCCTGGGCCCCGGGTCCGGGCGAGGCCGCGGGCCCCTGGAGCCGGGTGAGCCCTGGGCCCCGGGTCGGGGCGAGGCCGCGGGCCCCTGGAGCCGGGTGAGACCTGGGCCCCGGGTCGGGGCGAGGCCGCGGGCCCCTGGAGCCGGGTGAGACCTGGGCCCCGGGTCGGGGCGAGGCCGCGGGCCCCTGGAGCCGGGTGAGCCCTGGGCCCCGGGTCCGGGCGAGGCCGCGGGCCCCTGGAGCCGGGTGAGCCCTGGGCCCCGGGTCGGGGCGAGGCCGCGGGCCCCTGGAGCCGGGTGAGCCCTGGGCCCCGGGTCGGGGCGAGGCCGCGGGCCCCTGGAGCCGGGTGAGCCCTGGGCCCCGGGTCGGGGCGAGGCCGCGGGCCCCTGGAGCCGGGTGAGCCCTGGGCCCCGGGTCCGGGCGAGGCCGCGGGCCCCTGGAGCCGGGTGAGCCCTGGGCCCCGGGTCCGGGCGAGGCCGCGGGCCCCTGGAGCCGGGTGAGCCCTGGGCCCCGGGTCCGGGCGAGGCCGCGGGCCCCTGGAGCCGGGTGAGCCCTGGGCCCCGGGTCCGGGCGAGGCCGCGGGCCCCTGGAGCCGGGTGAGCCCTGGGCCCCGGGTCCGGGCGAGGCCGCGGGCCCCTGGATCCGGGTGAGCCTGGCCCCGGGTCCGGGCGAGGCCGTGGGCCCCTGGATCCGGGTGAAGCAGTGCCCCTGGGTCCAGCCGAGACCAAACCAGAGGGAGTCGGACCTGCATTACCACCATTTGTCCACCATCCAGAGCTGAGGGGTCAGTGCCGACATGTACTCATAGGGAACCGGTGGACATTGATATTGGGTCTCAAAAGAACTGTTGGTCCAGAAAGAAACTCACTACAGACTGATTCATTTGCCTGTCAGCATAACTATTATTGCTCGTCGCACATTCAATTCTTATAAGTATATCTATAGTGACACATGATTTCGCTCATCTAGGGGAAATGATGAACAACATAGACTGATGAACAAGAACAGAACCAGAAACAAGGAGGCATCGATCGGACTATCGGGCCTCAGAGGGAGGATAGGGGAGGGTAGGGGGAGGGGGGAGAGATCAACCAAAGGTCTTGTGTGCATGCATATGAGCCTAACCAATGCTTAAGTTCAACAGAGGGTTGGGGCATCCAAGGGGAGGGGTGTGGGATGGGAATGGGGGGATGAGGACAAATATGTGACACCTTAATCAATAAAGAAATTAAAAAAAAAAAAAAAGAAAAAGTTAAAAAAAAAAAAAAAAAAGAATGATAATCATTGGATGACTTGTCTCCCCCATACCCCTAACTGGGTATCCAGCCCACCACTCGGGCACGTGCTCTTGATATTTTTCTTGTCCTTAATTATTTTTAAAAGAGTTTTTATTGATTTTTTTTTTGGGGGGGGGGGAGAGGAAGAGAAATATTGATGTGAGATTGAAACATTATCAGATGTACCCTGATCGGTGTGGCTAAGTGGATAGAGCGTCGGCCTGAAGACTGAGTGGTCCCAGGTTCGATTCCGGTCAAGGGCATGTACCTTGGATGACTCCTGACCCTCTGCCCTGGTGCCACCCAGTTGGGAGACCAGGAATGAAAAAAGGACAAAAGATTCAGGCCGCTCTGGCTTTCTCTGACCTAAGACTAACCTACTTCTGCTGCTTCCAGGTGGGAACCTTGATTCTCTATTTTTTAAAATATACTTGTATGGACTTCAGAGAGGAACAGAGAGAGAGAGAGAGAGAGAGAAACATCAATGATGAGAGAGAATGATTGATGGGCTGCCTCCTGCACACCCCCTACTGTACATCAAGCCTACAACCTTGGCATGTGCCCTGACTGGGAACCAAACTGGGACTTCCTGGTTCATAGGTCGTCACCAGGCAGAACCTTTCCTCTCTTCCTCTTAATCTCCAAGAGCCCTTTTCTGGCCTCTGTATCTCCTCAGCCTCCACAGCCCATCGGCCTCACAGTCTATCTCTGCAACTTTCTAAATAACTCCCTCTGATTTGAGTTCCTTTGCACTGATTTTTAAATATATATATATATCTTCATTGATTCCAGAGAGGAAGGGAGAGGGAAAGAGAGAGAAACATCAATGATGAGAGAGAATCACCGATCGGCTGCCTCCTGCACGCCCCCACTGGGGATCAAGCCCGCAACCTTGGCATGTGCCCTTGGCAGGAATCGAACCTGGGACCCTTCAGTCCGCAGGCTGATGCTCTATCCCAGGGGTCCTCAAACTTTTTAAACAGGGGGCCCGTTCACTGTCCCTCAGACCGTTGGAGGGCCGGACTATAGTTTAAAAAAAACTATGAACAAATTCTTATGCACACTGCACACATCTTATTTTGAAGTAAAAAAAAAAACGGCAAAAACACCCGCATGTGGCCCGCAGGCCGTAGTTTGAGGACTCCTGCTCTATCCACTGAGCAAAACCAGCCAGGGCTGAAGATTTTTTCTTAGTCCAACACAAAAACCAAGGTTGCTTTACCGAGGTCACATCACTAGGAACAACTGGTATGGGTCTGCCATCAACAGCTCTAGCAAGTTAATTTAACCTGAAGAGGGCGCCATAGGAATCGCTGATTTATATTGCCTTTTAAATTCTTATTTGTTATTTCTAAATTTTAATTGATTGGAGAGAGAGAGAGAGAGAAAGAGAGGATGGGAGAGAAAGAAACGTTCGTTTTTAGTTGTTGCTGTTCCAATTTTTTTGACTCTTTACCCAAGGATATGTTTATTAATTTTTAGAGAGAGGAAGGAAGAAACATTGATCCATTGACTCCCCTGTGTGCCCCAACACGGGATCAGACTTGCATCCCAGGTATGTGCCCTGACTGGGAATCGAACAGCAAACATCTGGTGTACAGGAGGCTGCTCCAAGCAAGTGAGCCCCTCAGCGAGGGCTGTCCCACTTACTCATCCGTTCATTGGTAGATTCTTGTATGTGGCCTGGCCAGAGATCCAACCCACCGCCTGGGCATATGGGGATGACACTCTAACCAACTGAGGTGCCCCGCTAAAGTGAAATTTTTACTTTTTGACTTTAGATAGCGTGTCAGTGAGAGAGAAAGAGGAACATCAATTTGTTCAATGTATTTATGCAGTCAGTGATCAATGCTTGAATGACCCATAACTTTGGCCTATCACAATGACACTCAAATAATGAGTTTACCTGGCCATAATTGGTTTATGGTGTTGAAAGTAAATTTCAATGGAGTAAATTTATTTATTTATTTATTTATTTTACTAAGATATTTTATTGATTTTTTACAGAGAGTAAGGGAGAGGGAGAGAGAGTTAGAAACATCAATGAGAGAGAAACATCGACCAGCTGCCTCCTGCACACCCTCTACTGGGGATGTGCCCACAACCAAGGTACGTGTCCTTGACCGCAGGCCGACACTCTATCCACTGAGCCAAACAGGTCAGGGCTCAATGGAGTAAATTAAAAGATCTGATTGGCTTTAAGTGATTCATAAATGGGCAGCACCCAACTAGCAAATTGAAGGGTATATTCAGAGTTGTAAAAAACTGGAACATTTTTATTGGTAGAAACGGGAAAGGTGGGGACTAAGAAGTTAAAACAGTGCCTGATTTCAGTCCATCACCTTCACCAAGGGCAAGACAGGGGTCTTATGTAAAACGTTTCACAGGAGCGAAGCAATTAGCTAAACTAAAAATCAGAGTATATTGCCCTACCTGGTTTGGCATAGTGGACAGAGCATTGGCCTGAGGGGGGGGGGGGGGGTCCCGGTTTCAATTCCATTCAGGGACACATGCCAGGGTTGTGGGCTCGATCCCCAGGGGGGCACAGTCATGGGGCGGCTGATCGATGATTCTCTTTCATCATTGATGTTTATAATGTTTCTGTCTCTCTCCCCCTCTCCCTTCCTCTCTGAAATCAATAAAAATATATTTAAAAAATAAAAATCAGAGTGTTTTTGGGAAAGGTCACCTTTTCTATAGGGAACATGACCTGGGAGAATTTCTGTCATGAGGCTGCCTCTTTTATCTATGGGGGACGGACAGGGTTTGTGAGACACATCTCCCTCCTGGTGCTTCAGCAGAACGTTTTAAGCGGGATGACTGAGACTGTTTCTGGGAGGGGGGCTGTACTCCATCAGGTGTCAGACTGGGTGGGGACCTGGGCTTTCAGCATAAGTGATGCCACTTGGGCCCTCTGGCTTCCTGTTGTGCCCGGCTGGTGTGGCTCAGGGTCCGAGTGCGCTCCCAGGCAGCAAGACGTCCCCAGTTCCATTCTGGTGCTGGCACACGCCCGGCTGGGTCCCCAGTAGGTGGCGTGCAGGAGTGTTTCTCTCTCGTGGATGTTTCTCTCCCACTCCCTGTCTCTCTAATATCAATTTTAAAAACATTTAAAATAAATAAAAACATATTAAATATATAGCCTCTTGTGCCCTAGCCGGTTTGGCTCAGTGGACAGAGCATCAGCCTGGGGACTGAAGGGTCCCGGGTTTGATTCTGGTCAAGGGCACATGCCCGGGTTGCGGGCTCCATCCACAGAGTGGGGCGTGCAGGAGGCAGCCGATCCATGATTCTCTCTTCTCATGGATGTTCCTCTATCCCTCTCCCTTCCTCTCTGTAAAAAAATCAATAAAATATATTTTAAAAATACATGTTGAAAGAGAAATACATCTATAGCCTGTTGTACCGAAGCACGGATACCATGTAAACTTGCAATTGACATCTGAGGGGAGGGGCGAGCACAGACTGTGGGGCTGGGCCCGGAACCAATCTGCAGGTCGTTGGGGTCAGAGAGGAGAGTTTGCTGCAGTGAACCAGGAGCCAGCTGGCCCTCCCAGGAGCAGCATCCCTTTACAGGGTGCCTCCAGGGGCAAAAGTCCAAGCTGCTCTCCAGGGAGAGAACTCTGTGGCCTTTGGAGGGCTGGAAACTACATTACCCAGAAGGACGTGCGCTGAGTTGAGCCAGTGACAGATCAGGGTGAAAGCATTTCCGCGAAATGGGGCGGGACTTCCGGTATCGTCCTCGCGGCCATATTCGCTGCTGGTCGGGGTCTCTGCCGCCTTTGAGTCTCTGTGTGTGGGTTTCCCGGGGGCGGGAGGCAGAAGGCGCCAAGGAGTCGCGGTCCCCGCCGCCGCCACACGCGTGGGCGAGGCTCGGCGACCCCGCGAGGGACCCACCTCAGGGCGGAACCGGGTCCCTCCTCGCCCGCCGCCCCGCCCGCCCCGCCCGCAGGTCCGATGGCGGCGGCCGCGCCGAGGCGCCCGGCTGAGGTGAGCGCGTCCCCGCCTCCCGCCTCCCGCCAGCCCCGCAGCCCGGGCCCCGGGGCCACCTTCAGGCGGGAAGCCGGTCACGGCGGCGGCGCAGCTGGTTGGGGCGGAGGCAGGCCCCGCGCCCCGAGGGGAGGGGAGGGGAGGCGGGCGGTCACGTGACGACAGGCCGGCGCCTGTGCCCGGCGTGGAGCCCTCGGGCCTGGGGTGGCGGGAAGGGTGCGTGGAGGGAGGACGGGGTGGCTGCTGGGGGGACCGCACGGCAGGGGGAGGGGCCGCGGGCCTCCGAGCTGCAGGGGAGCTCCGGGGCGCGGGTGGGGAAGCGGGGCCAGAGGTGCAGAGGGGGCCTTCCCAGCGGCGTCTCCCCGAGTGCGTGGCTGTGGGGGTGCCGTGGGGACGGGAGGGGGGAGGGGTGCAGTCTACAGAAGGCCGTGCGTAGTGGGGGGAAGTGGGAGTTGGGGGGGGGGGCGAGCATTGGGGACTGACAGGTGGAGCCTGAGCCCCGGCTTGGCGGGGCCCTGTCACACTCTGGAGACCCAAGGGGAGTGCATGCCATGATGGGGCCTGCACGCCGGGACCAGAGCTGGATCCGTCTCTGTGCCCTCCTGCCTGCTGTTGCTGAGGGCAGACCCTCGGGCATGAAGGGACCCTGAGGACAGGGCGGGCACCCCGGCACCTGTGCCCACCTGTGCAGTTCCTCTGAGGGGGGAGCTTTGGAGGAGGGGGAGTGAGGGGTAGGTGCGTGGGGAGAGGGGCTGTGGGTTCTCAGGCACAGAATGTTCAGGGTTTCCTCTGTCCCCATTCCTACAGGCCAGGGTGACCTTGGAGGACGTGGCCGTGCATTTCTCGCAGGAAGAGTGGAGGCTGGTGGACGAGGCTCAGAGACGCCTGTACCTGCGTGTGATGCTGGAGAACTTTGCCCTTGTGTCCTCTCTGGGTAAGACTCAGCCTCACCAGGGACTCGGACTGGACTCTCCTCCCTCCCCCTCTCCCCTCTCTCAGTCCGCGGCCTGGACCTCAGCAAGGCTGCCTCCCCAGGTGTCGGGTGGCTGCTGTATGGGCAGGTCCGGTGGGTTTGCACTGCCCTCTTCTCTCCCCTGCGGTCCCAATACTGAGCCCTTTTGGGAAGGAATCAAGGTCAGTCGGTAGCATTGCATCGAGCTTCATGGATTCGCCGTGTTGCCCTCAGTGTCTGGGCTGATGTCCAGATCCGTTCCCCTTCCGTCTCCCGGGGTTTGGTCCCTTCCTGTCCCGGTCATTCCTCCTTCCTGCCTGTGCCCGGACCTGCAGGTGTGGTCTGGGTCGTACTTATCTGAAGCCGGGGCTCCTCTTTCCGGCGCTCCTGCACAGCGTGTCGGGTTCAGATCTGTTTTCCTTTTCTGTTTCCCAGCCTGGTTGCAATACAGACTTGTACGTATTAAAGTGTACAGTGGACTGCTTTTATATACGTAGCAAAATGGTGGCCACAGTGCAGTTAATTAAGCATGTATCTCCATATGAAGTTGCCTTATATTTTTATGCTGTGAATGCTTAAGATCTACTCACAATACATTTCAATTATATAACATTACTCACTGTAGTCACCGTGCTCTTAAGTACTCGCTCATCTTGTAAAGCCATGGTTCTCAACCTTCCTAATGCCGCGGCCCTCTAATACAGTCCCTCATGTTGTGGTGACCCCCAACCAGAAAATAATTTTTGTTGCTGCTTCATAACTGTAATTTTGCTACTGTTAATGAATCGTAATGTAAATATCTGTGTTTTCCGATGGTCGTAGGCGACCCCTGTGAAAGGGTCGTTTGACCCCCAAAGGGGTCGCGACCCACAGGTTGAGAATCGACCCACAGGTTGAGAATCGCTGCTGTAAAGGAACGTCCGTACCCTTTTTTGTTTTGTTAATCCTCACCTGAGGATATTTTTTCCATTGCTCTTCAGAGAGTAGAAGGGTGGGAGGAGGTGAGGGAGAGAGAGAAACATCCATGTGACATCTCACATAGGCTGGTTTCCTGAATATGCTCCCCAGGACCCTTCTGTGCTCGGGCCGACGCTCTAAACACTGAGCCACACCGGCCAGGGCTGCCCATATTTTAATGGGATTGTTTGTTGCTGTTCAGTTGTATGAACACCTTGTATATTTTCGCTCTCCCTTATGAGACAGCCTTTACACATCCTTCTCACTTTTCATTTCTCATGACTGCTTTCTTTGCTTTGCAGATGCCTTTTCCTTTGATGTAGCTCAGCTCCTTCATTTCTGTCTTTGTTCTCTGCTGGTGGTGACATGCAAAAACCATTGCCAAAACCAATGCCAAGGAGTTGTAAATTTTCATATGTCACATGGAAGTTTTTAATGCATTTCGAATTAATTTTTGTGAGCGGTGTAAGGTAGGGTCCCAGTTTCTTTCTTGCAAGTGCATATTCAATTTTCTCAACATTGTTTTTCGTTTGTTTGTTTTTAAAGACAGAGAGCAACTGAGAGAGAGGAAGTGAATGAGGAAGAGAAAAATTGATTTGTTCTTCCACTTATTTACACTTTCATTGGTTGGTTCTTATATGGACCCTGACCGGGGATTGAGCCCACAACCGTGGCTTATCGGGACAATGCTCTAACCAACTGAGCCACCTGGCCAGGGTTCAACACTATTTATTGAAGACACTATTTTCCCCGCATTTTGTGTTTTTGGTGTCCTTGTCAAAGAGTACTTGACCACATACGTGGGTTTCTTTCTGGGCTGTCTGTATTCTGTTCTTACACCTCTGTGTCTGTGTGTGTTAGCTTGGATTAATTTGTTTTGTAATACGGTTTAAATCATGAAGTTTCATGCCTGTAACTCTACTGATAATTTTATCAAAATTGCTTGGTCGGTTAGAAATCACTTGTGGTTTGAATTTTAGGATTCGCTTTCTATTTCTGGTAAAAATTCCACTGGATTTTGGTAGTGCGTGCATGGAATCGTGTTGCATTTGTTAGTAGAGATGTTTTAACAATAATAATTTTTCCAATCCAAGAACACAGGATGTCTTTTCATTTATTTGAGTCTTCAGTTCTTTTCATCAGTTGTCTTATGGTTTTCAGAGTCCAGATCTTTCACCTTCTTTATTAAATTTATTGCGAAGTATTTTATTGTTTTTAATGGTATTATAAATGAGATGGATTTCTAAATTCCTTATCCAGGTATTTTATTGTCAGTGTATTGATACACTGAGTTGTATGTGGATTTGGAATTCTGCAGAGTTATTGGGCCGTTTATTCCTGCCGGAGGTGTTGGTGGAGTTTTTAGGATGTTCTTCATGTGAGACCAGTGGCCCGTGGCGTCCAGGAAGCCGCCCGCCACTTCCGCGGGAGCCGGGAGGGACCCACGCTGATCCCGCAGAAGGCGAGGGAGCTGCGCCGCTTCCCCGGGAGGCTCCCCGGGAGGCAGGGGCAGGCAGCAGGCACCCGAGGGAGGACCCCCCTGGTGACCAGTGGCGCACAGCCCCGCCCACCGCCATTGTGAATGGGACACAGAACGGTAACTTGCGTATTACCGCTTTCTATAGATATAGATAATATCATCTGCAAACAGGCAGTTTTACTCCCTTTAAATGTGTGTGGGTATTTTATTTCAGAGAGCAAGGGAGAGGAGAGAGAGAGAAATATCAGTGATGAGAGAGAATCATTGTTCGGGTGCCTCCTGCAGGCCCCCCTGAGAGGGACTAAGCCTGTTACCTGTGCATGTGCCCTGAATGGGATTCAAACCGTGACCTCCTGGTTCCGAGGTTGTCGCCCAGCCATGAGTGACACCGGCCAGGCAATTTTAAATGTTTTTAAATCTTCATTTAAGGATATTTTCTCCCTTGATTTTTAAAGAGAGTGAAGGAGGAGGAGGAGGTGGGGGACAGAGAAACATGGATGTGAGAGAGACGCGTTGACCTGGTCACCTCCTGCACTGGTGGGACATGAACCCACAAACGAGGGTTGTAACCTTGACCAGGAAATGAGCCTGTGGCCCCTTCTTCCAAAAGACGAGGCTCTAGTCACTCAGCATGGGCCAGGGTGGTTTTTCTTTATTTTCATAAGGAAAGAGGAATGGAGAGAGAGAAAGAGAGACGGGAAACTTCAATTTATTGTTCCACTTATTTATGCGTTCTTTCATTCCTTCTTAAATGTGCCCTGACTGGAGATCAAACCTGCAATCTGGGCTTATTAGGCTGACACTCTAACCAATTGAGCTACCCAGCCCAGGCTTCTACATTTAATATTCTGTGAGGTTTTAATCATGAAAGAATTCTGAATTTTGTTAAATGCTTTTCTGCATCTATTGTGATGATCATAAGATTCTCCCCCCCCCCCCCCCCTTCGTTCTGTTAATGTGGTAAAGCACATTAATTGGTTTTGTTCATGATGAACCATTCTTGCACTGGAGGGATAAATCCCATGTAATTACAGTTTATGATTTTTTTTTATGTGCTGTTGAATTTGTTTGCTATTAATTTGTTGAGAGTTTGTTGTTCTTTTATATCTATATTCATTAGGGATGTTAGTCTGTTATAGTCTTTTCTTGTGTCATTATCTGGCTTTGGTGTCAGGTTATTGCTGGTCTCCTAAAACAAATGGAAATTTTAAAAATTCCGTCTCTCTCTTTCTATATCTATATATATATCTATATGTGTGTGTGTGTGTGTGTGTGTATGTATAGATATATAGATAGATAATATATTTTTTATAAATATTTTTATTGATTTCTGAGAGCGAACGGGAGAGGGAAAAGGATAGAGGCATCAATGATGAGAGAGAATAGTGAGCTGCCTCCTACATACCCTACTGGGGATCAAGCCCGCAACCCAGGCACATGCCCTTGACCTGAATCGAACCTGGGACCCGTCAGTCCGCAGGCCAGTGCTCTTATCTACAGACCCAACCAGCGAGGGCAGTGCTATGTTTTTATTCTTTGCCTTTTGTGTATCTACTATTGCATTTTGCTTTGTGATTACTAGAGGCTTATATAACATCTTATAATTAAAACATTCTAAGCTACCAACTTCAATTGCAAAACAAGGAGGAAAGGAGGGGGAGAGAGAGGGAGAGAAACATGGATTTGAGAGAGACACATCGATCGGTTGCCTACTGCATGCTGCCCAACCTGGCACCAGGGACAGAGCCTGCAACTGAGGTACATGCCCTTGACCAGGAATCCAACCCGCACCCCTTCAGTCTGCAGGCTGCTGCTTTATCCACTGACCCAAACTGGCTAGGGCCAAAACTCTCCTCTTTAACATCCCCCCTTCCCATACACACATTTTATTTTTGATGTCCAATTCACATCTTTTATATTTTGTAACCATTAGCAAATGAGAGTATTTTGAATTTAACTTTATACCGTATCAGTGTATTTGATATTTTACGTTACTAGTTAGTATACTTTCATTTTAGCTTGAACAACTCGCTGTAAAATTCCTCGTAGGATAGGGGAAGTGTTGATGAATTCCCTCAGCTTCTGTTTGTCTGGCAAAGGGTCTCACCTTCATTTCTCAAGCACACCTTTGCTGGCCAGGTATCTTGGCCTGCAGTTTTGTTCTTTCAGCGTTTAGGATATGCCATCCCACTCCCTCTAGGTGTGCAGTGTTTCAGCTACGAAAACCACGCCTCCCTTTTACCCCCTGTATTAAGGAGATGAGTTGTTGTTTTTTCTTGCAGCTTTCAAAATTCTCATTGTCATTTCTTTTTGAGTTTTATTCTAATGTTTTTTGGTGCAGCCTTTTTGTATTGAATGTGTTTGGGGATTTATGAGCCTCATGCACTTAGGTAACCACTTCTATCTCCAGATTTTCTGAGGTTGTTTCCATTATTGAAAATGTTTTGTTTCTTTTGGTTTATCCTCACCAGAGGATATATATTTTTAAATATATTTTATTGATTTTTTTTACAGAGAGGAAGGGAGAGGGAGAGAGAGTTAGAAACATCGATGAGAGAGAAACATCAATCAGTGCCTCTGCACACTCCCCACTGGGGATGTGCCCGCAACCAAGGTACATGCCCCTGACTGGAATTGAACCTGGGACCCTTGAGTCCACAGGCTGACGCTCTATCCACTGAGCAAAACCGGTCAGGGCCTAAGGATATTTTTCCACTGATTTTTAGAGAGAATGGAAAGATGGGGGAGAGACAGAAATGTCAATTTGAGAGAGACACATCAATTGGTGGTCTTATGCACATGCCCCAACCGGGTACATGCCCTTGACCTGGGTCCCTTCATTCTGCAAGACGACCCGTTATCCACTAAGCCAAATCAGATAGGGCCATTATTTAAATAAGCTTGCTATCCCTTTTGTCTGACTTCCCCTTCTAGGACTTCCATAATGTGAATATCGTTATTTCATGACAACACATAATTCATGTAGGATTTCTTCTTTTTTTTTTTTTTCCTGTAGGATTTCTATATTCTCTTTTTGTAAATTTGTTTTCACTGCATAATATCAGAAGATGAACAGTCACTTTCAGAATTAATTTTTTGATTGATCAAGTGAACTATATGCTCTATAGCATTTTTTCATTTCATTTATTTTTCAGCACAATAATTTTCATTTTTTCTTCTTGTATATTTTCTATTTCTCTGCTGGAAAAATCTCATTTTGTTTGAATATTGTTTTCTTGTCCTTTTTAATTTTAATTTTTTAAATTGATTTTAGAGAGGGAGAAGGGGAGAGGTGAGAGACAGAGAGAGAAACATTGATGTGAGAGAGACATTGATTCATTGCCTCTTGTATGGACTCTGACCGGGGAGCTAACCCACAACATAGGTATGGGCTCTGACTGAGAATCAAACCTGTTACCTTCCTATGATTGGGACTGCACTCCAACCAACTGAACTATCTCAGCCAGGACAATTGTGTGTCCTTCCCTTCCTTCCTTCCTTCCTTCCTTCCTTCCTTCCTTCCTTCCTTCCTTCCTTCCTTCCTTCCTTTCTTCCTCCCTTTCTTCCTCCCTTTCTTTCCTTCCCTTCTTCCCTTCCTTCCCTTCCTTCCCTTCCTTCCCTTCCTCTCTTTTCTTCCTCTCTTTCTTTCTTTATTCTTTCTCTCTTTTTTTTGTAGCTTGCTGGGCTTGCTTCAATTATTTATTTTGAAATCCTTTTCTGACCATACACAGATGTGCATTTCTTTGGAGTGATTGTTAAATGTGTGTGTTCCTTTGGTGGATGGGGTGTCATGTTTCCTTGATTTTTTAAAAAATGTTTTGTTTCCATGTTTGATTGTTTGGGGTTTCTGGAGCCTTGTGTTGATGTCTGTACATTACATAGGGTGGATTACTTTGACTCTCTGGAAAGGTTTTGGTGGGAAGAGCTTCGCCTGTGTGGGGGGAGTCACTGAGCGGACTGGGTTGGTGGTGCAGTTCTGAGTACACGAAGGCCGAACCCGAACCCTTAGTGTGTGTAGCTGTGTCACCTGAAGTCAGTGTGAGTGAAATCGCAGCGTCCTCCACAGCCAAGGTTTCTGTGCTCACATCGGTGAAGAGGATTGCTTTGGACATGCTGATTGTGTTCTCGCAAGGGAAATGGTTTTGGCTCAGTTGTTCCCTTTGGGGGCCGAGTGCAGGGCGTCCTGATGGTGATGGTGGAATTCGTGTCTGATTTTAATAACCCCCAGTGGCATTGACCTTGCCGTGTGAGGTGCAGTCACACCCTGATCAGTGATCAAGCCTGTGAGCAGAGCACAGGTACACACACAAGGAGCTGGTGTCTGAGGAGTCAGCTATCCATATTGCCCATGGCCTTGGTGCCTGAGAACCGGGCATTTGTGTGACAGCAGGGGGTCAGGTTATCTAATATTGGCATTTCAGGAACAGGTGTGGCTCTGGGGTCGGGGGGTATAGGGTTTGGCCTCTGTGGAGCAGTCAGCTGGGATCCATGCCAGTGGTCACTCGGCCCACTCTGCTGTGCAAACTGTGGGGGTCCTCGGACGTAGTGCGAGCGGTCGAGGGTCTTTCTGGAAAAGGTTTCTCCTCCTCCGCACAGCAGGACGTTGGCAATGGATGGCATTGCCCTTTGGCTGATACACTGGCTCCCGCCTTTCTTACTTCTTTTTCTTCTCCAGGTGTCTTCACTATGCTGGTGTTTATTCCTTGTGTGTTTATTCTCCTCTTTATGCTCCATGGTTGGTGTTGTATCTTAATTGTGTTCTTGAGAACTCTAAGGGCAAATTTTGCTTGTAAAGAGCTGCCTTAATTTTTTGTTGGTGGAGATAAAAGCTGTTTTCTTCTACCACATTGCTGACATTACTCACCTAGATGTGCCTTCTGGGTACGTTGTGTGCTGAGTTAGTCTGCAACAGAACTCTCCATTCACGTGTTCTGTTTTTCCCTTCTGTCGTCCATGTTGTATGTAGTTGCCCTGCTAGGACTTTTCGGGATGAGTCCTTTCTGCATGTATCACAGGATGAGTCTCTGTCTAGCCATGGCCAAGTGGGTTCACAGGGGTGTGTTCCTAGTGACTGGCAGTTGTAAAAATTGTGTTGTCAGGACTTTGTTCAGATCATACCACAAACCTGTCTTTGCTCAACCAGAGGGTTTGTGTCGTTGCCAGTAGCCAAACCCATTTCTCCTCCTCTTCTTCCAGCTTTGGCACTTACCGCGTCTACTGTGGTTTCTAGCCCACGGATCTTTCCCCCTCCCGTGGCTCCCGTCTCACCTGCCCTCTTACCCCTCTTTCCTCAGTGCTCTTCAACAGTGCCCTCACAGGTTGTGCTGTGAGATGTTGAAAATTTCTGTATTGACCTTGGACAACAGCTAATACATTACATTTGGATGGTAATGAGCTTACATGCATGCTTCTACCCAGCTTTGCATCATCAGCAGCAAAGGATGTGCAGGAATCCGGTGGCATAGAAAATGCACTGTATGCTGTGCCTCTCTTTGTTGGGTCAGACCCACATCCTTCCCCAGGTTGTGTGTCACCATTTTCTGACCTTAGAAGCCTCGTAGCACAGAGTAGTCAGCCCGACCTTCCACGGGATTTTCCTCCTTTGCAAAGCGTTTCCCATATAGATGTGTTTCTCCCCTCCCTGTAGTCAGCATGTAATTCACAAGCATTTCTCTGCGTTCAGGTTGCTGCTGTGGAGCCGACGATGCGGAAGCACCCGGCGAACAGAGGGTTTCTGTGGGCGCCTCGCAGGGGAAGAATCCCAGGGCAGCCTCGTCTTCCCAGAAGAGACACCCCTGTGAGCGTTGCAGGCCGGTCTTGAGGGACATTTTCCAGTTGGTTGAGCAGCAGGTAACACAACACAACCAGAAGCTGCTGAGTTGCGGGGCGTGCGCAAAACGGTTCTATTTCCGTGTAAACTGTCACCAGCCTAAGGCGCAGCCCGTGGGAGAGGAACCCTTCGGAAGTGGTGCGGACACGGCCTCATTCGGGAAGAGCTGCAGCACCCACAGGTCAGGGAAGACCTTTACCCCTGAGCAGGGTGGGAGGGACGTCCTGCCCAGCGTGGGACATCAGCAGCAGCAGCTGACTCAGAAAGCAGAGGAGCCGAAGGAGGGCACCCAGTGGGCAGCACCTTCACAAAGCAGAACAAGTCCTGGCCCTCCTGGGAAATGCAAAAGAGCCTGTAACCCTCAGCACCTACTTGTTCAGGACCAGGATGTCAATACTGCAAGAAAATGTTTTGTGTGCAGTGAGTGTGGAAAAATATTCAGGTACAAATCCCTATTTGTTACTCATTGCAGACTCCACGCTGGAAAAAGTATTTATGTGTGTGGCAAAAGTGGAAAAACCTTTAATGGAAGTTCAACCCTCAGTCAGCATCGAAAATTTCATGCAGGTCCAAGGCAGTACAAGTGCAGCAAATGTGGAAAACCCTTAAGCCACAAAACTGTCCTCGTTAACACCCAGGAACAACACAATGGCGAAAACAGTTATGTGTGCAGCAAATGTACAGAACCGTTTAGTCCTCGTTCAGTGTCCATTGAATACCCAAAAGTTCAAATGCGAGAAAAACCTTATAAGTGTAAGGACTGTGAAAAATCATTTACCTCTCTCGCTGCCCTCAGTTATCATCAGAGCTCTCACACAGGAGAAAGACCTTATGGGTGCAGTGATTGTGGGAAATCTTTTATCTCTAGGTCTGACCTCCGTTATCATCAGAGAGTTCACACTGGAGAAAGGCCTCATGAGTGCAGTGAATGTGGGAAATCTTTTATCACTCGTACAGCTCTTCGTTATCATCAGAGAGTTCACACTGGAGAAAGGCCTTATGAATGTAGTGAATGTGGTAAGTCCTTTACCCGAAGAAATAACCTCCTTATACACCTTAGAGTTCATTCAGGGTACAGGCCTTATGAGTGTGGTGAATGTGGGAAATCTTTTACCTTTAGTTCTAGCCTCCGTTATCATCATAGAGTTCACACTGGAGAAAGGCCTTATGACTGCAGTGAGTGTGGGAAATCCTTTAACAATAGGTGGACACTTGTTAGACACCTGAGGATTCACACAGGAGAAAAGCCTTACGTATGCAGCAAGTGTGGCAAATCTTTTACTTGTAGTTCCACACTTCAGTATCATGAGCGAGGCCACCTTGGGAAAAGGCCTTATGAGTGCAGTGAATGTAGGAGGTCTTTTACTACTAGCTCTGCCCTCCGTTATCATCAGAGAGTTCACACAGGAGAAAGGCCTTATGAGTGCAATGAATGTGGGAAATCTTTTATCTCCAGATCTGACTTGCAGTATCATCAGAAAACTCACTCAGGAGAAAGGCCTTATGAGTGTAATGAATGTGGAAAATCCTTTATTCGAAGAAATAACCTCACTTTACACCAGAGAGTACACACAGGAGAAAGACCTTATGAGTGTAGTGAATGTGGGAAATCTTTTAACACTAAGTCGACACTTATTCAACACCGGAGAGTTCACACAGGAGAAAAACCTTATGTGTGCACTGAATGTGGAAAATCCTTTACTTCTAGCTCCACCCTCTCCTATCATCTGAGAACTCATGCGGGAAAAAGGCCTTATGAATGCAGTGAATGTGGGAAGTCTTTTACATCTAGTTCTACCCTCAATTACCATCAGAGAGTTCACACAGGAGAAAGACCTTATAAATGCAGTCAATGTGGAAAATCTTTTACGTTTAGCTCGAGCCTCCGTTATCATCACAGAGTACATACTGGAGAAAGGCCATATGAGTGCACTGAGTGTGGGAAAACTTTTAAGGATAGATCACAATTCACTAAACACCAGAGAGGTCACACTGGAGAGAGACCTTATGAGTGTAATGAATGTGGGAAATCTTTTAGCCACAAATCTTCCCTCTCAATACACCAGAAAATTCATAATAGAGAAAGGTCTTACAAGTGTAGTGAGTGTGGTAAATCTTTTACCTCTACCTCTGGTCTTGGTTATCATCGGAGACTTCACAGGGGAGAAAGGCCATACCAGTGCATTGAATGTGGGAAATCTTTTACCAGTAGCTCGATACTTGTTCGACACCAGAGAGTTCACACAGGTGAGAGGCCTTATGAGTGTAGTGAATGTGGGAAAACTTTTGCCAGTAGTGACACACTATCTTATCATCAGAGAGTTCACACAGGAAAAAAGCCTTACAAATGCAGTCAGTGTGGAAAATCTTTTGCCTCTGGTTCCACCCTTCGTTATCATCAGAGAGTTCACACAGGAGAAAGGCCTTATGAGTGCAGTGAATGCGGGAAATCTTTTATCTGTAGCTCCAAACTTCGTTATCATCATCGAGTTCACACTGGTGAAAGGCCTTACGAATGCAGTGAATGTGGAAAATTGTTTAGGGATAGTTCCCAATTCAGTCAACACCGGAGAGGTCACACTGGAGAAAGGCCTTATGAATGCAATGAATGTGGGAAACTTTTTATACGAAAATCTACGCTCTCGCAACATCAGAGAGTTCACGAGAGGGAAAGGCCTTAGAAGTGCTAGAGATGTGCATTTTCAGTTCAGTGTAAAAGCCCCAGAGGAAATTCCTTCAGAACTCATTTGTCTGAATTGAGACTCATACATCTGAGTATGTACAGTGGATAGATTCCCCGTAAGTTTCATTTATGAGAAGCGTGTGTAAATATGTTATACTTTCTGATTGGCCGGGGCTCTTCCTAGATTTATGGTGCTAAAGTTCTTGAACCTTTCCCACTGGCATGTACTTAGAATTTTTGCAACAGTCATGGCCTAATGTGTTCTGGGAAGCTGACCTCTGGTTTCATATATTATAGCAATCTAGAAATAACCAAACCCTCAGTAGTCAGCTTTCCCTTTCTGACTAATTTAGACATGGATTTCAGTGAATATCCCGACTTCTGCTTCAAGCTTACAGAGAAATGACTACCAGTTCCAGGGGTGTGTTGGTTTCACATGATACTTGTGATGAAATTTACCAGCTTGTAGATCAGTGATGGTGAACCTATGACACGTGTGTCAGCACTGACACGCGTCGCCATTTCTGATGACACGTGGCCGCTGGTTTATTAAATACAATTATATATAACAATTATACATTTATGTTATTTAAACTATAAATATCGCGAAATAATGTTTTTTCCTCAAAGTGACACACTACCCGAGTTATGCTCAGTTTTTTGGCGAAGTTTGACACACCAAGCTCAAAAGGTTGCCCATCACTGTTGTAGATCATGAACTTGGAACTGCCTGTTACTCATTGCTTTGCCTTGTAAAACAGTTAAGGCCTTATTTTTTCTTTGTTGTTAATTCTCACCTGAGGGTATTTTTTCCGTTGGATTTTAGAAAAAGTGGAAGGGAAGAGGCAAAATAGACAGAAACATCAGTGAGAGAGAGACAGATTGGATGGGTTGACTCCCACACATATTACAATTAGTGGCCAGGGACCAAACCTGCAACCCCGGTACATAACTTTGATAAGGATCAACCTGAGGTAATTCAGAATGTGAGGCAATGCTCTAACCATTGAGTCAGACCCATCAGGGTCAAAAGACATCTTGAATATGGCAAACCAAAACCAGGGTGTTATGCTCTCCTCTTTTTTAATGTATAAAATGCACTTTGGGTAAACATAAAGTTAGGAAAACTTAGAGATTATTTCTATTTAGTAAGTGCTGACGTCCTGATAAAGTTTTGTAGAGTGCAGACATGTCTCAACAGCTCATAAAATAATTGATTCTGCCCATAATTATCAACCAATTACTTCAACCAAATATATTCAATGACAGCTGGCAGAGTAGACAAAATTCCAGTGGGTAAAAATGATATTGGATGAAAAACCTTTTAACAGTTGAACTCACTATGCAAAGTTCACAACACAAAAATGACACTGATCCTTCATAGCATCTGTGTCTGAAGCAATCAGAAGTCTCAGCTCTGTCTGTGCAGCGGTGTGGCTAGAATCAAGAAGGACTGGATCTAATGCCTTTGGCTCCAATTATATATTCGTTGCAAACAAAGGAGAACAAGTTAAAGACATCAGAGGTGTGCCATACACCTATTCCGGGAAGACGGTAAGTATTTGGTTCCAGGACAGCTGTAATAAAGCCAGTCACACACGTTTAATGGTTCACTGTGCACATAAAAATTACGTTTACACTCTATCCTGTAGTCTGTGAAATGTGCTATATCATTATGTTTTCAAACAATAATGTACGTAATTTAAAAAAAACATTTCTGTTGCCCAAGCCAGTGTGGTACAGTGGTTTGAGCATTGGCCTATGCACCAGAAAGGTAGTAGGTTTGATTCCAGGTCAAGGGCAGGTACCTGGGTTACAGGTTCCATCACCAGTCCCCATTGAAGCCCCTGGGGAAAGCAATCCCTGTGTCTCATACTGATGGTCCTCTTTTTTTCCGACCCTCCACTCTAAAAACCAATGGAAAAAATATCCTCTGGTGAGGATTCTTTTTTTAAGTTATGAGAAATACTAAAGCAATGTATGACGGTAGAAAAAAGGCAAAACATTTCCCAGAATTATAAAAATCTTAACTCCATTGTGGGTCAATTCACAGCCCTGGTCACTTGCTCCCGGTAATGATAGAACTCATACAATTCAACAAAAGGAAGACAATCCAATTCAAAAAAATGGACTAAGGACCTAAATAGACATGTCTCCCAAGATGACCAATATCCTATATAATAAAAGGCTAATATGCAAATAGACTGAATGGTGGAATAACTGGTCGCTTTGACGTGCACTGACTACCAGAGGGTGCATGCCGAACATGGCAGGTGTCAGCTGCAGCAGGATGGTGGAGCAGGTGAGCGCTTGCACCAAACCAAGATGGGGCACTGGTCACGGTCATCAGGAAGAGCCTCGTGGTTATTGAAAAGTCTTTGCTCCTGTGCACCACGGTCCCCTTGCACCCGCTGCTGGCCCCCAGTGCAGGCCCCAATCACTCCGCGCCATCCGGGTGCAAGCAGCGCCTCCTGGCCCTGATCACCCCTGAGGGCTTCTCCATCTTCCCCTGCTCCTGAAGGGCCATCTGGCCTGGCAGCTGCTACTTACAGGTGCAGGCGGGGCGGGTGCCATCAGTGAGTGTGAGAGGTGGCGGCAGGAGGGGCTGGGCAGGGGCACGGATGATGGGCTGAGACCTGGCCCTGTGCCCACTGCAGCCTCAGCCCACAGTTCCTTTCAAGGTGCACCGTGTGTGTGTGTGTGTGTGTGTGTGTGTGTGTGTGTGTGTGTGTGTGAAAAAGGGGTCCAGGTCACTATAATGAAGTATCACCTCACACCTACTAGACTGGCTGCTTTGAATAAACCAGAGTAAGTGCTGGTGGGATTGCACACGGTGCAGTCACTTGGAAATAGGATGGAGTTTCCTAGAGAAAAAAACTAAAAATGAAACTGCTGTTTGACCCAGCAGTCCCATTTCTGGGAATGCTTCCTAGGAATCCTGAAACACACACAAAAAAATACATGTACCTCTGTTCATAGCATTATTTACAGTAGTTAAGATCCGGGAACAGCCCAAGTGTCCACCAGCAGAGGAGTGGGTCAACAAGCTGTGATGTATTTACACAATGGAATACTAAGGGGCTGTGAAAAAGAAAGGTCTCTTACCAGCATGGACCTGGAGGTTACGATGCTAAGTGAAATAAGCAGTTAGATAAAGACAAATGTCACATGATCTCGCTTATATGTGGGATCTGATGAGCAAAATAAACAGGAAATACGTTCTGATGCATGGGGCAGTTTGACAGATCTTAGAATAAGGGTGGGGGTAGAGGTGGGGCAGGGTGGAGGGTCTACAGGGGTGTATGGGAGACCTCTGTTACGCTGTCAACAATAACAAATAAATTTAAAATATAAAAACAGTCTCCAGCACACTGCTTCCGGCACTGTGATTATAGGCCTGGTCTGACACTCCACGGAAGCTACTGGGACAAGAACAGTTTTCAGTTTTTCTTGTCTGGGGAACATCTTCCAGGTGTAATAAAATCTCTCCTTTTGCTTAAATGTGAACTCTTCAATCCCTTAGGATTCCATACTTGTTCTTCCTGGATGCTGCTGTTTTTATATTTTCAGACCTGTATCCTTTAACTTAGGATATTCCCTTTTAATTTACTGGCTACTCCTTCCACAAAGGCTTTGAACAAGCCTGCCTGAGAACACCCCTCCATAGCCACTGATGTGTAACAAGATGGAGTGAGGATCTGAAGCAGATATAATTAGTAGAGTCCCCCTCCTGCCACCCTCTTAATCCTGGTCCCTCTCCAGAGCGAACCACATTGTCCTGTGAATTACTTTGCCCAACGAGCAATAAGCTGTGAAGCGGGCCTCGCCCATGTCTGTGTGGCTGGGACCACGACTCCTTGGTGCCTTCTCTGTTGTGTCACCTCAAAACCCACCCAGTGAGCCACGCCAGTGTGGCTCAGTGGATAGAGCGTTGGCGCATGGACTGAAGGGTCCCAGGCTAGATTCTGTCAAGGGCACGTGCCCGAGTTGTGGGCTTGATCCCCAGTGGGGGCGTGCAGGAGGCAGCTGATCAATGATTATCTCATCATGATGTTTCTATCTCTCCCTCTCCCTTCCTCTCTGAAATCCATAAAAATATAAATTAAAAAACAAACACCCGCACAGCAACCCAAAGGCAGCCTTCGGAAGTCTGGGCCCAAGTAGGACAAAGCCAGAAATCCCGCCCTAACTCGGGGAAATGTCAGGGAAATGCTTTCATCTTGATCTGTCATTGGCTCAACTCCACGCACCGTCTTCTGGGTAATGTAGTTCCCAGCGCTCCAGAGGCCACAGAGTTCTCCACTGTGAGTTCCTGGGATATTTGCCCCTGGATGGATTCTGTAAAGTGATGCTGTTCCCTGGAGGAAAGCGCTTGCTCTTGGTTAACTACAGGAAAAAACTCCATTCTGAAGGGTCTACCTGGAGATTGGTTACCGGTTCAGCACCACAAGACTGTGCATGCTCCTCCCCTAAGATGTCAGTTGTTATCCGAGCTTCAGAACAACAATTCTGAATATAACCCTTCAGTTGTCCTAGGTGGGTTGCTTTCCATTTCTGAATCAAAGACAATTAGATATTCAAATTGACTCCACTGAATTTTTTTTTCTTAATTTTAAAATATTTTTATTGATTTTAGAGGGGGGGAGGAAGAGAGGCATCAATGATTTAATTGATTTTAGAGAGAGAGGAAGGGAGGGGGTGGGAGATAGAAACATCGCTGAGACAGAAACACTCTGCCACTTACTGGGGATCCAGGTGAGCCCGGGGCAGGCACCCTGACCAGAATGGAACTGGGGGTCTCTTGATGCAGGGGACCTCACTCAGCCAAGGGGCTGCACGGTCAGGGCACAACGGGCTCATTTAAAAACATGCATGTTTTTGTTCAGAAAGAGGAAGGGAGAGGGGGAAGCAGGAGTGATGACAGAGGATCATGGACCGGCTGCCCGCTGCAAGGCCCCTCCTGGGCATGGAACCCACAACCCAACCATGTGCCCTGACCAGGAACTGATCCTTGAGCTCCTACCTCAAGGGTCCAAGGTCAACCGCCGAGTCACACCAGCTGGGCACAACAGGCTACCGTTTAAACAGAAAACCACAGGCACCGAATGGCATTCCTCTTTTTGTTTTTCCGAGTATAATTCGCTTTTTCTTTTTTAAAAAATATATTTTATTGATTTGTTTACGGAGAAGGATAGAGAGTTAAGACACATCGATGAGAGAGAAACATCAGTCAGCTGCCTCCTGCACACCCTCCACTGGGGATGTGCCCACAACCAAGGTACATGCCCTGGACCGGAATAGAACCCGGGACCCTTCAGTCTGCAGGCTGACGCTCTGTCCACTGAGCCGCACCGGTCAGGGCGTAATTTGCTTTTTCATGAGAACAATGTGTGTAAATGACAGAACGCCGCTGCCCTGCGCGGATGGTGGTGGAGAACAGCACTCTGACCGAGGAAGCGAAGGGACTGAGGACACAGGGCTGTGACCTGGCGACCCCGCCCTCGGCCATGGACACGGGGCGCGGCAGGAGGCCGACCTGTGCCTCGTGAGCTGTAAAGGGATTGAGAGCACAGAGGCAGTCAGGCTGGATTAGTCCTTCTTTGCGTAAAACATCTGAATGAATTCACTGAAGGTGTCAAAAACATGCTGTAGCCCTGACCGGTGTGGCTCAGTGGATAGAGCGTCGGCCTGCGGACTGAAGGGTCCCAGTTTGATTCTGGTCAAGGGCGTGTACCTTGGTTACAGGCACATCCCCAGCATGGGGTGTGCAGAGGCAGCTGATCAATGTTTCTAACTCTCTATCCCTCTCCCTTCCTCTCCGTAAAAAATCAATAAAATATATTTTTTTAAAAAGACCTTAACGAGCAATTTGCTTCCAATGGGCTGGCGTAGCCCTGGCTGGTGTGGATCTGTGATTAGAGCTTGGGCCTGTGCTTCGTCGTCTCTCAGGGGAGACTCCCCGTCAAGGGAACATCCCTGGGTTGCAGGTTCAATCCCTGGCCCTGATGGGAAACAATGGACACCTCTCTCTGCTTCCCTCAATTCCTCGCTCTGTACAGGTTAATGGGGAGAATATCCTCGGGTGAAGATGAGCGACTAAGCCGCCGGCTCACCCGGTGTGAACGTGATGTCTGAGTCTTCTAAAACTCACAGCATTAAGCCTAACCAATGGGCACAGACAACGGGGGGTGGGGGTGGGGGAATGAGGGAATAAGGATACATATGTAATACCTTAATCAATAAAGAAATTAAAATAAAATAAATAAAACTCATAGCACTGAGGCTTCACAGGAGCTCCAGAAACCCTGCAGTATTTCCTAGAAGGCTGTGGGTAGCAATGCAAATTTGGTGGAGAGGGGTGAGCTAATGTCTCCATCAGACTCAACCATCAGAGGCAGAAAAACGTTGAGACCCTTGCCGGAGGAAGCCAATCCAGCATGTCAGCAGGGCTGAATCATCTGGGAATGGCTAAGCGGCACTTCCCCCAAACCTGAATAGGATTGTTAACTGCCAGACAGCTCAGGGCATCTTATTGCCTCCTGTCGGCCAAACACCTGGACAGCTGTAGGCTATTCCCCAAACTGACAATGGTTCAGTACCCTACCCTTTGCAACCTTACCCTTTGAAGTGTATTATCTCCACCCGGCCTAGGACAAATTGTGTTAATAAAAGCATGGGGTCCTAGACAAGTCAAGAGTCTTCAGTTCCTTCAGCTGAAGATCCTCTGATTCCCAATGCCTTTCAAAGTTGTCTTTCCTCTTTGGACTCCTTCTTGAATCTGCGCATCAGCCCGTTTCTCCAGATTGCTGAACCCTTTGTCAGGCTGGGACAAGAACCCCGGCAGACCCTGGTAAAAAAAGTGTCCACTTATTTATGCTTGTAGAGCCCTAATTTCTTATCACCTATACCACAAAGGAAACATCCGAAATTAAAGAGGACTTAAACGAAAAGGCCTTTGTTATTAGTTTTTTAAAGGCCTTTATTATTTTCAAAACCAAAGGACATGGACCCAACCAGTCTTCTCATGGCAACTTCCACACTGGAAATATTTCACCAAAGGCATTTGGGAATTCATGTCCCTGAGAAAAGTGTTTCTGGCAGCTGCCAGCTGGACTTGGATCGTGTTCTCTGGGGACAAGGGCTCAGGTCCTTGCCCTAAAGAATCAGAGCAAATGAAATGCAGATCGCCTACCACAGGTTGAGAACCGCTAGCAGAGTCGCCTAAGACCATCGGAAAACACAGATATTTACATTACGATTCATTAACAGTAGCAAAATGACAGTTATGAAGTAGCAACGAAAATAATGTTATGGTTGGGGGTCACGACAACACGAGGGACTGTATTAAAGGGTCGCGGCATTAGGAAGGTTGAGAACCACTGTCCTAAGGGCTCATGTTACTCCTAATTTCCTGCAACTAGTAAGAGAACAAAGTTAGCTATCCTGAGGACGTTAGGGTGGGGACTTGTGGGAAACCGCCCACTGCCCTCACTGGCAGAGAGGTGTGGACAAGGAACCCCGAAGGCTGGTTAACCTTGGAAGCTCTGAAAGGCCAGAGCCAATCACTCACTAATTGAGACAATTGTAGCTGAAGCAACTTCCACCTGTCAATCTTATGTAAATCCTTGCTGATTGGCTATTACTGGAATTGTCTGCCTCTATGGGTGGATCCCAAACCTTAATAAAAGGGATCACTAGGCCAGAGCGGGGTGTAGTCCTCCCCCTAGAGGTGGGCTCCCGCCTGGCCCCCAATATCACCAAATTAATACTTTTCTAGTCTCTTTCATTTGTGTGCGGCCTCCTCCAGAGCCCCGAACCCTGAACCTGAACCCTGAACCACGCGGGCCGTGAAAGGGGCTCCCGAAGTGACTGAAGAAAACTGGGGGGACCTGCTCAGTGTCGGTTCAGGTGAAACAGATTCTGTCACAGAAATTTTCGGTGACACAAATTTGCAGGAAGCCCTGGGCAGGTGAGAGAGTGTAACAGACATACACAGCTGCCCTGACCGGTGTGGCTCAGTGGATAGAGCGTCGGCCTGCGGACTGAAGGGTCCGCAGGCCAGCGCTCTATCCACTGAGCCACACCGGCTAGGGCATCACTTTTTTTTACATTCTGTTTTGGTATGGTAATTTCTTCTACATTGAAATGTCACCCCAGACATGGAGATTTCACTTGGTTTATCCCTGGGATGAGGAGCCTGGTGGTGAAGTTGTCCTGAGGCAGTAAGGATGTCTCTGACCTTCTGACCGGTGAAAAGCTTCTGGGACACACTGAATGTGCTGCTCTTCACAAGGGAGGCCCTGTCCACGCCTCGTACCAAACACTCTGCTCTCATGTGCTGCCCCTGGTGACACTTTGCACTGAAGTAAAATGGCTTTGCACATGCCCCACACCTCAAGAGTTTCGGACTGTGCTGTGTTCCCTGCTGCTCAACCAACTGGAAAATGTCCCTCAATACTGCACCACAACTCTCGCAAGGGTGGCTCTTCTGAGAAGACAAAGGTACTTTGATCCTCTTTGCCTGGGACACTCTTACAGAAACGTTCTGTTCAGTGGCCGCCTCCAGACCTTGTGTTCCACAGCAGCAACCTGAACAAAAGGAAACCCTGGTGAATTACATGTTGACCCCATAGCAAAAGGTAATCTCGCCGGGCCATGGTGGCTCAGTGGTTGGGGGTGGCCTATGAACCAGGAGGCCATGGTTCGATTCCCGGTCAGGGCACATGGTCATGTGCACAGACCAATAAAAATTCAATGAAAAAAGCACAGATGATGTCTGAGATAAATAGGAAGGTACGTTCATATCCAGGCATAGACCAGGACTGGACAGCCGTGAAGAGAAGAGGAGGAAAGGCGGGCAGGGTGAGCAAGCCGATGTGGGAACGGCCTGGGTCACAACACGAGGGTTCAAAATGCCCCTGTGATCTGCAGAGCGTGCCCTCGTGGCCTGTTCTCTGATGGCCTTTGAGAAATTTTCTTTAAAAAAAAAAATATTTTATTGTTTTTTTACAGAGAGGAAGGGGGAGGGATAGAGAGCCGAAAACATTATGACAGAGAAACACCGATCAGCTGCCTCCTGCATGCCCCCCCCCCCCCCACTGGGATGTGCCTGCAACCAAGGTACATGCCCTTGACTGGAATCGAACCTGGGACCTTTCAGTCAGCAGGCCGACGCTCTATCCACTGAGCCAAACTGGTTTGGCTACATTTTTTTTTTTATTGTTTAAAGTATTACATGTAGTAGTACATATATCTCCTTTTTTCCCATTGACTTTCCCCAGCCTCCCCTACCCTCTGTCGCATGCCCTCCTCCCACCCCACCCCCAGTGTCTTGTGTCCATTGGTTGTGCTTATATGCATGCAGACAAGTCCTTTGGTTGATATCTTCCCCCCTCTCCCCAGCACTCCCCAGCCTTCCCGCTGTAATTCAACTGTCTGTTCGATGCTTTACTGCCTCTGTATCTATCTTTTTATTCATCAGGTTATGACTGAGATCATGTGGTATTTTTCTTTCATTGACTGGCTTATTTTGCTTAGCATAATGCCCTCCAGGTCCACCATGCTGCTGCACATGGTGAGAGCTCCTTCTTTGTTACCGCAGCAGAGATTTCCATGGTGTAGATGGACCACCGTTTTCTGATCCAGTCATCTGCTGACGGGCACCGAGGCTGTTTCCGGATCTTCGCTGTGGTGAATGTTGCTGCTACGAATTGACTACATTTTAGAGCAACTCTAATCCTGAATACGTACGGGACATGGCGTCCAAGTGCAGACAAGGCCTTCTCGTCCAGCCACAGCCTGTAGGTCCCTCAAGTCGTTACCAAAGGGCCCGGGGTGCAGCCGGAGGGCCTCTCTGCGCCCCCCACCTTGAGTCAGCTCCTCCGGAGGCCCCTGCCCCGCAGGAGGGATGGACCTGCGACAGGGGGAAGGGCTGGCCTGGCCGCGGGGCGTGGGGCGGCTCCAGGGCCCACAGCTTCCCGCCCCGTCCCGCCTGGAGGCAGCGGCGGGGGCCGCGGGGGCCTGCACCCCAGCCCTGGTCTCCCCGCCCCGGGCACCCGGCGGCTGCAGCCTCCTTCTTGGTCGTCGGAGCCGCCCCGAAGCTCAGCCGGGCCGAGCGCACGAAGCCCCACCCGCCGCCGGGCCCCCAGGGTGTTCCCTTCGGCGCTGTCTCCCCCGGGGCTGAGGCCGCCTTTGCTCCTCCGGCCGCACGAGCCTCGGCGGGCCCCGCACCGGGATCGGAGGGGCCGCTCGCCCTGCGCCCTCTCCCGGCTCCTCCGGCTCCTGGACGGGCGCCGGGAGCGGACGGCCTGCGGGACCTGCGGGAGGACCCGCCCCGGGCGCCCCCGTGCCCTTCACCCCGCACGTCCACCGGGACCGCGTGGAGCAGCGCGGCGAGGGCGGGATGTGCGGGGCCGCCGCCGCCCGCACCCCAGGGGCCTGGGCAGTTGCGAGGGGGCGCCCGGCCGGTCCCCTCCGGCCCTGGAGGCGGAGCCCAGCACGTGCCCTGCGGGGAGCGCCGCGCACCAGCTGCTGCGGGAGGGAGGCCCGTCCCCGCCGCCCGCACCCCCCGCTCCGGGGCCCAGGACCCCGGCCGCCCGGCAACCCCGACAGCGAGCGGTGCTGCGACGCGGCCATCCACGTGGGGCCCGGCGGGCGGCGCTGTCGGACCGCGAGCCCGACTTGGGGCCCATCATCCCGGCGCTGAGCCGTCCGGGAGCTGCGGGAGCGGCCGGAGTGCACCGACGGCAGCGAGGACCCCCGCACCCCCGGCCCGGCCCCCCCCCCCCCGGGGCGCCCCGAGCCCCCCAGGCCGCCGGGGACCTGCGGGAGGACGGCGGCTCGGGCCTGAGCAGCGGGGGCCGCACAGGACCCCCCCCCCCTTCGGCCCGGACACCCCGGGGCAGGAGCGGACGGGGTGCTGACCGCCACGGCGGCCCTGCAGCCCCTGGAGCCGAGCGGGAGGACCGGCCGGTTCCCGGTCGGGAGGAGCGGGCGCTGGCCTCGGGTTCGAGGCCGTGAGCATCCTCAGCAGCAACGACGAGATGGACGCCTTCACCGCGCAGGACCCGCTCCCCAGCGGCTCCGGCTCCGCGAGCTCAGCGCCCGCACCCCCGTCGCCCGCACCCCCCGCCGCCCGCACCCCCTTCCAGCCCAGACTCAGCGGGGCCCGGCCTCTGGACCCCGATCCCGGAGGACAGCACCTTGGGGTCCTCGGAGTGGGGCAGCCTCAGTCCGGCCGGGCGGGGAGCCCTGGGCCGGGTCCCCGGCCCCCCCCCCCCCCCCCCCCCGCAGCCTTCCCCGGACCCCGAGCTGCCCGCCGGGGGTGGGGGGGGTAGGGGAGCCCTGAGCGGCCGGGGCTGCCGCCTTCTTCCAGGCCGAGGAGGAGGCCAGGCCCAGCGGACGGGCCGCCCACTCCGTCTCCAGGGCCGTGTCCAGCCTGGAGGTCCGGGCGGGCAGCGCGGAGGCCGCACGCCCCCCGCCAACCACGGCCCCGGAGCGGGGCGAGGGCTCTGGAGCGTCTGCGAAGCTGCCGGCCCCGCGGAGGGCAGGGCCCCGGCGGCCCGTGGCAGGACCGAGGGCGGCTCCCCGGGCGCCGGGGCCATGGCTGGCCGGGCACCCTCATGGGCACCAAGCAGCGCCCCGGGCCGCCCACAGCGGCGTGAACGTGGGCCCCGCGCTGCCCTCGCCCCGCAGTAAGGTGCCGGCCCGCAGCGGCCCCCCCCCCCCGGCCCCCCGCCCGCCAGGGGCCGCAGGGCGCTCTCCTACCGCAGCGGGGGCTCCACTCCTTGAGCGACAGCGGGGCTGCCTCCGGGGCTCCCCCGCCCGCGGCCTCAAGTCCCCCAAGAAGAGGGCCACAGCCCTGACCGGTGTGGCTCAGTGGGTAGAGCGTCGGCCTGCGGACTGGAGGGTCCCGGGTTCGATTCCGGTCAAGGGCATGTACCTTGGTTGCGGGCACATCTCCAGTGGGGGGTGTGCAGGAGGCAGCTGATCGATGTTTCTCTCTCATCGATGTTTCTGGCTCTCTATCCCTCTCCCTTCCTCTCTGTGAAAAATCAATAAAATAAGAAAAGAAGAAGAAAGAGGAGGAAGAGGAAGAGGAAGAAGAAGAGGACCCCAGGCCTGCAGCGCAGACGGCTGATCCCCGCCCCGCTGCCCACGCCCCGGCCCCGGGCCGCCCGCCCGGCCTCCCGGCAGTGGGTGCCCCGCCCCGGGCACTGGCTGCAGGAGCCCGTGGAGATGCGGGTGTGGGAGATGGATGACGTGGCACCCGCCCCCTCGGAGGCCCGGGAGCCCGCCCCGGCCGCGGGCGGATGGCGGACACACGGCGGCGGGGGGCGCAGTGTGCGGTGGACCGGACCCCGCGCTGAGCCCGTGGGTGGCGGACCTGGCAGCCCCGGAGCGGCCCGGCCGCTGGAGCAGCACGTGACCCTGTGCCAGGCCCACGGCACGAGGGTCATCGCCGGCCCGGCCGCCCCCCGGGGCCGCAGGAGGTGGACGTCTGAGGCTGCAGCCCGTGACTCGGGGCGGGGACCGGCAGGCGAGAGGCGGGATGTGCGGTGGAGGAGGACGTGGGGGGCGTGGATGCGGGGCCCGTGCAGGACGGGCTGGGAGCTGATGGACACGAGGGCGAGGCGCGGGTGGAGGGCGGAGTGCGCACGTGCCGCCGCCCGGACAGCAACGCACGTGCCTTTGCCGGAGCTGGACGTGTCCGTGAGGGTTGGTGCTAAGGACTCAGACACCAGCCGCCGCTGTGCCAGGCCCTGGCCGTGGGGGCCGGCTGTGTTTGGGGGTCCGCCCGCCCCAGGACCTGCTCTGTCCCAGGACCCCGCAGGCAGTGCCCAGGGCCGAGCCCACGTCACGTGGCACCTTCTTCCACGGCAGGAATTCTTACCAAAACCAGATCAACAACAAAAGAAGTACCAGCACACGCCGGGCGGGAAAACAATTCCTGCTGATCGGAGACGCAGGTCGTCACCCAAACTAAAGCTGGAAGTGCGGAGTCTTCTCAAACTCAGAGCATTCAGGCTTCCCCCGAGCACCGGAGGACCCTGCGGCCTTTCCCAGAGGGATGTGGGTTCAATGCACATTCGGTGGAAAGTGGGGAGCTCATTCCCCACCAGCCTCTGCCCTCGGAGGCAGAGAAAGGCTGAGACCTGGTAAAAACTGTCCAATCCTTCATGCCTGTGGAGCCCAAATAGGCTCATAATGTGCCCCTCAAAGAAAACATCCAACATTAAAGAGGACTTAAACAAAAAGGCCTTTATGTTTTCAAAACCAAATGGACATAGACAAAACCAGTCTTCTCATGGCGACTTCAACACTGGAAATAGTCACCAGCGATATCTAGGGAATTCATGTCCCTGAGAAAAGTGTTTTCTGGAAGCTGCCAGCTGAACTCAGATGATGTTCTCTGGGGACAACAATGGGTGAGGTCCGTGCCCCAAATAGACTGAATGAAGTGCAGATCTCCTATGGGTTCAGGTTACACCTAATTTCCTCCAATAAGAGGACAAATTCAGTTTCCCTGAAGATAACAGGACGGCGTGATGGATGGGTGCTGGCTCAGGAGAAATGGATTCTGTCAGAGACCTTCGCAGTGACACACATCTGCCCTCAGGGTCCTCGCAGTCTGAGGACCGCACACCGGGCTCTGGTTCCCCAGGGCTGGCAGCTGCTGGCGGGAGAGCTCTTGCCTCCAGATTATGACGGCAAATCACCTTGTAAAACCTGATCCTAGAAATTGCAAGAGACCAAGAGAGTTGGAGCCTCAAAAGCCAGATAGTCCACAACTGTCCTCTCCTGGAAACCAGATGCCTCTTTCTCGGAAAGCTCTGGACTATTTCATAAAGAGGAAGCCCTGGAGAAAGATCTGAATGAAATTAATCTGTTGTCTACTATGCAGATTGTGAGAGAGCAGCAGTAGATGCTTCTTACATCGACGACAGAAGGACTCTTCAAAGAAGCCAATACTATTGAAAACTTCCTAGTACAAAAAGAGAGCTCCTGAGACAGGTGTAGTTATTGCAAACACACTGCACAGTTAAAAGTCGTGTACTTAACATAAGCTGAGAAAGAATTTAAACCCATTATTGTTGTAAGGAAAGAATGACATTTATGCTCTGAAAGCTCTCTCTTTGTTAAAGAAAATGTGTACCGTAAACATAAAAGGGGCAACACCTTGAATTTTTTTTTTCTAGACTTAAAGAGGGCTTTAAACTGGATATTAATACATTTTCTTTTGAGGGTCAACTCTTTGGTGTAGTTTATAAAAGTGTAAATTATTTAAATGATTATTGATTCTTTTTTTAAATATATATTTTATTGATTTTTCACAGAGAGGAAGAGAGAGGGATAGAGTTAGAAACATCGATGAGAAACATCAATCAGCTGCCTCTTGCACACCCCCCACTGGGGATGTGCCCACAACCAAGGTACATGCCCTTGACCGGAATCGAACCTGGGACCCTTGAGTCCGCAAGCTCTATCCACTGAGCCAAACCGGTTTCGGCTGATTCTTTTTTTTTTAACCCCCGTAGTCTTCAACTTCTAAAAGAGGATTCAGCGAGTTAATTTGATAATGTTTAACAATATGGTATTTTGGGGGGGGAATATTTTATTTAAATAGAAGATAGCACTGGAGATAGTTTTAAAATGTTTTTCATGGTTAGTATTATAAAAAAACCTAAAGGTGATTTGTCCAGTTTCTTAATATTTAGAAAACTCTATGTGCTCTTGCTACTTAATATAATCATTTTATTATTTCACTATTAGTTATTATACATGATTAATAAAAGTTTTGTTTAAAATTATTTTGTGTTAAAATAAAACCCAGAAATAACCAGAAGAAGAAAAAAAAAATCTGCACTCAGCCCTGGGCAGGTTAGAAAGTATAACGTGCCGAAATCGGTTTGGCTCAGTGGATAGCGCGTCAGTCTGCAGACAGAAAGGTCCCAGGTTCGATTCCGGTCAAGGGCATGTACCTTGGTTGCGGGCACATCCCCAGTAGGGGGTGTGCAGGAGGCAGCTGGTCGATGTTTCTCTCTCATCGATGTTTCTAGCTCTCTATCCCTCTCCCTTCCTCTCTGTAAAAAAAAAAAAAAAATCAATAAAATATATTTAAAAAAAAAGAAAGTATAACGTAAGTACACGTTTCCCACCGAACGAAAATTATGGAGACTCTCCCTACTGTTCAGGACAGAATTTATGGAATAGAAGTCAGACAACAGAAGCCTGTTTCCCTCAGTGTTAACACCGAACAAAGAAACATTTCCTACATATGTCATGTGCCCAGAGGTTAGAATTTTGGCTAATAGATTAACCACATTCACATCACTCAAAAAGCATTTCTGCTGTGTGTTCTCTGATGTTTATGAAGATGAGTGTTCGTCATAAAAAGATTCCCCACAATCATTGCACTAATAGGGCCTTTCTCCAGTGTGAAGTCTCTGATGACGATGAAGATCAGCCTTTCTGGTAAAACATTTCCCACATTCACTGCACTCATAAGGCTTTTCCCCAGAGTGAACTCTCTGATGCCGATGAAGGTGGGATGTTCTGGTAAAAGATTTCCCACATTCACTGCACTTGTAAGTTCCTTCTCCTGTGTGTAGTCTCTGATGATAACGAAGACCATAGATAGTGGTAAAAGGTTTCCCACATTCATTGCATTCATAAGGCTTTTCTCCAGAATGAACCTGACGGTGTTGAATGAGCATACTCTGATACTGAAAACATTTCCCACACTCACTGCACTCATATGGCTCTTTTCGAGTGTGTACTCCCCGATGACGATGAAGACTATAGAGAGTGGTAAAAGATTTCCCACATTCACCACACTCAGGCTTTTCTCCAGTGTGAACTTTCTGATGAAAACGAAGTCTATACTTACAGGGAAAAGATTTCCCACAATCACCACACTCATAGGGCTTTTCTCCAGTGTGAAGTCTTTGGTGTACACGGAGAGGGTACTTTTGGGTAAAGGATTTCCCACATTCACCACACTCATAAAGCTTTTCACCAGTGTGAACTTTCCGATGGTAATTGAGGGTGGAAATAGATACAAAGGACTTCCCATATTCATTATGCCCTTTTCTCAGATGAGTTCTTACATGACAGGAGAGGCCGGAACTAAAGGTAAAGGATTCTCCACATTGAGTGCACACGTAAGGTTTTTCTCCTGTGTGAACTCTCTGGTGTCTAATGAGTGTCGACTTGTGGTTAAAAGATTTCCCACAATCACTGCACTCATATGGCCTTTCTCCAGTATGTACTCTGTGATGATGACGGAGGCTTGAGCTATATGCAAAAGATTTTCCACATAGAGTGCACACGTAAGGTTTTTCTCCTGTGTGAACTCCCTGGTGTTGAATGAATGTCGACTTCTGGTTAAAAGATTTCCCACAATCACTGCACTCATATGGCCTTTCTCCAGTATGTACTCTGTGATGATGACGGAGGCTCGAGCTAAACGTAAAAGATTTTCCACATTCGGAGCACACATAAGGTTTTTCCCCTGTGTGTATTCTCTGGTGTAAAAGGAGGTGATATGTTTTAATAAAGGATTTTCCACATTCATTACACTTATAAGGCCTTTCTCCTGAGTGAGTTTTCTGATGACTCTGGAATTCAGATGTAGAGATAAAAGATTTCCCACATTCACTGCACTCATAAGGCCTTTCTCCTGTGTGAATTCTCTGGTGTTTAACAAGTGACCACCTATCCTTAAAGGAGTTCCCACATTCACTGCAGTTATAAGGTCTTTCTCCAGTGTGAATTCTATGATGACAACGGAGGCTAGAACTACTAGTAAAAGATTGCCCACATTCACCACACTTATAAGGCTTGTACCCTGAATGACCTATAAGGTGTCTAAGGAGGAGACTTCTTAGGGTAAAGGACTTGCCACATTCACTGCACTCATGAGGCTTTTCTCCAGTGTGAACTCTCTGGTGATAATGGAGGGCAGACCTAGAGATGTAAGATTTCCCACAATCACTGCACCCATAAGGTCTTTCTCCTGTGTGAGACCTCTGGTGATAACGAAGAGCTGTACGAGTGATAAAAGATTTCCCACATTCACTGCACTCATGAGGCCTTTCTCCAGTGTGAACTCTCTGGTGATAACGGAGGGCAGACCTGGAGATGTAAGATTTCCCACAATCACTGCACCCATAAGGTCTTTCTCCTGTGTGAGAGCTCTGATGATAACGAAGCACAGCAACAGAGGTAAATGATTTTGCACAGTCCTTACACTTATAAGGTTTTTCTTGCACTTGAACTTTCGGGTATTCAATGGACACTGAATGAGGACTAAACGGTTCTATACATTTGCTGCACACATAACTGTTTTCGCCATTGTGTTGTTCCTGGGTGTTAACGAGGACAGTTTTGTGGCTTAAGGGTTTTCCACATTTGCTGCACTTGTACTGCCTTGGACCTGCATGAATTTTTCGATGCTGACTGAGGGTTGAGCTTCCATTAAAGGTTTTTCCACTTTTGCCACACACATAAATACTTTTTCCAGCGTGGAGTCTGCAATGAGTAACAAATAGGGATTTGTACCTGAATATTTTTCCACAATCACTGCACACAAAACATTTTCTTGCAGTATTGACATCCTGGTCCTGAACAAGTAGGTGCTGGGGGTTACAGGCTCTTTTGCATTTCCCTGGAGGGCCAGGACTTGTTCTGCTTTGTGAAGGTGCTGCCCACTGGGTGCCCTCCTTCGGCTCCTGTGCTTTCTGAGTCAGCTGCTGACGCCCCACGCTGGGCAGGACGTCCCTCCCACCCTGCTCAGGAGTAAAGGTCTTCCCTGACCTGTGGGTGCTGCAGCTCTTCCCGAATGAGGCCGTGTCCGCACCACTTCCGAGGGGTTCCTCTCCCATGGACTGTGCCTTAGGCTGGTGACAGTTTACACGGAAATAGAACCGTTTTGCACACGCCCCACACCTCAGCAGCTTCTGGTTGTGTGGCGTCCCCTGCTGCTCAACCAAGTGGAAAATGTCCCTCAAGACCGGCCTGCAACGCTCACAGGGGTGTCTCTTCTGGGAAGACGAGGCTGCCCTGGGATTCTTCCCCTGCGAGGCGCCCACAGAAACCCTCTGTTCGCCAGGTGCTTCCGCATCGTGGGCTCCACAGCAGCAACCTGAACGCAGAGAAATGCTTGTGAATTACATGCTGACTACAGGGAGGGGAGAAACACATCTATATGGGAAACGCTTTGCAAAGGAGGAAAATCCCGTGGAAGGACGGGCTGACTACTCTGTGCTACGAGGCTTGTAAGGTCAGAAAATGGTGACACACAACCTGGGGAAGGATGTGAGTCTGACCAACAAAGAGAGGCACAGCATACAATGCATTTTCTATGCCACCGGATTCCTGCACATCCTTTGCTGCTGATGATGCAAAGCTGGGTAGAAGCATGCATGTAAGCCCATTACCATCCAAATGTAATGTATTAGCTGCTGTCCAAGGTCAATACAGAAATTTTCAACATCTCACAGCACAACCTGTGAGGGCACTGTTGAAGAGCACTGAGGAAAGAGGGGTAAGAGGCCAGGTGAGACGGGAGCCACGGGAGGGGGAAAGATCCGTGGGCTAGAAACCACAGTAGACGCGGTAAGTGCCAAAGCTGGAAGAAGAGGAGGAGAAATGGGTTTGGCTACTGGCAACGACACAAACCCTCTGGTTGAGCAAAGACAGGTTCGTGGTATGATCTGAACAAAGTCCTGACAACACAATTTTTACAACTGCCAGTCACTAGGAACACACCCCTGTGAGCCCACTTGGCCATGGCTAGACAGAGACTCATCCTGTGATACATGCAGAAAGGACTCATCCCTAAAAGTCCTAGCAGGGCAACTACATACAACATGGACGACAGAATGAAAAAACAGAACACATGAATGGGGAGTTCTGTTGCAGACTAACTCAGCACACAACGTACCCAGAAGGCACATCTAGGTGAGTAATGTCAGCAATGTGGTAGAAGAAAACAGCTTTTATCTCCACCAACAAAAAATTAAGGCAGCTCTTTACAAGCAAAATTTGCCCTTAGAGTTCTCAAGAACACAATTAAGATACAACACCAACCCATGGAGCATAAAGAGGAGAATAAACACACAAGGAATAAACACCAGCACAGTGAAGACACCTGGAGAAGAAAAAGAAGTAAGAAAGGCGGGAGCCAGTGTATCAGCCAAAGGGCAATGCCATCCATTGCCAACGTCCTGCTGTGCGGAGGAGGAGAAACCTTTTCCGGAAAGACCCTCGACCGCTCGCACTACGTCCGAGGACACACACAGTTTGCACAGCAGAGTGGGCCGAGTGACCACTGGCATGGATCCCAGCTGACTGCTCCACAGAGGCCAAACCCTATACCCCCCTAACCCCAGAGCCACACCTGTTCCTGAAATGCCAATATTAGATAACCTGACCCCCTGCTGTCACACGAATGCCCCGTTCTCAGGCACCAAGGCCATGGGCAATATGGATAGCTGACTCCTCAGACACCAGCTCCTTGTGTGTGTACCTGTGCTCTGCTCACAGGCTCGATCACTGATCAGGGTGTGACTGCACCTCACACAGCAAGGTCAATGCCACTGGGGGCTATTAAAATCAGACACGAATTCCACCATCACCATCAGGACGCCCTGCACTCGGCCCCCAAAGGGAACAACTGAGCCAAAACCATTTCCCTTGCGAGAACACAATCAGCATGTCCAAAGCAATCCTCTTCACCGATGTGAGCACAGAAACCTTGGCTGTGGAGGACGCTGCGATTTCACTCACACTGACTTCAGGTGACACAGCTACACACACTACGGGTTCGGGTTCGGCCTTCGTGTACTCAGAACTGCACCACCAACCCAGTCAGCTCAGTGACTCCCCCCACACAGGTGAAGCTCTTCCCACCAAAACCTTTCCAGAAAGTCAAAGTAATCCACCCTATGTAATGTACAGACATCAACACAAGGCTCCAGAAACCCCAAACAATCAAACATGCAAACAAAACATTTTTTAAAAAATCAAGGAGAGCTGAGGCCGGTTTGGCTCAGTGGAAAGAGCGTCAGCCTGCGGACTCAAGGGTCCCAGGTTCGATTCCGGTCAAGGGCATGTGCCTTGGTTGCGGGCACATCCCCAGTGGGGGGTGTGCAGGAGGCGGCTGATCGATGTTTCTCTCTCATCGATGTTTCTGGCTCTCTATCCCTCTCTCTTCCTTTCTGTGAAAAATCAATAAAATATATTTGAAAAATCAAACAAACAAACAACAAAAAAATCAACTGTATTCCTAATTTAAAAAAAAAAAAATCAAGGAGAAGTATCAAGATTGTGGCATAGGTAAACACCTGTGCTTGCTGCCTCTCACATCCACATAAAAATTACCAAAGAAAAAAAAGATCACCCAGAATCACGGGAAAACTGCCGAGTGGAAGTTATACAAGAAGGAGAAAAAGCGCAGTGAGACTGGAAGGAGATGCGGCAGCTCACGGAGCAGAGGTATGGAGACGGCTGGCAGCGGCATGTGCTGTTGCTGTTTTCAATCGGGAGGGGAATACCAGCTCCCGATTGCTCTGCACTCCAGTTCCAGGTGAGATTTTGCAGATCCAGACTCATGTGGAGAAACCAGACTGTCTCTCATCGGGCCGGAACACGAGGGCGGCTTGCTCTCAGAGGTGCTCGCAGTGATCATTGTTCCTGCACGGCCACGGGTTGCGGAGACAGGAGAACCTCTCGGGGCAGGATTGACTGGCAGCCATTGCTATTAGCGCCTCCCTGGTGATTCCCTGAGACCCCACCCCACCCAATCTACAATCCCCACCAAAGTGTGCGCAGTGGCTTTTGCATATTAAAGACCTAGACCAGTGATGGGCAACCTTTTGAGCTTGGTGTGTCAAACTTCGCCAAAAAACTGAGCATAGCTCGGTTAGTGTGTCACTTTGAGGAAAAAACTAACTCCAAGACTGTAGTCGCAAATGTTTCATCCTCAGGAGCAGCAAATGTTTCATCCTCGGCATGCGGCCGCATGTCATCAGAATTATGGGGGTGCCAGAAGAAGAGAGAGACCAAGATATTGAAAAGCTATTTGAAGAAATAATGACTGAAAACTTCCCCCACCTGGTGAAAGAAATACAAGTCCAACAAGCTTAGAGAACCCCAAACAAGAGGAATCCAAAGAGAACCACACCAAGACACATCATAATTAAAATGCCAAGGGCAAAAGACAAAGAGAGAATCATAAAAGCAGCAAGAGAAAAACAGGTAGTTACCTACAAGGGAGCACCCATACGACTTCCAGTGGATTTCTCAACAGAAACTATGCAGGCCAGAAGGGAGTGGCAAGAAATATTCAAATTGATGAACAGCAAGAACCTACAACCAAGATTACTCTACTCAGCAAAGCTATCATTCAGAATGGAAGGTCAGATAATGAGCTTCACAGATAAGAAAAGGCTAGCTGAAAGCGGTTTGGCTCAGTGGATAGAGCGTCGGCCTGCGGACTGAAGGGTCCCAGGTTCGATTCCGGTCAAGGGCATGTACCTTGGTTGTGGGCACATCCCCAGTGGGAGGCCGCTGATTGATGTTTCTCTCTCATCAATGTTTCTAACTCTCTATCCCTCTCCCTTCCTCTCTGTAAAAAAAAAAAATCAATAAAATATATTTTTTAAAAAAACAAAAAAAGTGACAACAAATATATGCAAACAAGTTAATCTAACAATCAAGTGAATAAAAATCTGATGAACAGAATAAATTGGTGAATATAACAAAATCAGGGGCATAGAAAGGGAAAGGACTGACAATTCTTGGGAGGAAGGGGATGTGGGGGGTAGGGGGAAGATATTGGACAAAAATCTTACACCTGTGGACCAGGACAACAGGGTGGGGGTTGGGGGGAGTAAGGCCATTGATTGGGGTGGGAACCAGGTGGAGGGGAGCTATAGGGGGGAAAAAAGGAGGAACTGTAATAATCTGAACAAAAAAGATTTATTTTAAAAAAATCAAGGAGCCCTAACCGGTTTGGCTCAGTGGATAGAGCGTCGGCCTGCAGACTCAAAGGTCCCAGGTTCGATTCCGGTCAAGGGCATGTACCTTGGTTATGGGCACATCCCCAGAAGGGGGTGTGCAGGAGGCAGCTGATCGATGTTTCTCTCTCATCAATGTTTCTAGCTCTCTATCCCTCTCCCTTCCTCTTTGTAAAAAATCAATGAAATATATATTTTTTTAAAAAGACAAATTGTATTAAAAAAAAAATCAATGTTTCTCTTCCTCATTCACTTCCTCTCTCTCTCTCAGTTGCTGTCTTTAAAAATAAAAAAATGAAAAACAATGTTGAGAAAACTGGATATGCACTTGCAAGAAAGAAATCTTACATCGCTCACAAAAATTATTTCAAAATGCATTTAAAACTTCCATGTGACATATGAAAATTTAAAACTCCTTGGCATTGGTTTTGGCAATGGTTTTTGCATGTCACCACCAGCAGAGAACAAAGACAGAAATGAAGGAGCTGAGCTACATCAAAGGAAAAGGCATCTGCAAAGCAAAGAAAGCAGTCATGAGAAATGAAAAGTGAGAAGGATGTGTAAAGGTGTCTCATAAGGGAGAGTGAAAATATACAAGGTGTTCATACAACTGAACAGCAACAAACAATCCCATTAAAATATGGGCAGCCCTGGCCGGTGTGGCTCAGTGTTTAGAGCGTCGGCCCGAGCACAGAAGGGTCCTGGGGAGCATATTCGGGAAACCAGCCTATGTGAGATGTCACATGGATGTTTCTCTCTCTCCCTCACCTCCTCCCACCCTTCTACTCTCTCTGAAGAGCAATGGAAAAAATATCCTCAGGTGAGGATTAACAAAACAAAAAAAGGGTACTGACTATCCTTTACAAGATGAGAGAGTTCTAAGGATGTACTTAAGAGCATGGTGACTACATTTAGTAATCTACACTAATAAAAGAGAAGCATGCAAATTAACCATCACTCTGCTACACCCACCAGCCACACCCACCAGCCAATCAGGAACAAGTATGCAAAACAACCCAACCAAGATTGCAGCCGGCCACAGAGAGAGCAGGAGGCTTGGGTTTCCCTGGCAATAGAGGAAGCCAAGCTTTCCACCCGCTCTGGCCAGCCCTGGCCTCCGTTCAAGGCTACAAAGTTTCAATTATAGAAGATAAATAAATCCCAGATCCCAGGGCCTCCGCTTGGGTCGCCCGGGGTGTGGACGGCCTGAAAACCACCACAGGCCTCTCGCCCAGACCGCCCCACGCCCCAAGGAAACCCCTACCACAATCCGGGACACCCTTCAGGGCAAACTAGCTGGTCCCCACCCATGCACCAGGCCTCTATCCTATCCTATCTAATAAAAGATGGCCACCACAAGATGGCCAGCAGGAGAGGCAGTTGGGAGGGACCAGCCTGAAAGGGAGGGCAGTTGGGGGCGATCAAGCCTGAGGGGAGGGCAGTTAGGGGTGATCAGGCCAGAGAGAGCAGAGGAAGGAAGTTGGGGGCAACTGGGCCTGCAGGGGAGGGCAGTTAGGGGTGATCAGGCCAGAGAGAGCAGAGGAGAGCAGTTGGGGGCGACTGGGCCTGCAGGGGAAGGTAGTCAGGGGTGACCAGAGCTACAGGGCAGGGCAGTTACGGGCAGGCTGGCAGGGGAGCCATTATGCATCAATTAGGCTGTCAGGGGAGGGGTTGGGGTGATCAGGCTGGCAGGCAGAAGTGGTTAGGGGCAATCAGGAAGGCAGACAAGTGAGCAGTTGGGAGCCAGCAGTCCTGGATTGTGACAGGGATGTCCGACTGCCCAGTAGGATCGGGCCTAAATGGGCAGTCGGACATCCCTTGAGGGGTCCCAGATTGGAGAGGGTGCTGGCTGGGCTGAGAGACACACACCCCCGTGCAAGAATTTCATGCACCGGGCCTCTAGAGTTATATAATTGAAATGTATTGTGAGTAGATCTTAAGCATTCACAGCATAAAAATATCAGGCAACTTCATATGGAGATACATGTTTAATTAACTGAACTGTGGCCACCATTTTGCTACGTATATAAAAGCAGTCCACTGTACACTTTAATACGTACAAGTCTGTATTGCAACCAGGCTGGGAAACAGAAAAGGAAAACAGATCTGAACCCGACACGCTGTGCAGGAGCGCCGGAAAGAGGAGCCCCGGCTTCAGATAAGTACGACCCAGACCACACCTGCAGGTCCGGGCACAGGCAGGAAGGAGGAATGACCGCGACAGGAAGGGACCAAACCCCGGGAGACGGAAGGGGTTCGGATCTGGACATCAGCCCAGACACTGAGGGCAACACGGCGAATCCATGAAGCTCGATGCAATGCTACCGACTGACCTTGAATCCTTCCCAAAAGGGCTCAGTATTGGGACCGCAGGGGAGAGAAGAGGGCAGTGCAAACCCACCGGACCTGCCCATACAGCAGCCACCCGACACCTGGGGAGGCAGCCGTGCTGAGGTCCAGGCCGCGGACTGAGAGGGGAGGGGGGTGGGAGGAGAGTCCAGTCCGAGTCCCTGGTGAGGCTCTTACCCAGAGAGGACACAAGGGCAAAGTTCTCCAGCATCACACGCAGGTACAGGCGTCTCTGAGCCTCGTCCACCAGCCTCCACTCTTCCCGCGAGAAATGCACGGCCACGTCCTCCAAGGTCACCCTGGCCTGTAGGAATGGGGACAGAGGAAACCCTGAACATTCTGTGCCTGAGAACCCACAGCCCCTCTCCCCACGCACCTACCCCTCACTCCCCCTCCAAAGCTCCCCCCTCAGAGGAACTGCACAGGTGGGCACAGGTGCCGGGGTGCCCGCCCTGTCCTCAGGGTCCCTTCATGCCCGAGGGTCTGCCCTCAGCTACAGCAGGCAGGAGGGCACAGAGACGGATCCAGCTCTGGTCCCGGCGTGCAGGCCCCATCATGGCATGCACTCCCCTTGGGTCTCCAGAGTGTGACAGGGCCCCGCCAAGCAGGGGCTCAGGCTCCACCTGTCAGTCCCCAATGCTCGCCCCCCCCCCCCGCCCCTAACTCCCACTTCCCCCCACTACGCACGGCCTTCTGTAGACTGCACCCCTCCCCCCTCCCGTCCCCACGGCACCCCCACAGCCACGCACTCGGGGAGACGCCGCTGGGAAGGCCCCCTCTGCACCTCTGGCCCCGCTTCCCCACCCGCCCCCCGGAGCTCCCCTGCGGCTCGGAGGCCCGCGGCCCCTCCCCCTGCCGTGCGGTCCCCCCAGCAGCCACCCCGTCCTCCCTGCACGCACCCTTCCCGCCACCCCAGGCCCGAGGGCTCCACGCCGGGCACAGGCGCCGGCCTGTCGTCACGTGACCGCCCGCCTCCCCTCCCCTCGGGGCGCGGGGCCTGCCTCCGCCCCAACCAGCTGCGCCGCCGCCGTGACCGGCTTCCCGCCTGAAGGTGGCCCCGGGGCCCGGGCTGCGGGGCTGGGCGGGAGGCGGGAACGCGCTCACCTCAGCCGGGCGCCTCGGCGCGGCCGCCGCCATCGGACCTGCGGGCGGGGCGGGCGGGGCGGCGGGCGGGGAGGGACCCGGTCCCGCCCTGAGGCGGGTCCCTCGCGGGGTCGCCGAGCCTCGCCCACGCGTGTGGCGGCGGCGGGGACCGCGACTCCTCGGCGCCTTCGGCCTCCCGCCCCCGGGAAACCCACACACAGAGACTCAAAGGCGGCAGAGACCCCGACCAGCAGCGAATACGGCCGCGAGGACGATGCCGGAAGTCCCGCCCCAATTCGCGGAAATGCTTTCACCCTGGTCTGTCACTGGCTCAACTCAGCGCACGTTCTTCTGGGTAATGTAGTTCCCAGCCCTCCAAAGGCCACAGAGTTCTCCCTGGAGAGCAGCTCGGACTTTTGCCCCTGGAGGCACCCTGTAAAGGGATGCTGCTCCTGGGAGGGCCGGCTGGCTCCTGGTTCACTGCAGCAAACTCTCCTCTCTGACCCCAACTACCTGCAGATTGGTTCCGGGCCCAGCCCCACAGTCTGTGCTCGCCCCTCCCCTCAGATGTCAATTGCAAGTCCACATGGTATCCGTGCTTCGGTTCAACAGGCTACAGGTATATTTCTCTTTCAACATTTATTTTTAAAATATATTTTATTGATTTTTTACAGAGAGGAAGGGAGAGGGATAGAGAGTTAGAAACATCGATGGGAGAGAAATATTGACCAGCTGCCTCCTGCACACTCCCCACCGGGGATGTGCCCAAAACCAAGGTACATGCCCTTGACCGGAATCGAACCTGGGACCCTTAAGTCCACAGGCTGACGCTCTATCCACTGAGCCAAACCGGTCAGGGCTCAATATATTTTTTATTGATTTCAGAGGGAGGAAGAGAGGGGGAGAGAGAGAAACATCCATGAGAAGAGAGAATCATGGATTGGCTGCCTCCTGCACTCCCCACTCTGGGAATGGAGCCCGCAACCCGGGCATGTGCCCTTGACCAGAATCGAATCCGGGACCCTTCAGTCCCCAGGCTGATGCTCTATTCACTGAGCCAAACCGGCTAGGGCACAACAGGCCATATATTTAATATGTTTTTTTATTTCAAATATGTTTTTAAAATTGATTTTAGAGAGAGAGGGAGTGGGAGAGAAACATCCATGAGAGAGAAACACTTCTGTACGGTCCCTACTGGGGACCCAGCCGGGCGTGTGCCAGCACCAGAATGGAACTGGGGATGTCTTGCTGCCTGGGGCGCGCTCAGACCCTGAGCCACACCAGCCGGGCAGAACAGGAAGCCAGAGGGCCAATGGCATCACTTATGCTGAAAGCCCAGGACCCCACCCAGTCTGACACCTGATGGAGTGCAGTCCCCCTCCCAGAAACAGTCTCAGTCATCCCGCGTAAAACGTTCTGCTGAAGCACCAGGAGGGAGATGTGTCTCGCAAACCCTCTCTGTCCCCATAGAACAAAGAGGCAGCCTCATGACACAAATTCTCCCAGGTCATGTTCCCTAGAGAAAAGGTGACCTTTCTCAAAAACACTCTGGTTTTCAGTTTAGCTAATTGCTTGGCTCCTGTGAAATCCTATCTAATAAGGAGGGAATATGCTAATTGCCATCACTCCGTCACAAAGATGGCTGCACCCACAGCTGAGGCCAAGTTCCCTTAAGGAGCCTTAAGGAGCAATCAGCAGGGACCTGAGGCTACGCCCTCTCCCCCACCCGCTGTGGGGCTTGACAGGGGACCTGAGGCTGGGCCTCCCTGCCTGGCTGGGCTTGATGGGGGACCTCAAGGTGCACCCCCAATGCTGGGTCAGGGGAACGCAGGCCACACCCCTGCCCAGCTTGACGGGGACCTCAGGCCATGCCTCCCCACCCAGCGGACTTGACAGGGGATCTCAGGCCTTGTCCCCCATCTGGCAGGGCTTGACTGAGGACCTCAAGGCACGCCCCTTGCCTGGTCTGGGCTGGGGACCTCAGGCCACGCCCCCAGTCCTCAAGCCAGGCCAGGGGACCTGAGGCTACGCCCCCTGCCCGGCAGGGCTTTAAAAGGGTGGGATTGGCCGGGTCTGGATCTAGGCCAATGGGCGGGGGGGGGGCAGGGGGGGGCGCGGCTGGGTCTGGGTCTCACGTGATTTTGAGGTGCATGTGGGTGGGCGGGGACTTGACTCTGGGTCCCGTGGTGGGCCCCAGACTCTGACAGGAAGGTTTTCATATACATTTTACTAATTTTCTTTGCTCTCTGAAACTTCTATTATAGAGAAAGGGCAAATAGCAATATTAAATTATTTCCTCTAATTAATCCCCCCCCTTTTTTTTTCCGATTGCAAAGGTATGCAAGTTTAATCACTTTAAAACTTCTAACGTTATCTGTGTCCATTAAATAGAACCAACAATGCTGGGCCTGTTTAAATTACAAGGAAAAAAAAATCACTGTGTACCGACCCAGTATCTTACAGAACCAGCCGGGCTGGCCACAAGGGGAGGGCGGGGAGTGGTCACCCCTGGGCGGGGGCTGGGTGCCAGGAGGGTTCCGGGTGAGAAAGAAGGAGGCTCCCAAACAGAAGGGACTGATTGTCCTAGTGGGAGGGGTGAAAGGCACGTCAGAAGAGAACAACTGGGGCGGGGGGGGGGGGGGGGCGGCCAGGCCAGGCCAGTGCTTTCTCCACCGGCCTCCAGGGTGAGAGCGGTGATGCCAGCTGCCAGGGGACAGGGGCCGAGGAGCCCAGGTGAGACTGGGTGCCCTTCTGCCACAAATCAGCGGTCACGACCCGCTTCTCGGTCTGGCTGCCGCTGTGGGTCGTGGCCCGCGGGGAGGAGCCGGCCTCGCTGCGTGGTGCTGCGGTGGACAGCGTGCGGATGCTTTGGGGTTCCTGGCCCCCGTTCCTCGAGGCCCAGACAAAGATGGAGCCCAGCCCTGGCCGGTGTGGCTCAGTGGATAGAGCGTCGCCATGCGGACTGAAGGGTCCCAGGTTCGATTCCGGTCAAGGGCATGTACCTTGGTTGTGGGCTCATCCCCAGTGGAGGCTGTGCAGGAGGCAGCCGGTCAATTCTCTCTCATCATTGTTTCTAACTCACTTCCCTCACCCTTCCTCTCTGAAATCAATCAATCAATCAATCAATCTATCTATCTATTTTTAAAAGCATCTACACCTCAACACCAGGGTCCCTCTGCTGCAGACAACCAATGGGTTTCTTTCTCTCTTCCTCACCCCCCATCCCCCACCCCCCCGTTCCAACCTCTCTAGAAATCAGTAAGAAAAAATATCCTCGGGTGAGAATTAAAAATATATTGAAAACGGCTGAAGAAAGTTGTCATCTTCTCCCTGGCGATGGGTCGTGTGCATGTTGATAAAAATGCATTGTCTGCCCTGGCTGGTTAGCTCAGGGGGTAGAGCCAAACAGATGTTTCTGTCTCTCCCTCTAAAAAAATCAACGGGCCGAAACCGGTTTGGCTCAGTGGATAGAGCGTCGGCCTGCGGACTGAAAGGTCCCGGGTTCGATTCCGGTCAGGGGCATGTACCTTGGTTGCGGGTGCATCCCCAGTGGGGGTTGTGCAAGAGGCAGCTGATCGATGTTTCTCTCATCGATGTTTCTAACTCTCTATCCCTCTCTCTTCCTCTCTGTAAAAAATCATTAAAATATATATTTTTTTTAAAAAATAAATAAATAAATCAACGGGAAAATAGCCTGAAGTGAGGATTAACAACAACAAAAGCATTACCTGTCAAGATCCACACGGTGAGTATTAATAAAGGGAGGTACGCCTATATTCCAGGGTGTGCAAAATTTTATCAGACAAATGACGTACTTACTGCATCATAAACATGACAAACACAAGAATGTTGGACACACTTCTTTTTTAAAATATATTTTATTGATTTTTTACAGAGAGGAAGGGAGAGGGATAGAGGGTTAGAAACATCGATGAGAGAGAAACATTGATCAGCTGCCTCCTGCACACCCCCTACTGGGGATGTGCCCGCAACCAAGGTACACGCCCTTGACCGGAATAGAACCTGGGACCCTTCAGTCCAAAGGCTGACGCTCTAACCACCGAGCCAAACCGGTTAGGGTTTGGACACACTTCTGAAATAAAAATATACTAAGTTGCATAATATACACATTTATTGGAGGTTGTCAATTTAAAATTGGTACATGTCAATTTAAAATATAGATATTTGAATAGGTTGGAGGATTCAATTCTAACCAAACTTTTCCCTCAGGTTCACCTGCCAAATTTTCACAGTTTTTCAATATTTAAAAAATTGTTTTTATTGATTTCAGAGAGGGATAGGGAGATAGAAACATCAATAAGAGAAAACGATTGATCGGCTGCCTCCTGCACGCCCCACATTGGGAACCGAGCCTGCGACCCTGGCATGTGCCCTTGACGCTCTATACATTGAACCAAACCAGCTCAGGACACACCTTTTTAAAAAATATATTGATTTCTGAGAGGAAAAGAGAGGGGAGAAATAGAAACATCAATGATGATAGAGAATCATTGATTTGTTGCCTCCTACACACACCCCACTGGAGATTGAGCCAGCAACCTGGGCATGTGCCCTGACCGGGAATCACATGAGAATTCTTTTACAGTACATATGTATTACAATTAGCGATAAATCATGGGTATGTTCATATGCAAAAACAACAAAAGACAATCCATAGTGATCCTGTAATGAGATTTCTCCTATTTGAAAATTTAAAATGATTTGTTTCTCAGACTGCAGCAGGTGCAGAGGTCTTGTTCTCAAACCATCTTTCAACGTCCAATCTGGCGGAGGACTTTGCAGGTTTTAGAGTGTGGACAAAAAGTGACCAAATGCTAACCTGACTAGCTCAGGTAAGGCCTGCTGGGGCCTTGCAAATTCAGAGACCTAAACCAGCCATAAAGGATGGTCTAACATTAACTTTTTAACCAGAAGCAGTGCCCGGGTTGTGGGTTCAATCCCCAGTGGGGGGGGGGGGGGGGGGGAGATATACGAGGCAGCAAACAGGATTCTGTCATCATTGATGTTTCTCTCTCCCTCCCTTCCTCTCTCTAAAATCAATAAAAACATTTTTTAAAAGCATTTGATGGTGGATACTCATGTCCTAGGCCAGTATCTTCCCTGACAAAGGTCCGCCTTTCCCCTGAGCCTGTCTGCTGTCTTTTTGCATCTACAATAACATATCTTGGAATGCCAATGTAATTTCCCTTTTCTCCCGAATCCTCAAAGCACAGGCATCACTCTGCAAGACCACAGATCCCCTCACTGTTGTTAATTGTTGACTGTTCACTATCCTGTACCCCAGCTATGTAAAAAAATGTTTATCATTTTACATTTTAGCCAACAGAATCCGCCCTTCCGGTTCCCTCAATTTGCTTTCTCCTGCCTCCCTAATCTACTAGCTACGGGTTTCATGTAACCAATGTAATATGTATCCTCTTTTTTAAAAAAAATATTTTTATTGATTTCAGAGGGGAAGGCAGAGAGAAAGATAGAAACAGATGAGAATCATTGATTGGCTGCCTCCTGCACACCCCCTACTGGGGATCCAGCAGCCAGACATGTGCCCTTGTCTGGAATCCAACCCAGGACCCTTCAGTCGGCAGGCTAATGCTCTATCCACTGAGCCGAACTGGCCAGGGTTCACTGTTCTTTTAAAAAACACATATAGCCCTGACCGGTGTGGCTCAGTGGATAGAGCGTCGGCCTTCGGACTGAAGGGTCCCAGGTTCGATTCCGGTCAAGGGCATGTACCTTGGTTGCGGGCACATCCCCAGTAGGGGGTGTGCAGGAGGCAGCTGATCGATGTTCCTCTCTCAGCGATGTTTCTAACTCTCTATCCCTCTCCCTTCCTCTTTGTAAAAAATCAATAAAATATATTTTAAAAAATAAAAAACACATATAACAAATAAATACATGAGAAAATAGCCAAAATTGATAGCCAATTAGGTTGAACACCTGATCACACATTTTACCCAATATACAGATATATAGCAAATACACATCTGAAAAAATGTCCATAAATCTGTTGGGAAATGCAATCAAATAACCGTGAGGATCACATCAAAGTTATAAAAAGGGTTGAAATCGTAATTGACCAAACCAAATATTCTCTAGGATATAGAGGAACTGACTCCCTCATACACGACTGAAAGAATACAAAAAGTATAATCAGTTTATACCACAACTTGCTAATACTGTTAAGTTAAATATTCATATAGTCTAGGACTCAGACTATTCACTGAATTATTGACAAAAGTAAACAAAACATATCTATATAATGATACACATATGCTTGTACAGCTTTACTTTCTTATTTTTAAAATCTATTTTAGAGAGACAGACAGTAATAGAGACAGAAACATACATTTGTTTTTCCAATGTTTATGCATTCATTGGTTGATTCCCCAATGTGCCCTGAAAGGGGATTGAACCCGCAACCTTGACATATCAGGAGAGCACTCTAACAAACTGAGCTACCCAGCCAGGGTCTGGGTTTATTTTCAATAGTCAAAAATTAGAAATAACCCAATGTGCATGTACAAAATGAATGGATAAACTAATTGCTTATATATTTGAAGGTAATATATTCAAAGATAATATTTCTCTGGAAAAAAAATGATGAGGTACTAACACATCATTAAATACATCTTCAACTATTTATGCAATAGAACTGAAGGCAGAAAATCCACTTTTATTGCCACCATATAAATTCCATGAAATGCAAAGTCAGCTATTAAAATGAAAAGTAAATTAATGGCAAGGAGAGATTATAAAAGGACATGAAGTAAATAGTAACACATATGGTTAGTATTATGACTATGGTGATGGTTTCAGCTTAATACATGTCAAAATTCTTCAGATACTATACTTAAAATGTCATTTACCACATGTATATTATATCATACTAATAAAGATTTTTAAAAATGTCTCAAGATAAAAAAATTATCTTCAACTCTTTAAAAATACAGTTTGCAACTCTATATTCAATCCACGTACTCACACCCTCTTGGGATCAGTCTTGCTTAGTGACAACAAGTATATCAAACAATGCTGGCTGGGTAACAATGTCATTTCCCTGGAATATGACCCCTTTTCATTATCTTTGATTTTCTGCCTGGGCACCAGTGGTCTAGAGATGAACATCTAAGACCCTACAGAAATTCACATACACACACACACACAAAATTTTTTTAAGTGTTGACATTTTCTTTTATTTTTAAAAATATATTTTTATTGATTTCACAGAGGAGGAAAGATAGAAACATCAATGATAAGAGAATCATTGATCGGCTGCTACCTTCTGCATGTCCCGCACTGGGGATCGAGCTAGCAACCTGGGCAGGTTCCCTGAGAGGGAATCAAACCATGACCTCCTTGTTCATAGATTGACACTCAATCACTGAGCCATGCTGGCTGGGCCACAAAATTTTTTGTAAAAGATAGCAATAGAAACATCAATGATAAGAATCAACCCTAGCCTGTTTGGCTCAGTGGGTAGAGTGTCAGCCTGTGGACCAAAGGTTCCTGGGTTCAATTCTGCATGTACCTTGGTTGCAGGCTCCTTCCCGATGGTCAGGGCCCATGCAGAAAGCAACCAGTAGATGTGTTTCTCTCACACCGATATTTCTCTCTTTCCCGCTCTCTAAAAAAGATCAATGGTGTCCTAGCTGGCTTGGCTCAGTGGATCAAGTCGGCCTGCCAACCGAAGGGTCCCAGGTTCAATTCCGGCCGAGGGCACATATCTGGGTTGCGGGCTCGATCCCCAGTGGGGGATGTGCAGGAGGCAGCCGATTGATGATTCTCTCATCATTGATGTTTCTATCTCTTTCTCCTTCTTCCTCTCTGAAATCAGTATTTTCCCATTGTGTATATATATATATATATATATATATATATATGATCAATGGAAAAATATCCTTGGGTGAGGGTCAACAACAAAATAATAAAAAATAAAATGATGAGAATTATTGATTGGCTGCCTCCTACACACACCCTACTGGGGATCTAGCTCGCAAGCCAGGCATGTGCCTTGACCAGGAATCAAACTGTGACCTCCTGGTTCATAGGTCGATGCTCAACCACTGAGAAACACTGGCCAGGCCTAAAAATCTTTTGATTATTTTATGAAAATGCCTTAAGTCACAGCAGATAAACATGCCTGGAGACACTCAGATTTGTGTCCACACTGATACATTCTTTTTCGCAGAAACATTTCTGGACGCACGTTTAGGAGGGGCACATTCCATCCAGTTGGATGCAGTCTCCAACAATACCAATTGGGCCAGGGATTCTGTAGCAAGCATGGCTTTCCCCTAACCCCTACACCCCACAGCCAGTTACCGTCAACCACGTAATTGTGCACATAAGGGCACATGGCTGTTTATAAGAACTTGGAAAATACTTCCCTTCAAACCACTGGCACACCTTGTGCACAAGGTAGGACTCAATGCTGCTCCCAGAAGCACCTGGGGCTGCAACCCCTGGCCTCCTTAGGGCGCTTTCTGAGGCTCCTGAAGTCCACAGCATTCAGGCTTCACAGGACCAAGCCCTGCAATCTTTCCTCAAAAGACGTGAACAGTAATGCAAACCTGCCAAAACCTGGTGAGCTAGTCTGTCCCAGGCCATTCCCTGTAATACAGAGAAACTTTGAGGCCCCTCCCATAAAAAGTTGTTTGTAGAACCCAAATTTGCTTATAAATTACGCCACACATTAACTAGTATGCCCAAGATTGAAGAGTACTTAAAACAGCAAGAAACTCATTATTTTACAAACCCAAGGGACCGGGACCTGGTACTTCTTGCATTGGTGACTTGGAAACTGGAAATGTTCGTCACAGGTGTCCAGGGAAACCAGGCCCCTGAAAAAGGCCTTCTCAAGCTGCCAGTTGAATTCCGACGACATTCTCCAGGTTATCGCCGCATTCGGTCCATTCCCCACTATTCAGAGTGAACAGAATGCAGACCCCCGAGGGCTCAGGCTACTCCTAATTTCCTCCACCAAACCAAGCAGCAGAGTAAGCGGCCCTGAGCGCGTCAGTACGGTGACTGGTGCGAAGTGTGGAATCTAGATGTTATAGCTCAGTGGTCGGCAAACTCATTAGTCAACAGAGCCAAATATCAACAATACAATGATTGAAATTTCTTTTGAGAGCCAAATTTTTTAAACTTAAACTTCTTCTAATGCCACTTCTTCAAAATAGACTCGCCCAGGCCGTGGTATTTTGTGGAAGAGCCACACTCAAGGGGCCAAAGAGCCACATGTGGCTCGCGAGCCACAGTTTGCCGACCACGGTTATAGGTGAAACATCTTGGACAGAGACATCTGTAGTGACGTAAATCTGGCAAGAGATGTGTGTCAATCAGAAAGTGCAACGTAGACACGTATGCTTCCCACAGAACTAAAACTACAGGGAACCTCCCTACTGTTGTTTTATGCCTGAGATTAAATTCAGGCAAATGGAACCTCAGAGTGTCCTCCAGTGTTATTAACACTGAGAACAAAAAACACAAGCCAACAAACAAAACCACCTTAAAGGGCCTACCCATCTAAGGCCTTCCTCCAGTGTGAACTCGCGTGTGCTGAGAGAGGTTAGATTTTCGGCTAAAAGATTTGCCACATTCAATGCACTCAAAAGGCCGTTCTCCTGTGTGAACTCTCTGGTGATATTGGAGGGTGGAGCGGGAAGTAAAAGATTTCCCACATTCACTGCATTCATAAGGCCTTTCTCCCGTGTGAGCTCTCTGGTGAATAATGAGGTGAATTCTTTGGGTGAAAGACTTCCCACATTGACTGCACTCATGAGGCTTTTCTCCTGTGTGAACTCTACGGTGTCGAATGAGTATTGAGCTATTTGTAAAAGACTTCTCACATTCACTGCACTTGTAAGGCCTTTCTCCCGTGTGAACTCTCTGATGATATCCAAGGGCAGAGACAGAAGTAAAAGACTTCCTACATTCATTACACTCATAAGGCCTTTCTCCAGTGTGAATTCTCCTGTGTTTAGAGAGGTACGAATTCTGGCTAAAGGTTCTCCCACAATCAGTACACTCGTAAGGTTTTTCTCCAGTGTGAACCCTCTGGTGTTGATTCAACTGGGAACTATCCCTAAAAGATTTCCCACATTCACTGCAGTCAAAAGGCCTTTCTCCTGTGTGAACTCTCTGATGACAACGGAGGGCGGAGCTAGAGATAAATGATTTCTCACATTCACTGCACTCATAAGGCTTTTCTCCAATGTGAACTTTCTGATGATAACGAAGGGAGGAGCCGGAGGTAAAGCATTTTCCACATTCGCGACACTCATAAGGCCTCTCTCCTGTGTGAACTCTCTGGTGTATATTGAGATGATTTCTTTGGGTGAAAGTTTTCCCACATTCACTGCATTCGTAAGGCCTTTCTCCTGTGTGAACTCTGCGGTGTCGAATGAGTATTGGTCCATTGGTAAAAGTTTTCCCACATTCACTGCACTCATAGGGTTTTTCTCCAGAGTGAACTCTCTGATGATAACAGAGGGCAGAGCCAGAGGTGAAAGATTTCCCACATTCACTACATTCAAAAGGCTTTTCTCCAGTGTGAACTCTCTGGTGTTGGGACAGATAAGATTTGTGGCTAAAGGATTTTCCACATTCACTGCACTCATAAGGCCTTTCCCCTGTGTGAATTCTTCGGTGTATAATGAGGTGATTTATTTGAGTAAAAGATTTCCCACAATGACTACACTCATATGGTCGTTCTCCTGTATGAACTCTCTGATGATAACGGAGGCCAGAGCTAGAGGTAAAAAACTTCCCACATTCATTGCATTTATAAGGTTTTTCTCCACTATGAACTCTCTGATGGTAACGAAGGGCAGAGCTAGAAGTAAAAGATTTCCCACATTCACTACACTCGAAAGGCCTTTCTCCTGTATGAACTCTCCCATGTTCAATAAGGTCAGAATTCCGTTTAAAGGATTTCCCGCATTCGGTGCACTCAAAACTCATTTCTCCAGAATAAACTGTCTGTTGTTGTGGAATAAGAGCAGAGCTTTGCCTGAAAGATGGTGCACATTCACAACAGACGTAACAACTTTCTCCAGTGTGGCTTCTCTGAGGATAAATGAGGACAAATTTTTGGTTAAAGGATTTCCCACATTTGCCGCACTTGTGCTGCCTCGCCGCAGAATGAATTCTTCGGTGTTGAGTGAAGGCTGAGCTTCCCCTAAAGGACTTCCCACAGTCATCACAGACATGAATTCTGTCATCATTGTGGACGCTCTGGTGAATTACAAATGAGGATTTGTACCTGAATCTTTTCCCACACTCACGGCACACAAAACACTGTTTTTTAACGTGCACTCCCGAGTCCTGCGCATGTGTGTGTTTAGGACTGAAGGCCTTCTCACATTCGTCCCTAGAACAGTTACTTTTTCTGTGCTGAGAAGCCCCCCTGCATTTGGAGATTTTGTTTGGCTTCTCTCTGGTGTGCGTGGCTTGTGGGAGATGTCCTGGGGAGGTCAGGCAGTCCTTCCCAACCCCCTCACGGGTAGAGGGCTTCCGTGACTCCTGGAAATCGCAGCTCTTTGCCAACGAGGGTCTATCCGCAGTGCTCACCAAGAGTTTCTCTCCCCTGAGCTGCTCCTGGTCATGCTGACAGTTTGCACTGAAATAAAATTGTTTTCCACATGCCCCACACCTCAGTCTGTGTAGTGTTTCCTGGTGCTCAGTCAAATGGAAGATATCTGTCAAGACTGGACCACACATCTCACAGGGGTGGGTCTTCTGGGAAGACTGAGATTCCCTTGAAGTCCTGGCTTGTGATACTCCCACAGGAATGCTCTGTTCAAAAGGTGCCTCCACATTCTTTGTTCCACAACAGCAACCTAAGTGCAAAGAAATGATGGTAAATTACACGCTGACTTTATTGGCAAGGGGCAACCCAACCACCAACGTGTAAATCTTCAACAACAAAAAAGAGCAGGGCCGAAACCGGTGTGGCTCAGTGGATAGAGCGTCGGCCTGTGGACTGAAGGGTCCCGGGTTCGATTCCGGTCAAGGGCATGTACCTTGGCTGCGGGCACATCCCCAGTGGGGGGTGTGCAGGAGGCAGCTGATCGATGTTTCTCTCTCATTGATGTTTCTGACTCTCTGTCCCTCTCCCTTCCTCTCTGTCAAAAAATCAATAAAATATATATTTTTAAAAAAGACAGGGCTTTCCCTGCCGCCGCGGAATTGCGCGGAGGCGGAGGCTTGGGTGCATTCAAGATTCGGCTCTACCCATAACCCACCGCGGTGGCCGAGGCAGGCACTGCTGCTGGAGGGATCATGGATGTTAATACTGCTCTGCCAGAGGTGCTGAGGACCGCCCTCATCCACACCGGCCTCGCGGGCGGAATTTGCGAAGCTGCCAAAACCTTAGACAAGCGCCAAGCCCACCTTTGTGTACTTGCATCCAACTGTGATGAGCCTATGTACGTCAAGTTGGTGGAGGCTCTTTGTGCTGAACACCAAATCCACCTAATAAAGGTTGATGACAAGAAACTAGGGGAATGGGTAGGCCTCTGTAAAATCGACAGAGAGGGAAAACCCCGTAAAGTGGTTGGCTGCAGTTGCATGGTGGTTAAGGACTATGGCAAAGAGTCTCAGGCAAAGGATGTCATTGAGGAGTACTTCAAATGCAAGAAATGAACAAATAAACTTGGCTTTTGTTTAAAAAAAAAAAAAGAGCAGGGATAACTATGATTGTCAGACAACATGACTTTAAGTCAAAAACTGTCACAAGTGACGAAGAACTTTATATAATGATAAAGCTGACAAGTCATCAAGAAAATGTAACTGTTATAAGTATATATGTACCCAATATCAGAACACCTAACTGTATTTAGGAAGTGCAAACTGATCTGAAGAAAGAAATAGACAGCAATGCAATAATAGTTGGTGACTTCAATACTCCACTTTCAACAATGGATAGATCACCCAGACAAAAATATCAGTAAAAGAATATCAAACCTGAACTTTTCTTAAGAGCAAATGGACCTAGTCCTGGCCAGGTAGCTCATTTGGTTACAGTGTGGTCCTGATATGCCAAGATTGCAGGTTCAATACCTGGTCAGGGTACATACAAGAATCAACCAATGAATTTATGCATAAATAAGTGGGACAAAAAAAAATCAATATTTCTCCCTCTGCCCCTTGTAAAATCAATAAATAAAAAAAATTAAAAACATATATACAGAACATGCAGCAGTATACACATTCTTCTCAAGTGCAAAATGAACATATGATATAACAAATCATGTTAGGTCCTAAAACAAGTCTTAACATGTTAAGCGCCCAGTCAGTCGCCGGGGACTGACATTATACTTTCTGTCTGGAAGACAAAACAGGTTGGGCGCTTAACATGTTAAGAAACTTAAGAAGGCTGAAATCATATCAAGTATCTTTTCCAAACAAAATGGCATGATACTGGAAATCATCAGAGAAAGAAAGCTGGAAAATACCAAATATGTAAAATTTAAGCAACAAACTCTTGAAAAATCAATGGGTCAAAGACATAAAAAATACATATTCAGACAAATGAAAATGGAAACATAACACACCAATAGAAAAATATCCAGTGTTCTTGGACTGAAAGAATAAATATTGTTATGTCCATTTTACCCAAGTAATCTCCCCAGTGTGATCTACAGATTCTATGTAATTCATATCAGAATTCCAATGACATTTTTCACGGATACAGAAAAAAAACACCACTTGACTTGAGATAATGAACATAGTGGACAGATGATGTGTTATAGAATTGAAACCGGTATTATTTTGTTAACCAGAGTCACCCCAATAAATTCAATAAGAAGGGAGGGGATCCTAAAATCCGTATAGAACCACACACAAAAAATCCAAATAGCCAAAGCAATCTTTTAAAAAAATATATGCATATGTTTTTATTGATTTCAGAGAGGTAGGAAGAGGGAGAGAGAGACAGAAACATCAACAATGAGAATCACTTATTGGCAACCCAGGCATGTGCCCTGACTGGGAATGGAATCATGATCTCTTGATTCATAGGTTGACGCCAGCTAGGCAGCAATCGAAAAGAAAAGAGAGAGAGAGAGCGAGAGAGAGAGAGAGAGAGAGAGAGAGAGAGAGAGAGAGAGAGAGAGAAAGGCAAAAACACAAAGCTAAAGCCATCGCACTTCCTAATCTCAAAATATTGCAAAGCTGTAAGTAATCAAAACACTGTGGCAGTGGCATACAAATAGACCATCGGAAAACAGCAGAGCCCAGAAACAAACACAGGCATCTGTGGTCACATAACCTTTGACCAGGGACCCAAGAACACACAATGAGGAAGGACAGTCTCTTCAATGAATGATGATGAGCCCTGGCCAGGTTCTCACTTGGTTACAGCATCATCCCAACACACCAGGGTTGCGGGTTCGATCCCAGGTCAGGGCACATACAACAAGAATCAATCAATTAATGCATAAATAAGTGCAACAACTAATTGATGTTTCTCTCTCTCTCTAAGATCAATAAGGAAAAATAAACAAGGGATGAGATAAATGGATAATTATCATGTGCAAAAATTAAAAGTAACTTGAACATAAAAAATATTTAAGACCTGAAATTGTTAAACTTTTAGAAGAAAATGTCAAGGAAAAGCTCCTTGACATTGGTGTTGGCAATGATGTTTTTGGATATGAAAGCAACAGCACAGACAACGAAAGCAAAAATAAGCAACTGGGCTACATGAAACCAAAAAGCTTCTACACAGCAAGAGGCATAATCAACAAAATAAAAAGGCAACCTAAGAAACAGGAAAAAATATTTGCAAAAGATGTATCTAATAAGGGGTTAATATCAAGAATATATAGCTCTGACTGGTATGGCTCAGTTGGTTGGAGTGTTGTCCCATGCACTGAAAGGTCACAGGTTTAATTCCCAGTCAGGGCACATACCTGGGTTGCAGGCTCGATCCCCTGCCCCAGGTGGGGAATGAGTGTGAGAGGCAGCCCCATCCATGTTTTCCCTCTCTCTGTCTCTCTGTCTCTCTCTCTCTCATCCTCCCTCCTTCCGTTACTCCCTTCCCCTATCTCTCTAAAGAAATAAATCAGCCGAAACCGGTTTGGCTCAGTGGATAGAGCGTCGGCCTGCGGACTGAAAGGTCCCGGGTTCGATTCCGGTCAAGGGCATGTATCTTGGTTGCGGGCACATCCCCAGTAGGGGCTGTGCAGGAGGCAGCTGATCGATGTTTCTCTCTCATCGATGTTTCTAACTCTCTATCCCTCTCTCTTCCTCTCTGTAAAAAATCAATAAAATATATTTAAAAAAAAAAAAAAAAGAAAGAAATCAATGAACCTGTCCTCAGTTGAGGGGAAAAAAATCCAGAATCCTACATAATAATAGACAAATATGCAAATTGACCATACCTCCAAAACACCCACAAACCACGCCCACCATCCAATCAGAGCGAGTATGCAAATTAACCCAACCAAGATGGCTACAGCCACAAAGAGCAAGGTTTCCTAGGTAACAGAGCAAGCCAAGCTTTCCTCGAGCTGTTGCAGGCCTAAGCCTCCACTCAAGCTACAAAGTTTCAATTATAGAAGGTAAACAAATTCAAACAGAAATGGCGGCAGAATGGAGCTTGAGAGAGCAGGCCAGGGTTGCCCCCGGCAACAGGGGAAGCAAAGCTTTCCGCACACCCTGGCCGGGCCCACCTGCTTAAGGCAACAAAGTTTCAATTATAACCCCAACAGAAATGGCTGCTGGCCACGGAGGGAGCCCCAGGCTTGGCTCCACTCCAGGCTACAAAGTTTCAATTGTAGAAGGAAAATAAATTCCAGATACCAGGGCCTCCGCTTGGGTTGCCAGGGGGCACGGCCGGCCTCAAACCACCACAGGCCCCTCGCTCAGGCCGCCCCATGCCCCAAGGGAACCCCACCCTGATCAGGGACACCTTTCAGGGCAAACCAGCTGGCCCCCACCCCTGTACCAGGCCTCTATCCTATCTAATAAAAGAGTAATATGCAGATTGATCATCACTGCAACACACAATATAGCTGCCCCCATGTGGTCAAAGATCCTGCCCCCATGTGGACACAAGATGGCCACCACAAGATGGCCAGCAGGAAAGGGCAGTTGGGAGGCACCCGGCCTACAAGGGAGGGCAGTTGAGAAGGACCAGGCCTGCAAGGGAGGGCAGTTGAGAGGGACCAGGCCTGCAAGGGAGGGCAGTTGGAGGTGATCAACCCTGCAGGAGAGGGCAGTTAGGGGTGACCAGGCCGGCAGAGGAGGGAAGTTGGGGGCAAACAGGCTGGCAGCGGAGTGGTTAGGGGGTGATCAGGCTGGCAGGCAGAAGTGGGTAGGGGCAATCAGGAAGGCAGGCAGGCAAGCAGTTGGGAGCCAGCAGTCCTGTATTGTGAGAGGGATGTCCGACTGCCCGTTTAGGCCCGATCCCGACAGTCGGACATCCCTTGAGGGGTCCCAGATTGGAGAGGGTACAGGCTGGGCTGAGGGACAACCCCCCTCCGTGCACGAATTTCGTGCAACGGGCCTCTAGTGTATATATATAAAAAAACTCACACAATTCAACAAAAGAATAATTCAATTAAAAATGGCAAAGGATGTCTACAGACATTTATTCAAAGACATACAAATGGCGAAGAGATACCACAAAGATGCAAATTCAAACCACAATGAGATACTACCTCACAGCTGTTAGGATGGCTACTAACAAAAAAACAAATAAAATAAGAGATAAAAAGTGTTAACCAGGTTGTGAAGAAAAGGAAACCTTTGTACACTGTAGGACTGCACCTCAATACAGCCACTAAACCAACTGTAGGGAAGTTCCTCAAAACATTCAAAATAGAACTACCATATGGCCCAACAATCCCACTTCTATTATACTTTATCCAACAGAAACAAAAATCAGTATCGCAAAGAGATATTCACAGGCCTATGTTTACTGCAGCGTTATTCATAATAGCCATGATAAGAAATTACCTAAAGAATCTGTCAACAATCGAATGGATAAAGAAAGTCTGATACACACACACACACACACACACACACACACACACACACACAATGGAGTATTATTCAGCCATAAAAAGAAAATCACGCATTTGTAACAACATCAATGACCCTGAAGGGCATAATGCAAAGTGAAATAAGCCATGTGGAATCTTAAAAAAAAGAGTTGAATCAGCCAAAACCGGTTTGGCTCAGTGGATAGAGCGTCGGCCTGCGGACTGAAAGGTCCCAGGTTCGGTTCCGGTCAAGGGCATGAACATTGGCTGCGGGCACATCACCGGTAGGGGGTGTGCAGGAGGCAGCTGGTCGATGTTTCTCTCTCATCGATGTTTCTAACTCTCTATCCCTCTCCCTTCCTCTCTGTAAAAAATCAATAAAATATATTTAAAAAAATGAGTTGAATCATAAAAACAAAAAGTATGCCAGGGACTAGGGGTTAAGGGAAATGGGGAGATATTGGTGAGTTACAAAATTAAGTTCTGAGGCTCTAATGTAAAACATGGTGACTACAGTTAATAATGCTGTACTGTATACTTGAAATTTGCTAAGAGCACACATTAAAAAGGTAAATACAATAGTCTGCTCCAATCAGTGGTGATGCATTCCAAGAAGCCAGGAGTAGTATCCAGCCCTGTACATAAGGTGATGGATTCAGTAATTTGATTGCACTAATCATTTCACAATGTATATGTATAATAAATCATATTATACATTTTAAATATGTACAATAGTATTTGTCAGTTATACCTCAATAAAGCCAGAAAAAAATATCTAAATACTACAAATAGAATCATACAGGATAGTCTTAATAAATAACCCATGGAGCCCTAGCTGGTTTGGCTCAGTAAATAGAGCATTGGCCTGCAGAATGATCCCGGGTTTGATTCCAGACAAGGGCACATGCCCGGGATGTAGGCTCGATCCCCAGCAGGGGGCATGCAGAAGGCAGTCATCACTGATGTTTCTATCTCTCTCTCCCTTCCTCCCTGAAATCAATAAAAAATATTAGAATAAATAAATAAAATAAAATAAAAAATTACCTATGAGACTGGTAAGTAATGACCATGATGATGCCTGTAATTGCAGCATAGGCAAGCACCAGAAAAGGTCAAATAAAAAAAAAAAGTGTGTGTGTGTGGGGGGGACTGAAGTGCCATCTACCTGGATACGGGGCCCAGCCGGGCTAACGGAAAACAAGGCGGTCATCAGGCTCCTATGCGAGTTCAGCACAGCCTGTATCCAGGCTGCAGGGGGAGATGACGGCCGTGCAGACAAGCAGGCCCTACCAAGGACAGCGACTGCCCAGAGAACCGGGAGGCAAGCAGTGCCCACAGTCCACGTGTGAGGACAGGGCACCCCCCGGGGGAAGGGGGACGTGGGGAAAGGCAAAGGCCAGTCCGGGTCACCGGGGAGAGGGATGGTCTTACCCTGAGAGGATACAAGGGCAAAGTTCTCCAGCATCACATCCAGGTACAGGCTTCTCTGAGCCTCAGGAAGGAGGCGCCACTCCTCCCTGGAGAAGTGCAGCGCAACATCGCCAAAGGCTACGCGGTCCTGTCAGGATAAAACAAACAAACCATGAGCTGCGTCTCTCGGTACCAACGCCTCACACACCTTCCCCTGGCTCATCGGCCTCTGGGGCCGTGGTCGGCAAGCTCATTAGCCAACAGGCCAAATGTCAGCAGGACAACGATTGAGATTTCTTTTGAGAGCCAAATTTTTTAAACGTAAACTTCTTCTAACGCCACTTCTTCAAAATAGACTCGCCCAGGCCGTGGTATTTTGTGGAAGAGCCACACTCAAGGGGCCGAAGAGCCGCAGTTTGCCGACCGCGGGATTAGGGCTCCCCACCTCCAAGGAGACACCAGGCCCTGGCGCCAGTGAGGCTATCTGCTCACAGTGCCAGTCACCACGTTCTCGCTCTCAGCAACAACACCCGGCGGAGCGGGGAGGGGGAGGACGCAGATAAATGCTGTCTACGCTCTAGGCCGGGCCTGCACCCTCCTGAGAAACAGTTTACCGGGGGTTTCCCACTTTGTGCCTCTAAGACAGCCATAAATGTGATTGCTTGTTCCGTCCAGCAGCTCTGCCACCTTCTGATCCAACCACAGGCAGATCTCCGGACTCAACCATGCACCTGGCACAGGGCACCCCAAGTGTGCACAGCCCCGGTCCTCTGAGGGAGCTCCCGCCACGAAAAGCCCCAATGAGACCTGAAGACCTCCCTGCCTGCCTCTGATACGCACTGCAATATTCGCCACCCAGAACCACATGTGATTTCAGGTAACAACAACCCCCTTCTATTTCCTGCACGGTCCTCGATATCCCCACCGCAGCCACAATCCTCCTCCCTCCCCCCGACCTCCCTTACAGGGACACTGACACAATGCCCACATTTGTCCCAGACTTTATCCCCTGGCAAGGTATAACTCCCCAGATTCCATGCAAACTCACCACAAAACCCTGACCGGTTTGGCTCAGTGGATGGAGCGTTGGCCTGCGGACTGAAGGGTCCCAGGTTCGATTCCGGTCAAGGGCATGTACCTTGGTTGCGGGCACATCCCCAGTAGGGGGTGCAGGAGGCAGTTGATAGATGTTTCTCTCTCATCGATGTTTCTAACTCTCTATCCCTCTCCCTTCCTCTCTTTACAAAATCAACAAAATATATATTTTTAAAAAGTGGATTTATTTTGAGAATCCCAAACGCACAAAATCATGTGATCAACCATCCAGATCAACCATCAACATCGACGGCCTCCATTGCTTCGGCCTCTGAGACCAAAAATCCTGAGGTTGTTCCCAACTCCTCCTTTTCCCCCTCACCCACAACACCCAAAAACCTACATGGCCCGTCTTTAAAAATGGACCCAGAATCCAACTTCTTCCACCTCCACCGTCACCACTCCTGTCCCACAACTTCCGACTGAATCGGAGCAGCCGCCTACCCCTGGGCTCTGACTCCTCCCTGAGCCCTGTAATCTGTCCTCCATGTGCAGCCAAAGAAACCTGTTACATCCCGGAGAGACCAGCTCCTTCTGGTCCAAACCTCCATCTGCCTCCACAACAGATGCCCAACTTCTTAGGCAGCTACGTTACAGGCATGATCACTGACCCCCCGCCCCCTTGCTCTTCTTTTAAAAAAATATATTTCTTTATTGATTTCAGAGAGGAAGAAAAAAGGAGATAGAAACATCAATGATGAGAATCACTGATCTGCTGCCTCCTGCATGCCCCCTACTGGGGATAGAACCCACAACCCAGGCATGTGCCCTTGGCCGGAATTGAACCTGGGACCCTTCAGTCTGCAGGCTGACGCTCCATCCACTGAGCCAAGCCGGGTAGCACCCCCCCCCCCCACCACCACACACACACACACACACACACACACACTCTTTATTCTTAAAAAGAATGGAGACCGGCCCTGGCAGGGTGGTTCAGTTGGTTCGAGCACCGTCCTTTATGCCAACAGATTGCAGGTATGGACCTAGTTTGGGGGTTTGATCCCCGGTCAGGACGTGGAGGGGATCGATGTTTCTCACATCAACGTTTCTCTCTCTCAAGTCAATAAACATATCCTTGGGTGAGGATTGAAAAACAAATTATTAAAATAAAAAAGTAAAAATAGAAAAAGGAAAGAATGGAGATCTGCACTGCCTACTGCAGTGGTCGGCAAACTCATTAGTCAACAGAGTCAACTATCAACAGGACAACGATTGAAATTTCTTTTGAGAGCCACACTTTTTAAACTTAAACTATATAGGTAGGTACCTTGTTATTAACTTAATTAGGGTGCTCCTAAGCTGGCCTTTGCTAAAAACTCAAGGGGCCAAAGAGCCGCAGTCTGCCGACCACTGGCCTACCGTATCCCCAGCTTCGTGGCACCTCCAAGCATTTGCACCTGCTGGTGTCTGCCCTGGGTTAACCTCCCACACCTGGGAGCCCCTTCCTGTCACCTATGCCCCGTCCCTCAGGACACAGGGATTGGGGGTATCCCAAGGGTCCCCACATCCAAGAGATGGGGAAATACCAAGGGGAGAGTTTGCAGACACCCCGACCTCAGACAGGCTCAGGGATCGCTAAAGGTCTCAGACCCAACAGCTTGGGAAACACGAAAGCGTCAGAACCTGGCGATTCCAGACATCACCCGGGTGGTGTCAGGACCACGGAGGGGCTGGGACACCCTGTCCTTCCTTGTGTGGGTGCTGAAGTGGCTTTCAACCTTGGGGACCTGTGGGAAGACGCAGACAACCACCCAGACGCCAAGGGAGCAGGTTGCCGCTGAACCCCCGGCCGCCCTGGAGTCGGTGCCCTCCCTGCTGCCCGTGTCAGCTGTGACCTTGGGCAAGAACGCAAGTGCCTGGGCGAGCACGGTGGCAGTGGCGGTGGCAGGAGCGGGCCTAAGCCATCAGTCCGACATCCCCCTTGGGCCTCCTCACTCCCATCCTACTTGCTCTCTCTCTGAGCAGCTTTTTTTTTCCTTGTTGTTTCTGAGCCGCTTTTGTAAAACATTAAAAGGCCTGTCACAGCCCTGACCAGTTTGGCTCAGTGGATAGAGTCTGGCCTGCGGACGGAAGGGTCCCAGGTTCGATGTGTTTTTCTCACATTGATATTTGTCTGTCTTTCCCTCGCTCTAAACATCAATGGAAAAATATCCTCAGGTGTAGATTAAACAATCCTATATAATAAAAGCCTAATACGTGCTAAGTGTCCAGTCGTTCAACCAATCAAAGTGTAATATGCAAATGCTAGGCTAAGGCTGCTCAACCGCTCACGATGACGGGCACTGACCACCAGGGGGCAGATGCTCTGATGCTCCGACTTGTAGGTTAGCTTGCTGCTGGGGTCCAGCTGATCCAGACTGAGGGAGACGGGATGGATACCCTCTGGAGCCGTCCTGCAGTCCCTCCCCAGCTGGCCAACCTCCAGCTCCTTCCCTGGCCCTGATGGTGCACGGGTGGGGTCCCGCAGCCTGGCCTGCCCCCTCTTGCAATCCGGGACCCCTGGGGGATGTCAGCGAGCCGGTTTTGGCCCCAAAGCTATGTCTCGCACTGACCACCACGGGGCAGACGCTCGATGCAGGAGCTGCCCGCTGGTGGTCATTGCGATCCCACAGGGGGAGCGCAGCGCGGCTCGGCCAGTAGCTGGGCGAGGGCGGTGGCGGTGGCGGGAGTGGGACATCCCCCAAGGGCTCCCCGGGCTGAGGGGGACGCTCTCGCCCCCCAGTGACCGCTCCCCGTCCCCCCTCTCCCCCCGCGCGTGCACAAATTTTGTGCACCGGGCCTGTGGTAAGTACATAAAAAGGCCTGTCCCGCAAGGGTCCCTCTTCAGGGCACAAACTCCCATGATGCGCCAGCCCTGCCCGCCCAGACGCCAGTTTGTCCCTTGCGCGCGGGAAAGAGGAGCCCAGGTCCCCGGATGCTCCCGGCTCAGCCGCCCCTGCGCGGCTCCTCGGCGACCCCTCAGCCCCTCCCCACCTCCTGCCCCCCGTCACACCGGCCGACGCGGGGCCTGGGCGGCAGGAGGGGCGGGCGCCCGCCCCCGGGCTGCAGGGTTGGGGGGTGGGGCGGCGGGGAGGCCCGGGGGACACGCTCACCTCATCCGGGCGCCTCGGCGCGGCCGCCGCCATCGGGCTCTGCGGGCGGGGGCGGCCCGGGTCGGCGGTCCCGTCCCTGTCAGTCCCCGGAGGAGCCGCCGGCCTCACCCCCGCGTCTGCGCGGCGGGAACCAGGACTCTGGCGCCTTCCCGGTTCCAGCGGGTCCTTCTGGGCCCACGATCCCCAGCCTCCGACGCGATGAAAGGGTCCGTGAGGAGCCAAGTGACCGCCACGGGAGAGGCCGGAAGTCCCGCCTTGGCGGGATCCGCAGACCGGAGGTGCCTCGTCCTGAGCCGCCATTGGCTCATCATCTGTCTCTCGCGCACCGACACCTGGGTAATGTAGTCCTCAGAGCCCCGGGCACCAGAAGGAATGTGTTCCCGCCTGGGTCAGAGAATGGGCCCGCCTGAGGAATGCTCAGAAATGGTGAGGGGCCCGGCGGGTGGTGCTCAGTGGATAGAGCGTTGGCCTGCGGACTGAAGTGTCCCGGGTTCGATTCTGGTCGAGCACACACACCCCCTTGTGGCTTCATCCCCAGTAGGGGGTGTGCAAGAGACAGCAAATCAATGCTTCTCATCATTGATGTTTCTCTCTCTCCCTTCCTCTCTGAAATCAATAAAAAAAATTTTTTTTAAATAAATGGTGAAGGAAAGAGGGCAGACTGGAAGGGGATGTGAATCAGGTGGGTGTACTTTTAACTTTTCCAATATGTTTTATAAAGCCTGTTCCTTTTGTTTAGAAAATGTGGGGGTGTGGACTTGTGTGCCTATGCGTACAATTATTGCTATTTCCTCGTTTTCATATTCCACTTCCCATTCTCTATAATACAGGAGTTACCAATGACTGTTTCCTCCCAGCAATCATTTCTACTTGTTAGTACACGTTTACGGTCCCCAAATTGTACGTTTTCAAGTCTGATGCTCCCTAAGTTTTAATCCCAATTACTCACTTGTTACTTAATAACTTACTATTAATGAAAACAAGTAGAACATTATTATGGACTTGAAGTAAATGATGCTATAATAAGTCCAAATTTGAACAGTCTGGGATCATATAAATTTTACGTGTTTCTTTTTTTAAAAATATTTTTTATTATTGATTTCATAGAGGAAGGGAGAGGGAGAGGGAGATAGAAACATCAATGATGAAAGAGAATCATGGATTGGCTACCTTCTGCATGCCCCCAACTAGGGATCGAGTTCGCAACCCGGGCATGTGCCCTTGACTGGAATTGAACCCGGACCCTTCAGTCCTCAGGCCGACACTCTATCCACTAAAACAGTGGTCGGCAAACTCATTAGTCAACAGAGCCAACTATCAACAGGACAACGATTGAAATTTCTTTTGAGAGCCACATTTTTTAAACTGGTCAGGGCTGGAGCGCTCACTTCTTCATGTCAGCAGGGACCCCTTGTTCTCAAACTGCCACGGACCGTACACGGGACTCCAGAATTCCAGGAGCCTCAACAATAGAGTCTCCTTTCATGGTCACACACTCACGTGTCAGCCCTGGCCGGCTTGGCTCAGAGGATAGAGCGCCGGCCTGCGGACTGAAGGGTCCCGGGTTTTATCCCAGTCAAGTTATAGAAAGTAACATTCTTGGCCCTGGCTGTCTTAGCTCAACGGAAAAATATCCTCGGGTGAGGATTTAAAAAAAACAAAAACAAAACAACCCATAATGAATTAGGTACCCCCCTCCCCTCCCCACCCCCGTGCCGAGCCAGCACAGCCAAGGGTTCAGTGAGCCTGAGGTGGGGTGGCGAAGGATGTAGAAAAGACAGACAAAGAGAATAAGCTGTGTCTAGGTGCCTGGCTGAGGCCACAGAACAGATCCAGAAGGCAAGCTGAGCCTTTATTTTATAGCCAGAGGTAAACAAGGTAGGGGTCGCCATAGTTACCATGTTCTTATGAGTTTCACTGGTTTTGGCAGCACTTGCTGCCCCTCCCACAGCCCACTAGCTACCCAGGAAGGATCTAGGGAGCATCTTAAGGTCAAGCTTAATTATGCTGAGAGGGCTGTGCCCTCCAAGCTGGGACTTGTTTGCGGCTTTGCCAGCAGGTCAGTCCGAGGCTTAACCCGATAGCCGCTCCCTGCAACCCCCCTCCTTACTCTGGTACCCCGTGGACATGCTCAGGATCCTCTTGTAAAGGAAGACAAGCTCCGGGAACTGACAGGTATCCGTGGGAAAGTTCTGTTTAGGGCAGTGGTCGGCAAACTGTGGCTCTCCAGCCACATGCAGCTCTTTTAGCAAAGGCCAGCTTGGGAGCACCCTAATTAAGTTAATAACAATGTACCTACCTATATAGTTTAAGTTTAAAAAATGTGGCTCTCAAAAGAAATTTCAATCGTTGTCCTGTTGGTATCTGGCTCTGCTGACTAATGAGTTTGCCGACCACGGGGTTAGGGAAAGGGGCTCCCCAGCATGGTCCTGTATTTCTGGTTAGGAGCAAGGAAAGAAAATACAACTTCTGGTTCCTCCTTACAAAGCTGGACTTTCCTCTTTCCGACGACATGATAATTACTCGTGCACCACGAGGGCTAAGAGGCCAGGCTGGCTGTGTTATGGATTTACTGTGTGTTACAGATTTCTGGTGTTCTCCCCTGAGGGTTCGCACGTTCTCGGGCTGACGTCCCACCTCCGTGTGTCCCCGGCACGGGGTAGCACGCACGGCCTGCGGCTCTCTCGCTGGCGTCCACGGGTTTCCCGCGTTTGCCAGGGGCCCAGCGTTCCGTGCGGTGCTTCCTTTACCCCTTCAGCGCGCTCTCCAATCCTGATCCTTCGAGACGCTGTCTTCTGTTTGATCGGATGGCTAAAATAGAGACCTCGTGTTCTTAAGGTACCAATACCGGAGGAACAGAGAGGGAGGAAAAGGGCCGATGGAAAAAGGATAGAAAAACAGAGGTGGGAATATTGGGGTTTTAAGGACATGACGCATGTGACTTGATAAGGAGGGTGAAATTTTAAATTTTAAATGATTGTCCCGTATTTTCCGTAGTCAAGCCTTATTTTTTTCCCCATTGGATTTAGTGGGGTAACATTAGTTAGCACAGTTATACACGGAGTGGCCAGATAATGATGATCTCTGGACGCATAATAATCTGGCTACTGAGTGTCTATCCTATAGAATAAAAGGCTAATATGCAAATTGTCCCCTCGACCAGGAGTTCCACCAGCAGGCAGGCCGGCCAACCGCCCATGTCCCCTCCCCCTGGCCAGGCTGGCCGGACCCACCCATGCAAGCATTCATGCACTGGGCCTCTAAAATATACATATTGTTCAGAGATCATAATAATCTGGCCACGCAGGGTGTAGGTTTCAGGTATACGATTCCATAATACATCCTCTGTACTACATTGTATTATGGGCTGATCACCACAAGTCAAGTCTCCTCCATCACCATGGATCCCCCTATACCCTCTTCCACTTCCCCCCAACCCTCACCCGTAACCTACATAACCATTGTCTGTGTCTATGAGTTTGTATTCAGTCTTATTTTTTTTTTAATTTCAGAGAGGAAGGGAGAGGGAGAGAGAGAATCATCAATGATGAGAGAGAATCATTGATCAGCTGCCTCCTGCACACCCCCCAACTGAGGATCGAGCCCGCAACCTGGGCATGTGCCCTTGACCGGAATCGAACCCGGGACCCTTCAGTCCGCAGGCTGACGCGCTATCCACTGAGCCCTACTGGTTAGGGCTCTTTTCTTTTTTTAAAAAAATATATTTTTATTGATTTCAGAGAGGAAGGCACAGGGAGAGAGATGTAGAAACATCGATGATGAGAGAGAATCATTAATCGGCTGCCTCCTGCACACCCCCACTGGGGATCAAGCCAACAAGCCAGGCCTGTGCCCTGACCGGAATCGAACCCGGGACCCTTCAGTCCGCAGGTCGACACTCTGTCCACGGAGCCACACCGGTCAGGGCTCCTGGTCCCTGTTTTCAATGCTCGGAACGTCCTTGCACCCGGAGCCCAGCAGCCACACAGCGGTTTGGCGCGGGGACCGCTGGACCAGAGCAGGTCATGTCTGTAGCTGTGGCTGAAATATTCATCTTCCTTCCCTCACACTCCACCAGTTCCCACTTTGCCTTGCCTTTCAAAACCAACCATCGCCCTGGCAGGTGTTGCTCAATGGGTAGCGTGTCAGCCTGCAGACGGAAGGGTCCCGGGTTTGATTCCAGGTCAGGACATGTGACCGAAGGGTTACAGGCTCAGTGGGGGGCGTGCAGGAGGCAGCCAATCAACGATTCTCTCTCATCACTGATATTTCTACATCTCTCTGCCCCTCTGCCTTCCTCTCTGAAATCAATAAATTTTTTTCTTTTTTTTTAAGGAAAAGAAGCGCCCTAACGGTTTGGCTCAGTGGATAGAGTGTCAGACTGCGGACTCAAGGGTCCCAGGTTCGATTCCGGTCAAGGGCATGTACCTTGGTTGCGGGCACATCCCCAGTGGGGGGTGTGCAGGATGCAGCTGATCGATGTTTCTCTGTCATCGATGTTTCTAACTCTCTATCCCTCTCCCTTCCTCTCTGTAAAAAATCAATAAAATATATTTTTAAAAATAATAATAAAATAAAATAAAAAAAGAAGCTGCCGAAACCAGTTTGGCTCAGTGGATAGAGCGTCGGCCTGCGGACTCAAGGGTCCCGGGTTCGATTCTGGTCAAGGGCATGTACCTTGGTTGCGGGCACATCCCCAGTGGGGGGTGTGCAGGAGGCAGCTGATCCATGATTCTCTCTCATCACTGATGTTTCTATCTCTCCTCTCTCTGCCTTCCTGTCTGAAATCAATAAAAATACATTTTTTTACACAAAGAAAAGAGAACCGAGCCGTCATGGCCAGCTCAGCTCTCCTGTGGCTTTGGATCTGTCTGTAGCAGCGGGGGGATTCCTACCTGAGTTGATGAACGCGGCCAGCTCCTTCTCGCTCCCCGAAAGCAGGTAACCAGACCCGCCCGGGCGCCCGGCCTGCAAGGCCTCCTCCTCGTCTCCAGACAGTGGCATCTTGATGTTTTCATAGAGCGCTGCCAGCTGCTCCCGCTCCTCGTCCTGCCCCAGGCGACTGGAGAGAACACAGGTGGATTCAGGGACACGCCGTCCACAGCACGCCCTCGTGTCTCTGGGGGGGACGTTAATAAATTTGGGCTAGCTTTGTTCCCCTCCCCCAAATGTTCTTACAGATTTTCACGTCATATATTATTTTAATGGATTTCAGAGAGGAAGGGAGAGGGAGAGAGAGAAACATCAAAGATGAGAGAGAATCATGGATCGGCTGCCGCCTGCACGCCCCACACTGGGGATGGAGCCTGCAACCTGGGCCTGCGCCCTGTCTGGGAATTGAACCATGACCTCCTGGTTCATAGGTCGATGCTCAACCACTGAGCCATGCCGTCCGGGCTTCTTTTTTAAAAATATATATATATATTTTTTTCCTTTTTGAATATATTTTACAGAGAGGAAGGGAGAGGGATAGAGAGTTAGAAACATTGATGAGAGAGAGACATCGATCAGCTGCCTCCTGCACGCCCCCCCCACTGGGGATGTGCCCGCAACCAAGGTACATGCCCTTGACCGGAATCGAACCTGGGACCCTTCAGTCCGCAGGCGGACACTCTATCCACTGAGCCAAATCAGCTAGGGCGGCTTCTTATTTTTTAAAAATATATTTTGTATTGATTTCAGAGAGGAAGGGAGTATAGAGAGATAGAAACATCCACGATGAGAGAGAATCATGGATCAGCTGCCTCCTGCACGTCCCCCTTCTGTGGATCGAGCCCACAATCCGGGCATGTGCCCTTGACTGGAATCAAACCTGGGACCCTTCAGTATTCAGGCCGATGCTCTATCCACTGAGCCACACTGGCTAGGGCCGTGGTCGGCAAACTCACTAGTCAACAGAGCCAGATATCAACAGGACAACGATTAAAATTTCTTTGGAGAGCCACATTTTTTAAACAAAGTTCTTCTAACGCCACTTCTTCAAAATAGACTCGCCCAGGCCGTGGTATGTTGTGGAAGAGCCACACTCCAGGGGCCAAAGAGCCGCCTGTGGCTCGCGAGCCGCAGTTTGCCGACCACAGCTCTATCCATGGAGCCACACCAGCTAGGGTGACATAGATAATACCTTAAGGCAATATTGTACAAGAGAAAAACAAATGCCAAGAAACCCACGATGAACAAAACACCAACATGTGAAATGAAGATGTTACGGGAGTTAGAGGTTTCCCTTTGGGCGAGTCCACGGTCCGGCGTGTCCCGGCACCATTGCTGACCCCGTGCTGAGGTGGCTGACACTTTGGCCCTGGCTGGGTGTCCCCGTTGGTTCGAGTGTTGTCCCCCCTACACCGTGGCTGAGGGTTCAACCCCAGTCAAGGCAAGAAACACCCAACGAATGCACAAATGCGTGGAACAACAAATGGGTATTCTTCTCTCTCCCTTCCTCTCTCTAAAATCAAGAAATACAAAAATAAATCAAGTTTTATAAAAGGAAGCACCTTGATTTAAGTATTCAATGAAAAAAACTGTTGATATTTTGTTCATCATGGATTTGGGGGACATTAATTAAGATTTTTTTTTTAAATTATTGCCTTAAAGCCTTAGTGGATAGAGTGTCGGCCTGCGGACGGAAGGGTCCCAGGTTTGATTCTGGTCAAGGGCACATGCTCTGGTTGCGGGCTCGATCCCCAGTGCGGGGCGGGCAGGAGGCAGCCACTCAACGATGATCTATCATGGATGTCTCTCTCCCTTTCCTTTCCTCTCTGAAATTAATAATAAAAATAAAAGGGTTGGGCCCAGCCGGTTTGGCTCAGTGGACAGAGCGTCTCTCTCTCCCTTCCTCTCTGAAATGAATAAAACTATTTATTTATTTATTTATTTTTAAAATATATTTGTATTGATTTTTTTACGAGGACCCTTCAGTCCACAGGCCGATGCTCTATCCACTGAGCCACACTGGCCAGGGCTAAAAATATATTTTAAAACAAAACAAAAACAGGATCCAACAGTGCTGTGACAACCCATGAGGGAGCCTGAGTCAGTCCAAAAGGAAAGGTGCCTCTGTGTGTCTGCATTTATTTTACTTACTTTAATACGTGTAGCGCTTTTTAACAGAGTCTATTCTTCTGAAGTATATTTGGTTCCGTTTCTCTCTTTCTTTTTTTTCTTCTTCCCCTCCCCCCACCACTGAGGTCACGACCCGTAACGAGAGGAGATAAACCAAAGAGCTTATATCTGAAAACACTAGTCCTGAAACGTATAAAGGTTATAACTTAGTGATGACAAGAATCGTCGTCGTCATCACCACCCAATAGTAACCCAGGTGGCGTGTGTCTCACTTCAGGCAATGCCACTGGCAAGGACTTACTATATCACGTAGGACGCAGCAACCCCACAGACCAAGGCCACGCTCAAGGCCGTACACGCGATGGTGACCACTCGGACGAGAGCGCGTCTCCGTGGACTCGGCGCTAAAAGGGAGAGAAAGGACGTTCTCGTCGAATTCCTCTGTCGCTGTGCCTGTCAGGTTACACACTGAGTGGCCTGATTATTATGATCTCTGAACACATAATAATCTGGCCACTCAGTGTATATCCTATATAATAAAAGGTTAATATGCAAATTGTCCCCTCGACCAGGAGTTCGACCAGCAGGCAGGCCGGCCAACCGCCCATGTCCCCTCCCCCTGGCCAGGCTGGCCGGACCCCACCCATGCACGAATTCATGCACCGGGCCTCTAATATATATACTGAGTGGCCAGATTATTATGCATTCAGAGATCATAATAATCTGGCCACTCAGTGTATATATATTTTTTAAATAGCATTTTAAAATATGGAGGCATATCACATGATCGCACTTATCTGTGGAATCCAACAAACAACATGAATTGACCAATAGAATAAGACCGGAAGCAGGGAGCATGGAACAGACTGACACCCTTGATGTGAGGGTGGGGGAACGAGAGGAGATAAACCAAAGAGCTTATATACTTCCTAGCGGCCCGGCGGACAAAATCGTGCGCGGGTAGGGTCCCTCGGCCTAGCCTGCGATCAGGGCCATCTTCCGCCCGCTCGCCAGTCCCCAGCCCCGCCCCGCCAACACCCACCCCGGTTCCCCGTGGTCCCCGTTGGCCATCCAGCGATCGGAGCCTGCGGGCTGGGGTGGGGGGACGGAGAGGGGGTCAATGCACCTCATAGCGACTGGTCGATTGGTCATTCTGGTCGTGACGCCGTCATGGTCGCGGGCCTTTTATTCTATAGGACTAGAGGCCGGTGCACGAAATTGGTGAATGGATGGGGGAGTGTCCCTCAGCCCAGCCTGCACCCTCTCCAATCTGGGACCCCTCGACGGATGTCCGACTGCCCGTTTAGGCCTGATCCTACCTAAACGGACAGTCGGACATCCCTCTCACAATCCAGAACTGCTGGCTCCCAACTGCTCACCTGCCTGCCTTCCTGATTGCCCCTAACCGCTTCTGCCTGCCAGCCTGATCACCCCCTAACCACTCCCTACCAGCCTGATTGATGCCTAACTGCTCCCCTGCCAGCCTGTTTGCCCCCAACTTCCCTCCTCTGCAGGCCTGGTCACCCCTAACTGCCCTCCCCTGCAGGCATGGTCACCCCAAACTGCCCTCCCCTGCAGGCCCGGTCCCTCCCAACTGCCCTCCCCTGCTGGCCATCTTGTGGCGGCCATCTTGTGTCCACATGGGGGCGGCCATCTGGTGTGTTGGGATGATGGTCAATTTGCATATTACTCTTTTATTAGAGAGGCTAGACGCAGCCCATGGACACAGGCAATAAGGTGGTGAAGGCCAGGGGGTGGGTTGGGGCTGGGAGGAGGGGGGAAATGGGAGACATCTGTAATAGGATCAACAATAAAAAACTATTTGTAAAATAAAATAAAATAAAATAAAATAAATAACATAAAATAAAATAAAATAAAATAAAATAAATAAAATAAAATAAAAGACAGAGGCGAGATCAAACAGCCTGTGTGAGCAAATAGACCTTGAGTCCCCACGTCCTGGCGGGCTCTCCTCCCACGGCCTCCCTTGCTCGGTGGGGACGTGGGTCCCTGGGCCACTCCGGCCAGGCTGTGGTTCCAGGGCAGCGGCACCTCCATCCACGTGGCCCACACCCAAGGAGAGGGGCCTTGCTTGACTGCTCGGGGCTGCCCTAGGGGCCTGGGGGCTCGTGCTGGGAGGAAAGGACATCGCCGGGCAGCCTGGGGCCACGCCACCCACCTGCTTCCCGGGCGGAGGGGCTGGGGGCCAGCGAACGCGCGGAGACGTCCTTCTTTGTAGGCTCAGGTGTGTCATCCTTCCGATCGCCTGGAAACAGAAAACAACACACACGCCCTGACCGGTGTGGCTCAGTGGATAGAGCGTCGGCCTGTGGATTCAAGGGTCCCGGGTTCGATTCCAGTCAAGGGCATGTGCCTTGGTTGCGGGCACATCCCCAGTGGGGTTGTGCAGGAGGCGGCTGATTGATGTTTCTCTCTCATCGATGTTTCTTTTATACATATATATATATTTTATTGATTTTTTTACAGAGAGGAAGGGAGAGGAATAGAGAGTTAGAAACATCCATGAGAGAGAAACATCCATCAGCTGCCTCCTGCACACCTCCTGCTGGGGATGTGCCCACAACCAAGGTACATGCCCTTGACCAGAATCGATCCCAGGACCGTTCAGTCCGCAGGCCGACGCTCTACCCACTGAGCCACACTGGCTGGGTTTGTTTGTTTTTTTAAATAGTGAAATAGAATAGAAACGGCACCAGCTCCAGAGGGAAGACCCCAGATTTCATTTCCCGGCTGTGCTTCTGTAATCCCGTTATTTCGTGGGCCGTGCACGGGAGGCCTTTCACAGAGCAGATGAGAGGCCCCAGGCCCGAGGGTTCGCCTCACCGAATGAGCAACAGGACGACGTACAGCGGGGGTCCTGGGGGTGCCTCTGGATCTGAGGGGACTGACTTTCCTCAGGGACACTTTGGGCTGCCGGTGACCTTCACGGGCTCCCAGGACTACCAAGCGCCGAGAAGGAAACTTGTAGCCATGAAATGGAACGGCCCCTTCTCACTTCTTCGGAAATAAGTAAAAACAAAGGCTGGTGCCACCCATTAAGGCTGTCAGCCCGGCTGGCGTGGCTCAGTGGTTGAGTGAGCGTTGACCTATGAACCAGGAGGTCACGTTCGATTCCTGGTCAGGGTACATGCCCGGGTTGCGGGCTCAATCCCGTGTGGGGCGTGCAGGAGGCAGCCAATCCATGATTCTCTCTCATCATTGATGTTTCTATGTCTCTCCCTCTCCCTTCCTCTCTGAAATCAATAATATATATCCTAGTGCACATATTCTTGCACGGGTGGGGTCCCTCGGCCGGGCCGGCAATGGGGACTGATCAGGGGCAGTTGGGTGGCCAGGGGGAGGGGGGGAGGGACCGTGGGAGGTTGGCCCACCATGGGAGGTTGGCTGTGGGAGTGTACTGACCACCAGAGGGCAGCTCCTGCATTGAGCATCTGCCCCCTGGTGGTCAGTGCGCGTCACAGCACCTGGTCGATGGGTTGTTCGGTCACTTAGGCTTTTATATATAGATATTTTTTTAAAGGCCTGTCGTTTTTCCGAGGTCTGAACTCACCTGCATAAGGCAAGCATTCACGCAGTGGCCATCCCATTAAAAACAAAAGCAGGAAGGTGAAGGAACGCCGAGGCACGTCCATCACGCCAGCCTCACTGGCCTTTTATCCTGCGGGTGAAGGGAGCGGCTCCGCTCGAGCCCAGCGTCTGCCCTGAAGCACAGCTGCCTGCCGAGCACCTGGGTTCTGCCTTGGAGCCACCAGTGTGAGGTCAGCCCAGGTTGCCACGCGGAGTCCCCTCACGGAACCGTGCCAGCCAATGGGAGGCCGAGAGGAGAGGGGTCGTGGGGCAGGAATGAGGACGGGACTGATCATGGAGGAGGCAGAGCGAGGCCCTGACCCGGCCTCCTGGGATTCCTCTTCCATCTGGTTTTGGTCCCAGGCCCGGCCCCTCCTCTGTCTCCCCAACCTTCCCCAGGTTCCCCCTCCTGGGCCCACCCCACTCCCCGCCTTGGCTGCCTCCTTAGCCGTGTGTCCACAATGCAGACCTGGGCCCATCTGAAATCAATAGAAATATATTTTAAGATTAAATACAATAGCCCTACATAGAAAAGGAGTGGACTGACAATTCTCGGGGGGAAGGGGGCGTGGGGGGTGCGGGAAGAGATTGGACAAAAATCTCATGCCTATGGACGAGGACAGTGAGGGGGGGCGATAAGGGAATGGGGGGAGCTTTGGGGGGAAAAAAGAGGAACAACTGTAATAAAGTGAACAATAAAGATTTATTAAATAAAAATTTAAAAAAATAGCCCTAACCGGTTTGGCTCAGTGGATAGAGCGTCGGCCTGCTGACGGAAGGGTCCCAGGTTCAATTCCGGTCAAGGGCATGTGCCTTGGTTGCAGGCGGGCACATCCCCAGTAGGGGGTGTGCAGGAGGCAGTTGACCGATGTTTCTCTCTCATCGATGTTTCTAACTCTCTCCTTTCCTCTCTGTAAAAAATTAATAATATATATATTTTAAAGATTTTAAAAATAAAATACAATAACCCTAGCCAGTGTGGCTCAGTGGATAGATCGTTGCCTGCGGACTGAAGCGTCCCAGGTTCGATTCCAGTCCAGGGCACATGCCTGGGTTGTGGGCTCAGTCCAACGTGCAGGAGGCAGCCAATCAAAGATTCCCTCTCATCATTGATGCTTCTATCTCTCTCTTCCTCTCCCTTCTCTGAAATCAGTAAAAATATATTTTTTTAAAAAAGACCGGGAGAAAATAAATTTCAGTTGTTTAAGCCATCCAGTCTCTAACATTAAAAATAAAATAAAATAAAATAAAATATAATAAAAAACACCCCGGAGCAATGGAAACAGCTGGTGGTTTCATAGCTAGCTTCGGGCTGTGGACAGCGGTGAACAGTGCGACCCCGCCCCGCCCCACCCCGCCCAGGTCTGACTGTGGTGTCTGGCCACACCTGTGCCTGCCAGGCCTGGCAAATCCCTCCAATTGCCTGAATTCCCTCCTGCAGCCCTTGCTGGGTGGCCAGGAGGCAGGAGCCCTGGAAGGTGGGGAATCAGGGTGCACCCACCTGGGCGGGGAACATCCTCCGCCCCCAGGACGGTTCCTCACGCTGGGGAGTCAGCACCCAGAGGGACCTTCGGCCCCGGATCCCCAGCCAACACCCGCGGCCTCTCCAGGAAGGGCTGCTGGCCCTAAGGACAGCCCCACAGGCACTCTCTCGGGAGACGCAGGAACAACGTGCCAACCGGAGAGAAGGCACCCAAGTCGCCCTATTCCGCTCGCCGCCCCGCCCCCTGGGAGCACGCCGAGCGCCTTCCCCGCTCTGTGGTGAGCTGCCTTCCCACGAGTCCTCTCTGCCGTGAGGCAACCTCTGCATCTGGAGAAGGTGAGAAAGCATAAACCTGAACTCGAGGGGGACCGTGAGGAGCGCTGCGCCCTCTGCAGCAGGGACCTGTGAGACCCATCGATGAGCGTCCTCCTCCTCGTCTGTGCCTCCAGCAGGTCCTCCAGCTGCTGCTCTGCCTCAGCCTCGGGGCTGCGGGGGGTGAGAGGTTAAGGGACCGGGTTCCAGGAAATGCAGTGAGTCTGAAAGTCCGACCCAGACTTCACACTCCAAAGGGAGCTCAGCCCTCGTGTTACCAGGAACCTCCAGGACAGAGAGCAGGTCACTTCAGTTCTCATCACTTAGGAAGTTCTTGATTTTTATTAGCAAATATCTACCATAGTAACACTGAACAACAGCAAAAACACGAGGGGGCATCGCTGGAGAGAGTCAGCGTAACTGTGGTCGAAAACAGGGACTCTGAAGCCGAACAATCTCAGGGCCTCTCTGGACTAGCTGTGTCCTTCGGTCAGTTTCTCAACATCTCTGCCTCAGTTTCTCCATTTGTAAAACTGAGATAATAATAGAACCCACCTCATAGAACTAAGGGGATTGAACACATTAATAACCGAAAAGCATTTAAAACAAAGCTCAGCACGTGGTAAGTGCTGTATGTGTTTATAAAACTTTAAGATATTTAAAAACTAACTGGGTTAATTTATCCATGGGTCTTTCCAGTCCTTATCCATACACAATTTTAGGTGTTATAGTAGACATATATATACAACTCTCTGTCCTTGTTATTCCTTCAGGGTATGTACTCTGATGCAGTGTCTATAATTATAACTTACAGTGATTGCCTAAAACAAATTACAAACATCCAACAATGAGTAAACCATGGACATGGACACACTGTGATATTAAATGTCACTTTTTGTCCCAACAATATCAGCTTCATACTTCTAGAAAGTAACTTTTCCACCATTAGTAATCTCATTTACTAGTTTTTCTAAGGTTAATCTCAACTAACAGTAAATATCCCATTCAACACTATTTTTTTTCTTAAATTCAAAGTAAGTATTCCATATTCTATTCCTTAAAGGGCACCCAGATCCTCCCCCTAACAGCAAAATCTGTATTTCCATAATTACGCGCAGAATGTTATTATAATGTTTCCCATCCAATACTCCAGCTCGATGCAAAACAGCGTATTTCCAGCTGAAACACTTCCTAGTACAACGCTTTCCTCCATCGATGCACTCTGACCCACAAATCCTTGATATCGCTTACTGAAGGCGTCTCATCCCCTACATCCACGTTCCTCCAGCTCCTGGTGGACCGTGAGGAGCGGGGCCTTCTTTCTTCACTGTAATTACCCAACATTAAATCAGGGCACGTAACTGCTACGCTTCCCTCTATCATTTTCATTCATACGTTTCTTCTAGATGTCTCTAGTGAGTAGGAAGGGGAAGAGCCCCCTGAACACTCACTAAAACACAACCCTCCTGATTGCACGTAGAGGGTGTTGTCCAAAGTACCAAATGTACAAGGAAAGGACATCTCTCGTCAGTCCCGTTTGCAGACGTTCTCTGCGCTGTGGCTCCTCTGGTGCTGCAGCAGGGCCGAGTGGCCACTGTAGGACTTCCCACAGTCCGTGCAGATAAAGCGCTTCTCTCCGCTGTGCATCCTCTGGTGAATGATGAGGGAGGAATTCTTGCAGAAAGCCTTCTCGCAATGGTTACATTTGTAGGGTTTTTCTCCGGTATGGTTCCTCAGATGTACAATGAGGGAGGAACTCTCATTAAATGCCTTCCCACATTCGTTACACCTATATGGTTTCTCTCCAGTGTGAGTTCTCCGGTGCGCAATCAGGTGAGAGCTGCAGTTAAAGGACCTTTCACACTGATTACACTTATAGGGCTTCTCACCCGTGTGAATTCTCCGATGGGCAACAAGGTGACAGCTCTGGCTGAAGGATTTCCCACATTTATTGCACTCATAGGGCTTTTCTCCAGTGTGAGTCCTTTGATGTCTGACAAGGTGAGCCATTTGGCTACAGGATTTTCCACACTTATTACATTCATAGGGCTTAATTCCAGAATGAATTATTTCATGTTTGGTGAGGGCTGAGCGTTCTCTGAATGCTTTGCCGCATTCCTGACAGTTATAGGGTTTCTCTCCCGTGTGAGTTCTCTGGTGGGCGATAAGGTGGGAACTCCAGCTGAAGGACTTTCCACATTCAGTACACTTATATGGTTTTGCTCCGGAGTGAGTTCTTTCATGTTTACTGAGAGCGGAATAATCCCTAAAAGCTTTTTCACATTCATCACATTTGAAGGGCTTCTCTCCAGTATGCATCCTCATGTGGGCAATCAGATGGGAGCTCCAGCTGAAAGACTTCCCACACTCAGTGCATTCAAAGGGTTTTTCTCCGGTATGAGTCCTCTGATGGCCAATCAGATGGGAGTTCCAGTTGAAAGACTTCCCACACTCGTTACATACATAAGGTTTCTCTCCCGTGTGAATCCTCGTGTGCACGATAAGATGGGAGTTCCAGCTGAAGGCTTTCCCACATTTATTACATTCATAGGGTTTTATTCCAGTGTGAGTCCGTTCATGTTTAGTAAGGGCTGAACGGTTCCTAAACACTTTTCCACATTTATCACATCCGTAGGGTTTCTCTCCAGTATGAGTTTTCTTATGTTGGATAAGGTAGGAGCTCCAGATGAAAGAGGTCCCACATTCGTTGTATTCATAGGGTTTCTCTGCAGTGTAAGTGCTTGTATGTTGAGTGAGGAATGAGTCATACCCAAAGACTTTCTCCCATTCGTTGTATTTATACGCTTTCTCTACAGTGCCAATATTTTGATGCTCCATAAAGGATGAGAAGTAGAAGATATTCTCGTATTCTTTATAACCATACTGGTTTTCTCTGATAAGAGGTCTTGGATGTTCAATACATGATGGGCTCTGGTTAAAGATTTGATGGCATTCCTTATACTCATAGAGCTTTCCTCCTGTGTGTATTCCCTTATGATCGCCAAAATGCAGTACGTGATTGAAAGATTTCACAGCATCAGAACGTTTGAAAAGTGCATCTCCAGTTTGCATCCTTGCAGGATGAACAGGCTGCATGGACTGGTAGAAGGCTGTGTCATAGTCATTATTTTCACAGGTAATCTTATCTGCATACATGATGGCTGACTTACACCTCCAACTTTCGGCATGTGTATCAGGCTTATAGAAATGTTCTAGTTGAGAAACTTTCTGAGAGGGAATGAAGTTTAAGCTCTGGCCACACTCCGCTCCAAGTTCACAGAATTCAGAGCCTCTTTGAGACAGCACTTGCTTTTGCATGAAGACCATCTGCCTCATCGCTGTACTCTGGTTCACATGGTACATCTGTAATTGGTCGTCACATCCCCAAATTTCTAACCTGGAGAACCAAGGGTCATCCCACACGTATCGTTCCAACTTCATGTGATGGGATTGTTCCTCCTCAAAAATGCGACGTGTTGGGATCAACGCTTTACTTTCAGGATTTCTCACCGTTTCTGAAGTAAACAGAACAAGGTCATGAGAAAGAACGTCTAAGAACAGAGTGTAAGAGGTGGGGTTTTTGTCCATATTATTGAGACGGCAAGTGTGAACTAGTTCTCAAATAGACTCACAACTCAGAGGAGCATCGTAACAGGAAAAAGGGAAATAGTAAAGAGTGAACAAAAGCAGGTGACACAACATAAAGTGTGCTGAGTACTAATAAAATCCATTCAGCATTTTCCCACGAAAAGGAAGGAAAGACTAGATGAGGGTGTGCAGGAAAGAGGTAACTGCCCTGCATGAGTTGCTCAAACTGCACATTCCCAAGAAGGCCTGCTTCAGGACTGGGCTTTGGCCAACTCCTAGGAAGCGAGGTCTCGGAATGCTCTAACTTGTGAGTGTTTTACATGCCTGAGGCTTTGAAGCATGGGTACCAATTTCTCTACATGATTTGTACAAACAGTAGTGTTTACGGTGAACACCTTCTTTCCTTCCAGAGTCTGGAGCTTCCATGGTTGCAGCCAGTCATGTGTGCGCCTGTGTGACCAACCCCCAATAAACACCCTGGGCCCCCAGGCAAGCTTCCCCTAGTGTATGACACTTCACATAGGTCACAATTTGTTGCTGAGAGAATTAAGTGTGTCCTTTGTAATTCCACTGGGAAAGGACTATCCTTGGACAAGGGACAGGGCCCCTCCCACCGCGCCTGCTCTCACCTGGACACGGGCTCCCCGCACAGGGCTGCGCCACCCGCCAGGGCTCCGCGCCCGCCTCCAGCAGCGAGATGACCTCGGGCTTGGCGACCGGAGCCCCTGCGGGGAGGAGGAGCAGGGACCGTCCGTCACCTGGAGAGCCTCCCCCACCCACCCCCCCGCCCGCCTCTTCCTCCCGACTCTCCCGCTTCCTGCTGGAGAAGCACCGGGAATTCACCCTGAACCTCGGCTCCAGATCATCTCAGCCGTCTTTATTTTTCAAATGTTCTTATTGGTTTTAAAGGGAGAGTGACAGAGAGAGAGAAACATCGACCGGCTGCCTCAGCACGCCCCCCACCGGGCATGAGCCCTGACGGGGAATCAAACCATGACCTCCTGGATCATGGGTCGGTGCTCAACCCGAGCCAGGCCGGCCAGGCATCCTCTCGGCCTCTGAGGCTGTGCTCACGGAGCCTGAGCACAGACGGTCTGGGAATGGAAACTGCTCGTCACGTCACGGGGCAGCCCCTGCCTCACCCACGGAGAGCAGGTGCCCGAAGGTCTCCAGCATCACGTCCCGGTACAGCGTCCTCTGCGCAGGGCCCAGCCGCCCCCACTCCTCCGGGGAGAAGTCCACGGCCACGTCCCGGAAGGTCAGCGGTTCCTGAAAGAGCACAGCCCCTCAGCTGGGCCCCCTCAGCCCGGCCCCTCAGAGCTTCCTAAGGACGGAGGGGCTGACAGCCGGGGAGGAACGGACGTGGACAAGCACCTGGTGTCTTCAATGACCTCACAGAGGGCGGGTCGCCCGGGACTCAGAGGATCGCTACCTGAGCCAACTGACCACAGCAAACGGCCCGTCTCCTGAGACCCTGCCCATCCTCGGGACAGGGACAGTGCGGACCGACACCCCGGGCAGCGCCTTCTCTGGAGACGCAGGCACTCAGGAGGCGGACAGGGCGGAGGCAGAGCTTGGATCTGGGAGCTGGGAGCTGGGCCTGGGAGCTGGGGGCTGAGAGCTGGGAGCTGGGAGCTGGGAGGTGGGAGCTGGGAGGTGGGAGGTGGGAGGTGGGAGGTGGGAGGTGGGAGGTGGGAGCTGAGCTGGGGGCTGGGAGCTGGGGGCTGAGCTGGGGGCTGGGGGCTGAGCTGGGGGCTGGGAGCTGGGAGCTGGGAAATGGGAGCTGAGCTGGGAGCTTAGCTGGGGGCTGGGAGCTGGGGGCTGGGGGATGGGGACTGGGAGGTGGGAGCTGGGAGCTGGGGGCTGGGAGCTGGGGGCTGAGCTGGGGGCTGGGGGCTGGGGGCTGGGGACTGGGAGGTGGGAGCTGGGGGCTGGGCCTGGGAGCTGAGCTGGGGGCTGGGGGCTGGGGGCTGAGCTGGGGGCTGGGAGCTGGGGGCTGGGCCTGGGAGCTGAGCTGGGGGCTGGGAGCTGGGGGCTGGGAGGTGGGAGGTGGGAGCTGGGGGCTGGGAGCTGGGAGCTGGGGGCTAAGCTGGGGACTGGGAGCTGGGTGGGGTCCGACACGCACACCGGTCCTGGGGCCACAGACCCTCTTTCCTGAGGACCAGGCCGGGTTGGGGGCGGGGAGGACTCAGCCACAGGAACCAGTCACGCTGCTGGGCAGCGGACTCCTGATAAGTCCCTCCTGAGGATTTTAGGAAAAGCAGATCCCGGAACACCCATGGGGACAGGAACAGGGAGGAGGAACTGGAACCAAGGGGACGGTTACAACGAAAGGGTCGGTCTGGTCCTTAAAGGAGCCGCCAGCGGAAGCCTCAGGGGCTGCAGGGCAGGCCCCGGGGAGGCAGAGGAAGCTGTGAGCCCTCTGTGTACCGTGACCCTCCCCTGGGCCTGGAGCCTGGCTCTCTAGCCCCCCAGGCCCCCGGGTGCCGTCCTCCCTCCCACCCCACAGCCGGCCTCCCGCCGCCTCTGTCCGACCTGCTCCCCTCCCCTCCCAGGACGATGGGGCCTGTCCTGCTCCGATTCCGACTCTGAACAGCAGGTAAAGGCCCCCCCACCTCCCCCATCGAGGCCCACGTCTCAGCTTCCTCCTCCCGCCGGCCTGGCCCGCTTCCTGAACGCTGTGCTACCCGCTGGGTCCCGGCCCCTCTTTACTTCGAGGTGCCCTGGGGGGGGGGGGGGAGCCGTGCGGAGAGCCCAGCCCCCATGCCTTCCTGTCACAGCAGCCAGGGGACGGGCAGGGCCCTGCTCGCTCCCCCAGCCGCACCCTCTGAGACCCCAGGGGACCCCACACCCACTAGGCACAACAGGAGTGGAATCTCCAGAGTCTGCAGCTGAGCAGGGCGGGCCCTGCACTGACCAGTGACCGCTCCGTCCGAGGGAAGGCACCCGGGAACCAGGCAGCAGAGGGTCAGGCTGGGACACCTCCCCCTCCCCCGCTCACCTATCCACCCCTGAGGGGGGACAGCCAGGCACCCTGAGCCCACAGACACCTCGCCCCCCCCCCCAGGAGGAGCACCCAGCGCCCGCTAGGAAGCACTCTTGCCAAAACACAAACCCCAAACCCACTCCAGCTCCGGCCCAGCCCCCAGTGCAGGGCGGGCACAGGGATGGGACTCAGCAACCACGTCTCCAGGGCCAGGCAGGGGAGTCACATGACCAGTGGCCTAGGTGCTTCCACAGAGGAAGCCCACGCAAGGCAGGGCCTGGGATGGGCCTGGAGGCGAGCCAGCAGCTGTGAGCAGGCGTTTTCAGGACATGGGACAACTGAGCACGGACGGGTACTGGGTGGTGGGAGGACACGGGATGACTGAGCATGGACGGGTACTGGGTGGTGGGAGGGTGAGATGACTGAGCAGGGACGGGTACTGGGTGGTGGGAGGACACGGGGATAACTGAGCATGGATGGGTACTGGGTGGTGGGAGGATGGGACAACTGAGCACGGACGGGTACTGGGTGGTGGGAGGACACGGGACAACTGAGCATGGACGGTACTGGGTGGCAGGAAGGACACGGGGATGACTGAGCATGGATGGTACTGGGTGATGGGAGGACATGGGGATGACTGAGCATGGACGGTACTGGGTGGTGGGAGGACACGGGGATGACTGAGCATGGACGGTACTGGGTGATGGGAGGACATGGGGATGACTGAGCACAGACAGGTACTGGGTGGTAGGAGGGTGAGATGACTGAGCAGGGATGGGTACTGGGTGGTGGGAGGACACGGGAGATGACTGAGCATGGACGGGTACTGGGTGGTGGGAGGACAGGACAACTGAGCAGGGATGGGTACTGGGTGGTGGGAGGACAGGACGACTGAGCAGGGACAGGTACTGGGTGGTGGGAGGACAGGACAACTGAGCATGGACGGTACTGGGTGGCAGGAAGGACACGGGGATGACTGAGCACAGACGGGTACTGGGTGGTAGGAGGGTGAGATGACTGAGCATGGACGGGTACTGGGTGGTGAGAGGACAGGACGACTGAGCATGGACGGGTACTGGGTGGTGGGATGACACGGGACGACTGAGCAGGGACGGGTACTGGGTGGTGGGAGGACACGGGACGACTGAGCAGGGACGGGCACTGGGTGGTGGGAGGACACGGGACGACTGAGCAGGGACGGGTACTGGGTGGTGGGAGGACGGGACGACTGAGCAGGGACGGGTACTGGGTGGTGGGAGGACGGGATGACTGAGCAGGGACGGGCACTGGGTGGTGGGAGGACACGGGGGATGACTGAGCAGGGACGGGTACTGGGTGGTGGGAGGATGGGATGACTGAGCAGGGATGGTACTGGGCACTGTGGGGCTGAGGCTGCCGAGTGAAGGAGGCCTCTCCCAGGTGACCAGGTCACTGAGACGTGCTGCCAACGCCCTGGGTTTACAGGAGGCTGTGCCCGGCCCGGCGGGCTCGGCTGTGGGAGCCCATTCCTGACTCACAGGCTGCAGGTTCGGTGCCGGCAGCGCACACAGGGCACACGGGGCACAGCGCACAGGGTGTGGGAGACGGGCCCAGAGCAGCGGCGCTTCTCTCTCTAAACTAGGGGGTGCTGAGCGGGCCGAAACCGGTTTGGCTCAGTGGATAGAGCGTCGGTCTGCGGACGGAAGGGTCCCAGGTTCCATTCCGGTCAAGGGCATGTACCTTGGTTGCGGGCACATCCCCAGTAGGAGGTGTGCAGGAGGCAGCTGATCGATGTTTCTAACTCTCTATCCCTCTTTCTTCCTCTCTGTAAAAAATCAATAAAATCTATATATTTTTAAAAAAGGGTGCTGAGCGGGGAGTGGAGGGGCCAGTGTTCCCACAGGGACCTCAGGAAGGCCGACAGGGGTGTCGGGCAGCCCAAGCTGGCTGGGCCCCGAGACGGTCGGGCCCCGAGGCGGCTGGGCCCGAGAGGACTGGGCCCCGAGACGGCCGGGCCCCGAGGCGGCCGGGCCCCAAAAGGCTGAACCCCGAGGCGGCTGGGCCCGAGAGGACTGGGCCCCGGGACGGCTGGGCCCTGGGAGGACTGGGCCCCGGGAGGACTGGGGCCCGGGAGGACTGGGCCCCGAGAGGACTGGGCCCCGGGAGGACTGGGCCCCGGGACGGCTGGGCCCCGGGAGGACTGGGGCCCGGGAGGACTGGGCCCCGGGAGGACTGGGGCCCGGGACGGCTGGTCCCCGAGAGGACTGGGCCCCGGGAGGACTGGGCCCCGAGAGGACTGGGCCCCGGGATGGCTGGGCCCTGGGAGGACTGGGCCCCGGGACGGCTGGGCCCCGAGAGGACTGGGCCCCGGGAGGACTGGGCCCCGAGAGGACTGGGCCCCGGGAGGACTGGGCCCCGGGAGGACTGGGGCCCGGGACGGCTGGTCCCCGAGAGGACTGGGGCCCGGGACGGCTGGGCCCCGAGAGGACTGGGCCCCGGGAGGACTGGGTCCCGGGAGGACTGGGGCCCGAGGCGGCTGGGCCCCGAGAGGACTGGGGCCCGGGACGGCTGGTCCCCGAGAGGACTGGGCCCCGGGAGGACTGGGGCCCGGGAGGACTGGGGCCCGGGAGGACTGGGCCCCGAGAGGACTGGGCCCCAGGACTGCTGGGCCCCGGGAGGACTGGGCCCCGGGACGGCTGGGCCCCGGGACGGCTGGGCCTGGAGGGAGAGCAGTGCAGGCTGCACTGGGCCGTCACCGTGTGGGGTGTTCGTGGCCACAGGAGACCAATACTCCCTTCATGTCCCCTGTTGTTTAAAGACCTCCTACGTTTAAGAAAAGGCTTTTGTTTTTTAAAAAAGTGAAAGAAACCTCCCAGCCAGAGACGCAGAGGCCAGTGGCCTTGGCTGTCCACGCTCCTGGGGGCCAGGGGGGCAGCCCGGACACAGGTGCACCGGGTGAGGCAGAGCGGCCCAGGGGGCACTGGGCTCGGGGCTCGGGGCTGGCGGGGGGGGGGGGGGGGGGGGTTCGGGGAGGCAGGAGAGAGCAGCCGCACACAGATGGGTTCGGGACAGCGCAGCCAGCTGCCTCCCCCCCAGCCACCCCTGTGGGCAGGGCCCCAGACCTGTCAGGAGAGACAGGGAGGGAGGTGAGGGGCCGCTCAGGAGCCAGACCCGACTCTGAAACGGTGAACGCGGACCCTGCAGAGGAGCCCGGAGGCAGGACTGACCCAGGCAGTGCCATCCACGCCCCTGAGCTGCCGTCCGAGCCGTGGACTGGAGTTCCCGTGAGAACAGGGTGACCAGGAGGCTCTCCCGGGAGGACGGGGAGGACGCACAGGATGCGGAGGTGGGGAGGCAGCGCTGCTCAGGAGGCCGGGACAGGAGCCAGGGGGCGTCCCGGGGGCGAGAACGCGGGCCGGCGCCCCCACCCCCACCCCCCTCCACCCCCAGCAAGAAAAGGACGAGACAGGGTGGTCCGCTCAGGACCCACCAGCTAACGGGGACCCCACGCGGAGAACAGAATGCAAAGGGCAGGAGGGGGTTTAAGAAATACAACAACACGGCTAGCCACCCCGGCAGGTCCGCTCACACCAGCTACTGGAAACAGCCCAGAGAGAGACCCCCCCCAGTTCAGCGGAGCTGCAGGCGGGCCCACGACCAGGACGCGTGCGAAATGCCTCCGTTTGCTAAGTCACAGCCCGCGGAGACCGAGGGGCCGGCGTGGAGCAGCCGACGCCCCGAGGACAGGAAAGGCTCCCCACCAGCCATCAGGGAGACGCACCGGAGCACTCGACCGTCCTGGCTCTTCCCAGACCACGCGGCAGCTCGAGTCACAGGGAAAACGTCCAACATTCAGAAACCCCTCGATGACACGTATGTGCCACACGGCCGGCCGGGTCGGACGCAAACCCGGGGGGCAGGCGGGATCCCAGCCCGTCCGGAGGGAAGCGTTCTCATCTCGACGGGCACAGCGTGTGACCCTGACCCCCACCCCGCACACGCGTGGGCCGAGTGCTGACTCTGTGTTGCCCTAGCCCCGTGGTCGGCAAACTGCGGCTTGTGAGCCACATGCGGCTCTTTGGCCCCTTGAGTGTGGCTCTTACACAAAATACCACTGCCTGGGCGAGTCTATTTTGAAGCAGCAGCATTAGAAGAAGTTTACATTTAAAAAATTGGGCTCTCCAAAGAAATGTCAGTCGTTGTCCTGTTGATATTTGGCCTGTTGACTAATGAGTTTGCCGACCACGGCCCTAGCCAGTGTGGCTCAGTGGAGAGAGCGTCGGCCTGCAAACTGAAGGGTCCCGGGTTCGATCCTCTGGTCAAGGGCACAGGCCCGGATTGCAGGCTGTCCCCAGTGTGGGGCGTGCAGGAGGCAGCTGATCCATGATTCTCTCATTATTGAGGTTTCTCTCTCCCCTCCTCTCTGAAATCAGTAATGTGTGTTTTAATAAACCTTATCACCTGCACATGAGCATGAAGGCGCACACCACGCGGTGTTCCGAGGGGGCTGGGCAGTGTGACCAGGATTAACGTTACCTTGGAGAGGTAAGGACCGTGTTCTGTTTACTGATTTTCCAGTAATTACGGAATTGGTCAAATTATTCTTAAAGCACACCCGGAATCAAAGATGGCATCAAACTGGAAGGGCCATGGACGCGGGGGGGGGGGGGGGGGGACCCCATCTGAATGTGCCCGTGTCAGGGTCTGCAGCTCCCGGAGGCCTCAGGGATGCAAACCCAGGTGGACACGGGAGGCGGAGTGGGGACGAGGGTCCCCCAGGGTCACTACCCGACACTGTGGGGACAGAGCAGGCCCTGCCCGGCCCACGGTGACCCCTCCAGTCACCTGCCAGGGGGACAGCGGAGACGTGCCACCAGGTCTCGCCCACACTCCTGCTCACGTGATTCACACACGTGCTCACCCGGGCATCCAGGGCTGAGCCTCCCAGCACACCAACCACGCGGCTCACCACGGGGCTGTGCCCCAGGGGGTCTCGGGGTGGCTCCTGCCCTGCCTGAGCTCTGACACGCCCCTTCCTGGGCCCCTGAGGGCCTCTGGAACCCCCGGATTTCAGTTTATTTCTATCTCAGTGCAAGCTCCTGGCCGAGGAACGTGTAGCCGGACTGCGTTCTCAAGACCGGGAGGGTGCAGAGCGCAAGGCGGGTGTTTGAGGGGCGTCGGCCGTGCAGACATGGCCGGCAGCTGGTACAGGGTTTGGGGGGGGCGCTGGGGCGTCCTTCCTCTCCCTGATGCCGAGTATCGGACCGGAGCACCCGCTGCGGGAACTTCTCCGCCCACAGGCTCCGGACAGACTGTCGGACGAGGGACGAGGGAGGCCGCCCCGGCTGTTTCACCAGCGAAGGCTGTTGAGGGGCGTTTAATGTGGAGCGAACAGAGGGTCTGGGCTCTGTGCTCCCGAGGCCCCGAGGGGGGGGGGGATGCTCCTCAGGCCTGGAGGGGGTTATGGATCCCGTTTCACTTTCTCAGCACCAGCCTCCGGTTCTCAGGAACCCACGGACCGCAGTGCGGCGTCTCCAGCCCAGCTGGCTGCACTGCTGCCGGTCACAGCACCCGAAAACGGCCGTCACAGCACCCGAAAACGGCCGTGCCCAGCACCTGGCCACCGGCCTCCGCCTCCGCCTCCCAGGACCGACGGCGGTGCCAGCCCGCCACCATGGAAACGGGGAGGTTCGTTATCGCACGTTTGCCGACTCGTCATTTTAGTTTAGAAACAAGTGACCTGAGCACAGCAATGAGCCGTCCCCTTCCCGTGGCCGGTCAGGCCAGCAGTGAGCGTGCACTCGCTGTACCGGAACAGGAGAGCCTGGGAACCGGAAGCAGGAAGTGAAAGGCGGCTCGTGAATCACGGAGAAGGTGCTGCCGCCTGCTACACACCCATGACCAGAGGCACGCATGTGACCCCGAGGTGACGTGTCCAGGACGGGCCAGTGCAGGGGCGCTCTGTGGGGGCCCCGGCCAGGGGGCGGGGAGGGACGGCCTGGGGGGATGAAAATGCTCCACAATCAGCTCCAGGTGACGGTTCCTCAGCCCCGGGAACCTCCAAAGCCCGCACGCTGTACGGGTGGACTGTGTCCGGAATGACATTTTAATGAAGCTGTTGTAACAAACGTTTTTTCCTTTTATTTTAAATGTATTTTTATTGATTTCAGAGAGGAAGGGAGAGAGAGAAACATCAACGATGAGAGGGAACCATGGATCGGCTGCCTCCTGCACGCCTCCCACTGGGGATGGAGCCACAACCCGGGCCGGTGCCCTGACTGACCGGGAACCAAACCGTGGCCTCCTGGTTCCTAGGTCGATGCTCAACCAGAGCCCACCGGCCGGGTGCAAACTTTTCCTAAGTGGCTGCCGCTGGGGAGGGGAGGGGCTGGGCACCATCGGCCCTCCGCTCTCAGGAGCCCTCGGGCCCTGGGCCCTCCAGCCTGTCCCGTTCCACTCCCTCGTTCCACTCCCTCGTCTCTCAGATCTGCTCCGGGCCCGGCCAGACTGACGCTGCAATGCCAGCTGCTTCCCACAGCCCCTCTCCCAGCCCTGCCAGAGCCTTCCCAGCTGCACGCCCCGGCCCCTCCTGCTCCCAGCTCTGCCGAGGCTCCCAGGCACCAGGATGGGGCCCGGCCTGGCCCTGCAGCACTGGGGCTGGGGCGGCTGGTTCCTCTGCCCCCACCACCTGAGCCCAACCCTGCACACCAGCCATGCTCACTCGATGGTCCTCTTGGCTCAGGCAAGTCCAGTCTCCCAGGGCGCCCCTCCCGCCTGTGCCCCTGACTGTGCAGACACCGCCCACCCCTCACTCCTCTCAAGGCAACAGCAGGCTCCGCTCCTCCAGGGCTTGCCTGCCCGAGTGCCTCAGCTTCTGTCCCAAACCCGGAGCTCAGCTGCGGCAGGCAGGCAGGCAGGCGGCCAGGCCTCAGGGGCGGAGTGAAGCACTCTGGGGGTGCCTCAGCACAGGCTCAACTTGTCCTCCCTCCCTCAGCAAGCACAGCCCACCAGACATCAGCCTGAACCCACACCAACACAGGGGGGCGGGGACTAGGAGGGGAGGGGGAAGGGGGCCTGCCAACCAGGGGGCTGCCCCTGATCCACCAAACCTCCCAGCACAGAGGGCTCAGGCTCAGGGGGGTGGGCTCAAGGGAAGCGGGCTGGGGGGGAGAGCGGGCTCAGGGGGAGCGGGCTGGGGGGGAGAGCGGGCTCAGGGGGAGTGGGCTGGGGGGGAGGGGGCGGGCTGGGGGGGGAGCGGGCTGAAGGGAAGGGGGGCGGGCTGGGGGGAAGGGGGGCGGGCTCAGGGGTAGCGGGCTGGGGGGGTCAGGGGGGAGCGGGCTGGGGGAGGGGGCTGGTGACAGCGAGGCTCGGGTGGTGGGAGCTGAGCCCGCCCTGAGCACAGGAGTGACAGGCGTGGACTGACTCCTGCTCTCCCAGAGCACCTGTCGCACACGGAACCAGCACACGGGGGGGGGGGGGGGGGGGGGGGGGGGAGTGGCCGGGGACACCAGGACAGTGACCGTCAGGGGAGCGGGAGCCCATCTCACCTGCTCCGGGGCCTGTGGGGGCCCAGCAGCCCTGCTCCCCGCCGTGGGGGCCTCCTCCTCGCACCAGGCAGGGTCCTGAGGACGCGGAGCTGGGGAGGAAAGCACAGGTAAGGAGCAGCTCTCCCTGCCGCAGCCTGCCCGCGGGCTCCACCCTGCCCACCTGCTCCAACCTGGCCCGAGTGGGGCGCTCAGGGGGCCCGGCAGGCCCGCTGGCAGGGAGGAGACCCACCCTCACTCTCCTGACAAAAAGGTCGCCCTGGCTGGTTTGGCTCAGTGGGTAGAGCATCAGCCTGTGGACTAAAGGGTCCCGGGTTCGGTTCCGGCCAAGGGCACATGCCTTGGTTGCCAGCTCGGTCTCCAGTAGGGGGCATGCAGGAGGCAGCCAACCGATGATTCTCTCTCATCGATGTTTCTCTCTCTCTCCTCTCCCTTCCTCTCTGAGATCAATAAAAATATATTTTTTAAAAGTCATTTGTGTTTAAAATAAATAAAAACCTCCCTCAGTTCTAATTCTGCCCCAGAAGCCCCCAGCCCACACCCCCATCCCCCCCCCCCAGCTCGGACTGCCGGCCACAGGAAGGCCCTGAGGGAACGGGCAGGGACTCACCCCCATCCCCCCCCCCAGCTCGGACCGCTGGCCACAGGAAGGCCCCGAGGAACAGGGCAGGGACTCACCCCAGGAGGCCCAGGGGCTGGTGGCAGCCATCCCGTGACCGGACCAAGCGTGGGCCCCGAGTCGGTGCAGCCGGAGGGCGAGGGCAGCGCCGACCTGTGACACAGAGAGACAAAGGCGGTCCTTTTCCACAGAAGGGGGGGGGCGGCCCACAGAGAGCTCAGCCCAGGGAGGGCCCGGGTGGGCTCCGTGGACAGGGCGTCAGCCTGCAGACAAGGGTCCCAGCTCCGATTCCTGTCAGGGCTCGATCCCGTGTGGGACGAGCAGGAGGCAGCCGATCCATGACCAACCAATGATTCCCTCTCATCACTGATGTTTCTGCCTGTCTCTCTCCCTCTCCCTTCCTCTCTGAAATCAATAAATATGTAAGAGCGAGTCCCAGGAGCAGGAAGAAAACAGAGTTTACATCCACACACACAGGCCTGCCCGGCCGGGCAGCTCAGTGGTTAGAGCGCCACGGCCGCGGGTGATTCCTCGTCAGGGCACATACAGGAATCAACCAATGAACCCGCAAGTGGAGGATCAAGTTGATGTTTCTCTCCCCCTTTACTCTCTCTAAAGTCAAGAAATAAAACACTTTAACAATTACATGGATCATTAAAGAAATGTGAAGATCTCTGGAGAGAAATGGGGGTTTGGATAAGCTGAGAAAGGCACCCCCAGGTGAGAGGGAGGAACCGCCAGGGGCAGCCAGCCCCGTTCAGGTCGACTCGACAACTACTGAGAGATCGTGAGGAACCCTCACGCACAAGTGGCTCCCGAGGCTGAGGGGAGGGCTGGGGCTGGGGGGCCGCCTCACGGGGGCAGGGGTGATGAGAATGTTCTGGAAAGAGGATCAGGATTGAGCATCAACCTATGAACCAGGAGGTCAAGGTTCAATTCCCGGCCAGGGCACATGCCCGGGTTGTGGGTTCGATCCCCGTGTGGGGCAAGCAGGAGGCAGCCGATCGGTGACTCTCACCACTGATGGTATTTTTCTTAATCTTTATTATTTTTTTGAATATATTTTACTGACTTTTAGAGAGGAAGGAAGAGGGATAGAATTAGAAACATCAATAAGAAACATCGATTCAGCTGCTTCTTGCACTCTCCCTACTAGGGATGTGCCCGCAACCAAGGTACATGCCCTTGACCGGAACCGAACCTGGGACCCTTCAGTCCGCAGGCCGACGCTCCATCCACTGAGCAAGACCAGTTAGGGCTTAATCGTCATTGTTGGAAGGATGACATATGCCCCTTTTCCCCCCCATTGTCCTCTCCAGCCCACCACGCCCACCCCAGGCCCTCAGCACCCTATGGTCTATGACCATGGGTGATGCATACACATCACTGATGTTTCTCTCTCTCTCCCCGCTTCCTTCCTCACTGAAGTCACTTTAAATATATATGTAAAATCTATACATTTAGCCCTGGCTGGTGTGGCTCAGTGGATAGAGCCTACCTCAGCCTGCAGACCGAAGGGGCCCGGGTTCGATTCAGGTCAAGGGCAAGTACCCCGGTTGCAGGCTTCTCCCAGGCCTGGCCCTGGTCAGGGCTCATGCAGGAGGCACCAGGTGATGTGTTTCTGTCTTTCCCTCTCTCTTCCACTCTCTCTAAAAAGCAACAGAAAGCCGAAACCGGTGTGGCTCTGTGGATAGAGCGTTGGCCTGCAGACTCAAGGGTGCCAGGTTCGATTCCGGTCAAGGGCATGTACCTTGGTTGCGGGCACATCCCCAGGGGGGGGTGTGCAGGAGGCAGCTGGTCAATGTTTCTCTCTCATTGATGTTTCTAGCTCTCTATCCCTCTCCCTTCCTCTCTGTAAAAAATCAATTAAGAATATATTTTAAAAATTAAAAAATAAAAAATAATAAAAAGCAACAGAAAAATATCCTCGCTCTGGCCGGTGTGGCTCAGTGGGTAGAACGTGGCCTGCGGACTGAAGGGTCCCGGGTTTGATTCCCAGTCAAGGGCACAGGCCGGGGTTGCGGGCTCCATCCCCAGTAGGGGTCGTGCAGGAGGCAGTCGATCTATGATCCTCTCTCACCATTGATGTTTCTCTCTCCTTCTCCCTTCCTCTCTGAAATCAATAGAAATACTTAAAAAATAGAATAAAATAAAGAATAGATTAAAAAAAAAAGAAAAATATCCTCGAGTGAAAATTTAAAAGTAATAAAATGTACATATTGCCCTAACCGGTGTGGCTCAGTGGATAGAGCGTCGGCCTGCGGACTGAGGGGTCCTGGGTTCGATTCCCGTCAAGGGCATGTACCTGGGTTGCGGGCACGTCCCAGTGGGAGGTGTGCAGGAGGCAGCCGATCCATGTTTTCTAACTCTCTACCCCTCTCCCTTCCTGTCTGTAAAAAATCAATAAAACTATAAAAATTAAAAATAAAAAGTACATATTTATACACACATGTATTATACATATGCCCTTAAATATATAAAATATATATAATTAGTGACAACTGCACAACTTTTTGAATGTACAAACCACCAAATTCGTTCATTTTATGTAAAGTTTTTCCAAAAAAAAAAGTCCGCTGCAGCCCGTGGGGCCCAAGCCCGTGCCCTCCGGGTGCGGGCCCAGCGCCCCCCACGCTCGGCTCCGGGTGTTCGCTTTTCCTCGTTTCCATCCTCACCCGCCGCCACGTTTCTGTTGGCTTTGGCGACAAACACCACCGCCGCCTCCCGGGCACCCGCCGTGGCTCGCACCCGCCGCCCGGGGCGCAGGCGCCTCTCCCTCCGACCGCGCCCCCGGGGCCGGGCAGGAGCGGGTCCCCGGCCCGTGCGCCGCAACCCGCGGCCCAGCGCCCCCGGCGGGGCGGGCGGACTCGGGGTCCGAGAAGAAAAGCCCCGGAGCCGCCCAGCCCCGCGGTCGGCAGCCGGACACGCCGCGTGGGGAGGACCCGGGCCGCCAGCCCCGCCCCCGGCGCCCGGCCTCCGGCGCCCGAAGCGACGGGCCGGACCGAACCGCCCGCCGGGGGAAACGGGGCGCCTCCCACCCCCGGCCCGGCCTGGCCTCACGCCCCGATTCCCACCGCGAGCGCCCCTCACCTGGTCCGCAGCCGCCCCCCCGAGGCGACAACGGGGCGCTCGGCTTTTGTTTCCGCCGGTCGCCCCGCGCGGCCCGGGGGACAAAGGCGGGCGCGCTGGGCCGGGGCCGGGGTCGGGGCGTCCAGCGGCGAGCGCGGCCGCCGACCGGGGCGCAGGGTCCGCGGGCCACGGGGACGGGAAGCGCAGCCGCCGCGCGAAGGGCGGGGGCGGGACCCCCCTGGCGCCCCCCGGCCCCGAAGGAGGCGCCGCCTCTCCCGCCAGCGCTCCCGATACCCTGGGCCTCCCCCCGCCGTCCCCGCGACCGCCTCACCTCGGCCGCGGACAATGGCGACCGCTCCCCCGGCGTCCACCCGGGCGCGCCGCGCGGGCTGCTGGGAGTTGTAGTTCCAGGGGGCGCACTGCGGGTTTGAGCGCCCGCGCGGGCTGCTGGGAGTTGTAGTTCCAGGGGGCGCACTGCCGGTTTGGGCGCCCGCGCGGGCGGGGCAGGTGTTGGGCTCTTCTCCGCCTGGAATGGAGTCCTACCCGCCCCTCGGGCTGCTCCCCACGGAGGCGGGCGGTGCCCTCCGGGCCCTGAGCGCCCTCCCCACCCCTCGTGGGGGGCGGCGTGCGTGTCTGTCTTGCCGGTGATCCCCTCAGTGTGCCCGTCTGTGAAATGGGAGCTCAGGGTAGCCACATGCAGCAATAGGAACTTGATGTCTGAGCTATTGGGGGGAATCCCTTAGTTTCGTAGCTACAAGTGTGGACGAAAAAGGGGGTCCTATGGAACCTCACAGGGTGATCGGACCCTAAATTCCCTTTTTTTAATTTATTGATTTTTATTTTTTTATATAGAGAGGAAGGAAGAGGGATAGAGAGTAAGAAACACCGATAACAGAGAAACATCGATTCAGCTGCCTCTTGCACTCTCCCTACTGGGGATGTGCCTGCAACCAAGGTACATACATGCCCTTGTCCGGAATCAAACCCAGGACCCTTCAGTCCGAAGGCCGACGCTCTATCCACTGAGCCACACCGGTCAGGGCCTCAGTTCTTAACTGGGCAGGTGTGCTGGGTAGTCATGGCCCAGACAGGCAGCTTTTCGGGGAACGGGCTGACCTTTGCCCTAAGAAAGCCCTGCCCGGCTCCACCAGCGTCAACCTGTGAACCAGGAGCTCACAGTTCCATTCCCGGTCAGGGCACATGCCCAGACTGGGGGCTCCATGTCCAGACTGGGGGCTCGATGTCCAGACTGGGGGCTCCATGTCCAGACTGGGGGCTCCATGTCCAGATTGGGGGCTCGATGTCCAGACTGGGGGCTCGATGCCCAGACTGGGGGCTCCATGTCCAGACTGGGGGCTCCATGTCCAGTGCGGAACTTGCAGACGGCAGGCAATCAATGATTCTCAGTCCCTCCCCATTCCTCCCTGAAATCAATAAAAATATAAAAAATAATAAAAGCCCTCATCGGTTCGGCTCAGTGGCTGGAGCGTCAGCCTGTGAACTGAAGGGTCCCGGGTTCGATTCCGGTCAAGGGCATGTACCTTGGTTGCAGGCATGTCCCCAAGTGGGGGAGGGGGGTGCAGGAGGCAGCTGATCCATGTTTCTAACTCTATCCCTCCCCTTCTCCCTTCCTCTCTGTAAAATATCAATAAAATATATTTAAAATATTTTTAAAAAGCTCTGTGCACTGTTCCTGTGCGCCTGGGTTAAGGCACCTTGGAAATAAGCGTGTCTATCCTCAACCAGCCAGACCACCTCCTTTAAGGCCCTGTAACCCACCCCCACCTTCCTCCCATCTCTGCTTCCTGACACCCCTCCTTCATTTCAAATGTAGAGACAAACCATGAAGCTGTCCTTCTCCGAGGCACCCGAGATCTTGCTTCCCAGCCACGGCATTCGTGTTGGCTCACAAACTCCTAAGAATTCTCGCCGGGTTAGGAATGCTCCTAGTCCACACACGATGGAGAGGAAGCGGCTCTTACACCTGTGCCCCCAGAGCAGTGGTCGGCAAACTGCGCCTTGCGAGCCACATGCGGCTCTTTGGCCCCTTGAGTGTGGCTCATCCACAAAATACCACGGCCTGGGCGAGTCTATTTTGAGGAAGTGGCGTTAGAAGTTTAAGTTTTAAAAATTTGGCTCTCAAAAGGAATTTCAATCGTTGTACTGTTGATATGTGGCTCTGTGGACTCATGAGTTTGCCCACCACTGCCCCAGAGGAACCCGATTTTGAGCTTCCCCTCAAACACGGAGCCCTATGCGAGAGCATCAGGGATCGCTCTCCAGGCACGCTCCCGATGGCGAAGTCCTACGGGAACCTAAGTTATCATCGACCTGTTTGGTGATTTTTGTTGTTGTTAGTCCTCACCGAGGATATTTCTTCTTTATATATATATTTTTTAATTGATTTTTTACAGGGAGGAGGGGAGAGGGATACAGAGTTAGAAACATCGATGAGAGAGAAACATCCATCAGCTGCCTCCTGCACACCCCCCACTAGGAATGTGCTCGCAATCAAGATACATGTCCTTTTTTTTTTTCCTTTTTTTTTAATTTATTTTTTTTAATTGAGGTATTATATGTGTACAATTTTTTTCCATTTTTTTAATTTATTTTTTTAATTGAGGTATTATATGTGTACATATTTTTTTCCATTTTTTAAATTTATTTTTTTAATTGAGGTATTATATGTGTACTTTTTTTTCCATTTTTTTTAATTGAGGTATTATATGTGTACATATTTTTTTCTATTTTTTTAATTTATTAATATGTACACATATAATACCTCAATTAAAAAAAATAAATTTAAAAAAAATGAAAAAAAAATGTACACATATAATACCTCAATTAAGATACATGTCCTTGACCAGAATGGAACCCGGGACCTTTCAGTCCACAGGCCAACACTCTATCCACCGAGCCACCCCGGTTTCGGCCTGAGGATATTTTTTCTATTGATTTTTAGAGAGAGTGGAAGGGAGAGGGAAAGATGGGGAGAAATATCGATGTGAGAGAAGCACATTGATGGGCTGCCTCCTGCACACGCCACGAATCAGGGCCTGAGCTGGGAAGACACCTTGTCCAGAATCGAACCCGAGCCCTTCAGTCCACAGACAACTATCCCCTCTCCCTCTCCCTCCATCTCTGAAACCAATTAAAATATTCTGTAAGAAGTGCCCTTCCGAACCAGGCCCCTGCTGAGCACCCACAAGAAAATACCCTCCTCTCCCAGCCTCTTTGCTCAGGGGAGAGAGTGCGGCCCTCGGACTGAAGGTCACAGGTTGTATTCCGGTCAAGGGCATGTACCTCGGTGCAGGCTCCATGGGACCCCCGTGCTGGAGGCCACAAATAGGTGCGTCTCTTACATGGATGTGTCTCTCCGTGTCTCTCCCCTCCCCCTCCTCTCTCCTTAAAAGCCAATGGAACAGTATCCTCGGGTGAGGACAACAAACAAACAAAGCCGTCTCCCCTCCCCCACCCCCACAGGGGACCCCTCTCCTCCGCACCCCCCACCGTCCAGCACAGACCCTCCTGGCTCTGGGGTGAGGCAGCCGGTCTCTGTGCCATAGAACCTGCTCTGTGAGGCCACAGCGGGGCCTGCGCTCAGCGCCCTGAGGGGGAGCCGCCCCACTCCCTGGGCCTCACAGACCTTGTGGGGTCAATGGAAGGTGAGACCTTCCACCGGCAAGTGGCTGTGACACGGGAGACCCTGAGCATTTCCACGTGAAGCCCAGGGTAATGAAGGGGACACAGTGCTGTTCAGACATGAAGCTGTTGGACACTCAGGAGAGGACGGCACAGCGTCAGCACAGCGTTCATGTACAGAAGACACCACAGCACCGGAGCCCGGTGTATGTCGGTGTCAGAATCACTGTGGGGTCAAGGCCGGCCTGAGGTCCCTCCACGGTCCGTGTGCGTCCAGAGGGAACAGCAGCTGTCACACGGTCACCAAGTCCTGGCTGAGGGGTCACCGTCACAGAGCCCGTCCCTGTTCCAGACACAGTGACCTCATGGCTGTGGCCCCGGCACAGCTGTCCTGGGGCGGCTGCGGCTCAGGGTGCCTCCCGGGCCCTCACTGCACCTGCAGGTCCACAGTGCTGCCCCCCAAACCTCCAGCAGCCCCCCCCCCCCCACATCCGGGTCCCATGGGCTCAGCACTGGAGGGAAGGACGGGAGAGAGGGCGGCGGGCAGAGCACAGTCCCAGCAGGAACTGACCTCAGAGGGGGGTCCGCTCCTGCTAAATCCTCGGGGAGCTCAGGGAGAGACGGAAGAACAGCCAGGCCCAGAAGGAGGCAAGAGCAGGAGGAGCCTGAACACCCACCTCCAATGAGGGCTCCTGTGTGCAGGGACCCTGGGCCTGTGGGACAGTGACAGGCAACCTGCCTCCTGTGGCTGTCAGACGGGGACGCCCAGAGAATGAGACCAGAACTCACACCCAAGAACAGGAACAGGCATCACACCCACCAGAGCAAAGAAACACCAAACACCCAGGAGGGGAGGGCGGAGGGCAGCCCAGGCCTGAGCCCAGGCTGACCTGCCCCAGGAAGCTCGCTGTCCAGGGTCCTGGAGAGGCGCTGCACTAGGACCCGGGACAAGGCTGGGGGATGGGAGTCCCTGTGACCACAGGTCCTGGTGGGACAGGGTTCCCTGAGGGACAGGTCAGAGGAGCAGAGAGGGACCCCGCCGAGGAGTGACCCCGTCAAAGCACACGATGCACTGAGCACTGACCAGGCACAGGCCCCAGCCACACTCCGTCCTCACAGCCCCTCCCGTCCCACCTGCCACAGGCTCACAATAGCAAACACAGGGACCTGGGAAGTTCTTGGAGCTTCAATTTATTTTCTCGCAGAATTTAGGACCTTCCCCTTTAATTAACCCATCAAAGCTTCTTGGCAAGAAATGAACAAGCAGTCACAGCCAGAATCTCCTTAGAATCCGGAGCAGGAAGTAGCAGCTCAGAGCACCTGGGAGGAAAGGCAGGGAGGGCAGGGCCCAGCCGCCTCTGCTGACAGGAAAGTGTGGGGAGCAGGGCGGGGCCGCCCCCATCAGAGGTTCCTGAGTCAGGAAGTGGGAGCGTGGACACACCTTCCATCACTCAGTCCCACAGGGCAGCTCCTCACGCTGTGGAGGACAATCATCATGAGCAGATCCAGGGCAGAGGCTGGAACTGGTGACATTCTCAAACCCACTTCATGCTCACAGGGTCCCACAGACTCCCCCCCACCCAGGCCTCCCTCTGCCCACCCCTCCCCACGGCAGGTCTCACCTTTAACAGCCGAGAGAGACACATCAGAGCCCTGGGCGCTGTCACTGCCTGGGGGGGACACACCAGGACGGGGTCAGAGCCCAGGGCAGGAGACTAAGGAGGAACTATGGGGGGGGGGGGGTTCCCCATGGCTCCCGTCTGCACTGTCACAGGGTCTCAGGGGTCACCCCTCCATACTCACTGGCAGCCTGAGCATAGCTCCCTCCTTTTCCACCTGCGGGAAGAAAACATCCCGTGAGAGACCAGGGAGGAGGCAGGGCCAGAGGTCCTAAGGGAAGCCCTAGTCCTGGGCCCAGAGAAGTTTCTAGAACCCTGTGCACAGCCCCAGGGCAGGACCAGGAAACCTGAGGGAAGTGCACGTGTGGGGACTGGACCCACCGCCCTCCTGGAGGTCTGTGCTCAGCAGGGACCTGCCCTCTGACCTGGGGCTGCTGGGAACGGGGTCCCACCACCAGCATCATCAGGTGGTAAGTGGGTCCCTCATTTCCCACGGGCCTCACTACAGAGTAAGTGTGAGCACAGAGCCCCACACTGGCCATCACACGCGTGGGGATGGTGCTTCCCGTGAATGAGGCTGGACACACGTCTACCTGGGCTTGAACCCCCAGTGGGACAGACACTCAGACCCCACCCCTGCCCACCTGAGCGCCTCCTCCCCCACATCACAGCTCCAGCCACAGCTCCCAGCAGAACCAGGCCCCCGGCGATGCCCAGGATGATGGAGAAGGTCTGAGGAGGCGGCTCTGGGAGGAGAAGGGAAGGGAAGGTGAGGGCCCTGACCCCAGGCCTCAGCCCCGACCCCACTGAGTCCCCCAGGGCCCCCGCTGCCCTGAGAAGAGGCTCTGTGCCCACGGCCCTCCTCACCCCATCTCAGGGTGAGGGGCTCGGGCAGTCCCTCGTGCTGCACATGGCACGTGTATCTCTGCTCCTCGCCAGGGGGCACCCCCACGGCCGCCCACTTCTGGAAGGTGCCGTCCCCCGCAGGCCTGGTCTCCACCAGCTCCATGTCCTGGCTCTGGTCCTCCCCGTCACGCTGCCAGGTCAGGCTGATGTCCGCAGGGTAGAAGCCCCGCGCCCAGCACCTCAGGGTGACCTCACGGGCAGAGACGGGGTGGTGGGTCACGTGTGCCTTTGGAGGGTCTGAGGGGAGGGGAGAAAATGCAGGAATGTTGCATCCGCCATGGGACACTCCAGCAGCGCCCATGTGACCATCCTGTGAGTGGACAGACACCTGGGTGGGGGAGGGAGCACACACCAGCCTGGACAGAGGCACCTGGAAGGACCTCCTAGTCTTTAGAAAGTTCTAGAATCAGAGGACACAGCTCAGGGCAGGAGACAGGTCTCCAAGGGGAGAAAAGGGATTTGTGATCCTGACCTGGGTGGAGGCCACGGGACTCAGAAAAGCTGGGGTCAGGCCTCAGACACAGGGGGTGTGGGGCAGCGCACAAGGCCTGAGAGAGAAGGTCCCCGTGGGTCCCAGAGCCCCTGCAGGGCCCATGGGAACCCCTAATGGGTTATGTCAGGGGGTCTCCCTGCACCCCAGGAGAGCCTGCACCCCTAACTGTCCCTGAGAGGAGGGGGGGTCCCTCTGGAACCTGACGTGGACATCCAGGGGACCCCCTCTCTGACCCCAAGGAGGGGTGTCTGACACTGACCCCCTGTCCTGTCTCCTGTAGGAGCCCCAGCCCCGGGGAGAGGGGGGGCCCCAGGGCGGCTGGTACCTGCGCGCAGCAGGGTCTCCTTCCCTTTGTCCAGGTGAATGAGGAGCCACTTCCTGCAGGTGTCCTCCAGGTAGATCCTCACATCCTCTGCCACACCCGCCGCCTCCCACTTGCGCTTTGTGATCTGAGCCGCCATGTCGGCCGCGGTCCAGGAGGTCAGGTCCTCGTTCAGGGCGAGGTAGTCGGTGCCGTCGTAGGCGTGTTGATCATACCCGCGGAGGAGGCGCCCGTCCGGTCCCACGTCGCAGCCATACATCCACTGGATGGTGTGAGACCCTGACCCCGCCCCGAGGTCAGCCCCGCCCCGAGGTCACCCCGCCCCGAGGTCACCCCGCCCCGCCCGCCCCGCGGGGCCTGAATCTAAAACTGAAAGTTAAATCGGGTCACAGTCCCCGCAGGCTCCTCCCGGGTGGGGGGGGGGGGGGGTGGCCGGGCGGGTCCCGCCGCCTCGGGGTGACGCTCGGACCCGGACCCTCGGGGCGACCCCGGCCCGTCCGTGGGGAGGGGGGTGGTGACGGGCCCGGCGGCGGCTCACCGTCCTCGCTCTGGTTGTAGTAGCCGCGCAGGGTCTGCAGGTTCCCTCGGAAAGTCTGTGCGTGGCCCTTCGAGTTCCGCGTGTTCCGGTCCCAATACCCCGGGTCCTCCTGCTTCACCCACGGCTGCTGCATCCACGGCGCCCGCGGCTCCACCCTCCCACTCGCCGCGTCGCTGTCGAACCGCACGAACTGCGTGTCGTCCACGTAGCCGACGGAGAGGTACCGGGGCTCCCCGCGGCCGGGCCGGGACCAGATGGTGTAGAAATAGCTCAGGGAGTGGGGGCCTGGGGGGCGGACGGGGGGCAGGGCCGGGGCTGGACACGCGCCTTCACGGGCCCGCGCCCCCGCCGGGTCCCCTCGCTCCTCCCCGCACAGCCGCCCCCTCCGACCCCGCACTCACCGGCCCGGCTGGGGGTCAGGACCAGCGCCCCCGAGAGCAGCAGGAGGAGGGTGGGGGGCCGCATGACCCGCATCCTCGGCGTCCGGGGACCTTCTGAGTCCGGGCGCTTCCGCGGAGGAGTTATAACCGGGAGCCGCGAGGACGCTGATTGGCTGCTCCGGAAACCGCTCAGCCAATGGGAGTGAAGAAGGCGTCCGCGTCACGAGTATCCAGGAAGGAGGCGCCGACACAGGTTGGGAGAGGAGAAGTGAACCAGGGCGCTGGGGAGTCCCCACCACGGAGCTGCGCCCCCAGACTCTGTCCCCCGCTGAGACCTGAGCGCAGGCCTGGGCCCTGGACTCGGTCCTGACCCTCCTCCTGCGCGGAGCGCCCGTCACACGGTCCCCCGAGGCCTGGCCCAGGCGCCGTGCTGTTCAGGGACTTTCCAAGGTTCTGGGGTCACCATCTCTGTGCAGCCTCACCCAGGAGGGAGGCGCCCCAAGAACCTTGTTTACGTGGTTCCGTCTGTCACAGTCACCACTCACGGAGTCACACAGGGGAAGCAAGTATGAATTCACGGCGCATGCTCACTGCCTGTGAGAGTGTCACAGAGTCATGTTTTTATGAAAATCACCAATTTCCCAAGTGAACACGGAGGAGGGAGGAGGGGGCTGCTCCCAGGTCACATCCGTGCCCGTCTCCCTGGGAGACGCTGGGCTTTCACATTTGCTTCTGCGTTTTGTCTGTTCTTGTGGCTGCAGCTCATGAAGACATGGACGGCCTCACAGAAATGGCAGGAGCAGGGTTACTGACCTTTCAGATCAGGGTGGGTCTCCCCTGTGACAGTCCCTGCAGCCACACACGTGGTCGTTCCTGAAAAGGGCTTTGCAAAGTGAGACCTGACACCATATTGACTGTATTCTTCTAGTTTTAATTTTTCTAAATATATGTATTTCTATTTCAGAGAGGGAAGGAGAGATAGAAACATCAGTGATGAGAAAGCATCATTGATGGGCTGCCTCTTACACGCCCCACACTGGGGATGGAGCCCACAAACCCGGCATGTGCTCTGACAAAGAGTTCACCTGTGACCTCCTGGTTCATAGTGAAAGATGAAACAGAGGGCCGGAGAACCAGGACACAGGCTTTATTGGAGATCACCCTGCTGGCCGCCTTCCAGCGGGGAAAAGGGAAGAGAGAGAGAGAGAGAGAGAGAGAGAGAGAGAGAGAGAGAGAGAGAGAGAGAGAGCCGGGGTGAGAGTGCCTTTTAAGGGGAGGGAAGGAGGGGACGGGGCTTAGGGCACTCAGCCCACACTGATTGGTGGTTTCATGTAAGGTACATGGTTAGGGGCCTTGGGATTTAGGAATTGGGGGCTTAGGGTATATGGCAGGTGCTGATTGGTGGTTCAATGTACAGTCCATGTAAGGTGTTCAGGAATGTTCGGCTGCAGGTGGAGTTACGTCATACTCCATCCATCAGTTGGGGGAAGGGAGGATCTATCATTCCAGGCTTTTGCTAATATTAAAAACATTGAGAGTCCGGGCAGGGTCAGGGGATGAAGGTCCGTCTTCCATAGCTACTTCCTGCTGAGAGGGGGCGTCGTTAGGGGCGTCTACCTGGGGTCTCAAGGATTCTGGTGTTAGGTTCTGAATTCAGTGCCAGATAGATCTCTCCCACCTTCTGGTTGGTGAACGCCTGCAGTCTGTTCTGCAAAAGACTAGAAAACAGCGCATGAGAAAGGGGGCTAAAGAGCAAAATTAAAGGAATAGACACCGGTTTGCCTAATGATGGGTGGCTGGACGAGGAGTGGAGCAGCATAATTTCCCCAAGAGACTGGTTGGTGAAGTCTCGAGAGCGATCCTGTTGAGTCACTTGGGAGGTAAAAGCTGGTCCTGAGGCTGCCACAGCGTCACTTGTCTGGTTTTGCCGCTTTTCTGGGCCTGGAGCTGAAAGACAACTGAGACCTACATGTTATTTTTAGGGGGGAAAAGAGTAGGGTTTCAGTTGCCTCACTAGTGATATGAAAGGGGAGAATAAGTTCCCCTGGGGTGAGGTCCTTGCTTTCCCAGTTTTGCCCCTTGCTGGGCATCCACATGTTTCTTGTAGGTCCTGAGACAGGGTTTCAAAGTAGGTAGAGCAGTGGTTAAGCTCCCTGTGGCAGTTCCGACTCCTGCTGTGATGCTGAGGTTAGGAGGAGAGGGATGATCTGGACTGCCCTTTTGTGTCAGATATGATGGGTTACGGGGACAGGTAAAGGCTGATTATTGGGGGCTGCATCTACATTGGGTGAGAGATAGATGAGAGTACAGGTTCCTGTCCAGCTGATGGGGAGACAGATGTATGTGTTTTTCCCCACAGAGGAAGAAAAATCCCTATCATGGAGACAAGCTGAAAGGTGTAGGGAGAAGAGGTGGACTAAAGGGTATAAGATTCCTTTTTCTAGTTCCACAATCTAAGCTGAGAGGGTGGTCACCATGGCGCTGCCAATAAGGGGTGACAGATGAGTGATTGAGATTGTATTGCAGTGAAAGTGGGAGGGAAAGGAGTAGTGGAAGCCAGGGACCTGGATGGTTGGATAAGAGGTTAGACACTGAATATTCTGGTTTAGCTTAAGAAGTATCCAGCAACCTGTCCTGCCAGGCTTGGAGACTGAAGCCTCACTTTCTTGCTGAGAGTAACTTCTTCCTTTCTTTTTTCTTTCTTTATTTCTAAAAGGCAGGGGGCGGGGGAGGGAGCAGGCTCCGCAGCCGGTTCCCAGGCTAGCCAGGCCTCTAGCGGCTTCAGTCCCAAATGGCCACATTCTTCCTACAGATAATGATCATAGAGGAGATAAGGCATTTACAGTCCAAGGAATGGCTCGGCCTTGTGGGGTGAGAGAGTGAAACTGAGGTAGGTGACTGTGGTTTGGGACAACTGGGTTTTATGAGGGGATGCATGGTAGCCCTGGCCGGGCACCAAGGTAGAATGAGAAAAGAGTGAAAGGGGGAATTTAGTAAGATGCAATGTAGACATGAGGTGGCTAATGGCTGTGAGACTGATCCGTCAACCCCCATAATAGAGACTGAGGAGGGGACAAGGGTCCCAGCAAATTAGGAGGGCAGAATAAGTGGCCCCAGTGTCAATTAAAAAGGAGATCAGCTTACCTGCCACCACAGTGTTCCCCGGGGCTCTGTCCTGGTGATGTAAGTCTGTGGGTTCCTGTCAGGGCCTGGGCAGCTTCTTCGGTGGCCAGTCCCAGGAGGTGTGGGAGCTCCAAACCGGATCCAGAGGGCGGCCATGCTTGACTGGCTGAGGTCCGACCAGAGGAGCCAGACTACAGTCTGATTTCCGGTGGCCTTCCCTTCCGCACCTTGGGCAGGGCCCAGGCGGGGGTCTCGGGTTTGAGCAGGACTTGGCTCAGTGTCCTTCCTTGCTGCAGTTGAGGCATGGGCCCGGAGGAGGCTTAGCCCCTGACTTACCCACAGTTGGAGGACCGGCACTCCGTTTGGGGTTCATGAGAGTGGTGGCTAGGAACTGGAAGGCCTCCTAATGGGCCTCCACCTTGGCCTGATCTCGTCTTTGATTTTGGATTTGGGTCTCCTCGTCTCTATTATTAAAGACCTTAGAGGTCAGGTTAACGAGGTCTTTTTGAGGGGTTTGTGGACCTGCAGTTGCGGCATATATCGGGGAGTAAAGTTGGTCAGGTCAGTGGGAAAATAAACCTGAGATGCCTCTCAATCTGTGAGGGTGGACATAGAGAATGGGACATGGACTCAAAGAGTGTGCCCTCAGTTCCTGCTGCCTCCCTCAGGGGCAGAGTGGACGCGAGAGTAGAAGAAGCTGTTGAGGAAGGCAGTCTTTGGGCCTGAGAATGAGTGTTAGATGGAAAGGCTGTTTTAGAGCTCAGGTTCTCAGGATTTGGGCTCTCAGGGACTGGGGAGAAGGCGGCTGCTGGTTAAGAGGGTCTGAAGAGAAAGAGTCTAGAGTGCCGGGGTGAGAGTGCCTTTTAAGGGGAGGAAAAGAGGAGACGGGGCTTAGGGCACTCAGCCCACGCTGATTGGTGGTTTCATGTAAGGTACATGGTTAGGGGCCTAGGGATTTAGGAATTGGGGGCTTAGGGTATATGGCAGGTGCTGATTGGTGGTTCAATGTACAGTCCATGTAAGGTGTTCAGGAATGTCCGGCTGCAGGTGGAGTTTACGTCATACTCCGTTCATCAGTTGGGGGAAGGGAGGATCTATCACATAGGTCAATGTTCAACCACCGAGCCCGGCTGGCTGGGGAATATTGACTATTTCCTGTTCTGTTCTGTCACCGTCCCCAGGGCTGTCTTGCTGGGTGGCTCTGTCCTCATACAGGTTATGTAAAGGGATGCCCTGTGTCTCTAAGTCCTAGAGCAACCTTTGGAGCTTGGTGTGTCAAAATTCGCCAAAAAACTGAGCATAACTCGGGTAGTGTGTCACTTTGAGGAAAAAACATTATTTCGCGATATTTATAGTTTAAATAACATAAATGTATAATTGTTATATATAATTGTATTTAATAAACCAAAAACTAAATATTTAACTTACCTGCTTAGTGACTTCTTTGTTCACCCGTCAGTCGGTTTCTTTTGTTGGTCTTGATATTATTTAGCTTGTGTGGGGTGCCGTGAACTAAGATAAGTGAGGGAGAGGGGGAATTCTTTAACTAACCTGCCAATTAGTGACTTTTTTGTTGCTGAATTTCATTGGCTAAATCTTCAATTGAAGGTTGGTATTTTGTACACTTCAGGCCCAAGCAAGCACTACTAACTTCATCTGTCAATCTGTTTCTTTTGTTGGTTTTGATATTATTTAACGCTGAGAATAAGGCCTCACAAAAGTATGTAGAGGGAAAAATTGTGAGTAAAGCCATTGCTCTGTTTTTCAGGGTGCTAAAAGTGTCTGGTAGTCGGTTCCAGGCACTCCAAATTTCCTGTTCGTAGTGGCACTCCTCTTGATTCTCCAAGCGGCACCTTTCCAGATTCTCAAGCTTTGACCTCAAGTCAACAAACACCCGAGCCCAGATACTGTCTTGAAATTCTGCAAGTTGCATCTCCAAATCATCAATTTGCATCCATTGGAAACCATTTAATTCCAAACTACTGTAGACTACTACATCAGGATACTTAATTATTTTCATGGTCTGTTCTAGACTTCTAAATTGACTAAATCTATCACTGAACAGGTCAAGTAACGAGTCTAAAACATGCTGGTACTTCATATGCAAGAGTTCCATTTCGTTTTGTACAGCTGCACTGGCCTTCTCAAAATACTTTGTTACTTGAGGAAAATATTTATAAGTTTTAGTTTCTACATCTCGTTTGAAAATGTTAACTTTACTTTCAAAAGCTTTTATGTATCCAAACATAACGTCAATACTTTTGCCAAAACCTTGTAACTTTAAGTTCAGTTCATTAATATGAACAGAGAGATCTGTAAAAAACATCAGGGTGTTGACCTACTTATCATCATTAAGCTGAGGAAAGTTTCCCAGATCCTTATCGTCAAGAAATACTTAAAAAAAAAAAAAAAAGAAATACTTTAATTTCTTCAAAGCACTCCACAAAGCGCTCAAGAACTTTGCCTCAGCTCAGCCATCTTACATTATTGTACATCAGCAGTCCACTGTAGGTGGAATCAAACTCCAGTAAAAGTGCCGAAAATTCTCGCTTTTGAAGGGGGCGAGCAGCTATTAAATTAACTATTTTTGTAACAACTGACATGAAGTCGTTTAAGTCGGTGAATTCTGCCTTGGCACATAAAGCCTCCTGATGGATAATACAATGAAAAGGCACAATCGGATGTCCAATAGCTTCTGTAAACAATTTGACAAATCCGACTTTTTCCCCCACCATATCTGGTGCCCCATCTGTCGTCACTGACACAACTTTAGAGATATCAGTGCTTAGGTCACGAAATGTTTGTATAACAACCTTACATATTTCGCTTCCTGATTTACTTATTGACACTGATACTAACTTTATCAACTCTTCTCTCATTGTGAGACCATCAGAATATCGACCAATAATGGCCAACTGAGCATGTGATGTGACATCAGTAGTTTCATCAAGAGAGATCGAAAAATATTTACACTTCCTTATGTCTCTCTTTAATTGATGTTGTACGTTTGTGTTCAGTCTCATTATTCGGTCTTTTATGATATTTCTACTGATGGTAACTCAGATATTCTCTTAATAATTGCATCTTTATTCTGCATATCGTGAAATAGAACTGGTGCACATCTTAGGAGAGTTTCTTTAATAAATTCTCCCTCACTGAGCGCTTTTCCATGCTGAGCTATAGAGTGAGCAATGCTCAAACTTGCAGATGTTAAATTTGTAGAGCCGTTCATAAATTTAAGGATGGAATTAGATTGGCTCTTATAAAGGTGTAGCTGCCTGGAAATGTATTCCTTCCTTTCATCCTCACTTTTTTCCAAGAGCTGGGAATGATTAGTTTCAAAATGTCTATTTATATTCCACGTTCTGCTTACTACCGTTTCAGTACATAGAACGCAAAATGATCTGCCATTTTTTTCTATAAAGCCATACATCTCGGTCCATGTCTCTTGAAAAGGTCGGCCACTGCTACTACCACTTCCTTTACTTAACCTTAGTTTTTTATTTTTTGGGTTCTCCATCAGGGGGGCAGTGACAGAAGATAGAATTATAGATAGCTTGTTAGGCCTGCAGGCAATTAGGGGTTAACTAGCCTAACTAACCACAAAATGGTGCATGTAACTGTCTTTTAGGAAAGGGCAGGGTTCATAAGCAGAAATAGGGGTTAATAAGGATGTACAACAGTAATAGTGGTGAAATGGAGTCTGCACTATGGAGCAAGATGGTGTTCCTTATGTGAATTAAAATGGCTGCCGCTATTTCTAATGGCGGGAAACAGCACCCATAGCACGCCACAAACCCTCGCCTCTCCCAGCCTCCCCCTCACTTATCTCAGTAATGATGGATTAGAAATCCATGACACCCCAGAACAGTAGATAATGGTTGCTGTGATTAACTGTTATTTGGTTACTGGTAATAGCAGGGCCCCCAGAGATGCCTCCCCCGCTGCGTTCCGCTGCTCCCCGCTCTGCCGGCGGAAGTGAGGGCAAAGATCCCGGCTTAACCGGAAGTCCCAGAACTAGAAGGTCTGTGCCGGACTTCTATTGTTTTGGCCTACAGACCTCAGGCACAGAGTGTCTAATAGGAGAGGATGAAACATTTGCGACTAGAGTCTTGGAGTTAGTCTAACTCCAAGACTCTAGTCGCAAATGTTTCATCCTCAGGAGCAGCAAATGTTTCATCCTCGGCATGCGGCCGCCTCAGCGGCCGCGTGTCATCAGAAATGGCTACGCGTGTCAGTGCTGACACGCGTGTCATAGGTTCGCCATCACTGTCCTAGAGCCCTTCCAGTGCTGATGCATTAATCACACGTCACCAAAGCTCACATCTGTGTCTGTTCCCACAGAGCCCCTAGGATAAGGTGACCAAACGTTCCGCTTTTGGCGGGACAGTCCCGATTTTTGGAAAGAATGCACGACAAGCTAGAGAACAGCGGAGAACGGGGAGGGAATATCCGGTTTTCGGCGGCCATGTGGCTATTTAGCCAGGATATGAGTTTTATATTATTTTTGTTAATTTTATAATGTTAAACTTTAATAAAAACAAATAATTGTTGAGAACTGATTATCGAGAACTGCTTATCAAAGTTCGCATTGTTGATCAGTTGTTAGAATTCAACCACCATTGTTTGGACTTAATGAACAATGGCATTTTTTGGGATTGGCAACGATGAAAACATTTTGTAACTGTCTCTCAGAGGATACACATCGTACTGCGTGCTAGTAAGCTAGTTAAACAAGTGATGTCATTACAAATCAGCTATTCAGATAATTTAGGTAAGTAATTTATTTATTTATTTCATAAATACATGAATTTTCTTGAATTTAGCAGACAGTACTCGTACTATTTATATTTTATAGTGGCGGCAAAAAGTCTAGCGCCGGCCTTGAAAGTGACACTTACGACTTACGTTATGGCAAATTCAGAGGAAAAATAATACAAGTTAGTATTGGTATTATTTAGAAAGAAATATAGGATTAAAATAATTTTTTTAAAAAAATATATTTTATTGATTTTTTACAGAGAGGAAGAGAGAGGGATAGAGAGTCAGAAACATCGATCAGCTGCCTCTTGCACACCCCCCACCGGGGATGTGCCCGCAACCAAGGTACATGCCCCTGACCGGAATCGAACCTGGGTCCCTTGAGTCCGCCGGCCGACGCTCTATCCACTGAGCCAAACCGGTATCGGCGGATTAAAATAATTTTTAAAATATACTTACTTTATAACAATCAAATTAATTTAATTTATAAACTAACAATAAAATATGTTCATGTAATTATGTACCTACTTACTGTGTTTTTAAGCAATATGTATATAATAATTTATAATATAATTTTAAATTATTTTTTTTAGATTTTTAACATAATGAGTAAGAAAAGAGGATGCAAATTCAACGGTGATCTAAGAAGTGAATTTCCTTTTATTAAAAAAACCAAAAGTGCCCTGACCGGTTTGGCTCAGTGGATAGAGCGTCGGCCTGCGGACTGAAAGGTCCTAGGTTCGATTCTGGTCAAGGACATGTACCTTGGTTGCGGGAACATCCCAGTAGGAGGTGTGCAGGAGGCAGCTGATCTATGTTTCTAACTCTCTATCCCTCGCTCTTCCTCTCTGTAAAAAAATCAATGAAATGTATTTTTTTAAAAAAAAGAACCCCCCCCCCCCCCCGTCAATGGTGTCCCGCTTTACCAATGTTAAAATCTGGTCACCTTACCCTAGAACCCCTTACCTACCGCTCCCCCCTTACCTCCCCACATTCTAACCCCCTGTCTCCCTGCGCCTGGGAATGCCCTCCCCCAGTGACATTACGTGTGAAGCGTTTACAGCTGTGGAAGGAGGATTTCTCACACCCAGACCCAAAGCTGAAACCAGGAAGGAAAACATGAAACGTGTCCGTGTCACCCTCACACCCGAGAGACACCCTCAGGCCCAGATCAGACTCAGAGACGCACCGAGATGCCCACAGAGACAGGGTCCCGGGACCAGGTTCCTCCCAAGCCCGGGAGGCCCCTGGGGGCAGGCGAGGGGGGTCCTCATTGGGGGGAGACCCGTCCCCCGGGGCCTGGGGCATCCCGGTGGGAAGGGGGAGGGGGCACATCCAGGGTGCGGGCTCGGGAGGGGCTGGGCCGCAGGCTCCTCTGATGGGAGGTGTCGGGGGGCAGTGCTGTGGGGGGGCAGTGCTGTGGGGACCAGGCCGCGGGCAGCGGGGAGGGGGTGCAGCTGGGGAGACGCAGCCTCGCTCCCTGAGCCGCGAGGGGCCGTGGGGTCCCTGTGAGCGGGGGGGCTGTGTGTCTGTGCGGACCAGGGAGGGGGTGCGGCTGTCTCTCCGGTCCGGCCTCGGGGCGGGTCTGAGGGTGACGCTGAGGGTGCCCGTGTCCCCCAGGGAGGACCGCCCGCTGTGCGCTCCGGCCGCTCCCACAGCGGAGGCCCCGGTCAGCCCTTCTCCCCGAGGCCCAAGGTCTGAGCTCCCGCCGGGCCGCGGCCTCGGTCCCCGATGGGGTGCGGGGGGGGGGGGGGGGGGGGACCCGGGGCCTGAGGACGCAGCCTCCTCCTGGGACCTGGGCCCCGGGGTCGGAGGGGGCTGCCCGGGCCGGAGAAGGGGGCCCTGAGGGGGGCCCTCTGGAGGCTGCCCGCGGCCCGGGGTGCGCCCGCCTCCTCAGGTCCCAGAACCGGGACGGGCCCACAGGGCGAGGCAGCCCCGTCAGGCCGGGGATGGGCCCGAGCCCCGTGAGGAGGGGCTCAGGCGCCCTGGCCGGTGTGGCTCAGTGGGTAGAGCGTCAGCCTGCGGACTCAGGGGTCCCGGGTTCGGTTCGGGTCAAGGGCATGGACCTCTGTTGCGGGCACATGGGGGGGGGGGTTGCAGGAGGCAGCTGATCCATGTTTCTAGCTCTCTGTCCCTCCCCTTCCTCTCTGTAAAAAATCAATAAAATATATTTTAAAAAAAGATGGGCTCCGGGTGGGGGTCTGGGACCTCACCCCCCCCCCCCCGCTCCGGCTCCGGCCGCAGTCAGGGCTCCGGGGGCTCTCGGACCACCGTCCTCAGCGCAAACAGCCCCCCGCACCCACAGGAGGGGCTCCCTGGGGGGACCGCGGGCTGCGGGGGTCTGGCCAGAGCGGAGGGGACGGTACCCCGGCAGGACCAGCCCCCCTCCCTGTGCTCCAGGAGCTGCTCCAGACGGTGCACCCCGCACCGCAACCTGGACCCCGACCTCCGGGTGCGGACGGGCCCCCCGCACCCTGAGCGCAGCCGCAGGAACGTCACCCCAACGAGGGCCCGGGGAGCCGGCCCCCCCCTCGGCACCAGCGGACACGGGCTGCGGACGGGCCGCCCCCCCACGAGGGCCCGGCTCCGCCCGGAAGGAGACGCGGGAGCGGGCGCAGCCCTCGGACCGCGGAGGCCGAGCCGGAGCCTCCGGAGGAGCCGGCACCGGAGACCCAGAGGCGCAGGGCCTGCGGGGTCGGCGGACGCTGCCCGGGGCTGGAGCGGCTCCTGCTAAGGACGCCGCCCCCCCACGTCCATGCACGGCCTCGGGGACCGGGGGCGGCGGGTCCTCAGAGACCGCTCCTGGGGGAGGTGACGCCGCTGAGATCGCCCAGCGCCTCCGGGGGGACCGGCCCGGCTGGACGAGGTCCGGGTCGCAGGAGCGGGGGAGCCCCATGGCCACGCAGGCCGCCCCCGCGGGCCCGGCCCTGAGGGTCCTGGTGGAGCCCGGCCTGCAGGGCGGCTTCTCGGAACCGGGTCTCCTCGGGAAACAGAAGCGGGCGGGGGGGGGGGGGTGATCAGCCTGGGGGGGGGGTTCAGGGGCCACAGCGGGGTCCGGTGTCCTGGGTTCCAGCCGCTCCCAAGGAAGCAGGAGTCCCCAGGTCCTCCCCCTCCCAGGCTGTAGAGGGGGAAGCTCCTGGGACTGGGGTCCCCCCTCCCCAGCCGGCAGCCTTGGGCTGGGGGAGAACCCCTTGTTTCTGGGACCCCAGGCGGTGCCCCTGGCTCCAGGGCCCTGTGTGTGGGGGGAGGGGGTTGAGGGTTAGGGGGGGGGTCCTCACCAGGAGAGCCAAAGACGGGGCTGAGCCTCACCCAGGAGCCGCCCTGTGCCCGCCCACCCTGCCCCCCGGTGGCCTCTGCTCTTCCCCCTCCCCGCCCCCACCCTGCTCTGAGCGGCAGGGTCCCCCCCCCTGGGCAGCCAGGAGGGAGCGGGAATGGAGACTCACCAGCGCAGACAGGACGGGAGGCCATGGCCCCGGTTCCCGTGGACAGGCCAGCGCTGTGCACAGGGAGGGCCCTTCTCTGCTGAGCCCCCGCCCCAGCCTGTGAGGGAGCCCCACATCCACCCGGTAAGGGGGGACCCCGGGAAAGGAGCCCATGAGGACCTCAGTGACACTGAGGAGGGTGAGCTGCCGCCTTTGTAACCAACAAACAAACAGCTGAGACGGGCTCAGGCCCTCCTGTCCGTCACTTGGCTTTGCGGCCCCGTGTGTGTCCCTGGGGCGGGGTGGGTGGTGAGCGGCTGGGGGGCACCCCCCCCCCCCCGGAAGGAAAAGGGCTCCAGGGGGCTCAGCCCCGGACACCTGGGGGGCCCGTAACAACTGTGCGCACAGGATGCACAGAGAGGTCTCTGGGCTTTTGTCCTAAGAAAACGCTCACCTGTGACCTGAGAACACACACGGGGGGTTCTGAGCCGTTTCCATCGCCCCGGAGGCGCGGAGACCAGAACACACCCCGGTGATGACGGCGCCGACGGCCCCGCACCCGGAGGAGGCCCCGCGGTCTGAACAGACGCCCCGAGGACGGACACGGGCGCGTGGGGACGGGACGAACCAGCCCCTCGGACCGGGCCGCGCTTTCCCCGAGAAACGCCCCGTTTTCCTCCCCCAGCGCCGCCGGCCTGACCCCTCGGTCCCGGTTCTGTTTCTAACGTTCCCGCCGGCGGAGAGCGGAGCCCGGTCCGTCCGCACAGCCACGGCCGCCCTCTCCCCACGGCCTCCCCGCTCCGCGCCCCCTGCTGGGGGGAGGTCCGTGCTGCGGGCTGTTCTCCCCGCACAGCCTGTGTCTGGTTTTGTTTGTTTGTTTGTTTACATTTCTTTATTGATTAAGGTTTCACATAGTTCTCCTCATCCCCCCAATCCTATCCCACACCCCTCCCCACGCATGTCCCCCCCCCCCCCCCCGTTGTCCGTGACCGCTGGTTGTGCTCATTTGCACGCTCACAAGGCCTTTGGTTGCTCTCTAACGCCCCTCCCGCCCCTGCCATTGGTCTCTGGATCTATTCACGTTCATCAGTTTGTGTTGCTCATTACACCCCACACATGCGTGAGACCCGGTGCTATTGATCTTTCTGGACTGGCTTGTTTGGCTGAGCAGGAAGCTCGCCAGCTCCGTCCAGGCTGTTGCAAACGGTGCCTGTTCCTGCTCTTCCTACAGCCGGGCCGGAGGGAGGGGCTGACCCGCCTGCTGTCAGGGCCTGTGAACGCCGGGACCGGCTGTTTGCAAAGGCGCCTGTTGCAGACGTGAGAGCGGGAGCGCACCTGCGGCCCCTCGTCCGTGCTATTTATTGTCGGTTCTGCGGTCAGAAGGGAGCAGGGCGCCCCCGAGGCCGCGGGGTTCTGGCAGCGGGTGAGGAGCCCTGTGAGCGGGGAGCCCTGGCACCCAGCCTTCTCCTTTGGGAGGTAACCCACCCACCGGGTGGGGCGGGGCCGCGGGGCTGTGCAGGGGGGACAGGGGAAAAGCAGGGCACGTACGTGGGGTGTGGACTCAGCTGGAAGCCCAGGAGAAGGGTGAACATGGCGCTCAGGACGGTTCTTGGGGGGCCGTCGCCCTCAGGACCAGCCAGCGGCCAGGCCAGGGAAGCGGGGTGCTGAGCAGCTTAGTCATTACTGTGAAGGCGACAGAGAACAAAGAGTTGATTGTCCTTATAAAAATATGTGCACATCGAAGGCTGTTTCCTGTGCTGTGGTTTATTTTAAAAAATACATTTTATTGATTATTTACAGAGAGGAAGGGAGAGGGAGAGATAGAAACATCGATGATGAGAGAATCACGGATCGGCTGCCTCCTGCATGCCCCCCACTGGGGATCGTGCTTGCAACCCAGGCCTGTGTCCTTGACCGGAATCAAACCCGAGACCCTTCAGTCCGAAGGCCGACGCTCTACCCACTGAGCCACACCGGCCAGGGCTGTGCTGTGGTGTGTGAAGCACAGAACGGGATGCATGGCAGCCTCTAACCCCTGTCGCCATGGTAACGGGGCAGGGGAGCCTCACTGAGTCTCAGGCCTCAGCCCTGTGACCCCCAGGGAGGGTCAGGCTGACTCCGCGGCGCAAACCCACGAGGCTCCCGGAGGGGGCGCTGTCGGGGGCCGGGGAGGAGGCGCTCCGAGAGGCGCAGGCGGGGCTGCAGCGGGGGTGGGACAGGGGTTGCTCAGCGCCCTGCTCGCGCCTCCCTCCCTGGCTCCCTGTCCCTCGGGGGCAGCCAGGGCTCTGCCCTCCCCGCAGCGGAGCGGCTGCCACGTTCCAGAATGTTCTGTGGCTGGAGGCCCGCCTGGGGCAGGGTCCCTTCACCCCCAAACCTCAGCGCAGTCCCGCCTGGCCGCCCAGGTCCCCCATGAGGGAGACTGGAGCGCCCCCCGCGGACACCCCAGGGCCTGCCGGCTCCCAGGTCCCATCTTCTGGGCGCTGAGCAGGGCCTGTGGGGGGAGCGTCAGGAAGGACTGGGGCGCCCCCCCACGTGTGCCCACAGCCCCGAGAGGAGGGGCTCCCGGAGGGTCCCCCTGCGCCCCCCTTTGTGTGAGACGCCCAGTCGGTGGCCCCGCGGCCCAGCCCGGCGTCCCCCCCAAAGGACTCGCCCTGAGGACGGGTCCCAGGAGGCGCGGACCTCCGACCTCTGACCTGAGCGCAGCAGAGGGGGGGGGGGCGCTGTCGCCCCTTCGGGCCCCAGAGTGGGACCGCCGCCCCAGAGTCCGGCCTGGTGCTGGGGGGGCTCCCTCCTGGGCCCCGTCTCGCGGGGGGGCCCTCCCAGGAGTGAGGTGCGGGGCCCCCGCGGGGTGGATGCTGCTGCGGGGCCTCAGCTCTGGCCTGCGGGCGGTCAGGGGGCTCCTCTTCCCTTTGGGGTTCGGTCCCCACACCTGGTTCCCTTCTCCCCCAGGGAGTCTGCGCGGGGGAGGAGGGGGAGCTGGGGCCCCGTGGCCATGACCCCCCGTGGATGTGGGGCCTCTGACCCCCTCTCCCCTCTGCCTCCTGCAGCCCCTCGCCTGCGGGGCAGCCTGAGTGTGCGGAGCCCCGTTAGCGGAGTTGGGCTCCCCCGGAGCTCCTGGGCCTTTATTTTTTTTTAAATTATATTTTATTGATTTTTTACATAGGGGAAGGGAGAGAGAGTTAGAAACATCTATAAGAGAGAAACATCCATCAGCTGCCTCCTGCACCCCCGCCCCAGCTGGGGATGTGCCTGCAACCAAGTTACATGCCCTTGACCAGAATCAAACCCGGCGCCCTTCAGTCCACAGGCTGCTATCCCCTCACCCTCTCCCTCCATCTCTGAAACCAATTAAAATATTCTGTAAGAAGTCCCCTTCTGAACCAGGCCCCTGCTGAGCACCCACAAGACAATACCCTCCTCTCGCAGCCTCTTTGCTCAGTGGAGAGTGCGGCCCTCGGACTGAAGGTCACAGGTTGTATTCAGGTCAAGGGCATGGACCTCGGTGCAGGCTCCATGGGACCCCCGTGCTGGAGGCGACAAATAGGTGCGTCTCTTACATGCATGTGTCTCTCCCTCTGTCTCTCCCCTCCCCCTCCTCTCTCCTTAAAAGCCAATGGAACAATATCCTCGGGTGAGGACAACAAACAAACAAACAAAGCCATCTCCCCTCCCCCACCCCCACAGGGGACCCCTCTCCTCCGCACCCCCCACCGTCCAGCACAGACCCTCCTGGCTCTGGGGAAGAGGCAGCTGGTCTCTGTGCCATAGAACCTGCTCTGTGAGGCCGCAGGGGGCCTGCGCTCAGCGCCCTGAGGGGGAGCCGCCCCACTCCCTGGGCCTCACAGACCTTGTGGGGTCAATGGAAGGTGAGACCTTCCACCGGCAAGTGGGTGTGACACGGGAGACCCTGAGCATTTCCACGTGAAGCCCAGGGTAATGAAGGGGACACAGTGCTGTTCAGACGTGAAGCTGTTGGACACTCAGGAGAGGACGGCACAGCGTCAGCACAGCGTTCATGTACAGAAGAAACCACAGCGCCGGAGCCCGGTGTATGTCGCTGTCAGAATCACTGTGGGGTCAGGGCCGGCTTGAGGTCCCTCCAAGGTCCGTGTGCGCCCAGAGGGAACAGCAGCTGTCACACGGTCACCAAGTCCTGGCTGAGGGGTCACCGTCACAGAACCCGTCCTTGTTCCAGACACAGTGACCTCATGGCTGTGGCCCCGGCACAGCTGTCCTGGGGCGGCTGCGGCTCAGGGTGCCTCCCGGGGCCCTCACTGCACCTGCATGTCCACATCACTGCACCCCTAAACCTCCAGCAGCCTCTCCCCCCACATCCGGGTCCCACTGGGCTCAGCACTGGAGGGAAGGATGGGAGAGAGGGCGGCGGGCGGCGGGCAGAGCACAGTCCCAGCAGGAACTGACCTCAGAGGGGGGATCCGCTCCTGCTAAATCCTCGGGAGCTCAGGGAGAGACGGGAGAACAGCCAGGCCCAGAGGAGGCAAGAGCAGGAGGAGCCTGAACACCCACCTCCAATGAGGGCTCCTGTGTGCAGGGACCCTGGGCCTGTGGGACAGTGACAGGCAACATGCCTCCTGCTGCTGTCAGACGGGGACGCCCAGAGAATGAGACCAGAACTCACACCCAAGAACAGGAACAGGCATAACACCCACCAGAGCAAAGAAACACCAAACACCCAGGAGGGGAGGGCGGAGGGCGGGGCCCAGGCCTGAGCCCAGGCTGACCTGCCCCAGGAAGCTCGCTGTCCAGGGTCCTGGAGAGGCTCTGCATTAGGACATGGGACAAGTCTAGGGGATGGGAGTCCCTGTGACCCCAGGTCCTGGAGGGACAGGGTTCCCTGAGGGACAAGGTCACAGGAGCAGAGAGGTGACCTGGCCGAGGAGTGACCCCGTCAAAGCCCACGATGCACTGAGCACTGACCAGGCACAGGCCCCGGCCACGCTCCACCCTCACAGACCCTCCCGTCCCACCTAAGACAGGCTCAGCACAGCAAACACATGGGACCTGGGAAGTTATTGGAGCTTCAATTTATTTTCTCGCAGAATTTAGGATCTTCCCCTTTAATTAACCCATCAAAGCTTCTTGGCAAGAAATGAACAAGCAGTCACAGCCAGAATCTCATTAGAATCCGGAGCAGGAAGTTGCAGCTCAGAGCACCTGGGAGGAAAGGCAGGGAGGGGAGGGCCCAGCCGCCTCTGCTGACAGGAAAGTGTGGGGAGCAGGGCGGGGCCGCCCCCATCAGAGGTTCCTGAGTCAGGAAGTGGGAGCGTGGACACATCTTCCATCACTCAGTCCCCACAGAGCAGCTCCTCACGCTGTGGAGGACAATCATCATGAGCAGATCCAGGGCAGAGGCTGGAACTGGTGACATTCTCAAACCCACTTCATGCTCACAGGGTCCCACAGACTCCACACCACCCAGGCCTCCCTCTGTCCACCCCTCCCCACGGCAGATCTCACCTTTAGAAGCCGAGAGAGACACATCAGAGCCCTGGGCGCTGTCACTGCCTGGGGGGGACACACCAGGATGGGGTCAGAGCCCAGGGCAGGAGACAAAGGAGGAACTATGGGCCGGGAGGGGTACCCCATGGCTCCCGTCTGCACTGTCCCAGGGACTCAGAGGTCACCCCTCCATACTCACTGGCAGCCTGAGCATAGCTCCCTCCTTTTCCACCTGCGGGAAGAAAACATCCCGTGAGAGACCAGGGAGGAGGCAGGGCCAGGAGGTCCTAAGGGAAGCCCTAGTCCTGGGCCCAGAGAAGTTTCCAGAACCCTGTGTACAGACCCAGGGCAGGACCAGGAAAACTGAGGGAAGTAGCACGTGTGGGGACTGGACCCACCGCCCTCCTGGAGGTCTGTGCTCAGCAGGGACCTGCCCTCTGACCTGGGGCTGCTGGGAACGGGGTCCCACCACCAGCATCATCAGGTGGTAAGTGGGTCCCTCATTTCCCACGGGCCTCACTGAGAGTAAGTGTGAGCACAGAGCCCCACAATGGCCATCACAGGCATGGGGATGGTGCTTCCCGTGAATGAGGGGGGACACACGTCTACCTGGGCTTGAACCCCCAGTGGGACAGACACTCAGACCCCACCCCTGCCCACCTGAGCGCCTCCTCCTCCACATCACAGCTGCAGCCACAGCTCCCAGCAGAACCAGGCCCCCAGCGATGCCCAGGATGATGAAGATGAAGGTCTGAGGAGGCGGCTCTGGGAGGAGAAGGAAAGGGAGGGTGAGGGCCCTGATCCCAGGCCTCAGCCCCGACCCCACTGAGTCCCCCAGCGCCCCTGCTGCCCTGAGAAGAGGCTCTGTGCCCACGGCCCTCCTCACCCCATCTCAGGGTCAGGGGCTCGGGCAGCCCCTCGTGCTGCACATGGCACGTGTATCTCTGCTCCTCGCCAGGGGGCACCCCCACGGCCGCCCACTTCTGGAAGGTCCCGTCCCCCGCAGGCCTGGTCTCCACCAGCTCCATGTCCTGGCTCTGGTCCTCCCCGTCACGCTGCCAGGTCAGGCTGATGTCCGCAGGGTAGAAGCCCCGCGCCCAGCACCTCAGGGTGACCTCACGGTCGGAGACGGGGTGGTGGGTCACGTGTGCTTTTGGAGGGTCTGAGAGGAGGGGAGAAAATGCAGGAATGTTGCATCCGCCATGGGACACTCCAACAGCGCCCATGTGACCATCCTGAGAGAGGACAGTCACTCGGTGGGGGAGGGAGCACACAGCCCACACACCAGCCTGGACAGAGGCACCTGGAAGGACCTCCTAGCCTTTAGAAAGTTCTAGAATCAGAGAGACACAGCTCAGGGCAGGAGACAGGTCTCCAAGGGGAGAAAAGGGATTTGTGGTCCTGACCTGGGTGGAGGCCACGTGACTCAGAAAAGCTGGGGTCAGGCCTCAGACACAGGGGGTGTGGGGCAGCGCACAAGGCCTGAGAGAGAAGGTCCCCGTGGGTCCCAGAGCCCCTGCAGGGCCCATGGGAACCCCTAATGGGTTATGTCAGGGGGTCTCCCTGCACCCCAGGAGAGCCTGCACCCCTACCTGTCCCTGAGAGGAGGGGGAGTCCCTGTGGTACCTGACCTGGACATTCAGGGGAACTCCTCTCTGACCCCAAGGAGGGGTGTCTGACACTGATCCCCTGTCCTGTCTCCTTGTAGGAGCCCCAGCCCCGGGGAGAGGGGGGGCCCCAGGGCCCATGGTACCTGCGCGCAGCAGGGTCTCCTTCCCTTTGTCCAGGTAAAGGCGGAGCCACTTCCTGCAGGTGTCCTCCAGGTAGCTCCTCTGATACTCTGCCTCACCCGCCGCCTCCCACTTGCGCTTTGTGATCTGAGCCGCCATGTCGGCCGCGGTCCAGGAGGTCAGGTCCTCGTTCAGGGCGATGTAGTCGGTGCCGTCGTAGGCGTATTGACTGTACCCGCGGAGGAGGCGTCCATCGGGTCCCACGTCGCAGCCGGACATCCACTGGAAGGTGTGAGACCCTGACCCCGCCCCGAGGTCAGCCCGCCCCGAGGTCATCCCCGCCCCGCCCCGAGGTCACCCCGCCCCGCGGGGCCTGAATCTAAAACTGAAAGTGAAATCGGGTCACAGTCCCCGCGGGCTCCTCCCGGGTGGGGGCCGGGCGGGTCCCGCCGCCTCGGGGTGACGCTCGGACCCGGACCCTCGGGGCGTCCCCGGCCCGTCCGTGAGGAGGGGGTGGTGACGGGCCCGGCGGCGGCTCACCGTCCTCGCTCTGGTTGTAGTAGCCGCGCAGGGTCTGCAGGTTCACTCGGAAAGTCTGTGCGTTGCCCTTGGCCCTCAGCGTGTTCTGGTCCCAATACCCCGGGTCCTCCTGCTCCATCCACGGCTGCTGCATCCACGGCGCCCGCGGCTCCAGCCTCCCACTCGCCGCGTCGCTGTCGAACCGCACGAACTGCGTGTCGTCCACGTAGCCGACGGTGATGAAGCGGGGCTCCCCGCGGCCGGGCCGGGACACGATGGTGCTGAAATAGCTCATGGAGTGGGGGCCTGGGGGGCGGACGGGGGGCAGGGCCGGGGCTGGACACGCGCCTTCCCGGCCCCGCGCCCCCGCCGGGTCCCCTCGCTCCTCCCCGCACAGCCGCCCCCTCCGACCCCGCACTCACCGGCCCGGCTGGGGGTCAGGACCAGCGCCCCCGAGAGCAGCAGGAGGAGGGTGGGGGGCCGCATGACCCGCATCCTCGGCGTCGGGGGACCTTCTGAGTCCGGGCGCTTCCGCGGAGGAGTTATAACCGGGAGCCGCGGGGACGCTGATTGGCTGCTCCGGAAACCGCTCAGCCAATGGGAGTGAGGATTGGGTGCGCGTCACGAGTATCCAGGAAGAAGGCGCCGACACAGGTTGGGAGAGGAGAAGTGAAACCAGGGCGCTGGGGAGTCCCCACCACGGAGCGGCCCCCCCAGACTCTGTCCCCCGCTGAGACCTGAGCGCAGGCCCGGGCCCTGGACTCGGTCCTGACCCTCCTCCTGCGCGGATCGCCCGTCACACGGTCCCCGAGGCCTGGCCCAGGCGCCGGGCTGTTCAGGGACTTTCCAAGGTTCTGGGGTCACCATCTCTGTGCAGCCTCACCCAGGAGGGAGGCGCCCCAAGAACCTTGTGTATGTGGTTCCGTCTGTCACTCACGGAATCACACAGGGGAAACAAGTATGAATTCACGGCGCATGCTCACTGCCTGTGAGATGGTCACAGAGTCAGGTTTTTATGAAAATCACCAATTTCCCAAGTGAACACGGAGGAGAGAGGAGGGGCTGCTCCCAGGTCACATCCGTGCCCGTCTCCCTGGGAGACGCTGGGTTTTCACATTTGCTTCTGCGTTTTGTCTGTTCTTGTGGCTGCAGCTCATGAAGACATGGACGGCCTCACAGAAATGGCAGGAGCGGGTTACTGACCTTTCAGATCAGGGTGGGTCTCCCCTGTGACAGTCACTGCAGCCACACCCGTGGTCGTTCCTGAAAAGGGCTTTGCAAAGTGAGACCCGAAACCATACTGACTGTATTCTTCTAGTTTTAATTTTTCTAAATATATATATTTCTATTTCAGAGAGGGAAGGAGAGATAGAAACATCAGTGATAAGAAAGCATCATTGATGGGCTGCCTCTTACACGCCCCCACACTGGGGATGGAGCCCACAAACCCGGCATGTGCTCTGACAAAGAGTTCACCTGTGACCTCCTGGTTCATAGTGAAAGATGAAACAGAGGGCCGGAGAACCAGGACACAGGCTTTATTGGAGATCACCCTGCTGGCCGCCTTCCAGCGGGGAAAAGGGAAGAGAGAGAGAGAGAGAGAGAGAGAGAGAGAGAGAGAGAGAGAGAGAGAGAGAGAGAGCCGGGGTGAGAGTGCCTTTTAAGGGGAGGAAAGGAGGGGACGGGGCTTAGGGTACTCAGCCCACGCTGATTGGTGGTTTCATGTAAGGTACATGGTTAGGGGCCTAGGGATTTAGGAATTGGGGGCTTAGGGTATATGGCAGGTGCTGATTGGTGGTTCAATGTACAGTCCATGTGAGGTGTTCAGGAATGTCCGGCTGCAGGTGGAGTTTACGTCATACTCCATCCATCAGTTGGGGGAAGGGAGGATCTATCATTCCAGGCTTTTGTTAATATTAAAAACATTGAGAGTCCGGGCAGGGTCAGGGGATGAAGGTCCGTCTTCCATAGCTACTTCCTGCTGAGAGGGGGCGTCGTTAGGGGCGTCTACCTGGGGTCTCAAGGATTCTGGTGTTAGGTTCTGAATTCAGTGCCAGATAGATCTCTCCCACCTTCTGGTTGGTGAACGCCTGCAGTCTGTTCTGCAAAAGACTAGAAAACAGCGCATGAGAAAGGGGGCTAAAGAGCAAAATTAAAGGAATAGACACAGGTTTGCCTAATGATGCGTGGCTGGACGAGGAGTGGAGCAGCATAATTTCCCCAAGAGACTGGTTGGTGAAGTCTCGAGAGCGATCCTGTTGAGTCACTTGGGAGGTAAAAGCTGGTCCTGAGGCTGCCACAGCGTCACTTGTCTGGTTTTGCCGCTTTTCTGGGCCTGGAGCTGAAAGACAACTGAGACCTAGATGTTATTTTTAGGGGGGAAAAGAGTAGGGTTTCAGTTGCCTCACTAGTGATATGAAAGGGGAGAATAGGTTACCCTGGGGGTGAGGTCCTTGCTTTCCCAGTTTTGCCCCTTGCTGGGCATCCACATGTTTCTTGTAGGTCCTGAGACAGGGTTTCAAAGTAGGTAGAGCAGTGGTTAAGCTCCCTGTGGCAGTTCCGACTCCTGCTGTGATGCTGAGGGTTAGGAGGAGAGGGATGATCTGGACTGCCCTTTTGTGTCAGATATGATGGGTTACGGGGACAGGTAAAGACTGATTATTGGGGGCTGCATCTACATTGGGTGAGAGACAGATGAGAGTACAGGTTCCTGTCCAGCTGATGGGGAGACAGATGTATGTGTTTTTCCCCACAGAGGAAGAAAAACCCCTATCATGGAGACAAGCTGAAAGGTGTAGGGAGAAGAGGTGGACTAAAGGGTATAAGATTCCTTTTTCTAGTTCCACACTCCAAGCTGAGAGGGTGGTCACCATGGCGCTGCCAATAAGGGGTGACAGATGAGTGATTGAGATTATGTTGCAGTGAAAGTGGGAGGGAAAAGGAAGGAAAGGAGTAGTGGAAGCCGGGGACCTGGATGGTTGGATAAGAGGTTAGACACTGAATATTCTGGTTTAGCTTAAGAAGTATCCAGCAACCATGTCCTGCCAGGCTTGGAGACTGAAGCCTCACTTTCTTGCTGCGAGTTCCTTCTTCCTTTCTTTTTTCTTTCTTTATTTCTAAAAGGCAGGGGGCGGGGGAGGGAGCAGGCTCCGCAGCCGGTTCCCAGGCTAGCCAGGCCTCTAGCGGCTTCAGTCCCAAATGGCCACATTCTTCCTACAGATAATGATCATAGAGGAGATAAGGAGATAAGGCGTTTACAGTCCCAGGAATGGCTTGGCCTTGTGGGGTGAGAGAGTGAAACTGAGGTAGGTGACTGTGGTTTGGGACAACTGGGTTTTATGAGGGGATGCATGGTAGCCCTGGCCGGGCACCAAGGTAGAATGAGAAAAGAGTGAAAGGGGGAATTTAGTAAGATGCAATGTAGACATGAGGTGGCTAATGGCTGTGAGACTGATCCGTCAAGCCCCATAATAGAGACTGAGGAGGGGACAAGGGTCCCAGCAAATTAGGAGGGCAGAATAAGTGGCCCCAGTGTCAATTAAAAAGGAGATCAGCTTACCTGCCACCACAGTGTTCCCCGGGGCTCTGTCCTGGTGATGTAAGTCTGTGGGGCCCTGTCAGGGCCTGGGCAGCTTTTTCGGTGGCCAGTCCCAGGAGGTCTGGGAGCTCCAAACCGGATCCAGAGGGCGGCCATGCTGGACTGGCTGAGGCCAGACCCAGAGGAGCCAGACTACAGTCTGATTTCCGGTGGCCTTCCCTTCCGCACCTTGGGCAGGGCCCAGACGGGGGTCTCGGGTTTGAGCAGGACTTGGCTCAGTGTCCTTCCTTGCTGCAGTTGAGGCATGGGCCCGGAGGAGGCTTAGCCCCTGACTTACCCACAGTTGGAGGACCGGCACTCCATTTGGGGTTCATGAGAGTGGTGGCTAGGAGCTGGAAGGCCTCCTAATGGGCCTCCGCCTTGGCCTGATCTCGTCTTTGATTTTGGATTTGGGTCTCCTTGTCTCTATTATTAAAGACCTTAGAGGTCAGGTTAACGAGGTCTTTTTGAGGGGTTTGTGGACCTGCAGTTGCGGCATATGTCGGGGAGTAAAGTTGGTCAGGTCAGTGGGAAAAGAAACCTGAGATGCCTCTCAATCTGTGAGGCTGGACATAGAGAATGGGGCGTGGACTCAATGAGTGTGCCCTCAGTTCCTGCCGCCTCCCTCAGGGGCAGAGTGGACGCGAGAGTAGAAGAAGCTGTTGAGGAAGGCAGTCTTTGGGCCTGAGAATGAGTGTTAGATGGAAAGGCTGTTTTAGAGCTCAGGTTCTCAGGATTTGGGCTCTCAGGGACTGGGGAGAAGGCGGCTGCTGGTTAAGAGGGTCTGAAGAGAAAGAGTCTAGAGAGCCGGGGTGAGAGTGCCTTTTAAGGGGAGGGAAGGAGGGGATGGGGCTTAGGGCACTCAGCCCACGCTGATTGGTGGTTTCATGTAAGGCACATGGTTAGGGGCCTAGGGATTTAGGAATTGGGGGCTTAGGGTATATGGCAGGTGCTGATTGGTGGTTCAATGTACAGTCCATGTAAGGTGTTCAGGAATGTCCGGCTGCAGGTGGAGTTTACGTCATACTCCGTTCATCAGTTGGGGGAAGGGAGGATCTATCACATAGGTCAATGTTCAACCACCGAGCCCGGCTGGCTGGGGAATATTGACTATTTCCTGTTCTGTTCTGTCACCGTCCCCAGGGCTGTCTTGCTGGGTGGCTCTATCCTCATGCAGGTTATGTAAAGTGATGCCCTGTGTCTCTAAGTCCTAGAGCAACCTTTGGAGCTTGGTGTGTCAAACTTCGCCAAAAAACTGAGCATAACTCGGATAGTGTGTCACTTTGAGGAAAAAACATTATTTCGCGATATTTATAGTTTAAATAACATAAATGTATAATTGTTATATATAATTGTATTTAATAAACCAAAAACTAAATATTTAACTTACCTGCTTAGTGACTTCTTTGTTCACCCGTCAGTCGGTTTCTTTTGTTGGTCTTGATATTATTTAGCTTGTGTGGGGTGCCGTGAACTAAGATAAGTGAGGGAGAGGGGGAATTCTTTAACTAACCTGCCAATTAGTGACTTTTTTGTTGCTGAATTTCATTGGCTAAATCTTCAATTGAAGGTTGGTATTTTGTACACTTCAGGCCCAAGCAAGCACTACTAACTTCATCTGTCAATCTGTTTCTTTTGTTGGTTTTGATATTATTTAACGCTGAGAATAAGGCCTCACAAAAGTATGTAGAGGGAAAAATTGTGAGTAAAGCCATTGCTCTGTTTTTCAGGGTGCTAAAAGTGTCTGGTAGTCGGTTCCAGGCACTCCAAATTTCCTGTTTGTAGTGGCACTCCTCTTGATTCTCCAAGCGGCACCTTTCCAGATTCTCAAGCTTTGACCTCAAGTCGACAAAAACCTGAGCCCAGATACTGTCTTGAAATTCTGCAAGTTGCATCTCCAAATCATCAATTTGCATCCATTGGAAACCATTTAATTCCAAACTACTGTAGACTACTTCATCAGGATACTTAATTATTTTCATGGTCTGTTCTAGACTTCTAAATTGACTAAATCTATCACTGAACAGGTCAAGTAACGAGTCTAAAACATGCTGGTACTTCATATGCAAGAGTTCCATTTCGTTTTGTACAGCTGCACTGGCCTTCTCAAAATACTTTGTTACTTGAGGAAAATACTTATAAGTTTTAGTTTCTACATCTCGTTTGAAAATGTTAACTTTACTTTCAAAAGCTTTTATGTATCCAAACATAACGTCAATACTTTTGCCAAAACCTTGTAACTTTAAGTTCAGTTCATTAATATGAACAGAGAGATCTGTAAAAAACATCAGGGTGTTGACCTACTTATCATCATTAAGCTGAGGAAAGTTTCCCAGATCCTTATCGTCAAGAAATACTTAAAAAAAAAAAAAGAAATACTTTAATTTCTTCAAAGCACTCCACAAAGCGCTCAAGAACTTTGCCTCAGCTCAGCCATCTTACATTATTGTACATCAGCAGTCCACTGTAGGTGGAATCAAACTCCAGTAAAAGTGCCGGAAATTCTCGCTTTTGAAGGGGGCGAGCAGCTATTAAATTAACTATTTTTGTAACAACTGACATGAAGTCGTTTAAGTCGGTGAATTCTGCCTTGGCACATAAAGCCTCCTGATGGATAATACAATGAAAAGGCACAATCGGATGTCCAATAGCTTCTGTAAACAATTTGACAAATCTGACTTTTTCCCCCACCATATCTGGTGCCCCATCTGTCGTCACTGACACAACTTTAGAGATATCAGTGCTTAGGTCACGAAATGTTTGTATAACAACCTTACATATTTCGCTTCCTGATTTACTTATTGACACTGATACTAACTTTATCAACTCTTCTCTCATTGTGAGACCATCAGAATATCGACCAATAATGGCCAACTGAGCATGTGATGTGACATCAGTAGTTTCATCAAGAGAGATCAAAAAATATTTACACTTCCTTATGTCTCTCTTTAATTGATGTTGTACGTTTGTGTTCAGTCTCATTATTCGGTCTTTTATGATATTTCTACTGATGGTAACTCAGATATTCTCTTAATAATTGCATCTTTATTCTGCATATCGTGAAATAGAACTGGTGCACATCTTAGGAGAGTTTCTTTAATAAATTCTGCCTCACTGAGCGCTTTTCCATGCTGAGCTATAGAGTGAGCAATGCTCAAACTTGCAGATGTTAAATTTGTAGAGCCGTTCATAAATTTAAGGATGGAATTAGATTGGCTCTTATAAAGGTGTAGCTGCCTGGAAATGTATTCCTTCCTTTCATCCTCACTTTTTTCCAAGAGCTGGGAATGATTAGTTTCAAAATGTCTATTTATATTCCACGTTCTGCTTACTACCGTTTCAGTACATAGAACGCAAAATGATCTGCCATTTTTTTCTATAAAGCCATACATCTCGGTCCATGTCTCTTGAAAAGGTCGGCCACTGCTACTACCACTTCCTTTACTTAACCTTAGTTTTTTATTTTTTGGGTTCTCCATCAGGGGGGCAGTGACAGAAGATAGAATTATAGATAGCTTGTTAGGCCTGCAGGCAATTAGGGGTTAACTAGCCTAACTAACCACAAAATGGTGCATGTAACTGTCTTTTAGGAAAGGGCAGGGTTCATAAGCAGAAATAGGGGTTAATAAGGATGCACAACAGTAATAGTGGTGAAATGGAGTCTGCACTATGGAGCAAGATGGTGTTCCTTATGTGAATTAAAATGGCTGCCACTATTTCTAATGGCGGGGAAACGGCACCCATAGCACGCCACAAACCCTCGCCTCTCCCAGCCTCCCCCTCACTTATCTCAGTAATGATGGATTAGAAATCCATGACACCCCAGAACAGTAGATAATGGTTGCTGTGGTTAACTGTTATTTGGTTACTGGTAATGGCAGGGCCCCTGAGATGCGTCCCCCGCTGCGTTCCGCAGCTCCCCGCTCTGCCGGCGGAAGTGAGGGCAAAGATCCCGGCTTAACCAGAAGTCCCAGAACTAGACGCTCTGTGCCGGGCTTCTGTTGTTTTGGCCTACAGACCTCAGGCACAGAGTGTCTAATAGGGGAGGATGAAACACTTGCGACTAGAGTCTTGGAGTAACTAGAGTCTTGGAGCAGCAAATGTTTCATCCTCGGCATGCGGCCGCCTCAGCGGCTGCGTGTCATCAGAAATGGCTACGCGTGTCAGTGCTGACACGCGTGTCATAGGTTCGCCATCACTGTCCTAGAGCCCTTCCAGTGCTGATGCATTAATCACACGTCACCAAAGCTCACATCTGTGTCTGTTCCCACAGAGCCCCTAGGATAAGGTGACCAGACGTCCCGCTTTTGGCGGGACAGTCCCGATTTTTAACAATTTGTCCCGCGTCCCACGGCGTTTTAAAAAAGTCCCGATTTTTGGAAAGAATGCACGACAAGCTAGGGAACGGCGGGAGAACGGGAAGGGAATAGACGGTTTTCGGCGGCCATGTGGCTATTTAGCCAGGATATGAGTTTTATATTATTTTTGTTAATTTTATAATGTTAAACTTTAATAATAACAAATAATTGTTGAGAACTGCTTATCGAGAACTGCTTATCAAAGTTCGCATTGTTGATCAGTTGTTAGAATTCGACCACCATTGTTTGGACTTAATGAGCAATGGCATTTTTTGGGATTGGCAACGACGAAAACATTTTGTAACTATCTCTCAGACAATACACATCGTACTGCGTGCTAGTAAGCTAGTTAAACAAGTGATGTCATTACAAATCAGCTATTCAGATAATTTAGGTAAGTAATTTATTTATTTATTTCATAAATACATGAATTTTCTTGAATTTAGCAGACAGTACTCTTACTATTTATATTTTATAGTGGCGGCAAAAAGTCTAGCGCCGGCCTTGAAAGTGACACTTACGACTTACGTTACGGCAAATTCAGAGGAAAAATAATACAAGTTAGTATTGGTATTATTTAGAAAGAAATATAGGATTAAAATAATTTTTAAAATATACTTACTTTATAACAATCAAATTAATTTAATTTATAAACTAACAACAAAATATGTTCATGTAATTATGTACCTACTTACTGTGTTTTTAAGCAATATGTATATAATAATTTATAATATAATTTTAAATTATTTTTTTTAGATTTTTAACATAATGAGTAAGAAAAGAGGATGCAAATTCAACGATGATCTAAGAAGTGAATTTCCTTTTATTAAAAAAACCAAAAGCGCCGAAACCGGTTTGGCTCAGTGGATAGAGCATCAGCCTTCGGACTGAAAGGTCCTAGGTTCGATTCTGGTCAAGGACATGTACCTTGGTTGTGGGAACATCCCAGTAGGAGGTGTGCAGGAGGCAGCTGATCTATGTTTCTAACTCTCTATCCCTCTCTCTTCCTCTCTGTAAAAAAATCAATGAAATGTATTTAAAAAAAAAAAAGAACCCCCCCCCCCCCCCCCCCGTCAATGGTGTCCCGCTTTACCAATGTTAAAATCTGGTCACCTTACCCTAGAACCCCGTACCTACCGCTCCCCCCTTACCTCCCCACATTCTAACCCCCTGTCTCCCTCGCCTTGGAATGCCCTCCCCCAGGGACATTACCTGTGAGGCGTTTACAGCTGTGGAAGGAGGATTTCTCACACCCAGACCCAAAGCTGAAACCAGGAAGGAAAACATGAAACGTGTCCGTGTCACCCTCACACCCGAGAGACAACCTCAGGCCCAGATCAGACTCAGAGACGCACCGAGATGCCCACAGAGACAGGGTCCGGGGACCAGGTTCCTCCCAAGCCCGGGAGGCCCCTGGGGGCAGGCGAGGGGGGTCCTCATTGGGGGGAGACCCGTCCCCCGGGGCCTGGGGCATCCCGGTGGGAAGGGGGAGGGGGCACATCCAGGGTGCGGGCTCGGGGTGGCGGCCTCGGGAGGGGCTGGGCCGCAGGCTCCTCTGATGGGAGGTGTCGGGGGGCAGTGCTGTGGGGGGGGCAGTGCTGTGGGGACCAGGCTGCCTGCAGCGGGGAGGGGGTGCAGCTGGGGAGACGCAGCCTCGCTCCCTGAGCCGCGAGGGGCCGTGGGGTCCCTGTGAGCGGGGGGCTGTGTGTCTGTGCGGACCAGGGAGGGGGTGCGGCTGTCTCCCCGGTCCGGCCTCGGGGCGGGTCTGAGGGTGACGCTGAGGGTGCCCGTGTCCCCCAGGGAGGACCGCCCGCTGTGCGCTCCCCCCCGCTCCCACAGCGGAGGCCCCGGTCAGCCCTTCTCCCCGAGGCCCAAGGTCTGAGCTCCCGCCGGGCCGCGGCCTCGGTCCCCGATGGGGTGCGGGGGGGGGGGGGGGGGGGACCCGGGGCCTGAGGACGCAGCCTCCTCCTGGGACCTGGGCCCCGGGGTCGGAGGGGGCTGCCTGGCCGGAGAAGGGGGCCCTGAGGGGGGCCCTCTGGAGGCTGCCCGCGGCCCGGGGTGCGCCCGCCTCCTCAGGTCCCAGAACCGGGACGGCCCACAGGGCGAGGCGGCCCTGTCAGGCCGGGGATGGGCCGCAGCCCGTGAGGAGGGGCTCAGGCGCCCTGGCCGGGGTGGCTCAGTGGGTAGAGCGTCGGCCTGCGGACTCAGGGGTCCCGGGTTTGGTTCTGGTCAAGGGCATGGACCTCGGTTGCGGGCACATCCCAGTGGGGGGTGCGGGAGGCAGCTGATCCATGTTTCTAGCTCTCTGTCCCTTTCCCTTCCTCTCTGTAAAAAATCAATAAAATATATTTTAAAAAAAGATGGGCTCCGGGTGGGGGTCTGGGACCTCACCCCCCCCCCCCGCTCCGGCTCCGGCCGCAGTCAGGGCTCCGGGGGCGCTCGGACCACCGTCCTCACCGCAGACAGCCCCCCCGCACCCACAGGAGGGGCTCCCTGGGGGGACCGCGGGCTGCGGGGGTCCGGCCAAAGCGGAGGGGACGGTACCCCGGCAGGACCAGCCCCCCTCCCTGTGCTCCAGGAGCTGCTCCAGACGGTGCTCCCCGCACCGCAACCTGGACCCCGACCTCCGGGTGCGGACGGGCCCCCCGCACCCTGAGCGCAGCCGCAGGAACGTCACCCCCACGAGGGCCCGGGGAGCCGGCGGCCCCTCGGCACCAGCGGACACGGGCTGCGGACGGGCCGCCCCCCACGAGGCCCCGGCTCCGCCCGGAAGGAGACCCGGGAGCGGGCGCAGCCCTCGGACCCGTGAGGCCGAGCCGGAGCCCCCGGAGGAGCCGGCACCGGAGACCCAGAGGCGCAGGGCCTGCGGGGCGGCGGACGCTGCCCGGGGCTGGAGCGGCTCCTGCGCTGAGGACGCCGCCCCCCACGTCCATGCACGGCCTCGGGGACCGGGGGCGGCGGGTCCTCAGAGACCGCTCCTGGGGGAGGTGACGCCGCTGAGATCGCCCAGCGCCTCCGGCGGGACCGGCCCGGCTGGACGAGGTCCGGGGCGCAGCGAGCAGGGGAGCCCCATGGCCACGCAGGCCGCCCCCGCGGGCCCGGCCCTGAGGGTCCTGGTGGAGCCCGGCCTGCAGGGCGGCTTCTCGGAACCGGGTCTCCTCCGGAACAGAAGCAGGCGGGGGGGGGGGGGGGGGGTGTGATCAGCCTGGGAGGGTGGTGGGCCAGGGGCCACAGAGGGGTCCGGTGTCCTGGGTTCCAGCCGCCCCCAAGGAAGCAGGAGTCCCCGGGGCCTCCCCCTCCCAGGCCGTAGCGGGGGCAGCTCCTGGGACTGGGGTCCCCCCTCCCCAGCCGGCAGCACTGGGCTGGGGGAGAACCCCTTGTTTCTGGGACCCCAGGCGGTGCCCCTGGCTCCAGGGCCATGGGGGGGGTCCTCACCAGGAGAGCCAAAGACGGGGCTGAGCCTCACCCAGGAGCCGCCCTGTGCCCGCCCACCCTGCCCCCCGTGGCCTCTGCTCTTCCCCCTCCCCGCCCCCACCCTGCTCTGAGCGGCAGGGTCCCCCCCCTGGGCAGCCAGGGGGGAGCGGGAATGGAGACTCACCAGCGCAGACAGGACGGGAGGCCATGGCCCCGGTTCCCGTGGACAGGCCAGCGCTGTGCACAGGGAGGGCCCTTCTCTGGCTGAGCCCCCGCCCCCAGCCTGTGAGGGAGCCCCACATCCACCCGGTAAGGGGGGACCCCGGGAAAGGAGCCCATGAGGACCTCAGTGACACTGAGGAGGGTGAGCTGCCGCCTTTGTAACCAACAAACGAACAGATGAGACGGGCTCAGGCCCTCCGGTCCCTCACTTGGCTTTGCGGCCCCGTGTGTGTCCCTGGGGCGGGGGTGGGTGGTGAGCGGCTGGGGGGCACCCCCCCCCCCCCAGGAAGGAGAAGGGCTCCAGGGCCTCAGCCCGGGACACCTGGGGGGCCCGTAACAACTGTGCTCACATGATGCACAGAGAGGTCTCTGGGCTTTTGTCCTAAGAAAACGCTCACCTGTGACCTGAGAACACACACGGAGGGTTCTGAGCAGTTTCCATCGCCCCGGAGGCGCGGAGACCAGAACAAACCCCGGTGATGACGGCGCTGACGGCCCCGCACCCGGAGGAGGCCCCGCGGTCTGAACAGACGCCCCGATGACGGACACGGGCGCGTGGGGACGGAACGAACCAGCACCTCGGACCGGGCCGCGCTTTCCCCGAGAAACGCCCCGCTTTCCTCCCCCAGCGCCGCCGGCCGGACCCCGGGGCCGGGCCGCCGCGGAGAGGAGCGCCCCCTCCGGCGGTCGGCGGGACGGACGCCACGGCCTCCGCTCAGCGGCCTCCGCCCGCGCCGCTCGCGCCCGGCCCGGCTCCCGGGGACCGTCCCCCCGGGAGTGCCCGCGGCCGGACCCCTCGGTCCTGGTTCTGTTTCTAACGTTCCCGCCGGCGGAGAGCGGAGCCCGGTCCGTCTGCACCGCCACGGCCGCCCTCTCCCCACGGCCTCCCCGCTCAGCGCCCCCTGCTGGGGGGAGGTCCGTGCTGCGGGCCTGTCCTCCCCGCACAGCCTGTCGGGGCCGGTCCTGCTGCCTCCCGTCCCCCCATCCCAGCACTGCCCTTCCCCTCCCCCCAAAGTGCGGCTCACAGCCCCTCACAGACAGCGGGGTTCACGGGGAGTCCCCCCACACTGTTCTCACACATCGGAGGGGACGGCCATGAGCTCTGGCCTGGGTGTCCCCGGCTCCCCTGCGGGTCCGAGAGGAGGCTCTGCGGGGCGGCCTGGGCCCTGCGCTCTGTCCCCATGTGGCCCCTGAGATGCCAAAGGGGGGACCATCTCTGTTCCCCCAACTGCGGGGGGGGGGGGGCAGCTCCCAGGCCTTCCCCGGCTCGGGCTCCCGTGGGAACGGGTGCTGGTTCCCAAGGTCACGGCCCCAGTCCTGTCCCCGGAGGCCGGGCCCTGGTCCCGCACCCGCCGCAGCGCCTCTGCTCCGGGGACTCAGCGGCCGCTCCCCGGAGGGACGGCCCAGCCTCAGCCCGGAGCGCCCGGGGCTCAGAGGACCCCGTGCGGGGGGACCTGTCCCAGGGCGATGGGCCCCGGTCCCCCACGGGTTCCCCTGCGAATAGAGACGCCCCGGGGCCCGGGCCTGGGGGACCCGCCGGCACCCCAGTTTGAGGTCAGCAACCAGCCAGCGGGTCCCTGTGCGCTCGGGGGGCGTCTGCCTCCTGTGCCCGGCCCGGCCCGCAGGGGGCGCTGCCGGCTCTGCCTCCGTCTCCGCTGCTGCCGCTGAGCCCCGGGGGTGCGGGCTGTGTCCCCGGTTTATTCTGGGCCCTTCTGCTCCGGGTCCCCCTTCCCGCACCTTCCGGGGGGAGGCCCCCCGCATTGGCTGCGAGGCCGAGTCCCGGGACCCGCCCCCCAAACGCGGGCAGGACGCGGCCGGGCAGGTCCAGGTGCGGCCTCCCCGCGGAGGGAACTGGGCGCCGCCCCAGGCGGGCCCCTGGGTCCTGGGCTGCAGGGGGCGCAGAGGGTCCCCGAGTCACCGTCAGGCCCGGAGCCCACAGAGGCGGCCTGAGGCTCGGGGTGCCTCTGCCGGGCCCCCCGCTACCGCCCGCGGGTTTGCAGGGGCCGCGCCTCCCTGTGGCCGGTGCGCTCGGCCCGCAGCCCCCACGGTCGCTGGCGGCTCCGCTGCAGGGGGACCTCGGCCTTGAGCCCCAGGGGAGACCAGCGGCGGCGGCGCTCCGGAGCCTCCTCTCCCGCTGCCCGGGGGTGGTGGGGGGGCGGAGCGGGCACCTGGGCTCCGGGAACAGCACGCTCCCGTCCGGGTGCGTCCGCCCCGGGACACCCCTCCCCGCAGGGCTGCGCTCCCGGCTGGGCCTGTGCGGGTCCCCGCAGCTCCTTCCGCTTCCCCGGCCAGAGCGGCCCGTGTGCCGCGCCCTCACCTCCAGGCTCCGTCTGTGCAAGGCCCGCGGCCCGAGGTCCCCTCCGTGGAGCCCGCGGCCCAGCCCGGAGTCCCCCTCAAAGGCCTCCCCTGAGGACTGGGCCCAGGAGGGGGCGGACCTCAGACCTCTGACCTGAGCGCAGCAGAGGGAGGGCGGGGAGCGCTGTCGGCCCTTGGGGCCCCAGAGCAGGACCCGCAGCCCCGGAGCCTGGCCTGGTGCTGGGGGGCTCCCTCCTGAGCCCCGACCCGCCGGGGCCCTCCCAGGAGTGAGGTGCGGGGCCCCCGCGGGGTGGATGCTGCTGCGGGGCCTCAGCTCTGGCCTGCGGGCAGTCAGGGGGCTCCTCTTCTCTTTGGGGTTCGGTCCCCACACCTGGTTTCCTTCTCCCCCAGGGAGTCTGCGCGGGTGAGGAGGGGGAGCTGGGGCCCCGTGGCCATGACCCCCGTGGGTGTGGGGCCTCTGACCCCCTCTCCCCTCTGCCTCCTGCGGCCCCTCCCCTGCGGGGCAGCCTGAGTGTGCGGAGCCCCGTTAGCGGAGGGGGGGCTCCACCGCAGCTCCTGGGCCTTTATTTTTTTTACATTATATTTTATTGATTTTTACAGAGAGGAAGGGAGAGGAATAGAGAGTTAGAAACATCCATCAGCTGCCTCCTGCACACCTCCCACTGGGGATGTGCCTGCAACCAAGTTACATGCCCTTGACCAGAATCGAACCTGGGACCCTTGAGTCCACAGGCTGCTATCCCCTCTCCGTCTCCCTTCATCTCTGAAGTCAATTAAAATAATCTGTAAGAAGTGCCCTTCCCAACGAGGCCCCTGCTGACCCCCCACATGACAATACCCTCCTCTCCCAGCCTCTTTGCTCAGTGGAGAGTGCGCCCTCGGACTGAAGGTCACAGGTTGTATTCCGGTCAAGGGCATGTACCTCGGTGCAGACTCCATGGGATCCCCATGCTGGAGGCGACAAATAGGTGCGTCTCTTACATGGATGTGTCTCTCCCTCTGCCTCTCCCCTCCCCCTCCTCTCTCCTTAAAAGCCAATGGAACAATATCCTCCTGTGAGGACAGCAAACAAACAAACAAAGCCCTATCCCCTCCCCCACCCCCACAGGGGACCCCTCTCCTCCGCACCCCCCACTGTCTATCACAGACCCTTCTGGCTCTGGGGAAGAGGCAGCCGGTCTCTGTGCCATAGAACCTGCTCTGTGAGGCCGAAGCAGGGCCTGCGCTCAGCGCCCTGAGGGGGAGCCGCCCCACTCCCCGGGCCTCACATACATTGTGGGGTCAATGGAAGGTGAGACCTTCCACGGCAAGTGGGTGTGACACGGGTGACCCTGAGCATTTCCAGGTGAAGCCCATGGTAATGAAGGGGACACAGTGCTGTTCAGACATGAAGCTGTTGGACACTCAGGAGAGGGCGGCACAGCGTCAGCACAGCGTTCATGTTCAGAAGAAACCACAGCACCGGAGCCCGGTGTATGTCGCTGTCAGAATCACTGTGGGGTCAGGGCCGGCCTGACGTCCCTCCAAGGTCCGTGTGCGTCCAGAGGGAACAGCAGCTGTCACACAGTCACCAAGTCCTGGCTGAGGGGTCACCGTCATAGAACCCGTCCCTGTTCCAGACACAGTGACCTCATGGCTGTGGCCCCGGCACAGCTGTCCTGGGGCAGCTGCGGCTCAGGGTGCCTCCCGGGGCCCTCACTGCACCTGCACATCCACAGCGCTGCTCCCCCAAACCTCCAGCAGCCTCTCCCCCCCACATCCGGGTCCCACTGGGCTCAGCACTGGAGGGAAGGACGGGAGAGAGGGCGGTGGGCAGAGCACAGTCCCAGCAGGAACTGACCTCAGAGGGGGGATCCGCTCCTGCTAAATCCTCGGGGAGCTCAGGGAGAGACGGGAGAACAGCCAGGCCCAGGAGGAGGCAAGAGCAGGAGGAGCCGGAACACCCACCTCCAATGAGGGCTCCTGTGTGCAGGGACCCTGGGCCTGTGGGACAGTGACCGGCAACATGCCTCCTGTGGCTGTCAGACGCGGACACCCAGAGAATGAGACCAGAACTCACACCCAAGAACAGGAACAGGCATCACACCCACCAGAGCAAAGAAACACCAAACACCCAGGAGGGGAGGGCGGAGGGCGGGGCCCAGGCCTGAGCCCAGGCTGACCTGCCCCAGGAAGCTCGCTGTCCAGGGTCCTGGAGAGGCGCTGCATTAGGACCTGGGACAAGGCCTGGGGGATGGGAGTCCCTGTGACCACAGGTCCTGGTGGGACAGGGTTCCCTGAGGGACAAGGTCAGAGGAGCAGAGAGGGACCCCGCCGAGGAGTGACCCCGTCAAAGCCCACGATGCACTGGGCACTGACCAGGCACAGGCCCCAGCCACACTCCGTCCTCACAGCCCCTCCCGTCCCACCTGCCACAGGCTCACAATAGCAAATACAAGGGACCTGGGAAGTTATTGGACCTTCAATTTATTTTCTCGCAGAATTTAGGACCTTCCCCTTTAATTAACCCATCAAAGCTTCTTGGCAAGAAATGAACAAGCAGTCACAGCCAGAATCTCCTTAGAATCCGGAGCAGGAAGTAGCAGCTCAGAGCACCTGGGAGGAAAGGCAGGGAGGGCAGGGCCCAGCCGCCTCTGCTGACAGGAAAGTGTGGGGAGCAGGGCGGGGCCGCCCCCATCAGAGGTTCCTGAGTCAGGAAGTGGGAGCGTGGACACACCTTCCATCACTCAGTCCCCACAGGGCAGCTCCTCACGCTGTGGAGGACAATCATCATGAGCAGATCCAGGGCAGTGGCTGGAACTGGTGACATTCTCAAACCCACTTCATGCTCACAGTGTCCACAGACTCCCCCCCACCCAGGCCTCCCTCTGCCCACCCCTCCCCAGGGCAGGTCTCACCTTTAGAAGCCGAGAGAGACACATCAGAGCCCTGGGCGCTGTCACTGCCTGGGGGGGACACACCAGGACGGGGTCAGAGCCCAGGGCAGGAGCCTAAGGAGGAACTATGGGGGAGGGTGGGACCCCCATGGTTCCCATCTGCACTGTCACAGGGTCTCAGGGGTCACCCCTCCATACTCACTGGCAGCCTGAGCATAGCTCCCTCCTTTTCCACCTGCGGGAAGAAAACATCCCGTGAGAGACCAGGGAGGAGGCAGGGCCAGGAGGTCCTAAGGGAAGCCCTAGTCCTGGGCCCAGAGAAGTTTCCAGAACCCTGTGTACAGACCCAGGGCAGGACCAGGAAACCTGAGGGAAGTGCACGTGTGGGGACTGGACCCACCGCCCTCCTGGAGGTCTGTGCTCAGCAGGGACCTGCCCTCTGACCTGGGGCTGCAGGGTACGGGGTCCCACCACCAGCATCATCAGGTGGTAAGTGGGTCCCTCATTTCCCATGGGCCTCACTGAGAGTAAGTGTGAGCACAGAGCCCCACACTGGCCATCACACGCATGGGGATGGTGCTTCCCGTGAATGAGGCGGGACACACGTCTACCTGGGCTTGAACCCCCAGAGAGACAGACACTCAGACCCCACCCCTGCCCACCTGAGCGCCTCCTCCTCCACATCACAGCTGCAGCCACAGCTCCCAGAACCAGGCCCCCAGTGATGCCCAGGATGATGAAGATGAAGGTCTGAGGAGGCGGCTCTGGGAGGAGAAGGAAAGGGAGGGTGAGGGCCCTGATCCCAGGCCTCAGCCCCGACCCCACTGAGTCCCCCAGCGCCCCTGCTGCCCTGAGAAGAGGCTCTGTGCCCACGGCCCTCCTCACCCCATCTCAGGGTCAGGGGCTCGGGCAGCCCCTCGTGCTGCACATGGCACGTGTATCTCTGCTCCTCGCCAGGGGGCACCCCCACGGCCGCCCACTTCTGAAAGGTCCCGTCCCCCGCAGGCCTGGTCTCCACCACCTCCATGTCCTGGGTCTGGTCCTCCCCGTCACGCTGCCAGGTCAGGCTGATGTCCGCAGGGTAGAAGCCCCGCGCCCAGCACCTCAGGGTGACCTCACGGTCGGAGACGGGGTGGTGGGTCACGTGTGCCTTTGGAGGGTCTGAGAGGAGGGGAGAAAATGCAGGAATGTTGCATCCACCATGGGACACTCCAGCAGCGCCCATGTGACCATCCTGAGAGTGGACAGACACCTGGGTGGGGGAGGGAGCACACAGCCCACACACCAGCCTGGACAGAGGCCCCTGGAAGGACCTCCTAGTCTTTAGAAAGTTCTAGACTCAGAGTGACACAGCCCAGGGCAGGAGGCAGGTCTCTGAGGGGAGAAAAGGGATTTGTGGTCCTGACCTGGGTGGAGGCCACGTGACTCAGAAAAGCTGGGGTCAGGCCTCAGACACAGGGGGTGTGGGCAGCGCACAAGGCCTGAGAGAGAAGGTCCCCGTGGGTCCCAGAGCCCCTGCAGGGTCCGTGGGAACCCCTAATGGGTTATGTCAGGGGGTCTCCCTGCACCCCAGGAGAGCCTGCACCCCTACCTGTCCCTGAGAGGAGGGGGAGTCCCTCTGGAACCTGACCTGGACATTCAGGGGACCCCCTCCCTGACCCCAAGGAGGAGTGTCTGACACTGACCCCCTGTCCTGTCTCCTTGTAGGAGCCCCAGCCCCGGGGAGAGGGGCGGCCCCAGGGCCCCTGGTACCTGCGCGCAGCAGGGTCTCCTTCCCTTTCTCCAGGTACATGCGCAGTGAGTCCACACACAGGCCCTCCAGGTAGCTCCTTATCTGCTCAGCCCAATGGTTCGCCTCCCACTTGCGCTTTGTGATCTGAGCCGCCATGTCGGCCGCGGTCCAGGAGGTCAGGTCCTCGTTCAGGGCGAGGTAGTCGGTGCCGTCGTAGGCGTATTGTCTGTACCCGCGGAGGAGGCGTCCATCGGGTCCCACGTCGCAGCCAGACATGCTCTGGATGGTGTGAGACCCTGACCCCGCCCCGAGGTCAGCCCCGCCCCGAGGTCACCCCGCCCCGCCCCGAGGTCACCCCGCCCCGCGGGGCCTGAATCTAAAACTGAAAGTGAAATCGGGTCACAGTCCCCGCGGGCTCCTCCCGGGTGGGGGCCGGGCGGGTCCCGCCGCCTCGGGGTGACGCTCGGACCCGGACCCTCGGGGCGACCCCGGCCCGTCCGTGGGGAGGGGGTGGTGACGGGCCCGGCGGCGGCTCACCGTCCTCGCTCTGGTTGTAGTAGCCGCGCAGGGTCTGCAGGTTCCCTCGGAAAGTCTGTGCGGTTCCCTTGTTGATCTGCGTGTTCCGGTCCCAATACCCCGGGTCCTCCTCCTCCACCCACGGCTGCTGCATCCACGGCGCCCGCGGCTCCATCCTCCCACTCGCCGCGTCGCTGTCGAACCGCACAAACTGCGTGTCGTCCACGTAGCCGACGGCGAGGAAGCGGGGCTCCCCGCGGCCGGACCGGGACCAGATGGTGTGGAAATAGCTCATGGAGTGGGGGCCTGGGGGGCGTACGGGGGGCAGGGCCGGGGCTGGACACGCGCCTTCCCGGCCCCGCGCCCCCGCCGGGTCCCCTCGCTCCTCCCCGCACAGCCGCCCCCTCCGACCCCGCACTCACCGGCCCGGCTGGGGGTCAGGACCAGCGCCCCCGAGAGCAGCAGGAGGAGGGTGGGGGGCCGCATGACCCGCATCCTGGGCGTCGGGGGACCTTCTGAGTCCGGGCGCTTCCGCGGAGGAGTTATAACCGGGAGCCGCGGGGACGCTGATTGGCTGCTCCGGAAACCGCTCAGCCAATGGGAGTGAGGATTGGGTGCGCGTCACGAGTATCCAGGAAGAAGGCGCCGACACAGGTTGGGAGAGGAGAAGTGAAACCAGGGCGCTGGGGAGTCCCCACCACGGAGCGGCCCCCCCAGACTCTGTCCCCCGCTGAGACCGGAGCGCAGGCCCGGGCCCTGGACTCGGTCCTGACCCTCCTCCTGCGCGGAGCGCCCGTCACACGGTCCCCGAGGCCTGGCCCCGGCGCCGTGCTGTTCAGGGACTTTCCAAGGTTCTGGGGTCACCATCTCTGTGCAGCCTCACCCAGGAGGGAGGCGCCCCAAGAACCTTGTGTATGTGGTTCCGTCTGTCACAGTCACCACTCACGGAGTCACACAGGGGAAATAAGTATGAATTCACGGCGCATGCTCACTGCCTGTGAGATGGTCACAGAGTCAGGTTTTTATGAAAATCACCAATTTCCCAAGTGAACACGGAGGAGAGAGGAGGGGCTGCTCCCAGGTCACATCCGTGCCCGTCTCCCTGGGAGACGCTGGGCTTTCACATTTGCTTCTGCGTTTTGTCTGCTCTTGTGGCTGCAGCTCATGAAGACATGGACGGCCTCACAGAAACGGGCAGGAGCAGGGTTACTGACCTTTCAGATCAGTGTGGGTCTCCCCTGTGACAGTCACTGCAGCCACACCCGTGGTCGTTCCTGAAAAGGGCTTTGCAAAGTGAGACCCGAAACCATACTGACTGTATTCTTCTAGTTTTAATTTTTCTAAATATATATATTTCTATTTCAGAGAGGGAAGGAGAGATAGAAACATCAGTGATAAGAAAGCATCATTGATGGGCTGCCTCTTACACGCCCCCACACTGGGGATGGAGCCCACAAACCCGGCATGTGCTCTGACAAAGAGTTCACCTGTGACCTCCTGGTTCATAGTGAAAGATGAAACAGAGGGCCGGAGAACCAGGACACAGGCTTTATTGGAGATCACCCTGCTGGCCGCCTTCCAGCGGGGGAAAAGGGAAGAGAGAGAGAGAGAGAGAGAGAGAGAGAGAGAGAGAGAGAGAGAGAGCCGGGGTGAGAGTGCCTTTTAAGGGGAGGGAAGGAGTGGATGGGGCTTAGGGTACTCAGCCCACACTGATTGGTGGTTTCATGTAAGGTACATGGTTAGGGGCCTTGGGATTTAGGAATTGGGGGCTTAGGGTATATGGCAGGTGCTGATTGGTGGTTCAATGTACAGTCCATGTAAGGTGTTCAGGAATGTCCGGCTGCAGGTGGAGTTTACATCATACTCCGTTCATCAGTTGGAGGAAGGGAGGATCTATCATTCCAGGCTTTTGCTAATATTAAAAACATTGAGAGTCTGGGCAGGGTCAGGGGATGAAGGTCCGTCTTCCATAGCTACTTCCTGCTGAGAGGGGGTGTCGTTAGGGGCATCTACCCAGGGTCTCAAGGATTCTGGTGTTAGGTTCTGAAGTCAGTGCCATATAGATCTCTCCCACCTTCTGGTTGGTGAATGCCTGCAGTCTGTTTTGCAAAAGACTAGAAAACAGCGCATGAGAAAGGGGGTTAAAGGGGGTTATTTATTATTTACCAGTGGGCCTAATAGTGGGAGGAGCCATGGGGTAAGTGAGCAAAAAACAGGTAGTGTTTTCCATGCTGGACAAGGGGTGCAGCAGCATGATTTCCCCAAGAGATTGGTTGGTAAAGTCTCGAGAGCGATCCTGTTGAGTCACTTGGGAGGTAAAAGCTGGTCCTGAGGCTGCCACAGCGTCACTTGTCTGGTTTTGCCGCTTTTCTGGGCCTGGAGCTGAAAGACAACTGAGACCTACATGTTATTTTTAGGGGGAAAAGAGTAGGGGTCTCAGTTGCCTCACTAGTGATATGAAAGGGGAGAATAGGTTACCCTGGGGGTGAGGTCCTTGCTTTCCCAGTTTTGCCCCTTGCTGGGCATCCACATGTTTCTTGTAGGTCCTGAGACAGGGTTTCAAAGTAGGTAGAGCAGTGCTTAAGCTCCCTGTGGCAGTTCCGACTCCTGCTGTGATGCTGAGGGTTAGGAGGAGAGGGATGATCTGGACTGCCCTTTTGTGTCAGATATGATGGGTTACGGGGACAGGTAAAGGCTGATTATTGGGGGCTGCATCTACATTGGGTGAGAGATAGATGAGAGTACAGGTTCCCGTCCAGCTGATGGGGAGACAGATGTATGTGTTTTTCCCCACAGAGGAAGAAAAATCCCTATCATGGAGACAAGCTGAAAGGTGTAGGGAGAAGAGGTGGACTAAAGGGTATGAGATTCCTTTTTCTAGTTCCACACTCCAAGCTGAGAGGGTGGTCACCATGGCGCTGCCAATAAGGGGTGACAGATGAGTGATTGAGATTATGTTGCAGTGAAAGTGGGAGGGAAAAGGAAGGAAAGGAGTAGTGGAAGCCAGGGACCTGGATGGTTGGATAAGAGGTTAGACACTGAATATTCTGGTTTAGCTTAAGAAGTATCCAGCAACCTGTCCTGCCAGGCTTGGAGACTGAAGCCTCACTTTCTTGCTGCGAGTTCCTTCTTCCTTTCTTTTTTCTTTCTTTATTTCTAAAAGGCAGGGGGCGGGGGAGGGAGCAGGCTCTGCAGCCGGTTCCCAGGCTAGCCAGGCCTCTAGCGGCTTCAGTCCCAAATGGCCACATTCTTCCTACAGATAATGATCATAGAGGAGATAAGGCATTTACAGTCCAAGGAATGGCTCGGCCTTGTGGGGTGAGAGAGTGAAACTGAGGTAGGTGACTGTGGTTTGGGACAACTGGGTTTTATGAGGGGATGCATGGTAGCCCTGGCCGGGCACCAAGGTAGAATGAGAAAAGAGTGAAAGGGGGAATTTAGTAAGATGCAATGTAGACATGAGGTGGCAAATGGCTGTGAGACTGATCCGTCAACCCCCATAATAGAGACTGAGGAGGGGACAAGGGTCCCAGCAAATTAGGAGGGCAGAATAAGTGGCCCCAGTGTCAATTAAAAAGGAGATCAGCTTACCTGCCACCACAGTGTTCCCCGGGGCTCTGTCCTGGTGATGTAAGTCTGTGGGGCCCTGTCAGGGCCTGGGCAGCTTCTTCGGTGGCCAGTCCCAGGAGGTCTGGGAGCTCCAAACCGGATCCAGAGGGCGGCCATGCTTGGCTGGCTGAGGTCCGACCAGAGGAGCCAGACTACAGTCTGATTTCCGGTGGCCTTCCCTTCCGCACCTTGGGCAGGGCCCAGGCGGGGGTCTCGGGTTTGAGCAGGACTTGGCTCAGTGTCCTTCCTTGCTGCAGTTGAGGCATGGGCCCGGAGGAGGCTTAGCCCCTGACTTACCCGCGGTTGGAGGACCGGCACTCCGTTTGGGGTTCATGAGAGTGGTGGCTAGGAGCTGGAAGGCCTCCTAATGGGCCTCCACCTTGGCCTGATCTCGTCTTTGATTTTGGATTTGGGTCTCCTTGTCTCTATTATTAAAGACCTTAGAGGTCAGGTTAACGAGGTCTTTTTGAGGGGTTTGTGGACCTGCAGTTGCGGCATATGTCGGGGAGTAAAGTTGGTCAGGTCAGTGGGAAAATAAACCTGAGATGCCTCTCAATCTGTGAGGCTGGACATAGAGAATGGGACGTGGACTCAATGAGTGTGCCCTCAGTTCCTGCTGCCTCCCTCAGGGGCAGAGTGGACGCGAGAGTAGAAGAAGCTGTTGAGGAAGGCAGTCTTTGGGCCTGAGAATGAGTGTTAGATGGAAAGGCTGTTTTAGAGCTCAGGTTCTCAGGATTTGGGCTCTCAGGGACTGGGGAGAAGGCGGCTGCTGGTTAAGAGGGTCTGAAGAGAAAGAGTCTAGAGTGCCGGGGTGAGAGTGCCTTTTAAGGGGAGGAAAGGAGGGGACGGGGCTTAGGGCACTCAGCCCACACTGATTGGTGGTTTCATGTAAGGTACATGGTTAGGGGCCTAGGGATTTAGAAATTGGGGGCTTAGGGTATATGGCAGGTGCTGATTGGTGGTTCAATGTACAGTCCATGTAAGGTGTTCAGGAATGTCCGGCTGCAGGTGGAGTTTACGTCATACTCCGTTCATCAGTTGGGGGAAGGGAGGATCTATCACATAGGTCAATGTTCAACCACCGAGCCCGGCTGGCTGGGGAATATTGACTATTTCCTGTTCTGTTCTGTCACCGTCCCCAGGGCTGTCTTGCTGGGTGGCTCTATCCTCATGCAGGTTATGTAAAGTGATGCCCTGTGTCTCTAAGTCCTAGAGCAACCTTTGGAGCTTGGTGTGTCAAACTTCGCCAAAAAACTGAGCATAACTCGGGTAGTGTGTCACTTTGAGGAAAAAACATTATTTCGCAATATTTATAGTTTAAATAACATAAATGTATAATTGTTATATATAATTGTATTTAATAAACCAAAAACTAAATATTTAACTTACCTGCTTAGTGACTTCTTTGTTCACCCGTCAGTCGGTTTCTTTTGTTGGTCTTGATATTATTTAGCTTGTGTGGGGTGCCGTGAACTAAGATAAGTGAGGGAGAGGGGGAATTCTTTAACTAACCTGCCAATTAGTGACTTTTTTGTTGCTGAATTTCATTGGCTAAATCTTCAATTGAAGGTTGGTATTTTGTACACTTCAGGCCCAAGCAAGCACTACTAACTTCATCTGTCAATCTGTTTCTTTTGTTGGTTTTGATATTATTTAACGCTGAGAATAAGGCCTCACAAAAGTATGTAGAGGGAAAAATTGTGAGTAAAGCCATTGCTCTGTTTTTCAGGGTGCTAAAAGTGTCTGGTAGTCGGTTCCAGGCACTCCAAATTTCCTGTTTGTAGTGGCACTCCTCTTGATTCTCCAAGCGGCACCTTTCCAGATTCTCAAGCTTTGACCTCAAGTCAACAAACACCCGAGCCCAGATACTGTCTTGAAATTCTGCAAGTTGCATCTCCAAATCATCAATTTGCATCCATTGGAAACCATTTAATTCCAAACTACTGTAGACTACTACATCAGGATACTTAATTATTTTCATGGTCTGTTCTAGACTTCTAAATTGACTAAATCTATCACTGAACAGGTCAAGTAACGAGTCTAAAACATGCTGGTACTTCATATGCAAGAGTTCCATTTCGTTTTGTACAGCTGCACTGGCCTTCTCAAAATACTTTGTTACTTGAGGAAAATATTTATAAGTTTTAGTTTCTACATCTCGTTTGAAAATGTTAACTTTACTTTCAAAAGCTTTTATGTATCCAAACATAACGTCAATACTTTTGCCAAAACCTTGTAACTTTAAGTTCAGTTCATTAATATGAACAGAGAGATCTGTAAAAAACATCAGGGTGTTGACCTACTTATCATCATTAAGCTGAGGAAAGTTTCCCAGATCCTTATCGTCAAGAAATACTTAAAAAAAAAAAAAAAAGAAATACTTTAATTTCTTCAAAGCACTCCACAAAGCGCTCAAGAACTTTGCCTCAGCTCAGCCATCTTACATTATTGTACATCAGCAGTCCACTGTAGGTGGAATCAAACTCCAGTAAAAGTGCCGAAAATTCTCGCTTTTGAAGGGGGCGAGCAGCTATTAAATTAACTATTTTTGTAACAACTGACATGAAGTCGTTTAAGTCGGTGAATTCTGCCTTGGCACATAAAGCCTCCTGATGGATAATACAATGAAAAGGCACAATCGGATGTCCAATAGCTTCTGTAAACAATTTGACAAATCCGACTTTTTCCCCCACCATATCTGGTGCCCCATCTGTCGTCACTGACACAACTTTAGAGATATCAGTGCTTAGGTCACGAAATGTTTGTATAACAACCTTACATATTTCGCTTCCTGATTTACTTATTGACACTGATACTAACTTTATCAACTCTTCTCTCATTGTGAGACCATCAGAATATCGACCAATAATGGCCAACTGAGCATGTGATGTGACATCAGTAGTTTCATCAAGAGAGATCGAAAAATATTTACACTTCCTTATGTCTCTCTTTAATTGATGTTGTACGTTTGTGTTCAGTCTCATTATTCGGTCTTTTATGATATTTCTACTGATGGTAACTCAGATATTCTCTTAATAATTGCATCTTTATTCTGCATATCGTGAAATAGAACTGGTGCACATCTTAGGAGAGTTTCTTTAATAAATTCTCCCTCACTGAGCGCTTTTCCATGCTGAGCTATAGAGTGAGCAATGCTCAAACTTGCAGATGTTAAATTTGTAGAGCCGTTCATAAATTTAAGGATGGAATTAGATTGGCTCTTATAAAGGTGTAGCTGCCTGGAAATGTATTCCTTCCTTTCATCCTCACTTTTTTCCAAGAGCTGGGAATGATTAGTTTCAAAATGTCTATTTATATTCCACGTTCTGCTTACTACCGTTTCAGTACATAGAACGCAAAATGATCTGCCATTTTTTTCTATAAAGCCATACATCTCGGTCCATGTCTCTTGAAAAGGTCGGCCACTGCTACTACCACTTCCTTTACTTAACCTTAGTTTTTTATTTTTTGGGTTCTCCATCAGGGGGGCAGTGACAGAAGATAGAATTATAGATAGCTTGTTAGGCCTGCAGGCAATTAGGGGTTAACTAGCCTAACTAACCACAAAATGGTGCATGTAACTGTCTTTTAGGAAAGGGCAGGGTTCATAAGCAGAAATAGGGGTTAATAAGGATGCACAACAGTAATAGTGGTGAAATGGAGTCTGCACTATGGAGCAAGATGGTGTTCCTTATGTGAATTAAAATGGCTGCCACTATTTCTAATGGCGGGGAAACGGCACCCATAGCACGCCACAAACCCTAGCCCCTCCAGCCTCCCCCTCACTTATCTCAGTAATGATGGATTAGAAATCCATGACACCCCAGAACAGTAGATAATGGTTGCTGTGGTTAACTGTTATTTGGTTACTGGCAATGGCAGGGCCCCCAGAGATGCGTCCCCCGCTGCGTTCCGCAGCTCCCCGCTCTGCCGGCGGAAGTGAGGGCAAAGATCCCGGCTTAACCGGAAGTCCCAGAACTAGACGCTCTGTGCAGGACTTCTGTTGTTTTGGCCTACAGACCTCAGGCACAGAGTGTCTAATAGGGGAGGATGAAACATTTGCGACTAGAGTCTTGGAGTAACTAGAGTCTTGGAGCAGCAAATATTTCATCCTCGGCATGCGGCCGCGTGTCATCAGAAATGGCTACGCGTGTCAGTGCTGACACGCGTGTCATAGGTTCGCCATCACTGTCCTAGAGCCCTTCCAGTGCTGATGCATTAATCACACGTCACCAAAGCTCACATCTGTGTCTGTTCCCACAGAGCCCCTAGGATAAGGTGACCAGACCTCCCGCTTTTGGCGGGACAGTCCCGATTTTTAACAATTTGTCCCGCGTCCCACGGCGTTTTAAAAAAGTCCCGATTTTTGGAAAGAATGCACGACAAGCTAGAGAACGGCGGGAGAACGGGAAGGGAATACACGGTTTTGGGCGCCCATGTGGCTATTTAGCCAGGATATGAGTTTTATATTATTTTTGTTAATTTTATAATGTTAAACTTTAATAATAACAAATAATTGTTGAGAACTGCTTATCGAGAACTGCTTATCAAAGTTCGCATTGTTGATCAGTTGTTAGAATTCGACCACCATTGTTTGGACTTAATGAACAATGGCATTTTTGGGATTGGCAACGATGAAAACATTTTGTAACTGTCTCTCAGACGATACACATCGTACTGCGTGCTAGTAAGCTAGTTAAACAAGTGATGTCATTACAAATCAGCTATTCAGATAATTTAGGTAAGTAATTTGTTTATTTATTTCATAAATACATGAATTTTCTTGAATTTAGCAGACAGTACTCGTACTATTTATATTTTATAGTGGCGGCAAAAAGTCTAGCGCCGGCCTTGAAAGTGACACTTACGACTTACGTTACGGCAAATTCAGAGGAAAAATAATACAAGTTAGTATTGGTATTATTTAGAAAGAAATATAGGATTAAAATAATTTTTAAAATATACTTACTTTATAACAATCAAATTAATTTAATTTATAAACTAACAACAAAATATGTTCATGTAATTATGTACCTACTTACTGTGTTTTTAAGCAATATGTATATAATAATTTATAATATAATTTTAAATTATTTTTTTTAGATTTTTAACATAATGAGTAAGAAAAGAGGATGCAAATTCAACGATGATCTAAGAAGTGAATTTCCTTTTATTAAAAAAACCAAAAGCGCCGAAACCGGTTTGGCTCAGTGGATAGAGCATCAGCCTTCGGACTGAAAGGTCCCAGGTTCGATTCTGGTCAAGGACATGTACCTTGGTTGCGGGAACATCCCAGTAGGAGGTGTGCAGGAGGCAGCTGATCGATGTTTCTAACTCTCTATCCCTCTCTCTTCCTCTCTGTAAAAAAATCAATGAAATGTATTAAAAAAAAAAAAAGACCCCCCCCCCCCCCCCCCCCCCCCCCGGTCAATGGTGTCCCGCTTTACCAATGTTAAAATCTGGTCACCTTACCCTAGAACCCCTTACCTACCGCTCCCCCCTTACCTCCCCCAGGTTCTAACCCCCTGTCTCCCTCGCCTTGGAATGCCCTCCCCCAGTGACATTACATGTGAGGCGTTTACAGCTGTGGAAGGAGGATTTCTCACACCCAGACCCAAAGCTGAAACCAGGAAGGAAAACATGAAACGTGTCCGTGTCACCCTCACACCCGAGAGACAACCTCAGGCCCAGATCAGACTCAGAGACGCACCGAGATGCCGACAGAGACAGGGTCCGGGACCAGGTTCCTCCCCAAAGCCCGGGAGGCCCCTGGGGGCAGGCGAGGGGGGTCCTCATTGGGGGGTGACCCGTCCCCCGGGGCCTGGGCATCCCGGTGGGAAGGGGGAGGGGGCACATCCAGGGTGCGGGCTCCGGGTGGCGGCCTCGGGAGGGGCTGGGGCCCAGGCTCCTCTGATGGGAGGTGTCGGGGGGCAGTGCTGTGGGGACCAGGCCGCCTGCAGCGGGGAGGGGGTGCAGCTGGGGAGACGCAGCCTGGCTCCCTGAGCCGCGAGGGGCCGTGGGGTCCCTGTGAGCGGGGGGCTGTGTGTCTGTGCGGACCAGGGAGGGGGTGCGGCTGTCTCCCCGGTCCCGGCCTCGGGGCGGGTCTGAGGGTGACGCTGAGGGTGACCGTGTCCCCCAGGGAGGACCCCCCGCTGTGCGCTCCGGCCGCTCCCACAGCGGAGGCCCCGGTCAGCCCTTCTCCCCGAGGCCCAAGGTCTGAGCTCTCGCCTTGGTCCCCGATGGGGCGCGGGGCGGGGGGTGGGGGGGGTCTGCCTCCTGGGCCGCCGCCTCCACTGGGAAGAGGCCGAGCGAGCGCCCCGGACCCCCCCGGCCGTTGGATGGGTGACCCGGCGCCCCCACGGCCCCGCTGTGTGCGGGGGACCCGGGGCCTGAGGACGCCCAGCGGCCGCGCAGCCTCCTCCTGGGACCTGGGCCCCGGGGTCGGAGGGGGCACCGGGGCCGGAGAAGGGGGTCCCTGAGGGGGGCCCTCCGGAGGCTGCCCGCGGCCCGGGGTGCGCCCGCCTCCTCAGGTCCCAGAACCGGGACGGGCCCACAGGGCGAGGCGGCCCCGTCAGGCCGGGGATGGGCCCGAGCCCCGTGAGGAGGGGCTCAGGCGCCCTGGCCGGGGTGGCTCAGTGGGTAGAGCGTCGGCCTGCGGACTCAGGGGTCCCGGGTTCGGTTCGGGTCAAGGGCATGGACCTCGGTTGCGGGCACATCCCAGTGGGGGGCACAGGAGGCAGCTGATCCATGTTTCTAGCTCTCTGTCCCTCCCCTTCCTCTCTGTAAAAAATCAATAAAATATATTTTAAAAAAAGATGGGCTCCGGGTGGGGGTCTGGGACCTCACCCCCCCCCCCCCCGCTCCGGCCGCAGTCAGGGCTCCGGGGGCGCTCGGACCACCGTCCTCACCGCAGACAGCCCCCCGCACCCACAGGAGGGGCTCCCTGGGGGGACCGCGGGCTGCGGGGGTCTGGCCAGAGCGGAGGGGACGGTACCCCGGCAGGACCAGCCCCCCTCCCTGTGCTCCAGGAGCGGCTCCAGACGGTGCACCCCGCACCGCAACCTGGACCCCGACCTCCGGGTGCGGACGGGCCGCCCCCCACGAGGCCCCGGCTCCGCCCGGAAGGAGACGCGGGAGCGGGCGCAGCCCTCGGAGCGCGGAGGCCGAGCCGGAGCCGCCGGAGGAGCCGGCACCGGAGACCCAGAGGCGCAGGGCCTGCGGGGTCGGCGGACGCTGCCCGGGGCTGGAGCGGCTCCTGCGCTGAGAACGCCGCCCCCCACGTCCGTGCACGGCCTCGGGGACCCGGGGGGCCGGCGGGTCCTCAGAGACCGCTCCTGGGGGAGGTGACGCAGCTGAGATCGCCCAGCGCCTCCGGGGGGACCGGCCCGGCTGGACGGGGTCGGGGCGCAGCTCCTGGGACTGGGGTCCCCCCTCCCCAGCCGGCAGCACTGGGCTGGGGAGAACCCCTTGTTTCAGGGACCCCAGGCGGTGCCCCTGGCTCCAGGGCCCTGTGTGGTGGGGGAGGGGGGGAGGGTTGGGGGGGGTCCTCACCAGGAGAGCCAAAGACAGGGCTGAGCCTCACCCAGGAGCCGCCCTGTGCCCGCCCACCCTGCCCCCCGGTGGCCTCTGCTCTTCCCCCTCCCCGCCCCCACCCTGCTCTGAGCGGCAGGGTCCCCCCCCTGGGCAGCCGGGACGGAGCGGGAATGGAGACTCACCAGCGCAGACAGGACGGGAGGCCATGGCCCCGGTTCCCGTGGACAGGCCAGCGCTGTGCACAGGGAGCGCCCTTCTCTGGCTGAGCCCCCGCCCCCAGCCTGTGAGGGAGCCCCACATCCACCCGGTAAGGGGGGACCCCGGGAAAGGAGCCCATGAGGACCTCAGCGACACTGAGGAGGGTGAGCTGCCGCCTTTGTAACCAACAAACAAACAGATGAGACGGGCTCAGGCCCTCCGGTCCCTCACTTGGCTTTGCGGCCCCGTGTGTGTCCCTGGGGCGGGGTGGGTGGTGAGCGGCTGGGGGGCACCCCCCCCCCCCCAGGAAGGAGAAGGGCTCCAGGGCCTCAGCCCGGGACACCTGGGGGGCCCGTAACAACTGTGCTCACATGATGCACAGAGAGGTCTCTGGGCTTTTGTCCTAAGAAAACGCTCACCTGTGACCTGAGAACACACACGGAGGGTTCTGAGCCGTTTCCATCGCCCCGGAGGCGCGGAGACCAGAACAAACCCCGGTGATGACGGCGCCGACGGCCCCGCACCCGGAGGAGGCCCCGCGGTCTGAACAGACGCCCCGAGGACGGACACGGGCGCGTGGGGACGGAACGAACCAGCACCTCGGACCGGGCCGCGCTTTCCCCGAGAAACGCCCGGTGTTCCTCCCCCAGCGCCGCCGGCCGGACCCCTCGGTCCCGGTTCTGTTTCTAAAGTTCCCGCCGGCGGAGAGCGGAGCCCGGTCCGTCTGCACAGCCACGGCCGCCCTCTCCCCACGGCCTCCCCGCTCCGCGCCCCCTGCTGGGGGGAGGTCCGTGCTGCGGGCTGTTCTCCCTGCACAGCCTGTGTCTGGTTTTGTTTGTTTGTTTGTTTACATTTCTTTATTGATTACGGTTTCACATAGTTCTCCTCATCCCCCCATTCCCATCCCACACCCCTCCCCACGCATGCCCCTCCCCCCCCGTTGTCCGTGGCCGCTGGTTGGCTCCTTTGCACGCTCACAAGTCCTTTGGTTGCTCTCTAACGCCCCTCCCGCCCCTGCCATTTGTCTCTGGATCTATTCTTGTTCATCAGTTTGTGTTGCTCATTACACCCCACACATGCGTGAGACCCTGTGCTATTGATCTTTCTGGACTGGCTTGTTTCGCTGAGCAGGATGCTCGCCAGCTCCGTCCAGGCTGTTGCAAACGGTGCCAGTTCCTGCTCTTCCTACAGCCGGGCCGGAGGGAGGGGCTGACCCGCCTGCTGTCAGGGTCTGTGAACGCCGGGACCCGGCTGTTTGCAAAGGCGCCTGTTGCAGACGTGAGAGCGGGAGCGCACCTGCGGCCCCTCGTCCCTGCTATTTATTGTCGGTTCTGCGGTCAGAAGGGAGCAGGGCGCCCCCGAGGCCGCGGGGTACTGGCAGCGGGTGAGGAGCCCTGTGAGCGGGGAGCCCTGGCACCCAGCCTTCTCCTTTGGGAGGTAACCCACCCACCGGGTGGGGCGGGGCCGCGGGGCTGTGCAGGGGGGACAGGGGAAAAGCAGGGCACGTACGTGGGGTGTGGACTCAGCTGGAAGCCCAGGAGAAGCGTGAACATGGCGCTCAGGACGGTCCATGGGGGGCCGTCGCCCTCAGGACCAGCCAGCGGCCAGGCCAGGGAAGCGGGGTGCTGAGCAGCTTAGTCATTACTCTGAAGGCGACAGAGAACAAAGAGTTGATTGTCCTTATAAAAATATGCCCACATTGAAGGCTGTTTCCTGTGTTCTGGTGTATTTTAAAAAATACATTTTATTGATTTTTTACAGAGAGGAAGGAAGAGGGAGAGACAGAAACATCGATGATGAGAGAGAATCATGGATCGCCTGCCTCCTGCACGCCCCCCACTGGGGATCGAGCCCGCAACCCAGGCCTGTGTCCTTGACCGGAATCGAACCCGGGACCCTTCAGTCCGCAGGCCGACGCTCTACCCACTGAGCAACACCGGCCAGGACAAGAAGTTAATCCTACCTAATAATAGACAAATATGCACATTGACCGTACTTTCACTATGCCCACAATTGGCCAGAGGGCACGGGGGGGCGGGACTTGGGGTGGCCGGGGGGGTGGCTGATTGGGCCAGGGTCTGCTCCATGGCTGTGCTGCGGCACAGAAGGGGTCTCTAGGGCAGCGAGCCGACGTCCTGCTGTGGACAATCAAAAGCGGGGAGCGAAAGCGGGGGAGCTGGCTGTCTGTCAACTCCACCAGCGGACCCCCTGCCATCAAAAGCAGGGAGCGGGCTGCTAGCAGTGTTCACGGAGCGTGCTAGACTTTGCGGGCAGTGGATATGGCCTGGATGGCAGGTTAGGCCTAGGGGACCCTACACATGCATGATTTAACCATGCACTGGGCCTCTAGTTGTCCTTATAAAAATATGTGCACATTGAAGGCTGTTTCCTGGGTTGTGGTTTATTTATTTATTTTAAAATATATTTTATTGATTTTTTACAGAGAGGAAGGGAGAGGGCTAGAGATTAGAAACTTCAGATGAGAGAAACATGGATCAGCTGCCTCCTGCACACCTCCTACTGGGGATGTGCCTGCAACCCAGGTACATGCCCTCGACCGGAATCGAACCTGGGACCCTTCAGTCCGCAGGCCAATGCTCTATCCACTGAGCCAAACCTGTTAGAACTGTTGTGGTTTATTTTTAAAAATATATATTTTATGATATTTTACAAAGAGGGAGAGGGATAGTTAGAAACATGGATCAGCTGCCTCCTGCACACCTCCCACGGGAGATTTGCCCACAACCCAGGTACATGCCCCTGACCGGAACCGAACCCGGGACCTTCAGTCCGCAGGCCGACGCCCTATCCACTGAGCCACACCGGCCAGGGCTGTGCTGTGGTGTGTGAAGCACAGAACGGGATGCATGGAAGCCTCTAACCCCTGTCGCCATGGTAACGGGGGAGGGGAGCCTCACTGAGTCTCAGGCCTCAGCCCTGTGACCCCCAGGGAGGGTCAGGCTGACTCCGCGGCGCAAACCCACGAGGCTCCCGGAGGGGGCGCTGTTGGGGGCCGGGGAGGAGGCGCTCCCAGAGGCGCAGGCGGGGCTGCAGCGGGGGTGGGACGGGGGTTGCTCAGCGCCCTGCTCGCGCCTCCCTCCCTGGCTCCCTGTCCCTCGGGGCAGCCAGGGCTCTGCCCTCCCCGCAGCGGAGCGGCTGCCACGTTCCAGAATGTTCTGTGGCTGGAGGCCGGCCAGGGGCAGGGTCCCTTCACCCCCAAACCACAGCGCAGTCCCGCCTGGCCGCCCAGGTCCCCCATGAGGGAGACTGGAGCGCCCCCCGCGGACACCCCAGGGCCTGCCGGCTCCCAGGCCCCATCTTCTGGGCGCTGAGCAGGGCCTGCGGGGGGAGCGTCAGGAAGGACTGGGGCGCCCCCCCACGTGTGCCCACAGCCCCGAGAGGAGGGGCTCCCGGAGGGTCCCCCTGCGCCCCCCTTTGTGTGAGACGCCCAGTCGGTGGCCCCGCGGCCCAGCCCGGCGTCCCCCCCAAAGGCCTCGCCCTGAGGACGGGTCCCAGGAGGCGCGGACCTCCGACCTCTGACCTCAGCGCAGCAGAAGGGGGGGCGCTGTCGCCCCTTCGGGCCCCAGAGCGGGACCCGCCTCCCAGGAGCCCGGCCTGATGCTGGGGGGCCCTCCCAGGAGTGAGGTGCGGGGCCCCCGCGGGGTGGATGCTGCTGCGGGGCCTCAGCTCTGGCCTGCGGGCAGTCAGGGGGCTCCTCTTCCCTTTGGGGTTCTGGTTTCTTTCTCCCCCAGGGAGTCTGCGCGGGTGAGGAGTGGGCGCTGGGGGCCCGTTACCATGACACCCCGTGGGTGTGGGGCCTCTGACCCCCTCTCCCCTCTGCCTCCAGCGGCCCCTCGCCTGCGGGGCAGCCTGAGTGTGCGGAGCCCCGTTAGCGGAGTTGGGCTCCCCCGGAGCTCCTGGGCCTTTATTTTTTTTTTTTAATATATTTTATTGATTTTTTACAGAGAGGAAGGGAGAGGGAGAGAGAGTTAGAAACATCGATCAGCTGCCTCCTGCACACCCCCTACTGGGGATGTGCCAGCAACCAAGGTACCTGTCCTTGACCAGAATCAAACCTGGGATCATTCAGTCCACAGGCCCACGCTCTATCCACCGAGCTACACCGGTTTCTGCCTGAGGATATTTTTTTCTATTGATTTTTAGAGAGAGTGGAAGGGAGAGCGAAAGAGGGGAGAAATATCGATGTGAGAGAAGCACATGGATTGACTGCCTCCTGCACACGCCCTGAATCAGGGCCCAAGCTTGGAAGACACCTTGTCCAGAATCGAACCCGGGGCCCTTCAATCCACAGGCTGCTATCCCCTCTCCCTCTCCCTCCATCTCTGAAACCAATTAAAATATTCTGTAAGAAGTGCCCTTCTGAACCAGGCCCCTGCTGACCGCCCACATGACAATACCCTCCTCTCCCAGCCTCTTTGCTCAGTGGAGAGTGCGGCCCTCGGACTGAAGGTCACAGGTTGTATTCCGGTCAAGGGCAGGTACCTCAGTGCAGGCTCCGTGGGATCCCCATGCTGGAGGCGACAAATAGATGCGTCTCTTACAGGGATGTGTCTCTCCCTCTGTCTCTCCCCTCGCCCTCCTCTCTCCTTAAAAGCCAATGGAACAATATCCTCGGATGAGGACAACGAAACAAAGCCGTCTCCCCTCCCCAACCCCCCACAGGGGACCCCTCTCCTCAGCACCCCCACCGACCAGCACAGACCCTCCTGGCTCTGGGGAAGAGGCAGCCGGTCTCTGTGCCATAGAACCTGCTCTGTGAGGCCGCAGGGGGCCTGCGCTCAGCGCCCTGAGGGGGAGCTGCCCCACTCCCTGGGCCTCACAGACCTTGTGGGGTCAATGGAAGGTGAGACCTTCCACCGGCAAGCGGGTGTGACACGGGTGACCCTGAGCATTTCCACAGGAAGCCCATGGTAATGAAGGGGACACAGTGCTGTTCAGACGTGAAGCTGCTGGACACTCAGGAGAGGACGGCACAGCGTCAGCACAGCGTTCATGTACAGAAGAAACCACAGCGCCGGAGCCCGGTGTATGTCGCTGTCAGAATCACTGTGGGGTCAGGGCCGGCCTGAGGTCCCTCCAAGGTCCGTGTGCGTCCAGAGGGAACAACAGCTGTCACACGGTCACCAAGTCCTGGCTGAGGGGTCACCGTCACAGAACCCGTCCTTGTTCCAGACACAGTGACCTCATGGCTGTGGCCCCGGCACAGCTGTCCTGGGGCGGCTGCGGCTCAGGGTGCCTCCGGGGGCCCTCACTGCACCTGCAGTTCCACAGCGCTGCTCCCCCAAACCTCCAGCAGCCTCTCCCCCCACATCCGGGTCCCACTGGGCTCAGCACTGGAGGGAAGGACAGGAGAGAGGGCGGTGGGCAGAGCACAGTCCCAGCAGGAACTGACCTCAGAGGGGGGATCCGCTCCTGCTAAATCCTCGGGAGCTCAGGGAGAGACGGGAGAACAGCCAGGCCCAGAAGGAGGCAAGAGCAGGAGGAGCCTGAACACCCACCTCCAATGAGGGCTCCTGTGTGCAGGGACCCTGGGCCTGTGGGACAGTGACAGGCAACATGCCTCCTGTTGCTGTCAGACGGGGACGCCCAAAGAATGAGACCAGAACTCACAACCAAGAACAGGAAAAACTAAACACCCACCAGAGCAAAGAAACACCAAACATCCAGGAGGGGAGGGCGGAGGGCGGCCCAGGCATGAGCCCAGGCTGACCTGCCCCAGGAAGCTCGCTGTCCAGGGTCCTGGAGAGGCGCTGCATTAGGACCCGGGACAAGGCTGGGGGATGGGAGTCACTGTGACCACAGGTCCTGGTGGGACAGGGTTCCCCTGAGGGACAAGGTCAGAGGAGCAGAGAGGGACCCCGCCGAGGAGTGACCCCGTCAAAGCACACGATGCACTGAGCACTGACCAGGCCCAGGCCCCGGCCACGCTCCGTCCTCACAGCCCCTCCCGTCCCAGCAGCGACAGGCTCAGCACAGCAAACACACGGGACCTGGGAAGTTCTTGGAGCTTCAATTTATTTTCTTGCAGAATTTAGGATCTTCCCCTTTAATTAACCCATCAAAGCTTCTTGGCAAGAAATGAACAAGCAGTCACAGCCAGAATCTCATTAGAATCCGGAGCAGGAAGTTGCAGCTCAGAGCACCTGGGAGGAAAGGCAGGGAGGGGAGGGCCCAGCCGCCTCTGCTGACAGGAAAGTGTGGGGAGCAGGGCGGGGCCGCCCCCATCAGAGGTTCCTGAGTCAGGAAGTGGGAGCGTGGACACATCTTCCATCACTCAGTCCCCACAGAGCAGCTCCTCACGCTGTGGAGGACAATCATCATGAGCAGATCCAGGGCAGAGGCTGGAACTGGTGACATTCTCAAACCCACTTCATGCTCACAGGGTCCCACAGACTCCACACCACCCAGGCCTCCCTCTGTCCACCCCTCCCCACGGCAGATCTCACCTTTAGAAGCCGAGAGAGACACATCAGAGCCCTGGGCGCTGTCACTGCCTGGGGGGGACACACCAGGATGGGGTCAGAGCCCAGGGCAGGAGACAAAGGAGGAACTATGGGCCGGGAGGGGTACCCCATGGCTCCCGTCTGCACTGTCCCAGGGACTCAGAGGTCACCCCTCCATACTCACTGGCAGCCTGAGCATAGCTCCCTCCTTTTCCACCTGCGGGAAGAAAACATCCCGTGAGAGACCAGGGAGGAGGCAGGGCCAGGAGGTCCTAAGGGAAGCCCTAGTCCTGGGCCCAGAGAAGTTTCCAGAACCCTGTGTACAGACCCAGGGCAGGACCAGGAAAACTGAGGGAAGTAGCACGTGTGGGGACTGGACCCACCGCCCTCCTGGAGGTCTGTGCTCAGCAGGGACCTGCCCTCTGACCTGGGGCTGCTGGGAACGGGGTCCCACCACCAGCATCATCAGGTGGTAAGTGGGTCCCTCATTTCCCACGGGCCTCACTGAGAGTAAGTGTGAGCACAGAGCCCCACAATGGCCATCACAGGCGAGGGGATGGTGCTTCCCGTGAATGAGGGGGGACACACGTCTACCTGGGCTTGAACCCCCAGTGGGACAGACACTCAGACCCCACCCCTGCCCACCTGAGCGCCTCCTCCTCCACATCACAGCTGCAGCCACAGCTCCCAGCAGAACCAGGCCCCCAGCGATGCCCAGGATGATGAAGATGAAGGTCTGAGGAGGCGGCTCTGGGGGGAGAAGGGAGGGGAGGGTGAGGGCCCTGACCCCAGGCCTCAGCCCCGACCCCACTGAGTCCCCCAGGGCCCCCGCTGCCCTGAGAAGAGGCTCTGTGCCCACGGCCCTCCTCACCCCATCTCAGGGCTCGGGTCTCGGGCAGTCCCTCGTGCTGCACATGGCACGTGTATCTCTGCTCCTCGCCAGGGGGCACCCCCACGGCCGCCCACTTCTGGAAGGTGCCGTCCCCCGCAGGCCTGGTCTCCACCAGCTCCATGTCCTGGCTCTGGTCCTCCCCGTCACGCTGCCAGGTCAGGCTGATGTCCGCAGGGTAGAAGCCCCGCGCCCAGCACCTCAGGGTGACCTCACGGTCGGAGACGGGGTGGTGGGTCACGTGTGCCTTTGGAGGGTCTGAGAGGAGGGGAGAAAATGCAGGAATGTTGCATCCGCCATGGGACACTCCAACAGCGCCCATGTGACCATCCTGAGAGAGGACAGTCACTCGGTGGGGGAGGGAGCACACAGCCCACACACCAGCCTGGACAGAGGCACCTGGAAGGACCTCCTAGCCTTTAGAAAGTTCTAGAATCAGAGAGACACAGCTCAGGGCAGGAGACAGGTCTCCAAGGGGAGAAAAGGGATTTGTGGTCCTGACCTGGGTGGAGGCCACGTGACTCAGAAAAGCTGGGGTCAGGCCTCAGACACAGGGGGTGTGGGGCAGCGCACAAGGCCTGAGAGAGAAGGTCCCCGTGGGTCCCAGAGCCCCTGCAGGGCCCATGGGAACCCCTAATGGGTTATGTCAGGGGGTCTCCCTGCACCCCAGGAGAGCCTGCACCCCTACCTGTCCCTGAGAGGAGGGGGAGTCCCTGTGGTACCTGACCTGGACATTCAGGGGAACTCCTCTCTGACCCCAAGGAGGGGTGTCTGACACTGACCCCCTGTCCTGTCTCCTTGTAGGAGCCCCAGCCCCGGGGAGAGGGGGGGCCCCAGGGCCCCTGGTACCTGCGCGCAGCAGGGTCTCCTTCCCTTTGTCCAGGTAAAGGCGGAGCCACTTCCTGCAGGTGTCCTCCAGGTAGCTCCTGTGACGCTCTGCCGTACCAGCCGCCTCCCACTTGCGCTTTGTGATCTGAGCCGCCATGTCGGCCGCGGTCCAGGAGGTCAGGTCCTCGTTCAGGGCGAGGTAGTCGGTGCCGTCGTAGGCGTATTGTCTGTACCCGCGGAGGAGGAGTCCATCGGGTCCCACGTCGCAGCCATACATGCTCTGGATGGTGTGAGACCCTGACCCCGCCCCGAGGTCAGCCCCGCCCCGAGGTCACCCCGCCCCGCCCCGAGGTCACCCCGCCCCGCGGGGCCTGAATCTAAAACTGAAAGTGAAATCGGGTCACAGTCCCCGCGGGCTCCTCCCGGGTGGGGGCCGGGCGGGTCCCGCCGCCTCGGGGTGACGCTCGGACCCGGACCCTCGGGGCGTCCCCGGCCCGTCCGTGGGGAGGGGGTGGTGACGGGCCCGGCGGCGGCTCACCGTCCTCGCTCTGGTTGTAGTAGCCGCGCAGGGTCTGCAGGTTCACTCGGAAAGCCTGTGCGGTTCCCTTCGAGTTCCGCGTCTCCTCCTCCCAATACCCCGGGTCCTCCTGCTCCACCCACGGCTGCTGCATCCACGGCGCCCGCGGCTCCATCCTCCCACTCGCCGCGTCGCTGTCGAACCGCACGAACTGCGTGTCGTCCACGTAGCCGACTTCGAGGTACCGGGGCTCCCCGCGGCCGGGCCGGGACCAGATGGTGTGGAAATAGCTCATGGAGTGGGGGCCTGGGGGGCGGACGGGGGGCAGGGCCGGGGCTGGACACGCGCCTTCCCGGCCCCCGCGCCCCCGCCGGGTCCCCTCGCTCCTCCCCGCACAGCCGCCCCCTCCGACCCCGCACTCACCGGCCCGGCTGGGGGTCAGGACCAGCGCCCCCGAGAGCAGCAGGAGGAGGGTGGGGGGGCCGCATGACCCGCATCCTCGGCGTCGGGGGACCTTCTGAGTCCGGGCGCTTCCGCGGAGGAGTTATAACCGGGAGCCGCGGGGACGCTGATTGGCTGCTCCGGAAACCGCTCAGCCAATGGGAGTGAGGATTGGGTGCGCGTCACGAGTATCCAGGAAGAAGGCGCCGACACAGGTTGGGAGAGGAGAAGTGAAACCAGGGCGCTGGGGAGTCCCCACCACGGAGCGGCCCCCCCAGACTCTGTCCCCCGCTGAGACCTGAGCGCAGGCCCGGGTCCTGGACTCGGTCCTGACCCTCCTCCTGCGCGGATCGCCCGTCACACGGTCCCCGAGGCCTGGCCCAGGCGCCGGGCTGTTCAGGGACTTTCCAAGGTTCTGGGGTCACCATCTCTGTGCAGCCTCACCCAGGAGGGAGGCGCCCCAAGAACCTTGTGTATGTGGTTCCGTCTGTCACTCACGGAATCACACAGGGGAAACAAGTATGAATTCACGGCGCATGCTCACTGCCTGTGAGATGGTCACAGAGTCAGGTTTTTATGAAAATCACCAATTTCCCAAGTGAACACGGAGGAGAGAGGAGGGGCTGCTCCCAGGTCACATCCGTGCCCGTCTCCCTGGGAGACGCTGGGTTTTCACATTTGCTTCTGCGTTTTGTCTGTTCTTGTGGCTGCAGCTCATGAAGACATGGACGGCCTCACAGAAATGGCAGGAGCGGGTTACTGACCTTTCAGATCAGTGTGGGTCTCCCCTGTGACAGTCACTGCAGCCACACCCGTGGTCGTTCCTGAAAAGGGCTTTGCAAAGTGAGACCCGAAACCATACTGACTGTATTCTTCTAGTTTTAATTTTTCTAAATATATATATTTCTATTTCAGAGAGGGAAGGAGAGATAGAAACATCAGTGATAAGAAAGCATCATTGATGGGCTGCCTCTTACACGCCCCCACACTGGGGATGGAGCCCACAAACCCGGCATGTGCTCTGACAAAGAGTTCACCTGTGACCTCCTGGTTCATAGTGAAAGATGAAACAGAGGGCCGGAGAACCAGGACACAGGCTTTATTGGAGATCACCCTGCTGGCCGCCTTCCAGCGGGGAAAAGGGAAGAGAGAGAGAGAGAGAGAGAGAGCCGGGGTGAGAGTGCCTTTTAAGGGGAGGGAAGGAGGGGATGGGGCTTAGGGTACTCAGCCCACACTGATTGGTGGTTTCATGTAAGGTACATGGTTAGGGGCCTTGGGATTTAGGAATTGGGGGCTTAGGGTATATGGCAGGTGCTGATTGGTGGTTCAATGTACAGTCCATGTAAGGTGTTCAGGAATGTTCGGCTGCAGGTGGAGTTACGTCATACTCCATCCATCAGTTGGGGGAAGGGAGGATCTATCATTCCAGGCTTTTGCTAATATTAAAAACATTGAGAGTCCGGGCAGGGTCAGGGGATGAAGGTCCGTCTTCCATAGCTACTTCCTGCTGAGAGGGGGCGTCGTTAGGGGCGTCTACCTGGGGTCTCAAGGATTCTGGTGTTAGGTTCTGAATTCAGTGCCAGATAGATCTCTCCCACCTTCTGGTTGGTGAACGCCTGCAGTCTGTTCTGCAAAAGACTAGAAAACAGCGCATGAGAAAGGGGGCTAAAGAGCAAAATTAAAGGAATAGACACCGGTTTGCCTAATGATGGGTTGCTGGACGAGGAGTGGAGCAGCATAATTTCCCCAAGAGACTGGTTGGTGAAGTCTCAAGAGCGATCCTGTTGAGTCACTTGGGAGGTAAAAGCTGGTCCTGAGGCTGCCACAGCGTCACTTGTCTGGTTTTGCTGCTTTTCTGGGCCTGGAGCTGAAAGACAACTGAGACCTAGATGTTATTTTTAGGGGGGAAAAGAGTAGGGTTTCAGTTGCCTCACTAGTGATATGAAAGGGGAGAATAGGTTACCCTGGGGGTGAGGTCCTTGCTTTCCCAGTTTTGCCCCTTGCTGGGCATCCACATGTTTCTTGTAGGTCCTGAGACAGGGTTTCAAAGTAGGTAGAGCAGTGCTTAAGCTCCCTGTGGCAGTTCCGACTCCTGCTGTGATGCTGAGGTTAGGAGGAGAGGGATGATCTGGACTGCCCTTTTGTGTCAGATATGATGGGTTACGGGGACAGGTAAAGGCTGATTATTGGGGGCTGCATCTACATTGGGTGAGAGATAGATGAGAGTACAGGTTCCTGTCCAGCTGATGGGGAGACAGATGTATGTGTTTTTCCCCACAGAGGAAGAAAAACCCCTATCATGGAGACAAGCTGAAAGGTGTAGGGAGAAGAGGTGGACTAAAGGGTATAAGATTCCTTTTTCTAGTTCCACAATCTAAGCTGAGAGGGTGGTCACCATGGCGCTGCCAATAAGGGGTGACAGATGAGTGATTGAGATTATGTTGCAGTGAAAGTGGGAGGGAAAAGGAAGGAAAGGAGTAGTGGAAGCCAGGGACCTGGATGGTTGGATAAGAGGTTAGACACTGAATATTCTGGTTTAGCTTAAGAAGTATCCAGCAACCATGTCCTGCCAGGCTTGGAGACTGAAGCCTCACTTTCTTGCTGCGAGTTCCTTCTTCCTTTCTTTTTTCTTTCTTTATTTCTAAAAGGCAGGGGGCGGGGGAGGGAGCAGGCTCCGCAGCCGGTTCCCAGGCTAGCCAGGCCTCTAGCGGCTTCAGTCCCAAATGGCCACATTCTTCCTACAGATAATGATCATAGAGGAGATAAGGAGATAAGGCGTTTACAGTCCCAGGAATGGCTTGGCCTTGTGGGGTGAGAGAGTGAAACTGAGGTAGGTGACTGTGGTTTGGGACAACTGGGTTTTATGAGGGGATGCATGGTAGCCCTGGCCGGGCACCAAGGTAGAATGAGAAAAGAGTGAAAGGGGGAATTTAGTAAGATGCAATGTAGACGTGAGGTGGCTAATGGCTGTGAGACTGATCCGTCAACCCCCATAATAGAGACTGAGGAGGGGACAAGGGTCCCAGCAAATTAGGAGGGCAGAATAAGTGGCCCCAGTGTCAATTAAAAAGGAGATCAGCTTACCTGCCACCACAGTGTTCCCCGGGGCTCTCTCCTGGTGATGTAAGTCTGTGGAGCCCAGTCAGGGCCTGGGCAGCTTTTTCAGTGGCCAGTCCCAGGAGGTCTGGGAGCTCCAAACCGGATCCAGAGGGCGGCCATGCTGGACTGGCTGAGGTCCGACCAGAGGAGCCAGACTACAGTCTGATTTCCGGTGGCCTTCCCTTCCACACCTTGGGCAGGGCCCAGGCGGGGGTCTCGGGTTTGAGCAGGACTTGGCTCAGTGTCCTTCCTTGCTGCAGTTGAGGCATGGGCCCGGAGGAGGCTTAGCCCCTGACTTACCCACAGTTGGAGGACCGGCACTCCATTTGGGGTTCGTGAGAGCGGTGGCTAGGAGCTGGAAGGCCTCCTACTGGGCCTCAGCCTTGGCCTGATCTCGACTTTGATTTTGGATTTGGGTCTCCTTGTCTCTATTATTAAAGACCTTAGAGGTCAGGTTAACGAGGTCTTTTTGAGGGGTTTGTGGACCTGCAGTTGCGGCATATATCGGGGAGTAAAGTTGGTCAGGTCAGTGGGAAAATAAACCTGAGATGCCTCTCAATCTGTGAGGGTGGACATAGAGAATGGGACGTGGACTCAATGAGTGTGCCCTCAGTTCCTGCTGCCTCCCTCAGGGGCAGAGTGGACGCGAGAGTAGAAGAAGCTGTTGAGGAAGGCGGTCTTTGGGCCTGAGAATGAGTGTTAGATGGAAAGGCTGTTTTAGAGCTCAGGTTCTCAGGATTTGGGCTCTCAGGGACTGGGGAGAAGGCGGCTGCTGGTTAAGAGGGTCTGAAGAGAAAGAGTCTAGAGTGCCGGGGTGAGAGTGCCTTTTAAGGGGAGGGAAGGAGGGGACGGGGCTTAGGGCACTCAGCCCACGCTGATTGGTGGTTTCATGTAAGGTACATGGTTAGGGGCCTAGGGATTTAGGAATTGGGGGCTTAGGGTATATGGCAGGTGCTGATTGGTGGTTCAATGTACAGTCCATGTAAGGTGTTCAGGAATGTCCGGCTGCAGGTGGAGTTTACATCATACTCCGTCCATCAGTTGGGGGAAGGGAGGATCTATCACATAGGTCAATGTTCAACCACCGAGCCCGGCTGGCTGGGGAATATTGACTATTTCCTGTTCTGTTCTGTCACCGTCCCCAGGGCTGTCTTGCTGGGTGGCTCTATCCTCATGCAGGTTATGTAAAGTGATGCCCTGTGTCTCTAAGTCCTAGAGCAACCTTTGGAGCTTGGTGTGTCAAACTTCGCCAAAAAACTGAGCATAACTCGGGTAGTGTGTCACTTTGAGGAAAAAACATTATTTCGCAATATTTATAGTTTAAATAACATAAATGTATAATTGTTATATATAATTGTATTTAATAAACCAAAAACTAAATATTTAACTTACCTGCTTAGTGACTTCTTTGTTCACCCGTCAGTCGGTTTCTTTTGTTGGTCTTGATATTATTTAGCTTGTGTGGGGTGCCGTGAACTAAGATAAGTGAGGGAGAGGGGGAATTCTTTAACTAACCTGCCAATTAGTGACTTTTTTGTTGCTGAATTTCATTGGCTAAATCTTCAATTGAAGGTTGGTATTTTGTACACTTCAGGCCCAAGCAAGCACTACTAACTTCATCTGTCAATCTGTTTCTTTTGTTGGTTTTGATATTATTTAACGCTGAGAATAAGGCCTCACAAAAGTATGTAGAGGGAAAAATTGTGAGTCAAGCCATTGCTCTGTTTTTCAGGGTGCTAAAAGTGTCTGGTAGTCGGTTCCAGGCACTCCAAATTTCCTGTTTGTAGTGGCACTCCTCTTGATTCTCCAAGCGGCACCTTTCCAGATTCTCAAGCTTTGACCTCAAGTCAACAAACACCCGAGCCCAGATACTGTCTTGAAATTCTGCAAGTTGCATCTCCAAATCATCAATTTGCATCCATTGGAAACCATTTAATTCCAAACTACTGTAGACTACTACATCAGGATACTTAATTATTTTCATGGTCTGTTCTAGACTTCTAAATTGACTAAATCTATCACTGAACAGGTCAAGTAACGAGTCTAAAACATGCTGGTACTTCATATGCAAGAGTTCCATTTCGTTTTGTACAGCTGCACTGGCCTTCTCAAAATACTTTGTTACTCGAGGAAAATACTTATAAGTTTTAGTTTCTACATCTCGTTTGAAAATGTTAACTTTACTTTCAAAAGCTTTTATGTATCCAAACATAACGTCAATACTTTTGTCAAAACCTTGTAACTTTAAGTTCAGTTCATTAATATGAACAGAGAGATCTGTAAAAAAACATCAGGGTGTTGACCTACTTATCATCATTAAGCTGAGGAAAGTTTCCCAGATCCTTATCGTCAAGAAATACTTAAAAAAAAAGAAGAAAGAAATACTTTAATTTCTTCAAAGCACTCCACAAAGCGCTCAAGAACTTTGCCTCAGCTCAGCCATCTTACATTATTGTACATCAGCAGTCCACTGTAGGTGGAATCAAACTCCAGTAAAAGTGCCGAAAATTCTCGCTTTTGAAGGGGGCGAGCAGCTATTAAATTAACTATTTTTGTAACAACTGACATGAAGTCGTTTAAGTCGGTGAATTCTGCCTTGGCACATAAAGCCTCCTGATGGATAATACAATGAAAAGGCACAATCGGATGTCCAATAGCTTCTGTAAACAATTTGACAAATCCGACTTTTTCCCCCACCATATCTGGTGCCCCATCTGTCGTCACTGACACAACTTTAGAGATATCAGTGCTTAGGTCACGAAATGTTTGTATAACAACCTTACATATTTCGCTTCCTGATTTACTTATTGACACTGATACTAACTTTATCAACTCTTCTCTCATTGTGAGACCATCAGAATATCGACCAATAATGGCCAACTGAGCATGTGATGTGACATTAGTAGTTTCATCAAGAGAGATCGAAAAATATTTACACTTCCTTATGTCTCTCTTTAATTGATGTTGTACGTTTGTGTTCAGTCTCATTATTCGGTCTTTTATGATATTTCTACTGATAGTAACTCAGATATTCTCTTAATAATTGCATCTTTATTCTGCATATCGTGAAATAGAACTGGTGCACATCTTAGGAGAGTTTCTTTAATAAATTCTCCCTCACTGAGCGCTTTTCCATGCTGAGCTATAGAGTGAGCAATGCTCAAACTTGCAGATGTTAAATTTGTAGAGCCGTTCATAAATTTAAGGATGGAATTAGATTGGCTCTTATACAGGTGTAGCTGCCTGGAAATGTATTCCTTCCTTTCATCCTCACTTTTTTCCAAGAGCTGGGAATGATTAGTTTCAAAATGTCTATTTATATTCCACGTTCTGCTTACTACCGTTTCAGTACATAGAACGCAAAATGATCTGCCATTTTTTTCTATAAAGCCATACATCTCGGTCCATGTCTCTTGAAAAGGTCGGCCACTGCTACTACCACTTCCTTTACTTAACCTTAGTTTTTTATTTTTTGGGTTCTCCATCAGGGGGGCAGTGACAGAAGATAGAATTATAGATAGCTTGTTAGGCCTGCAGGCAATTAGGGGTTAACTAGCCTAACTAACCACAAAATGGTGCATGTAACTGTCTTTTAGGAAAGGGCAGGGTTCATAAGCAGAAATAGGGGTTAATAAGGATGCACAACAGTAATAGTGGTGAAATGGAGTCTGCACTATGGAGCAAGATGGTGTTCCTTATGTGAATTAAAATGGCTGCCACTATTTCTAATGGCGGGGAAATGGCACCCATAGCACGCCACAAACCCTCGCCTCTCCCAGCCTCCCCCTCACTTATCTCAGTAATGATGGATTAGAAATCCATGACACCCCAGAACAGTAGATAATGGTTGCTGTGGTTAACTGTTATTTGGTTACTGGTAATGGCAGGGCCCCCAGAGATGCGTCCCCCGCTGCGTTCCGCTGCTCCCTGCTCTGCCGGCGGAAGTGAGGGCAAAGATCCCGGCTTAACCGGAAGTCCCAGAACTAGACGCTCTGTGCCGGACTTCTGTTGTTTTGGCCTACAGACCTCAGGCACAGAGTGTCTAATAGGGGAGGATGAAACATTTGCGACTAGAGTCTTGGAGTAACTAGAGTCTTGGAGCAGCAAATGTTTCATCCTCGGCATGCGGCCGCGTGTCATCAGAAATGGCTACGCGTGTCAGTGCTGACACGCGTGTCATAGGTTCGCCATCACTGTCCTAGAGCCCTTCCAGTGCTGATGCATTAATCACACGTCACCAAAGCTCACATCTGTGTCTGTTCCCACAGAGCCCCTAGGATAAGGTGACCAGACGTCCCGCTTTTGGCGGGACAGTCCCGATTTTTAACAATTTGTCCCGCGTCCCACGGCGTTTTAAAAAAGTCCAGATTTTTGGAAAGAATGCACGACAAGCTAGAGAACGGCGGGAGAACGGGAAGGGAATATACGGTTTTCGGCGGCCATGTGGCTATTTAGCCAGGATATGAGTTTTATATTATTTTTGTTAATTTTATAATGTTAAACTTTAATAATAACAAATAATTGTTGAGAACTGCTTCTCGATAACTGCTTATCAAAGTTCGCATTGTTGATCAGTTGTTAGAATTCGACCACCATTGTTTGGACTTAATGAACAATGGCATTTTTTGGGATTGGCAACGACGAAAACATTTTGTAACTGTCTCTCAGACGATACACATCGTACTGCGTGCTAGTAAGCTAGTTAAACAAGTGATGTCATTACAAATCAGCTATTCAGATAATTTAGGTAAGTAATTTATTTATTTATTTCATAAATACATGAATTTTCTTGAATTTAGCAGACAGTACTCTTACTATTTATATTTTATAGTGGCGGCAAAAAGTCTAGCGCCGGCCTTGAAAGTGACACTTACGAGTTACATTACGGCAAATTCAGAGGAAAAATAATACAAGTTAGTATTGGTATTATTTAGAAAGAAATATAGGATTAAAATAATTTTTAAAATATACTTACTTTATAACAATCAAATTAATTTAATTTATAAACTAACAATAAAATATGTTCATGTAATTATGTACCTACTTACTGTGTTTTTAAGCAATATGTATATAATAATTTATAATTTTAAATTATTTTTTTTAGATTTTTAACATAATGAGTAAGAAAAGAGGATGCAAATTCAACGATGATCTAAGAAGTGAATTTCCTTTTATTAAAAAAACCAAAAGCGCCGAAACCGGTTTGGCTCAGTGGATAGAGCATCAGCCTTCGGACTGAAAGGTCCCAGGTTCGATTCTGGTCAAGGACATGTACCTTGGTTGCGGGAACATCCCAGTAGGAGGTGTGCAGGAGGCAGCTGATCTATGTTTCTAACTCTCTATCCCTCTCTCTTCCTCTCTGTAAAAAAATCAATGAAATGTATTAAAAAAAAAAAAAAAGAACCCCCCCCCCCCCCCCCCCCCGTCAATGGTGTCCCGCTTTACCAATGTTAAAATCTGGTCACCTTACCCTAGAACCCCTTACCTACCGCTCCCCCCTTACCTCCCCCACATTCCAACCCCCTGTCTCCCTCGCCTTGGAATGCCCTCCCCCAGTGACATTACCTGTGAGGCGTTTACAGCTGTGGAAGGAGGATTTCTCACACCCAGACCCAAAGATGAAACCAGGAAGGAAAACATGAAACGTGTCCGTGTCACCCTCACACCCGAGAGACAACCTCAGGCCCAGATCAGACTCAGAGACGCACCGAGATGCCCACAGAGACAGGGTCCGGGGACCAGGCTCCTCCCCAAAGCCCGGGAGGCCCCTGGGGGCAGGCGATGGGGGGTCCTCATTGTGGGGAGACCCGTCCCCCGGGGCCTGGGGCATCCCGGTGGGAAGGGGGAGGGGGCACATCCAGGGTGCGGGCTCCGGGTGGCGGCCTCGGGAGGGGCTGGGGCCCAGGCTCCTCTGATGGGAGGTGTCGGGGGGCAGTGCTGTGGGGGGGCAGTGCTGTGGGGACCAGGCCGCCTGCAGCGGGGAGGGGGTGCAGCTGGGGAGACGCAGCCTCGCTCCCTGAGCCGCGCAGGGGCTGTGGGGTCCCTGTGAGCGGGGGGCTGTGTGTCTGTGCGGACCAGGGAGGGGGTGCGGCTGTCTCCCCGTCCGGCCTCGGGGCGGGTCTGAGGGTGACGCTGAGGGTGACCATGTCCCCAGGGAGGACCCCCCGCTGTGCGCTCCGGCCGCTCCCACAGCGGAGGCCCCGGTCAGCCCTTCTCCCCGAGGCCCAAGGTCTGAGCTCCCGCCTTGGTCCCCGTTGGGGCACGGGGGGGGGGGGGGCGGGGGGGGCCGCTGCCTCCTGGGCCGCCGCCTCCACTGGGAAGAGGCCGAGCGAGGGCCCCGGACCCCCCGGGCCGTTGGGTGGGTGACCCGGCGCCCCCACGGCCCCGCTGTGTGTGCGGGGGGGACCCGGGGCCTGAGGACGCCCCGCGGCTGCGCAGCCTCCTCCTGGGACCTGGGCCCCGGGGTCGGAGGGGGCTGCCCGGGCCGGAGAAGGGGGCCCCTGAGGGGGTCCCTCCGGAGTCTGCCCGCGGCCCGGGGTGCGCCCGCCTCCTCAGGTCCCAGAACCGGGACGGCCCAATGGGCGAGGCGCCCCATCAGGCCGGGGATGGGCCCGAGCCCCGTGAGGAGGGGCTCAGGCGCCCTGGCCGGGGTGGCTCAGTGGGTAGAGCGTCGGCCTGCGGACTCAGGGGTCCCGGGTTCGGTTCGGGTCAAGGGCATGGACCTCGGTTGCGGGCACATCCCAGTGGGGGGGGGTGCAGGAGGCAGCTGATCCATGTTTCTAGCTCTCTGTCCCTCCCCTTCCTCTCTGTAAGAAATCAATAAAATATATTTTAAAAAAAGATGGGCTCCGGGTGGGGGTCTGGGACCTCACCCCCCCCCCTCCCCCCGCCGCTCCGGCCGCAGTCAGGGCTCCGGGGGCGATCGGACCACCGTCCTCACCGCAGACAGCCCCCCGCACCCACAGGAGGGGCTCCCTGGGGGGACCGCGGGCTGCGGGGGTCTGGCCAGAGCGGAGGGGACGGTACCCGGCAGGACCAGCCCCCCTCCCTGTGCTCCAGGAGCTGCTCCAGACGGTGCACCCCGCACCGCAACCTGGACCCCGACCTCCGGGTGCGGACGGGCCGCCCCCCCACGAGGCCCCGGCTCCGCCCGGAAGGAGACCCGGGAGCGGGCGCAGCCCTCGGACCGCGGAGGCCGAGCCGGAGCCCCCGGAGGAGCCGGCACCGGAGACCCAGAGGCGCAGGGCCTGCGGGGTCGGCGGCCGCTGCCCGGGGCTGGAGCGGCTCCTGCGCTGAGGACGCCGCCCCCCACGTCCATGCACGGCCTCGGGGACCCGGGGGGGCCGGGGGCTCCTCAGAGACCGCTCCTGGGGGAGGTGACGCAGCTGAGATCGCCCAGCGCCTCCGGCGGGACCGGCCCGGCCCCCGGGGACCGTCCCCCTGGGAGTGCCCGCGGCCGGACCCCTCGGTCCTGGTTCTGTTTCTAAAGTTCCCGCCGGCGGATAGCGGAGCCCGGTCCGTCCGCACCGCCACGGCCGCCCTCTCCCCACGGCCTCCCCGGTCAGCGCCCCCTGCTGGGGGGAGGTCCGTGCTGCGGCTGTTCTCCCCGCACAGCCTGTGTCTGGTTTTGTTTGTTTGTTTGTTTGTTTACATTTCTTTCTTGATTACGGTTTCACATAGTTCTCCTCATCCCCCCATTCCCATCCCACACCCCTCCCCACGCATGCCCCCCCCCACCCCCCCGTTGTCCGTGACCGCTGGTTGGCTCCTTTGCACGCTCACAAGTCCTTTGGTTGCTCTCTAACGCCCCTCCCGCCCCTGCCATTTGTCTCTGGATCTATTCATGTTCATTAGTTTGTGTTGCTCATTACACCCCAACATGCGTGAGACCCTGTGCTATTGATCTTTCTGGACTGGCTTGTTTGGCTGAGCAGGAAGCTCGCCAGCTCCCTCCAGGCTGTTGCAAACAGTGCCCGTTCCTGCTCTTCCTACAGCCGGGCCGGAGCGGGGGGCTGACCCGCCTGCTGTCAGGGCCTGTGAACGCCGGGACCGGCTGTTTGCAAAGGCGTCTGTTGCAGACGTGAGAGCGGGGCCGCACCAGCGGCCCCTCGTCGGTGCTATTTATTGTCGGTTCTGAGGTCAGAAGGGAGCAGGGCGCCCCCGAGGCCGCGGGGTTCTGGAAGCGGGTGAGGAGTTCTGTGAGCGGGGAGCCCTGGCGCCCAGCCTTCTGAGGTAACCCACCCACCGGGTGGGGCAGGGCCGCGGGGCTGTGCAGGGGGGACAGGGGAAAAGCCGGGCACGTACGTGGGGTGTGGACTCAGCTGGGAAGCCCAGGAGAAGGGTGAACATGGAGCTCAGGACGGTTCCTGGGGGGCCGTCGCCCTCAGGCCCAGCCAGCGGCCAGGCCAGGGAAACGGGGTGCTGAGCAGCTTAGTCATTACTCTGAAGGCGACAGAGAACAAAGAGTTGATTGTCCTTATAAAAATATGCGCACATTGAAGGCTGTTTCCTGTGCTGTGGTTTATTTATTTTAAAATATATTTTATTGATTTTTTACAGAGAGGAAGGGAGAGGGCTAGAGATTAGAAACTTCAGATGAGAGAAACATCGATCAGCTGCCTCCTGCACACCTCCTACTGGGGATGTGCCTGCAACCAAGGTACATGCCCTTGACCGGAATCGAACCTGGGACCCTTCAGTCCGCAGGCCGATGCTCTATCCACTGAGCCAAACCTGTTAGAACTGTTGTGGTTTATTTTTAAAAATATATATTTTATGATTTTTTACAGAGAGGAAGGGAGAGGGATAGTTAGAAACATCGATCAGCTGCCTCCTGCACACCTCCCACGGGAGATTTACCCACAACCCAGGTGCACGCCCCTGACCGGAATCAAACCCGGAATCCTTCAGTCCACAGGCTGCTATCTCCCTCTCCCTTTCCCTTCATCTCTGAAATCAATTAAAATATTTTCTAAGAAGTGCCCTTCCCAACCAGGCCTCTGCTGACCCCCCACATGACAATACCCTCCTCTCCCAGCCACTTTGGCTCAGTGGAGAGTGCGGCCCTCGGACTGAAGGTCACAGGTTGTATACCAGTCAAGGGAATGTACCTCGGTGCAGGCTCCATGGGATCCCCGTGCTGGAGGCACAAATAGGTGAGTCTCTCTTACATGGATGTGTCTATCCGTGTCTCTCCCCTCCCCCTCCTCTCTCCTTAAAAGCCAATGGAACAATATCCTCAGGTGAGGACAACGAACAAACAAACAAAGCCGTCTCCCCTCCCCCACACCCCACAGGGGACCCCTCTCCTCAGCTCCCCCCACCTTCCAGCATAGACCCTCCTGGCTCTGGGGAAGAGGCAGCCGGTCTCTGTGCCATAGAACCTGCTCTGTGAGGCCGCAGCAGGGCCTGTGCTCAGCGCCCTGACGGGGAGCCGCCCCACTTCCTGGGCCTCACAGACCTTGTGGGGTCAAGGGAAGGTGAGACCTTCCACCGGCAAGTGGGTGTGACACGGGTGACCCTGAGCATTTCCACAGGAAGCTCATGGTAATGAAGGGGACACAGTGCTGTTCAGACTGTTGGGCACTCAGAGAGGACGGCACAGCGTCAGCACAGCGTTCATGTTCAGAAGACACCACAGCACCGGAGCCCGGTGTATATCGGTGTCAGAATCACTGTGGGGTCAGGACCGGCCTGAGGTCCCTCCAAGGTCCAAGTGCGTCCAGAGGGAACAGCAGCTGTCACACGGTCACCAAGTCCTGGCTGAGGGGTCACCATCACAGAACCCGTCCCTGTTCCAGACAGGGACCTCATGGCTGTGGCCCCAGCACAGCTGTCCTGGGGCAGCTGTGGCTCAGGGTGCCTCCCGGGGCCCTCACTGCACCTGCACGTCCACAGCGCTGCTCCCCCAAACCTCCAGCAGCCTGTCCCCACATCCGGGTCCCATGTGCTCAGCACTGGAGGGAAGGATGGGAGAGAGGGCGGTGGGCAGAGCACAGTCCCAGCAGGAACTGACCTCAGAAGGGGATCCGCTCCTGCTAAATCCTTGGAGAACTCAGGGAGAGACAGGAGAACAGCCAGGCCCAGAAGGAGGCAAGAGCAGGAGGAGCCGGAACACCCACCTCCAATGAGGGCTCCTGTGTGCAGGGACCCTGGGCCTGTGGGACAGTGACAGGCAACATGCCTCCTGTGGCTGTCAGACGGGGACGCCCAGAGAATGAGACCAGAACTCACACCCAAGAACAGGAACAGGCATCACACCCACCAAAGCAAAGAAACACCAAACACCCAGGAGGGGAGGGCGGGGGGCGGGGCCCAGGCCTGAGCCCAGGCTGACCTGCCCCAGGAAGCTCGCTGTCCAGGGTCCTGGAGATGCGCTGCATTAGGACCCGGGACAAGGCCTGGGGGATGGGAGTCCCTGTAACCCCAGGTCCTGGTGGGACAGGGTTCCCTGAGGGACAAGGTCAGAGGAGCAGAGAGGTGACCCGGCCGAGGAGTGACCACTTCAAAGCCCACGATGCACTGAGCACTGACCAGGCACAGGCCCCGGCCACGCTCAGTCCTCACAGCCCCTCCCGTCCCGCCTGTGAAAGGCTCAGAATAGCAAACACACAGAACCTGGGAAGTTCTTGGAGCTTCAATTTATTTTCTCGCAGAATTTAGGATCTTCCCCTTTAATTAACCCATCAAAGCTTCTTGGCAAGAAATGAACAAGCAGTCACAGCCAGAATCTCATTAGAATCCGGAGCAGGAAGTAGCAGCTCAGAGCACCTGGGAGGAAAGGCAGGGAGGGGAGGGCCCAGCCGCCTCTGCTGACAGGAAAGTGTGGGGAGCAGGGCGGGGCCGCCCCCATCAGAGGTTCCAGAGTCAGGAAGTGGGAGCGTGGACACATCTTCCATCACTCAGTCCCCACAGGGCAGCTCCTCACGCTGTGGAGGACAATCATCATGAGCAGATCCAGGGCAGTGGCTGGAACTGGTGACATTCTCAAACCCACTTCATGCTCACAGGGTCCCACAGACTCCCCCCCACCCAGGCCTCCCTCTGCCCACCCCTCCCCACGGCAGGTCTCACCTTTAACAGCCGAGAGAGACACATCAGAGCTCTGGGCGCTGTCACTGCCTTGGGGGGGACACACCAGGATGGGGTCAGAGCCCAGGGCAGGAGACAAAGGAGGAACTATGGGGGGGGGGGGGAGGTCATCATGGGCTCCCGTCTGCACTGTCACAGGGACTCAGGGGTCACCCCACCATACTCACTGGCAGCCTGATCGTAGCTCCCTCCTGTTCCACCTGCGGGAATAAAACATCCCGTGAGAGACCAGGGAGGAGGCAGGGCCAGTAGGTCCTAAAGGAAGCCCTAGTCCTGGGCCCAGAGAAGTTTCCAGAACCCTGTGTACAGACCCAGGGCAGGACCAGGAAACCTGAGGGAAGTGCACGTGTGGGGACTGGACCCACCGCCCTCCTGGAGGTCTGTGCTCAGCAGGGACCTGCCCTCTGACCTGGGGCTGCTGGGAACAGGGTCGCGATCACCAGCATCATCAGGTGGTAAGTGGGTCCCTCATTTCCCATGGGCCTCACTACAGAGTAAGTGTGAGCACAGAGCCCCACACTGGCCATCACACGCATGGGGACAGTGTTTCCCGTGAATGAGGCGGGGACACACGTCTACCTGGGCTTGAACCCCCAGTGGGATAGACACTCAGACCCCACCCCTGCCCACCTGAGCGCCTCCTCCCCCACATCACAGCTCCAGCCACAGCTCCCAGCAGAACCAGGCCCCCAGCGATGCCCAGGATGATGGAGATGAAGGTCTGAGGAGCCGGCTCTGGGAGGAGAAGGGAAGGGAGGGTGAGGGCCCTGACCCCAGGCCTCAGCCCCGACCCCACTGAGTCCCCCAGGGCCCCCGCTGCCCTGAGAAGAGGCTCTGTGCCCACGGCCCTCCTCACCCCATCTCAGGGTCAGGGGCTCGGGCAGCCCCTCGTGCTGCACATGGCACGTGTATCTCTGCTCCTCGCCAGGGGGCACCCCCACGGCCGCCCACTTCTGGAAGGTGCCGTCCCCCGCAGGCCTGGTTTCCACCAGCTCCATGTCCTGGCTCTGGTCCTCCCCGTCACGCTGCCAGGTCAGGCTGATGTCCGCAGGGTAGAAGCCCCGCGCCCAGCACCTCAGGGTGACCTCACGGTCGGAGACGGGGTGGTGGGTCACGTGTGCCTTTGGAGGGTCTGAGGGGAGGGGAGAAAATGCAGGAACTTTGCATCCGCCGTGGGACACTCCAGCAGCGTCCATGTGACCATTATAAGAGTGGACAGACACTTGGGTGGGGGAGGGAGCACCAGCCCACACACCAGCCTGGACAGAGGCACCTGGAACGACCTCCTAGTCTTTAGAAAGTTCTAGACTCAGAGAGACACAGCCCAGGGCAGGAGGCAGGTCTCTGAGGGAGAAAAGGGATTTGTGGTCCTGACCTGGGTGGAGGCCACGTGACTCAGAAAAGCTGGGGTCAGGCCTCAGACACAGGGGGTGTGGGGCAGCGCACAAGGCCTGAGAGAGAAGGTCCCCGTGGGTCCCAGAGCCTCTGCAGGACCCATGGGAACCGCTGATGGGTTATGTCAGGGGGTCTCCCTGCACCCCAGGAGAGTCTGCACCCCTAACTGTCCCTGAGAGGAGGGGGAGTCCCTGTGGAACCTGACGTGGACATCCAGGGCACCCCCTCTCTGACCCCAAGGAGGGGTGTCTGACACTGACCCCCTGTCCTGTCTCCTTGTAGGAGCCCCAGCCCCGGGGAGAGGGGGCGGCCCCAGGGCCCCTGGTACCTGCTCGCAACAGGGTCTCCTTCCCATTTTCCAGGTACATGCGCAGTGAGTCCACACACAGGCCCTCCAGGTAGCTCCTCTTTCTCTCTGCCTCACCCGCCGCCTCCGACTTGCGCTTTGTGATCTGAGCCGCCATGTCGGCCGCGGTCCAGGAGGTCAGGTCCTCGTTCAGGGCGAGGTAGTCGGTGCCTTCATAGGCGTATTGCCAGTACCCGCGGTGGAGGCGGCCATAGGGTCCCAAGTAGCAGCCATACATGAGCTGGAAGGTGTGAGACCCTGACCCCGCCCCGAGGTCAGCCCCGCCCCGAGGTCACCCCGCCCAGCCCGCCCCGCGGGGCCTGAATCTAAAACTGAAAGTGAAATCGGGTCACAGTCCCCGCGGGCTCCTCCCGGGTGGGGGCCGGGCGGGTCCCGCCGCCTCGGGGTGACGCTCGGACCCGGACCCTCGGGGCGACCCCGGCCCGTCCGTGGGGAGGGGGGTCGTGACGGCCCGGCGGCGGCTCACCGTCCTCGCTCTGGTTGTAGTAGCCGCGCAGGGTCTGCAGGTTCACTCGGAAATTCTGTGCGACTCCCTTGGCCCTCAGCGTCTCCTCCTCCCAATACCCCGGGTCCTCCTGCTCCACCCACGGCTGCTGCATCCACGGCGCCCGCGGCTCCATCCTCCCACTCGCCGCGTCGCTGTCGAACCGCACGAACTGCGTGTCGTCCACGTAGCCGACTTCGAGGTACCGGGGCTCCCCGCGGCCGGGCCGGGACCAGATGGTGTGGAAATAGCTCATGGAGTGGGGGCCTGGGGGGCGGACGGGGGGCAGGGCCGGGGCTGGACACGCGCCTTCCCGGGCCCGCGCCCCCGCCGGGTCCCCTCGCTCCTCCCCGCACAGCCGCCCCCTCCGACCCCGCACTCACCGGCCCGGCTGGGGGTCAGGACCAGCGCCCCCGAGAGCAGCAGGAGGAGGGTGGGGGGCCGCATGACCCGCATCCTCGGCGTCGGGGGGACCTTCTGAATCCGGGCGCTTCCGCGGAGGAGTTATAACCGGGAGCCGCGGGGACGCTGATTGGCTGCTCCGGAAACCGCTCAGCCAATGGCAGTGAGAAGTGGGGCCGCGTCACGAGTATCCAGGAAGGAGGCGCCGACACAGGTTGGGAGAGAAGTGAAACCAGGGCGCTGGGGAGTCCCCACCACGGAGCTGCCCCCCCAGACTCTGTCCCCCGCTGAGACCTGAGCGCAGGCCCGGGCCCTGGACTCGGTCCTGACCCTCCTCCTGCGCGGAGCGCCCGTCACACCGTCCCCCGAGGCCTGGCCCCGGCGCCGTGCTGTTCAGGGACTTTCCAAGGTTCTGGGGTCACCATCTCTGTGCAGCCTCACCCAGGAGGGAGGCGCCCCAAGAACCTTGTGTATGTGGTTCCGTCTGTCACAGTCACCACTCACGGAATCACACAGGGGAAACAAGTATGAATTCACGGCGCATGCTCACTGCCTGTGAGAGGGTAACAGAGCCGTGTTTTTATGAAAATCACTGCGGCCCCCGGGCCCAGACCCGCAGGCGGAGGTGCGACCTGGGTCAGCGCCTCCTGGGCGCTGAGTGCGCGGCGCCATGTGTCCCGGGGTCACCGGCCTCGCCTCCGGCCGCGGGGCGTGAGCAGGGGGAGCGGCTCGGGCTCCTGTGCGCGGGGCTCCCCCAGACCCCGGGGGGCGCGGGGCAGGCACTGCGCTTCCTCCAGGGAGACCCCCCCGCGGCGCCTCCCAGGGGCTCCCCGCCCAGGAGGCTCGTCCTCCATCCCCGACCCTGGGCCCCGCCCTGGAGCTGGGCGGCCGCGGCACCCCGGTCCCTGGGGTCCGTGTGCAGACGGAGCAGCGGGAGCCGCACTCTGCAGCGCAGCCCGAGGCCCAGCGGCGGTGGAGGCAGCGGGAGGAGGCGGCGTGGGGCGGAAGGGGGCGGGGCGGGAGGCGGGGGGCGTGGGCAACGTTCCGGCCGCGGAGCCCGGGACGCCAATCGCCCTGTGAGCAGCGGCCGCTCCTCCAGCTCAGGCCTCGGGGGACCCGGGAGCTCCGGGCGCTTCGCCTCGCTCGTCTCCACCGCCACCGCCTCCGCCGCCGCCCGGGGCCACCAGCACACGCTCCGCTCCTGTCCCCGCCGCTCACCTCTGCCCGGAGGCCGCCGCCGCGGGGCTGTCCCGGGAGCGGCCCCGGACCCCCCGGGCCTTTGGATGGGTGACCCGGCGCCCCCACGGCCCCGCTGTGTGCGGGGGGGACCCGGGGCCTGAGGACGCCCAGCGGCCACGCAGCCTCCTCCTGGGACCTGGGCCCCGGGGTCGGAGGGGGCTGCCCGGGCCGGAGAAGGGGTCCCTGAGGGGGGCCCTCCGGAGGCTGCCCGCGGCCCGGGGTGCGCCCGCCGCCTCAGGTCCCAGAACCGGGACGGGCCCACAGGGCGAGGCGCCCCGTCAGGCCGGGATGGGCCGCAGCCCGTGAGGAGGGGCTCAGGCGCCCTGGCCGGGGTGGCTCAGTGGGTAGAGCGTCGGCCTGCGGACTCAGGGGTCCGGGGTTCGGTTCCGGTCAAGGGCATGGACCTCGGTTGCGGGCACATCCCAGTGGGGGGTGCAGGAGGCAGCTGATCCATGTTTCTAGCTCTCTGTCCCTCTCCTTCCTCTCTGTAAAAAATCAATAAAATATATTTTAAAAAAAGATGGGCTCCGGCCCGGCCGCCCCCACTCCCGGCTCCGGGTGGGGGTCTGGGACCTCACCCCGCCCCACCCCCGCCGCTCCGGCCGCAGTCAGGGCTCCGGGGGCGCTCGGACCACCGTCCTCACCGCAGACAGCCCCCCCGCACCCACAGGAGGGGCTCCGTGGGGGGACCGCGGGCTGCGGGGGTCTGGCCAGAGCGGAGGGGACGGTACCCCGGCAGGACCAGCCCCCCTCCCTGTGCTCCAGGAGCTGCTCCAGACGGTGCACCCCGCACCGCAACCTGGACCCCGACCTCCGGGTGCGGACGGCCCCCCTCCTGAGCTCAGACCCGGACCGGCCTCCTAGGAAGGCTCTGACCGCGGGGACAGCGGGGGGGGGGGGGGCGGCCTCCGGAGCCCTGGGCGGGGGGGGGGACCTTTCCGGTGACGGGGGACAGCCCGGCCCTCAGGGAGCGGAGCGGGACCCGGGTGCTGGGCAGCGGGCCGCCCGGGCCCCCGCACCCTGAGCGCAGCCGCAGGAACGTCACCCCCACGAGGGCCCGGGGAGCCGGCGGCCCCTCGGCACCAGCGGACACGGGCTGCGGACGGGCCGCCCCCCCACGAGGCCCCGGCTCCGCCCGGAAGGAGACCCGGGAGCGGGCGCAGCCCTCGGAGCGCGGAGGCCGAGCCGGAGCCCCCGGAGGAGCCGGCACCGGAGACCCAGAGGCGCAGGGCCTGCGGGGTCGGCGGACGCTGCCCGGGGCTGGAGCGTCTCCTGCGCTGAGGACGCCGCCCCCCCACGTCCATGCACGGCCTCGGGGACCGGGGGGGGGGGGGGCGGGGGCTCCTCAGAGACCGCTCCTGGGGGAGGTGACGCAGCTGGAGATCGCCCAGCGCCTCCGGCGGGACCGGCCCGGCTGGACGAGGTCCGGGGAGCAGCTAGCAGGGGAGCCCCATGGCCACGCAGGTCGCCCCCGCGGGCCCGGCACTGAGGGTCCTGGTGGAGCCCGGCCTGCAGGGCGGCTTCTGGGAACCGGGTCTCCTCCGGAACAGAAGCAGGCGGGGGGTGTGTGTGTGTGATCAGCCTGGGGGGGGTGATCAGCCTGGGGGGGGTGATCAGCCTGGGGGGTGATCAGCGTGAGGCGGGGTGATCAGCCTGGGGGGGTGATCAGCCTGGGGAGGTGATCAGCCTGGGGAGGTGATCAGCCTGGGGGGGTGATCAGCCTGGGGGGTGATCAGCCTGGGGGGGTGATCAGCCTGGGAGGGGTGATCAGCCTGGGGGGTGATCAGCCTGGGGGGGTGATCAGCCTGGGGGGTGATCAGCCTGGGGGGGTGATCAGCCTGGGGAGGTGATCAGCCTGGGGGGGGGGTGATTAGCCTGGGGGGTGATCAGCCTGAGGCGGGGTGATCAGCCTGGGGGGGTGATCAGCCTGGGGAGGTGATCAGCCTGGGGGGGGGTGATCAGCCTGGGTGGTGATCAGCCTGAGGCGGGGTGATCAGCCTGGGGGGGTGATCAGCCTGGGGGGGTGATCAGCCTGGGGGGTGATCAGCCTGGGGGGGTGATCAGCCTGGGAGGGGTGATCAGCCTGGGGGGTGATCAGCCTGGGGGGGTGATCAGCCTGGGGGGGTGATCAGCCTGGGGAGGTGATCAGCCTGGGGGGTGATCAGCCTGAGGCGGGGTGATCATCCTGGGGGGGTGATCATCCTGGGGGGGTGATCAGCCTGGGGGGTGATCAGCCTGGGGGGGTGATCAGCCTGGGAGGGGTGATCAGCCTGGGGGGTGATCAGCCTGGGGGGGTGATCAGCCTGGGGAGGTGATCAGCCTGGGGGGGGTGATCAGCCTGGGGGGGTGATCAGCCTGGGGGGGTGATCAGCCTGGGGGGGGCAGGGGAAGAGGCAGCACAGCCTGCTCTGTGCCCCCCCTGCGCCTCCTCCAGCAGCCCCTCCAGAGGCTGAGGACCCGGGAAGCGGGAGGCGGGCACGTGGGTGGTTCAGGTGGGAGACACTGCCCAGCCCGGACTCCCAGCCCCGCTCCCTCACAAAAGCCGTCGTTTTAAACTCTGACCCGCTGCCTCCACCCTGCCCCCCTGGTTTCTCTCTGCGGGGCTGTTTGGTTCATTAGGGGGAGATCAAAGTCCTGTCCCCCCCAAAACTGAGTCCTGCCCTGACCGGTGTGGCTCAGTGGATAGAGCGTCGGCCTCCGGACTGAAAGGTCCCGGTTTCCATTCTGGTCAAGAGCATGTACCTGGGTTGCGGGCACATCCCCAGTAGGGGGTGTGCAGGAGGCAGCTGATGCATGTTTCTAGCTCTCTATCCCTCTCCCTTCCTCTCTGTAAAAAATCAATAAAATATATATTTTTAAAAAAACAATGAGTCCTTAGGTTTTGGGGACTTTTCTACCGTGATGAGAAGGGACGGCTGTCGTGTTGCTGTCTGGTGTACGAGATGCTGTCTGCTGTGTTCTGTATTTTTTTTATTTTTTGACTAACTGTATGGGAAGTTGTCAGTAAAGCCTTTGTCAGGATGGATTTTCTAAAAATAAAGCACCCACAGCCCAACCCCCAGTGAAGCTCGTGAGGAACAAGGTGGAAGGAAGAAGTGCGGATGTCAGTCACCTGTGTCTGTGATGAACACACGGAACAGGAATGGGAAGGGGGAACCAGAGAAACAGGAATGAACGGAACCCATCGGATCGGGAAGATGGAGGACAGGCTGGGGTGCGGGCGGAGGGGGACCCGCTGTGGGGCGGGCGGAGGGGGGGCACCCGGTTTCTCAGGAAGCTTTTCCCTGAGGCTCAGCCGTCCCCGGAGCTCACAGTCCCGGGCCGGGGGCTCCGTGGGCTGAGCACCGACCTGTGACCCCGGAGGGGACAGTGTGATGCGGGGTCCGGGCCCAGGCCCCGGTGACCCCCCGTGCCCAGCAGGGGGCGGGCAGGAGGCTCATGGAGGATGCTCATCACTGAGGGTCCCTCCCGCCCTCTCTCTGCCCTGAAATCAGAGAAAATGCATTGGAAGACGCGGTAACAACTGTGCTCACATGATGCACAGAGAGGTCTCTGGGCTTTTGTCCTAAGAAAACGCTCACCTGTGACCTGAGAACACACACGGGGGGTTCTGAGCCGTTTCCATCGCCCCGGAGGCGCGGAGACCAGAACACACCCCGGTGATGACGGCGCCGACGGCCCCGCACCCGGAGGAGGCCCCGCGGTCTGAACAGACGCCCCGAGGACGGACACGGGCGCGTGGGGACGGAACGAACCAGCCCCTCGGACCGGGCCGCGCTTTCCCCGAGAAACGCCCCGCTTTCCTCCCCCAGCGCCGCCGGCCGGACCCCGGGGCCGGGCCGCCGCGGAGAGGAGCGCCCCCTCCGGCGGTCGGCGGGACGGACGCCACGGCCTCCGCTCAGCGGCCTCCGCCCGCGCCGCTCGCGCCCGGCCCGGCTCCCGGGGACCGTCCCCCCGGGAGTGCCCGCGGCCGGACCCCTCGGTCCTGGTTCTGTTTCTAACGTTCCCGCCGGCGGAGAGCGGAGCCCCGTCCGTCCGCACAGCCACGGCCGCCCTCTCCCCACGGCCTCCCCGCTCAGCGCCCCCTGCTGGGGGGAGGTCCGTGCTGCGGGCCTGTCCTCCCCGCACAGCCTGTCGGGGCCGGTCCTGCTGCCCCCGCCCCCCCATCCCAGCACTGCCCTTCCCCTCCCCCCAAAGTGCGGCTCACAGCCCCTCACAGACAGCGGGGTTCACGGGGAGTCCCCCCACACTGCCCTCACACATCGGAGGGGACGGCCATGAGCTCTGGCCTGGGTGTCCCCGGCTCCCCTGCGGGTCCGAGAGGAGGCTCTGCGGGGCGGCCTGGGGCCTGCGCTCTGTCTCCATGTGGCCCCCTGAGATGCCAAAGGGGGGACCATCTCTGTTCCCCCAACTGGGGGGGGGGGCAGCTCCCAGGCCTTCCCCGGCTCGGGCTCCCGTGGGAACGGGTGCTGGTTCCCAAGGACACGGCCCCAGTCCTGTCCCCGGAGGCCGGGCCCTGGCCCCGCACCCGCCGCAGCGCCTCTGCTCCGGGGACTCAGCGGCCGCTCCCCGGAGGGACGGCCCAGCCTCAGCCCGGAGCGCCCGGGGCTCAGAGGACCCCGTGCGGGGGGCCCTGTCCCAGGGCGAGGGGCCCCGGTCCCCCACGGGTTCCCCTGCGAATAGAGACGCCCCGGGGCCAGGGCCTGGGGGACCCGCCTGCACCCCAGGTTGAGGTCACAACCAGCCAGCGGGTCCCTGTGCGCCCCGGGGGGCGGCTGCCTCCTGTGCCCGGCCCGGCCCGCAGGGGGCGCTGCCGGCTCTGCCTCCGTCTCCGCTGCTGCCGCTGAGCCCGGGGGTGCGGGCTGTGTCCCCGGTTTATTCTGGGCCCTTCTGCTCCGGGTCCCCCTCCCCGCACCCTCCGGGGGGAGGCCCCCCGCATTGGCTGCGAGGCCGAGTCCCGGACCCGCCCCCCAAACCCGGGCAGGACGCGGCCGGGCAGGTCCAGGTGCGGGGCTCCCCGCGGAGGGAACTGGGCGCCGCCCCAGGCGGGCCCCTGGGTCCTGGGCTGCAGGGGGCGCAGAGGGGTCCCCGAGTCACCGTCAGGCCCGGAGCCCACAGAGGCGGCCTGAGGCTCGGGGTGCCTCTGCCGGGCCTCCCCCCCCCCCCCCCCCCCCGCTGCCGGGCGGCCCGGGGCGGGCACCTGGGCTCCGGGCACAGCTGGATCCCGTCTGGGTGCGTCCGCCCCGGGGACCCCCCCCCCCCTCCCCGCAGGGCTGCGCTCCCGGCTGGGCCTGTGCGGGTCCCCGCAGCTC